>NW_024103541.1:748196-2242362 GCF_003945595.2 Pipra filicauda | reverse complement strand
AACATGAATTTAAGCTCACATACAAGGAAAAACATTGCAGGAAAAAGATTTTAATACTTTAATCCTTTAAAAAGCAAATGCACACTCACACTAACAGTACAGCCAAAGCACCTTTTTCTCCTCTGTTACCTCTGGCATCAGTACTGGACCACAAACTTCGCTCTGGCTGATGGGGTATGAGAGGGGGGCAAAGCAACCCCAAGCAAACAGGGGTGACTGACTACAACTACCAATTAGCATCAGAGACTACTCAGATCTGTGCTTGCTGAAGGCACACAGGGAGGCTACAGCTTGTAGTGGTGCCAGGACATTATTCTGCATCAGGCTGCAAGAACAGGTACGTTTTAAAGTGTCGGCAATGTCACTCGTGTTAACAAAACATAATGAAAGTAACGCCTGTGCATGAAAATCAGACACTTTTAGAATCCATTCCTGAATTGACTTCCAATTCTGGACTTTAATCACCATTCAGTAGCATTTGAATTGACTTATGAGTGACTTGGTTGGGTAGAGAAAATGCTAAGAAAAATGTAGAAAGGCAAGTGTGTGGGGTTTTTATCCCTTTGACACAACAGAGTCAGAAAGACTACAACACTCACTAATTTAGCAAATATTTTGGACAGAATTATTTTAAAAATTGCATTTGACTCAGCAAACAGTTTGATGGGGAAACTGAAAACACAAACAGGGAGCTTTTCTTGTGCTCAAGTGACTCGGGAGCATTTAAAGTCCCAGTGAGTCCCCATGTCACTTGAAGCATTTAACAACACTTGACTGGCAGCATAACCCATATTTAGAGACATTCAGAACCCAGCTGTCATCTTGGGCATCTAAATAAATTGATCAGCTGTAGGCACAGTTATTCGAGAAGCACATACAGACATGGAGCCCTTACTGTCATTGCTAATAGAAGCCTATCATAAGCTGCATGGGTGCCTTTAGCTATGTTATGGTACAGAAATAGCTTTAGTTGGTGCAAAAAATCCTCTGTTAAAGGCTTGGAAATAGGCCTGCTAATGTAGCTCTGCTATCTCATGTTACCAAATATGATCAATCCAAGCAGAAACTCCAAATCCTTAGGGAGAGAGGGACGTTTCTTTGTTCTCTTGTATAGTGCAGGAGAACTCTGTTTTCATTTCACCACAATGAAAAAACACTTCAGATGCCTGCAAAACTCCAGTCTGGATAAATCCAGGATAACACTAAGCTCACCACCAGAAATTATGAAATTTCAGCAAAATGCTTAAGTAAGGAGCACAACACTGCACACCCCTCACAGATGGCTGGGGAGGGAGAGCTTCTTCAGAGCCTGACTGTCTGGGTCGCTTTTTACCTATGCTAAATATTCAGATTTATTGAACATCCTCTTAAGGGCTTTACAAAGGAGTTTCAGAAGGTTAAAAATCCTGCTTCGTGTCCCTACTGACCTGCAAAACGAAAGCAGGATGAACTCATCCTGCCCACCCACGCTCGCCCACGTTATCTCAGGGCCGGCAGTAACGACCCGAAGCAGCCCAGCTTCTGTTTAATGGTTGTGATACATTATTGCACAAAATGTATGAGGCCTCTGATCTCAAGAGGTGAAAGTTGCATGCTGCAGACCTTCCTGATGTGTTCAAATCACACGTAGCTGCTCTCGTGAACTTAGTTATGCCAGGTAGAAACCACAAAATGCTGCGATGCCTTTGATTGGGTCAGTAAGTGCAACTGATTGTAAATAATTATAGCGTGGTCCTCAGGGATGATCATTAGTAGCCACAGGCACGGAGACCCAATTGGCCACATTCATCACAGTGTCTAATTGTGCAGTTCACAGGTATTTACCTGGTTCTGTTTGGTTCAGCTGTCTCTTCAGCACTTGAGGGGCACGGTGCGGATAAAAAGCTGCCAATTTCCTGCACACCTTTTCATACTACACTCTATTAATGTACTGGCCACCTGAATATGCAATTAAAGCATCACTGAAATAATTCTCCTCTAATGAAATAGCTTCTCATGAACACAAGATTGAGTGTATGTGTGCTGGTTTGGGCTGGGATAGAGTTCATTTTCTTCACAGTATCTGGTACAGAGCTATGATTTGGACTTATTCTGGAAACGGCGTTGGTAATTCAGGGATGTTTCAGCTATTGCTGAGCAGCACTTAGAGAGTCCAGGCTTCTTCTGCTCCTCACCCCACCCCACCAGTGAGGAGGCAGGGGGTGCACAAGGAGTTGGAGGGGACACAGCCAGAACAGCTGACCCCAGCTGACTACAGGGATATCCCAGACCATACGGTGCCGTGCTCAGCACACAGAGCTGGGGGAAGAAAAAGGAAGGGGCGGACATTTGGAGTGATGGCATTTCTCTTCCCAAGTCCCCATTATGTGTGATGGAGCTCTGCTTTCATGGGAATGGTCAAAAACCTGCCAGTCAATGCAAAGTAGTGAACAAATTCTTTGCTTTGTTTTGCCTGTGCATGGCTTTTACTTATTCTTTATCTCAACCCATGAGTTTTGTCACCTTTATTTTTCCAGTTCTCTCTCCCATCCCACCACAAGGGAGCAAGTAAGTGGCTGTGTGGGGCTGAGTTGCAGCTGGGGCTAAACCCAACAGTCTGCTAGAAAAACTCCCAGTCACATGTATGCTGTATAGTGACACAGGGTTTTAAGTACGTGCTAATTCCAGGCCAGTATAGAAATCCCCTTGCTTATTCTTAGTTACATAGAAGTATATCCTGTGTTATGGGCTATTTTGCACATCTGTTTCCACATTTTTTTTTATTAATACATAATTTTTAGAAAAAACTCTCTCATCCTGAGCTACCAAGGTTAAAACAAGTAAGATGTTTGCTGGTCTGCTTCTTTTACTGGAGTAATTTATCTCCTAATATTCATAAGGTGACTCCATTAACACATTTACGAAGTGCTAAGAGAAGAGCTTTTAATCATGGAGATAACTGTTTATGATAGTTGTCTGTCATTAATTAGTTTGCAAGCCTTACACACTCTGCTGAGGATGCCCAGAGAGGATTCTTACAAACACAGATCTTTTACACATGATCAAGCTGGATTCTGCACATAGACAATACGATTACCACCTGAATGTAAATAAAATGCCCCAAACATTCAAGCTACATTTAAAATTGAGTTGTTCTGGCGAGGAATATTCTTTATCCCAATTCTGAGAAGCTGGAAAATGTTATCAGAAGACTGCAAAAGCCCAATTTAGGCATTTGATTTACTTTTAAAACAGCATTTGCCAAAGTACTGCTGTACCTTGGTACAGAATGCCACCTAGTACAAAACATACCTAGCTGGAAGTGCCCCTCCTTCAAAATAGGTCATGTAATATCATTATTCCTAAAACTGTATTATTTGTGTTCTATAAAATATTAAAAAAAACCTAAAAACCAAACAGAATCCTGTTAAGGTTTATAACTAAGTTGAACTTACTAGAAAATCTGATTGTAATTGTATACATTAACCTATTTTTCATCTGGCTTCCTAAAGGAATAAGGTTTGCAGGGCCAACTGTCTATTTCTTCCCCTTCTTCCTCCTCCCAAATACATGACTGGATTCCTTTGCCCATTTACAAACTCAAAAAAAGGTAAAGCTTTTAAATACTACTGAATTTCTGTAAACATACAGAGATTCAGGGCTAGAGAGAGGGGACACACCCCATACTACTGTGCAGAGAGAGGGAAAGGAGAGACATTTAGGAATTACATGTCTTTTTGGCAGCAGTTGTTCAGCCAAACCAGCAAGCGCACAGCTCCTGAGGAGCAGCAATCCATGCTGTCACTTGCACACCGGGGTGCATGGAAATCTAGGGAAGGAAGGATTTGGGTAATGAAGGATAACTCCTGAGCAAACCAGGCTCCATCAGTTCTGCTACTTGTGTTTTGTTTTTCAGACCATGCATTAATCTCCGGTCCCACTTTCATTAGTACAAATAATCCAGTGAACACAGCGACAAAATAGCAGTCACCTGCTTCAGAGGATCAAATTCTCAGACATTTCATTGGGCAAAGGAAACTCATTATGGTATGTTTTTCAAATGAGTCTTATGAGCAGACCTTCAAAAAGGCATTTTGGAGCTAACTCCCGCTGGCTTAAAGGGAAACAGGATTTCAGCCTCTGTGCCAAGACCCTCAGCTGTGAGCACACAGGCTGCCTCCAGAGTTCTAACCTTTAAATCCGTGCCCCTGAAAATGAACATCTCACCCAAGTGCCACTGCCAGCACAGCAGTAAGGGGAGGCAGAAGCTGTGTATTACCCAGCATAGCATATTTGACCTGAACTGTCCATCGCAGACACAGTCAATTGGTAGAACCAGCTATGTAGCTGAAACAAGTTACATCCACAGTGAACAAAGAGGTTAATGAACTCTTCCACCCAACACCATACAGGACAATGTGGTTGGAGCAGCTTTCTGAAAGCAACCCACTGCATTTTATTGGTCAAGCTAAAACTTCAAGCAATGAAAAAGATCAGCCCAGTGCATTCTCACCAGAATAGTAAGTAGTATCACCACCAAATCTGCATTAGTTTTAAAAAGGCCTGGGGACTTTCTGAACTTAGACCTAGTTTTCTAGCATCGCCAGAAAAACTGCGGCAGAGGAGTGAAAATGCTCAAAACAACACAACAGCAGCCAAGAACAAGAACTCAGGAGCTCATGGTTCTCAAGTTGTTCAATCAACCAGAGTTGTGCTTTGAAAGCAAACAATACTGAAGAGAAGCTGAAAATGGGAAATCATGCTGTAAAGTGATGAGTCCTCTAACTATTTAAGCATCATTACATTCTTCAATTATGTTTTGACTCAGCCTACAAAGTGTCCCTCTCCCAGCAGCACATCTCCATCCTAAATGTGAAGTCAGCAACTTCACAAACATTTCATGCCTTTTGTATTTAACAATCATCACAAACAAGAAAAGCCTGGACTCTGAGTTCAAGGTTCTGTGAAACTTCCAAGGAAAATCATCACTGATTTTGTCAGCAAGCATTTGGCTCAGAGTACAGAATAGAAAACAAACTCACATGGTGCATGGAACATCACTAGCACAGATGAATGGTCTTTTATAAACTTGTCGAAGTCCTCATCAGTCAGGTGATAAACTACATTTTCTTCATCTGCCCAGGGAGTCTCTGGAGGCTGTGGCTGAGGTGCCTGTGGGCTACAAGACAAACAGACAGAGCTTAAAAGCAGCTTTCTGGTGCTAAGCAGTCATTTTGGCAGGTCAGACTGTAAGGAACCACTTTGTGCAGATATTCACACATGTGTGACACACCAACCCTACTGAACAGCTTCTCTAATTGTACCCACCCAGAAATCACAAGCACTGAAATGCAGATAAAACTGAAGGAGGAATAAAAAAACCCACAAGAAGCTCATGAGGACAGATCAGCAATGGAAGGGGATGGAGACAGGAGATAACCAGACTGCTTAGTTATTACATTACAGAAATCAGATGCATTTTCTATCACTCTTTCACCCTTCTCAGCAGGATGCTCCCTTTCTCACAGCATTCGTACTTTGTAGTTCACAGAAGTCATTGCAAACGAAAGAAAAGAGTAGTGAGCAGAAACAGCCAATTTAACCCGTCACCTTGGATACTGACAGCATGATTAGGGCCGAGAGAGAAGGAAGGAGGTGCAGTGCTGGGACCATGAGCCAGCTACACACACCATTTCCCCAGGAATATGTGGTTTTACCCTGAACAGCTCTTGTGGCCCAGAGAAGCATCGCTCTGTCCTCCCTCTCAGTGGGCTTGTAGGCCTAACTCAGCAAACCTACTCAATTGCACACTTAACATAAAAGGTGTTATGTTCTACCAACTTCAGTATGATTGCACATGAGTTTAACTGTCTTTGATGGATCAGAGCCACAGAGACTACTCAAAGACACAGTGGCAAGTCTGGAAACTGAACCTGAGCTCCTCTGGACCAGTTCAGTGCTCACCATCCCACTGAACAATTGGGTTTGGCTTTTATTAATGTACAAGAAAAAGATAATTTGGCAGCTGTGAACTAAACTATGGTAATTGACATTTTATTTAATAAAGCAATGTTCACAGAAAGGATACCCAAACACACCAACATTGGGTGCCAGACTTTGAAGCTATTTTATCGTTGCAGTTGCAGTAATGAGTTCCAAATACCCCTCAAATTCCCCAATTCTCTGGCAAAGTACAGGTCTGGATATGACCCCACCTCTGGTGAAAACAGATTTACTATTTTTGATTAAAATGTATTATTGTGTTATCTGCCTGGAACAAGGAATGGCAAACAGATGATAACTCATTTATCCCACCCTGCTCATTTCTAGGCTGAAAGTCTAGTTTGATAAAAAAAGCAGTGGAGAGATACACAGATTCAGACAGCAAATTCTGTTGACGTAAGCAATGGGTATGATCCAAGGATATTAAGCAATCCATGCAAAACTGTGATGCACACTTAAACTGCTGCTTATATGATAAATATAGTGAGAAGCAAACATCAAAGCAAAGACTGGAGCTGCACCTGACCAAGCAGGGGAGAGAGACAAAGAGGCGGGTCCCCGTCCACAGGAGTTTACTCTCTAAAAGCTTAGCAGATAATCAGTTTGCTTGTTGCCAAGCCTGTAAGAGACCAATAATCTCCAGGTATCCTGGGAGAGTGAAGGCTTTCCAGAAAACATCACGGCACGACCGCAGATTTGGGAGCTGGGCTGAGTAGGCAGAGTATGATGAACATGGACACAGTGTCTACAAAGCACTGGGAGAATGTGGTGTTTAGCACGACCTGGCATGACCTATTTCAGTCAGCAATTAGAAAAGCAGGGCACTGGACGTTTATTCAAATGGCCCAATTTAAAATGCTACGCATGCTAATAAGCCTACAGCGGAGTGGGTAAGAAACACCTCAAGGCCTGGAAGAAGCAACAAGCAAAATGTAAAATGTTATTTAAAACTGACACAAGGCACATCCAACACCTGATTAGGATGACAGAAGTCCGGAAGAGTTATCAAAAGCTAATTCAATTAAAAGCACAGAACAAGTTCTTGATTTAACAGAGTAGCTGATGCTAAAGAAGGACCTGAGAGGAATCTATAAAAACAGCAAGACAAACTAAGCAGCTCTTGAAGGCAGCAAGAAGTTGTCTCTCTTACCTACCATTCGGCTGATACAGCTGTGTATCAGATTTAACAAAAAGAACAGCGGTATGTACAAGATAGCACCTCTACTGTTACTGTGTGTCAGATTAAGGCTGTATGATGGTTTGTCTCTAACATCTCATGAAAACATCTGAAACTACATAACAGTAGCCAGTGCCTATTAGAAAGAAGAGAGAGGTTAAGTGTCTGTAAGACTGATGCATTAGCACACTTCAGCACAAGAAAGAAGCACCTTCAATAAGTAGATTAAAAAAAAAAAAAAGGAGTTGGAGCCCTCCGAACTATCAGTTCTTGTCCTGAGAGGAAAAGGCATGGACAACATCCTTTCAATAATTTAAATAATTCTAACTTTCACTAAGTCATATCACGTCCTCCCCCCAAAATCAGCATAAGATCAAGTACTTTCAGGACCTTGCCAGTAACATTTAGAAAGAAAAAAAGCAAGAAGGGGGAGAAGGAAAAGAGCTGCTTTTCTGCAGTGTACCTAGTGTCCACAATAAATAGGCCATTTCATATGGCTCAATGTCTGCTGGATTTGCTTTGGAGAATCCATGATGACAGCACATGCATGCAGAGTATAAAAATGCACTGGCTGTCCTTGCCATGGCCCTGCCTTGCCCCTGCTCCAGAGCAATATCTTGCATCAGTGTGACCTCCTTATATGATTTTAATATTACACTATTCTGAAACGCAGCCTATACACCCTGTAGCTCTCTAACTACACTCCTTGGCTTTCCTAAATCCCTTGCCATACCATTTGACTACTTGTACTGCAGCTTCCTCAGAGTAATATAATATTATGTATGTAGCAGATTTACCCCATATATGGTTTTAACTGCAGCATCAATTACTGGCAAAACATAAGTACACATAATTTCTCAATGCAGTTTCCTTAAAAGTTGTACTTATTATACAAAATAGAGGCACAAGGCTACTGCTCAGATCATCGTTTGGGAAACTAATAAGCATACACTAAGTGAGGACAAACAGCTGTCTTTAGCTCTGGACTGCTGAAATATCAGCCAAAGCCCACAGTGGCTTGTTAGCAGAGATTATCATTGGAAAGAGCTTGCAGCTGTTCTGCTTTGCCTCCAGTAGCTGTGTTCACTTGCTGTCACAGCAATGATATAAAGGCACTGCACATTACCGGGATTATCTGGATATTATGCGGGCAGACAGGGGAAAAAAACACCCCAAACATCTAATGTTTCACATATGGTAGCCAAGAGATAACCACATCCTTGCAGAACTGAGAAGCATAACAAAGTGCAGGTGATGAAGGCATATCCTTGCTCCCAGGGCTGATCATCTCCTTAGTGTTGCTGGAGTTGCCATCTTGATCTCTCACATCTGAAGATTTAATCGACTACATGAGGCTTAAAGACTTTGGCTAAATTCCTCCTCTTTGATCCTCTGGGCAGTACACATGCCTCCTGATGCAAACAGGAATGATGCTGTCACTTCATTTGTGGGTTCCAAATCCTGAAGCACTCAGTCTACTGCTGCTGAAGACCCTGGGCTACCTGCTAACCATACGGACATCCCCATCATAGTCCCACTGGTAAAGTAAGATACATTTATTCTGAGCCAATTTTGCTAAGCTGTATTATTACAATAGTTTGCAACAGTCTGTTCCTTCCCATGTGTTTGTTTCCTTTTATTAGCTTCATTTCAGTATTGTTTCCGTGACTGCAGCAAACAAGGGAGGGTTACAAAGATGACATCATGCCCAGGGCTCACTGCTAACGGGATTTCTCCAACACCAGGCTATCTTAGCTCTCTCAGCTTCACTGACAATGTGGTGATCAGCACCAGTTAAAGAGCAGCTGTACACACACTTGCACACTCTTCCTGTGTCTCTGTCTCTCAGTTGCTAGTCCCACAGGCTCATTCAACCCCCCAAATGTTTATGACTGCAAATAGTGATCTTTAGGTAGAACAAGATGCTTTCGATACTTCGCCCCATGACAGGAAACAAAGACGTAAAAATGACTACCTGTCTGAGGTGTCTTGATTCAGTTTGTCTCTGCAAGACACTTTAAAGGCTTCAGCTAAAGGCTGAGGAACCAACAAGAGCTGCGCACTTGGTATATACATTTTTAATAAAACAACAGAAGTCAAACGCTTTGCGAGGTATTAAGTTCAGGCACCCAAGATCACTGGCATTTTTAACGAAGCTGAGATCTGTGCATCTGCATTTATTTTGGTCCACCGTCAGTCTCCCATTATAGACAAAATGCAATTGTGAAATGAAAGGCATGCATGCTAAAAACCAAACATTAGGCAATCTCTCTGTATGAGTTTAGCTGATCTCAGCGGGGTAGTTTTGTTTGCTCTTCTGAGCGGAGGGAACAAGGGAGAGATGTCTGTTCCTAAACCATTACATTCTGTAAATAATGAAGAGTACATAAAAGGTGGAGTGCATGAAGTTCAATGCCTTACTTTTTCAGCCACTCTGCTATATCTGCTGCAGTAGCACCAAAGTTCTCAAAGTTGAACAGGAACTTTCCTTTCCTGTTAAAGCAACAAAACAAGGTTCAGTCCTTGCCCTGGAAAATAAAAACATGCAATTATAGAAGAGCGTATGATCTCTAAAGTAGTAGCAAAACATAACTGACTCAAAATAGCAGATTGTAGGATATCCCCGGACATTGAATTCTTCCTTTATCCTTTCAAATTCGGCAGAGTAAACATTCATTCCCGCAAGAACCTGGAAAAACAGAGCATAATCTTACAGATTCTTACAATACAGCAGGAATATCACAACATTTGTTTGAAGGTTTAAGTAAAAATAAATAAGATCTGGACGGATTCTGATTTCATTCATACAGCTGTCAAGCAAGAGGATCTCTGTAAAAGGCACTGAAGCTTTTCTGGTTTTGTGCAAGGGGAACAGAACAATACTTGAGTCTAATCCAGAGGAAACACACACCGGTCAGCATGTCACCTCCTCCTTGCTCTGGAAGCATCTCTGTTTCTTTTTATTCACCCACTAAGAGAAACACCTAAAGGGATTCTCTCAATTGCACTATTTGTACTCTGTGCATTTGGCTTTTAAGCTACAAGTGTAACCACTTTTTTTTCTTTTCTTCCTCTGCAAGCAGGAAAAAACACTTCTTAGTTCACATCCAAACATTAGCTAGGACACAAGAAGTTCCACCCTCAGCTCTCTAGTTTCCACTACAGCAATGAATTTACAATCTCAGCTTATGTCCAGAAGCTCTAACCAACCAAGCACTGGCATTATCCCAGCTCAAAAATGCACTTACTGAATGGCAAGGGGAAATCAGCATTACTTTGATGTGAAAATAAAGCATGCCCTATTTCCATGAGCTCAGGAAATATCACATGGCATTTATATGCTTTAAATATGTTAACTTACGTGACTGGTAGGGTATAATGAAAGTTAAGAATTAACCTTGTCCTAGAGATATCAAAAGAGGGGCACAGAAGCATAGTAGCTTTTCAGATTAGCATGTGAAACAAAACCCCTCTCTTACCCTTTCCTTACCTCTACCCCAACCCATCCTCCACCTCAACAGCCCTTCATCCTGAGCTTCAGGTTCAGGGCTCCTGTGATTTATATTGTGTCCTGTGACTTACTCTGTGCCCTTTCTAAATGTCTTCCAAATATTTTTTACTTGAAAATTGGAAGATGGGACTGATTCTGAGCTTTTGTGGGTGTGCAATTCACACAGAGGTTGTTCTACTGTCAAACCTGCAACCAGAGAGTTGCTGAGATACCACTTCCTGATTAACTTAGTTTAATGGCATTGATGGCTTAAATCATTTTAGCAGCAGGGTCTTAATCCAAACCCCTCCTCCTTCCCTCTCCAAAACCAGGATTTTCTCCTTCCAGCTGAAATGCCACATCAGAATTTAATACCATGTTCCCGACTGCAGCAAACTGCACAGACCAACCAAATGTGCTCAGAGCCAGCATGAAATAAATCTTAAAGCAGAAAATCCTCATTTGAAGGTCAGCCTTTTCTAAGAATGTGCTGGAAAGTCACAAAAAGATACTTTGTTTTCTCTTCCCTATCCTGAGAAAGGATAAAGTTAACAGAGAAGAGTACAGTAATAGGGTTTATACTTGCTGGCCAAGTCTCTCACTTTGAATTTTCCTTGTAGTTCCAAGAACCAGACTGATTTAATTCATATGAGATTATCTAGACCCAATTCTCCCTTTTCCTTGTCCTCTATGCTACACCTAAGGGCAGGTAAATGCAATAGGATCAAGATACAGTGGTTGTTTTATAAAGCAAGAACAAGGTTTCTTAACTAATTCCCTAATAAACACCAGTCTACCAGATTTCACATTTGCTGTGAACTTTCAGAGGATTCCCAAGGTCTTAAATAGGCATTCCCAGCCATTTCATATACTCTGCTACAATTTCACTGTGTCCATCCAATGGTGATTGATATAAGTCAATAACTTGGATTCATTCTGGTGTTCATACACTTTATGAAGCATAATTAGCAAAAAAACTATTGCAATGGGATTCATTTTTAATGACAAAAGTAACAGCTATAGCTGGCCTATAATCACAGAATTATGCAATATCAGGCTGTCAGAGACCACCAAAACACACCTACTACCCAAAGCCAGGATCCTCCTGCCAGATGTTCAGCTAATCTGCTTTTAGCAAATGACTGAATGACTCCAGCTTCAATTTGAGACCATTACCACTTGTAATAGCCACTGCAGAAATGAAGATCAGATTATTCCTTTCACCTCTGCAGTGACATTTGACATATTTCAACACTTACCTGCTCTCCACCAAGCCACCTATAACCTAAACCAGCTCTGAACCTTTCCTAGCTCCCTCCCCATGTCTTCACAGCTTCTGACCATTCCTGCTTGACTGTGACCCTCTACTTTGCTTCACAGTTTTCTTCATGGAATTATTCAAAAAAAAAAAAAAAAAAAAGACAAGCACCAAAGGAGGAAAGCTCTTAAGCATATTCTCAAGCTGGTCTTTACTGAGCAGAACTGGCACACTCATGAAGTCCATGGGCATTAAGAAGATGCTGAAGTGCTCTGCTGACCACCAGTTTCTCCCTGCTCTGGGGCCACAGTGCATTGGTCACAGTCACTCACCAGAGCCCACCCAACCCTCTAACCACAGGAACACCTCACGCCAATGACGAAATAAGCCCACTTCTTCTGATTTGGCGCCCTTTTTCCTTCTGCACTGGGTGCAACGGAATTGCAAGATCTAACCAGAATATAAACTGAAAATACCTCTGTGCCCTCCTCTCAGTAACAGTCCTGGGACAAGAAACAACTAGTCCCAAGGGAAAACAGCGAGAGGTACAGTTCACCTTTTCATTTTTACAACCTCTTAGATAGGCAATACTGCGCTTAATTTTCCTGCTATATAACAGCCATAATCGCTTTTGAGCCTGGTACACCCTGACAACTAATGACAGGTCAGATTAAAAGGCCAAACCTTCAGCTCATCCAAACTAATCATAAACTTTCTAGCAAAGTCTGATCTGGAAGTCAACATCACTCTAAGGTACTCCATAAATAATTTATGATGGGTACGGCACACTTAACTTTAGAAACGGCAAGTTGTGTACACATCCCACTCAGGAAGCTAATTAGGTCAAATTTTGATACACAGACTGATTTTTGTGAAAGACGCAGGTGGCAGTGCCATAACTGGACTTTTCTCTGAACTAATTCTGCACCACAGCACTCCACTGCAAAAAGTTGTGTCCCAGCCCTGTCCTCCACCGTGCAGGATTAGCCTGGATCTACAGAAACAATTTCCAATGAGGAAGGAAATACTCAAACTAGAATAGATCTAGAGTTTTAATTCTCTGGTCTGAATTTAATAAAATGAGCTGCACACGGACAAGGAAGGGACAACTGTAGGAGAACACAGCGCTCTGCACCATGCCTAGCACTGGCACTGTCCCTGTAGGTGATCTTTACACTGCTAATTCCTGTTCACTCCACACCTCATGATGTACCCCCACGCAAGGCAGAAGTGCCTCCCCAAGGACTGCAGCACACATTCCACTAGAGGAGATGGCATTAGAGGGCTGCCTGGATAGACAAAAACACTCTTGAAAATATCTTCAAGGGTTGTACTGTGTCCTAAATAAACCTGAATAACTCCCACTCATTTCAGTCCTAAGCAAACAAGGATTTAGAGAAAACACTTCGGAAAAACAACTAGTTTGGAGAATGTCGGGAAGTCTGACAGCACTAGGCTGTCATGAGCAGGAACGGCCAGGGCTGCTCTAGCAATGAGCTTCATCTTTTTCTCCAAAGGAAACCTATAAACTCAACAGTGAATGATCCAACAAGTAGGATCAGACCAAATCCTGCTAAAGCCATAGAGCAACGATCCTGTTTCTTTGTCCTTCATGTATTATTGGCATCATACAAATTATACGTTAAGCACAAAAAGCCTCGACTAGAGAAGTGCCTTTGAGTTGTTTAGAGAGATCAATATGTCTCACTAGTACAAAGGGGCAACTAAATTATTGTGACTGCTGTTGATGGACTTTATTACAGTCAAAACTGACTTTCATATCAACCTGGTATCAGTGCTAACTTTGACAGAGCTATAGTTAAACTGTAAGACTCTATTAATGCTTAGTGGCAAAGAGGGTGACCAGTAGCTTGTGCAGAGAATCCCCTTCTCGTAACACTGTAATTCTCCACTAAAAAAATGGATTAATAATTGCTATAAGGGCATCCATCCCTGACCTTGCTATGAAACATCATATGAAACCCATTATGGCAAAATTTTCTTTAACAAAATGAGCCCAAAAGGCCTACAAACTCACAAATTAGAGGCTAAACATAAATCTATATAGTGTCAGAGCCTGTTTCTCCACGGCAAAAGCGACACTGGATCTAAAGCGCAAGTTAACACTTCATTTTCCAAAGTTTTAAAAGAATAAAAACCAAGAGAGAGAATCCTCAAGGGATCTGGAACAGAGTCATTCATTTCTGTTCTGTTTTCACTTGCTTAAAAGTTCTTGAATTTGATAAATATCTGCGTGTTTAAATACCAAAAAAAAAAAGTGTTAAAAGGATTTTTGAAATCTCATATAAATCTTCTCACTTACATATTTACCCTTCAGTTCTGTGGCTGCCTGCTGATAAGATGGCATCATTCTCTTACAAACACCACACCCTGATAAAAAAGAAATTGCATAAGTAAGTAACATGTCAGCAACTCTATTCAGCCTGTTATACAGTATCTATGTTCCAAAGCATATGAAATAGTATTTTATATTTAAAAAATTTAAATCAAAATTCTTTATCTGCTTCACTAAAACATTATTAGATTATTAGTTTCTAAGGATGTTACTTCTTCTTACAAGCCTTTATTTTTGCACATTTTTCATGCTTTTCATTTTCATATTCATTTCTCATCCCAGTTTGAAAAGAGTAACAACGTCTTACATTCATCAGGCTCTGAGCTGAGCCCAGAAGAGAACATAAGATGAAACACACATATCAAAAGTCAACAGAAGATGTCATAATTGTGAACTCAAACAAAAAGCTTCATGCATTTCTGGTGTTTTAAGGGACAGGGGGAGGTACCGGGATTCATCCCAGCTTAACAAGGCTTTGAAATTAATTTGAGATGCGTTTCCTAAACACATTACACAGGCATCAAATGTTAAACAGTGCTCTGTTAATTGAGAAGACATAACTCAAAAGCAACAGCCCTTGTAAGATACAATAATGAGCTGTGGAAAAGACAAACTGGGCGTGAGGAAGACCACCAATGTATAGCTGGAGTGTGCTGAGAGCTGCTTGATGATGCTGTGCAGTGCTAAGCAGATTAGCAGTAAATCACCTTGTAAGCAGCAGTTTTCACTCCT
This sequence comes from Pipra filicauda, assembly GCF_003945595.2. Taxonomy (NCBI): domain Eukaryota; kingdom Metazoa; phylum Chordata; class Aves; order Passeriformes; family Pipridae; genus Pipra; species Pipra filicauda. The sequence continues at coordinate 2,227,367 of NW_024103541.1, read as the reverse complement.
GCCAAGTAAAATCCTTGCATGCAGATAGGAAGGGACAGGAGTGCAGACAGCATGAAAGAAAGGAAGCTGGAGCCAAGCCCTCCAGACGCTTATTGTGGAAACTCTTGGGTCCACCATAGGACAGCAGTCAACTGTCTTGTTCTGGTGAAGATTACAAGAGTTTTGAAAATATCTTCCAGAAAGGAGGAACAGATTTTGCAACCACCAGTTTAGAATCACATCAGCGTGCCTGAAAGAACATTCTTTAACCAGAGGAAAGAGACTTCTTGTTTCTGTAGTCTTTCCACCTTTGGTCTCTCTGCTCAAACTGACAGTGAGGTTGTTAAATTAGTGCTGGTCAAAATGACAATTTGTTGGTGGGCACAGACCACTCATTTAAAGGCCCACTGAGGTTTTACAGCTTCATCCAAACCACTGGACAGACATCATAATATGTGAGTTGTTAACATCATCTGCTGGATACCCTACTTCTCTCCTCAGCAGCCTCAGACCCTAAACTCACAAAGCAGATTTCCCTACCTTCCCCTCTTCACGCTCTTTCTGCTCCCTGGAATGCCTTCTGGAGCACATGCACATACTAGTCTCCTCTATCCAGCCATCATTCCTATCACCCTTCTGTTCCCAGCTCTGCTGCTGCCTCGAACTTGCTGCTCCCAAATACACTTCACTACACCCTCTCCTGTCCACCTATTTCTGGGTTATATTGTTCAGGATACTGCCAAGCCACATATACCACTCAACAGGTATAAAAAGGGTAACCTCAAGAAACTCATTTTCTTCTTTCTTCTTGTGTTTTGTCTCAAAAGGAAGAGCTTAATTAAACACACATTAGTTTTTCCACTACTTAACACCTTAATTTTTAAAGTCCTTGTTTTAATGATGTTATAAACAGCTCCTTGTTGTCACCAAATCCAGAGTTTCCTGCAGGAGTCTTCTTTGATAGAGTTAACTACAAATAAATCTGAATGCCTATAAGTATACCTAATTTTTCATCTTTAGTGCTGTCTGACTTCGTAATATAGGTCTGAAAGTACAGTGAATGGTCTCCAAATGGCAGGTAATATCTTCTGAGGAAAGCATGCCTTTGCTCTGAGTCGTTTTGCCCAGACCAGGCATTCCTGAAATATTAAAGAAACTACATTTAAGTCTGCAGTCCCTTTCATTTCCCTCTGCACTGGTACGTAATGAAAGGGCCCGTTTCCTATGAATCTGCCACAATTAATCTAAAGCCCCTGCTTCCAACAAAGCAGAGAAATAAGGCAGCTGTCTTCTCCATAGCTTCCCAGACAAAGCCTCTGATGTCGTCTCGTGCCAAAGACCTCCCCGAGCCACCCCTTACAAGTAAAGAAAAGCAGAATTTCTTTTAGTGACCAGTCTTGATTTGCTGCTCCCAGTTATGAAAGGTAACACCTGTATGTAAGCAATAACTTCAGCTACCTGAAGCCCTCATTTTAATGCAACTGCTGGATGTATTCTGTCTCCAGCAAAAGGAGTAAGAAAAAAAAATGGACAAAAACCAAGCCAGAAGGTCTTGTGTGTTAAATAAAAGATGAGAGAGTTACAAACTGAGAAATCAGAGGGGAGGAAAAAAACCTTACAAGTAGACTTCCTTCAGAGCAGTTTAGAAAGCAGCAGAAGTATTACAGCACTGAAAACTAGCAGGTGTTTTGCCACTTCAAAAGAAGAGAAACCGGAAGGAGGAGGGTTTCTCGGGGAACGGTTCAAAGAGAACGAAGGGTTAGATAAGGCACATTTCAGGAACAGACTCAGTTGTGGACAACAATTATTTCTGATACAGGTAAACTGTGAAAACATCTGCAGCTGAACTCTCCCCAGAGGGGTGATTTACAGCAGAGCAGGCGTGTCGTCTCCTGCTGGTGCCAAGGCAGCAGCAGCGACTGGGAACAACCACACACTAAACCAGGACACACAGAACCCCACCACTGCAGAGTCTGAGGGCACAGAGCTACAAGTGATTTAATTAAAAGAAAAACCATTCTCTTAGTGATGAATCAAAGTAAGTCTGGGGCAATCCTGGCCATCTTGGCAGTACTCAGATGAGACAAAAAAGGCAGACTGGCATTTCAGGCAGTAATTAAAGAGAAAACACACCGAGAAACACCAGATAATGCTGCCATGGGACACAGTTTTAAACAGAATCAGACAGTGAATTGCTTATAGTACCTAACAACAACTTCCCTATTAGGGCAGTGCTGTGAGGCTTTTCTAGCTTAGGTCACACATTTACTCCCTTCTCATGGCTCCCCTACTTTCCAGCTGAGCAACAACTCCAGTGCAACACTGTCTTTCCTTTAGGAGCTGGAAAGCCTGTCACATAGCAGTCACCAGGGAACACAAAAAGGCAGTTGTAAATGAACAAAATTAAGGAACAAGCAGCCAATGAAATGACAAGATAGCAGCAATACAAGGTCAAGTTCACAAAAGAAATGAGTGACTCCAACGTGCTCTTCTCTTTTCTTCCTGAAACCCCACTTGTATTTCAGTTATTGCTGCCAAGGTAGGTAGGAACACACAGGGTGCCTCCTGCATGGAATAGGCCAGTCCTGCTCCCAACCACTGCACTGTTCCCTCTGCCTGCAGCATACAGTATTTCTGTTTTGTACAACACAAATCTAGAAAGGACAATGGGCAACAAAATTACAGAAAGCAACTGCTTAAAAGAACATTGAGCAAGAGTCATCATCACAGGAGAAAGAGACAAGACTAGGATAGAGGCAATGGACAACCAGGGAAAAAGCTGAGGACAAACAGGCAGAACAACACAAGAAGTTGAATGACAAAGATAGCACAAGATTATATTAGTGAAGCACAGGTGAAGCTTCTAGACAGACTTCTAGACATCTCTCAGTGGAGAAGGGAGAGAGAGGTGACAGGACGTGCTGCATTACTTACATGGGGCATAGAACATCATCAGAAGGGGTTTATCTTCCTTCTTCAGAAGCCTTCTCAATTCCTAGTGAATGAACCAAAGAAAATAAAAACCAGACCTACACCAAATGACACCTCTTATTATTTATATTACAACTTCAAAAAATTAATATATGTATTCTTAGAACACAGGCTCATTTATCTGAGGGAAAAGGGATCATCTTTCCTAACAGACAAGACTCAATTTTTTTTTCCCTTACTCAATTTTTACTTGAAAGAAGATTACAAAATGTATTATAGATTCAAATATCTGCTGAATATCCCAGACCAGTGGAAGCTGTATGTTTTAGTTCGCTCTCACTGCAGAATCTCTGACTGGAAACTCTTTCTTCGCTGACACATCCAAAAATCCATACTGTAATTCAAAAAGTCAGACTCAATAATAACAAAACAAGTTCAGTTTTCACACTATGAAACCTTGCCAAAGCTATGAGATGCCATGACAAAAAGATTTTTCAGTACCAGCATGATAGAGAAACTAGATGAAGTTTTCAAATTGAATGCAACCCTTGGAAGCCTTGTAATAGAGTACAGAGGGTGAACATTAAAAATTAATCTTCCTACAAAAACTGAATGTCAAAATAACCATTTCTAATATTAAAAATGAAAGCTAGGAAATTGAAAAAGCCCTTTACAAAATACCAGCTAGAGTCCAATCAATTAAAGTTTAAAAAATCCATAAACTAGAAAAGTATTACAAAAGACCAAGCTGATTATATTAGAAAGAATATAATGGGTAACTCTGTGGTGGCACTGGCTTTTTTAGGTAGTTTCATCATATTCGCTGCTTTCCCACTTAACATTAAGAGAGGACAGTTACTGTATAAAGTTAAATCCCTCAAGATCTGGATCTTATTTTGCTTCCTGCTCCACGCTTCCTGACCTCAGGCACAGGAGGGAACCCAAGGTTTAACGACAACCTGCAGTTTTAAGAGCAGCGTTTTACCTCCTGCTTGCACTCTGCAGTGACTGCATCTTGCAAGCTGCTACACTTCCCTGAGACAAACAGGGCTCTTCCACCACACCATTCACAAGCTCTGGTACTTGCTGCGTGGCTGGTAGACTGATATCATGACCACATGCAGGGGAGAGGAAGGAGGGAAGCAGAGGACTTTACAGATACCACAACCCACAAACTTTGTCAAATCACTTAAAACAGTTTGAGTGCTTTAAACCTCCCTTCCAAAGAAAAGAAATAATGGTGTTTCACTATGAGTTAATACAAACACACACACTCCCTTCATCCCATATATTTATAAAACAACAGAGTATCCAGCTAATGTACCTTTTCACTGTCAACATGCACAATATCTTTGGCTTCAGGATCTTCCTCCCATAGTGGAGCACCTTCTGGATCCTTGAGAAAGGCCACCATAGACTGTAATAAATAGGGAAAAAAGCTTTTAAAGAAAAACTAATGGAAACCATGAGACATCCAATCTCAAATCCACGCTGTCATGCAAACCCCATCCAATCAGTGCCTTTGCTTTTCTGCTCATATTCTCATCTGCTCTAATGCAGATTAGCACAAATCTCCAGTTGGTTGCAGAACCAAGTGATACGTGGGTGCGTACCTTCCTCATAACTGATATTCCAACTTATCAGTTCCCACTTCCACTATAAAAATGAGGAAAACAGCGTGGCAGTGGACCAAAACACAGAGAGTAGCTTCAAGCATCCTTCAGAGAGCTCTTTCAATGGTACTGGATCTTCCACAGCTACTCCCTGGGTTAGCAGGAAAGATTTCTCTTTATGCAGAGGTCAGATTCCCATGCCCTTCACCATATCCAAGTAACCTTTGAATCCAACAGGAGTAGCTGGAGGGCACACTGATACTTGCTGTGAGCAAAAGTAATGAACTCCATACTTACAGATCAAACTGTTTATTTGGTCAAAGGAAGAATAATCCACCAATAGTTCCCTCTGTGACCCATCTACCTAGAAAGTGAACTCAATGGATTTTTTTAAGTAGGAGAGTAAGAAGCAAATGTGACAGGAGAATTAGGAAGTACCAGACTCTATGATTTTGCAGCTCCGACATCCAACAAGCTGAGTACATTTGCACATGTACTTTGTGATTGCTTTACCTGACTGACATGCAACCAACAAGACCACAGATACCCTCTTTATCATACAGAAATTAGCTCTGATGGCTCTGATTTCAGCCTGAGCCTGAAGGAAACTCCAGTCCTAAGTCAATGAGATGCTCTCCATGGATTCTGGCAGTCACACTGCCCCCCATTTTCAGCTGTACATGGAAGCACAGGGTTATCACTGTTATCTTCTGGTGTCTCTGCTCTAGGAAACAATACCGGGTTTTCCATGTTCATCCACCACTCATATTGACCCCATTTCTTCCTCTATGGCATTGATTCTAGGTGTGTATCCACTCCCAGACAGGATCTCTGCCACACCAGTAACGTAGTGAGGTCTCTGAGGAGCTTCCTTCAGTGTAAGAGTGAGTGGACGATGCTGCCACAGCACTAAGGAAGCTCACACAGAGCTGGAGCAAAGAAAAGCTTCATTAAAGCTTTTTCAGCCCATGTGATAATTTGCCAAAACAGCCCATGATTGAAAAGCAGAGCTGAGCACATACTAACGCACACCAAAAATATCTGCCTAAAAGCCTAAGTGTGGTATTCCGCCTTCCTAAGAGCAGGTGAACAGCACTCCTGGTGACACATGCCACTTGCTGGAACAGTCTCAGAGACACTTTTGCTGCCTCTCTGCCTTTGGTGGGGCTGTTCTGGTACAACATCCCACCAGCTTATCAACAGGGAGGGGAGTTCAGCTCATTTTCCTGCATCTCGGTACTGCAAGGCTCATGAGGATTCGGAGCTTACGGCAGGATCCATTTATTGCATTTTTATTTCTGTCTACTTGTAGAGCTAATATTGAAGAGATTTGTCTTATCAAAAGAGGCAGCATACATCAGTCACCAGACAGCATGCAAAGCACTTAATGTACACAGTTAGAAGACCTAAGGGGCGAGGTAGTAGTGTTAGGGCCACAAACACTTCAAGAAGAAATTTGTTTTAAAATGGCATTAGCAGAGAGAAGAGCTAGCTGGGGGGGGGGGGAAATATAAAATCAAGTAATTTACAATGGAGTTACAGTGTAAAAACTCTAAACCTAGAGGCATTAACATCCCAAATGATGTCCTAGGAAGACTAATAATATGTGGGGAAAGGAAAGAAGAGGACAAAACAACAGCGACCTTTAGCATGCAGAGCTGCATCAAGTTCTGCTCACTCTCCGTCTGCACAGACCTCAGCTACACAGTGGAAGGGAGGAGAGGGGGGTCAACATTTTAAACAGTTAATGAGTGTAATTGACTCTGCTAGTTTCAAGAATTCCTGTATGCCAAGCTCAGTCATGTAGAAACAGATGCGGTTAGAGGATGGGGGATTAAAGAGATTTAATTCATCCAGCCTCTCCCTCTCAGCCAAGACAGAAAAAATTAGATGTGTAATGTCTTCTGGCAGGAGCAGGCAGTGCATTGCCTTGCCCTCATTTCTCCATGTGGCGAAGAGAACTTCCCATATTGCTTTAAATAGGGAATAACAACACCCAAACAAACCACAGCACTTTCTAATCACAGAAAAGCACTGCTCCCCAGGCTGCTGGGTTAGAGACCACAGCAAGGTCCAGGGCACAGCAACCCTAGTGCTGGAGAACCAGCTACCTTCCTGTCCTGCAGTGATATGGTCAGGACTTGTTTTGACCCCACAGAGCCACAATGGGCTGTAACCTGCTGCCCGAACCGCTGTGACAGCTTTGAATCTTAAACATCAATTCAGCAGAATACAGGACACGGCTGCTACAAGCAAGCAAGTTTTAACAGGAGAACTGGTGATCACATACACAGACCTAAGTTTTAACCTGAAAGAAAAGTATACAGAAACACATCCCTGTACTCTTCACTCCTTTGAAGTGTCATGCAGTAGGGATGCTAATAAGAAGACTTGCCTCGATTTCAGACACACACTCCTTACAACAGCAAACTTGAAACAGATTCAGAGTTTAGAGCAGGACCAATTTATTGGGTTAGTCTATTCCCTTTGCTAGTCCTGAGCAGATTCATACTTTAATGAGTTTTCTCCATTTTAGGAGGAGGGTAAAACTCTCCCTGTAGTTTGTAATCCAGAAAAGGTTTCATCATGTAATAAACATAGCCTGGATTCTGGCCTTATGGCACTATTGAGGATTAGGATATGGTGTGGCTAAAGCAATATATGAACAGACGTTCCAGGTTACATCAAAGACTGATCTAAGCTTAGGTTTCCAACAGCAGATGCCTGCAGATACTTGGGGAGAAGACATACTAGTACCATTCTTATATAGCATACACTGGTATATGTTCTCAATTTCTGGCCAAAAGTGATTAAATTTATAGACTCTGCACCAGCTATTGTATATGGACCTCTGTGCTTGCTAACTATCAATGGATCTATCTCTTATGACTACATACAACTGTTTTTAAGACTCCTAATTCTTGCAATATGCAGCTACAAGTTCCAAGACTTTTCCCAAATGCCATTGTTTGCACACAAGTTTAGAGAAAAAAGAGGTAATCACTGCCTTTTTTAAGCTACCCAGTTACACAAACATCGATCAGAATCTCCTCCTTTTTTTGCAAGCGCAAGGATCTTCACAGAAGTATTCAAGCTGTTTGTGCCTCTCATCAGCCTCTCTGTCCTTCTGCAGTACTTCTACACCTTTCGCTTGATGTGGCAACCAGAATCTCACATAAGATAAAAGATGAAGGAACCAAACGGACTCAAGACTCAAGGTGAAATACCATTTCCTTTTTTGTTCCTAATCATTTGACAGAAAGTACTGTTAAGCACAGGGCCTATATTTTCAAGCCAATCACTGTCCAGCTGGCAATTCAAAGCCCATTACAACAATCTACATTACTCCAGCATAGCTGGAGTTTCTTTCCCCGTCTTGTTCATTGCCCCCCACAAGTTCCAACTTTCACACTGACAAGCCACTTAGTACGGTGAGAACCTAAGCCCTTCTGCAAAGAACTGGAGATATTTTTTAAAACTATTCCTAATAATTCTGAATCACTGAACTTTGTTCTCTTGCATTCCATCCCCCTTTACTAGATATCCAAAATAGCTCAGATCCTAACATATGTCTCAGAAGCAGGAGGTTCTGACTGCTAAGTAGCTTCCCCCCACTGTGAACACTGAGCTATTCTTTATTCCTCATTTTTCTAACAGTAAACCCACAAGGGTATCTCTGCTAATTACATAAGAATTTAGTTACTTTAAGAAATGAAAAGCTTTTCTTAAAAACCTGAGTACGCTATCAGCTGGATCAGCCACATGTATGAAACTGCTGATTACTTCAGAAGAATCCTTTTACAGTTCTTCAGGGCTGTGTCCATCATTCTCCAAAATGTCATACATATAGTAATATGTCTACTGGATGCCTGGAAAGAAGATCTAAGTTTTATTGCCACACATTTGTTGAATGAAGTGAAACAAATCCTTTAATCTCCCTGTTCTTCAGTCTGTCCACCCGTCTGTAAAATGAGTATGATACCCTAAGTAACTGTGTCGCTCTGCTTCTCGCTGTTTGTATGTACTGGGAGATTCCTGACAAACACAGCTGAGAGAGAGAAACAAAGGTCACTGGCTCAACAGAAGAAAACATGGAGAAGTGGAATAGAGGGAGAAATACAGAAAATATTCAGGCAGCTGCCAGCAGTGGAACAAGTAAACACTCAGCTGAGTTATATGACCACTGCCCAGCTCTGACCCACTGCCCAACCTGTAAATCATTAGTGGCTGGTTTCACAGGGGCAATTAAATTAAGAAAGACTACAGTCTCTAGAGCGAGGAAGCTGCAAAATCCCTCTTCAACGCCCAACAGAATCCCCTATTCCCTGTCCATGGGATGCTGCTTCCTTCTCCCCAGCAGGCTGGGCAAAAGGGAGAGGGGAAATGCTCATCACAAAACAGCAACTGAAGAAATAAACAATCAGATTCCTGTTGTGCTATGATTGCCTCTCAGCCCATCACTCCCTGGAGTGCTGCAGGTGCTTTCCACTTGATCTGATCTGTAGGGAAGAGTCACAGCACTAAGCCTTGGTTGCAGCACTTTATGGAGGGCAGGAAAGACATGTCATGTATTGTTCAAACCACCCAAATTTAGGCAACTAGCAAGTCTCTCTCTGCCCACCACTCACCAAGATAAAAAAAACAAATCACCAGCTGCATTTTCTCACTAAGTACAGAAGCAGCTTCAGGCAGTTGCTGACTAGGCTGGGTATCTAACATTGCCCTTCCTAGTTCCAGGCAAGATTTCTACTGCAGAAGATGGGAATATATACAGCCCCATTCTCCCCACCTCAGGCAAATCCTGCCTGACAGCTCCAAGTGAAGGTAGAATTAATTCAAGCCAGAGCACACTTCCGAGACAGTCCCCCATTAGCTACCCTACAACTCTGGCTGTAAAACCAAGGTCGAGAGCAAGCACGCATAGGAACAGCCTCTCTGGCAGACTCAGGTTCATGCAGCATCTCATAAAGGCTTTCCTCCATCCCAGGGCAACCCCCTGAACAAAACCAGAAAGGGGATATACATGGAACTATGTCAACATGGGGTGATGTCATCAAGCCTCCACAAGACCCATGATGGTGCAGAGCTTGGGTTTGCTGGAGGAGGAAGAGAAATGGGAATCGGGCATCAGAGCTGGACAGCAATGATTTCTGGAAGCCAAGTCATTGCAGGGCTGTAGCCTCACGTAAGTACAGTCTCAGTGCTTCACCAGGGCTTTGCAAAGGAAAGCTGCACACTTTTGGCCTGCTCACTGTGCTTTTAGTTCACTATTTCCGCAATCATCAATATCTACGCATTCATTTCATGTTTCATGTCTTCTCTCCTGCCTTGCCCAGAGAACGTTGCTTTCTGTTGCTTTATGTCAAGATTCACTGGAGAAGAAGAAAGGTCATTTTATCCCTGATGCACTCAGAGCACATCCACAGGAACTGCAGTTCCACAATCCAATCAAAGATAAGGCCACTCAGCACTCTTTAAAGTTTATAAACACACAATCTAAGAATCCCGGAGAATTCCTTATCAAAATGCAGTATCAGCTAATACTTTTAGTTATACTACCACTAAGAGCACCTTGTAATCAAAACAAGAAAATCCTTATTTGTTACCAGAGTGCAGGTAAACTTACAATTTATCTTACAGTTCAACATGGGCTCAGTCTTTCAAATCATCCACAATTTTCCCAGATCTGTGGTTGGCAGACATGTTTACACATGAAAACCCTTAGGCCATTCTGACAGCTGTTTATGAAGATTAACCCCCTCCCTTTTCACCATGAAAACATACCAACACCTGTTTTTTTTAATCCACAAATGTCTCACCCATATCTAGCAAAAGCAAAAGAATAATAAGGAAATATTTAAATTTACCTTCAATGTGACTGCTCTGTTATATGGAGTATGAAATGCACCGTCCCTGTTGAACAAGGAGTGGGGAATAGTGTTAACTTACAGGAACGTTACTAGCTGCTCTTCCTCACTTCCCACTAACCAGAACAAAATTATCCCACCCAAGCCACAGAACTAAGCAGAATTTACAGTACAGCAATTTAAGGGTGGCAAAAAACAAGAGTAAGGGAAAAGGAAGGGCGCAAAAGAGAGTGTAAAGCAAACAGGTTCCTAGTAAACCATTTCCTCCCTGACACTTTAACAAGAATAGTTACCAAGGCATGATTTTTGGAGATGGAGATGCAGCTTCTTGGTGTACCTAACTGTATTCCTATTCCTATTATTTTCAGGAGGAAAATCTCTTGCTGTCTCACTATACTTGTCTTTCTCCACTTAGTTTACGAAGCACTACCTCAAGTCAGAAAAGCACAGAGAGGTGAAACGACTTGTCCAAGGCCAAGCAGGCCCTGCCAGCAGCTAAGTGACAGAGAAAACAACACGGATCAAATCTCAGGCATCAGTCCTGTGCACTGGGCACTTTTAGTCCACTGGACATCTCTCCGTGACTCTGCTTGTGGTTTTAGTGGACTCTATTCAACAAAGAATAAATTTATCTCAACTTCTGTCACAACACACACTTGCAAACTGAAGAAATGGCAACTAATTTCCCACATCAAAGGATAAAAAATAAGTCATCTTAATGCTGCAGCAACATGGAGCTGAAAGGAGAATGAACAGTTCTAATGGGGGAATCAACAATTCGGAACTACAAACCCCATCCCAGAACTCACTTATAATGGAGTAAATCCACTCCCTTCTCCTTTGTATTAGGATCTACCTTCATCTTCTTGCATAATTTTCGGCTTTCAGTATCACTGCAAAAAACATATATTGGAAGAAAGGTTACCAGAAAAGAAAATCAAATGCATTCAGTTCTGAGAACTTATTGCTGTGCTTCCTTATCAGCAATTAATTCCAACTAACAGTAATTTGGAAGCTGTTTAGCTAAGTTTGTAGAACAAGCATTGTGAAAAGCTGCATTAGTCAATTTAATTTCTCTGTTTGCTTGGTCAGAACACAGTGAACTGTTTTAAAATCACATTCCAAAGCCATGCCCTAACCAAGAGAAAAGCAGCTCATTCCAACATGTCGAAGTACCTCAGCAGATCTTCTGTCCATGGGATTAACACAAAATTTAGGAAGTCAAGTTTCCAATAAGCCCATGCTACTGTTAGGGTGATGGTCAAAGAGCACTATTTGTGAAAAGATTCAAAGGGAAAAAGTAGGTCAGCTTTTACATCTGGCAGAAGATAATACAAAACCAAAAAAAAACATGTTCCTGGTATGTCCAAGCCCAAATCACAAGTGTTTAGCCTTAAAAAGGCAGAAAACAAAAACCAGTTGAAATTCTGGAGCCCCAGGCCCAGCAACCCCATTCATTTTAGGTATGAAGGATGTGTCCTGGAGCCACACCTGGCAAGTAGAGGTAAAGACCATCTGCCACAGCTCCTGAAGGAAGATATAACAGCAGACAGACCTGGTGCAGGTGGTCTTCAAACTGAACGAGAACTAATCACTTTCAGCACCAGATTAGGCTGAGTTTAAGAACAGAGAAAGTCACGGGAGAAAACTGCATATACATTTGTTTTGGTGGCCAAGTAAAGGGTCTTTGTGGCCTAGCTACTGATCTAAGCAAAGTGAAGTGAAGCCATAAGGAGACTTCAAGCTGAAGTGAATGAATAGTTCATTGAAGACCTGGGGAGAAGAGTGAAACAGTACAAGTACAAAGAAAAGAGGATGATTCACATTGACAAGACTATTCTTTGCATTGACAAACAGCAAAATTAAACAGCTTGGAAACTTGTTCCCACAGAGGACAACTTGTACCTTTTACACAGATAAATCAATTTAGAAAATGAAAACACTGAAAACTCTAATCAGTTTTAAACTGATTAGAGACAACAAGATGCAGGGCTTGCAAGAGCCCCACCAAATTAAGTGCTGCTGCCAGAACTGGTGCTAATTCTCCTCATGTTCTCCAGCTGCCTTTCTACAAATGTGAGGAACAAGGAACACTAAATTCAGAGTATGCTGCAGGTGAGAGTGCACCTTATGGGAAACTTCCCGAACGTTTATGGTAGATGGAAATGAGGAAGGGTGTGCTATGGACACATGCAGCAAAATCAGAATATTATGCTGAAGATGGAAATGAGCATTTTAAGGAACTAACAAAGCAACTACCACACCTGGAATGAGCACTTGTATAGAAGCATGTTTATCTGAAGAGTCCTACTGGATTCATACAAGTTTTGCATTTTCGGATCATAGTCAAAGCTAGTCACTGTAACCTGTAAACACTCCTTTTGCTTCTCCAGGAGGCTGGAGATCTGAGCCTGAGAACTGAAAAATACGACCATGTCTCCTTGTAACAAAACTAGATTACAGAACAAATACCCTGGATTTGGAGTTATGCCAAAGAACATGTTTGCCACATGGAGTTCGTACTGAAACTTAGCAGCAACCTCAAACCCAAGGGTCAGAAACATCCTGCCTTCTCTCACCTCCAGTCCTCCAGTGGTCCCACGGGCTAAACCTAAATGACTCAAAGGTCAGGGCATCTCTGGAGGAAACACTATTTTCAGATCATCCTCTCGTGTTACCCCAGACAGATTTAGAGGCACAGAGAACTCTTGCGGCCCTGCTGCAGCTCACTGCCAGACAGTTAACTGAAGTCAGCCCGCACCATAGTCAACTTTGGTAAATGCTCTTCTAGACACTTCCAAATGTTTCCAGTATACACATGTATTTGTGGCTATCTCAGCTTTGCCCAGACAAATGTGAGGTGGCTGATGTGAACAAGTGTAATGCTGAAACCCACTTCAGGCAACAGGGTCTGTCAACCCCCAAGATGTGCAGACCAATTGTTCTGTCATCAGCAGAGGATTAAAGTGGGTATCAAGAGAATTCTGTTGCCAGTTCTACCACCTATTCACTGCAACTTCAAACCATATGGTCAAGAAAGTGTAATTTTCCCTTATATATCATTAGAGATCTGGATGGATAGTTGTGTTAGGAAAGTTCTGCATGGTTTATACTGGAAAAAGGCTACAAAACATTATTACTGAGCTACATGTGCAAGCAAGCAGATAGCAACTCCTACCACTCTAACTCCTAACAATTCATCTTCTGTTTGCACGAGTTTCTATTAAAAAAAAACTGATAAGAATAGCTGTTTCATTGGAATCTAAGTCTGCCCTGCTTTCAGGATTTCTACTTTTGCAGAGATTCACACAGCTGCCTGAATGCTCAGCCATTATCACAGGAAAGAAAGCAGCAGTTTGCTCCAGTATATCTCCTACCATTTAGGAAGCAGATTCTCTGCACTGCTGCATTGAGAGTTTAGTCTGTTTATGCAAGCTATCTGCACTGATGCAAGGGATGGATGAGGAGCAAATTCCCAGAATAGGAAATGTCTAAATACACATCAGTAATTTTTTCATGCATCAGTGCAGATTTTTGCACGTGCCAGATCCACCAGTTCAGATGCTATACTAACAACTCTTTTGAAAAAGCAGAAAAGGAGATGTACAGAAATGGCAGAGATGGACTCATTCTGCTTTCCCTTCTGCCTTCCCTTCTAGACAGACAAAAATAACCTGCAAAGAGCAACCTGCTCTGATATCACTTGCTAATGACCATTATTCTTAATAAGAGTAAATATCAACACAGATGCAGCCTGCTCAGAGATTTGTCTCTTTTGAATCTCAGCCAACAGCCTCTCTCTGAAGATGAGCTCTTCAACTCTCACATGGGAGAGGGTAATTAGGACTCCAGTTCTCACAATTTAATTATATCACTTGAAGAGGCAGTGTAAGAGTTTGTTATAATGACTAAAAGTAAAAAAAAAAAAAGAAAGAAAGAAAAAAAAAAAGAAAACCCCCCACGACCCAAAAAAGACCCCCAAAATCATCACTGTACCACCCAGGCCAAGCCACTCCAGACAAGGCACCAGGCTCAGGAAATACTGGTTTGAGGATGAGGTCAGTAATATATCCCCAGAAGCCATCCCATGCTGTTTCCGTCCAGAGCAATTCTAACCTTTGCAAGTCCCTGCTGTGCTATTGCTGAAGGGACCCCTGCAGGCAGCCCTACAATCATCCAGCATTACCTCCCTGGAAAATCATCCAAAGCATCAACCTATTTTCAATACCACAAAGGACCTAACCAGCAGCTGTCTATGTGGTAATAAGGTCAAACCTTAAGTGGCACGATAGCACGGCTTCTTTCCACTCCCACAGGCATGTTCTCCACACTTCCCTTCCCACAAAACCAAAGCGGGGCTCCAAAATGTGCCTTTGCTGGAGAAGCGAAGACATACGGCAGCTTGGTAAAGAGAACAATAAAATGAAAGATCCAAGTCGACCTAACTAAGCAAGAAGTCTAAATAACAGCAAAGACAGCGTGCATCGCATGCTACTTCATCCCTTTCCATTCACATGCCCATCTCCTCTACTGGGACACATTTCTGTCATTTGGGGTTACGATGGAGCTGGCAGGAAGCCCAACTGGAGCACTCTCTGTAAACCTCTGGGGTCCCTTGTCAGCATTAGCATGCATGAATAATCCCTTAGCACAGGCAGCCAGCTGTTAACAGGGCAGGAGGAGGGTGAGGGACTTGTGAAGGAGATCTGGCTTCCTTTGGCTCACCAGCACCTGAAGGGGATGTGTCACAGGTATTCCTTAGGAGCAGCACAAGATGCTCTGCCTGTGCAGGGCTGCCCACAAGCCTGGAAGCTCATGGTCATAAGGATGGAGAAGCAGATCAGATACTGATGGCAGTCCCCGGTGGCAGGAGCAACACAGAAAAAGGCTTTTGCAGCAATGTGTCAAGGTAATTTGGAGAGAGAAAGAACAGAGGATAAAACTAGACAGGAGGAACACAAAATAAGACCCAGGAGTTTGGCTGCAGTTTAAGTCCACAGTGGTTTCTAAAAATAAAACAAGTCCAAGCTGGATGGATCCCAAGTAAGAAATGGTGCATGGAGGTGGCAGTGCAAAAACCCTTCCCTGGTGCAAATTCAGATAGGTCCTGATAGGTCCTGAAGGAGCATGGTAAGACCAAACAACCTCAGCAACATTCTCTTTCGTGAGCACAGATAAAACCTTTTGCAGCTTCCTAATTATTTCCCTTACCACGTAATGCTGCCCACTGGCTTCTCATGAAGAAGGGAAAACAGCCCCATGACCACATCAGCCCCTGGGGAGGAAGGATCTGGAATGACTGTCAAATCCCCTCTTTGGAAAAACGTCCAGGTCTCCAGTTGCCAACATAACAGCAGCGTGTGCACGTGCTGTGTGGCCATGTCACTTCACTGCCACTGTGCTGGCATCTCCAACACTTTGCAATGCAGACTGCACCCAGCTTTCTTTTTCATCCACACCTACAGTATTTCCAGGCACAAGAGAAGTAATAATAAAAACGCTGACAGAACCAATTTAAGCAACGAGGTCAGTAAATCTGCCTGCACAAGAACTATCTCATTCCTCTATCAGCATATCATGTAACCACATGCGAACCACAGACCTCACAATCTCGAAACAGATTTTCTCTTTTATCTGTACATCTGCCCATCTGAAACAGGGCTCAAAACCCATGTAGATTATGCTTTAGCAGTCCCTTGTATCACGGTTGTGCCTGTAGACTCTAATGCAACGGAGGCTCTGTTGTATCAGTGGCTGAACAGACAAACGCTGTCACTGTCCCAACAGCTGGAAGAGACAAAACTGAGCAGGTAAGGAAGACGAACAGGCTTCAAGAGCATGGTAATACGGCAGAGCAGAAACAGGACTGCTTACCCAGTAAGCCTCCCAACATTGGAAAAGCCTTGGAAGGTACTAGTCAAAGCTGTCATCTTGTTACCAGCACAATCTCTCATTCTTCTCTCTATCATTTAAGTGCTTTCATTCTTTTATGTCACAGTGAAAACCATCTTACAGAGAACAACTCCAGTTATAACTTCAGGGAATTTCAACTGCAATTTCAGCCCAGCCATGAGAAGTGAATTATCAAAGAGGGTTTCCCAGCCCAATGCACAGTCTCTGCAATACCCTCTGGCCACCTTCCATAGAATACCCTTTCTAGACAACAGACTGATGAACATCCTGAAAAAGCATGGAGTTGAGATCCTGCCAAACAACTAATTGAGCTTGTGACCCAAAAAAAGCAGCAAAAGGAGTGTCAGCAGCAAAAATGTCCTCAAGCCACCTAAAAATAAAAAACACATTTGCACTTGCAAACCTAATCTGAAAGAGGAAATCAGTCAGTTGTAGTCAGATGTCCTCCTGCAAGGTTTCAGAATCAAAAATGCAATTCATTAGCTATTGTTGAGGACAATATAGGATTTTGACTACGCTCCTTGTAGTCATCGATCCCACCCTCCAACAAAGACTGTGTGATCCATTTACAATACAGCAGTTTGTGTACTTTGCTGACCAAACAAAAAAATATCGACTCTTGCACAACTCCCCTCCTCTCAGACTGCAGGCATTGCCTGTCTCCCCATCAGCCTCACTCCTCCCTCCCATCCCAGGACAGCAGCTGCCACAGCTACTGCTGCTGACAGTACGTAAGATCTGTAAGACTCCTCATACTCTGTAATGATCCCAGACCTTTCTGTACTCACTCCCTTGAGACAGATCTGAAATTAGAAATGAAAAAAAAAAAAATCACTTCTCAAACCATCAGCCTGGCTTGCAAAAGCACTTCTCCAAAGAGCTGAATGGTAATGGCTTCCATCTACTCGAACAGAAAACCCATAGTCAGCTACTGGTGCAGACAGGCACTTTGATACTCCACTCCTGAGTGAGGTTTAAGAACCTGCAGGCATCAAAATAGGAACAGGACCCAGGAGAAATGGATGCAAAAGTAATCAGCATAGGAAGCTTAAATACAAGATTTGTCTTGGAATACAAAGCAACATTTTGCTCCCGTTCTAGGTTCCTGATGGAAATTATCTTATAAAGGGAGTAACAATAGCAACAGGTTTCCATAGCACAGAACAAAGGAGCCACTCAAACAGCGCGGGAGATGAAAAGCTTGAATCTTTTAAGGGATGGGGGAGCATGAAAACCAAAACCAGAAAACATACTGCTTGAAAGAATTAAAGATAAGGATTAGCACACAAACAGGACAGACTCTCATCTGAATTTAGGGCTGATTTTACCCCCTAGAATACAGCAAAAATTCCCCCTGTGACCTGCAAGGTGATTGCAGACTTCTCCAAATGCTCCCCTGGAACGTGCCAGGAATGCAAACAGAATAATCCATGCGCTGTGGAGACCCAGCACCACTTGTCACCCAATACAAATAACTCCCTGTGCCCATTAGTCAATTAGAGAGGCCACAAATCTATAGGAATGAGATTAAAAAGAAGTATTTTCTGAAAATTAAAACCCATGAGATGAATTCTCACTGCCAAGCAAGAGCAAGCCAAAAAGCTGAAAGAAAACCAAGACAAAAAGGTAACAGGTATCGTCATAACGTCAAGCAAAAACAATTAAGGGGAAAAATTATAAGCTCCAGCCCTGCAGAAAGTCAAGAAGTTATTAATGAATGGTACTTTCCATGGAAATACAAATTAGCAAGAGGCACTTGGCAGCCCACACACCTGCACAGAAATAAGGTGAACACATTCACAGGAGCCACCAAAGGCTTTGCATACTTCTAAAACAACTGAACACTCAAACCGTTTGCAAAGCAGCAGCTTTCCTCATCAGGCCTCCACTAACTCACACAACCTGGCACAGGGGAACACTGCCCTAAACCGGGACACAAGGTGACTGCCACTGTCTTTGAGTTCACATTAATCTAAGAACTTGACAAAAGCAGGTTTTGAACATGTCACCTACAGATACACAGATACTGCAGCACATTGTACTGTTCCTTTGGTGCCCGTTTTATGACTTTTAGCTGCACTATAAGCCCGGAGAGGATGGATGCTGAAGGATGCTTTAAATAAAGTACCGGATGCAGGAAAATGGAGGAAACTTTCTTTACATTAAATCTTAGCTTGCTTACTCTTCTTTTGGTCTGAAAAGCAGCAACATTGAAGATTCAGTTAATGAGCAATTCTACGCAAAACACATGGAATACTCACGGTTACGATGAAACTTAGACATGAGCCCACACTCATACATCCAGCCACTACCGTGGATTTTAGTTAAATTATCTGCATTTCTCAACTAATGCAATGCACCAAACTGAATGGGTCTATGTTAGGAACTGAGAGCCTACTTAAAAAAGGAACCTTTTTCAGACTGGCATAACACTTCCTGCATGGTCACTCTTACAGGAAAATAAAAGGGTTTTAATGTGAATGAGCATTAACCACGCAGATGGGTTATGACAGAGAGAAGAGGAAGGCATCGAAAATCTATGCTGTAAATGCACAGTTTGCCATATAAATTGCATCCACACAAGGACCATACTGTCAGTATAACTCACTTGCAAAATATTCCTGAGGAACACTTGCATTCCTCCCCTGGACCAGCTGCAAATGGAGTCCCTGCTACCTCCCTCAGGCTGGCACCTAAAACTAAGTGCCATCCACTCTGGAGCTGACACTGCCCTTTGCCTTCAAAGCTACTGTAGAAAAAGGCAGAAATCCCAGACACTGCAAATCTACTTGGATGGAAAGCACTGCATCAGGGCAAGAGCAGCACTCCTTTTTTTTTTCCTCTCAATTAGATCTGGTCATTTTTATTCGCAATTTCAAAGCTTTTCATCAGCTTTAAAGTTCAGCTACAAGTAAGGCAGATGAGTAGACTTATTCTCTTAAATCCTACTTCTGAGTGGCTTCATAGGAGTGAAGGTAAAAACTAGAGAGCAAAATGACACTTTACACCATCTGTACTAGCAGCCTTATTTCTGAAATTTCTCCTCGCTATGTCAAAGCATTAAACACATTCTTCTATGATTGTGTGTATGGGTAAAGCCTTTCCGTATCAATGCATTAGGAAATTAGAAATTTGTCAAGATTTCATCTAAAAGGCAGATAAACACAGATATTGGGGGTTATCCCAGAAAGGACAACTACTCGTGAGATTTGGCTCTCTAGTGAACCAGCACGTTTAGCTGTGTAGCCTTGAAAGGACTTCTTTACCAGCCAAATTATGGTCTTACCTTTATGTTAAGTGTCATGGGACTGCTACAGCAACAATTATTGGGGATGAGGACTACAAGAATGAGGCACATGACACACAAAAGGGACTAAAAGAATGACACACTAAAGCAGAAAAAGTGGGACTAAAACCAAACGAAAATTAGTCAGACATTTTAACCAGATGGCATTTCCTCTTCCTAGCAGTCTGATGTGCTAAAGCCAAGCACACGCGTTATGACAGCAGATGGAAATCACACAGCTTTGTTTATGTTTGGGACCTACAGCAAAGGGAATCATGCAAGTTTGAGCAGAGAATAATTACCCAGAGCCAAAGAAATGGGTGTTTTATTGAAAATACCAATCCACAATTGGGCAGGAGTTAGAGTTAATAAAAAACTCGAAACAATTCACTAACAAGAAAACCCACAAGTGTTCACTAAATCATACTCAGGATGGAAAGAGCTACTTTCAACCTCTTCAAAGCTGCATCCGACCACAGTGCGCTTTATAACCTGCCAAGCACATTTTCCTCTCTTAAAAAAAGCCATTTTACTTTCTTTCCACTTCATCCAAACTAGTTACACTCTTCCAGGTAACATCAGTCCTTAGTCATACCATTGCCTATCACAAAACCCACTCAAGAAGGCTAGAGAGTAACTTTATAAGGATTATTCTTCAAAACCAGACCTCAGGACATCATAAATTGGGACTTGAGCTTTGTCCGCTTTAAAGACAAGCAACAAAACCTTTGGCTTTCACTCAAGAGGCAATTCCATCTTTTTGTGTTCCCAGGCACATCACTTTGTACCTTTTACTTGCCACCATAAGGACTTGCCAGGAGTTTTTATTTTTCTCAAAACTCCTCTTTTACTTGACCACATCAATGCTTTACCCTCAGCTGTACCACGCCTCAAAAGATAAATGATGCACAAATGTTTTGGGAGATGTGGGGGGATGCAGCACGAACTCCAACCTGCTGTTAGAGTTAGCAGCAGCCACTCTCTCACAAAAGGACATGACATTTTCTTTTTTGCAGACATCTTAAGCTTTCAACTCCTTATGATGCCCTTAACGATGCCCTTAATTTTTCCAAATTTCTATCAACCTACAACTAAAAAAATAACTCAGTAAATAGCCCAACCCTTTGCTTTTTTACATGCCCATTCCAATAGTATCTGAACGCCCTACAGAGCACTCTTTCATGCTGCTGCAGAATTTTTCCTTTCAAAGTTCTCCAAACTCTTCCTAAACATCGACTAATGAATCAGGCAATATTTACCCAGTTGCCTGGAAAACAGAAACACCTTTTGTAACAGCACAAAGTAACAAGAAGTGACTCATTCACAGCGCCAGGAACAGAGGTTGTAACTCTCAGCGCCTATTAACGTGGTGCCTCCCCAGACGCAAGTCCCAAAACTCCCGCTCCCAAGATGACTGATCCATCTGTGGAACACTGAAGATTTAGCAACCTGCAACACTGTGCTCTATCCCCAACACCAGGCAATTTACCAGGCATGATTAATTCAAAATTCCTTTGTCTCTCACACCGCCATTCATTGAACATCAAACGCCTCAGCAAGAAGTTCCTAATTAAAACATGGAAAGGCTAAAATAAAATGTATTTTTGTACTTTACTGGTGGGTCTTTTATTCACAACTGAAATAGCTTCATGTCTAACTGTGTACAGAGCCACATATGCTATCTCAGAACACAGCAGCGAGCAGTGACCACTTCAACACTGCAAGCAATTCTTGTGCTGCCCCTTCATGTCTAGAAGGAGGTGTCGAAAGGACTGAAATCTCCTGAACAAGGACCTTATCTGCAGTGCCACATGCAGAGGTGTCCCTGGGCACGTGCTCACATGGCCCTGCTCCAGCGTGCCATTAGCACCAGTGAGCCCAACTGAGCAGGAAAGGCAGGCACCTGGCATTCCCAGCCCCACATCTCCCAAGCCCAGGCACTCCGGGGAACTCGGCGACCCTGCCTCAAAGTGACAAGATAAGCGGCAACCTGCTCTAGTCCACACTAACTGTATCAGCAAGAAACCCAAGTATTCTGCTACATTATGCTGAAAAACTAACTTCCCTGGTCTCCTTGAGACCACTCAACCTGGAACTGAAACCTCAGATCTAACCTCTGTCTCATACCACAGACTTGAGAGAAGCCAAAGCCAAGGAGCACAGTTTCCATGCAAACCAGCCATTCAGGCAGCCCCTTCCGGCCACAAACCTGCACACTCCTCTCTGCTGTATGAAATACAGAACAGACTGCAGAGACTTAGCAATCCATAATGATCTCCGTCAGTGGAGCAGTGTGCTCTTGCTTTCTCCTGATGGGAAGGAGAATGACAAGAAACAAAAAAAGCACCATCGATGAAGAAAGAAAAGGCATGGACTGCCGTCATCGCCACAGGGAAGCAGAGACACAAACCACAGCTCTGCATGTATGCCAGCCTTGCCAATGCTTGGATCTGAAGGCAAAGAAGCCCAGTACAGCGGGATGCGGAAAGCAAAGCCAAAATTTCCTGCTAAATATTGCTGCCAAACAAGACATTTCTTGTCAGTATTTGTAAAACAAATTGAGCCTGTGCTGTAAATATCCCTGCATCTGTGTGCTGTTTGTTTCGCCATGAAGGCTTGCAAATAAGCTTCCCAGCACACTTGCAGCAGGAGAATAGCTTGAGCCACTCTGGCAGGACTCAGCTGTTCAGGCCATACAACTGGCCCTTTGTGACCTGGGACAGACAGCACTCTCTGGTATTACCACTGCAACGAGGTGGGCAGCAGTTTGCAGCCACCTGTATACAATTAAAAAAAAAAAAAATCAATAAGCAAAGGAAAAAACCTTTCAAGAAAAAAAAAATTGTTTAAAAGTTACCTCAACGCTTTGAGATTCATTTCAGAATGCTTCAAAAGCTCAGCAAGCAAATCGACCATAAAACTTGGTTCAGGCTCAAACTATTTGTTTGAGGGGTTTCTTTGCATCCGCTAAGACCTCCTTCACCACAGCAAGCCAGTCTTCCAGCTCACCTTGCACCATGAGGCAAGTTCACAAACTCTGTTATAACATCCCTTCGCAGGAATGATAAAAAGAATAGAACGGCATCTCTGAAAAATGCCCAGCTATTTTTTCCAGGTTCTTCCCAAACAAGTGGTCTGAAAGAAAGCACTGCTTCACCCTCCAACAGAGAACTACACCTACTGCCATGTTACAGCATACTGGCCATTGCCTGCCACTCAGCAAGTAGCAATCTGATTGTACCAGCATCAAAGCCAATTTTGGGAACCTACTAATCTATTCTCTAGTCTCCCATCCTCTTAGGACATGACACTCACCAGGCTGCTTGTTTCGGCATGAAGGCTTGCAAATAAACTTCCCAGCACACTTGCAGATGGAGAATAGCTTGAGCCACTCTGGCAGGAGTGGGATTAACTCACCTTTCATTAAACACAGGAAGCTTAACTTAAATATTTCCCCACTGTGGTCCGAGGAAAGGCACTGCAGATACCAAGCTTCCTATGAAATGTATTAAAGCACTACCTGAGGAGACTTGAAAATGTATTTCTTGCAAGTAACTTCCATAACAAAAGTTTGGTCTAGGTGTCAACATTTGGAAATTTAGAGCATATTAGGGTTTGATGAATTGAAGTTCATTTTACAGTAAAACCAAACAATACATTTCTCTCCCCATCACCATCACTAACAAACTCAGGAGTGGAGACTGGCCCATGGAACTAAGTGCCAAAACTTCCACAGATTTAAAACTGAAGTCCTAAACACAGAACCTTTCCTTCTCCAACTCAGAACTAAAATAAATTCTGGAGATGGTTACTGCTTAGTTATATTAGAGCAGCATTTTGAAGGGCCAGATGAACAGCCTCATCATTCCAGCACTTGTATACACGTCAGGTACACACACATGGCGAACAGTAACTCCGCCAACAGAGAGTAGCCTAAAACCAAAGACACAAAAAGGTGGTGACCACTCCATAGTCAGAAATGGGGCTGATTAGAAACTGAAGTCGAGAGGCTGGCTCAGTATCCTATTTGTTAGCCCTCACTATTGACAACCAAAAATTATTAATCACTGCTTTTGTCAGAAAAGGAGATTGGCTTTCATGGATTTCAGAGGTATGCCAGATCTCCACACAACCTTCACCTCATCAGGATCAATACAATTTACCTGCTGGCTTTTCAGCAGGTGGGAAGTGGTACAGGCTTCACTGACCTCCAAGGAACAGTCCTGCTTTCTGCCAGAGGATAACTTGGAACACTTTGCCCATCAGTTGGACAGAGATGAAAGTGTGTGTGCACTTGGACGAGCCCAGCAGAACGCAAACAGAAGGCCGAAGCGGAGGACTCCACAGGAGAGATACCTGCCTGGTGGCAGGAGGAGAGCAACACAGGTTAGCCAAGCACAAAAACACGTTAACTTTGATTTACCAATGACTTATTCTGGGTCACTGCTTGATGGATGAGGGTTAGTTTCAAAGCACAATTTTAAGGGAGCCACATGATGTACACAGCTGACTTTACATTTGTGTACAGTGTACAGTCTGTTCATATCACGGCAATCCACCCAAACACACAGGTAGGCAGCAAGCTGTTCCTCTGCAGTGCAGGAAGGGGAACTTGCCACCTGCAGGCAAATCTCTCAAAGCTGCAGAGGCACTATGATACACAAGCTAAAACCAAAAGCAACGTGTTATTGGGCTGAACCACAGTGGAGGCTTTCACATCTGCAAGCCAGAAAGCAGACACCTGTTCATTCCTCCCCACAGACACAACCACTTACAAAAACAAGTTTCCCTGCCTTCACATTAAAAACTGCCAGGAACTTATGAAAGCACAGAGGAAAGTCTTTAAAAGAAAGCACATCTTGTTGTGAAACACAAAGGAGTGGACGCTTCAAAACCAAGCAAACAGCCTTACTGCTCATGCAACATTTGCTGTTGGAGCAGAACTGCATCGCTCTCTAGCTGAGGCACAACATGTGGGATTCCTCCTGCCTTTGCTTGTGGAAAAGCCAGGGCAGTCAGTGTTTCCACAGTGTCCCCTATGAAAGGCGATGCTAGCTGGGGTCTCCAGCTTCAGGGTGAAAAACATCCTGTCAGAGAAGTGACAACAGCCATAAGGAAAAGAATTATTCCCCACCACGAGTCCAAAGGAAGAGAGGGGAATAAGATATAGGCTCCCTACAGAAGAAACTGCACGGAATGATGTGGGTTCAGTTAAAGGGAAAAAGTTTCAGAGACATCAAAAACATTAAGTCAGCAATAAAAGCCAAAAGGATAGAGGGGAAAAAAAGAAGAAAACTAATGTGACACATACCCACAGTCTATCCAGCCTATAGTACCTCGTCCTTTCACCTCCTGGGCCACGCTGGACAATAACCTGAGTGAGCTTTCCGCAGCAGCAGCTGGAAGACAAAATAAAAGAATAAAAATAAATGAACAACAGCATTACTACTCCACATAGTAGAACACAATGGTGTGCTTTTTTGTTCTGAAGCACCAGAAGAACACTTTATCTAATTTGAAGAAACCAGTATGACAGGGATCAGTAAAATCTTCTGTAAACTAGAAGGAAAGCTGGCTGCAGCTGAAGCTGCATGGCTCCTTTCCTCTCTCCCCTTAAAACAACACAGAAATTCATACCTCCAGGCATGCTCCCTGAGCTACATTTATGGAGCTATACTGTGTCTTCTCCTGCAAACCAGTTTCTATTCCAGCATTGCCTTTTCCCTGTGGCTGGGCATGAACCAGTTTGTGCCACTGCCTGCTAATTAGAGCAATTTCATTTAGGACTTTCATCAGCTGTAAGGGCAAGGCATTCAGCCTAACTCTCCCTAATTCTACCCCTGTCATACACAGAAAATAACACACTTTATTCTCAAATAACCCTTGGAGACACCCAAAACAACAGTCCTGAGGAGCACCCTGAAAAGGTACTTCCAAGAACTGGCTGTATTATAGATACCCAACAGAGATTTTTATAATGCCATGCCACATTTGTAGATTTTGCAAAACACTTCCATTCCATAGAAGTCTTATAAATGGTATTAAAAATATACAGAAGAGAGAAAAATATAGTGGTAGAAAGAAGTATCAGTCCCCCCAAAAATCTAATAGGAACTGTTTCCTTCCTTGATGAACAAAAAATAGAAACCCAGAGTCTCTTTCAGATCTCCATAACTATTTCAACAATCTGAATGTAAGAATGTCTACATTGAGTCAAGCCGAATGATCCTATAGACCAATATCTTGCCTCCAGCATTTGAGAAAGTGATGGCCTGTAGATACCAGAGTAGACAAGCAGAGACATTGGGATATTTGAGGGATATCCCCTCAAACATACTTTTAAAAATAAAAGCATTCAGGGACCCATTTGTCCCAGAAAACTCAGTAGCTGAGCAGCCCTGGCAGGACACCTGGCTGGTAAGGTGAACCAAACATTTACAGATGAGGACACCTCCTAACCAATGAGTTCTCTGAATGAGATAAAAAGTGTCACCTAGTTCTGCTCAGCTGGGAAGCAAAGACTTTGTTCCAGTAGCATGATCAGATGCTGGCCAACATCTCATTGCAGCTGGGGGATGCATATCTGGGATTAGAATTGCACCTCCAAATTCCTCTCTCTTTTTTTCCTCTCCTCTCTTTCTGGGTGACAGAATTCTAATTGTACAAGGATCACTGTTCTAGGAAGGAACATTAATCCCACAGTCAGCTCTGCATGCAATGCTTTAGATTGCTAAAACCAACCAATTAAATAACAAAAACAGAAAAAAAAGAAATCTCTATAACATGGCTTTTGAACAATGCCCATAGGGCAACATTTATTAGATGAGTGTCACAGCTGAAGTGTTCTGGTTGTGCTACTAAAAATGAAAGCAACCACCACTTAAAATATTAAGCGTAAAAAGAAAATTTTCCCTTTAAGAAGCTGAATAATACAGATGTCTTTTTATCTAAAGTGTTCCTTTCAAAATCAAAAGGTATTAGAAACTCTTTTATGGTTTTTACTTTGAACCTGTTACTACAAAACCATTTGGCCAAGTTCAAGCGCTCAAAGTTCCCCACTATAGCAAAACACAATTTTTTAACAAAATAATAAGTCACACATATAATTTTAACTGTTTCAGAATAATCTTTAGGAAACAAAGTTAATTATTGCAGCTCCTGCACCTCTTTGTCTGCAAAATTCTCTGATACTGGGGCAATGGGGACAAGAGGATATTAGTCACCATATACTGCTCCCATTTGATACGCTATAAACCCAGAGCAACTCTACCATCATTGTGTTTAATTTAGATAAGACCTTTGCAACAGGTCAGAAAAGGAGGACACAATACCCAAACAAAGCATTATCTTCTACAGCTTGCCTACAGGAAGGAAAAGGAAGCAACAACAAAAACAATAAAGAAAATAATCATAGTGACACATTTTACTTCTTGCTCTCCAATGACTTCCACATTCACAATACCATTCTGCACTTGTGTATGAAGTTTAAAGATAGTTTATTTATTTTACATGGTGTCACACAAAACAACACACCAAAACAAACAAGGCAACAGTATAGCCAGAGCAGAGCAAAAGGAAGAGCAAACAAGTAAGTAAACAGCCAGAAAGGAAAGCCTGAAGGAAAGACAAGACAACCAAAAGATTCAAGGGGACAGGTGGCATAACATGGAGATGAGTCATTTCTCCCTCTTACACAACAGTTCATTTTTTATTTTTATATTTTGTTAATTAAAGCTGAAAGACAACCATGGGACACTCAAAGCTGTCAGAAGCAAAGATGGATTGATTTCAGTACTGTAACTATTCATTAAGCCTTTCAGTGTCACCAGGAAATCAAAACTTGCAAACTACTGTGATAAACACACTAGGAAGCTCTTATTACAGGGAGCCATTTCTGGAGACAAAGCCAGAATAAAGGACATTTTTGCCAATGTGACAGAGCAATTAGAGGGCCGAATCAAGGTGACTCCAATCTTGAAACACCAGGAGCCTCTGAGTTAAAACAAAGGACACTATTCCTGAAGAAGCCCTTGTAGTCACGTAGAAGCCCCTTGGTGCACACCTTGCTTGTATCACAACAAGCTGTGACATAAAAAATAAACAAAACAAAACAGAAAACAAAAAAGGAAGAGGACTTACCAGATTTGGAATACAGCACTAGTACATTATTCCGTGTCCTGAGAAGCTTCTTAAAATCCTTGTGATCACTTATTTTTTCAATGAGTGGAGACACCTTCAAGGAGTACACGAATGCTGGCAAGAATGCCTACAGAAACACAAAGCCAGAAACATCAGTAACAGCTCCCATGCAAAGAAACAAAACACAAAGACAAACTGCTTTTGCAAATTGCTTCAACATTTTTCTATAATCTTGAGGCACGCTGCCTTAAATAAACTATCATATTGATTTGATCAGCAAAAGCCAAAAAAAAAAAGAGCCATGCACATGATTTATTGAAACTAGACCAATACCATTCCAAACACACATCCTTAAGTGGAGAGATAAACACAACATCAAGAAATACAGTTTTAGTTGATGCCATCCCCTTTAGAAGTTTCTTCCCTAGTCAGATAATCAGATAAAAATTCTTATATAAATTTAATATACTCTAACAAGAGAAGTAGCAAATTGCCACTTCAAGAGCACTGTTGTCCCTAGATCTCAAAATACACTGCAAACTCAGTGGAGTACTTTGATATCCCACTAAAGACAGTGAGAGCCAAGAAGCTAAAATAACCCACACTGACACAGAGCAGACAAAGGAAATAAGAACAGAATATGCAAGTAATCCAGCATCCACATTACAGCACTAAGCACAACCCTCTCCCACACACCCTCCCAAACTGGAATGGGGCTTATGTTTCCCAGTGTCCATCTTGTATCACACACACAGAGCAGTGTCTTTGCCACAAGATCAACTTTGGCTTCCGCTGGCCACATGGAAGACACGGCATTTAATCTCTCTGCATCTCAGTTCTGTATCTATGCAAAGAAATTATTTTTTACTGTATCTTTTGGTCTATTTAAATCACGACTCTTCCAGAGCAAAGTTTGTCTGTCATAAAGTAAAACTCCTATCAAATTATGACCATAATGTCAGCTGGGGCTTCTACTGCTCATTCGTACTGCAATAACATTAAATAATAACAATAATACTAATAATCTTATCCATCAGGCTATGCTGCCTCCGTTCCACACTGTACTGAAGTCATGCTAATGGAATGATTATGGGAAGCTTAGCTGGAGAAATTATCTAGTTTCCATTCACCTTACAGTAAAACCTTAACACTTAATTGCTTGGCTAAAAGCTTTAGCTCATTTGCCTAACACACACAAGAGGTTCAAGGTTTTCTTAATTACAGAACTCATTTTGATCGTGCCTCACTCCAGATGGGCTGGAAAATGTGTCCAGGGTGGATGTGAAGAAGTAAGAGGCTGTTTTCCTTGCATCCCATATATTACAATATGCAGCATTCAAAGAAGGGACGAAGCCAATCAAAGTCAGGACAGTGCAGCCCCAGGCACAGACTTCATTACAAATACAGCTACTTGCAAACACCACAATCACTGAGGCACAGAAACAAAACCTGCACCTACGAAACAGACTTTATAAGTGCCAGAAGTTTTTACATGTGGAAAAGAGAGCAGGGTGAGGGGAGTCCTGGGACACACATGGCAATGCAAAGATGCTGAGCTGAAATGGAGGTCATCCTCAAAACAGCCAGGACATATGTGGTTATTTAAATTTACTAGAAAATACACCCGTAACATAAAATTTAGGAGTGAACAAGTTACCCCACTCCACAGGCAGGATTCCCACCACTGAGCCTTGCTGACCAAACGGTCTAACTGGGAGAAGGAAAAGTACACAATTGCAAGTCAGCCCCTACTTTCAGCATAAACATCCTTGATGCTTTACTTTGACCAGAAGACTCACATTCTTCTAACTCCAGATGTCCAGAGCTCAGCCTTCCTTCTTCAGCCATATGAGGAATTAATCTAACTTTGACTTATGGGCAGATCTATTTAATTCTAAATAATTTATATAATAATAAATTTAATCTTTATTTAAAAACTTCTTCCTTTGCCTCAATTTTTTGTAACTATTCAAGTGAATAGTTACAAAAATTAGATTTTTATTTATGCCTTGACTTAACTGAACTAAGGCTGAACACAGGTTGCCTGTAGTTTAAGGAACTGGACTCAATTAAGGATACTCTAGTTTATGAACTCTGCTAAAAAGAAATAATTGGAGTAAAAAAAGCCACAAAAGCCACTTTCAACATGACACCAAACGGTATTATGAACTTTAATTAAAGCATCTGTCCAGTTTTTAATGATAGGTCAGAAGAGGGGCGTTGGAACTAGATGGTCTTTAAGGCCCTTTCCAATCCAAACCATTCTACAGTTCTAAGTACAGGCATTTTCCAGATGGAAAGGCTGTTCTGCCAATTTCAGTGACTTTCTTTATTCTTTTTTTTTTCCTCCCCCTTTCCTTATAATGGCAGAGCTATAAACTTCTCAAAAAATTGGATTCTGGAAACAATGACAGCTGTAACTACTGCCTTGTCAGTGTTGTCACTAACAGAAAACTTGCTGCGCTGGTGGAACAGTAGGTGCTTGGAGGGAGACACATGTCACATTGCACATATCCACTGCTACTCTGCCCAATTCCTCTCCAGGTATCAAATCAATACATGTTACCCATTTTCCCACAGTTTTACTACAGCAGCTCTCTCTGTTCCTATGGTTTAGACCAAAACCCACTGGGAAAGGCATTGTGCATATGAGCAGGCCAGTCAGCCCTGCCGAATAAATCATCATCTCCCTTTAATTAAGATTAATGTGGCAGCCTTTCCTGGTTATAAAACCCAAAAGGTCCAAGCCAAAGGTAGAACTGGACAAAAACGCCCTGCCTGCACATCTAAGGCAGCCGCAGCAGTAGTGGGAGGATATTGGCTGAGTAGGAAAGTTCATCACCTCCCAGTTTGCATTTGCACTACATGGTGTTTGCAAACTGATAAGAATTAAGTAGTTCCGAACTCTAAAGCTTTCTCCTGCTGAAATTAATCAAGACCCTATCCAGGAATAAACGAGAGGCCGGTTTATTGTTAAACCCCCAGAAGAACCAGCTCCGTTGAAGGCAAGTGATGCCAAGCGGTCATTTCCACCAGATGCCAGTCCCAGCCACAGGGCTGCTTTGCCCTGCTCCACAGTCAAAGCTGTCATGACTGTACCAGCAGCTACAGCCTCACAAGGGCTACAGCTACTAGTTGGGTCTACAACATGAAACTAAGAGCATGGGAAAAAAGAATCCTATAGAAGCAGTTATACTCTTCTTCTCCACAGAAAAACAGGCTCATATTCCTGCACAGCCCACAGGTAAAGCAGCAGTAAAGGTGAAGCTAATTGGCAGCTACTGTGCTATATGAATTTAATTTTAAGATATGAGTCAGGTAGATTTACTCCAGACATTTTGCAGGAGAGCTCACCAGCCAGGCACTGCCCAATCGAGCACACTGCTTCTTGTTTAAATCCAGGGCACAAGAGGAGACGAGCATATATTAAAAAAAGAAAAGGTCAAGAAAGGTGACAGTCCCTCCTGGGCAGGAAGCCTCTTTTCATATGCGTCAGGAAGTGCTACATTCACACATATGGAAGTCTATAAATAAGAAACAAGCTAAACTCTCTTGTCACTTGAGCATCCTAAAGCTTTAAAATCTATTCACAACCACTGTTGAAAAGTTAAGAAACACTCGAAATATTTTTTTCAAGAAGCTGCCCACCTCAGTACCTGCTAAAGTATAAGGCATATTAACACAATCATGTACAACATCTGTGTCACCCTTGCCAGTTATGCCAATGAGAAATTGCAATAGAACTAAAGGAAGGTCTATTTTATTTCATGCTGTGTGTGCACAGTGCCTAGCAAAACAGGTCCTCATCCATGGCTGGCTTGGTAAGCTGGAACAAACATGACTGTCACCTGGTGTCCTTGGATACAGAAAACTTTGGTAAAGACATTCAGAAAAAAGGCAAACTACATGTGGCAGACTATGAAATGCAAATCTCATAGCAATTCCAGTATGTAGATTTCCCCCAGCTCAAGATTGCAATCTGAATTTATTTTCACAGAATTTTTTATGGTGTTGGTCACACATCAGTCATGTGACTGTAGTGTCTAAGATGCATGAAAGATTCTCAAGTAAAACATAAGTGAATCCAAACTCTCAAGACAGTCAATTCAAAACTGCTGAGACACTGCTATTCAAGTAGAAGGTACAAACCCCCCCATGTTCTAGCTCTGCCTCTGCTCTTCAAAGTATGTATTTAAATATATGATCTTGCAAGCTAGGTGGGAGAAGTCTGATCAGTCAAAAAGGTTTAATTTTCTTTTTTTTCACTATTCTCTAACAATTCCTTGCAGAGTTGCTGAACATATGCAAGTGCTAAAGAGCAGTAAACACCCCACAACCCTAATCCTTTAGAACTGGTACCCAAGAAACATCTGAGCTTTCAGAAACCCAGAGGCAAAGAGTTACAGGCAAATAACTATTTGCTAATTATACTTCCAGGACTGACACTATTGAAAAATGTGGTCATCCCTCAGGCTGTGTTTTCTCAAAATCATTGAGGATCTGAGAAAGCAGAGTTTATTTTTCAAATTTTACTCTTCTCTGAATCTCATTTTAGAACGAAAAAAGGGAATATCTTTCAAACAGCCACAAGAATGTATTTTCATATTTTACATTTATTATTCAAATTAAATGTGATAAATGCTTAACTGCTGTTCCCACAGAAACCCAGTTCAATTTATGAGTTGCTCCCCACAAAGGCTTCAGGACAGCATGGTCTTTTGCTAAGGATAAGCAGCATGTCTGGAGAATTGCTTATTTATTTATTTTACATCAAGGGCAATGAAAACACACATTTTTTAAAAAAAAAGAAAATAAAAATCAAAATTAAATAAGGAAGAACTATCAGAAGCATAGCATTATACACCGGACAGAAAAAACTATTTCCTATTTCTCCTACTTCCAGCTCAAGCGCATGAAATATACATTTCCCTGGACACAAATTATGCATGAAAAATACAAATGCTTATGCTGCTGACACAGTGCTTAGGTGCCCGAATCCATATGTCAACATACAATTTTTATGTGCACACTAACACATGTATAATTAGGCAGACAATTTGCACGCTATTCATCAAGAATAGCTGGGGCTGACTTGCACACAACGCTGTTTCCAGAACACCTGCTGCTTGGCAGGGACGCAGTCTTACACTCGACCACAATTTTGAAAGCCCACTTTTAAACAAGACATTGACTTTGATTTCTGTCTTAGCTTTGCCGCCCACTGGTGTCATTCTCATTTTGGGACAACAGCATTCAACCCACCGTAAATACGATCAATGAGCAACCCTGTGCACATGAAACAGATTGTGTCTGACAAGGTATTTTATAGGACTATAGTTGAAGAGGAAACCTGGCTCAAAATTCCAAACAGTAATGGAGATGACTGAATTTAATTTCATTCTTAACTTCTTTAGGAGGGGACTAGTTCACATTCTAAACAAGGGTCTCATCCGCCACATTAAAATGAGGGGGGAAGGAACAGGAAAGAAATCCCAACAAGAAGACAGAATCTCACCTCCTCTTTCCTACTCAGTTCCCAAAATGAGCCCTGTGGTGGAATGCAGACTTAACTTCAGAAGGCAGATTTGAAAGAACATGTCTGTTTGTGGTGATGGAAGTTTGTAAACCTGCAGATCAGCCGGTGGCACAGCCAGGTCCCGTGGTGCAGACAGCATTCACATACTGAAAATACCAGGTCTAAGTCATCTCCAGGCAAGCGCAAGGAGAAACTGACCCGTTGCTTCCCTCCCCCCAATTCGTTCTCACTTAAAAATACAAGATGTTCAAATCCAAAGCCCCCTTGTTTACAACAATCACAGTTTGACTGCAGATGTTTTATCTTCCTTGTTCATCATACAAACCACTCTTGACCTTGTGCCATAATTGCTTGCTTTTCACTCAGAAGCCCTCCCTCTGCTGCTATTTACATTCAGGGTTGTACTGCTTTGATCACTGAGCCATTTGTAACAAATGCTTTCCGAGATGGATAGTGATAAGTAGGACAGTCCCCTTTTTTCATTCATGATTAATATCTGAAATAGCTGTAGAAACGTTTTAATCAAATCAGATGAGGGTTATCTCTGTTACCCAAAGGTACCTCAAGGAAGCCTCGTAAGAAATTATTATTTGAAGGAGGGGGGAAGAGAAAGGGTAGCATTTGGGTCTCAGACTTCAGGGGTCACAACTGAGGTGGCCCCTGCAGTAACCTCTGCAATCCCACTGAAACCACAAAACCATCATCTCCCAGCCACCTGTGCAGGAGTTCCCAAACTGCAACCCACTGAGGACCCCCAGCACAAAGGTTGCAGAGCGCTGTGTGTCACAGATCCAAAAAGCCATACACGGTCTCAGTGGGGAGCAGTAACTTCCATGCCTACAGCAGCATGGGATGGCCAGGTGAGGAGCACTCTAGCAGACACACCGGAAGATCAACAACTCCTGCACTGGAAGACTGACAGCATTTGAAAACCATGGTTTTGCCCAACAGATTTACATTTGCAGACACGCCCACCAGATACTTCTTGAGTTTTTTCATTTCCCACAAGCTCTGTGGAAGAAACAGTCCTATTCTGTACATAACCCAGATCGGTTAATTCTCACCTCAAGCCACTCCAGGAACAAAAAACCTGAAGCGCTACTGACATTTTGTTGTGGGGGGTCATATCTCCAAGAGCCAAGTGCCATATTTTCTTTTGTTTTCAAAGAAAGGCAAATTAAAACCCTGAAACAGTGTCTTGGTACTCTTTAACTTAGGCTGAAGACTGCTACAAATAAGGCATTCCACTTAACGTGGTGCCTGCTATGTTCACTTTCCAAATATAGAAGATAGTGAAAAATACCATGGAGACGTCAAGATTTGACTAGACTCTACCGTTCATATTGTTCTTAAACACTGGCTTTTAAGCTACGGGCATAATAGTCTATACTAAAGGATGTTCTTAAGAGCTCTGTGTAGCAAATTAATTGTATGGTTTATCACTGGATTTCAAATGCTCTGTGAAGGAAAACCCGTGCAACTATTTACTAAGTAACAACTGACTGTAATAGGGTCAATTACTAATGCTGACAAAGAACTTTCTCCTTATTATGAATGTTAAGCTCTCTCTTCAAGCCAGGCACTGGCGCAATATACATATATTAAACCAGCTGTTGATGAAATAATGTTTCAGATATCACTTCTGAATGAGCACATTTGACTGCAGAAGTTAAGGGCATGAGCAAAGCGTATGCTACATAATCCCCCACTAAAAATTAGGTTTTCAAGAAGTTTAAAGAAGTACCACCTACTCAAGAAGCACGTAGGAGGTACTATAAAAAGAAGACAAAAACACTATTAATGGGACTTATAAGGAAGAGAGGGCAAAAAATGACACCTGAAAACCCCTAGCATTTTATATGGCACTTGTTATCTTCAAAGCATTGCACGAATGTTACCTAATTAATCCTCACATTTTTCTGCCAGGTGCTAGGAGACGAAGCTTAATTTTAATAGTTGGAGCGAGATTCACACAGAAAGGAAGTGATCTGCAAGAGGCAAAAGGGAGGCAGCATCAGAACTGGCACACAGCTGATCCTAGAGCAGCTCACAACCACACAGTCATGGAGTGCCATATCCTGCAAAAGTGAGGAGGGGGAGAGAAAGAGTCTATTTGCAGTCACCCAGCAAACAGGCTGCATGACTCTAAACCCACAGACAACAGACAGGACATCATCAAGGCAGTCACAAATGAGATTACCTTTGTTATCTGTGTTCTGCAGTGTACAAGTCACAGCACCCTCCACCAATGCTACCAGCTAGCACAATGCCAGAACTAAACACTTTCTCTGTCATCACAACTTTTGGCCATTCACAAGCTTGAAAAAGTGGTAGAATCAAGATAAACAATAACTTACTTCCAAAGTGACCCTGTCTGCATGAAGAAATTTAAGGCAATGCTAGTTTGTGTAATGTAATTTGGAACCAGAATCACCAAGCTTCTCCATTCAGACCTCCAACCACAACTTTGAAGAAAGGCCGCACTACCTCTGTTTTACTGAAACAGAGGAACTGCATCACCAAAAAGCAAAAGAAATGGTCAACAATAGAACAAGCACCTCTTCCATCACCAATTGCTTGTGACACCATGAACTCACTGCTGGGCAGAAAGACCATTTCTGATGACCATACCACCCTTGTGGCAATATCCCAGGGCCTCTGAAGTAAACAGGCACTTCGGCACAAAAGTCAATGGATTGAAAACATCACTCCATAAGGTATGGAGTTGAGTAACAAAGCCAATGTTTAATTTGGGAAGGGCATCTGAGGAGATAGAGTATATCCCATGTCACCGTTTTACAAATTAGTATTTTGAAGAAGGAACAGACAAAGTAGGAAGGGGGCAAGAAGACAGCAAGTAAGGGATTTCTCTCTGCAATACCCTCCCTCTGACTGCCACAAAACACTTTCCAAAGAGGCTCCTGTGATTCAAACAGTAACTGGATGGGAAGAGACACTCCTGAATTCAAGCCCAAAAGTCACCATGAGAAACAACACCTGAGCACTGCAGTGGAGAAGCAGTGCTCACGCCCTGCCTGCAAACCCACTGGAGGCAAAGCCACTGCTGCCACGCTGCAGAGCCACCTGCAACACAGAGTGAATCGTGCCTCAGCCCTCCCTGCAGGCCTGGGTTCACAAGTCAGTGTCAGTGCTCACCACTGCATTCCTGTACCTTACTGGCAAGGAGAGAGGAAGTACTTGAGGAGCTGGAAGCCTCAAATGTTCCCTCCAAGCCCTTCTTTGGAGGCACTGGGTTTGACTGGCAGCAGGTCAAGAAGCCTGCTTCCCAAAGGCTGTCGGTCAGACTCTTGACTCAGTTTCTCTGTCATTAAGCCAACACTCGGAAGACAAACTGATCTTTGCCACGCTGGCATGAGATAATATTCACCGGTGTTTGCAAAGCAAACGTACCCTAGATGCATGATCCTGATGGAAGCAGTGGCTGCTTTCTGCTAGGGAAAGGACAGTACCTGATATATCAGAGGAAATGCAAATCTGCCGCGGCGTAAAACTCCTTCGCAATGCCTTGAACAGTAAATTCAGTCCTTTGAGCATGAAATACAGTCAACCACTTGATATACCAAACAAGGAAGTATCTGTAAAGTTAACCTTCAACTTCCTTGTGACTCTCCAACTCATTCAAGAAATAAGACGTTACAGCAGGCAGAGATCACTGCAGCCTCTTCCTCATGTGTGTGTCACATATCCACAGTGATGCTACAGATAACAAATAAACATCTTCCATTAGAAGATACCAAAATGTTTTCTTCATCCAGCCTTGTAGGTTTCCTTTTCCATATGCAGGAAGTCTTACAGAGATAAGGATTTCAATTCTTCGAAGCTACCTCCAATTTTGCTTCAAAAAATGAGCCCTATTTTTCAGGAGTGCTATGCTTGCACAACTCTAGCTGCTGTCTCAGGTACACCGCAAGTATTCAGCACTTCCAGAAAAAACCCCAAACAAACAAAAAACAAAACACATTTGGGTGCATGAAAAAGGACCGGCTGGAAGGAAAGAATGTTCTCACTGACCTACCAAGCAGCTGGCATTACCTTCACTTTAACTTTACACACTGAAAATGTCCTCATTTAACAGCCTCTATGACTTTTTAAACATTGACTCAAGAAAAATTTAAAAGCAGGTTTTGCAATGTCACGGCTGTAGGCTAGTTTTTCAGTCCTGGAGTACAGCAAGTTACATATTTCAAGATGAAAAATCGCACCTTCAAGTGCAAGATAATGCAAATTGGAAGAAATAATTTAAACTACTCGTACACAGCAAAGGGGAAAGAATTAGCTGAATCAACAGCTCAATGAAGACATCTGCTCAGCATGCAGCATCACAGAGCAAATAAAATGCTGTGGCAAATTAAGAAAGGTAAGAGAGAATAACGTGGATAAATTAAAATGGCTTTGTATAATTTCACTGACAACGGCAGGCCCGCTCTGCTCATCTCAAAGATACCAGCTCTGCAACATGACAGGTCCAAAGAGGGCAACTGGAATAGTTAGGAACAACAGATTTGTATGAAGAAAGCTGGGGAAAAAAAAATCTTTTAATCTACAAAAAGAAATACCAGAAAAATATTTACATGAACATAAAATGAATGCTACAGTAAGATAAGGTCTGACAGTCACAGTGGCTATGGTAGGAAATACCAGAAATAGCTCCATGTGTTTAGTTATTTTGAATGAAGGGAAAATTCAGTCTACTTGTAACTCTGCTTGGTCCACAGTATATACTTAATCTGAGGAATGCACTGCCACAAGTACCATTGAGAAAAGTACTGTGTATATTAACGATGAGCCATGGGGGAAAAAAGCTACACTAAGACCTCTCCAACATTTTAGGGAGAGTTCAGCCTGACTTCAGTTTCACTTAAAATCAATAATGTGCATATAGCAGAGGTCTGTGCTTCTAGATGAAGCTTAAAACAAAACAAAAATTGTTCAGGATGCACAGCATTTCTTTTCCCTCCTCCTGAAGTAGCCGACAGCTGACAGGGGCAAAAGGCTACATCAGACAGGGCTGGTACTTTCTGTCCCACAATGGCAATTCTAATATTAGTACAGAATAAGCATAGGACAATTAGCAATTCCACACTTGATTTGTATGAATTAGATGAGCACTCCTCGGTCATGCATTTCCAAATACATTTCAAATCACTTGCACGTTAAAAAAAATTATCGTAATTTTTCATTAATTATTAACTCCATTTGTCCAGGTAGAAGGATGAACTGTAGTCCATGACAATAATGTGAATAAAGCAGCGCTTTAAAGCACGGCTTCGCCAATCTTTTGAGTTATTTATGCTAAATTCTGTGGATTAAAAAAAAAAAAAAAAAATCAGACTTTAAAATATTTCTGGAAGTCGAGGAGCCTCCCTGAGGTAAGCAGTGCTCTACTTAGTGTAATGTCAATGGAACATACCCCGGTCCTCCGGAATGCGCCGAGATGGAGAGCGCCACATGCGAGGGGCGCAGGGGCGGGGGGGTGCCGGGGGCGGGGGGCGCACAGGTGCACAAAGCCGAGCGAGGCGGCTCCGCTGCGGCACAGCCGCCGCCGGGGAAACCCTCGGGAAACCCTCTGCCGCCGCACAAGCCTTCCACGCGAAACTTGGGAGCGAAGCGCCCGCCGGCCGGAGCCCCCGGGGCCGGGGCAGCCGGGGGGCCCCCGCCCGCAGCCGCTCGGGGAGACACCGCCGCACGCCGGGGTGCGCTTCCTCCGGGCGGCTTTTTGGGAGACGGAGGGAAAGGGAGACGGGGAAGCCGGAGCGCAGCACGCGGGCTGAGGGCTGCGGAGACACCCGGGCGGAGCGCTGCCGGAGCCCGGCCATGCCGGGCTGTGCCGAGCCCAGCCGAGCTCGCCCGCGGCGGCGGCGGGTGCGGGCGGCGGGCGCAGCCTCCGCGCCCGGCCCGGGGGGGGCCCGTCCCGCTCCCAACTTTTCGCCCAACTCCGGCGGCCGCGCCGCGCCCCCGCCCCGGCCCGGGGAACGGGGGGACACCCCGCGCCGCCCCCGCCGCCCCCCGGCGCCACTCACCGCCAGGCCGAGCAGCAGCAGCAGCAGCGGCGGGAGGCGCCCGCGGCGCCGCGCAGTCCCCGCGCCCTGCCCCGGCTGTGCCATCCCGCCGCCGCCCGCACCGCTCCGGACCCGCCGCCGCTGCGGCTGCTGCCACGTCTGGCGGCGCACGCGCGCTCCGCCGCCACCGCCCGCCCGCGCCGCGGCATGACGGGGGCTGTAGTCCGGCCGTCCGGCCCGCGGGATGCTCATCCCTCCCTCCCGAGCAGTGTGCGGCTCGCACAGGGAGCCCGCGCATGGCGGCAAACCCCTCCATCAACCCGCCAAACTACTGCCGGCAATCGCAAAGCAATCTCCGCCCAATTCGTTTTAATAGAGGTTAAAAAGTTGCAGCTCTCCTCTCACGTCCCACTGGCCTCCCCTCCGGGGTTAGTTCTTTGTGCCTCTCTCCTTCTCTCCCAGCGTGTGCCTTACTCCAGAAAGCGTTATGGCAAATAGCCTCCTTCTCGACGCTTGTTTGTCAAGGTTTTTAAAAGCTTTAGCTGGTCTCACATCTGAAGTAAGAGGTGAATACCCTTATTCACCACAACAAATAATGAAAGAGGAGAAAGAGTGAACCGGTAGAGAGGCTCAGAAACTAGCACCTGTTTTTCTTGTAAGTTGTTCCCACTCATTATCATTAAATCCTAAAGGTGAACTCTGTTCATCCTCACATGTCAGCGATGATACCGAAGTGCAAGCAAATAAATACGCCCTGTCCAACCAGGATCAATTTGTGCAGCCTCCATTATAATCATAGTATTGGAATGTTTGCTGTA
Organism: Pipra filicauda; assembly: GCF_003945595.2. Lineage (NCBI taxonomy): Eukaryota > Metazoa > Chordata > Aves > Passeriformes > Pipridae > Pipra > Pipra filicauda. Next base: position 2,187,265 of record NW_024103541.1, on the reverse strand, counting down.
TCCAGACAAACAAATCGGTCTGTGCCCTTAGTTAGGTACATCCAGTGAGCCAGCTCTGCCTCGCAAGGACATCCCAGATGTCCTGCCAGTCATGTTAAGGTCAAAGCGGGTCAGCCGCGTTATAATTGGCTTCCCACAAACAGAAGGGATCTTCACCTACCACCCAGTGGCTGTGTGAAATTCTTCATTGGCTCAGAAACATCAAAGGAAAATCAAAGGCATCTTTTCGAGTCTGATCCTTACAGCTGACTGTCACCCGAGCATTAGACTAAGAGGCTGGCTGCAAGGGAGCAATTTGTAGATCCACACAGCTGACTGATCACTTCAAGTGGTGATCATGAAAACTGAATGACGTTGACATTAACAAGTCCCCTGGTGGAGATATAATTTTGCAAAGCAGAAACACATACAGAGAAAGTTATTACTATTAACATTTACACTTTTGTGGCATCTTTTGCGGCAGAACCGGAGCGCACTTTCTCAGTCACAGCTGGATAACCTTTAGCAAATCATTTCACAGTGCTATGCCTCACTTCCCATTTGCAGAAGGCCTCAGTTAGTCTGCCTTAAAACGGGGTTAGCAATCCTCAGCTCACACTAAAATGACAGTGAAAGCACACGAGGCACAGCCCAGGAGCCATGAGAAGGAGTTTGGAATTAGGAAGGACACAAGGCTGAAGGGAGACTTCAGCAAGGAAAATGGGTGAATGGATGGACGGATGGCTGGCTGGCTGGCTGGTTGGATGAATGGAGGGGTGTGCTGCATTAGTTACCACCACTGCTGGTGCCAACTTCCCAGTCTGTAATAATCAGCCTACTAGTAAAAGGCTCTGGATCCCCAGTTGAATCCCAGTTCAAATAAGCTAACAAAACCTGCAGGAATAGGTAACCTCTTCTAGATCCTGTTCACCTTCACATCCCCAGCCTAGAGCTGAAAGGCTTCTGCATGCAACTACCCTGACTCATCCAGACCTCTAATCTCAGTGGGATATCCAGATCCTCAAAGACTGTTTGAGTCCTCCTGTGACTCTTTTGTGTAGAAAAATGTTATATCTTCTAACACTTCACATGACAGTTATCAGTATCAGGCAATGTAAAAGTAACCTCAATGTGGTGATATATCTGTGCTGTGTCATAACCATACAGGATGTGCTGCCATTGTGATAGGAAAGGATAAATTGTGGGACATGGTTGTTTTGTCACAGCAGTACATTTTTATCATGATGGCAAGAAGAAACATTCTCAGGAAGAAAGAAAAAAAGAAGACAAGCTATTTCAAACTGAGCTTCTGAAAGGTTATATAAAAAATCCAGTTTGGGAAGCTGCAGTTTTTATATATAGGAGAATATAGAAAAGGTATCCATGTGGCAACTACAGCTTCTTTCTTGCAGTTCGGCTCGATAATTTGTATTGACATGACAGGCATTGCCAAAACTTAAGAGGCAAGATCATTGAGCATCTGTCACAGGTCAAAACAATATATCAACTATCAGCTCTAGACAAGGCTTTACACAGTGGCAACTACTTAATCAGTCCAGTCGTGCATTACTAATGAACTCATTACAGTTGTATCTCAGTGCACTGCTATCCAGTGTCCCAAGTTTACCCTGTATCTGCTTGACATTAATATCATATGCTGCTTGCTTCCTTGTAATTGTAATATTTTTATATGGCACAGTAAAACACTGTGGAAGCATTTGTTAATTCACCACTGAGAAGCAAGAAAGCACTACTGCCCTTGGATTATAGATCAGAAAACAGTAGCAGAGAGATTATATGATTTGCTCAAGGCTATAAAACCAGACAGTTTCAGATCATGTTCATTTCTGCACTGCATCTGCTAATCCTTACTTGTCTATCTATATTCAAACACCTCTTTTACCAAGAATGAAATACAAAACTGGACTGACAGTAAGTATGTCTGTAAGGAATTACACCTTCCACATTTCCTATATGTTTCTGCTTTATTTGACAAGCTTGACTCTTTGGTCTCTTTTTAACCTGAACAAGTCTCTAGCGGCCTCTCACAAAAGGTAAAATGAGTCACTTCTACCACAAAAAATAACAGCAGAGCAGACTGAAAAAGATACAAGCCAGATTTGCAAGCCATACTGAATCCAGGGGCAACACGGGCTACACTTGGACCCCAAACTATACAGCATTTGCCCAGGATGAAAGCAGGATTTGTTCACTGCCTTAACTACATGAAGTTCTCCTTCCTTCCCACAAGTAACATCTCTTTCTTCTTTAGTTCAGCTTCAGCCAACTGATTTTGATCTGCAGGCTTATCTCCCCTAAGTTTTGTGACATCTGTGTCATGTCACTGATTGCATCAGCTGAAAAAGAGACATACGAGCTGGTTGCCATCAACAGATTGATGGTATCGTAGCCCTCGGCTCCTCATGACCTTTCCTACAGCTCTTCAGCATATGATGAAAAGGAAAAGAGACAGGACCAGCCCCTGTAGGACTTTACATAGGAGTGGTCTCAGAGAAGAAGCACAGCTGTACATTGCTTTTCTCCAGCTGATGTCTGTCAGAAGGGAGAGCCTGAAGGCAGCTTTCCACTCCTGCAGCCTCCTCAGCACCTGACAGCAGGGCTGCAGATGCAGCATATCCATACACATCAACTAACAAGTTCCATGGAATACCATTAGCCATCATAATAATGGCTACGAAGGTGCATCTGTTACATAAAGTATAGGTTTTTAGGTCACACGTTCCAGTTTTCATACTTTTGCATGGACTCTTTTTAACGCTATTTTTAAATACATCATGAGTCCCAAGGGACAGTTGTCTGTCATTCAAGCCATGACATATTTATGCTTTTCTCCTGGTTTGCTCACTGTAGTAAATGGGAATGGCATGGAGGCAAGCTGGGATGGAGTTCAGTGTGAATGCTTTAATGGCAATGCTCTGCAACAGTGCTGTATGCAGCATATAACTCAGGGCCTCCATCTCCTACATCATACCCCTTTACATTTCGGAGATCTAGAAGGATGGTAGACTTTGTACAGACCTTGCACAGCACAAAGAAAAAATACGCACATGCTGCGTACATTCACGGGGATTTTACTTTTATACTTTATGGTTGTTGTTTCCTTCATTCTAGAATAAAAGTACTTTTGGACCACAGGTAGACAGATGCTCTTTATATATGAGAGGAAAAAAAAACAGTCAGTACTGCAGAAGTCAGTTAAAAGTTGAGTACAGATATTTTCCAGATATTTCCTCCTAGATATTTTCCATTACAGTTTTTATTGCTTTTTTTAAGTCTGAGTCTGCATGCCCCTTTACATTTAAGAGGCCCTGCTGTTAAGAACACTGTCGTTTCTTTCACTGAGTCTCCAAAGCTGGATATAATGTGTTCCTGAGTAACATAAAAACCTTCTACAGTACAAGCACCTTGCTGGCAGGTAGTAGATAATTTATGTCTCGCAGTTACCTGCTGAGAGAATAGTTTAAACAAGATTAAAACAACCACTGGAGTCTAGCTGTTGTGCACTGACTGCAGCACTGCTGCATGTTCCCCAAGTACTGTGATCAACAGTTTTCCAGTGATTTGCATAAGCTTTATAAAATATTTATAAATATTATATTATAAATATAATATAAAATATTACTGTATCATCAAGGAAGTATCTGAACAATGAGCTTGTGAAGAGGCCTGAGATCTGAATCTGAATTCCATGAAGAGTCCAACCACAGGTTTTCTGCATGAGGATTTGCATGTCATGTGATCTACAGGGGGCTGACATCACCTGTAAATCAAAAATAGGTACAGTAGTGCAGTTTAGCTAACACCTCTTGGATTGAGATGGCCTACTCTAGTAATAGGGGCCTGGCTGGTTATTTTGGAACAATATAGGTCGCTGTTCTGCTGGCAAAATGCATTGTAGACAATCAAAATACTATTCGGTGTAAAACAATGTTTGCAGTACTGCCCTCAGTATTCAGTGGAGCTGTATCCATTCACAGTAGCTAAGCATCTGTCTCCATATTTTATCTAAAAATGTGTTAACATTCAACCATCAGCATATATTTGCTGCAGATGATGTCCTACCAAAATATTTTTCATACATCTATCCTATGAGAATATAACCAATACATCCAATATATACATATTCAGTACTTTTCCCTCTCCATATGTAGATAGGTAACTTTAAATCTACTTTTATTACATATATATTATTGTACACATATACATGATATACATGGCATGTATTAAACAGATGCCTTCTGTGGATTTATATGATTTTATAATATATTAGTAAATATCCAGTTAACATGGGTTTTTTTCTCCATTTTCAGTTTTTGTGGAATTAGTTTGTGTGATTAAATACTGCTTGTTCGAACTCAAGATCAGCAGTCAAAATCAGGTGTATGACTATGCAGTCACTAGCTACAACATGTAATATGGCAAAGTTTAATGAGAGGGATTTTCTTCCTGGAAGATCTTGTCTTTGCAAGGACTGCTACTCACAGCCATATGAAAGAATCTGTGCTGTGATTAAGCTAGCATAAAAAAACCCCATCCTTATGATCAAATCCCTTGGCTTTCTGCAGTTCTTCACTCAGAGTAGCAATTTAGCAATCCTGTAAGGAATTTACTAGGTCCTTAGGATTTTCTCTCTATAAACCTCCTTCCTTCCCTGCATATTGCAGTAACCCATCTTTTAGTAGGAAAACACCACAGAGAATGCTGTATGGGAAAAGAGATTGTAGTAGAAGCAAAGAAGCAAGGGGGAATAAGACCTTGATCCTAAACTCTTTGAAGGTAATGGATTGACTTCAGCAGGCTTTGGCTCAATCCCCAGCTGTCAGGGAGAAAAGTCAGTAAAGAAAGGAGAAAAACAGCTGAGAATCAACAGGGAAACAAAGGAGGCAGAAAGAAAAAATACTGAAGACAAAAGGAAGAAATCAGAAAGGGTAAAAAGTAGAGTGCCAAGGGAAGAACAATCTGGAAAATAAATGGATTGTGCAGGAAGCTGATTTACTCCTGTTTTTTAAGCTGGTTGTCCACATAGCACAACCTCAACACGGCCATGACTGAGACTGTATTTGCCTATTAATGTGCTTTGTGTCATGCCCTGTGTCCCAGCTCCTCTGGTAGCCAGGCCAGCACTTCCATGGAGAACACCACGGCTCCCAAGTGCTGTACTCCTCTGGGTTTCCTATACAGGGAGCAGTCTGGTGTGCATCTGAGTCCTATCTTGGGTATAGAGGTGAGCTCATGCAGCAGTCAATGGGAATGGAAGGAGCTCATTGTCAGAGCAACACACAGTCTTGCCTCTTGCTTCCACTGCAACAATGAATGAATCATTTAACACAGATCTTACATGCACAAGATTGTTTTGCAGGCCAAGAACAGGAGTCAGGAGACTTAAATTCTGTTTCAAAGAATGTTGACTGTTGCCTGTCACAAGACTGACAACTATCAGTAACCCTGTATTATCTTCCTTGCTTTCTTCTCTTGAAATACACATACACCTGATCTGACTTTGGTTTTGGCCTTTTGGGAGCCCATGGACTGAAAAGTACCCCTAGGATAAGATGAGGACTAGAATGAATCTGTTGGAGACCACGATGAGCAAGGAAACACGATGAGGAACCTGTGTGAAGGGCAGATCTAAGAGACTGTGTAGAGACACAGGTAGGGATGGTGGGCAAAACTCTTGGATGCATGAGGAGTCTGTGATTGCATGAGGACATTGGGGACAGAGTCTAGGACTGAATGATGGATTGAAGGGGGAAAACTCAACTGAATTTTCAAAACTGGTGGATGAAGCTTAAGGTAACAAGACAGGAGCTAGCAGGACAGCAGAAGCTGTAGGCACACACTCCCCCAGAACCATTAGATTCCCAGATTTCTGGTCTCAGTCAGCATGTGCCTCAACACACTCTTATCTACAGATGGCAATTTGCTATTTCTATGAGTTAATTCTGGTGTCTTAACTACCAAGATGGCAATGTGGAATTTTACTGATGTCAAAGATAGAGCATAACCTGTAAAAGGGAAATCTTCTTTGTCTGGATTGCTTTTTTTAAAAAAAAAATAGGAAATCACAAGCACACAAAACTCTGTTCAGAGGGAACAAAATCACTCACTCAAAAGTCAGGAGATGCTAGATTAGGAATGCTTGAAAAATTGCAGTAGCCTCCCTTGAACGTGGTTTGTGGGATGGAATTTTTAATGACACAATTATTTTTTCCCTCACAGATTACCTAAGCTGTTTGTTGCAATAGTTGGGAGATGTATAATTAAAGGCAGGAGATAACTGAAAGGAAAAAGATGGTCTTATCGTTAATGCAATGTGACCTCTATAACATTGGGCAAATTGCTTCAATGAAAATTTCCCACATTATCTCTAAATGTTCATATCTCTGTTTCTGAGTATCCAACTTGGTATCTGAACAGATTTGTAGAAATGCTGAGCACTCATAAGAGAAACTGAATTGAATGGGAGCAGTGCAGTGAGTACTTAACACTCTGTACAGCTGACTATTCTGAAATAGGAGATCTTTGACAGTTAGACTACATTCAAAATAGCAAAGTCAATCTTAGATTTCCTGCCTATGAAGTGGAAAAGCATCCTTTTTTGTTCTGCTATGTAATGGAAGAACAAACTTATCACAGGCATGAAGCACTTGGGCTCTTTAGTGATAAACAACATACAAAAATTCTGTTATAAAGAATATAACTCACATCAAAGGGAAGTCTGAGTAGCAGACAGTAGGGAGGCAAGGGACATATATGGATCACGGAGGTTAAATCAAAATATGAATAGCACCATCTATCCTGTACACTGAAAGAGGAAAGGGATTGTGGAAAAAAAACCATGATCAAATATTAACAGATGCCTGTTTATCTAAGAAAACAGTTTTGGAGAAAACGAGCAGTGACAAGACAAGAATGTGTTCAAAAACATTCTGTCAAGCCTATGCAAAAATGTGTTAAGGACCTATAAAACTGAGATAATGATACTTTTCCTTGCAAGCAAAGTGCTTGGAGAATTGCTGGTGAAATCTGCTACAAGACTTAATGCATTTTTCTTTTCACAGGAACTGTAAGACCTCACCAAGTGACTCCAGGATAGCTCAAAGGATGAATCTGAAGACAATTGCAGTCAGTGGGAAGTTAGTTAATTTCCGGGGTTTTGGAGCAAAATCCATGAGCCATCAAACCCAGTTTCATTTTACAAAGTGACTTGATGTCATGAGCTGTAGACCCTAGAGACAAAACCATGGAGTTGAGGTTATTCGGGTGACATAAGCTAGGATCTGGGTTTGGTTTATTTTTTAAACAAGTTGTGTCTTGGCAGCAACCCAGGAAAAAAGCAATATACATAAAAATAATAAGAGAAAGAATAGCATGGTCATAAAACAGCAACTGAAGTCTGTGAAATATAAGAGGGGGTAGCACTGAGTAACTAATAAGGCATTGTCCAGCTGAACTAGTAAAAAGCAATAGAAGGAGGTTTAGCTGAAGCTGACAGGGTCACCTGAAGCTCCTTTCTCCACACATACAGCAGAAGGACGTAGTTGAAATGAACAGATTTCTTCCCTCTGTCAGTTATCCAGCAGAAAAACTAAGCACCTGCTGAAGGCTCTTGTCAATGACAAGCAGCAAATGGCAGCACTAAAAGTGCAAGCCAATGCAGCGAATGTGACCTGAGAAATACAGGCTGACAGTGAAAAATGCTGCAGATCTGAAGTGCTCCATAGCTCTCTGAGTTTATGAAAGCAGTACATCCGGGCAGCTCACATGGGAAACAATGACAGGGCACATACATGTCTGAGATGTTACTGGGGAGAGACAGAAAATGCAAGGTCCTAAGCATCATTTAGAAATGGAGTCTTACCACCATAGTAAAAAAGAGAGAACCAGATTCCCCATTTTTGCCAAATTCCCAGGCCCATCCTGTTGCCAAATTTCCAGGCCCTGCTTTAAGTCAGCTGGACATACTGTTCCCAGCATTGTCAAAATACTCCTTAAAAGGCCAAAGACTCAAAAGCTTCTGCCTGTCACTGGCACGAGATCTACTCCACTGTGAGTTCCCATGTAGGTTTTTATCTCACTTTGCACATGGTTTCCCTGAGGCTCGGTTTATTCCACGCCACACTGTGGAAAAAGGCTCCATGTCCATTAGCGCCATAGGTAACAGGGAGTTACTGTCACTACAGCTGGGCTGCAGCTCCTCCATGTAGGTGGGGGTTTGAGAGCTTAGTAAAGGGACACCAGATATTTTCTTGAGTAGCTTATCCTTAAAGCCTGCTCTGAGGGGAACGTGAGCAATCCCAGATTCAGTGAATTTGTCCAAATGAAGAATTACCAAATACTTATGTTCTTCTAGTAAACTTCTCAAGACAACAGCTCTAAGGTACAAGCCCTTTTATTCTGTTGTCATATCTTTGGAAGAGGAATCCCCTTTTCTCTAGATAACATCTCACCATGGTGGTGTTGCAACCTTGTTATAGTAATATCCATTTTCCATTTTCTCTTGATTCAGTCTTGAGGTGGTCAGAAAAAACGGAAATGGAAATGTTCAACTATGCATGACCTGTGAATTCTTTGTTACCACAGATCTCTTGGGTTTGTGCTTTTCAATGTCACATTAAAATCTGATTGGTTGTATATGCCTAAATGGCAAACTTTTAAGTGGGAATGGACTTGTTTTTAATATTGTGTACTTACAGGAAGAGTTTAGGGGAAGGACCTTTTCTCTAATTGGCATATAATGTGATTCTGTGATGAGGAACATGGATATATTTCGGTGACATAAATCAAAACACTCAGCATCTGTACCACAAGAGGGATGATATGACTTATACAATGGAAATTCATGACTCTCAAATCTTGTGGAATTACAAAACCACAACTTTAATCAAAATCTGTTGGCTTTATGCTGTTAATACTTAAATATTACAATACATGCAAGAAAGATTACATATTGAGACTCAGCAAAATAAGTTAATTTCTCTACAATGTCAGCTCATGTTCCTTTCTTAAAGCATGTTGTGTGGAAAAAGCACAGCTGACTTCTGACATGGTTTTGCTTTTGTAATTGGATTTACATAATGTAGTAAGATGCCCTTTTAAATTTCCTTCTTTTCAAATCTGTTTATTGTTTTTCTCTTATCATGTTGACAATACTACCACAAGGCCTATTTGATTTATAATTGCATTTTGGCAGATGAATTTGTTAACATAAATATCACATTTCTTTGCCCACACTGCTAGTAAGAAAATATTTTAAATAATTTTAAAAATCCATTTGACCTTTCACTTTTGATGACCTTTCACTTTTGCAGAGTTCTGAGCAACTCCACCAAGTGTATGAGTAAGACAGCTTCCTTCCTTTGGAATAATTTTATGGTTTATGTAATAAGCAATGCAGAGAAAGTAAATGTTCTTTGTTTACAAACAAAGAACTCCCATTCAAGTGTTAAACAACTGTTATTATTAATTATTTACATTGTGATAGCTCTGCAGAGACACCATCATGGAGCATGGCTCTATTATGTTAGCTGTTATACAAACATAGATGAAAAAGACAATTGTGACTATTTCTTATGCCCAGTATACTAAGCTGCCTAAGGTAACAATGATTTGTTTATAAAAAGCAGGAAAAGGCCTGGATTAATCCAAACAAAAAAGCCTAATTGTACTACTAAAATCATTTGTCGTAAGGAAAAAGGAAACAAAACTAGAAAAGAATGTACTGCATTAACCTCACATCTGTTTACTGTTAATAGAGGAATCAGCTATTCAGCTCTTCAGAAGAACCATTAAAAAAACAAGACTGAAGAGGAATCAAGATGATGGTGAAAGGAAAGTGAGACATTTTTTAATGGCTGCTTCCTACATTACCTTCTGCGTGCTGAAATACACCGGTGCACTAGGGGAACATCAAAGTCAGAGCAGATCAGGCTCTAGAGGAAGACTAGATGACTCATTACTTTTGCCAGCTTTAGCTAAAGCTCAAATGAGCACCGAGTTCCTCTTCCTAGAATCACAGAATATCCTGAGTTGGAAGGGACCCACAAGGATTGTCAAAGTCCAAATTCTGGCCCTGCACAGGACACCCCAGGAATCCCACCATGTGCCTGAAAGCATTGTCCAAACACTTCTTGAACTCTGTCAGACTTGGTGCTGTGACCACTTCCCTGGGGAGCCTGTTCCAGTGCCCAACCACCCTCTGGGTGAGGAACCTTTTCCTAATATCTAACCTAAACCTCCCCTGACAGAACTTCAGGCCATTCCCTTGGGTCCTGTCACTGGGCACCAGAGAGATCAGTGACTGCTCTGTTGTTGCTCTTTCTTCTGGATCTTTTTTCTTTCCAGTCTATTTCTTCTCTATCTTTCTCTTTTTAGCTTTTGTTTAAGTAAGGGTTTTCATTAGTTGTCTGGGATCACAGGCCTTGTTGCCGTGACATTAAATAGGTTGAGATCACTGCATTCAAAATCCTGAGTCCTATTTAACTTTTTAGAACTGGACATGAACACATTTGATTCAGTCATCAAATTTAAAATAACAGTGATGCAGAGAGTGTACAATCTAGAAGCATTACATCAGTCTAAACTTATAAAAATATTACTAATTTTGGACCCAGAACTACCTGAAAATGTTTCTGTTATTAATAAAAGCAGCATCAGTAGATGTTAGATCCCTTAGAAGTTACAGGTTTAAGAGATTGATGCAGGAAGTGTGCAGCATATCAGGATGCTGAAGTCTGTAAAACTACAGGCAAGCATTCTAATTACTGGATTACATTTCCTTCTCCTATCACATTGCTGTTTCCAGCAGATTTGATTCATTATTGTTGCTTCGTTTTCAGTATTATGCCAGTTTCCGGGGCAGCCAACACAATACACTGGGTTCCGCTGAATTCTCTAGAAGCAACAGCCTCCCACAAAACCCCACTCTCTTCAGAGTGCCTATTTAAGCTGGGATTAGTATGTCAGGAAGCAGTCAGGCATGTCTTTTTCTGTACGCTTGCTAAACGATACTTAACCTACTGTGCCAGAATCTAGAGAAGGCTGTTTTCTCCTGTAGACTTCTTCTGAGAAAAAAAGTGTTCCCTTTCACTCTAAGAGTGTTGTTTCCATTAGGCTTTTGGAGAAGCAATCTCTGCTAGAAGGCATGATCATGATCATAAAGGCAACTCAGCACCACAATTCATGTATGAGAATTAGAGGGAGCAGCCCCTGTCATTTAATCTGATTCCCAGGGAGCTGAGAAAGAAGCAGGCAGAAGCAGTGTCTGCCCAATTTGTCAAGGGGAAATCTGACAAAAAAAGTACAGTTCTAGTCTGGTTTTGGTGAAGAGCTGAGCTTTTGATAGAACTACTTTAATTAAAAATATTTCTGGTCAATGGTGCTTGTTCTCTGCAGAAAATTGCAGCTGAAGCAGTGATCATAAGCAGTGATCATAATCCTAGCTATTACAATTTCATATTATTATTGAGTCTTTCATATATTTACTTTGATTGTCTTATACTCTTCTTCTTTTTAGGCTGTATTATCTCCTTGGTGTGTTGTGGCCATGTGACTGCTGTGATTCACCATTTCCCTGTACAAATAAAGTGAAAGAGGAGGGCATGTTGATCTACTTATTCATGACAAGGAACCCAACCTTCAATGAAGAATGTAATTTTGCAACACCTGGACTACAGTTCCCATAAGGCAGAGCAGCTGTGTTTAGAAACCAAAATATTTTTCTTTCTCCCTGCCATTTCAGACTATTCTATCTAAAAAAAGACTCCTTAACTGCCCATTTTCCAAGCAGCTCCAACCAAGTATCCAAAATGAGATAATAGAGGAAATAACAGATGAGAGACCTAGTTAAGGAAAAAAAAAGAAACCTAGACTTTTCTTCAGATTTCATCATCTTCTAATGAGTTTATTTTCTTTTATGTGAGGTACTTAGGCTGATTCTTCTGAAAAATTGGAAGATAATAATGATCAATCTACATTTACTTTGCACATAACCGTAGAGGTTATGATGCATGGCATAATTGCAGTGTACTGAATGTTTCCCTTTTATAGCTGGCTGCAGAGACTGTAATAGCCTGTTACTCATTTCTAGGTGAAGGAGTTCCTCCTTCAGTTTATGAATTCGTGCTTCTGCTGCTGAAATTTTTGAACTTGATTCTGACTGGCAGTTGTAGACAGCTACATTTAATTATCATACGAACACTGGTTTACCATTCTCCTTTCAAAACAACCCCAATACACCTGACAACACTGTATCAAACAAACCAAAGATGCTCTTAGAAAAGAAGTTTTCCAAAATGCTCTTCTTTACAGGTAATAATTTATCACACGCTTTAAGCATTCTTGTTGCTTTGTTTCATTTCGCTTTTTCTCAAAGACGATAAAAAAATAGAGAAGACACAAGGTTAGATCTGGCATGACTCCAACACCAGTTCATATCTTATTCACCAATAAATTATTTATCTATTTTCCTGAGAAAGACAATCAACATGCAAACAAAATCAGGATGTATTATGTGTATTTACAAGCAAGTGAAACATAACAAAGATAAAAGAAAGAATTGAAAATTTAAATTATTCTTGAGGAAAAGACACCAGGGATAAAGTGAAATTTCATGAATGTATTCAAGTACATTGGCCTAAATCCATGCCAGCTATTAATCCATAGCTCACAGATGAATTTGCTTCACTGTTATTTAAAAACAGAACAAAACCTGAGCAGTTACCATGAGCTCACAAACTCAGCATACAGCACAATGCAGTGAAGTAGACCAGAGAAAACACATTTAGTTAGAGAGCTGCCACCAAAAGGAAAGGATGAGCTGGTAGCTATGGCTTTAGTGCATGACTGATTGGGCTGGGATCACTTCTTGTAAAAATCATCCTCTGTGGGTCTGTTCCCTGAGTAAAATAAACCTATTTTACCTTTCTGCATCATGAAAACCTTCAGTGAAGACATGCTGTGCTGTCATTTGAGACCAATCTGCCCCTTGGAGACCAAAAGCCGTGCACCTATTCTGTGTGAAAGGACAACCCCTGCATTTTCCTGGGGGTTGTCCTGAAATGCTCCAGCCATTTCAGCCAAAATGTGGCTAAATTTTGAAGGGAAGAATGTAGTGGTGCTGTTGTCTGTGCTGACCAACAGAGAGGATGAGCAGACCCAGCAGGAGCTGTCCCACAGGAGGGGCAGCACTGCCTGGCCCTGAGGGGAGACCAGTCCTGGCGGTTGCCCTGGATAATGGCTGTGCCTGGCATCCCCCTTCCCTCAGGATTTGGTGTGGTGCCCTGATGATGCTGGGTGTAAAGGGAGGTGACCATCAGTGGGGCCAGCAGAAATGGGTCCTGCTGCCATGTCAGGAGCTCTTTGGTGGCTGTCACCCAGGAGGAGGTAAGGCTCCACATTCACAGCTATAACTGATTTAGAGAACCTATGAAAGGGTTTCCTGGGGTTTTGGGGGGAAACTTGAGACTGTCCCTTCTTAGCATGACAGGAGCTCTCTGGGTGGGTGCTGGGTCCCTGTCACCACTCGCCTGACCCAGAGGTGATCCCATCGGTTGTGAAGGGACGGAATGATGTTAGGGCTCTGCTGGAAGGTCCAAAGTGGACAGCCCCTGGAGTCTGAAGGTCCTGAGGGGACTGTCCCTGCTTGACAGAGTAGCTATTGGGAATGTTCCACGCAGGAAGGGCAGCACTCAGCACTGAGGGGGCTGCCAGCTGGCGGAGGGCATTATTCGCAGTAGGTTTCTCTGTGGATTCATAACAAATATTTGGGAGGGGAAGGAAAAAGCAAACTTTGTTGTGCTGATTCACAGGGGATGTGTGCCAGGGAGCCATAAGAACTGGAGGCTCCCTGGGCTCTGGGGCAGCAGGCAGGGGGCCTGGGGACACGGGCTGGCCTGGGAAGGCCCTGGAGTTGATCCGGGTATTCAGGTGTAAAAGTGCACTCAGGGCCCTGGCAGTGGGCTCTGTGCTGCTGCAGGTACTGGGTGAGAAATGAAATGAAATAGCACAGAATTCTGCAAAAGGAAGCATCTGATAAAAATAAGCATTTTTGCTGAGTATAGAATGCGTTGTGACAGGAAGTCACAGAGTCCAAGACCTTAAAAAGATTGAAGAGGGTTTGGTCAGTTATCTTACAGCAAGATTGCCCAGATTTGGCATTACTTATGTCAGACTTCAGAGAGATTTTAAAGCATGTGCTCCAGAGAAGTACTGAGTCTCTCAAGAGACTGAGATTTAAAGCAGAAAAAAAAGCATCAGATTATGTCACTGCCCTCTTAAACTACAATTAGAGAGGATACTGATCTGAACAGATTGCCAAGTTGATAACACATGACAATTCTTATACTCTGAGTGCAGCCCTGAAAAACAAAAGCGTGTGTGAAGGGTGCATGATTTTGGATTTTGCAAAGGCTACCTGCTGACAAATGAAAGCATATCTGACCTGAGCATCTTTCCATCAGTGAGGCTCCATCCTTCAGGAAACAGCAATAACTGACAAAAATGTTATTGCTTCCACAAATTAATTCAGGTTTCCTGCTCTTTTATCTGGTACATAGTGTTTTGTTCTCTCTATCTCCCCCGCCCTCCCTTTTTATTCTTGGATGCATAGGAGACAGGAATCCTCCATCACTTAGGTAATCACTTGTATTTACAAAACCAATCTGGTGTTACAACATTTCTGATGACACATGAAAAATTACCCCTGGATGCGCCAGTGTATCAGCACAGCAAACAATAAGCAGGACATGGAATCCTGTGGCAACTCACATACAAGTTTAGAAAAGTTAGAGTATGTGAAGATGGGAGGAAAGCTGCCATTTGTACCAGCTGTCCTGCTGCCATTCCCAGTTCAGGCAGCAAAATGTGGTTCTTCAAAGTATACAGACTACAATTTGACCTTAAAGATTTCCTGGGTGAGCCTTAAAGAGAAAGTAGCATTAGTTGTATCAAGCCTTCCCCATAAAGCACACGTCTGTGTAAGAGGTAATAAATTAGAAATATGTTTCTTTATATACTTTTAACTCCACCTAGCAAAATGCCCAAGCACTTCAGGAGCTACTGGGATCCTTTGCCTGCCACTGAAGTGCAGTCATTCCTTGGCTGCAAAACAGCAGCTGCTGTAAGATCCATTATTGAACAGTTTGAACATTGTGTGTGTAGAATACTATTTCTTGCTGAAACCACATGGCAAATATGAACAGTAATGCAAGAATTGAGTGATTTTCAAATACTGTATTGTCACAATCTCTGCCTCAGATCTCTCATGGATTCTGTTTTTCCTTCCAGTGTCACAGTCTTTTTCTCAATATTTTCTAACATACACTGGAGTTACCAAAAAAATAGTTAAGCAAAATTAGAGTGACTATTGGCAACAATGTGAATCTAAGCTTCCTTCAACAGGAGGTGTGCATCTGCTTTGCTGCACCCTGTCGTTCAGCATTCTCTTGGGAGAAGTACTGGGAATTGACACTTGTTATTGTGGGCTTTTTTTCTGTTGCATGCAGACATGTAATTTTCTCTCCAGGTCAATCAGCATGTTTGTTCTCCTCTCTTACTTGTTTGTTGCCCTCTTGTTTTCAGCATTGGCTGAAAGTTTGCTCATAGCTGGATTTTTGTCAGACATACCTGACACAGAAAGAGTTCAAAGAAATATGCTTATTTTGGAGTCTAGATGGTCAAAAAAACCTCCAAACATACAAAAAGACCCCAAAACAAACAACAAAAAAACCAAACCACCAAACCCCAAGGGAAAAAAAAAAAAAAGTTTTGGAAATCTTAAATTAATATTGACCTGAGCTCCAAGCAGCAGAAAAACATCACAGCTCGGAGACTGACAGATGCTTTACTATTCTGACAGCAATGGTCTTAGTAGAAAGATGTGATTATTCAGACCTAGCTATTAAACTTGGGAGCTGAACCCACATTCTAACACTGTTATTCAGGCTCATCAATTGAACATCTTTGAGTAACTACAAGTGGGTGTAACTGGGACATGCAGTGAGGTACCACCATGTGTGTTTCGGTGCCGATCACTGAACTTCATGAACCCTCAGCACCATCATTTGTAGCAATGTGGCACCCAAAGCTTCTTTCAATTGTGCAGTGAAAAATTATTGGTACTTAGGCTGCATAATCTTTTCCCTTGTTACGTCAGGAGCAAATGACAGTTTGAAGTGAGTGCTGCTGCTTCAGCACAGCAACTGATACATCTGCTTACCTGATGCAGTTCTTAGGCAGTGATTAATGAAAGCCCTTGAGTCAGAGCCTGTAACTGTGATGAGCATTAATAGGTAAACCGACAAACAGCTCCTGAGGGAGGGAAAGGTACTGACTGGCATCTCAGTCTGACTGCTTATATCGGTCCCAATCAGATTGTTCAGAGGTCATCACATTTCAGCTCAAGCATCTCAAAGGTCCAAATTTATGGCCCAGTCTGACCCTACAGGAACTGGTGGCTAACTTGTCTGATTTAATCAGACTCAGGCGGACAACCCATATTAGAACACCCATTTTCTTCTGTGGCAAAATCAAAAGTGCCAGCAGTATTGCTTCTGTGTAGAAACAAGGAGATGCAGAAATGCTTGCAATGTTAACAAAACTGGTGGAAACTCCCCATTTTTAACACAGGGTATACAAGTAAAAACACCCCAGATCATGCATTTAAGAACATATGCCTATCTTTAAGCAAGTGCTTGAGTATCACTGTCCTCCCCTGAACTTTAATGGGACTTTGGGCCACTGTTCAAGGATAAATCTATATTTATGTTCCTTGTACACCTGAGATGGGCTTGCTCATGACTTTTTTTGCTTTGCTGGATCAGGGTTTATAGCCCTAAAAGTTAATTTCTATCCTAGTCTGTTTAAATATTTCAAACACATATACAAAAATAAACCTAATCTTCCGCCAATATTCCACCTCGCTGGTCTCATGACATTCAGGAAACAAACCACTGATCTTTCCAATGATCTGACTTACAAATCTAGTTTTAGAAGGCACTGGCGGCTAATCACTCCTGCAGCTGGAATACCTACATTACTGCATCTCTGTTGCATGTGACTAGCCTGGAAAATGAAGTTAAACTTGTACAATAGAAGTAATTTAATACATGATTTAGAACTTTAACCATCTTACTACAAATTAATTTACACGCCTACAAACCTTTACTTGTATGAGTAACGTTATGTGTTTTGATGAGGAAGGAATATTATGAGGTCTGGCCTGCTGACTGTAGAAATGATTGTATCATAGATCAGTGATAATATTTACATGAAATGTAGCAGTTGCATTAATTGTTCAGGGGAAAACAATTCTCATTTTTTTCTGCCTTTTTTTCCTTCATTATCACTGTTGAATCTCACATTTTTGAAGAAAGGGAGAGCAGAATCAAGCTTAGTATATCTCACTGTGTTATGACAATCTGAATATAATACATAGGCAATCAAATAATTGATCTCACTTAAACCTGATTATATACCAAATACAATCGTAGCTGAGATTTAGATAGGTCACCGCTCATTTCAGCCATTTCAGTTTGACCCCTGACAAAACCTTAGGCACCTTTATGGCTGGTGGAAGAGACACTTAGTATTTTATGGAACTGTATTTTGTGAGATACGTTCATAGAAAAATTTAGGTTGGAAGGAACGTCTGGAGGTCTTATTCCAAGCTTCTGCTCAAAGCAGGTCTGGCTTCAAAGTCAGATCAGGTTGTTCCAAGCCTTGGCAAGTTTTGAAATCTCCAAGGGTAGAGACTGAACCGCCTCTTTGGGCCCCTGTCTGAGTGATGCCCTAGTCCCGCTGAGATCATCTATTTCCATCTTTCCAATCAGTATTTCCCTTGTTGCAGCTTGCGACTGTTGCCTTTTGTTCTTTTGCTGTGCCCCTCTGAGAAAACTCTGCGTCTGTCTTCTCCAATGGATTAAGGTATTGGAAGACTGTACATCCCCTCTTGGCCTTCTTGTCTCCAGGCTAAGCAAGCCAGTTGCCCCTGCCCCTCCTGGTACATCAGGTGCTCTGCTCCCCTTATTGCCTTAGCAGCTCTCCTCTGGAGTCTCTCCAGGTTGTCAGTAGCTGTTCTGAGAGCCCCAAACTCCAGCTGTAGGGCCGTTCTCTCAGCCCTCAACCTGACCTGGCACATGGGGCACTTCTGATCCCAGTGCACAACTTTGCATTTGCCTTTGTTGAACCTCATGAGGTTCCTGATAGCTTGCTCCTCTGGTTTGTTAAGGTCCTTCTGAATGGAACTCCTGCTTTCCAGTGCATCAACCACTCCTCCAGTTTGGGTGTCACTTGATGAGGTTGTGTTGTGTCTCAGCATCCAGGGCCATATGGCATAGCAGCAGGATAACATATTGACTTAGTCAGCAAGTGATAATTTTCAGCTTATCTGGCAGGAATAGAATTCTTGATAATTGTTGACCCGAATTCATGGAATATTTTTGGCCACCAGACTAGACCAAATATACAATATACTTTGCAGTACATGTTGCGCTAATTAAAATATAGAGAGAGATATTGTATTTTGATTATACATATCCAAATATATTTTTAACTAGTAAAGCTATTTCTGACTAACAACTCTGCATGTAAAAGACATGGAAAATAGATAATCAGTAATATGCAGTTATATGCACATATAGGAAGTGGTTGAAATTATCTGAGTTGAATAATTACAACAGCAGACTGCTCGATACCTGTGACCCAACACCTGACTCAACACCTGACCCTGCCCACTCCAGCCACCCTGATCTGTGTGGCTGCACAGAAGGCACAGAAGGCACGATGAAGCTCTTGCTTGCTTTTGCATTGTGGCTTATGTTTGAGATGCCACCACTATACATTGTGATGGCCAAGCTGAAGGAAGGTGAAGTTATAGTGGTTTTAATTGCTGAAAATGCAAAGCAGAAGGCTTCTCTCAGTGCACTAACCCACTCTGCTGCAATATTTTTTCTTTATTGACATCCCTGGGTGTGCCAGTGAAGGGAAGCAGGCACCCTCTGTGAGGGAGCAGTGCCATGTACAGTCTAACAGGACAGTGGGCTTAGTTTTCTGTAAATGCACTGTTTGCAGTATCCCACAATGTCTTTTCTGAGGTACTGCAAGAAAAAAAAGGTGGCTGTCTCTTCCAACTTTTTTCTTTAACAAAAACAGGCCACATGCTGTAGAAGCACCCAGCCCAACCTCTTCCTGGTGATTAGGTTTAGCAATGATAACAAGGAATATTCATATTTCACATATTACTAGCTTAACCTAGGCCCCAAGATTCTCTTTCATCACAACTACTTCCACTACCCTTCTCTTTGCGTGGGAGGGAAGCCACCTTGCCTCAATGAATCAGACAGTGAAGAGGGCAGAGAGGGCTCTCTGTGGGAGACCTCCAGCTGTTCCCTAAGGCAGGACCTTCCATTGCATTGCCAAATCACAAAGCTGGACACTGCAGTTCAAGAGGGAATGCGGCTACAATATGCAGATCTAAGCTACATTCCCCTAACGTTGCAGGCAGAGCTTTTGGGTTTAGGGTTACATTTCAGGTTTGTTGTTGGGAAATGTCTCAACCTGTGAAATCGTAGTTACCCTGTCTAGGAATTTGAAACCACGTTTTCCCAAAAATCATGGATCTGTCTGCATCAGCTCCAATGGGCCTCTTTCTTAAGAGATAAAGGACTTCGTGACTCAGTCACAAGCATCATAGGTGAAGCTACAATACAGTTTCTTTTCTAAGCCCTTATTTTCAACATTTGTTTGAAAATCTGCAAAATGGAGGGCTGAAATTTAAACTAAGTGGTCTCTGCCTAAAGATGAAAATATTAGTTGGAAAGTACTTCATATTTTGATTGAGAAGACTAAAAAAGTTTCATTTTAAAAATGTTTCTTTTCTCCTGACCTTTTAGTTTGAGCAGCCCTGCAGCCAAAGTGGGTGAGATCTGAAAGCTGACAGGTTTTGATTTGAATTAAAAGCATCTCAATATCACAGACTGAGTAGGTATAGTATGTTTTTTAATTAAGTGCATCAAAAACATGCAAGTGTGGAAGGACACAGTATTAACTGAGTGCTACAAACTTCTTAAGTCCTCAGAATAGCTTTCCAGGCCATGAGCTTCAAATACTACAAGAGAATTACAATCTGCAGAACAGATATTCAGTTTTACCAGCATGTTCACATTCCTACCACACTGAGAATTGCATTTTCCAAACCAGACATCGCAAGTTGCATTATCAAGGCACTGGTCATCACATAAGCGAATAGAGGAAGGAAAGCGAATGCTTTTAAAACCTACTCACATTTAGACCCAGACTTTTCAGTAGACCACAGCTCACTGAACACAACTGTTTGTTGTAGAAGTGTAGAAGTGTAGACAAGATCTACCCTGTAGAGCTTTTCAATGTAGCTGTTTAAAGGAAAATTAGAACAGGGCAAGATACTGCAAAGGTTGTAATGGGAACTCGAAGTGTTTAGCTCATCTTTCAGCTGAATTGCCTCAGGTGGGGTATGAAGTCAGCAGATAAGCTGTCAACAGTCCTGAATTCCCTTTCCATTCAAGTGTGGTTCTTGCAGAGAGTGTTTAGTGAGATGTGCCAAACAACATGTTTTTAAACTAAAGCTTAAGGCTAATTGTAAAGGTACTTATACTTCCCAGGGGAAAAAAAAATCCCACTTGTGTTTAGCAAGGAAGTTTTCAGTCCCTCAGGTGGTATGTGTCTAGGAGCACCATAAAGGTGTTCAGTGCTAGGTTTTATACTTCCAGTCTCAAGGCAGAAGCAATATCCAATAAACACAGTCACTAGGCTCAGAGCCTGAGTTAGAGGAAGGGGAAAGCAATTTCTGATGTAGTATTAAACCTCCTAACGGTGTTGTTAAAAACTAATTTTTCACTGTTCTTTTTATTTGCCAACAAATAGGTGACTGCTAGGTGCTGTATATCTTACCTCAGTGTGGATGCTTACTGGCAACAAGAAGTGTTCAGTTTAACATTCCCTCCCTCCTAGTATATCATGTAGCTAACACAACTTTTATAAGTCTTTGTCTGCAAAGAGGGAACTTTCTACTTCTCTGAGACTCAGTGGGAATACTCAAACCTGCCTCTGTAAAGTATGGTGACATTTGCTGACTTTGTCATGCAAAGTGACATATGAAAATTGGCAATTTATAGCACCTGGCTTCAGGGGGAGAAAAAACTGTATAGCACTTGTCTGTAGGCTTCAGATATAATTCTCTGAAAATAAAGCAGTTGTCCCAATTTAAGCTCATTTAATTTCCTTCCAAAGAAGTTAAATACAGTCGCTCCGGTGACAGTGTCAAGTCATCCCTCTATATTATTCTATTTGTTTCATCACAGCCTCTTTTCTCCAGGGAGCTCATTTGTATTCTCTTGCTTTCAGGTCATATGACTCTTAGTTTGTGTCATGGATTTAAATTTTACTTCTCTTTAGTATAAATTAAAATGTTACTGTTGCCACCAGACTGAGCCCGGAAACCACAACTGTGACTATTTAGCGATCTATTTTAAAATCAAGAAAAAAGCCATATACCTAAATATTTTATGGCTAATTGCCATTTGGTTTCAGATCTAGATCTTAGTACTCAGGATAATGCTTACTATCACTATCGCTGCATGCTATTGCTTATGAGTATTTGCTGTATTTAGAAATGCATTTTTTTTCTCCCCTCTGAGAAAACTACATCATCTAGAAGGGCATTTTGGGCCCCACTTGGGTCAGTCACTTGCACCAGCATAAAGATATTCTACTGCATATATTTTGACTGGTTTTCCATGTCAACTCTGCTTTTTCTTTTGCAGTGCTATGGGGAAATAAAAACTTGCAGTAGGCTAGTGTAGTGATTGGCTGAACATATGTGCCCAGCTCTAAATTTCAACATAATTTAAATTTTTTGCCACTGACATATGCACTTTCCCCTTCTCTCATTTCACGTGAAATGGTCTGGACATCTACAGCAAAATTATTTTTCTAATGAGACTGTTACTATTGTGGATTCATGGTCCAGAGATCAAGTGTGGGTCAATGTTCTTGCCTAGCTTCCAGACAATGAGGCCAGGGTTGATTTTGCTCCAGATCACCCCCTAAAACATCCACCAGGGAAATTTATCTGAATGTCCAGAACAGCTCGAGCTCGAGCAGGTCGGCGCAGCCAGTTCAGCCATAAACACACTGACCTGCTGTGTGCGAGCACAGGCTAACACAGCCTGCTCCGGGTAGGCTGCAAAATGCAATGCTAACTGCGATTTGGGGGACTGTCTTTGGATGACCCGGCTCACAGAAAGCCTAGGTTTGGTCTGTTTTTACCCCTCAGACCTCTGTTCTGCACTTGTAGGGCCTGGTCCCCAGCAGCACCCGGCAATACCGGTTATCCTCTCACCTTCTGCCCTATAGTCCACAGTGCTCCCATCTGAGTCCTGTTCGCCTTCCCTGCAGCTTGTCTCCGCTCTGTTTAACTCCCCCCACCCCCGTCCTTCTCCGTGCTCTGCATCGCTCTGTTTGAAGGCAGCACAGGCGGCCTCTCTTCCCTGCAGGCAGTGGGCGCAGTGGGCTTGCCCCCTCTCCCTGCGGTCTTCACCCCCCGGGAAAGCCTGTGCCAGACCCGCCGCTGCTCGAGCCGCCAGGCAGGCTGCTCACAGGAGTGTCACACGAGCCCACACGGTGTGCAGGCCGTGCTCCAGCGGTCCCCCCGCCTCACCGGGAGCCCTGCGGGCCGGGCGGCTCCGTACCGGAGGAGCGGCGTGTGCGGGACCGGCGCTCCGGGAGGCACCAGCAGCACCTAGCGGTGAGAGCCGGGCGGAGCGGGGAAAGGGAAGACTTGTCTCGAACTGCGCTTTGCGCTGACCAGAATCTGCCCGCAGGCATCTCCGCGTCTCTCCGTCCCGCGGAAAGGGCGTTTCTCCAGCAGCGATGGCTCTGGACAAGAGGTGCAGTCCAACACCTCCGCGGGCAACTGTGATAAGTCTTGCCAAGAGCTCGGACTCTGTGCCAGACCCAGAACAGGAACCCGGTACATCCTCTCCCGTACCGAGGCTTAGGATTTGGAGAATGGGAACAAATTGTTTGATATAGATCACTTCACATGCAATATTCTGACTTTCCCCATGACATTTGTCTCTTTTTTTCAAAGAATCGGAACTGTACCACTTAGCGTCACAAGCCCTTTACTAAAAGGATTTGAGTAGTTTCCCTGTCTGGCCACTGATTTTGCAAACATCGTGCTATGTAATTGCATTGAAGTGTCAAGACCTGACTGTGCATGGAAATATTACAAAACTTTTATTAATGTGCACATTTTATTTGTGAGTCTTTGAACAATGCATACACACACATGACCAACAGAACTACTCCCAGCTTTGGAGGGGAAACAGCAGTTCAGTAGCAGGAAAACGCTAGAACATTTTAGGACAAACACTCTTTTTTTAATAGAAAAGTGCTATCCATTATGTCTTCAAATGTTGACAGACACTGGGGGAAAAAAAATTAGTTTATGTGGTCTTATGCTCCTTATTTTTCAGGGCCTCATCTGGAATTCTTAGGAGGAAGAAAGGTTGAGCTATCTTCTGGAAATTATGTGTGCAGTTATGGCATTTGGTGAGGTGTTTTATCCCTTAGGCTTACATAACAAAATGACCCACTCTACAGTAAAACTGAAAAAGAAGGCAAATAGGCGTCCTAGAACAGGGTACAGCCCTTCACTGTGTTCTGCTCTGACCACTAGGCTGTTGTACATCATTATTTAAAATTCAATTCACTAAATTGAAAAATATCATCCTGTATATTAAGGAAATGAAGGAGCAGTTATTTACTATTCACGTGTAAATTAAGATAATACTCTATTTCAGTGATGCTATCACTAAAAACTCAGCTAGAGGGTAGGCGTTTATTCAGTTTTAGGAAAGATGACGATGAAAAAAGCACAGATACGATGTCACTGTCCATGGAGCAGTTTGCTCAGCACCTTCCAGACTATGCCTGATTTGAGCCTTATCCCAGAGTTTGAGTTTTGAGCAGAATACTTAGCCACACTGCAATTATTTTATATCCATTACCTGTCATACACTTTCCAGTGTGTTTTAAAATGGAAAACAGATAAAAAATGTTATGCATATAAATAATGTATTGAGTGTTTTATACAAGGCGTATCCAAAAATGCATTACTGCATGAGCGGATGTAGTGATCTCGTTCCTTGATTAAGGAAGAACTGAGAAATTAAGAACAGGCAAATAATTACATATTGTATAATGATCATCTCAGCGGATCTATACTGTTACTTCTCTGAGGCGTGAACTGGGAGCACACCCACTGCCACCACAATTGGCTGTCATTGCATTGATGAGCCATCATACAATTACACTGTTTTTATATAGCTATAACATACTGTCAACATGAATGACAGGATCAGTTTATAGAAGGAAAAAATCCCAGTCTCATTATATACGCACACATACATATGCAACGGTAGCAGTGCAGGCCATTCTGTCTGGGGATTCAGCTGATAAATAACCGAGGCTCTTATCTGGCGATTTTTAAATGTCACCAGACCAGCCCAGATGTGTTTTTATCCCTTGACTGCCGGGCTGCCTGTCCATCAGCAGATACTATCCTATGGTTTAATGCGGTTGCCGCTGACGGCGTACAGGCGCTGCGCATCACCGCGGGGACAGCGCGGCACATCAGCCACCAGCAAAAACACGTTTGATGCAGCCCCCCCGGCCTCGCCGCGATCCCCGCCGGCAGCCCCCGGCAGCGGCGGGGCCGCGGAGGGGCGGCGCTGCTTCTCCCGAGCGCTCCGCGCCGCGTACGCGGGCTTTCCGCCGCTATCTGCGCTTCGGCGTGAAAAAACCTCCGCTTCCCTGCGCGGGTTCATCTCGACCCCATTCGCCCCCGGCGAGCAAGGGGACATCGCGACCAAGGGAGACGCGGCCAAGTGAGACGCGGCCACAGCCCCGGGCCCGGGTGAGGGGCGCAGTCACGAGCAGGGACCGCGCTCCGCTCCGGGCTCGTTGCAAACCCCGGCTGGGCGGCGTGTCCGAGCACGGCAGTCCGGAGCTCGGGAGCCCAGAGCCCGGCCGGAGTGTCCGCTGCGCCACTCCGAGCCCCAGCGCGGCGTCTTCCCTGCGCCCCACTCCCATCCCAACCACAGCCACAGCAACGCAGCCGGCCCTGCCCCTTCCAGCAGGGAGGGAAGAGGCTGGATTTAAACACAAACATCGCTCTGCCGCTGGTTCTTATTCTCGCTCTCGGCTAGCGCCTCTCCTCCATCCTCAGCCCTCCCTACGCCGGCGGCACTTGAACCTGCCCGCCTGAAAAGTGCGCCATCCCCCATCCTCGACCTCCTCGCCTCCGGGCCAGCCCCGCCGCCCCCTCTCCGCAGGGGTCAGACGGCGGAGCCACCGTGCTGCCGAGACCCCCCGCCGGCACTGGGAGGCCGGCTGCGAGCAGCGGGGAGGGCGGCGAGGGCGATTCGCCTGCTAAGAAATGCCCTGCTGAACTTTGAATATATTAGTTGACATCAGTGCGAGTTGGGGCTGCCAGCCCCTAGCTCCCTCCTCCTTCCCTACCTCCTCCTCCTCCGCCTCCTCCTCCTCCTCCCCTCGGTCTCCGATGGAAAGAGTTGAAGCCGTGCTGATAGGAGCCGCCTGGAAGAGACAGCGGAGCGCCCGGGAGGACTTCGGTCCCAACTCCGGCCGCGCCGCTGGGACGCTGCCCGCCGCCGCTCGCATGGCCCGGGGCGGCACTCCCTGAGCGCCGGGCTGGGGAGAGCCGCCGCTCCGCTCCCCTGCTCGCCCCGAGCCGAGCCCAGCCGCGCCGAGCCGAGCCGAGCCCAGCCCTGCTGAGCCGAGCCCAGCCGCCCCGCGGCTGTCCCCGCTGCTGCGGCAGCCGGAGCGCGATGTGCCGGTGAGCCCCGCACCGGGAGCCCCGCGACCACCCCGTAAGCGCAGCCGGCGGGCCGGGGGGCGGGCGGCGGGCCGGGCCGGGGAGCGCGCAAACTTCCCAACTTGGCGGGGTCGGGGCGACCGGGCGGCGCTGGGAAGGGGATCCGGGGAGGTGGGAACCCCCGGGCTGCTGCGCGTCTCCGCCGCCCCCGGCGCAGCGCCCGGTGATGGGGGGCCGGGGGCTGTGTTTGTGCCCGGCGCTCGGTGCGCTGTCTCCTTGCCCGCTGCGGGCTGAGGAGGCAAGGGGGCTTCTTCTTTTTCTTTGGTCGCTGTGTTCGCAGTCCGGCAGCGCTGGAGAGCACGCTTGCTCGGAGGTGGCAGTGGAGGTGTTTGTTTTTTTTTTTTCCTCTTTCTCTCTCCGCCACCTCCCCAGCTCTTTCTAAACCCGCTGATGGGGGCTGTGGCGAGAGCGAAGGGGTGCAGTGGTGGGAAACCGGGTAGCCTAGACGGAGGGATATCAATGATTATTTTTTTTTCACATGGTAATTTGTCTTTGTGGTTGGGGTGGCCCATTAAATTTCAGCTCACGTCCTGATGGAGATCAAAAGCGAAGGGGAGAGGGAGAGGGAAGCGGAGAGCCTTGTGCGGCTCCTTAGCTCTGTGCATTGTTAGAAACTTATGGGGAGTGTGTGTGGGGGTAGGATTTCCAGAAACAACCTTTGTCGATCCAGCTCCAACACCCACACCAGAAGTTGGAGACCTGTATTTTCCAGCACTACCATCTGCTCCCCCGTGCTGCCCAGGAGCACGCTTACTGTTACGCCTCAGAGGAAACAAACAAAAGGTGTGCTTGCCAAGTCGTTCCTGAACCTGTCTGTTCATGGGCTTTTAGGTGAAGTGTAAGTATAGAGGAGTATCTCTGTCCTAAACCTTCACTGTCCTCTGTTGGCTCAGTTTAGACTCTTAGATAATTTCCTGTCCTTAAAAAAGGTCTTCAAACATTGTAGATGCCAGGTCCTGTTTTGGGGTTTTCCCTCATTTATTTATTTATTTTTGGTGGGGTTTTACATTTGGGTTTTTTTCCCCTTGAACTATTTATGTATGGATATATCGGCTTGAGATCATAGTAAAGTTTTATTTTTTGTTGTGCAAATGTTCCCTCTCATTACAGAAAATACTTCTTTTCCTAAATTATAGTCTGAGCTGAAAGAGGTTAGCTCTCTTTGCCTCTGGGTGGGTTCAGTGGTAGGCTGAGACCCTAAGCCGACTGCACTGTGCACAAAATAGAAACCAGCTAAGCTAAAAGTTATAATGGGCTTTGATTCTTTCTGCTTGTTGAGATCAGTAGAGATCCTGGGTGAGTGAAGGCAAGGAGGGAGGAGTGAGAGTAGCTGGAACAAGCTACTCATACAGAAAAGTGCTCTCTTTATTATGTGTGTGGTTTGTAAGCACCCAAGGGAGAAAACTGATCATAACTGCAGAGAAGGTGGCAATGGAAAAGAAAAATCCTAATGATATTTAACCAGATTTTTAACAGAGATTTCATTTTTAAACAGCTACTTGAATAATCCATATCTTTAATTTCCTTCTGAACTAAAACTTTTCTGCTCAGACTGGATTGGATGATAAGTAAGAGGATCTCTGCATTTTATGTTATGCCTCTTGCATTTTCAGTGAAGTGAAGACAGGTTCTCCTGTTTTTCTATCTTGCTTTCTTTCCTCAGAGAGGCTAAGTTTTTGTCCTCGCCTGCCAGGGACATGTTAATCCAGAAGTCTTGGGGAGAGAGAGGTTCCGCCATTCAGAATAGAGATATTTGCTTTGTCCATCCCCCTAGCCTGTTAGGCTGATGGAATTGGCAGTGGTTGCCCTCGGTGACCTCCCTCCCTTCCTGCAAAGAGCTGGGGCAACCAGGGAGAAGAAAATGTGCAAACTCCAGCGAGTGAAAAAGCACAACCCCAGAGGACAAAAGGCTTGAACAGAGAGATGTAGGGGATGAGGGTGTGTGTAGAAAATGACTTTTCACAAGGTGGCCTCAACCAGGTCACATCAACTGGAAAAGATGGCATGGGTTCAGTAGGAATGTGTGTAGCCCAACAGAAACTTGATACAAGTGGTGCCATGGGATTTTAGGTGCTTTGCAGTAAAATGAAATAAGTGTTCAGAAAAAATGACTTTGGTCATCCAGTGTGCTTGCCCTTTATTCTCCAAGCAGACAGCTGACCTGGGGGAACGTCCACCCCGACTATTAACTCTTTGCTTTTTACCTTACAGTCAGTTGTTAAAGTCCCGCTTGACTTGGGCTGAGACATGATAGACGTTCCCTCCCAATTAGAGAGAATGTTCCTGGAGACGTGTCTTGACCAATAGATTTCTATTTTAGTCAGGATGAATAATCATGTGAGCAGACATACTAGGGTTAAATAAGCCCATCTGCATCAATGTATCTTCCTGAAAACGAATAGATGCCAGGCAAAGTTTCAGTGTGCAGCCGGGGCTGTTGCCTCGCTGTTCGGCAAAAGGGGGCAGCATCAAACAGTGCCACGGAGCGATCCGCCGCTGCTGCCTCCCTGCCTCGAGCGCTGGTGTGTGCTCTGCCGACTGGGATCTGGGAATTTAGAGTGTTATCCGGTAGCCCTTATTCAGGTGGTTCCTTGTAAAGACATCAGAGAGGTTAGTTGACTGTCTAAAAGATGCAGGATCAAAGCTGTAATTGTTTTGCTTTGTGGTTGCATCTCTTCCATATGCTGGTGAACACTTGGAAATTAAGGACAATGCAGTATGATTGCAAAACCACTTTTGTTCACATTTAGAAGGCTGACAGCAGTAACCTTACCCTGTTCTTACTGTACTGATTTTAGGGAGACCATGATGAAGCCCTAGCTTTGGATTGCTGTTGGTATAAATGTCTTCCAAGGAATTGTCATCACTGTTTTTCCACAGTAGGAAAACAAAACATTTTCTTCTCCAAATTTAACTTTCTTTGAGAACTCTTTCGTTTCCAGCCTAGAGAAATATATTGATCCATCTTACAAAAAAATGGGTTTAGAATGCATTTAAAAGCCTTTTCACCTTTCATTTATCTATATGCCTGGAATTATTAGATTAGCATTTCTTAGTTCATTTTTTACTGAGCAACATAGATAATTTTACCAAGGGTCTGTCATCGGAAAGCCAGGCACTGGACTCCAGCTTTGTCAGGTCTCCAAAGTGTTGCTCACTGCCTTCATGGCAAGAGCTGCAGCAGTAAGTGCAGACTGGCCACAAGAGAGAGGGGAATAAGGAGTAGTGAGGAATAAGGAGTCAGTCATCACAATGTGATGTTCCACTGCTGGGGTAGTGGTGAGATCCAGAGTTTAGGTGCAGTCCCATGTGAAGTCTGCAAGTGAATTTGCCTTGCTGCAGATCATATTCACCAGATCATTTCTGGTGTAAAACTGGAAAAGGGAAATTTAATTATCTGCAGGTCGTGGTGGAGGCAACTCAGAATGGAGTGAAACACATCAGTGTTCGTGGTGCAGCAGGTGTGTAAGTACCAAGTCACGCTAAGATTGCAAAGTCAGTCTTAAGTGATGGACTTACCTTTTTATAGACTGAAGACTGTGAAGGTGAACTGCTACTGTTTTGGTTTGGATTCTTGTGATTTAGTCCAGGAGACAGAATGTAGAGTATGGCACTATCCCTGCTGTGCCTTGAAATGAGCAGTGTCCAAGTATGTGTGTTGTTGATTCTGAGGTTCTTTGTTATTATTCTGTTACCTTTTTTCTTTTTAAGGAGACAAAAATCGACTCATCCAAAGCAATATGTCGGATAGTGTTATTGTAGAGATTGTTTCTCTGTTTTTTTACACCGTGGGCTGCTGACTTGTCCAGTGTGTCTGATGCCAGGATTCATCCCATCTCTGTCCATGGTGGCAATTTTCATCAGTGGGAGCTGAGTATGAGACACAAGACTTGAACAGCTGTTTGAGTCTGCAGCTTGTGTGGACAGTGCCTTGTTTACTGGAGATTATTCTTCAAGCACAGTTAACCTCAGTATTTATTTCACTCCTGTTCTCATTGTTGTCCAAAAAAAAAAAATACTGCATAACAGCAGTTATTCCTTACCCCAGGCTCAAACCATGTGAGCAAAGTGCAGCAGAACTCCAACAGCACAACGGTGACTTTCAGCACTCAGGGTCTCCTTGACTACAGCGCCGCGAGTCCCAAAGTTGCCTCTGGTTCAGCATTTATATCAAGCACAAACTTTTAAGGTCCACAAAAAATCACTCAAAGTGATTTTCTAAAGATGAGTGTATCAATAGCAGCACTCCAGAAGTATTAATGTTATCAAATATGCATCTACAAACCAAGCGGGTTTGTTTTGTTTCAGAATGTACTGAGTCTGGGAGGTAATTTGCATGTGAAGGATGTTACCAAGTTACAAAGTATGACTCTGAATTGGTGACAGGGCTATTCATGTGTTTATAATTAAACATATACCAAAGCACTGTCCTGGTTAAGAACTGGTATGGGTTTATTTACTTTTTAGTAAGCTTTAAATGAGACCATAAGTAAACATGCTGATTACTAGTTTTAATCCCGAAATCAATTGTGAACACCTTGGGAGTTTATAAATTGCATGTGTAATTTCACTGGTTTTCAGTAAGGGGTCATTTGTGGAGAGAGCACAGAATATTTTCTTCCCAGGAGCTGCCGTGAAGGAGCTTGATCTTACAAGGTGCTGCGTGTTCTTCATTCTTGTTAATGTGTCTCTGGGAAACAGAACCCTGCATGACCAGACCCTGATAAACACCAACTGTAGCAGCGTCTGACCTCTGTGGTCACCAGCTTTGTTGAGCAGGTGAAATGCTTATGGGCTTGTTAGTATATATAACATGCTCCCTATCAGGCTGTTGCTGGAAGCCAAATAAATTGCAGAGTGCCAGTTCCAAAGGTTTGACTTTATCTATGGTGCAGCAACACGTGACCAGCCGGGACGTAGCAACCGGCAGAGAAGAACCATAGTCATCAATTTTATGTCTGCCAAATATTGTGCTGCACTCAAAAGCTTCATCGTGACTTCAAACCCATGAGGCAAACCTATTCTGCAATTGGGAATATCCCGTGAGGATCTGGTGATGCCAAATGGATCCTCCAGTAGCCTTGAACCGTCTGGGCTATGGAGGACGTACCCTGATGCTGGATGTGCTCAGATATTAAGCAGAGATGCCTTCTGCAGTCCTGCAGAACAGCCCAGCTAAGCCCTATGTAGATGATCTATAAACCATTTGCAGTTTAAGGGTTTGTGGCTTCTGAAGTTTGTATATTTTGCAGATTGCTTGTGCCATAGTCTTCAAAAACTGTTAGCTTTTAAGACAAGCAGATGGCTTTAAGAAAATATATTTCCTGGCACCTGGAACAGGTGGATCTGGAATCAATTTATGCAGAGTAATTTTTTCCACACCCCTTTTGGAATAATTTTATACCCTGGAGCCACCTAAGGTGCTTATTATGTAGCCAATAGGGAACAGCTTCTGTCTGACTACATAAGATTTTACACATCTTTTATAGCTAATGCCTACATTGAAATGCAAAATGTAGTGCTGGGAGTGCATGTGAATTTGTGAAACTCCCTGGAGAAAATGTGGGTGCGTGTATCAGTGAATGAATTATGCTTCTCCATAGACAGAGAGAGCTTTTTTTAGTGGTAACAAATGTCCTGTGTTCAGTGTTTGTCATTTTAAAAGCAGTATTTTTCATTTCAAGTGCAAACCTTGTGCAAACCTTGAGCAGGTTACTGATGTAGAGTGAAAATGAAAAAATAGCTTCAACTTTATTTGAAAGGATAACAGAATGAAAATTTCTTATGTGGTATGGAAGTGTCCTGAGTCAGTGATCAAACTGGTAGTTCCAAAATATGGCTGTGACAGTTACGACTAGTTCCGAGGGAAAGGAGCAGAGCCTGCCTGTCTTCTTGAGGGAAAGGAAACAAACTTCAAGACCTTGGCCACATCCTCATTCTTGCAGCAGAATCAGGGCCAACAAGCTTACCCAGCTGTGTGGATTCATAGCAACTTCAAAGAGGTTTTGAGTGGGTGCTGTGGAACCATCTGCACAACTCAGAGGGAGGATTAGGAACTAAATCTGGGAACACTTTGGGGCCAGCCTCTTAAGTGAAGAGAAGGCTGGCTGTGAATGGTCTGTTGGGCAGGTTTAATTGCTTTGCTGTGTTGCTTGGCCACGTGGAAGTTGTTTAGCTTGCTGTTTCAGCAAAAGGTTGCTTATTTATCTCCTATGATGCTGATTTCCAACACATCAAAGATTAGGGAGAAAAATAAGGCAAGAAAGGGAAGGGTAGGAACTTCCCTCTGGATAACTCAGACTGACAGGATAATATAGTAAATTCAAGAACTAGAAAGAAATGCTTTTTGGAGTCTGTATATATAACACATGGAAGGAAAAATTGGCCACGTCTCAAAAGTTTGTTAGAGTGATTACAGAACCCCCTGCCCTGCCTCACGTTACTTTCTCTGCTCTCCCTTTCTGATTGAAGATGATTGTTTGCCAGAAAGAGATTTTCAAACACATGCTTTGGACAGGGCAATCAGTCTATATTTATAAAGCACTTAATAATTCACTTTCTGACCTTTTTGGGGTCCGCTCCACATATGAAGGGCATTTTCATTAGAAACACAAAGCTGAGACTCAGTGGCTCCCTGTGTCCAGTGTGCTCCTCCAGTCTAAGAGAGCTTAGTTGTTAGTTGTAATTGCAGCTTGTAAACACCTACTTAAAAGAAAACAGGGGGACAAATATCATTAGTGGCTTCTGGTAGGATAAAGATACATACTTACTCAGCATGAGCAAAATAGGACTATGCACTGTAACTATGCGGTGTTCCAATACTGATGAAGGATGAATAATACAAATTACGAAAGATTCCACAGTTCCTGCTTTGTGAGGATGATCAAGTGATATAGTAGTACAGCTTACCCTTATTTCTATTTTAACATCCATGCTCAGCAGTCAGAGCTCTCAGGGAGAGAAACTGAGGCATAAAAGGACTATGGCCTGGAGAATTTTGTGCTTGTCTGTTAAAGATATCATAAAACATAATGATGCAGAGGGTGCTGAGTAAGGTTTCCAGTGACTGAAATCAGTACAAATTAAACTTTGAGGTCTATGAAAAGTCTGGTCTTACGTGACTTGCTCGAGGTCGTAGAGTACCTTAGTGGCAGAGGAAAGGTTACAACCCCTAGAAACACTTACTCGCATACTTAATTCTATATGTGTAGTTAAATCCTCTGAATGAAATGTTTCATCTCATTGCTTTCCTGCATCAGAGCCCTACACTTGTGCCTTACAAGGCTATGCATTTATCTCCATACTAGACATTGCCAGTAGGTGCAATGATCGTGCAAATCCTTTACTCATCTGAGCAGTTCAGTCCAAGTTAGTGTGACTACAGTTTGAGGAAAAAAGTACCCTGATTGCATGTGTATTCAATTGTTCCCAACATTTTTAAGATGAACTAGGCATCATTCCTGTATTTTGTTTTTTTTATATGCACACCAGACATGCATCTATATAGATTGAAATAAAACAAAAGTAAGTTATTAACATCTTTAAAATTTAACATTTCCCCCCCTTAACCAACAGAAATTGTTCCCTAGACAGTAATTTACTTGATACTTTCTGTATTTGTCTAGGACTGTAGGTCAGGAATACAAAACATGATTTTGCTAATGCTATGTGTTCCCTCTAATGAGTCTTTGAAATATTAAACCAACTTATATTTGGAATGAGCTTTGCACACCTCCTTGTCTGTGGTTGCTTTGCAAATCCAGGCTTCACTGTTTTGCCTCAGAGAATTATGAGTTTATTATACTTCTGGAATGCTAATAGCACTTTGTTTTTCCCCTAAATTTCTTCTTCATATTTATTTATCGATTCTTCATTTGAGCACAGTTTTGCAGATAATGATGTTACTACTGAGAATAGCTGGTGTGAGTTAATTTTAAGAAGTCTGAAGTTACAATGCCATCCTTTTTTGCCAAGAATTTCTCTGCAAAGTTCATAAGCTAAGACATCCAAAATGCTAAATTAGTTAAGACAACTGGATAAGAATACTCCCAGTGCTATATTTCATTCCTGGTTTCATAAAGACAAAGTGCATCAAGGCTGACAAACTTAAATTTAATTTTTCATTGAAAACTCATTGGCAGATTTGTGGATGAGGTACTTTGGGGAAGAAGCCTTTTTTCTTGTCAGTTGGTCTTTACTCAAATGAAGATCATTGACTTGTAAGAGAGCACATGTGAACCGGATTTATTAGCATTTTATCCCTTAGTTTACATTTTACTTTTGATTCCTGGGATTTTTCCCCATCTGGTCCCTCTTCCCACAGTGATGGAAAGTAACTCCAGAAAGATGCTTCCAGTAATTTTGTCTGCCTTACCCAAAGGCACAGAGCTTCCCTGAGCTGATTCATGTTCAAGCTGGTCAGCTATTCTAAACAAACATACAATTTTCATATAAATATTTATGAACAAAGAGAACATCCTACAATTCTTGGCAAAGTGTTTAAAATTCAGCAGCCTTTGCAGTGATGTTGCCTCTTAGTTGCTTGGTTGCAAGGTTCTTGGTCCTGTTATGTTCTTAATCCGGAGAGGAGAGCATCATATTTTCTTGCAGTGGAAGGTACTTGTGGATTACAATCAAGTCATCTCTTAATTTCTCTATGATATTTCAGTATGATACTGGATTTTTCATTGTTTTTTCAATCCTTTTTGCCTGATGGCTCTTCTCTGAACGCTGTCTAAGGATGCTACTGGCCAAAGAAGACAGTAGTAACTAACAGCTGCAAAGGTTTGGGAGAATGGAACAGCAGAGACTGCAGAGCACAACTGAGCAGATAGACAGCAGGAGATAAGGACTATGAAGTTGGAAGGCAGAAAATAGGGGTAGTGGTTTGAAGCTTTTGGCATGAGGAGCCTAGTGTGTTACATTCCTGGTGAAGAATTGGAGTAGCTGTAGTGGTAAAAGGCAACAGCAGGTTTTTACTGGCAGAGGATGATGGCTGGGAACTGGGTAGGGACTGCAGCAGCAGCACTGCTTGTAAATCAGAGCAGTGTTGTATCAGGGGAGCTCTCTGCAGGGAGATGTCAGAACATCTGTCTGCACTTTGCATGGGCATAACCAGACTCTGTCTTTCACTCAGGAGCACTGTGATGCAGGCAGAGAGAAAAGTGACACTTTAAACTAACTGAGGGCAGAGTTCGGGTAGAATTTCTAGTGAGGAAGACACTAGTGCAAGATCTGAGTGTGCAGAATCAAACTCACTTTTGTAATCTGTACAAGTCCGTGAAGGTGTTGCTAATTTCAGTGAAACAACCTGTGGATAAGATTTTACCGGCCTGAGTTCTTGATTGCTAACACAAGGCAAACATGCTTAAACTGTTTCCAAAAGTTATACTAGTGTATGGTTGAGCTGCACTAACCTTAACTGTGATACTCATGGTTTGAGAGGACAAGAATCTTCCTATAAGTAGTGCAATTTCTGTTTTTAGTTTGGAAAGATGTTATCATTTAATGAAAACTCTTTGTTTTCTGGCAGTCTACTCTGCTATCCATTTACAAAGCTCTCAAAGGGCGTGGATGTCCGTGAAAAGTTCAAGAGCCCATTTCTACTCACAGATCAACTAGTGCAACCTCAGTGAAGAGCTGTGGTTGTGCTTGACTCAGGATTAGTAATATGAGCCCAAAAAATCAAAGACAAGTTTGTACCTATGGAACCGGATTACATGGAGATAATATTGGTCTAGAGACACTCTCCAAAATTAGGTCAGCAAGATTATGCTGCTGCAAAACCCAGCACCAAGAGAAGCATTTCCAGTTTTAATTAAAACAAAACCTAAAACAACAAGATCTCTATTTTTTGCTGAATGTTAAGCTTCCCACATGTTTGAGCATGAGATGCAGAAGTAATTGATTAGAAACAGAAGTAAAATAATGAGGCTTGCTTTTTTTTCCTTTCCCAACCTGATTCAACTGAGGAAGGGGAAAAAAACCTTTGAAGATTTTACTTGGGTTGAGTAAGACTTTTCTCTACAAATAGACCAAATGAACTGCTGAAGTTCTTCAGTGAAATTATCACAATGGCCTGAGCAGTGGGATTGTTTACATGGCAGACATTTACCTGATAGAATAAGGGGCTTAAATTAATAGTATAAAGAATTAGAAATAATCTGATGTCTGTAGTTCTAATGATCGAAGATATTTGTAGAAGAGACAAGGGCCTAATCCTGCACCAAGGGACATCGGTAGGAAAAGTTTAATTTATGTAAGTTAAAATTGGATTTTTCATTTTAAAAAACCTGAAAATTTCAGATCTTGCAGTTCTTATCCAGGGAGTATTTGCTTTTTAAATTGGTGTAATACCTGAGCTGGATGCAGGACTTGGCCCCAGGTTTTCAACCTGACAGTACCTTGTTAAAATGCAGCACTATAATTTAGGCATCTCTTATTTGTTTTGAATAGCAGAGCTAACGTGTCTGTCAGGTACAATGACTTGATAGACATGATTAGAAGGCAAGAGATCAGGAAAAATGCGTGCTTATCACAGCCAACTCTCCCCGATGGAAAAGTAAGT
This sequence comes from Pipra filicauda, assembly GCF_003945595.2. Classification (NCBI taxonomy): domain Eukaryota; kingdom Metazoa; phylum Chordata; class Aves; order Passeriformes; family Pipridae; genus Pipra; species Pipra filicauda. Next base: position 2,150,762 of record NW_024103541.1, on the reverse strand, counting down.
GAGTCGGTGGCATATTTGCAATTGAGGTGTAACTGAAAGGTTTTTTAGAAATGTCCTTTGTAGACTGCTTTGAAATGGTGTTTTCTATTATGACCAGTTTCTGGAACAGATTATCATGATTGTAGGAAGCACTTCAAAGCAGATCGATGTAGGAAGATCTTTCACCGAAAACTTTGGCTTCTCTGTAAGACAGAAAGCTACAAATGTGTCTGCAATCTGTGTTGTTTCAGCTGCAACAGCATTTATTTGATAAAAATGGGCTGCTCTTAATTTGCAAAATGCTGGCCCCTCTGTGAAACAGAGGGGTTCAAAGGTTGTGTTTCCTTTGTCCTATATCCTTCTGTATTTCCGGTTGGTATTTTTTAAAGGCTGAGATTTAAAGATTATAATGAAATATTGAGCTACATCTGATAAACAGTCAGACACTAATTTAATATATTAGTGCCCAGACTTTCATAGAACAGACCTTAACGCATCATCTAGTCCATTCCCCTGGCTCAAACTGCATCAAGCAGACCTCCACCAGTCAAACACAGGCTCAGCTGAACTCAGCAGCTGCTAAACCTTGGTAGGAACTGGAAACGCCCTTGGAATATATTCATGTTTGAATTTTCACCCACAAGGCTAGTGATATTTCATTTCAGCAAGGCTCCTAAAAACTTTACTTGTAGGCTAAAGTCTTTATCTTTGAGAAGTGAAGTCTTCTACTCACTAGCAAACACAGGAGCAAATAGGAAAAGCCATCTTCCTGGTTGGGATAAAAGCGGGCGGTAACAGCACAGGGAGCTTGTAAATTCTTCTTGTTTTCCGAAGATGTTGAAAAGGGAGGAAGCTTGTGTGGAAAATGAAAGGCAGCAGTAAGAAGAAAGACAAAAATCAGCTAGAACTGTCTTGCACTTCTATATTTTGTAGCACATGAAGAGGACAGGAAGAAGACTTTACAAAAACAGTTGTGTTATTTTGTGCCTTATCCAGCTGTAATATAACAGACCCATTGCATTGTCCTTCACGGTTCTTAAATGAACAAGTTTCTTTTTTACTAGGAAAGAAGCTGAGGCAAAGAGAAGTGGAGTCACTTGTCTAAGCTCATAGAGGGAGGCAGTGAATGACAGTCCTGCGGCCACAGTCACTTTCGCTTGTTTGACAGCAGAAATAATGATGGATTCTTTATGTTAAAGCAGAAGGGCCTTGAAATAGTCCCTGCCCACTCTGGGAAATTATTTTTTCCTATATAAAGCAAGGGCAAGTGCTCTTGAAGGATACCTTCTTAATACTTATGGTAACTGTTAAAAAAAACATTTTCGTTATCCACAGTGCCTTAAATAACAATTCTGACAAATATTGTGTTGCTTTTGTCTATCAGTTCTTACAACAGCTAAAGTAATACAGTCTGCTCTAATCCATGGATTGCCATCTTGCTGTTTAAAGCTCCTCCAGGACCACATCTTTACTCTTCTGCTCAAATATTCATTACCTTTTGGAGGCTGGGAGCCTGTCTTGTTTATAAAGAAAATAGCTGTTGTCAGAGACTGTTCCACACAACTCATACTGTAGGTTGCCTGTTCTTTCCTATAGCCACAGCATGTCTCATGTTCACTACAGAACGAGGAAATGGAGGGGCCAAATACACTGCAAGTTCCTGTATTATCAAACGCTCTTCAGCACTGGGCTGCTCTGCTTTGACCCTTGTAGGGACTCTTTTTGTAACTATGCTATGTGGCTCTTCTTTAACCTGTTCATTCTCACTCATGCACCATGTCATCACTTAAAAACCTGCTTTATTTCTTGCTCAAGGTTCTTCACTTTTTCCTTGCTCTGTTACTTAATTCCATAGAGTTTTTTCTTTTAGTCCAGAATACAGTTTATTTACAAAATGTGGCAAGTAACTGAAATTATCTTATGCTGAAGAATTATTCTGGTTCTTTCCAAAAAAGCTCAGATGACACTTCTAATAAGCTTCTGAAGCAGACAACTCTGTGAACACTTTCTTTACCCTTTCTTTTCTCCAACATAGAAAATTAATAGCCGAGCACCAATTTTGTCTGTATTTTTAGTGAGCATAAATTAATCTACTTAATATGTAGTATGCTTCTTGCACTTACACATAATTAAATCATATTTGTTCTTAGAAACTATTCATCTAGTGTAAACCTGCTTCCTTAGTAAATATTGCTTTAATTACTAGAACAAATAGATTGTGGGATTTGGAGTCGATTATCACAGCATTTCTTTCCCTGATGTCTGCTTCAGATCTACACAGCAGAGAGGTTTTGCTAAATACAGGCAGGAAACACAGCAACAAGCTTTTTTACAGTTTGAAAATAAATACATCTTAGGAATACTTCACACCTACGGAACCCTTCATTTGGGGATTACAAAGTGCTTTGCCATGCTGTGTGGGTATTATTTATTTCCATTTTAGGGAAGGATGAAGTGAAACAGAGAGAGACATTAGGGCCTATACACAACACCCCCATGTTGTATTAATAGACGTAGCTGTACTAAAATATATATGGTTGTACACTACTTGTGTAGAACAGCAGAGGATTTTCATGCAGGCTAATGAGGTTCAGCCTCCACTTTTGAATGTCTGGTGGTGCATTGCTGGTCTCAGGGACCTTGAAAGCTCAAAGCGGATGGAAGTCAGAGAGAGTTAGTGACACCAGGGATCTCAGAGCCAAGAGATCTCTCTCTTGCCTCTCCAGCAAGGCACCTCATTTTCAGATTTGGCCGCTGGTGTTCAGTGGCTTTTGACTGTGGTGTGCAGTCAGTGGCAGAGCTGAGAGAAGTGCGGGTGTCCAGCTTCCTGGTTTTGCTGTGCCAGAAGAGAACAATTTAGTTCCAAATGCATATCTTTGTCTTCATTGCACAACTCACCCAGGAGTTTGGAAGCTCTTTGTGAATAGTACAACAGCAAAGCCATGTGCCCGTCCTCAGTGTTTCTGTACTTGTCTCTGGAAAGGTGTGTGTGTATGTGGGTGTAACTGTTTCCCGAGATTTTTTATGTTGAGACTGTATAGGAGTAACTCCCCAGAAGTTATGGGAGAAATATATTTCCTGTGGGAGGAGTGTTTAGGAGTTGTCAGCAGCTTCATGTTTCTTAAGTGCAGGGTAAGAAGTTTCTGATAGGCGAGGGTAGATTTTGAGCTCTGACTTTCTCCTGCTGAGTTAATTAACCAGAGTTTAAAGCACTTCCTCTCTTGAGCTTGAATTTCTTATGTGGAAAAGAGAGGTAAAAGGCCATATCCAAATGAGAGCCCCAATTAAGGACACAGGTGAACAAGGCTTGTAAATGACTGTCTTGAATCTGAGCAGAAGACCGTGTCTGCCAGTGAAATACTGTTTGAATATATCCTTAATGAAAAGAAAGGCTTTACTGTGGAGTCAGCAGCCAAAACATCCTTTCTGCTGTTCGAGTGCAGTATGCCACATGGGCTGTGCTTCCTCCTGGGTCTTCTTCAGGATTGCAGGCAATGAAGTAGGCATTTGGAGGAGAGTTGGGAATATCAGAGCTGAGAGGGGCAACTGGGTGCTGCGTGATACCACTTTAGTGAGAACAGCTCTTTGTACCTACTTGTCTTTGGATGAGTTAAATTCATAAAACCATCCCCATTCACACATACTTATTTACAAAGGTCCTCTCTTTTGACTGTTGCTGGGTTTTTTTCCCTCACTGGAGCTTTTAGATGTAGCTGAATCTGATCAGATAATGGATTGTGAAGGAACAAATATGTCGCTTAAACAAAAATCTTTAGCAGCTAATAGGTTTAGAGTTTTATTTCTCTATGCACTGTACCTCTGAAAGCTCACAGGCTGTTTCTTCATGGCTCTGAGGGTTCTGTTTTAACAGCAAGGGTGTCAACTGCCCAAATAAGTACCTTGGACGTTGGTAGTGCTAATACAGCCTGTGCCTTGTCAGCTGGCGCAGGTGTGGTTGCATCTCCTGCCCCTGGTGGAATAATAACTAAAGAGTGCCTTTATGTTGTTCAGAGTAATCCTCTTAACCACGAGAAGATGCTCTGACAGTGTAATGCAGTATCTGCTCAGGGAGTCAGCAGAAATTACCTACTGCAATTTAGATTTACATCCCGGATTACTGGGCAATAATTTCCTTTTTGCAGGAAGTTCTAATTCATGCAGAGGTCAGATGGTGCAGGGACAGGAAGTTTAAACCAACTCCAAGAGGATGTCTGATGATTGCTCTCTGCCTCAACTTTTCATCATGAATAGTCATAAGAGTACGTGTAACCTGTTTTGTTCATTGAGATCAAAAGTTCTTTGGGGATGAGAAGTTACTTCGTGGATAGCAACTTGTGCCGTGCCACTCACGTGGAACCTCTCCCTGTCTCTGTAACTCAAATAGCAGTGGGAATCCATCTGAAATCCAAGCGCCTTGTGGTTTAAATGCTTTCTTTGTATTTTTAGATAACAATCTTCTTAGCTCTTTGAGGCATTTAATGAAAATTGTTTAAACAGGACTACAGTGTCTAGAGAGCATTGTGTGTGTTTTCGTGTAGTTAGGGGATGAAACCATACAGTACAGCTGGAGCTGTAGCATTTTGCTGTGCTGTGACAGGTGGCATCGATTTTACAGTTAGGTGAGACTGATTTCAAATGTTTCCTTACTGAGTTTATTGACACCTACAACTAACAATGTTAAAAGGTACAAAAAAATTTGTTTAGAGTACCAAAACAATAGTCTCTTGTGACTGGTCCTTTCACCCTACAAAATTTCTGTGTATGGATATCTAGCCTTAAATACCTCATTAAGGTATTTGTACATCTTTTCTGTGTCTCTTGTGGAGAACATTTCTGGCTGAAAACTGACTTGAAGGAAGGGCAGAATGGGCTATTGAGCTGAACATAGGTTGAAGACTTGGAGCATGCCTGAAACACTTGGGAATGACCTGGCATTCACGGCTAGCATCAAGTTCTGTTACAGGCTTTCTCTGTGAATATGAGCATGTCCCATGAACACTCCATGATCCACTAGTCATCCCCCTACAAAGCAAATGGTACTTCACAGAGATGTTACGAGGCTTTGGTCACTGGGATTTGTAAAGCTCTGGGAACATTTAGTCTGGGCCAGCTGTGGAATCACAAATATTAATATTGCTTGCAGTCAAGTAATTTTTTATTACTGTCACCTGCTTTGGTCTGTGTTAACAGTTAGAAAGGGACATGAATTGACTGAGAAAGAGAGACATGTGCTGTGATTGCTTAAATACAAACCTGGGAATTGGTAAGTTTTAACTTCTAAACTCATCACTAGCAGCAGCTCACTCAATGCCTTGGGCAAAGACTGGGAAGTCAGTATCAGGTTTCTCTGTTGAAGTAATAATGCCTAAGAAAAAAATAGAAGACAGCATTTTCTAGAGCTGTAAGAATTAATCAAATATTGTTTTAGAGGATTACCTGGAAAATGCTGTATATTTTAAATGGTTTCTCATCTCTGTATATTAGTTTTGTGCATAAGAAAAAGTCAGTTTGAAGCGCAGCTCCCATTTGGTGATTTCCGTTTGAAATGACCCTTTCTTTCATCAAAACAACAGAAAGGACAGATGTGTGCTATTAAAAACAAGATGTTCTAGTTCAAACTGGCAGCATTATCTCTGAAACCCGCCCTGCTGGAGCAGTGCTTGCAGAAAAAAATAGATTCCCACCAGTTAGTTGCTGCTAACTCTTTCACTTCGTTCCCCAAATTACTTGCAGAACAGCTGGCATTAGCCACCCTTACTTCCTTTGATGCAAGAAGTTTGCCTTTCCCATTCTCAGATTCCTCCACACCTGTGCTGCCAGTAACAAGCAGTGATCAGCGGTGAGTCACTTGACACACCGAGTGTCTAGCGTTGGCTTTGCTCCTAGTGATGTGCCAGCCTGGGTGGAGGAAAATAAAATTAAGAAAACATAGACCCTAAAGGCATGATGACTTGAATTATTTCCCTTCACCCCTTCCCGGAGTGGAAATCCAGCTTGTATATGGAGTTCACGAACTGGAAACAAGCTGCTGACTCTGTGGCTGCTGTTGGCAGTGATCCTCCAAACCTCAGCATTCACACTGAAAGCCAGACCTCTCCAGTGCATTAAGGCTTGCACACTATCTTGAATTGTTGAGCTTCCTTTCAGGACTAAGGGATTACAAAAGAGTTGTCAAGGCTCTCTTGTCAGTGGTCCATGTTGCAGCGATTCCCTGGCTAACTCGAGTTTGAAGTGGGCTGCAAATGAAGCTGCTCTTCGTTCTCTCCTCTACAAGTGCACATTGCAAGGGTCCAACAGCCACTGAAGTTTCTGGTAACTTGATTTAGTTGGCACCAGCTTTGATGTGGACTGAAATATTGATAGCAAATTGTCTTTTTAGACTACCTACCCCTCTAAAAGATACTCAAGAAGTTACTGTATTTGTTCCTCCTGAATTTAAAGCCTGTGACTTGGCTATGAGCCTCCTCCTATAGACCTGATCCAAAGACCCATTGATATAAAAGGGAGCGGGTGCCTTAAAATTCCTTACATTGGCTTTGGATCAGGCTGTCTTTTGAAGATACTTGTCTTCTCTTCTAATCTGAACCAACTGTTCTTGAGGACTGTGTATATCTTTACTGTTGTTTCAGAAGTCTTTGCATTTCACTCCTACTGGCACGCCCAGTTCACCGTTCCTCTAACATAAACGGTTCGTAGTTTGCAGAAGCAGGTTGGTTTTTCATTACTGCATCTGACATGGACAGCTACCGAGATTGTATTTTAATAGAAGGTAGAATAAATCAATGTTGTACAACCGAAGTTAGAGCCAATAGCATATTTTACCTTTAAACTAGTGAGTCTACCAAAAGCCAGTATTTTTTTAAGCTGAATGGGGACTGTACATCTGTTGCAGTACAGCTGGAGTACACATCGTTAAGGGCAGGGTGTCCTCTCCAGGGGCTGGGTGTAGCGCTTTATATGCTGTCCATCTGCAAGGGACTGTTTTCACTTGGCTGCACTGAACTGTGGTCATGGTTGAAAATAAGCAGATTTGTTATTTAATGCCTTTGGCAGTCTGACAGGGAGTATTAGTAAAAAATCTAGAGCACACTTGGTTGGCATCCTGTTCCCATCAGGAAGGACTCATGTAACAACAGATCCCTCTGCCTGTCCTCTTCCTGGTAAGGGTGTTATATGTTCTGGAGAAAGAAGGACTTCTAGGGTGTTGCTATTTGTTGACACCAGTCTAAGAAGGATAATCAGGGTACCACTGCTTCTCAAAAACAGCCTTTTACCTTTGGCTGCCCTCTTTGGTGAGGGGTTTGAGCATAGTGTTTTGTAGCCTAGAGTGCACAGATTCCTGATGCATGGAAGTGCTGCTGTGTTAGCTTCCCCTTGGAGGTTGTGGATCTGTTCCGTTGAATGCAGGAGGGCAGGCCTCTGCTGTTTTTCTGTTAGAAATCCCCCCAAAAGCAAGACCAAACTTCAACTGAATTGCATCCCTTACAGACTGGTAAATTATGTAGCTCTATGGAAACAGGCTGAGCTCCAGCCTTTCTCATGCTGTTTGCCCTGTAACCTGTGTTCCTTTTACTGATTCCCATCTGCATTGTCAGAAATGGGCAAGCTCCCGTCTGCTGCTGACAGCACTGCTGCCCTCCCGGCAGGGCAAGGCCCTTCCCTCCCTCTGCCCAGTCCCTCCAGGCTGTAGCACTTGGATGCTGTCCTTTGCTTTCATCCTCACAACCGTACCTAATCCAGTGATTACAGCTGTTTGTGTTTCACCAGGAAACCTCCCCATCTGTCTGACAGGCTGGTTCAGGGTGGTAAGGGAATGAGGAGTTTTCAGCCACTCCAACCTTGGGCTGAAACACACAGACTTTTAATGACATTTTCGGCTGAATGCTAGCGTTAGCTGTTTGTGAAGCCAAGAATGTGTCTCTTCGTGCCACTCGAACACTTTACTGAGGGTGAGGGCACGATTAGTCATTCAGCAGACAAACATCTGGTGCTTTTGTGTGCCCTGCAGCTCCTCCTTGTTAGGAGGCCTCACCTCGGTCTGGCTAAGCCAGGAATGTGTTACTGCAGGCATTTTAATTTTATGCTTTTAACCACCATCATAAATGAGCAGGGGGTAAAACTTGGTTGCTCATGTGGTCTTTTCCAGTTCTGTATCCTTGTATTTCTAGATCCTAGCTCTCTCAGTATGTGTGATCGATAAAAGAAATAGGACTTTCAGAGAATTTCTAACCCACTAACTCCGTCCTTTCAGGCAGAATAGGCATCAGAAAACCAGGGAGAATAAAAAATGCCCTTATACAATCTCTACTCCTTTCCTTTCCATGCTCGGCTTCTCTTCTGAATCCCAGAGTCACCCTATAAATATGGGCAATTCATGGGTGATAGTTGAATCATTGCAAAACTTCTTCCTTTTGTTCCTTTTCCCTGCCATTGTTTCCTTCATTTCTGGCAACCCACACAGGCTTCTATTCTAGAGTGACAGCAAGTTTCTTTGTTTTCCACAGATGGGGAAATGTCCTTTTCCAAATGCCTTTCCTTGTTGCTCACCTGCAATAAGTGGCTTCTCCAGCTCTTCCAGCTCTTAGCACATCTTTTGTCCTGTCTGAACATAAAACTGCCTTTTGTTTGTCTCAGGTCTTCTTCCAGAGGCAATATGAGATGTGTGATGTGCTCCTAGGCCACCTAGTCTATGGCTGATGCAAGGTGTCTTGAAGTTTGGAGCCTCAGCTGAAAGGACATTACAGCTGCTAGGAATGCAGTGTTTGTAGTCAGAGCCCGGAATTGCTCCAGGTATCTCAGTAGATCTTAATCACAATCTGTTTTCTTCATCCAGGCATAGCTTCCAGGCACACTCAGTCTCAGAGGAATAAGGTGCAACTGCTCTGTTGATTTGCGAAGTGCAAGAAGTGATCCTCACCACCATTTAGCAAGTAAAATCTCGGTGGTGAAGAGGCTTCACTGCATTGTATTTCAGTAATTGCAAGGTGACAGTATAGCATAGTGTACAGGGAGAACTTATGCTCTCTGCTGGGTAATGTGGGTCCCTTCCAACTCAGAATATTCTGTGATTCTGTAAATGATGGTGGTCTTTTAACCTTTTGACCCAAAGAAGAATTATTAGTAAATCATAAGCTGATTAGAATTGGAAAAGGGCTGACAGCCTATTCATTTCATCTCTTGCTAATGTGGGATTGTTCCCTACAATGTGTTTTTTCTCCTGTTGGCTTTAAGTAACTAAGCATCCATTGCTTCCCTTGGGAAAACGTTATCATTGACCAGTAGTGAACTCTGTCTAACAACCAGACTAAACTTTCCTTAATTTCTTGCCCCTTCTCCCAATTAACTCTGTTTAGATTTTTACACTTCTCCTGTATTTGTAGATAGCTCTGTTGCTACCATATGTTATGTCAGTGATCAGTGTAAGCTTCATTCTTATAAATTGCAGTTTAATGCTGCTACAAGTTTCACTCTGGGGATGTACATCTTCCGGTGCCACTAATTAATGCTCGGCTCAGACTCCAGCATGTCCTTTGATAAACCCACTTGTGCATCTTATGTGTTCTGCATAAAACTGTAGTTCCAGATACCTTTGACAATGTGGCACCACAGTCTTGGAACAAGGTGAGTCCATGCAATGGGAAGCCACTAATGCCCTTATTTAATGTTTGTTTAAGGTTTATGTGAACACCTGGTCATGTCATCATGCTAGGGAAGTGCTTGATAAGTCACGTCAGCCTCTGCATGGAGGCTTGTGCATGAGAGGTACAGATTGCTGTCCCCAAACCATGTGTGGGTGTGTGCACATGTGTGATATATGGGTGCAAATGTAGCCAAGATACTTCAGACTTCCCAGCTTTGAGTTACAGGTAACGTCAATTGTAGGTACTGTTGTAAAACCTTCACAAACCAAATACTAGTCACTAGTGTGATTTGACACTACTGTGTCAAATAGTGCCTTATCTTCAAAACAGGGGCTCATCTACCAACAAATCCTAAAGGAGCCATTCCTTTTGTCTATATCAGATCTGAGTCTGAAGGGTTGCAGAGGAAAATACTTCTTTTTAGGCTATCCTTGCCATCATTCAGCTGGGTAATTAGGCTACCATTTTCTTTTATTTCAGATCAATGACCAAGCATCTGGAATTATACATGTTTCATGTATTTTATGGTTCATTGTAATTTAAAAAGAATCCTTTCTTGGAAGCCTGAAATTTTACTGGTGGCTGAAGATCCAGAGAATCCATTTAAAGGAAAAAGACCAGTAAAAGTAAAAGAGGATAAAAAGACATACTGGCTGTTTCTTTTGGTGTAAATCACATTCATTTCATAATAGTCTTGAACGCATCTCTTAAACTTTAATACCTGAATTTCAAACCCAGCAGTCAGTGGAGTTTTTAGCACCAGCCAGAGAGTACTCTTAGTTGGCAGGCAGATGGTCCTTTTCTCTCTTTTACATTCTTTTAACGCACTATCGCTGCCAGTTGGGCATTTGAAAGCCTCATTAATTTTCCTTACTGTTTGGCAATAAGACCTTGCTTGTTCCTTGCTGTCTTCCATTACTGAAACCTGTGCAGTTTTCAGATTTCTTCTACTTGTTGCTTTGATGGGGGGCTGGATTATTTGCCTTTCTCAGGAACCAAATGGTGGAGATGGTGAGTGATGTAGAAACATGCTGGGATGTGATGTCAAAAGCACAAATGGTTAAGAGTGTGGACAAGAGAAGTTTGGTGTGCGGATGCAAGGAGGGAATTAGAAATGAGAGAGAAAGGGACATGTCGTGACAATATTGGTATTAGATCCAGCAAACTCAGAGGAAATTAACTTATCTGGTTAAATTATCTGTTTTTTGATGTTGTGGAATAGCCAGTGATATTTCTCTGTACTTTTTGGAGAAGTGTCAGGTCTCTGTTAAGGTCTAGAAGTACACCTAGCATTTAAAAATACTGGTTTCGCTGAACTTTTTTTTTTCTCCCCCCCCAACCAAGAAATGCTTTACAATGTAGCCATCATTTAATAAAATGAATCTGAGAAGTGGCAGCATGGAGCTGCATGTTGAGTAGTTTCCAACGGCTCTATATCTCATTATCCAAGTTATAGAATGGATTTTTGACTGCCTGCCCTGCAAACTCATTTTGAGACAGGTGTGTTAAAAATGCATGTGTCCTTGGTTACCTGGAGAGAGCAGAGGTGCTTTGTAGCTCTGAGTTGAGTTAAACGACTAAAGCCTGTATTATTCATCAAGACAAAATCATTTTCTGAATCTGGAAAAAAAAGAAACTGTCTTGTCTTTGAAAATCATTTATCTGGCCTTGATTTTCCTCAGGGCAGCAAGTAGAAGTCAAGTTTAAAACAGAGATTAAAAGTCTTTTTCAGTGGGATCAAGAAAAGTAAATTGCCAGCAGAACCACTTTTGATCAAATGAGTGTCTGCTGCAGGAATTGACTGTGCTGCCTGTGCAGCACAACGTTACAGTGTTCATCTGCTCTCCAGTCAGTTAGCACCGCTTCATGCCCTTCCTCTTGGCGTGCCTGGCAAATTGAGAAAGATGGATGTGTAAAAGGTTTTGTCTTTCTCATATGGACTTCTTGAAAGTGAAGAGCTCACTGATAGATCAACAGTAGTTGCATCTGTCAGCATGTGTACAGAGGAACCACTGGTGCCAGGGATTCGTGGTATCAGCACCTCTGCTGATAGTGTGGAAAACGAGCAATGGCTTAGAGTTCTGTCATGGCTTAAAGAGGACGTGACTAGCATTCTACAGATCTCAGCCTGGGATGTGATTGTCTGGGTTCTCACAAGTTGAGAAGAGTCAGATACAACCAGATCTTCAGTGCAGAATTGAGGGTGAGAATAATTATTCATGCGCTGATTTCCTCTGCCAAAGGGCAGGATGTTGCTGGAGTCATTACCTTTAGGGTAAGAAGGAATTCTGATATCCAAACTGTCTTATCGTGATCAGTATCTATCCATTTCATACCTCAGTGCTCTTTGCTTTTGAGCCTGAGTCTTGTACAGGTGACAGAATTAAGGAATTTATATTTTTGGTGTCATGGTGAGTTTCAGAGAATAAATCTCCAGAGAAAAGTGTGTTGGGCCTGGGTATGAGCAGGCACTAAGCAACGTCATCAAGGGGATCAAGACAGCCACAGCTGGGGGGAGTCTGTGTGGCAAATAACAAAAGTAATATATTGATTGATTTTCCTGAGCTTTTACACTAAGAGAGAGGGTCTGTGGCAAAATTTCTCCATACAAAGAATTAGGATTGATGAGTTTGGAGAATATGGATCCATATTCATTTTTGGTCTATCATCCAGCTCCTCTCTTCTAAATTACCATTTTAGTCTTGTTACAAGTAAGCTCACCCACCAGCTTGTGAGGCACAGCAAAAAATAATATGTATTTTTTCCCTAAAAATGCATTTGATGTCTTTTAACCCTTGTTGGTATTGTTATTATTGTTATTATTTTTTCACTGATTCTCTCCTACCATAGTGGTAGGTACTAAGGTAAAAACAAAAAAACACAAGGAATACTTTTATCCTCTTCTCCAGGAGGAAGAGTTCCAGATGTTCCCTATAACAAGGAATGTTCAAGATCCCCTCTATTTGCGTCTGTTTGTAATTCTCCATAGCATTTCTATTGGTTATAGTATTCTTTCTCTTCTCTCCTATTTGTGCATCTGTATGATATGCTGTTAAACCGGTACCGTTTTCCACTCCAGATGAAACTGTGTTGCTGGGCAGGATGGAATGTCTCCTAAGGATAGTTCACAAAATACTTAATCACTCTGAGGGTGAGATAATTCTACCATTAACAGTACATATCTTGCCTCCTTAATAAATCTTAGACTTGTTTTCTTTAAAACGATTAAAGAAAATCTACATTTTTCTTACTCTTTTGCAAAATGTATTAGTTGCTACCCAGATTCTTGCAATAGCATTTGGTCTGGCTGCTTTTTCCTCTTCATTATATAGCAGAACTTAATTGAACTGAATGAACTATACATGAACATGAAGTGGTGATTACTCAGCCCTGCTTGTGTTAATTCCCAAATATAATTTAAGAATTCAAAAAAGTCTTAACTTCACTCAGTAGTTTTAGAGCATCAATCACAAAATTAATTAAAGCTTTCTAAATACGTCATGCAAATTATGCTTTACACCCCCAAATACATATATCATATAGAATTTATAAGTGTTGGGGGAGGTTTATTGCTGCAGCTGCCTGCAGTACACTGATGTGATTACTTACATCATAGGACCACAGTGTAATGAGCTGCTCTTTGGTGGCTGATTCTCTGTGCAGTGGAGGCTGCCACCAAACATGTTGTAGTTGGAGTTGAGCTGAAGTAAGATGTTATCACTCCAGCCACTCATCTCCAAAATCTTGCTGGAGGTTATTTATTTTGGTTAACATGCTTCACTCATTTTCAGTGGGCTAGGAGCACTCATAGAGTCAATTTTTATGTTCATCTGGCAAGTGGTAACGTGCTACCACAAGATTTATTGTTGTTTTTTTATTGTCTAGGCATAGATACTGCTTAGATTGTAGTTGCTGCATGGTTTTATTTGCCCTTTTATTAATACTCTTGTTGTTGAAGTCATTTCTTCCTCAGCTGTTACTCCCCTCCAGTCATTCTCTCCTCAGATCTTGTAGTCTTCACTTAAATTTTGGCCAGACTGTTTTATTAATTTTTAAGTAGAATACCTTCTGAATCTATCAGGTAAGACAAGACATAGGAAAGCTACTGTATAGTAAGAGTCCATAATTTTGTGGTGAGCCATGTATAGTGCCAGGCACAGTGGGACTCTGATTTCTCACCAGGGCTGGGGAGTCTTAGGTACCCCACAGAGAAGCAAGATTGGGATGACATCTCCAGGCTATTGACTCTGCTCCCTGCTCTTGATAGATGGTACGTTGTACAGCCCTAGCAAGACCCATTTTTAATAGGTGTGTTGTTCCCACTGTTGTCACTGGAACAGTGCTAAAGAAACTCAGTTGTTTGAGAGAAATACTTTCAAAGGTATAAGCTAATACTATTCAGACACAGCTTGTATAATTTCTTTTCTTGCTTGAATACTTCCTTTTAACCTAAATAGCTCTTTTATACTGATATATTTATAGTTACTAATCATCTCCCCTCTCAGCTTTTGTTTTCCTAAGCCAAACAGTCTAAGCCCATGAGATTCATAAAGTCTGATAGCATGAGTAGCTTTTCTCTGGACCAACTCAAGCCTGAATTCCTCTGCTTCGGGTATAGGATAGAACTGTACTCTACAGCTCCATTAATGCTTTCCCACCTCTGCTAGAAAATGTTTTAATACAATGATCTGGCTTCATTTGTCTTTTTAACAACTGTACCCTGATAATGGCTCAGGTGCTTGTGAATGCAGTTATAAACCCAGGTCTTTATCTTTCTCTTTCCCACCAGTGCTATCCGCAATATTCTTGCTGTTTTTTAAGTACCTAGTCTTGCCCTTTGCATTATTAAACTTCTTGCTTCTCATCTCTTATGTCATGTATGATATCACTGTTCTCTTCTGTATCACCCAATGTTATGAACTGTGAATCAGCATCGCCTTTCATTGGAATTCATGCCTCTGAATTAAGACCGTGTGAGATGTAGAATTTGGGCTGCAAGTTGCTGTGTAGCACTTGCTGAGTGTCTGCCACATCTGCAGGGGCTCAGTCTGTAGTGAAGCTACAGAAGTTGCAGTTGGAAAGTTTTTATCTTTCAGCTCATGGTAGTAGATAACTTAATTCTAAATGTCTTCAGCTGAATCCCCAACACACCTGTCATGTTGGTTTCCACAGAGTTGCAAGATCTTGTGCTGTGCTGAACTATTTCAGTGCGTGCACACTTCAAGGTAGTCAGCATATGCTGAAGATAAAGCTGCTTTGCTCAGGGCACCTTTTCAGCAAGATACATTTTTAGATGTGCCCATGTAGAATTCTTTGCAGGACTGTAGCCTAAATCATTTTCGATTTGATGGTGATACAGACACAGTCTGTGTCAGGCTTTGTATGGGTATTTACACTTCCCTGAGTGTGTAGGATTTGGAGGTCGCCTGCTGCAACCCACTGTCATTCTGTTAATGAAACTGGAGCAAGCATGATTTACTTCAAAGCAGTGGAACTCCATATGGACAAAGTTTATGCCTATGTGGGGCTCCTCAGCAAAGCAGGATTTTATGCAGTATTACTAAATCTACTAATCTAGACACAGGTTGGAAATTCCACTTACTTGCAAAACCCGAAGCTGGTCAAATTCCATATTAAAATTATCTGTTGCAGGATCCCACTGCCCTATTCAGTGATTCAACTGAGGTTACACCAGGGGATGAGTCTGGCCCATTAATTTACCCTTGATGACAGCAGTTGTGCCGCTGATCTACACAATTGGATTGTGTTTTGGCATTGGAGGGACTCTGGGGAATCTCACGTGATTTGTGCTGTGAAATTAATTTGATAATACACCATTGTTTTTCCCAAGCTTGATAATTCATTCCCTGCTGAAGCTAAGGCCCTCAGGATCGGATTCATCACGTTTAGAAACCAACTGCAGCTTTCCATTTAGAGGATGTCAAAATCCCTGTGTGGTCTTTCTCTTAGAGAGAAAACAAAGCGCAGCACTGTGTGCAAAAGGAGGCCTGACTGAGGTTTCTGCCAGTGAGGGGCACATTATCATCCCCCAGGCTTTACAGTTTACCATGAGCACTGTAATCCATAATCACTGCCCCATGAAAAACTGGCATCATGAAGTTTCTTTAGAGCTGATCATGGGTGAATCTGCAGGTGCTCATTCATGAAGGAACCGATGCAATCCATTCTGATAAACATGAATCCCACCACATTCAGGGGGAAGCATCCAGTCCCTCAAGGCTGCAGTCTTTTTGTATCATGCCTGCAGATTTTAGCTGTGCCAGCTAGAGGCATTGGGCCAACGTTAGCCTTGGTGTAAGTCCATTAACATCAGTGGAGTTGCCTGCACCTACACAAGGCTAATTTTGGCCCACTGTGGTTAAACTTCTGTCAGTATTTCCGCTAAGCCCTTTTCTTTATTCATGGGTTTAGAAGCTGGCTGTAAAAATGTGCTCCATGCTGACATTTGGCAATACAGCATCTCCTCATCCTGGGAGTACGGATTTTCTTCTTCTGTAAAACAAAACAAAACAAATAGAACACCCAAACCCCATTGAGGAATTTTAGTCTGATTTCCTGGATTAGAAGTAAGTAGGAGTTTGTTTCAGATTTTTTTCCTATTTACCTGTGTCTCTGGGGAGGATTTGTATTAAAGATTATAATATGAATCTGTACGTACATACAGAGAATCTGGTTTATGTGTGATGTGAGCTTGTAGTGCCTGCTTTGGCAGTTGGGACAACGTGACCCATTTTAGGAAATGTAATGTGTTGCTTAGGCCACTGTGTCCATAAATCAGTGGCTTGTGCCAAACAGGGAGCTGCTTTGTGGTTCTGTATCACTTATCTAAATCACAGCAACTACTTTCAGCAAACATAGATCTGTTTTTGTCTTCACACAGGGATTCGTGTCCTGATAAATTTGTTTGTTGCTTAAAGTAAGGGTTCATATAGGCTTTCATGGAGACAAATCTCAGTTTTAGAGTTGCTTGAGAGTTATCCACTGTGGTTATGCATGGCTGTCACCTGTTGGTGGCCAGTGGTCTAATGTAACAAGCCACATGAGTCTGTCATCGGTCTGAGTGAATGGGAGAAGTGTTCACTAAACGCAGGGGCTTGAATGGGTCAGTTTTGCATTCATGCCAGAGTATATTTATGGGAGCATTCATGAAACTGCTAGGACTTCTCTGTGATGTTTCTTTGCCTAAATTTTTTTGGGTTTTCTTTGCAAATGCAGCAAATTTTTTTGTAAATTTTGCAAATAAAATCAGCCTTAGAGCTGTTTGTATACAAAAATGCATTTGCAGTGTTTGTTAAGAGGAATTTGCTGGAGGGAGTTCAGATAAAAAGGGAATCTGCCTGGTGCTACTGCCAACACCAGGGGTGAGATCAGCTGAGAAGTGGGTACAGTAAAGGGAAACTGATTTCTACCCTCACTTCTGTCCTGGATCCCATCGGGTTACAGAAGACCACACAAGGGTAATTAGGAAATCTAGGTGTGGGAGGGGAGTATCTATTAGAGTATTTATCTATTTCACAAGGATACTGCAAATTTTGAAAGATAGTCAGGTCCATGCATTTTAAACAGCTGTACTGATTTAGGTTGTTACTGTCTCTCAGCTGTTCATTATCTGCTGCTCAGCTGACTGATCATGTAAGTATTCCTAATTTGTTTCAGTACAAAGTGGAACAGTTCATTTAATGAAGCTTTTAATGAAGCTGATAGCAAGAAGGGATGGCCAGATCTTGAAACACTATTGTTTTCAGAAATAAAGATAGGGCAATGGCTGCAATGTTTACAAAAGCCTGTGGAGGTGCAGAGGAAGAAGTGATGTTTTGGTTTATGTCTGTAAGACATATCTTGTCCTAAATCCATAGGATATAGATATACTGTTTTTAAAACACTTTATGGATTGCTTTCTCTCCCCCATATCAAAATACAAAGTCCTGGAAAATAGAGCCAAAGAAAACTGGGAAAAACTTATGTTTTTGTAAAGTGCAGACTTAGTGGAAATTAAATCCAGGCATTACAGGAAAGCTGTAGATTCAGACTTAACAATACTCATGTTCCTTATTGCAGCAGTGTTTACATGGCTAGTGATGGAAAAATCCCAGTGTTCACAGATTTTTTTAGACTAGAAAACCTTCACAGGTTTATCCAGTGCCTTGCCTTTTTTTAGCTCATGAAGCATCAGTCCTGGAGAAGCATATGTTCATGGGCCTGTGGACAGCAAGACCTTGTTTGGTTCTTTGTAATGGAAATATCATATCCCATCTGCTTTTCTAATTGTAGAACTGTCCTGGTTGGTGCCTCACTGGCAGACCAGCTGCAGGGAGCACTAGTAGACGCACATTTAGTATTAATGTAGAGTATACAATCTAGTATATATTTACACACTCCTTTGATAACCCTTGTGCTTTAGTTTTCAGTTCTTCTGGGGTTGGGGAAAAATCAGGCCTTGAGGGCATGCCGGCTCTGCTTTTGAAGACTGTACTTCAGAGACAGCCAGTTGAAGCTGTGGGGGCTCAGGACCTCTTAAATCTAAGCCACAGGTTGTGCTGTATGTGCTCATATAAAATTAGTACCTCATCTGCAAATACTTCCACTTGCTTCAAAGCAATCATGAACTGAAGGAGGCACTTCGCTGTAGGAGTGAGCCTCAGGGCCAGATGGCTGGAGTTACTGGAATAAAGAAGCGTGAGCTGCCCGGGGATGCCTCAGCTCTTTTGAAAAGGGTCAGTCCAAGGGTGTCTCAGATCCTGATGGGATATTCCTGCATGCTGCTGACCTGCACCAGCTGAAGACCTGCTGGCCAAGTGGATGAACATACTCTGCTGCATGAAGACCTATTGTTTAGTTACATTACTGTTTTCAAAATAGAATGTAAGACCCAATGTTGCCATTATGTTTTCCATATATTTTTTTGTTTGGACCAAAACCTCAAAGCTAGTTTGGCTTTTATCTTTAATTAGTTTCCCTTTCCAGCTCTGTGTTTTCTTCTTTATCTTCCCTCTGTACTCATGGAATGATTTTTAAATATTTGCACAGAAATAAAGACAAGTGGAACTGTTTCAGGGACTCTCCCTTGTAAAGAAAAGCTTGATGTTGTTATAAATGTAGGATGAATAACCAGTTTAATTTTGAAAACACTTTGTGATGCTCACCATGTCATAGAACATGTATTTGTTAAAACAATGCAGCATTTTTCATGGCCTCTGGTTTTACTGCTCTACCCTCTGAACGTCCTTTACTGAGTTTCTGACCATTTTGGTACCTGAGCACAATCAGGCCTGATGCATTAGAGTATTTGTTTCTCTGTTGCCTATTACATATATGCTCTAGTTCAACCTGAAATTATGTCCAAAATGCAGGGATAACAGGTAGTATTCTGTACCCTGAGCAATTCACAAGGTCATCTTGACCTAATCTGGTTGTAAAATACAATAATTTGTCTAAACCTTTGCAAGTATTTTAAAGTACTTTAAGGTACAAGATACTCTAAACAGAGTGAAGAACCATCATTAGAGAGGAAATGAAAATAGCCTGGCTTGCTTATCCCAGCAAAGCTGAGGTGGAAAGGGGATGTAAGTGTTCGTAAATACATCACAAGTGTTAATACCAGAGAACGAAAGAACTGTTTAAGCTGAAGTACTAGGCTGGCACAGAATTAGGTATGTAAGGTATGTATCCATTGGTTGTAAGTTCAGACTGGCAACTGTGGTGTTGTGGCCACTAGGGAAATGAGGGGCAGTCTTCTCTCACAGCTTTTGAAAGGGAGAGGGTGTTTAGTGGGGATCATGGTTGTTATGAAAGGGATCAGTGGTGTGGTAGTATGCGAGAGCAAGAGACTGGATGACCCAGCAGAGTTCAATAAAAGGCACAAACAGTCAGGCACAAACAGTCAGACTTCTGTTATATGCATTTAAGTGTCTGATTCAAATTGGCATCAGCAAACCCCAGCAACGTTGCAGTTCAACTTGTCCTTAATTTACGCCATTTTATTTCCATGTATTTCCATGACTTTGCAGAGGGTAAGGTCTGGATATTATGTGTAAGATCTTACCTTGTGTAAAGTAAAACTTGGCATTCTCGTGATGGCCAGCAGACTGCACGGTAGGAAAAGAAGTACATTCACCTGCTTGTCACTACTCTATTTAGACATGACTGGGTAGAATAAATCTCTCAAGTTATCTTCCATTGCAGTACTCTGTATCTTATGAATCCCTTGAGTGTAGTTTAATGAGAAAGCAAGGTCACAGAACAATAATGGGAAATTGCCGTGTTCAGCTATGAAGACAAAAAGATTGATCCAGTCAATAGCCATTCAAGTCAGAGGAAACCTTTACATTGATTTCAATGGAAACTGGATCAGAGCCCTAGTGAGTAAATTACTGTCTAGTCTCAGCACTGTGTCTGTCTAGTATCGTGATACAACACAATTATGTCTGTGAGGACATTTTGTTCTGTGTCTGTGCTGTAAGGCATAAGAAATATAAGAAAAAGTGATCCCCATTGGAGCATTCACCACTCTGCAAAGGTCATTAATTTTTATTTGGAGTTGTGAAATATAATTCAGAACTCTATAGAAAATGGACATTGGCATTTGTGATCTCTTCTTTAGGAACAGTCGTTTACCTTCTTAATAAAAAGCAGACAATCCCTTTTCTTTGATCAGTGAGGAGAACTCTGTACATCAGTGGTTTCAATCAAATAATGAATTTTCTTCCTTGGTGATTTAAAGTACAGATGAGTCCAAGTTGAAATGTTGGATCCTAAACCCAAGGCCCTGGGACAGGTTCTTAGCTGGGTGTTTCTACCAGGGGAGTGGCTGTCTTAGCTAGTGTGTTATTCATGTTAGTCTGCAAAAAAAGTTGAATCCAGAGTGAGATCCACAGAGTGATGTTTTTATAGTTGCCTAAAATTATCAGTACCTTCTCCAGCTAGCTGTAGCACATGCATGGATCACATTGCTGAAGGCCTACTATGAACTTCAGTTTTGAACTCCAAGATGATGACCAAGGGCACAGCAGAGGCTGAGAGACTGAGCAGGTGTCAGTGGCAGAGCAAATATTGAACCTGTGTTGTCTGTGTTGCAGTATTTAATTCTAGATACCATCACTTAGGTCACTGAGCTGCATTTTAAATTCTCAGCTTCCTCTAACCTCCCATGTCTTTTGAGAGACGTGTGGAG
Organism: Pipra filicauda; assembly: GCF_003945595.2. Lineage (NCBI taxonomy): Eukaryota > Metazoa > Chordata > Aves > Passeriformes > Pipridae > Pipra > Pipra filicauda. Next base: position 2,129,951 of record NW_024103541.1, on the reverse strand, counting down.
AAAACAGCCTTTTAAAGAAAAGGCTTCTTTCCCATTGTTAACCCTGCATGTTTTTAGAATATAGTCTGTGTTGGAGGATGCCAATAGAAATTCTTTTTTCACCTGTTTATTGTCAGACAACAGACCAAAGCCAAGTAAAGGAAAAGGACATGTAAAACCACATGGCAAATGAAATCATATGTCAATTCTGAACATTTTAGGTATGCCAGCTTATTTTCTAGTTATGCAGACAAGACTGTCCCTGTTTCTTATGTTATATAAATTGAACGATCAGGCCTGCAGGGATGGGACCCTCTCATTAAAACGCTGTTTAACGTGTTAGCATTTTGTTTCAGAGCTGTCCACAGAGAATAATTGAATCTGACTATTGTGTTTGTCTGGGCAAATAGACACCTCGTGCATTCTCTTTGGTAGCACTGCAAAGCCTCCACTTGGTATGCACATGCTGCAATGGTGGCTTAGCCAGCCCTCCCCCCCATGGAATATGTGTGTATCCTGGATGCGTTAGCGTGCGCTTACATGAGGCTGCTCTGGCAGTTTTTGTTTTGCACTATCACTGTGGATTTTCCAGGCCACAGAGGGATGGCTCTGTGGGTGAGGGAAAGCTGATAGTCTTTCTGCTTTATAGCAGGTTCTTAGATGTGAGGGTTTCCATTGCTAAGTCGGAGACATAACAATTTTTGGTGCTGTGTGAGAAAATATTTGGACCAGCGAGGAGCATGGGATTGTATTGGCCATACCTGTACTAACTGGGCATCTACAGAGAGCTCTCTTAATTCCTGAGAGCCATCCACCATCCATTTGCTGTGGAGTGCTGGGACCTCAGTACCATTCGGTGAGCCCATATTGAAGGTGTAGCTTGTCAGTGTATCCTTCTGCTCACCAAGGGGCTGTGCTTGGAGGATGAGGCCAGTACAGTGTTGCACCCCAGCATGGGTGTGTCCCAAAGGGCACCAGAGCTTGTTCATGTGGTGTCATCCTGTGTGTCAGTCATATCCCGTGTGTTAATTGCTGAAGCAGAGGAAACAAAAAGTCTGCAAGTGCTACAGGTAGAAGCACGTTCTCTCCTATTGCTCAGAATGTAGAGGATGTTCCCGCAGTACTGGTGCTTCCCATCTTCACCCTCCTGAGACAGTTCAGAAAATAGAAAGCTGTCTTCACCATTTTCACTATGTTCTCTCCAGCTTTTAAATGTCAAATCTGTGTTCCCATGTTTTCTTCAGGCTCCAGCTGTGTTGGGGTTACTGCGCTCTTAGGTCAGCTGCTCATTAGGTGGTATGAATGCACCCCGCTGTTTTAGTGCAGATGAACTCTGTTGGGCTATACACTGTTTCAAGTCAAGTTAAATGACCTTTCCGCTTCATCTCTCCAGTTGTTGTTGACGTATGGCTTTGCTGGTCCCATTGCACTGGGAGCTCATGTTGAGTTCCTTGTTTGTTCTGACTCCCTAATTCCTGGAAAGCAGTAGCTCTGCAAGCAGTGCTTTAGCTTTCTGGGATGGCCTGCATTCTCTAGGTGAATGATCCCCCTCCCATTTGACTAACTTAACTGTAGGGTTTTTGAGTGGAACCAGCATTCATTAGCTTTGTTCCTTTTTTGGCTTGTTCCTCAAGAACTGAGAGTATGACAAAATTCAGACAGTTAATATCACTGAACCCAAGTGTTACTATTCCAGGTAAGAGTTCAGCTCCATGTTCCAGGGTCCTCTTTGGCATATCTTGGCTCTGCAGATATTCTCTCTTGTCACTCTTTGTCAGATGTCACTTGTCACCCAGATCACCTCAGGGCCACTGGGGTCAGACAGCTCACACGCTGTGAGGAGAGCAGAGCTCAAATGCTGCTGTGGTCAAGAGTGCATATTTGAGATGGGCTGAGTCAAAACCATCAGGGAAAAACAGACCTGGTGAGTGTGCAGATTTAGAGATGTCTGTCTCCCCTTTCCGGATTGATGAGTTTAGCTTTAAACTCTGTAGCTCCACTGTGTCTCTGGCATTTTCAGCAGTGTCACAACACTGTTGGCAAGGTAGGAGCTGCTTTAGGAGCTGAAGATGAATAATTTTACTTTCCCTAAACTGACATTGAGCATATGCAGCAGAGATAACTCACAGGAGCCTCGCTGTTAATGTGACCAGAACTGGAACAGACAGGACATGTGTGAAATGGTTCCTGACTTCCCCATGCATGTCTTTATCCTTTGCCATTTCAGCAGTGTGGTGGAAGCAGATAGCATCCTGAAGCTTTTCTTTCTTCTTTAACATAAAGCATGCAGGATATTGTGGACATCAAATCAAAATGCATATGAGCATTGTCTTAGTTTAACAAAATTACAACTTAAAAATTAAGAGACTTCAGATGGAAGTGTAGAAAAGGAAAAGAAACAGCTTTGTATTATCAAAATCTGGATAAACAACAAATGGTGTAGTAAAAAACCTTCAGCAGAAACAAAACAAAATACCAATTTCCCAGGTGGGGGGGAGAAATCCGTGGCAACCCGAGGCGAAGGGGGGGGGGAATGCAGGACTGTAGCTGCTCGCAGCCACGTGCACCGGCAGTCAGAAATGAAGGAGTCCTTTTTCCCACAGGGAGTCTTGAAAGCAGGGGACCTCGTTCTGAGATGGGTCGTTCTCCGCGAGGTGTCCTGTGGGGGAAAAAAAACTTCCTCTCAGGAAAAGAGGACGAGGCGGCCAAAAACCGGGCTCCTGCTGCGTCTAGTCCCGCACCAAACCCCAAAAGCCCCTGAACAGAGGACTCCCCAGCTGTCCCTGCGGCCACCGTGCTTTCCCGCAAGACCTCCCTCTCCCCGCTCCTGTGCTGCCCCGCATGTGCGGCTCCCCTCTGCCCCCGCCCCCTCCCTACTCGATATTGTAGTAATATCTAAGCAGGGACACATTCTTTCTTGCCTGAGAAGCTTCTGTTAGGAGTGAGTCTTCAGCCTATGGGATGCTTTTCAAAGAGGGAATGTAAGTAAGACCCAGTCCTGAACAGATGGGCAAGTGCTCCATATAGCTGGACCCCCTGCCCTGTTGCAGTGAATGGGACACTGCTGCCATAAACAGCTTGTGGGATGGATGCCTAATTAAGGAGAAGCAGTAGTGGGGAAATGGAGAGGTAACTGGAATAAGTGGGAGTGGTTGAGCACTCCAGATTGCACACAACTGGATTTCAAATTCTGGTTTCACTTAGTTAGAAAAAAATCAGTTCTCTATGCATGCGCTTCTGCTTCCACTTGAAACTAAAACTATTTTCTAAACCTATGTTTATCTTCAGAAACCTGTTTCTGCCTGTTTTCATTAATTTTTTTTTTAAATTACTAGTTTAAGCCAGTAAGACTTACCATGGATTTTCTTAAGGGGAAGAAATAGATTCTGCAATTTCAAGCCAATAATGATCTGTCTGTGTACAACATGAAAGAAAGAAATGGAAGGAATTTTTTGACAAGGAACAGACGTCTCTGTAAACTAATCTTTTCTAAGCCAACTGCGGAGAGATTTAGCTTTCTGGTGTTTCCCATGGAAGCATACATTACTCAGTGCTGCTGAGCAGTTTCAGGTCACTTGGTGGGATGTAATTAGCATACTGTAATGAGCTGGCCAGCCCACTGATGGTCTTGCCAGGGAAATGTTTAGGACTCTGCAAAATGTACTTTGTACATCACATTCAATAGTTTGATCCATTGAGAGGTTTCTCCTCAGCTCTCAAGATGCATTTGATGCATATATACATGTGATGTGTATATGGGGCATAGTGGGGCTGCTTAGGAGAATGTAACCACATCAAATTTGGTGCTTCACTAACAAGTCAGTTTTTTGTGAGCTGCCAGCATTTCCATGGATGGCTTAGAGAGGAGAAGCTGCCAGTGTAGGATGGGAGGAGAGAACTCGGTGTATAGAAGAGCTGTATGTGTGTGTGTTGAGGGCATAAAGCCTGAGGTAAGTGATATAGAACCCCACTGTGAGTACACAGGGAATGCCTGATTCCTTCCCCTCGTCAGAGGGAGAAGCTCCGTGGGAGAGCAGATGTCTTCTTCAGAGCTAGTCACTGGAGTTTGGAAAGGATCTCAGGGAAATCCACTTTATACTCAGAGAGCAGTGTACAGCACATGTTTTCTGAAATGCTTTCTGACTGTGCGTGTTCAGCACCAGCAATAATTTAGGCCTCCATCCAATACCCACAGAAGCTAATGGGTGTCTTTCTGTTAACTTCTTTTTAATAGACCAGGCCCATAAAGAGAAGACAAGCATATTTTTAAGAGCCTGCTAATCTGTGGAGCATGTGTTACTTTGAGTGAAATCCCCAAGCACACTGTGAATGGAACGTTTCCAAAACAAAAAAGGAAAAAAGAGTAAATATCCATTTGTGGAAGCTAAGAAACTGTAATGGCTGGAAAAGGAAAGGTCAGCTGCATTCCAGGCTGAAGACTGAAAATGGTTATGATTGCGCTTTTTCCCCGTGTGAGAGTTTTGAAGATGCCTCAATATTAATTCTGTAGGGGAGAAATGAATAAGAAACCCACTCAAACGAAGACCAAACCTCCTTGCTTTGCCTCAAAATAAATTGCATGAGTGTAAGGAGCAAGGAGCCAACTTCATTACAAATAAAAGGAAAAAAGTTTTACCTGCTGTTTCATAGTCAACACAGATTTTGTTGCAAAAATGTATTCTAAATGTCAAAAAGTGATTTGATAGTGGCATTCTTACATTGCATGTTTGTGTAACTCTATTTCATATTTATATTTTTAAAGCCAGAATGAGTGTCTAGGCTGATTTTCTGTAAAATTGCAGAACATGGAATTTCACCTGCTAATTCCAGCATGTAACCCAATAATATAGAACTGTGCTAGAACAGACCTGTGAGAGGGAGAAATTCAAACCTAGAGCATGCAAGAAATGGACAACCTATGACATCTCAGGTTGAAGGAGTAGGTAAAGAGTAAAATGTCTGCTTTTTCCAGTTTTTTGGTCTAATTTCACCTTCGAGTGCTTTGATCTGCCAGATTAAAGAACTGGCTAGGACCAGATACTGTGCAGGTACCTACAGACTGTGATCAAATCTTCTCTTAACCTGCTCTTTGATAAGCTAACACGATTGAATTCTCTAAATCTCCCACAGAAAAGCATGTTTTCCAGACCATGAGTCATTCTTGGCGATTTGTTTGATACTGTTGCACCAGTGTGAAATTGGAGGTGTCTAGGGGAGAATCAAGCTCTGTTGCTTTATTTATTTTGTAGAGGCTCTTGTTCTTTGAAAAATATTAGGCTTTAAATACCTTTCAAAATGTGACCAGCTCTGTATTTCTGCCAAAGAAAAACAGACAGTAGTCTAGAAGCATCTCCCCTTCTTGTGTAAACTCACGACTGTAAGTATTTGCATACTGGTTAATGTTTCTTTAGCACTTCAGAGAGGCAGTTATGGTAAAGTAATGGTGCTTGAAAATCTCTGAAAGAAGCAGGAAATGTTATGGTTGGATGAGTGTGGTAGGAATGCCAATATCATGCTTTTATCAGCTAGGTAACTGAATCATCAGTCTTGATGATGTATTGCTGATGAAATCAGTAGGGAGTCCTCCTCAGACTCCTGTGGAAGGAAGGGAGTACCTAAACACTCTTATCTCTGTGGTAGCTGTACCTGCTTGATCCAGTCATCTCCATTCTGAGGCTGCTGCATTTCTTGGGAAATCTGAGCATTACAGTAGTACTGTACTATAAGTAAGTATTGACTTTCAGCTGAGATCTGGCTGCAGATTTTGCTGACCCAGACAGAAGGAGGGCCCTTGATGTTCGTTCAGTGTACCGGTAAATAAGGGAAGTTGCCTGTTGGCTGCAGTGACATAGGATCAAAACTGACAGCCATCAAAGCCATCAGAGTTTAGGAGAATTTCTCCTCTGTGTCATTCACATGTGACATATCACACTAAAGCCCCATTTCTCCTGGTGTCTGCCCTTGACAGAAGGCAGCTGCAGATTCTCAGGGTAGAACCTATATAGTATGCACTGTGTCAGTATACAGAGAATTCATCCCAGAAAGCTCTCCCTGCATCCAGGGGTGCTATCTTCTTTAATGTTCCTAACTTAGCCCATTTTAGATTATATCATTTGAGCTCATCTTCACTGGAAGATAAATCCAGATTTCCTAGCTCATGCCAGTGTTAAATTTAGGAATACAGGTCTGTCCAACTACCTGTAGAGAAGATGGTTAAAGTTTTAAGTCCTTTTTGTAAAAACTCTGTGCCATTTAGTGTATGGTTTGGAAGCTTATGTCTTCTGAATGGGGAGAGGGATTAAAGGCTTAAGGTTTAGCCAAAGAAACATAATATGTGTGCTTACAAATATATAAAGGTGGAAAGTAGCTTCTGAAAGGAAACTCAGATCCCTTATCTGACTCAAATGAAAGACAAAATACAGTGTACAAAATTGTGCTTGTGATTTCTTGGTTGTAAAAAGGAATAATTCATCTGATGTCAGGGAAGTTATACCTGGTTGATGGCCAAATTAATGAGAGCAAAAGCTGGCAGTGAGCCTCATGGCTATGGACATGTTCCCTGGAGGCTGCACTTGAAGAACTTCCTGGGACTACAAGAAGTCAGTGAGAGCTGAAGGCATTCAGGATGTTAAAACTTATATTACACGAGCATAAGGAGTTTGGTCAGGGTTTTAAGATAGGATATAATTATCTGTGCTAAAAGAAGTTTAAATTCTCCCCCTGTAGGCAGGAAGCTGCGATGGATAACACATGCACGAACATTGTCCAAATCCAGCTATTACAATTAGTACAACTGTACTTGAAGTTGCATTGATCCTGAATAAATAATACCTGTTTATGGCTGGCAGAGACAGCTTGCCTGCAGGATTCACTGGTGTTGGCACATTAAGCACTGTTCAACCTAAACACATGAACTTCAGCCTCTTTTGCTCTGCTTAGGTCTGCTTATATTTCAGATAAACCACCAGCAGTTTGATGTTTATAGTGGAATGCAATCTGAAAATCAATGTTCCCTTGTCTGCTTTCGCCATTGTGCTCCATTGCTCTTTGTGGTCTTATGTTATTAAAATTACATCAGGTGTGTAGCTGTATTGTATGATTTGGTAGTTGAAACGCAGATAACACTTGGATTATTGGGTCAGACATATTTATTATCCATTCAGAGAGGGTGGATATCTGATGTGAATTTCTGGAAGTGTCTGAGTCGATTCTGTAAGCTGAGAACAGCTTCCCCATCATTGGCTTCTGTGTGCAGACAGTCCTCTGGCTCCTGCTTACCTTTCCTTTATTGTCTGCTCCACTGGAGCGTAATGAGCATGTATATTGGAAATTGCTCGTTGTGTGTGTGGTGAGAGGGAAAAACCTGAGATGGAATCCAGCATCTGCTGATTCCCTGGCAGAGGAAGAAGGGAATGGATGTTTCTTGAACCTTTGTAGATGCTGTGTGGTACTAGCACTTGGCTTTTGGCTCAGACACTTCTCTACTGTCTGCACTGATCGAGGATCAAGGGCCAGGGGGAGAGGCATGTGTGGGCAGAGGAGAGTAGCTCCAGTGAGCAAGACAGTCATGAGCACTGAGCAATTGGGTGTGTTACAATGACCTCCTGTGACATCTGTCTCAGTGTTACCTTTTTGCCATCTCTGAGTTGGAGTCATTTGATGTCTCTGGATGCTGCCTGTCTCCTGGCTGTGGGTGTGTATCGGGGCGGGTGGAATAGCACATTCATCTCTGCCCCCACCTCAGGGAGGAGTTTCAGCTGTGGGCAGCAGCAGGTTGTGTGCCACGGGGTATGCAGCTTACGTGGTGCAGAGCAGCATTTCTCGGAAATGCCCAGGTGAGCCCCGGAGGTGCTTGTTTAGCAATCCAGGGCCAGGTGATGACACTGGTGTGATGCCTTTTTGGGTTAATTAGTCTTCTTGGAAGCAGGTTGCGTGAGCTTGGCAGAGTGGTTACGTTGCTCCCAAGTGCCAAATGGAAAGTGGTTGTGTTGCTCTGCAGGCTCAGCCTTGCTTATCAAGAGCTGTCTTGGGTGTCTGCCCAGCAGTGCACTCCAGACACCTACTCTTGGGGATGGAGGCAGGTTTAAGCAGACTTGTCCTTGCATGCTGAAGAGATGGGAATCATCCAAACCAGCTTCACAGCATGTGGCTGGACTTGTGCAAAGGAGTCACAACCAGAAAGAACAATTTGGCCTCACTTGGAAGCTGAGTAATGAAGTACATGTGTGTGTGTGGTGGCCCAGGACATAGCAGCCAACACATAAAAAAATCCCCAGTCCCTTCCCTCTCTGCAGTCCTCAGTTCACAGGCAGAACCTTGCAGGTTTGGTTCAGAGAGACTTCAAATGGGTGAATCCCCTGAAAACTCACATTCAATTATTGTTCCCTCCCCCAGAGGCAGCTCCCTGCCCAGCCTTTTCTTGTAGAAAAATGCAGAGTTGTCCTGTACTTCAGCTTCTTCACTCAGGTGCCTGCAAGAGGGGTGGTACAGTGCCCTCCAAGAGAGGAGATGTATTTAGACAGCAGCTACTGAACTTCTCTATCAGGAGCTGACACTCCTAGACATAAAACTTTGAACCCAGGTTCATCTGAAGTCTTAAAAATATTTTACAAAGCTGTATGCATATTACTCAATAAAACAGATTGCACCTGGCCAGCCCTTGGAGCTGTACATCAAAGGGATGCACACACAGAGGAGGGGAGGGAGAAACTGAGCTGAGGAGAGATTTCTCATTAGATTGTTATCTAGGAGAGAGAGGATGCTTGGCTCAGCAAGCCTGTTGCTTCCAAGGTTATAGTTGAGAGTTTATTTTTTTGCTGCCCTTGTAAATAGCTTCTGGCTCCTGAGTCTGATTTGTCAGATCTTCTCCGTAGGATCAGGTATGGTTTTTGTCATACACTTATCTTCTCTGGCAAGGTCCAATTTGCAGGGCAGCTCTTTTTGTCCAAATCTGTTCGTCAGAAGAAGACCTAGCTTTCTATGGGTCATATCTGTAGAGAGCTGTCAAAATCAGCTGGGCTCAATCCCTGCTTCAGTATCTGGTCTGCCTGGGACTTTGTGGTCCCTCACATTCTTCCTTCAAGATTTTATTTCCTTCCTGCTCAGTCCCTCCCTTGGGCCTGCATACAAATTTTTACTGATTCTTTCCTTGTCTGCTAGTTCAGTTCAGTTCTCCTCAAAACCAGTTTGGAAAAAACAACAAGCTCTTGGTATCTTGTGGTGTTAGCACTTGCCTCTGGGCAGCTGCAGAGCTGACTGCCCATGGGAGCTCTCAGTGTTGGAGGAGAAGCTCAGGCTTCCATCTGCCTGTGTGCAAGCACCAGTGGTACTAGAAAATGGCTCACATGCCTGGGGAGAGGCAGGATGTCACAGAGGGGATAACTGGCGATATCACTCCAGGGTCTATTAGTGTGCCATACGCCACAGTGGATGTTTCTGTAAGCAGCAGTGCCTAAATTCATTTTGATCTATCTTGGTTCTGGATTAAGCTTTTGCAGAGTCCCAGTTTTCTTCTTTCTCTGAATCCAAATTTCCAAAGCAAAGGGAACACCTGGAGCAGAAGATAGTGCAGATGTCAGAGATTCAGGCAATAAAATTACAGGACAACTTACTTTTCTCATTATGGGATTCAGCAGCAGCTAGGCATCCAGGTATTTAATTTTCAACTATTAGCACATAACATGGATTTGCAGCTCTATTTTCAGTGCAAATATTTTATAAAATATTGAAATTTAACACAGCTCTACATTCCTTGTTACAGGATAGTTAAACCTCAAACGGCAGTTTCTTTCTTTATCAAATCCTGTAGAATCCTATTAGCTGTTGAGCTATAAAATCCAATTGGCCTTTTTCCCTTAAGATCAGCTGAGAAGATGTGATATAAATTCAAAATATTAGCACAGACTTTAGCCTAGGGCAAAGTGTTCTCTGCAAGGATATAGGGTCTTCACTGTACTTAGACTAATATTTGTGACATACCCTTTACCCTCAGCTTGAGACTTTGCTTTCCCAATCAACAAACCTGTCAGCTTGAGACTTATTTGATGAAGCAGTTGATGCATCCTGCTGTGAAAGTAAGCACAGCACTCAAGGGTCATTTGAAGTCCAGCTGCCCAAGTCCTTTCTTTAAGACCACTTGAAGAGGGAGAGAAAATTGGAAGAAAACTCTCTGAAGAGGAACTTTGCACCGAAGGAGCAATTTGGATGAGAATGTTACGTAGCTGCGTGAAGCTGTGGGAAGAGATGACCACACAAGGTTAATTGCATCTGCCAGGTGTTTCCAGATTTAAACAAAGAACAAAAATGTTATATCTGACACTTTTACTTGTCTGCCAAGTCCATCTGTAAGCTTCTTAAACCACCACGTAGCTCCGTGGACTCTTTCAGGCCATAAGCATGTTACAGGTGTGAGCAGTGTGGCCCACAGGACAGCTTGTGTTTCCCGTGGGAGAGGGGAGAACCTGTGCTGTGATCACCACGTTGAGCATAGGGTCAGCAATGGCTCTGGCACAGCTGGAACTGGTGAAGGTGACAGGAGCTGGGTCCAAACTAGCACAATACTCAGGGAGCTCTGTGTTTGCAGCCACCATGGCCCCAGGGTCCAGAAGGTTTTGCTCACATGTAGTGAATGTACAGGACCCCTGGGGAGACTGAGCATGGTAAGCTCAGCCTAATGAGAGCTGGGGAGCTGACTCAGATCAGGCTTTTCAGCTTTGTCTGTGAGCTGGCTGTGCTGGATCTGTGCTGATTCACAGTAGTGAGGTGTCTTTACAATTCTTATTATCTTTTTTTTGCTTGTTTTCTGTTATCTGGGATATTCCAAGTTCTCATTATTTTGGATAGCAGCATGTAGATGGTATATGTGATCTGTTTTTTTCACTTAACTGGAACACAGGAATTTAACACACACCTTATAATTGCCATTCGTTATACCAATAAAACCAGCAATTAACCTGTTACCCATGTCTGAGGTTGACAAAACAAGGAGGAAAGTTGCATACAAATTAAAGTTGTTGCCCAGCAAAATGGGATCTTTTACTTTCTCTCAGAAATAGGGAAGTTTCAAAGGCAATTCACTTGAGATCACAAGAAAAACTAACCATTGAGGGGACTTGCACCCAGTAACTTGAAAACACATTGACTGCTTTATTGCTAAAAGTCTCGTCTTTCTATTACATTATGATGTAGACTAAATATGTAAATACAGGCTTGCGTTGCCAAGCTTCTTGTTCATTGAGTTCAGTAGCATAAATAAGCACCTCTGTACTTTGTGCTGCAGGTGAGGTTTGGGTTCTGTGCGCTCAGTAGGAAGCAACTTGAGGATCAGAGCTGGTTCTTGTGTGAGATTGCTACTTCTTTGGCAGGATGTGAGTCAGAAACAGGTAATGTCTACAAAGACATGACTGGAGGGGGTGAGTCGGGCCATTTTGGTTAGCAGTAGGACAGAAAACCCCACCTGTCAGCAGAATGCAGTCACAGCCTCGGGACTGTTTAGTCCTTGCCAGATCTTGTATAGGAAATGATGTTTGAGCAGGCCTGGTCCTAAAGAAAGACTCTTCATGTTGGCAGATGATGGCTTGGACAAGAGAGTTGTTCCTGATGAATTGGTCAAGCATGGTGTCACTAGTCCTCCAGAAAAAATATTAAATGAAATTTCTGACATTTGAAATCATTAATTATCACTTAGCACTTTTCAGGGCTATTTCTTGGAAGATTCAATAGAATGAGGAAGTTATATAGAATTTTCTTCTCTGTACCATTAAACAGCAGCTGTGTGCATTAAGCAGTGACCGCAGTGATCTCTAGCTCCAATCCTCCTAAAATTCATCCTATTTTTCATACATGAAGCTGGAAAAAATTTAGTGTGGAATTGTGGGCACAGAGTATAAGACACCATTATATCCTCCGAAGTACTGTAGAAATTCAAGATCAGTATTTTAAAAAACCCTTCAGGTCTGGACTCCTGCCTTAAACTCTATCTGAGAATAAGCAGAAGTGCCAGACACTGCCTGTTTTGCCCTCCTGCTGGCCCCCTGCCTTCAGAGCAAATTAGGAACAAATGTGGAACTCACCAGCTTGCTTAAGCACTCCAAAGAGTTTAAAAGCAAACATGATGATAAAAAATCAACAGCCTTTTCATCGAGTTTTAACTCTTTCTGACTTGTTAGTAACAATGGAGATGTATTACATAAAATAGAAATGTAACATATATTAATTTCTTCATGATGTCTCTTTATAGTTACTAAAAGCGTAATGGGGTAATTGAGGAGAACTATTCACATATTGTTGAAGGAGATGAACAAACTTTTTTCCTCATTGGTATTTCCTCCTGTGAGAAAACATATTCCTTCTCCGCTGATGTTGTGATTTTTGTCACGCTCTGCTTCTGAGTGTGTTTGTTAATTGGCACCTCTCAGATGAGCCTGTCTGTCAAAATCACGTGTAGCACCTGGATGTGTAATGTAACAAAATACTCCCAATATTTGAAAGGAATTCAAATTTAATATCATATTCTATAAATAAAGTCTCCTTGTTGATATGAGATTGATGTGATATGCCTTTAATCATAAAAATGAAAAGTCTTCTGTGCATTTTTTTTTCTAATATTGAAGCTTTCAGATCCCAGATCAAGACAGAACTTAGGCCCATGAGTAAGTGCTACTGAAGTCAGTGACCCCTAGGTATATGCTTAAAGTACATGCTTCTTAAGTGCTTAGAAGTGAGACCTCACTTTTCTTAAAATCTATGACATTTTCTTTTCAGACTTTATTGGTACTCTTATTTCTGTGGATTTGGGATTGTCACTAAGAATGGGGATAGACTATACAGTTTCCATCATACTGCTTTGGCCACAATCCTGCAACTAGATCCAGAAGAGTTCAAACTATTATCGTAGGAACAGAGATTTCCTGTATGCTGTGCAGAACTATAATCCCCTTTCGTCACTTGTAGCAAACTAAACTTATATCCAATAACAAATGATTATGCAACCAAGTTCATGGAAAAAATAACTCACATTGACGAAAGGGATCTCTATTAGCATGTTACATTTCCTAAATGAATTACATTGTCTTTTCTTATGTGCTGTGTTCCATATTAGCAGCTTTGAAGGTTGCAAGGTATGTTCAAACCTCTTCTTTAGTAATAATGACTGTAAGTAATTGAACACAGACAATCTCAACTAAAGCCTGCTGAGGTCAGTGAAAAGGTCCTTACTGACTGGTTTTGATTATACCCTTGCTTTCTGTTCAGACCAAATGCCTCCTGAAGTTGGAGTTGGGTTTGTGAGAAACTGTCCAGCACTTCATGCTGAACATAGGTGTGAGTCTGGAGTTCTTTTCCTGTGAGGTGGAGATGTATGCATATTGCAAAGGGAAGTATTCCACATTCTTACTTGTGTACACAATGTGGGAAGGCTGGAGAAGCACATGGCTGAGCATAAAGATGAAGGATAAAGTGCTTTCCTTGCGCTGAGGAGAGTGAACACACAGAACAGAGAAATGCACACAGACAGAATGAGCCCTTTCATGCGGGGAGTCATGATTTACTGATGTGCTGCCTGCATACCAAGGGCGGCCGTGTGATAGGAGCAAGGCTCTGTCCCTTGGGAGGCTGGGGGCTGACACACAAACACCCTGAGTCCTGTTTTCTTCCTTACACCAGTATTGTTCCACTGACCGCATGAATTTACTGCTGACCTGTGCCAGTATGTGTGTTAAGATGTAACCCCCTCTCCTCTTCCCTCTATTCCCAAACTGGTGTAAAAAGCAGTAAGTTGATACCAGTAGTTTGCATAGGGAGTGCTGGGCTGTCAGTGGGATGTGCTTTGCTCAGGTGTGAATGACTTTGGTGGCGGAGATATGGGCCTATTTCCTTTAGTACTGATGATCACTTATGGTGCTAAAGCCCCACCAGGTCCCATTTCTGCTGGTTATTGCAGCCTCTCTGAGGAAGAGGCAATCCCTTTGCCAGACCAAGGGCCTTACTCTGATTTCACATCCTCTGTGACAGGGTAAATGGGTTGAAGTCAACAGAGCCATGCAGGGTGAGAGGAGGATGGTGCATTGAGACTGATGGATCTGCCTACTTAAGGAGTTTTTATGGCTCCCAGGGCTGTGATGTTTGAATGCCTCACAAACTTAAAGACCACTCCTGTGAGAGATGGAAACACTGTCATCTCTGCCTAACAGCTGGGGAGCTGAGATACAGTAAGATGAAATACCTTGGCAAAGGTCACTGTGGAAATCTGTGGCAGAGCAGGGTCTGCCAAATTAAACCTTGCCAGGTTTCAAGCTGGTATGTGGACGACTGGGCCAGCTTTCCTCCTAGCATGGGGCGAATGGGCTGTCCTTGCCTTCTGTCCCCCTCTGCCCCTTCTTTTCTTGCGTTGTGATGGTGGGAGCTACCTACCTGCTGGCCACTGAAAAGGATCAGGAAAAGCCCAACCTCTGGGATGCTCTCCCTAGCAAAGGTCAGCTGAGGTCCCCTGGGGTGCAGGCAGAGGATGAATGCCTGTTTTCCAAGAGTGTGGGAATCCAGGGTCAGCACACCACCAGCCTGTTCATTACAAGGGTCTGAACTGTAGCACCTTCCCCTCTCACATTTCTGTTATTAGGGTGACTAATCATAATAACAAATTGATTAAGGTTAACTGGATAAAGTCATCTAAGTCATATTTACTGCTAAACTAACTGCCCAGGGAGGTGAATTAATGATCTTTACAGAAACCTTTTATGGTTATTTGGCCACAAGGTGCGATCTGGTTTGATCTTTTATGCAACATAAATCAGTTTAATGGTTAAATCTGTGCAGCTAGCTGTTGAATTTAAATGAGGGCTTTTTAAATGAAGTATGATGCTTTTTCACACACAGAGGGACATTGAGCAGGTGTATATTGCAATTAAATGGGAAAACTTACAATTAGATAATGTTAAGTTTGTGACACTGGCTGACAGAAGCCTGGAGATTCATGGTGAAGGTCCATGATCAATCATTAATCCATGCCTCTGTGAAAGAAGTAAAATTGCAAATGGTTTCAGCTGAGGTCAAAGCAGTGTGGGAGAGTGATGCAGGTCGTGCAGCGGATGTCTGATATCAGCCTTTCATTTCAGTAGCCTTGGGTTCAAATATTCTGTTGAGTCACAGATGGAAATTATTTAGTCTTGGGAGACAGCTCTCAGCTTTCTAGCATTTATGCTGTTTTGGTCAACACCCGAGAGGGTCTGGCAGAGTCCAGGGACCTGTTACAATAGGCGGATTATAAACATGTGCTGGGAGACAGCTTCACATGGTTGCAGATTTTTCCAGGATGGGAAAAAGCTAGAAGGGCATTAACAGCTCTCTCTTCCTGCAGTTTAGCACTGTACTCCTAAATTGCCTGATGTAGTCACAGCCTGTCCTCCCTCACTTAGACAGTAGCTATATCTCTCCCAAGGGCTTCCTGTTTAAATGGTGAACGTGCTTTGGGAGGCAGAGGCTGACAGACCTGTGTTAATGCACCCCAGGTCAACCACCCAGACCTGAAAATGAAACCACTGCTTCTGGTCTACACAACACTGTCTCCCATGAATCCTGTCTTCATCCAGGATGGAAAAGAGACCAACTATTAGACAGGACAGCTTAGCCATTGAGCTGCTTCCCAGGAGATTTGCTGAACTTGAGAACAGTCTGTAAGACACACCTGTTTGCTCAGGTGTTTCCTGAAGAACGAGAGGAGTATTTGGGATGTTGATTGAGCACTGGGGAAAAGCTGTTTGTAGCTGGGAGGGTGTGGAGAAGAGTGAATGGTTCCTGTTTGATTGACTTATGTTCTGAGTACTCCTACGTTAAAGTTTTACTGGAAATCTTAAAGAATAGGCAAAGAGCTGTGGTGCAGGTGGTGAGTGGAGCTGTGTGAAAGGATTCATGAACACTCAGAGAGGGACTGGTTCAAGCAACAGAAGACACTATTTTTCCCATCCAAGTCAAAGTATGGGGCATGGCCCTCCTAGTCTTGTCTCCTCGTTGAGCAGATGACAGTTCCTTTGTTTTTCCTGTCTCATTGGGTGGTAGAGCTCAAATGCTCAGTAATTTGGACTGGTCTTCCTGCTTGTTTGCATCCCTAGTGAGACCAGAGCAGGCAGCACAGTAATGTACTCACAGTGCTGAGGTGGGACCTGAGGACTTGGAGCCGTGACTCTCTTGCGTGGATGACTCTCTGCTTTCTGTGTTCGCTGTCCATCTCCCATCGTTGAAAACAGATCTAGTAATGCAGAGCTCTGGGTAAACACTGCTTGTAAGTATGAGGATGAAAATGAAATGAATAAAGCCTGCTTACCATAGCTGTGTGTTAAGTTTACTGCTTGAAGTAAAGCAGTCTCCACAGAAGATAACCTGTGTGCAGGATCAGAGCCCATCGTGGGCACTTTTTGGGTTATGGCTTTTCAGAACTGCCAGACAGTTTGTTTTGGTTCCTCTCCAGTTGTTCACCTGTGCTAAAGTTCTCTCCCAGAAAAGCCAGTAAATAATGTTTTAACACTTACAATAATCATTTACGTCTTCAAAACTCTTCGTAAACACAAACTAATTGAAGGATCGTTGACAACCAAGAAATCAGTTTTGCCGTTTTGATTTTTAACTTACTGTATTAAAAGCCCCACCTGAGTGTTGTAATAAATGCTGCTCATAGAACAAGGAAGGGAATATTTCATGGATTTCTTTTTCCCTTCTTTTTTTTTGGTCCAAGTTGTGATTGATGAAGTTTTAATTTCTTTCTTTCTTTATTAGCTGGTTTGTATCACAAAAGAACAAGAAAAAGAAATTAGCTACATTCCCTCCAGCCTTCTGTTGCTGTGAATTTGCAGTGTCGGAAATTGGGGCTGTTTGGATTCTAATGCTTTTACCTTTAGTTTATTACCTTTTTGTGCAGAACAAAATAGAAAGAACATAACAAAAATATGTGATTTTTAGAGCCTTAAAAACTGAACAGAGGGGTTCGAGATAGTGCCTGAAACTACTTCAGACTATCTTTTTGTATCGCATTAAAATGCAAGTTGGTGCATTAAGTTTCTTACCACTTTGGTGAGGTAAGTAAATATTATGATCCTATTTAACATATGCCTCAAGCCACATAAAAAGCCAAATAGTGACTTGGCATACTTGGATGTAAATCATTAAAACTACAGCTTGTTAAACAAAGAATGAATTCAGTTCAGAGAATGTTAGACTTGGTCCTCAACCCATCTCCTGTCCACCAAAATGTGATGTAATGACATAGTGATATGTGAAAAACTGTATCGATGGCTCTGATGGCATTTCAGATGTTGACTGTCATGATTGTTTCCCTGATTTTAAATCAAAGCTCATTGTTTCTGCTGTGCTTGGGCTTGTATAAAGGGTGATAACCAGCCTTAGATCTGGCTGGCTTACACTTGGAGGGGTTGTTACCTGAAGCCCTGGTGTTGTGTGAACCTGGTATCTCAAAACAAAGTTTGAAAACTGGATTGGTTTCAAGTTCAGTCTACATGATGGAGAGTATAGGATTTCCACCAAAGTGCATAGGGAGGTTTGAACTCACGCAGAAATTTTTTTAAGCATGAAGCAGGGCTGTTGTGGCAGGCTTGGAAAGTGATTTTGTTTGGAAGCAGTCTGTTTGCTGTAGAAAGGCAGTGTGAGGCTGGGCAGAGAGTGCAGGATGCCAATTGCTTTGTTTCTTTACCACTTCACAGAGAAATTGGCTTATTTATTTTTATTACCAGAACTTTCAGGATTCTGAAAATGGCCATTATGATCGCCTTATGCCAAGCCTGCACTGGTCTATCAGTCACCTTTATCTGTGTTTGAGGATGGAGATCAAAACAGAAATCAGAGAAACTTTGTTTCATTTCCAGACTAATAGAGTTGCCTTGTTCCTATGGTTCTGATGTGAGGTTTACATTTGAGAAGCATCCAGACATGGTGGCTTAATTCTGTCAGCAGAGAGTGTGAACAGTGGTCATCTGAAATACCTGGCCCTGACAAAAATTACTCAAGGATGCATAGGTCAGTCTGTATTTTTTGACTTGATGCAAGTCTGCATTTTTTGATTTGATTTTCCTAATTTGATGTTCAAGACTGATTTTAAAAATAAGGTTGGTCCATTCTGCTGAAGGAGAGATGTAGTCTCAAATCATCATGGCCTCACAATTTAGGAAGGTCAAATGCATCTTCTTTCTGTCCCACTGCTTAAGGAGGAAGACGAGAGGTAAAGTATTGCATGGGCACTCTTTCTCAAACACTTGGGAGGGTCTCTGCAGTTACTTTCTTTAGTTGTGCTTTCAGATTTGCCCTGACAGAGTTGTCCAGTTAGAAATAAAAAATAGCGATGGAGCCTGACTATGGAACCCAAAGAAAGAGCTAGTTACTAAGCTTTTAGCATTGCTCCCAGTTAATACTGCTGTAAAACATGAAGCAGATGTTCTGTGGGAATGCAGGCACTGGTGAGAAGCAAAGCGAGTGAAGGTAAATCAGCTCTGCTAGCTCAAATGTCCACATCTCTGTAACTCTGCCAGATATGCTACAGGGAAAGAGCGGGGAAGTGGTCCAAACACTTCAGGAGCTGGAAGCAGCTTGCAACTGGGGGAAAGGAGGTCTCTGGCTGTAGCACATCTTCATTAATTGTCAAAAAAGTTTACCCACTTGACACTGCTGCTCCAAGTGCTCTGTTTTCAGTCTCACCTGGCTGTGCTGTAACTCTCATTTTCTGCTTGTGCTGCAGGAAGGAAACAAAGCAGCATTGCCACTTTCCCTGCTTTGCCCTTGAAAGGTGAAGACACTCCTTCAGAGGCAGAGAGTAAAGGCCTGTGTCAAAGGCATAGGACTTGGCGGATTCTGGTTTAATTCTTGCCTTTGCTACAGACTGCTTGTGTATCCCCGAGCAAGTTGGTTAATCTCCATGTCCTTTCAATACTGCAGTTGTGGGGATAATCCTTCCCAGTCTTATCCTTTCTTGTCTACTGTATGTGCTGCTCAGGGCAATTATGGTCTCCATTTCTTTTGTGTAATGCAGTAACAGGACAGTGGGGCTCCATGGACTGCAGGAAAAACAGAACAATAACCCAGACCACCCTGAGCTGATTCAGGCCTGGGACAGATGGAATCAGAGGATGAGAGCTGGAGTTTGCCAGATTTGGGAGCAGAGCTGTGCCTCATGGCCGCCTGCAGGAGCGGGGCACTTGCATCTCTGGGGAGAGCTCTCACAGCTGTGCTCAGTGTCTGTGCTGATGTTTGCTGGAGACAGGGACTTTGTACGGTGGCATTGTGGTGTCACCTCAGCCATGAGGGATAATGAGGTGCTCTGCTGATAAGAGAAACTACCTGTGTGCTGGGTAAATTCCTTGGGTCCAGATTCCAGAGCTGTTTCTAAGCAATAAAATTCCACTTGCAGTTTTAGTTTCATTTCCCAGGCCTGGGACTTGCTTTATTTACCTGAAGTTCATAGCAGCTCTGTTAAGGTTTGGAGGAACCTAGAGGCTAAAATGGGATTTGTAACTTTGTAGGACAGACACCACTTGAGTTCAGCCTTGTGCTGGATACCACACTAAGAGACTGTGGGTTCTTAAGGTGACAAGTCACTCCCAAGCTGAAACCTGAAATAGTTGGTCACAAATACATGTAGCTGAATTTTAAATGGCCCAGTGATGGTAGGTCATCATAACATGTTGGACCTGTTGTGACATTGTGGGCCTGTCAGTAATTTTCTGCTGAACACTTCTGAAACAGAAGAAAACTCTACAGAGTGGTTGCTCCACAAGATAAATCAGAGCACAGAGTTAGGAGAAAACAAATGACAACTGAGAGAGATGGCCAGTGGCCAGGTTTGATGATACAATTTTTAGGAAATTGTGAGTGTGTAGAGAAGATTTCTGTTTTCCCAATCGTGCTAATGATTCTTGTGGCTCCAAGGCATTTGAGTGGAGAGGCAGCATGAGAACTACTATTCAGTTCTGCAGGAATAAATGGAAACCTTGTACTGCTTTGTGGCAGCCCCAGCCCTCCTTTATAGGGGAATTGCTGCATCTGAGTAACAAACCAGAAATGGCCCAAGCATGTGCCGTGATTGGCAGACCCAGCCCTGGTGAAAAGCCCTTGAGCCATTTTGAGTAACCTCAGAAGGGTTTGTGTGTTTGATTCAGATCTGACATTACTTCTGTCACAGCCTCGATTGGCAATGACTTGAGAAGTGTGATTTACAAGGGAAGTTACTATGTTAAATAAAAGTTACATAAGGAATAATTTACCACCAGCTGTGCACAATAATGCTGCTGTAATGCCATCAAGACACTATGCTGACATCAGAAACTGCCTCTGTGAAGTTTCAGTGTCTTGTTATTCTCCCCAGGCCTCACAGAGGGCCTTGCGGCTGCAGCTCATGCTCCTTCATTGCCCACCCTCCCCTCCAGGCAGGCAGCAGCCGCAGTGTGGGAGGCACAGGCACGCAGCCCTTCCAGCACGGAGCCCAAGTCATCCTGGAGCCCAAGTCATCCTGCGCGCAAGGTGGTGCGGTTTGGTAGGGGGAATTACCCCCATCCCTCCAGGCCTCTGGCTGGCTGGGTGCAAGTCAGCTTCAGCCTGGAGGCTGCAACCTGAGCCTTAGCATTGTACACAGCTAAGTGCCTCCTCGAGTCTTACTAACAAACTCCTCTTTGATGCTCTCTGAAATACAGTTCTGTGGCTCCTGGTTTGCATCCAGCAAGCCCAGGGCGCGGGTAGATGTGGTAGGAGCGCACGCACCTGCCCTGCAGGCACGGCGGGCAGTGTGCCAGAGCAATGGCCTCACAGCCTGCAGAGCAGCTCTGCCGCCGGGCTTGCTGGATCCTGACATCTGGCTGCAAGTCCCGCAAAGGGCTGGGAGCGCGCCCACCCCGTGCGGGAGCTGCTCAGCCTGGAGCAGTTTACACCAGGCCCTCGTGCTGTTCCCTTCCTTGGGCCCCTTGGACTGTTTGAGTGCTCATGACCCCCGGCCCCTCTCCGATGGGACTGTAAGCTATAATGTTTAGAGTGAGAGAAGGATGACAGGGGGGATAAAGAGAAGCGAGGGAAAGGCACCTAATACGATTTCAGAGAGCCCTCTGGCAGTCTGTCCGTGGGAGGCTGCCATGTATAATAAGGAAACCATTTGTCTGGGAATGATTCAGCATGCAAAACTCTCCCTCCCTGACCTCTTCCTAAGTCCCCAGCATGGGATTGCGGGAGGTTTCCAGTGGAGGAGAGCCGATAAGGCACAATAGTTTTCATATGCTCAGAAGAGAGGTCAAAGTGTCCGTGCTGAGGCAGCATTCTCACTGCCGTGTGGGGCTGCATGGAGCCATATTTCACCTTTACCCCACAGAGGGAGATGGATTTTGCCTTGCTTAGAGACACATTAACTGTAAAGGAACTTTCGTTTTCTCCCCAGGCAGCCCTTAGGGTTGTGCTTCCCACAGCCTCTCACCCTGCCCTGGGGACCACGGTGAGCAAAACCCCACGAGCAGCTGCAGAGCTCCTTCCCTGCTGATTTTCACGGGGCTGCCTCCACGCTCTGAGCTGGCGCACTGGCATTCCCCTGAGGTTTCCATCCCTTTTGTGGGGGACCACAAGGAGGGCTGGAGGCTGGAGCAGCTGCCCTGTGGGAGCCCACGTGGTGATACAGGCAGGTTTTCAGCAGGGGGAATTTGTGTGAATTTTCTGGAGCTCAGTCTAGATGTGAGGGTTGAGTCATTTTTGCTTCTCAGGTGCTCTGGGAGTTCCTTCTGTCCAGCACTATAAGCCTCTACCTGACTTGCACAAATGATTACAAAACTGCAGTTTCTTGGGAATTGAACTGATTTTATAGGTTGTCAGGCTCTCCCGGCAAGTGTGGGAGGGGAAGAGGGGAGACAGCAACAAAGTAAACTCAGCAGCACTGAGTTTGCAAATGCCGACTGTTAAAATAGTAGCCAACCCGTGTGTGAGTCTCTGTCCCTCACTACGCACCCTGACATTTTTGCAGCCTTCTTTCATTGAAATCTTTATTATCTCTTGGGGTGGGCTCTTTTGCTGCTTGCTTTCTGCAGTTAGTTACACTAATGCAAAAAAGGTATGAGGTGTGAGCAGATCAAAATGGTCAGCCTGAGGGGGCTGCAGGTCCCTGCCTGCAGCCACCGTCATGTGGGAAAGGAGCAGCTGTGCTTCTGAGCAGTTCCCTTCCAGAGCAGTGCAGCTGTCTCCAGATCTAGTGTTGTTCCTTTCTTTTTCATTAGCTGAATGTAGAGATGGCCAAGATTCCTGACCCTACAAGTTCTGGGCAGTCAAAATTCTCCATGTGGCTGAAGGCCATGAAATACATACAGCATGCCTTGGGGAGCTGGAGGGGGAACCAAGCCTGATTCAAAGATGGGAGAAGAGACAAGCACTGCAAAGGAGCGGGTTTTCTGCTATGGGATGAGGCTGGACTGGGCATGCAATGGGGTTTCAGAGTGAGAAATTAATGACCTTCATCAACTCACTTCCCCTACAGCAGTGACTTACGCTTATACCTTCTGTGCTCCTGGTAGTGTAATCGGCTCAGCATGGGTGCTGTGTTTGAAATAGTTATGAGTGTGCAGATGACAAGCTGCTGGTGGGCACCACAGGCTTAGTGAATTCACAGGGTGCAAGGCCGAGGTGAATGAGCCACCCAGTGTTAGCCCACAA
This sequence comes from Pipra filicauda, assembly GCF_003945595.2. NCBI lineage: Eukaryota > Metazoa > Chordata > Aves > Passeriformes > Pipridae > Pipra > Pipra filicauda. The sequence continues at coordinate 2,107,304 of NW_024103541.1, read as the reverse complement.
TGAGCCTGATGCTCAGCTGTGAAGGAGATGCCAGAAGTTCAATCCAGTACTTAGGGTTTATGAATTCTCCTTCTGGATGCATGGCTCTCTAGGTCCTTCAGAGCTAGCAGCACGGACTGCAAGTGAAATAACTCCTTTCCCCGTTATTAGGTGATATCTGTTAGCAGACGGCTCATTTTCTGTTTTGTTCCTGGCGCGGACATTTTGGCCAGAAGCAGTTTCCAATCTGGCAAGCACAACGAAAGTATTACAAGAAGGGAGAGAAGTCCAGATCCAGGGAGGAAATATTTTTATTCTCTTTTTCTCGCTGGTTTGAAAATAGCCCCTAAGCAGGATATGTCAGCCAGGAACTGAATTGTCTCAAGTTCCTTCTTCATATATACCATCTAGTAACAAGTCCACTCTGCACTTTTGTCTCTTTTCTGATTTTGGTAGGAATTTTAGGAAAATCAGCCTGAATTGAGATTCCTACCTGTGCATGTGCTAGGTCTGACACTGGTCAAAATGAGCTGCTTTGTGGGGTGTGTGTATGCAATAAGCTGTCCTTTCTGAATGTCTTCTCCTAGCTCCTAGTATGCAGGGATTGGCTCTGAAATGGGTAGGATTTTGTCAAAAGCTTTTGCCTCTCACCACCTACAGTTTGCTATCACAAAGCTGGACAGACTTGTTACCATTATGAATGCCCAGTCCCAGCTCTGTGTGTTGTACTTTCTCCCCATAGCTGCCAGTACAAATGCATTGCAGTCTGTCAAAGCCGAGAGCAGAGGAAAAACAGGGAGTGTGGAGGAAACGGGGTGACTGTCAGTCATCATCTCCCTTGCTCTGCTGTTCACTTTTGCTGTGTAGAACAAATCACGTAACCTTTCTGTGTCTCAGTTCCTTCCCGTATAATGAGGACAAATATTAATTTGTCTCCTAGTGACAGAGAGAGGTTGCGTTCATACTTACAAAGTGCTTTGGTAATCACAGGTATTCTGTCAGTTCCATATATTGCTATCCAGCTGTCTGAATGATCAGTATTTCCTGATGTCTGGCTTCTTGGAGCTTGGTCTGTGGGGTACTACATGGTCAGCTTCCTGCTGTGCTCACGTACTGAGCAGGAGACAAGCAGGAAAGGTGGGTCACTGGTGCTGGATGTGACACCTGGATCTGCGCTGTTACTTTTTAGCCTGGTGCACTGGTGGTCCATGGAGCTGTTGTGGCAAGGATGGTGTGTAGCTCCATGGGGAGAAGACGGTTGGCGTCTCATGACCTTCTCCAAGCAGCGTACACATCCCTCTTTCTCTCCCCATTACCCAGCCAAAACCCCTTTTTCACCATTTGCTGAATTTTCACCACCTGAGTCCCCCTGAATTTTCTGGGTTTCACCCATGGCTTGTGATGGGATGGTCAACAAGCCCATCTGCTCACGCTCTTCAGTCCTGCACCTTGGCATGGTGGGGGACTTACCCAGCAGTGATTAATGATGTGCACTTCATTAGCACTTCCACCATTACTTTTCTGAGTAGTCTGTAAGTGCCACACCAGCCCTTTCTTTGTTACCTTTTCCCACTTCGCTGTTGAATTAATTCTTTCAGACCTCTTCCCAGAGGAACTACTGCTCGCTTGCTGATATCTAAGGATTTCTTATACCCTGTTTTTTTATGGTTTTCATACCGGGGGCATTATTTCCCATCTTGCCCTGTTTTCCCTAGATATTTTAACATTTTGCATTTCATAGTCCCTGTCTGATATTTTCTCTCTGCATTTTCTCATCTCAGTTGTGGTTTTTTGCTTTCCCAATCTTACTCTCTTATACAGGAAAATGGAGGTTTGAGTATTTTTAAAAATCATCCTGTAACGCTGTGCAGAGCACAAGCTCCCAGCAGCAGCATTCTAGGTGCTGGCTAAAAATTATTCCCAGAAACCTTCCGTTCTTCTTTTTAAATACAATTTTGTATTTAAAACAACAATTTTGAATTTAAAATTCTCCTTTCTGGAGAACATGGTTGCAATGCTGCAGAAGCTGTTGGTTGCACTTCTGTTGAGATATCCAGGACTCTTGCACATGAACAGCTGTGCAACCACAAAGAAATACTTAAATTTTAATTCTCTTAAGAGCCTTATGGAAGCTAATCTTCACAAGAGCCCTGGGGACTGGGGTCTTGCACAGATAGGAAAGGTGGCACACAGATGCTCAATCAGGGTCACAGGAAATCAAAAGCAGGACTGGAACTGGGATTTTTGTATTACTGTCTCCAGGCAGGTTCTCAGAATGTCTTTGACAGGTTTTCTGCTGCCTCAGTGCTTGCACACCACCTACCCTCTACCACATGCAATGGAAATTGCCACCAGGCATGAACAGCTGACAAACTTTGAGCAGTAGGACTGAGGTATAGCTTTGGGAGAAGCATGGATTTATGATGATACATGGTACATATTATGATATATGACACATAGGATACATTTTGTGAAATGTCTCTTAGTTGACTAAAAAAAAATCAATTACTTGCATCCAAGATTCCTGTTTGAAAGGATTTCTGTCTGCAAACAGCCAAAGAGAGAAAAGTTAATTGCTCTAATGTAGCCAGCAAGCCATTTGCCCTCACACCCCAGTGTCGATCTGAAGCATAGTGTCTTTGCACAGGGTGGGAAATCTCTGTATGGGTCATTTTTAGGTCTAAATAGGTTTTCCTGGGCTTTGCATTTCTGGAAACACTGCCACAATACAGCGGCAAAACAGGACTAGCTCTGCCCTTGGCTCCCTCTCCAGCCCGGCTCGCCTCTCTTCTCTGCTGCACAGGGTATGTTGGGGGTACCTCGAAGCACTGCAGTGCTGTGGCTGAACAAGCCTTCCTTCTTGTTCCAGACAAGACCTGGGACTCAGACTAGCCTGCTTAAGGTCACCTTGGATATTTCTGATCATTGCTGCAGTGTGTTGCTCTGACCTGTTCTGTGCACCAGTGGTCCCAAGCTGCTGGTTTGTACACAAGAAGGCTGGATGCTGCTGCTTGCCCTATATTGTCTTTTGAATCTTGTTGCAGAGGGGTGTCTGGACCCTGAGAGGAATGCTGCTTTGGTTTGGGAGCAACCAAAAGCATAGATTGTCTGTTCACATGGATTATTACTTTTTAATCATAAATGAAACAAAGCACAAAAACTGAGATGTGATGTAGAACATGAACGAGTTTGGATGTTCAGCCTTTGCAGCTCAGGCCAATACCTGCAGAACACAAAGGGTTAGTTATTCCAGCAGTAGCATGATGAGGTGCTATGAACACTAATGATCCAAAAAGCTCAGTTTTAGCTTACGTGAGAATTGTATCCAACATTTTCATGCCTGTTAACTTTGCAGACAGCAGATTTCCTACAGGAGCCAGAGATCCAGGCATCTTCATGAAAACTTACTGCAAATGCACGTACCGTCTGACTAGAACTGTGGTCCGTGGTGGGGAGTTAGACAAGGTGAGACTGTAAAAGGCCAGTAATTGTACACAGGAGATGGCTGTGATTGCTTTGAATGTGGAGCCATTGTCAGGAACACAGAGGGAAAAGCACAGCCTATTTGAGCACTCTTATCTCAAACTCCTGGCTAAGTGAAGTCAGGAAATGATTGGGGGGTGCTGTTGTTGTCTGTGCATTTTCACCTCAGGGATTTGCAGAAACTTGGGATTTTGTGCTGCCTTTGGCATGGCTTTGCTGCCCTTTGCCAAGTTTCATTAATCAGCAGCCAGGGGTTACATGAAGGGTATGGTGTCTACCCGATGGGAATTCAAGGACCACAATGAGAGGTTTCAGTAATGTTTGTTTAAAAGCACTTGAAGGTTTTTTTATTATTTTTGGCTCCTGAAACATAACTGCCATCCTTTAACTATTATCAATGGCATTAGATCTTCACGTAGTAGCAGCACACTGGATCCATGAGAGAGTGTCAGACTGGCTTGCTGTTACATGAAAAATGTCACATCTTGCAGCATCTCAGCTCTTGATTTTTGTCTGGTTTTTAGCACTTTGGAATTTGATGCCGTCGTATTATCAAAGGGAAAAATGTCTCAAATTAGAGCCTGCTTTAAACAGATGCTTTGCAGTCTCAAATAAGTACAATTTGTAGGCATAACTCAGAGAGAAATTTAAATGTCGAAGGCAGCTACACTCACCAAATTGGTGGGATCCAGCTAAACAGATGAATTTTTATTCCATCTTCCCATCACCCTGTGAGCAGACCTCTTCCTTCTGGGGCATTCCCCTTGATTTGCTCTTATCCCTGAGACTCTGGTCTGTCTTTTGTGCTATCTCCTTGTCTTTGAGTCTCTTAGGCATTGTTGTGTGATGGTGTTGCACTTCATATATCGTTCTGTGTGTACAAAAAACCTTCATTATGGCACATTAAATGAAACAGTATGTAGAGCGTGGGCTAAACTCTGGGATATTTTTAGTCTTTTTTGGCCTTGTCATGGCCCTTGCTGTATTTCTCTGGGAAACAGTTGCTGAGTAGCATCATTTAGCTTGTCCCACATCACTCCAGGCTCTCGGAAAGCCAGAGTTTCCTGCCAGGCATGAGACTTCTGGGATGGCTGTTTTCCCATCGGGAACGTGCCCATTTTAGCATATACGACCTCATGCCTTATTAATTTTGATGAGTGTTTGGGGTGGAAAGGCAATCTCAGGATTAAGGGTTGTATTTGGGGGGAGTAAACCCCAAAGGTCATGACTTTAAACTGTGGCTAGGTTTTGTGTAGCCAACATCTGTATCCCTGTGCTCCTTTTGCAGAGCAACTGGATCACTGCTGGTGAGGGTTCCTGATGCACAGATATTCCCATGAAAAGGGACAAAAAGCATTACTGCAACTGGCAAATGAAAAGACTATAGATGGATGGACAGAAGCCAAACCAATGCCTCCATGGAGAAGCAGTGGCCTCAGTGCCACAGTGGCTGACTGCTGGCTGGGCATCATTCAGCTCAGCGTGCGAGGGCACATGGGGGGAAGGCCACGGTCCTGGCTGGGGGTGTGGGAGAGAGTTTGAGATGAGGGAATGTCAGGAGACTCAGAAGAGGGATGTTGCAAGGCGAGGGTGGGATTACAGTCGTCATTAGAGAGCTGGGGCTACAGGGATGACTAGGCAGGGAGGCACACCTGACCTGGATCCTACGGCAGCATTACCATTACTGCTTCCAAAAAAGCTTGCTTGAAATGCTGGGGTACAAAATGAGGGCTGATGAACCTGGGACCAGAGACGTGGCCCCACCGTCTGCCCTGCCCGGTCTGTCAGGGCCCCTGTTTCACAGCAGAATAGGCAGAGGGGTAGATAAGCCTTTGCTGCCTCCAGCTCCTATGCAAAACTCACCCTTTAGCTCAAACCAGTGAGGCTGATGGCCATGCACTGAGCTCTCTGGCTCTAAGCTGTTGCGTGTGAGCGCAGACACATGTTCTACTCTGCCTATTGCTTCAAGCAGTGGAAACCTCTGGCAAATGGTTGAGGCAGACATCTGGGGATGCTGATGTCTTAAACTCTGTAACATGATTTGCTAGGGCTCGTCTGGTTTTTGAACCTTTAGTATTCACCTTTGCAATCTCCTCTTTCTTACCCTGAGCGCTAAAAGCTTTTCTTTTTTTTGTGGTGTAATGAGAATTTCGTGTAACAGCATGGCTCTAGGAACTGCAGCTTTATAAAGAAGAGAAGGTTATGAGAGATCGTATAAAATCATGTTCTATTATATTACATAAAAATTAAATAATACCATACTTCAGAGACAGAGAAAAGCACTTTTATTAGCTGAGAAAACACACATGAAATTTGAGTTTTACATGCAACAGCACACAAGGTGGGAGCAGAACAGACCTCTTAACACAGAGAGAGGAAAAAGAGAACAGCCGAGGATCCTGACTGTTGAATTCTTCCTCTGCTGAGCAAAGAATTACATTAAGAATTGGAGAATTTATTTTCTGCAGTCGTTATAGTTGTTTAGAAAAAGAAGACCGTTATATATTTTAGTTTAATTGTTCAGTTTTAAAACTGCTAAGAACCCAAAGCATGAATTTAAGACAGAGTTTTTCGAAGAAAACCCTGCTAGTCCCAAACTGAACCAAGACTTAGATTAATCACAGTCTTCTGTGCAATAGGGGGCATTTGAGAATCCATCAAGTTCATGGGAAAATGATCTTGGAAGAGCAACAAATAAATGCTGTGACCTTTTGACTCCCACAGCCCTGGAGCTGTGGTAAGTTTGCAGTCAGGCACTTGGTTCCAGACAGGAATTTTCATTGCTGCAGTGAAGTAAATCACCATGAGGAGGAGGCTTCACTGGTCCTGTCTGCATGGAGATGTTTTCAGAGCTCTATTTCCCTGTGGGTGCCCCTCCATCAGTGACTGCATAAATGGGAGCTGAATGGTAGATCTGCTCAGGAAGCCTGAAGTACCTGCATCTTAAACCACGATAGTTAATGCAGTACCAGAAATGCCATCTTTATCACTCTCGTGGTCTGCAGTGTTGTTCTGTCTAAATCCCAACAGTATGGGATGGATTTGTCCCCAGGGCAGATTTAGTGAGGGGACAGAGGGTGCTATAGTGCCTTACAATAGCATCATCTTGATGTGGCACATGCAGTTTGCCATTCCTATCCACATCTTTTCAGCAGTTCAAAAAAGCTGAATTAATGATGGGAAGTAAAATAACTTTGGGGAAAATCATTGTTTTTCATGATTATTAATTTAATGATCCTTAGAAACAAATGGCTTTTAAACCTTATGTTAGGGAAAGGGAATTTCTCTGTAATTATTTTGGCTGATTTGCCTTCCTTTTTTTTTTTTAATTTTGCTTTCTGTAGCCTAGACAGACCTGTGTCTACCTGCAGCCTCAGTTCATGTTTCAGCCTTTCTTGGAGCTGTTGTATCTATGTCCTCTCCAGAGCTTGTGTTCAGGAAGTTTGTAAGAACTTACTTATCCTGGAAACCTCCACTCTTCTCTGGTCTGGTTTAAAGCTGGTCCATGAGTTCCTTAGGAACCAGAAACAGTACTGATTTTTGTGTAACTATAGAAACTAGTGCTTTAAAGGAATGACCAGCTGGGGCAAGATTTGAGATAAAATCGAGCATTGAAAATTATGATTTCTCCTGATCGGTCAAGGGATAAAAGGCCTGATTACCACTGAGACTGCTTGGAGACAGTCCAACCAGGCTGGGTGTTGTTTTGTTCTTGTTTGCCACCTTCTCTGTGTTGTCACGTGAGGAGAGTAAGAGGAGCTTGTTCTCTGTGCAGTCATTGTCAGGTTGTCCATGGAATATGGGGAATACAGCTCTTCTCAGCATTGTAGGTCCTACTGGGGGGCTTCTGCACCAACAAGCTCCTTGCAGTTGTTCACTGACACAGCTACATGAGCAGGAGTCTGGAGCAGGTGCTTTGCCTTTGTGTTCTGTGTGGGCTCTGTCCCTACTCTCAGTAAAAGACTAGGCATGTCAAACATGCTGAGGTCTCCTTTAAAATTACTCCATTTCCTCTAACGTTAGCAAAACCAGTGCTGCTACAAGGACAACCTCACCTTGTCATGCCTAAAAGGCTGTTACAGAGCAGTGCCTAGGACTCAGCTTTGGAGTAGTAGAAACTTCTGGAAGAGTACCACAGCCTTTGCTGTTGTCTGTAGAAGCCTCCTCCCCTTCCTCAACATACGTGCTCAGTGTGAACGTGTGAAGTGGTGAAGAAACAACTACAAACTCACTTCTCTGAAATACTTTCTTTCCTCTTTTCATCCTCTCCCATCTGCTCTTTTTTTGCACTTCTGTTCCTTTGGTGATGATAAAGACCCCCCATATTCATTCTGTGGATTTCCTCTCCCTAAGGCAGCCAGTGAAGAATACAGATGGCATTCGATGTAAATCAGAGGAAGATTCCAGTTGGGTCCCCCCCCTACCCCACCCTTTTCATGCTCTAGGCATTAGTATAATGAAGGAGAAGACAATGATTGTTGTTTAATTTACATTCTTTAAGGAAGATTCCTTTGGCCTGTGTGGGACAGGAAAAGACTGATCAATGTGGCAACATGTGAATGTGTAAGTCTGGACTGAGGGCTGATCTTTCATGTATTTAGGTAAAGAAAGGAATGTGCCCCCTGCCTTCCTTCTGCAGATCATCCTCACCTGCCATACCCGCCCTTGTCTCCTGTTTGTGAGCAGTGATTCATGGGCTCACCAAGAACACAGCTGCTGCAGATCATCCCGGTCCAGAAATGGTGACGACAACTGCAGTGCTGTTCCACCACCAGCTGAGAGACGCTCCCATAACTGGCCAGAGCAATCACTCAGTGAAAGAAGAGATCGTTTGGCTGAGAGCTGTGCCAGGGATTTTCTTGTACAATGCACAAAAAAGCCAAACTAGAGGAGCTAGGTTGGCCTGACCTGTCCCTGTGAAAGGGGGAGTAGAGTCTAGTCCCCCACTGCGTCGTCTGCAATATTGCCTCCTACACTGACTCATTTCACCAGGACAGAGCGAGGGGAAGCAACAAGCTTGGTTCTGCCCCTTGTTTTCCCTGTAGGGTGGCTGCACACAGCCTGATGCTTAGTACTTCTTTCTCAGTGAAGTGGATACAGCTTTTCTCTGGCAGAACTGAGGGAACTGGAACTGCCTGTGCTGCAATTTGTTCCCTGGGTTCTGCTCACTGGGAAAGCTGGTGCCAGCCTTTATCAGAGCAGATGATGTCTTAGAATCAAGATGTAAGTGATTGCACTATTAGGATTTTTTTCCAAGTCAAAAATGGCTCTCCAGTAATGTAAAATTTTTCATCTCTGATCATACTCTGATGGGCACAGGGTAGTTCTTCTGCTTCTCCAGCACATCTTCCTTTCCACAGACAAAGGTCCACTAATTCATTTATTTGCCACTTTTTCCTCTCTTTAAAAACTCCTTAAATTTCCACCACTGGGAAAACATTTAATTGCCTTAAGACCTGCAACATGGTTTTGAGTCTGGTTCGTTGAAGCTTTGAGGCCAGACAACTTTATTAGCAACAGAGGCTTCCTTTGCAGATAAATTCTCCTTTTCAGAGAACATCTTCCCTAAACAGTTTCACAGCTGATTATGGACACAAATAACTCATCAGAAAAAGTTAGTGATACTCAGTGCTTGGCAAGCCCTGAGTTATTATGCAGTTAATGCTGCGGCACTGTGCATTTCCAGCTGTGTTGCAGTGGCACGCAGACCTCAGCAGCTGTTGCGGAGCTCATCAAATAGCTGTTGAGCATCATCCCTGATTTGTCATAAACCTAAAGGTTCCTCTGGGGAAAGAAAGCCACAGCCTGGCTCCACTACAGTGGTGCTCCAGCACTGTCGTTACCATAGGTACTCTGCTTGTTTGAATTCCTCCCCTCTCCCTTTTGCCTTCATTATTTTTCTTGTTTGTTGCAAGAGTTGGGATCAGATTATTCATAGCCTTATGCTTCTAACTGACTGGTCTGGAAATGCAGTTTGGTGTATGCTTTAGGGCTACCTGGCTTCATTTCTTCCTAACCAGCTGAGTTTACATTTTAAAAAATATTTAGATGCCTAACAATACCAAGAGGCACAGAACAGTTCACAGTTTTTGTGAACTGCTCAGATACGTTGTCCCTATAAAGAAGAATAAAGTTCTAGGTGTAAGTTGTGGTATGGACAAAAGCTGTGTTTTATGTAGAATTTTAATATTTACCCTTAGTTTGAATAGGATCAAACGCAGAAAACGTCAAAACTGGAAAGGAAATTCTGAGGGGGGCATGAGGGGAGCTTTGTATGGGGTTCACAGAAATGCTTTGTTTTAAGAAATGCTTATCTTCAGATGCATAATACAGAACACGCTGAAACAAAACCTTATTTCAGAATATTTAATGCTTCTCAAGGTTGTTCCATGTCTGAGTTTCTCCCTTTCAGAACTTTTCCAGTTTTCTTCCTTTTTTGCCTTTGGACACAATTTTAGCAGAACTGATATGGTTTCCCAAATTGTTTTGGCTCAAGAAAAAAAGCTTCCAAAGATTTTCAGACCACTTCAGCCTTACTGCTGCTGAAAACCCTTTTTTGGTACTCATGTACTTCCTAGAGACTGAAAAATCCAGCCCATGGTCTGCTGCTGAAGGTGCTTTCAAATGCAAGAGATCACAGTTAAGTTTCTGATCCTGATGGCCAGATTGCTTAAACTCTCAGTTCTTCACTGTTTCATGATATTATGTGAACAACAATAAAGTTGTTTTTCTTTTTGGGTTCTGTGATTGTCTGTGCAGGGTCTGAGTTATTGCAATCCCTAATTTCAAGAGTTCAGCCAACACCCCTTCAGGTTTGTAGTTTGGAAACACCTTGTTCAAGTCACTGCTAAATGACCTTTATGTTTGTATGGAAACATTATCAAAAGATTCATGGAACTCACTCCTGGCCAAATCCCCCCATCTCTGAGAAACACATTGACAGCAGTATTTTTCCTTCCCTAAGTTGCACTGTAATCTCAAGAGATTTGCAATGGTCAGTTACAGGGACACCCAAGTACTAGTGACAGGTGAAAGTGTTTGTGTATTTTCACAGAGAATTGCTCACTTCGGGACTGTACTTCTTGCAAAACTTGCCAAGTCACCACAATTGGGCTGTGAGTGTCCTGGTGACTGCTCTATAAATAACCTGGATGGACAGAGACAGTGCAAAAAGCAAACAGAGCACTTAAGCAGTGAGGACTTTTCTGTTGAGCCTGCTGTGTTTGTGCAGGTTGTCATTGTGAGTGTCACAAACTGGCTGCAAAAAATATTTTCAGCTGCTTGAGATAAAATGGACAGAGGTGGAGGCTTTGTGTTGGCTCGACACAGTGAGACGCTTTTGGGCCAGAAATGTTCTTTCTGCTGCCAGCCGCCTGAAGGCTTCTTTGGCCTGAAGGTTCACGCGTTACAGCTTATATATTAGTCCAATAAAAGATACACGCGATCCGCCTTGTCTTGCTATCAGTCCATCACTGAAAAAGTGTTGCTTCAGCTAATGGTGGCTCATATTTGATTTCTGTCCAGTGTATTTTAAGGCTGAAAACCCATCCAGCAGGATGGATGTCTGTCTCAGTGCTGTCCTCTGCCTGTTATTAGGTATGTTTGTATTAATGATTAGATATCCTGCAGCATTAGTCAATTTAAATATTGAAAACAAATGTTCTCTCATTTCTCTGCCTTGGGGCAAGGAGTGATTATTCCTGCCTCTTCAGAGTATAGAAATCTGCATCTGTTGAAGTCTCTGTTCTGCTGTGAGCCCAACATATGAACTCAGTTTGCAAATTCATCTGAGAAATGCTAAAATTGGCACCTGTTTCTGCAGGCACCTATACCAGTAATGTATGCAATGGTCTAAATACCACTTTGCTTTGGAACTGCAGTTTTTTAGACTTGACCACTTGGATCAACATCCTTTGTCTCTTTATTGTTTACATCTTGATGTTTCAGTGTCACCAGGATACCTTATTATGACCCTGGGATGCAAACAGTCCATTGCTGAGGGTTTTTTTTTTTAGTAACTTGGCAACGTTATCTAAAGTAAAGCAGACTCTTGAAATTGGGACATACTGCAATTCACAGGGACAATGAAAAGTATTTGTGGTACAGAATATTTTGCACATTTGAAACCTCAGTTGCATCAATCTTACTCAGAAAAGAAGTGGCTGGAGCAAAAAGTAATTTTTTGCTGTTTAATGTTTCTGATAAAATTAGCATTTGCAAAAAAATACACTTAGAAATGGTAGAAGAGTTTCACACAATAGCCTTAACAATGTTCGTAGTGTTGTTTATAAATATGTGTTTAGGGAGATATAAAATTGTAGATGATTGACCTGATAAAGCCATAATATCATTTTCTGAGCTATTTAGGCGTGTTGACTGAATGAATGTTTAGAATCCATGCAGCACATGTAGTAAAAATTTGCATGAAGACAGTATTGATTTCAGGTGCAGGGGAAGCATTTTGATGCAGAATAGAAGAGCTACTGGATTTATCTGTATTCTAAGTTGGGAGCGGGCAGAATTTTTCCAAGGGACCCCTTCTAGTCCTAATGTGAGCAATGGGAAGCATTGCATACGAAATGTATCCAACAACTGTGAGGTGCAGCTATTGGGTCCAGTTCCCAGTCCGTTCTGTGTACCCCAGTGAGGCATTCTGTGATGGACTCTCTCAAATGGCCTCATTTCTAGCCCTTGGCATGAGGGAAAGCTGCTCCCATGACTACATTCAGAGAGGTAGATGTTACTCTTCAGGCCACTCTTGACATGGTCTAGTGATGAGTTAGCAGCATTTTTTGGCAGTTGCATGTTGATTTTGGCATTTGGGGGCTGCAGAGTTGGGATACCAGAAGCAGCAAGAAGACTTAGCCCTTGCACAGCAGTGGATCAAGGGAGAATCTACATCCCTAGTGAGTGGCAGTGAAGAGGGCAGGAGGAAAACAAGAAAGCATATGGGGCACATTGCTGTGAGTTGCAGAAGAATAACAGGAATTTCACAAAACTGATACTCATGGTGATGTGCCATTTATGATGAAGCGCCTTAATTTGTTGAGATCATTTTGAACATTTTGTTTCTTCAAACCAATGTCAAGATCTTTCTGTGTCCTCAATCTGGAGCTCATTAAGTGCATGATGCATGGAAAACTGTTTGCCTCTGAATAATGTAATACTGGGGAAAACAAGCCCTTAACCCCATTTTCTGTTGGACACCTTCTGCATTCCAAATTCCATCCATTTTTTATATGTGCACTCAAACACTTGTACATACATCTCCCTGTGTCTGAGTGTGGATTTGAAAGTCGCTCTGTGCAAAAATCTCATGTGGTCACAGAGAACAAAATACATAAGCGCAGTGCTTCATCCACCTGAGATGACCCAAGAGATGGAAATGCCCCCTTACTGCCCGTGTTACAGATGGGTATTTCTCCAAAGGGAGATATTGAAGGATGCAGTGCATTTAGGAGTTTGTTGTTGCCTTGTTTCAAAGTGAGGAGAGAATCAATAATTTGTTAGGCTGTGAGCTGACGGCTTGTCTGGGTGCCAACTCCAGTGCCCTCCAGGATAAGCTGCCAAAGTGTCTGAGGGAGCAAAGCGGGATGTAAATTCCACAAGTCATTTTCCTGAAACTCTTATGTGGGAAACCTTTAGAAGCCTCTCAGTAAGGACAAAATCCTTCCAGGCTTAATTCTTGTTTGAGCAAAATTCCTTCTGAGGTCAGTAGACCTAATCCTGAAGTCTTATCACTTGTTTACCTTGATGGGATTTGAGTGTGTGTGGGGGAAACAGAGGGTCTTGGGACAGGGTGCACTGGAAATGCTTTCTTAGGAGGCTGGAAGAAGACTGCCAGGCTCTTCAGAAGTGGGTGCACATGTGAAAGGAAGGCCTGCTTCAGTAAAAATCACCTCTGTTTCTCACTTTCTCCGCAGTGGTAGAAAGAGCAGGTGAGGATTCCTCTTTCCTCTGAAGGCTCTTTGGTGCCTGGGGGTGGCCCAGCCCTGTCTCTCAGGGATGATGCAGCTCACACTTCCATGTATGTGTTTCAGAAGTGTTTTGCATCTGAGACCTTCCTTCTTTTGCATCCTAGAGGAAAAAAAGCCCCCCATGCTGGTAACTCCTTCCTGATGTTTTATATATAACACAGTCCATCAAAGTGATAAGTAGCATCAAATATAGAAGCAGATGAGAGCTGGAACATTGGGTTCTTTGATCTTCAAGCTGAGAAAGAAACTCTAGGTTTTCCATGTGGCTCTGGGGAAGGCCCCTTTTGGGGAGGCTTTGGAGCAAGTCCTGGCTCTGCTTGCCCCAAGTACTGTCATAGTGAAACCCCATGAAAGGCCCCTTGTCCCTGCACTGCAAATCATGGTGTGCCAACAGTGCCCTCAGCAGAAATTTCTCCTTCCTATCTTTTTTTCCTCCACTGTTTCTCCCTGCAAATTGAAATCTATCTTCTTTATAACGGACTTGGCCTTTATTAGCCAAAGATCATGCCTCTTTATTAACCTTCCAGTAAGCCTACATCAGCTGAGTGAAACACTGTTCAGCAGGGCATATGGTATCGTAAAAGTCACTGCTGGTGTCACACAGCTGTGTACAATTTTGTTTGGTTTGAGGGGTTTTGCTTTTTAGTAAAGAGATGGAAAACGTTCTTTTCTTCTTTTCTGCTTTCTGGTGAGTGACTTATAAACAGCCTGTGTGAAATTGGCTCTGGAAAATATAATCAGAAAAATATATAGGCTGTTGCATTGTTTTTATGAATCCCAGGTCATGGTACAGGGGAGATTCTGTAGTAAAGTTTCGTTAAAAGTAAAGGAGGAACACTAAAAGCTCTGCTGCTGATCTGAGGAAAGTAAAACTTCGTCAAGCCAAGTAACACTGGACCATCTTGTACTTTATTCCCTGCTGTTTATCTAAAGCACATTTCTTACATTCAGTAAATTTCTACTTCTGGCAGTTTATAACTCCATGAGTTTAAGAGCCTTTGACTAATTAAGAGCAGAGAGATTTTCACCATGCTGCCACAGCCCCACTGGAAGAATAATTTCCAAGTGTTTTGCTCATTGGGGGCATATGAGGCCAAAATTACAAACACATAAGTGCCCATGTACGTACATCTATCTATCTAAATATATAAATACACACTCAGATTATTTCTATGTCCATATCCATATTTGTTAAAAACAAAAGCCTTAGAGGCGAACACCTTTGGAGGGAAGAATGTAGATACTGTAACAAAGTCTCTGGTTGGGTTATAAGTTATTTGTACATTAATCATGGAAGAAATTTCAGAGATTTGATCCTACGGGTGAAAAGAAGCATGTGTGATTGTGTGAGTGCATGTGCACACATGCAGAAAGCAACTGTGAGGGATGCCTGTGTTTAAACTGATCAGACAAGTTTTATTAGTTCTGTCCGTTGATGCTGTTTTGAAATATGGCAGGCTGAGCCTATTAAGGTAGCTCAAAAATGTCTTTCCAAAATGGCTTTTGGGCTCCGGTTCCCACATTCGTTTACTTCCTTGATTCATTTCAAAATCTGCTCCCTCAGCATCTGCTGCTCTTGTGCACACATATGCATTGAAAAATGGATCGTTACCCAGCAGTTTTCTGTAACAAAAGAAGGGGTTTGGTCCAGATCCAGAGAAAGACATGCAGTAAAGGATCACAACTGAGGAAATGAGTGTATCAAATTGCGCGCGAAGAGTGAGAAGGTAGAACGCATATGAAAGGCAGCTGAGTTAAAAAAATGTATAAATGGAGAGGCAATTCAATTGAAACTGACAACTGCATTACCTTTCTGCTGGTGGGTGGAGCCTGACTCCGCAATAAATCCTGTACACCAAAGCTCAAGATTTAGGCAAACATAAGAGTTCTTAACTTCATTCCTGTTTGGCAGCATGATCCAATGCCTCTCGCATCTCTGTGAACCTGATTACCAACTCTTACAGGGCTCGGTGCAGCACTGAGACCCCTTGGGTTTTTAATTCCATGTATAGGTGTTTGCAGTGCCACAAGGGAAGAGTCTGATCTGAGCCAGCAAATGTATCCTGAGTATGAGTGATGCAAAATGAAAGCAGTCAGGGAAAGAAGGATTTGTTGATGGAAGTTAACAAAACACCTCTTATTTTAGTGAAGGTTGAAAAACAACCTTCTTGGGATAAGAGAATTTACAAATGCCTTATTATGCTGTTGCTAAGATCACACCTGTAGCATCATGCACCAAGATCATGCTCTTAGCTTCAGAAATCACACTCCAAAGGAAGACTGAAACATTAAAGGAGATACGGGAGTGGGAATGAATTTAGCCAGTTTCATCTAGAGAAATGCTTAATGGCAGGATGATCATCTTAAGGGTCATTTAATATCAGGAAAAGGAAATGACACATAGCACAAGTAGTAACACAAAGAACAATGAATTCAATTTAATAAAGGGCAAATTCAAATTGGAAATGAGGCTAAACTTTTAGATGGTTGAGGGCAGGCAGAAAGGGAAATCGTTTGCTTAATGAGGTAGTTATGACAAACTAGGTAGAAATATTCTGTTTTCTGAAATCAGCGAGTGTGGAGTGCAATTTTCCCTGCCTTATACAGTGGGTTCAGCTGGGAGGTCCAGTGGTGTTTTGTCAGCCTTGTCCATCATGACCATTAGTTGCATTAATAATCCGTATTTTAATAAAGACACTATGGTAGCAATGGTACATGTTGAGAATCCTTGCTTCTCTAATGTGAAAGAAATTGGATTTTTTGTGGCTTCACAATACGAAACAAAAATTTGAGTGTGCTGTGGTTGTCTGAGGTGAGATTTATGTGAGGCCACATGGAGATTTATAGCCTCACAGCTTCTGTGTCTGGTCAGAACCGTGTTATGGGAGGGCTGGGGGGAGTTTTCCAGGGGTTGAGGGAGACCTGGGTGCTTTACTCTTCACTGTGTTGCGGAGGCAACTGGGCATCCCAGAGGTACCTGTTGAAAATCTTACTCCTGTACGTCGTTCTTACTGTTTCCTTGAAGCAGAGCTGACCCAATGGCTGTTAGTGATGCCACAGTTCATCTTAATTCACCACCTACAGGGCTTGCTGCTCCAAGTGGGCTCTTAGTCTCCTGCTTGCTTACAGCACTATTTAGGAGCATGTATGAAAACAGCCTTGTATCTGTGTTGCCAGGAAGGCTTTATGAAAAAACAACAAATGCATACTGCCTGAACCTTCCATCTGAGTAAAAATGGACCAAATGTATTTCTAGTGCAGATTTACTGGCATTAGTGAACAGTGCAAGAACTGATACTGATATTTACGTCAGTGATTCTGGTATGATGAAGACAAATTATTAACAAAACTGTTTATTTATGGCACAGATAGACAGTTGATAGTTGTTGCTTTATTTTAAATATATTGACAGGAACAAAGTACCTAATTAATGAGGTCTCATAGGGATCCCAGTTAATAATTGCCAACTGATGGGTTTTGCTATGTCTGAAAATTAAATGGTAGCACTGGGTGCATGGAAATGGCTCATATTGTCCAAAACAGCTGATGATTACTGTGTTTAAGTAAAAGAATTCTCATAAGGATTTGAGCTGCTCAAAATTTAATGCAATTTTTCCAGGGCCTTGATAATCATCAGGAAATGAATGTAAAACTGTGATCTCATGTCATTTGGAAAGTTAATGGAATAATCTGATGGGCAGAGGTTGCTAACTGTACACTGGAAAAGAAAAGTCTTTAGGCATTGGTCTCTGTCAGCAGCAATGGAAGTGGAGAAGACAGTAGATTTTATTCCATAATTATCTGACATGAAAATGGGTGGTGTACCAAAGAGAAGTAGGGAAGTGTTGCTTTTAGTGAGGAAAATAGGTCAGCCTAAATACTAGCACTGGTTGTTACATGCTACTTATGGATGTGTATGTTGGAGAACTCGTTGGAAAATTAATTTATTCCTGTAAAAACATTGCTTTATAGAAATCTTTCTTTGAGCTTTGAGATTTTCATTGGAGAATGGAAAATTAGCAGTTTCCATCTACCGGAAGGTTTCAGATGGAAACCTGGTTTCTGGTCAAGTTTCTTTCCCCAGTGGAAACACATAAACACTTGCAGGAATCCATCTTTGCTGGTGTGGACCAGTGTTCACCAACTAATGTGTAGCACATACTGTGCTCAGCTGTGAAACTGATTTAAGTTGTAGTCTTTTATACTGGGGCACTGAGTTGTTCCTTAGGGTGCAGATACCAGGTGGTCTTCCCCTAGAAGGTCTCGTCTTTATCCCTGTGTAAAATGGGAGATGCTTTGTGGGATGAGAAAATGCTCCTGTGTTGTTAAACTAAGGACGTATTTCCAATATCTTCCCTCTTTTAAATAGGTGTCAGTCACATTTTTTTGGTTAGATACCATAGACTAAATCCTGTCTCTGCTCTGGGTCTGAAGGTGAACAAAGTAGTTCATCACCAAGGCAAAAGAAGTCTTTCTTTATAACCGTTTCTCTTCATTTTATCTCAGCTTCTCAGTGTCTGGCAGATTCTCCATCCTTTATGCCATTCCTCTTCAGCTCACTAGTAAAGTCGTCATTAGCTTTGCATATAAGGGCAGGCTCAGGGATTTCATTACTTCTCTGCAGTTTCATTTACTCTTTCTTGGGTTTTCTTTGAAATTTATTTTGTTTATCCATGTGCAGTGGGGGTTTGACACGGTGAAAAAGGATGAGTTCTGCTCTGAGCCTGGTCTTCACTTTGTTCTTAGCACTTGTAATTACTGTGGGACTGCACTGACCTGAAGCGGTGCTCTAACAGTGCTGGCATGTGTATCTCATTTTTATAAGTTTACTTGTACTGTTTAGAACAATCTGAGGAGATTTATAATTGCTTGTTTTGTAATACAGCCACAAAGAATTAAGCAAGGGCTGTATAAGTAATCTCTTTTCCTCTAGCCAAAGAAGCACTACCATGTTTTCATATATCAACTTATTTGGGGTCAGAGTTTGACTTCTCTCTGCATTTGATAGGTATATATAAGTGCTGCATCTGAGTAGTTCACAGAGGGATTTAGCACTTTGATTTTTAAATGCAGTGCCAAACGTGAAGAGAACAGTGTAGTTTGATTAGAATGGAGCCCATGCAATGGTGAGAGGTACATTTTCAGCAAAAATTACTATGAGAAGAGATGATGACTTAGGAAAGCATTGCAATTAAAATCGTGACTGACTTGATACTGGAGACGGAAAACTGCTAGCTTTTGATATTTGCTAGCTAGGCAGAAACTTGGATAATAAGTGTTTTCTGAGAACAGAGATATGGAGGAAAGATGGCTTATGTTTAAGACACTACACAAGACTCAGAAAATTGACTTCAGTTCCTTTCCTGGCTGCCTCACAGGATGCCTCTGCAGTCTTGGGGACGATTACAAAGTTTTGACCATATGTTTATGCTGCATGTAGTGATCTGGAGCCCTCATTTTAGTTGGGCTTCGTGAAATTCTAATCTACCAAGTAATATTTACTCACTTGTGTATACCAGAAAGTAAAAACAAATGGTCTTTGGAAAAATTAAACTGGGTCATGTTTACACTGAATAAGGATTCTGTGTCCTGGTCAGTGATGGATGAAAAGTAGGGCCTTCAGAAATGATGACTATATCAGACTCAGTCCTCAGACCAAGCATGGGACCATTTAAATTTTTTCAAAAAATGCTGTGAGGAAGGAGAAGGGTGAAGGGGAGGTGATACTTACCATGAAGGGTATGAGCTGTTTTCCCAAGATCTTTTTCATATAACTCAGGAAAGAGGAAGGACCTGGCAGAAGTAAGAGAGACCCTTCCTCAAAGAGGTCTTTATAACATCATTTTTGTATCAGCCAAATGCAGACACACTTCTTTTTTAATGAAGGAAAAAAATGCCTTTTTGTTTTAATAGATAAATCACCCACGAACAAGCTTATGAGAAAAATAGAAGAAAGAAGGCCAAAGAGGCATGCCAGAGAAGGAAGTTTGCAGAGTCCAAGGGGTTCAGAGAAGATTGCAGTGGGACTGCCTCTGAGAGGGAGTGTTTACATCACCAATTCCTGACGGGTTTACCTTCTGGGACTCCGACCTTGGACTGCTGCCGGGACATTTGTCTTGGACTTGTTCTCTGGACTGGTGAGTTAGTGATGGAATGACACACATCTCTGTTGTGCTGGAACATGATATTTTCAGATTGCTCAGTGTGAGAGGTTTTGGTCTCTGATCATTCTGTCTCTCGCTCCAGTGATGAGAGGATATGTCAAGTAGTTAAAGCACAAATCTGAGAGCTGAAAGACTTGGCCACTGTTTCTGAGGCTGCCACAGCCTATTTGTGATTTTGTACAAGGCAAAGAATGACAGACATTAGATGAAGCATTTTCCAGTGGCTCAGGGCTCTCTTAACTCTGTTGTCATTGGACTCAATGGGACATTCTCCCTTAAATTTGTTGGGAACAAGGACCTTATATTTCAGACTGTATGTGAAGTAGGTAGGTTTCTCTAATCATTTGGATATAAAAAGTGTGTGCCTGCTGCAGTGCAGGGAATTGCTGCAACTTTTCAGATGCTGAAAGCACAGTTAACTGAAAAGGTAGGTCACTACTGCTGGCCCTGGTTATACCAGCTCAAATCCAAAATAGCCTTGGTGTGTTTCACCAAAGTTCGTTGCTACACCAATACCTGCTACTTCTCAATCACTCAGGACAGGTAGATGTGATGTGTAGGCAGGGCAACGGTGAGTGGAAACTGATTAGTGTGGTCATAGAATATATCCCAGACTAAGTAAACAGCATTTTCTGCTGCAGCATTACAAGAAATTGCTATTTATAGTTTGTGCTCATTTTGTGCTGTCTGAAACTAGGAAAAGTTTCCGCTTTGGAAAGATTGTAGTTTCTGTTTGGAAAATAGAAAGGCATTTTTAAGCTCCTTATTGAAAAATAATCTTTTATTTTGACAGAAATATAAAATGTTTCTCTCTGATTTTGTAGAATGATGGACCCAACACAGAGTTTTACAGAATAACCAATTTGGTCCCATACTGTTGATTCATTTCCCTTTGGACTGTCTAGCAAAGAGATGTGGGTCCAGAAGATGATTTCCAGGGGAAATGGCAGTATTGTTCCTTCAGACAGCTCCCAGGCTAGGAGTCTTCTGGAAGATAGAAGACGTGAAGGAATCTGCAGGAAACAATCAAGTGGTGCCATTAACAGACAACAGTCTGCAGAGAGGTGTTCAGTAAGCCCCAAAAATCTCAGAAACACTGTTCCTTTGGAGATTGGTATACTGAGCATAGATCTGGTCATATGACAAGGGAGAACGGGATCTTGCTGCTGGACAAAAATACATGTCCAGAGGGTCCAAGTGCCATAGTCCCTAGAGAAAGAAGGAATAGTCATGTGCTCCTTATGCTCTGGAGGTTCGCTCAGTCAAGTCCCTCCTGTGCCCTGGGCAGTGTAGAGACAGAGGAATCTTATCTTACTGAGAACTGTTCGACTGCTTATCAGGGATCCTAGAAGCCCTGTGAGTTCGATCTTAAAATGTGCTTGGACTTGCAGTACTTTGTTTGTGGCATGGCTGCTGCAAACCTGGGGCTGCCGGCCTGGAGCCCTGAGTGCTGTAAAAGCACCGGCGCTGTTTCTCTGGTGTCCCGCAGTGTGAGCTGGCACGGAGCAGTGCAGGGTGCTGACAGAAATCAGCAAGACAAACTTGGTCCCTTCACATCTCTTCTTTGATAGACCCGGCAAATCCAGAAGACTGGATGTGTCAATGGAGACAAATCAAGCTTTCATGTCAGAAGAGAGTTGTCTTGGAAATTTCCTGGGCAGATCTACTGATTGCACCCTGGATCTGGCTTAGAAACTGTGCAAAAGGTGATCTTGGCTCAGTAGTTTTACTTCTTTGATCTTCACTGTCCAGAATAGCAGGCAGCAGCTGTACTCTTTGGAGGAAGAATAGGCATTTTCTTTGACTAAAGATGTTTGCAGTCATTTCCTGTTTCCCCTTAAATTCTTTTCATAGTCATATTTTTAATGCTAATGAGAACCATAACTAGATGTTTAAAAGATCCTTCATCCCTTGAAACATCTTTTGGAATAGCCAAAGACAAAAAAACCCCAAAACCTAATGAACTAAAGCTCCCTCTCCAATCACCTAAATTAATCAGTGTTAAAGAAAAGTGTGCAGCGTGGTGCAGCCCTCCAGGGCACTCTGGCCGGCTCCATGACTTATGTTGCCTTGTCTAGGTATCCAGACGTGCTGTGGTGTGGGATTATGCTCTGTCCTCAGGTGCCTGCCACACTTACGCCATGTAATCAGACTGAATTCAGGATGAATGTTGACTACAACAGAAAATTATTTCCAAGCAGCTGTAAGTCTAGTTTAAACCTTTTAGGATCAAAATTTCATCTTCAGTATAAATCCACTGAAGGCAAGAGTTTATCTTTTACAGCTCTTGAAAGCAGAATCTAGAGCTGAGGGTTGCCTTCAAGCAGTTGTCTTCAAGCAGGGCTATCCCTGGCCCTCCTTCCATGACCTTCCATGCTTTTGATGACGGCCTTTAATGGTCATGGCTGCGTGTGGAATAGGCAGGAATGAAAAGAGTTCCTAACTCCAGGATGTTCTTGCAAGCAATGAGAACTAGTGTTTGGGAGGCACCAGCCCATAAGTAGGGGTTCCCCCTTCCCCAGCTGCACCACTGGCTTGCCATAAAATCCTTGGCAAATCACTCACCTCTGGAGTTCGGTTTTGCTTTTGTACAGCAGGAACAATGGTTCCTTTCAGCTCTGCCTCCACAGTGGTGATTGCACAGGGCTAACAAGCAGTAATGCAGCCTTCAGGGAGCGCCAGCGCTGGAGCTGCTCTAGCAAGTGTTTTGTACTGGGAGAAGAATGGATCCTTAAGATATTTAATCAACAGTTTCTGGGTATATACCCCTCCACTTCTGGATTAAATGCTCTTAGTGATTTAGGGCTTTATTATGTTCTTCTCTCTTTTGTTTATCTCATGTTCTCATCAACAGGAGCTTCACTTTAGACCATGATAAAGCATTTCAACCATACTTTTACTGGCTATTGTTGTTAGGAAATCTTAAACATTTTTTTTTTTTTTAAATAGTGACCCCATTCTCACTTTCTGAACTATCTTGACTTCTTTTAAAGGGAAGCAATAATGAATTTCCATATGAGCTATACCTTGTAAAAAGATTATCTCCATTTGCTCTTTTTAGAAAATTTTCAGAAGGGAAGGCACTGTCCCAATGCACAGAAGCAATTTTTCTTTTCAATGGATCCTGTGACTCAAATCTAAACCTTTGCTCTCAGAGGAACACTTTTCAAATGTTTACTTACTGCTTGATTCCTGATAGGCAGTCTGGAAAAAAAAACAGATGAGGTGTTACTCTTGAAAGTTATACTGCTTTATATTGTTTGAAAAGCAGAGATTGAACTGATTTGTCTAGCAGCTTGCCTTGTCTCAGCTGGGGGAAAGAGTTCCTTTGTAGCTCAGGCTTTTATCAACAGTCCAGTAAAAGTGTTTTATATATATACATAAAAAAATCATACAACATATAAAGCCTTTTATCCCAATGGCTCCAAAGTAG
The DNA here is from genome assembly GCF_003945595.2 of Pipra filicauda. Classification (NCBI taxonomy): domain Eukaryota; kingdom Metazoa; phylum Chordata; class Aves; order Passeriformes; family Pipridae; genus Pipra; species Pipra filicauda. The sequence continues at coordinate 2,084,268 of NW_024103541.1, read as the reverse complement.
TTGACAAATTTGTCAAATAATTTGTCAACTGCTTTCCTCAAAAATTATCTCTTACTCCAGAAAGATATCATGGAGGTATTTCTATGTTATGTGAAATTACTCTTCCTACTAATAGCTTTTAAAGTAACAATCAGACTTGTAATGCACGAATGACAAAATTTTAATCTAAGAATTTTAGAATTCCCCTAATTTAGAATTCAGAATTCTAAGAATTTAGAATTCCCCTAATTATCTTAGGGGATTTAATTAAACATGAAGCCACCTTCTTGTACTACTGAAGTCAGGGGGAACTGATGCACAAGATGTGCTGGGCAGGAGAGAAAAAACACTGTGTGTGTGCTGTGGGTAACTGGGGGAAAAATATATATAAATAATCATACGGTGTTCTGACAGTCACTTGGTGAAAACTTCCTGTGTTCTGCAGCACAGCTGGTGTTGTACTGTTGTGTATGGACACAGATTGTTGTGTACGGGCAAAAAATGCATGATGGGGATGCCTGGTCCTCTCTGATGCCTCTGTACTCATCCTAGGCTTGGAGAGGAGCCTCTGTGCCAAGAGTGAGTTGTTTTCCAGGGGCTGGTAAAATTCCTCACAGCAATTTGCCCTTTACCTTACTGGGGACACCATGACCTTCCATGGCCACTTTTTCCATATCAGCCTTATATATGAGCAGCGTTTGCCTCTTCTGGAAGGGCTCTGGATACACATCCCACATCCATACGCACTCTGCATCTGTTAGGCTTCATCAGAGGATCCTCTTGGCTCCTGAACCTTTCCCTTGTGCAAGTCGTGAGCAAAACCCGTTGCAAGGTGACTGAGGGTTTTGTGATGGGATCCACAGCATGAGTGTGTTAATGGAGTCAAGTGCTATTTATTGGCTCCAGTGTGTTTCACTGCACCCTTGGCGCGTTCACGCTTCCTGTATGAAACTTGGCTGAAGGAGTCAGAACTGCAAGACATCATCCCAAATTCCAGCTGGGATGCGTAACTTGGCTACATGACACTCTCCCCTCTTTGCCCCCCTTAACTACTTCCCATGTTAAATAGTTTCTCAGGACTCAAAGGGGAAGGGGGAAATAATCTCCAGGCCAATGATTCTGATAAATAGAAAGATTGCATAAATAAATTAGCAATGATTAATAGTAAGAAAATGTCACTTGTCTCACTTGCCTGGAAGTTGTAGCTTGCTGAAATGACAGTCTTGCTGTTGGGGGGTTGGGATGCAGAGATTGAATGATGGGGTTAGGGATTTATTTTATATGTATTTTCAAATTGAAAAAAAAGTGTGATTTATTTTCTTTTGCTGCAGCCTGCTCCAAATTTTCAGTTTTACATTAATAGCTGTGGGAACAACAGTTCTTACTGCCATGTACTTTAGCTATTACCACTGTGTCTGGTTTGACAGTACATCTCTCAATTTATTTTTTTTATTCCCTTGCAATCATAAAATATGTATCAGCCTTCCTTTTTAATCTCCTTTGGCATGTCCAGCTAGTTAATTTGTGTCTTTCCTTCTTTTGAATTTGATTTTTCTAACAACATATACTTAATCAGAAAAAACAAACCAACTGGCTATTAAAATTTCTTAAAAAAAAAAATTGAAATTTGATTGAATTCATATTTAATGGTATGATTTCTCCAGGAGCCCCTTACAGCTTTCTACCCCAAATGTTTGCTCCACTGATATTTTAATTGCTGTAATAATCAGCATTCTGAATACGAGGTCTTTCCCCTAGCTCAGTAAATCCATACCGGCTGAGTAAAGCATGTCTGTGATTTATGTGCAGATAAACAGCTTTGGATCCTGTCCAATCACTTCATCAGTTTTAATTCGGCTGCCTAATCAGTAGCAAACAGGAGGGTTGTTTTTTGTTAGTTTTTTTTGCTTTGTTTTGCTTTTAACAGGGTGTGTGTGGGAGTGCTAATACAGGGTTTGGCATATTCCCCAGAATGGCACAAATAGCTCCCCATTTCGCATCATCTTCATGTCAAAGTCAGCCCTGACTTTCTGAGAGAGTTTATAAGAAGGGGATGAGATGCCAAGCCCTGCCTTTGGGCTTTCGTTGGTATCTAAGGAACCAGGCAGATATGTAGTCTGAACAGCGAGCCTGCTCTTATCTCATAGTTTACAAAGGACATCCCTCAGATGCCTGAGCAAACTGTGTGTGTTTAGGGGTTGATGCCTTCAAAATTATTTCCACAGCATTCATGTTACTGCTGTTGCTGTTTCTCAATAGGCAGAATGACTTTGAAGGGGTCTAGGAGGTGGAGGTGACCAGTGCCTGTGGGGTGCAGCTGTGCGGGGGTAGGACAGTGCAGCCCACTCTCACCTTTGCACCTTCAGCCTGTCAGCTCTGTACTCAGTACTGTAAAAGCCAGGGGCATCCAGATGACTCCACACTGAGGCTCTTCTAGCTTAAGGCTCATGACCACAGCTCCTGACCTCATTTTTGTCTACAATAACCCAACCTTCCTGTTAAGGTTAAAACTTTGGACCTTTTACATTATCATCTGTGTCCAGAGGTGAAGTGTTCTCTGATTTATAAGCAGCCTCTGAAGGATTACAGAGAGCAACCCCATTTTGGCCATCAGATCTAGGGCAAGCAATACCATCTGTAATAACAAAGCTTACCTAAAGAGCTTAGTGTGGTTTGAGTAGTAAACCATGGCTGTGTGTCTCTGAACCTTGTCAGAAATCCTGGCTGCCCTTAATTTCAGCATGTAACTGTGCCTGGCCACTTCCTTTATGCTGGGAAACTGCAAGAGGTATTAGTAGCTGTTCTTCTGGATCTGTTTATTCTTGTTTCATAGCAGCACTTGCTATGCAGGCAGGCAGCAGGCTTGGGAAAGCTTCAATAGGCTCGGTGGCCACCCCTGGACTGTTTAGGAGGTAGGTTAATTGGGAAGAAGGCAGTGGCATTTCTACTGTGTCTTCTTAGGGGCTTACATCATAACCCAGATGACACATGCTAGCTGTTTTCCATGTCAGGTTAAACCCTCTCAGCTCTGTGTTTTACTCTTACCAAGAATCTTAACCAGAGCTGCTAAATTCAAACTTTTTGGCTCAGCCTTAATTCCTTGCACACACCCATAGCTGTAGGGGCTTTAATTAGACTTCTGAATCATCATGAAATTCAGAGAATTAGGCTGGGCTGGAGGGAAGGGCAGTGTATTGGGTTTGTGGCATTTTGGGATCAGTTCACAGTGCAGATGTGGGTGTCCCAAGAGACTCTGGGCGAGGTGTTTAATCCGTCTGCCGTGTTGAGTTTTTTATAGCTTGCAAAAGGGCAATAACACCTCCCTGTCTTAGACTGGCAATGAAGAGAGGATAAAACCCATTAATGAAGACAAGACATTTTGACCCTGTGGTGGTTCTGGTACAGCTCCACCTCAGCTACAGCACTCACTGGGCTTTTTATGTGCAGTCCTTGGAAGATTCTTTGAAAATGGCTGTGACCATTTTTATACTCCTCTTGTGCATGGTCAGAGAAAGGCAGCGTGGCTTGTCCAGGGCTGAGCAGCAGTCAATGACAAGGTGGCAATCATGCCCCTGCCAGCAGGTCCCACTTAGCAGAGCTCAGCTGGCAGCTCTGGAGGTGGAAGCATAACTTGGGGAGAGCAGAGATGCCACTTTCTCCTGCTCTGCAGAGGATGTGAGCCAACCATTGCACTAGTCCCCTGGACTCCTTGCCTCAGGATGGGCAGTTTTTCCTTTTCACTTTGGAATTCTCTGCTTTTGGCTAAGACAGCTGGGATTGGAGATGTGTGTGGAGAGGGAAGTTTGGCCATTATACTATGTTACTTATATAATCCTGCCTCTTTTTAATGGATGACAGCACTGCAGAGGGACTACCAGGCTTGGGATTCTCCTGGCTTTGATTTAGCAATCTGTAGGTTTGGTTCTCTTAACCTCAACAGGAGCTCTGAGCATTCCTGTTAAAATTAATGTGAAACAAACTTCCAGAGTCCTGAAAGGTGAAGACTATCCCATCTGTCTGTCTGTTGCTTTACTGGAGAGGTAGGAAAGGTTTCATGTGTAACCTGAGAGGGAATTTAAACATCTGAGAAGAAATTTCAGGAGAAGACTCAGTTTCTTGCAGATCAAAGGCTGAGTTTAGGGAATCCTCTATTTTCTGGCCAAAAGGGAGCTATCATGTTTAGAGAGGCAGGGTATAGACCAAAATCCTTCTGGTGATGAAACCTAGAGTTTGTGCTGACTGGCGGCTTACGTTTTATAAGACTACCTTTCAGTCCTGGAGGTTTGAGCTAACAGATGCATCTTGTTTTCTTACAAGCTGGTATACTGGTCTCCGAGCTGCCTCCTGGGATATCACCAAAGAAGCATTTCCACTGTTACCATTTTAAAGAGCAAAGGTCAGCTGGTAGTGAAGGCTGACTCCTTCTGGTGGGTGCTCTTTAGTTGTCCCACCTTCAGGATTCAGCCCTGTCAGAACAGCTGCAGAAATTTTCACATCTTCATCCATTTCCTATGATTTCTTCCATGAGGAAAGACTGATAGGAGAAGGAAGGAAGGAAATGTGAGAGTCTATATGCGTATTAGTCTTAATATGTTGAAAGAGGGGACTGTGAGAGCATTTTCAGGGTTATGGAAATGTGATGAATGATGCTTCTTGAAGAAAACAATTGCTTTAGTCCTCTCAGTGAACTGTGTGACTGGTTCCTCTGTTTCTGCAGTTTGGGTTTTTTTCAGATGGTGCTATATTTACTATGACTTTTTTTTTTTTTCAATTTCCCCTTTTCTCTCCTCTTCCCTTTTCCCCTTTTCTTTTTCCGTATTTTTACTATATAAAAGCCATTGTTCAAAGAATTACCAGAGTGGTAAGAGATCTGCCTGTGGCTGAAGTCTGATGGCCTGTCCCTGAGTGCAGCACCTTAACATACAGAAGTCCTCTAACCTTATATAGAGTTTTGACAGACCAGCTACCAGTTTCCCTGAAAAAAAAAGTTTTGTCTTTTTAGTATCTCTATTCCTTTTCTATGATGTAGAGTTAACAGCATGTGCTCCTTCTCAGGAGCACAGTGAGGAAAAACCCATCTGGTTTGTGAATGCTCAGACATTGCTCTAATGGAAGCCATGTAAATAACTAGATAAAGTATTTCAGTGGGATTGTCTGTCGAGCGTAATAGGTAGCAGGGTCAGAATCTCTTAGCAATGATTCATTTCTTTCTGGCTGAGTGGGATTTGTGCTCACAAGCCATTGTACAGAAACAGCTTCTGATTTTTACTTTCTCTGTCTTTTCCCTGCCTACACTTTGAGCTCCTTGATCTCTCCCTGATTGGCTCCAGGGAGCAGAGACTACCATGGTCAGTGTGGAGTTCAGGCCCAGGGTGCTGCCCTGTGGTGCTGACATAACACAAACTGAAGGATAAATTATTAAAAAATAATCTAGAATTTGTTATAATTTATCATAATTTTTGCCTCTTTCCTTTCATGAGGTTGTGGTAGAATTGTGGGTTTTAATTGTGGGATAAGACATAAGGGTGAATATAATAAAAATTTCAGGTGTGGGTTGCTTGAGCAAATTCGTTCAGTCTGAGCTTTGCTCTTGGTGTTTCAAAGAGGGGGGATATGGGCTCATAGCTGGTGTACCAGCTCTCTGCCCTGCCAGGTTTGCTATTAGGGCAGGGGCAAATTGTGTAGGATGCATTTACATGTCTTCATCTGGCTGCAGCTCCTGGATTGACTTGAACAGTTTCAATAGGTCTTCACTAACCTGAGTGCATCAGTCAGTAGTTCTGCTGTCAGAATGGAAAGTGCAGTGAACTCAGGCAGGGGTGAATGATGAGGCAGAGTGATGGCTGGTGGGGACGGGAGTGTTCTCAAACAGAGCACTGCAGTGAGCAATAAGATGTGTGCTCACAGCCCACATTTCTCACTGGTGTAAATCTCCCACTTGGAAACTGGGACAAGAGTGGTTCCTTCCATGAGCATTCAGGATTATGAAAAGTTCAGACAGGGCTGCACAATTTCTGAGTTAGATTGATTGTGTTAAAATATTTATTGTTTCTACAGACGTTTGCTGCTAGCATATATACAGACTAGGAGGTTTTCAAAAAGCAAATGATTGCAGGTGAAGCAAGTTTGGAAGCAACCTTCAGATGAGCATTAAGGAAAATTTTTACACTGCTTCGTGGTTAAACTTGAATAATTTTTTCATTACATTGTGTTTCCAAATAATGTCAAAATTCTTTCCCATCAGATAGAAGATGTAGTTAGAAATATCCACTGAAGACTTGTTTTCTGATGTTTCCACAGGTCACTAAGGATTTTCCCTGGAGCATGACTTTGAATATGACACTTCAGTAATGCAGAAGCTGTAAGTAAATAATATCATGTTTGCAACCCTTCTTTAAGAGCCGTGTTTACACTCTTTCCAGAGCTTTGCTGGAACTCATTTTTGCTAGACTTTATCTACCATGCAACAAGCTTACAAGGAAGTGACTGGAAGATGACGTGGTTTTAAAGTGAATTGTGCCATTTTAGGCGCTTTGCTTTATTAGCTTCTTGTTTAATTTAAGAATTCCAGTAATGGTTGCTTAATCTGCAGGAAGAAAGCTCAAGACATCTGTCAGTATTGCAGGCAATGCCACAAGCAGACAAAAATAAAAATACCTCATTAGCGTAGATTATCAGTGAATAAAATGCTATGATACATTACCAAAAGATGACATGCAAATTGGCACAGGACAAAGGCCAAGAACCTTACTTTGCTTGTTATATCACTAATTAAAAAGGCTTACTAGAAGCTGAACAAATGAACCCAAGGGACCTGATCATGTATTTGATGGCCTTTGGTAGCTTGATGTCAGAGTTCAGTGTCTGAGGAATCTTATCACAGAGGTAAGCCTTTGTGCAATTCCTGGTTGTGAATGCTTGAAAAAGATATAGTTTCCTTCTCTTCCTCAACTTTTTTTCCATCTTTTTCTAAGGCGAATTAGTAAGCTGCTAATTTTGGTATCTCTTTTCTGAATTCTGCATTGTATTTGCTAATGAATTCTCTCAGATCTGCTCAACTTCCATTTAATTCAGTCACCTACTCAACATCCAAACCTTTTGTAATAGAGAGAGTGCTAATTTTTCCATTTATTTCAATGGCCTTTCATCAGGTGTTATCATATAACTCAATCATTCAGCATTGGAATTTGTAATTTAATCAATAAAAGAAGGCCATGTTTCTCAAGGAACTGTAGTTTGCACTCAATAGCTGCACACCCTGGTGGCTATATCTGCCTGAAAAGTAGCAAGGAAAAGAGATGCCACTATTTTAGAATTAATAGATCTAATTATTTCATCTGTGCACTCATCTTGCAAAATCTAGAGGGAGAATCATGGATATTACTCAAGTTGCTATGACAAGCACCTTGTATGGGTATTGGCAACCCTGTACATGAGCAGTACTGTTCACATAAGCAGTTTGATATCAAGAGAGACACCTGTGCTGTGCGAGGTCCTCTCCATCCTTTCTGTTCACATGACTTTTATTGCACTGCTGTTGCTTTAGACAAGCGCAAGGGTGGTGTCAGGCCTGCCTTGATGTGATCACTGACGGGCTCAAAGCTTTGAGCACAGGGATCTCCCTGGCCTCAGTAAAAGGTGTCTGTGACCTGTGAACCTGCTCTGTCTGTGCCTCTGGGTTTGCTTCCACTGCTTCTGCTGCCCCAAAGGAGGGGATGGTACTGTGCTTGCTGGGCAGGATGAGGGGATGGCTATTCATTGCTGGCACTGAGAGCTCTCCTGGTTTCCTGCCCTGGCCCATCTGAGATGTGTGGTGTCTGGAAGAGCATCTCTGCTAATTCTGCTGGAGGTGTAAATTTTGCCCCAGGGATGAGGTTTGTTTTGCATTCAGCCTCTGGAAGGCAACATGCCTTTTTCATGCTGCCAAGCAGCTTTGGGCAAGGCCTGAGGGGGAGATTAAATGCCCCTCTGGAGAAGCACTTGTGGTGGGTCACAGCTGGGAGTCTTTCCTTGGCTCCTTGTCTTCTCAGTGAAATTGCCTGGACAGGTCTCAAATATCAGGTCTCTGAAGAGTCAGCCATGGTTTTGCTGATAAATTGCTTGTAAGTATCATGGTCTCAACTTGGCAAGGTCTGCAACACTCAGGATGAAAGGTATCAAAACTATTCATTCAGAAAATGGTAATATTTAAAATTACAGTAAATTGTTTGGTGTATAAGGGATATCAAAATGCCACTTTGCTTATGTCTCTCCCAAAGCCTGGTTGCTAGTGCCATAGCCACATTTTCTGCAAATAAAATGTTGAGCCAGCCATTGGTACACACATCTGGTGGGATTTTTAGAACATGTTTTTTAGTTGAAACAGGCACATTAGTAAAGAAAGGCTTAATAATACAACATTTTGGAGAATTTTTAATATGTAGGGTGTGGCATTTGGCTTGAAGATTTTAGAACTCCCCTTGAGTGCTACTCCAGATTGAATAAACAGGTATTTAGAGAGTCTTCAGGTACTTATTTTCCACCTGGGTTGACCGACTTTTCCTGTGGTAAGCACGTAATTTCATAAGACAGTGTAAGACAATCAGCTGATGAACTCCACAGCAACCACCAAAACAATGCCCTAAACACTCTGTAGCAAAAGATGTCACATAATTGCAATAGAGACTTAAGTCAGGGTTTGTTAAGTGTTGAACATCATGAATTGAAGAATGCCTGGACAAGCGTTGCGTTGGAATTGACTGCCCAGGGAGGTGGTAGAGTCACCATCCTTGGAGTTGTTCAGGAAACTACTGGACATGGTACTCAGTACCATGTTCTGGTTAACAAGTTGGAGATCAGTCAGAGGTTGGACTTGATGACCTCAGAGGTCTTTTCCAACGTAGATGATTCTGTGATTCTGTGCGATTCTGTGATTGAAATGTCTTGGTCCTAAATTCTCAGCAGTTCTGCCTTCCTGCAGCCCTCTTGAATTCAAGTCCTGTTCCTGCTTTGCACAGCCATACAAGAAATTTTTGGACAAGGAACATATGCAGTGTGCCAATCAGACAGCTACAAAATCTACAGAACTGCAACTGGCTGACAAATCTCTCCCTCTGCCCTTGGATAATACCATAGAAGCCTTTTTTTGTATGAGCAATGTTGTAAATATTGTTCATCTTTTTTTCATAATGCTATGTTTAAGTCTCTTTCCAACCTTTCAACAGTGCCAAAGGATTACCAAACATGTACCATATGATTGCTTATGATCTCTGATTCCTTCTGGTGCCCTCCAAATAATGTCATTAAAGCCAGTGCCGTTCTGCCTGTTGCGTTTAGCCAAATATGAGAGCAGAATTTCTCCCACTAACTTAATGTGCTGTATTTGAAGATTGACTTTCAAAGCAACAACTGGCCAAAGCAATCAGTGTTTTGTGTGGCCAGGCAACCTAGGGAACCCTACTGTAAGAAGTGAAAAGCTTTCTTATGAGGACTGTGGTTGAAGACGTTTCTTGGGATTGATTTAGACTCAATAGCTCAATGCTTTGTGGAACTGGAGCATCTTCAGAAGTAAGCAATGGCACATGCAGACTGCCCCTCTCTCCTTCCCACATTAATGACTTCCTTTTTTTCACCTAAAAAAGAGAAAATATGTAGTTATAGTTTAGTCCTGCTTTACAGTGGTGTTTTGCACAAAATCATGCAGGTGTATAGTACGTCCAAAAATATTTACATATATGTTCATTAATTTTTCTCCACTACTATCCCTTGCTTTTAAGTTACTAAAACATTCTGAAGCACTTGGTTTGTTTTTTCTGTCCTGCTCCCTGCACCAAATCACTCATTCTAGTGATTCAATGCAGATCAGGAATTTTGGGGGGGGAAAAGAACGTTGCAGCCAGTTTTAGCTCATCTCTTAAAGGTTGTTGGGTTTTGCTTCCACAGATTTTGAATTCAACAGGCTGCAGAAGGACTGGGTGTCATTTAGCTATTAAAGATTTTTGTTTTCCTGCTTATTGTGAAGTAGCATCATTAACACAGGGAAATTACCATGCTTCACTGTACTGTGTCCATGGTACATTAGAGGCCCTTTTCCATTGTTAAAGCTGAGTCTATTCTTCTGTAAAATCAGGGTCCCATTGGCAGTTCTTTGGCTAGTGAGACAGAGGGACTATTTATTGAGAAGAAGAGTGGTCTAATAAAGGGGAAGAAGTTGAATGTGACAGCAGAATGTTGGTTTATAAATCACTCCATAATTGGGCCAAAATATTCATCCATTTTCAGAAGGCCAGGGAGAAAGAGGACTGCAGTTTTGGGGTAAATGAGCAACACAGTTTTTCCAAAGTGCATTTTAGAAAAGTCAAGCACTCAATCCATTTCTCTTCCCTATACCAAGTGCTGTGCTTTCAGGCTAGTGGAAACTGGTTTGTATTGCTTTATTTTCTTCTTTGAGATGGCATATTGGCTTTTGGTGGAGAAATTGGACTTTTGCTTGAATATGTCTGTATTTTACAAATAGCTTTTTAGTTTAATAAGATGAAACCAATTAATCAGAAAAGTCATTGCCAATGGATTTTACAAGTACATAAAAATATATTGCTTTTTCTTGAAACATTTCATCACCCTTTTAAATGTTCTTTTTTCTTTCCTTTGCCACCAGCGACAAGGAACTGTGATGAATTTGTGCCCTCATACCTTTTCCTGAAAACGTTGATCTTTGGCCCTGATTGTGTATGTGTGTGTAGGGGGGGTGTGTAGACATGTGCATATGTATCTATTTATTTCTGTTGTTTATTTCTTGTCCCAGTGTTCAGTGTGTTTAACTTGTGGCCTGAGGTAAAACAGAGCACACAAGCTATAAAAAGTGGGGCTATAAAAAGTTATTCTTAAAAGGTTACTTGAAGTGGCACAGGACCCAAGGGCTAATGAGCAATCTCTCAAAGCCACATGTTAAGGCTGAAACATTTGGCACAGCAGAGACACTGAAGAAGGCAGTAGCACCTGGTTGTTACCCCACTGCATCCCTGGGAGAGGACATGTCTCCTGGAAACTCTTCTGAGGTCCCTCATTATTCCAGCTTTGCCTTGCAGCTGAGGGTGGGGACAGAGACCCGCGGTCCTGCAGTGGCATGGAGCTCTGTGGAAATGAGTTCTGGCCTCTGCCTGCCTGTCTCTGAACAGTATTGCTCACTTAATCACCTATAGCAATATTTGACTTGGAGGGAATTCTAACATGAGGCCCTGCCAGCCTCCTCTACCCCTAAATTTCCATCAACTCCCTGCCTGCAAGAGGGCTGGGGAACACGCAAGTCATAGGCGCATGATGAGGAACTATAGGATTTCTATCTCCATTACCTCAGCCTTCCCCAGTCCCTTGTAGCCTTGCATTCTGGTTAAAATGCAAAGGATATTTATTAACTTCTTTGAGCATGTGGGGCAGTAACCAGGCAGGCATTGCCTTGAGATGACACGGTTTTCTCTGCTCTCATCAACTCTGTAAACTGAAGCATAAAGAATCTGCTTTGATTTCTGGTAGCTTTGCTGGTTTGCTTTAGTTACCAGCTGATACAGAGATGACTAAAACATGGTACTTTGGGGTAAAATAGGGTGTCAGCCCAAGTACATGGCATATGACACACAAAATTAGCTGTTGCAAACAGACATCTCTGTTCACATCAGCTTTGCCCAATCCTTCAAGAAAACGTATGTGTCATCTGAAAGAAAAACAAACACTAAATTTGGGCAATAGGGAAGGCTTTAATTCTCTTCTCCTGCAAGCAATGGGAGTGCCCTGCAGGACAGTGCCCTTTTTTGTATCCTTGCTTCCATTTAGCAGTGGTTCTCACATTTTAAAAGTAGGTCTAGATATTTTACCAGCAGCCTGACATCATTACTAAGGCTCTGCATATTTACTATATAACTGGTGATCTAGTTGAAGGAAATTATTACATGAGGACTTTAAAGTAGATGCCCCTTTCAATGGAGTGTGAACTTCAGCACAAACCAAACAGCTGCTTCGAGTCCTCCTGGATTTATGAAACTCTCCCATTAGCCACACCAAGTTGTGAATGATGCTGCCCTTCAAAAAGCCAGGACAGCCCAACACCTCCTTCCAGTAGCTGTGGTGTGAGTAGCACGTGCTGGTTTACATCCAAGCTCTTCTGCTGTTTATTTAATTCTCACCTGCTTTTTAGCATGTGTTGAATTCCTAGCCTGTCCTTCGTATTAAAATGACCATATTCCTCTAGGGAAACCTCCATTTCAAACAAATGGTACCAGCACCAAACAACTACTTTGTGGTATCCAGTTTTGTCCTGCATTTGTTTTAAAGCTTCCCAGGAATCCTTGGCTACTTCGTACAAACTGTTAACTTGAGGGTAATAATTTTGTCTGGGTTTTGTCACAGAAATTCAATTAAGGAGGATTATGAACACAGTTGTAGGCCTGTTTCATTTACAGTTGCAAATGAAACCCAGGCCACACACTGATCGTTTATATAGGAAAGGAGATGCTGTGTAGTTTTGAGTGGCCGAATTACCTGCATGTTCCTTTGTGTGGCTTCACTTATTGCAGAAAGGAGGGGAGTGAGACTTGCAAAATGAACAAAAAAAGTAGTAGAAAGGCGGGAAAGAAATCACCAAGAGAAAAACTACCCCCACTGCTTTTCCCTGGGAGGCAAACATCCCTTCTGCACATAATAAACTCCACAGGGAATTTCTTCCTCCTTAGAAAACATTTCCCAAAGGGCAGGAGTGAGTAGTCCTTTATTTATTTATTTATTGTTAACAAAGAGCAATATTCTGTTTTCATGGCCTTGGTTTGGCTCCAAGTCCCAGAGCCACCAGGGACAAGGCATACGGTTTCACTTTTTTTTATTTTTTATTTCTAGGCTGTGAAAGCCAACTTTTTAATTCCTTTTTTCTCTTTTCAAGTTTTTCTGCAAGCAGCTGAATTCCCCAGGTAGGAAAGGGGAGAGGAGGGGGAAGGGAAGAGAAGATGCTTACCATATTGGAGCAAAATGATAGCTGCTGCAGAGGCTAGCTCCAGGTGGAAGCAGCGTGTTTGAAGGGAATTTGTTTATTTGGGGGATGCCTTTTTAAGTTATGAAAGGCAAAACAAAGGCAAAAGTTGTCTTGATGTCCTCTGATGAAATGTCTGTGTTTGTAGAGGAGCAATATGTCTCAGCTTTGCTTTGCAACAATAAACTTGGGAATTACTTTGCACTGCTCTGGAGATACATGAAGGGCAACTGCACTTGAGTCACCTCGTTCTTCTTATGCAAGATTTATCCCACAGCTTTGGGCTCTGTCCTCTAACCTTTTGGCTGGGAAATCCCATACCGATTTCCCTGAGGTATTGCCTGCCTGAAGATGTGGAGGATAAGGCTCAACTTCCATCTACTGATTTTTATTCATAAGGAGTTATCACCGTTTTGCAGATGGGGAAGAGAGAGGTGCTCAAAGGTGGAATTGCAGCCCCAACTGAGTCAAGAATAGGCACAGTCCCAGGCTGTTCCCTGTATGAAGTATTTCCTGCTGGTGAGTGCTGCAGTGTCTGCTAAGGGACCTACACCTTTGGTTAGAGCTCTCTCCAGGCATATTGTTTAACAACTTGTTTTCCTCTTGTTTCTTGCTTTCTTCCTGATCCTTCAATTCTAGTAAGGGCTATACTGTCCTTACTGTGGTTTCAGCTACGTGCTTAAGAGGCTTACTGAATTCTTCACCAGATGAGGAGAAGTAAGCGCTTTAGTTTCTAGCTTTAGATCAGATACTGTTTCTGTACATCTCTCTATACAGCCTTGGCACTGCTAAAGACTGAAAGAGAAGCAGGCAGCTTATTAACTCTCAAAAACTTCAGCAAAATTCACTGTAAGTGTTACAGTGAAGTGTGAACAATATCTACTTTTGCCCCACATCCAGGGCAGTTCATCCTGTGGTGAGGGGCCGCTACAGCAATTTGAATTTCTCAGTTGTTTTGTGGCAGAGTTGTTTTGTGTCAAACCAAACTTCTTGTTGAAGTAAAACCTGGATGAAAAGAATGAAAGGCCTTATGTAAAGGATGATCTGTGAGTCTCTTGCTTTTTGGGCACCTTTTCTGAAGAAGTTAGGACAACTGAAATCAGTATCCTCAGCAGCTTTCAGTCCAGGTGAACATGGCTTTATGGAGAGTATTATTACTCGATGGATTTGAGTCTGAGTAACCTTGCAGAAGTCAATGGATTCACGCTGGCACAAAAATAGTGAGGGAGAAAAAGAGGAGGATTAGGATTTTGCATAACTATCATACTATTTTGTTACAACTGATTGGGACAATCTGTCATAATCCAGTTTTGGTGTGTAATGGGGGAAGGAGATGAGCATCTCCAGAGGGTGACTCACCAGAAGGGCCTTCCCACACGTGGCAAGAGCTGACCTTTGGGACTGCTAGTCTACTCCCGCTGATGTACCAAGTGCCTGGTGCCTAGGCTAGCCCAGCTTTCAGGTGAATAAAGTAGGGTGAGATGAATCTCTGCCTACGTTTCAATCACATGTTTCATATTTGGTAAAGCATATAAAAATAGCCTTTTTTTAGCATCTTTCAATCTGTAGATGGTAGAGTTAGATCCTTAGCCAGCATAAATGAGATAAACTTCAGTGCTGAGCTGAGTTTGCTGGAGTAAATTCTGCTTTGCTCCAGTTCAAGCAGTTTCAAATCTCCATGGAGTTTTTTGTGGCTGTTCTGGTAGTACCTCTAAGTTTAGTACCTAAACTTCAGCAAAAGGATAGAAAGAGGCTGCATGGTATATAAGGTAAACCTGATTTCATATGATACCTTATGATTTGGATAAAGTGCTTTTAAATTCCTGACATCTGGCAGCACTGCCCTCTCAAAGTGTAACAGAGGAATAATCCTTTCAAATCAACTCTGCTGGAGAGTGAAACGTTTTTCACCAGCCTAGTTTAAGAATCATATCTGAGCCTTTCACTGCTAACAGCACAAACAAACAGTGCACACAGGATGTAGCCATTTCAGCAGTTTCCCTCGAACTTGCAGTACATTTTAATTTATTTTCTAGGGGTTTTTTTGAACAAGTTTTTTTTACATAGAAGGAAAAATGTGTGGTTGAATCATAAAGCTAGATAAAGAATTGTGAGCCTGTGTTGGACTGAGGTCCTTTTCAGCCAGATAATGACTTTATCTGCTTATAATGGAAGAATTGAAAAAGATGTGGGAAAGGAAGACTGAAACACACTTGGGAGCCTATATTTCAGCAATGTGGGGGAGGCTGACCATTAATATGGGAATTAATAACCCTCCAAAGCCACCTCTTTTGAGCAGCTGCAGTAGGAACTGGCAGTCCGGAATGCACAGACTAATTCTGTTTCAGAGCAGCTAAAATTAAATGTTTGTTACAGCTTTATGTACATACCCTCTCAGCAGGAGCCGTTTTCCTTCCCTTTAGGCGAACTCAGAAGAGGAAGAATATTTAACAGCCTCGAACTACCCAGTCTGTGTGCCATATGTATACGCCACTGAGCCATGCCTGTGTTGTCAGTGTTTAGACTCTTCCTGAAAGGTGGAATCTGGCTGGTTGCTAGCAGTCCATGTCCTTAGAGGCACTGGAGCAAAATGCTAATGTTGATCAGAAAGAGAAGGTCTGAAATTGTAAGCAAATAGAGAAGATCCATCGTGCGTTTTCACAGATGATAAAAGGCTGAAAGTGGCAGTCTGCTTATCAAATAACTAGATTTATTGAAATAGCCTGTGCTCTCATTAAATGGTTTGCTTTTTATGTTTTTGTTTTATTTCATCTTACTGAAGATGTCTGGGGGTTTTTTTAAACCTACTATTGCTGCTGTGGAAAACTGGCTAATTTAGACCATTTCTTTTGTTAAAGCTTAAAGGAAGAGTGGACTGTAGTGTTCTCTTTTAACTGACATAGCGGGGCCTTAGAACAGAGATGGTCCCTGTCATGAAACCTGAGCTTCCTGGAAAACAAATCATAAAATTAATGTTATAAGTATAAGTTTGTTCCTTGCAAGATGATAGTGCTAGTGAAAGTGTGGCTACACATTTCATTTGGTGTAAGCGTAGTGCTGTCAGCTATGCTCAGAGAGGGAGGTAGAATTGATAATTTTTAATCACTAGAGAGAAATGAAATGCAGAAACAAAAATGTTGCTAGCATGATATGGCATCTCTGTGCTGAAAGGACCATTCCTTTCCTGGCTTAGCAAGGTATTGCATTTTGTGTTTTTGTTCCCGGGGGAACAAGCCACTGCTTTCCTCCTTTTCGGAAAACATTTGTAAGATGAGAAGTGGAATATTAATAATTGAAAATGCAAGTTGCAATAATGCCATTTGCATAAGGATATTTCTTGACCCATGGAGGATATTCACTGTTTGTTGGAGAAAAGATTAGCAGAGGAACTGTGGGAGCCTGATGGATCTAAAAGGCTACCTGGCAGTAAACTTATTTCTCAAGTGAATCTTAATGTGGTTCCCAAGACTGGAATTCTCTATTTGTAGCCTGCTCTTTTTTTCTGGAGGACCTGAGGCACTGTCAAGAGAATCAATATCCCCCTGCACTGGGTGTGGTGCAATAAGCAGATATTAACATCGAGAGAGGGTTTGTTAACAAAGGACTTGGAAACAGATCCTTCCTCCTGCAGAATTTGCTTTGTGAAGTTTAGCAGTGACCTTCACTGAGAAAGTCCTCCAAAGACATGTTAATGATGAACCACATGGAATTCAGCAGCTGTGGTTAAGAGTGGGTTGACTCCATGATATTTTAACCTATAGCTTCAGGAATTGTGGTGGTTTTTTGTTCGGGCTTTTTGAGGTGTTGTTTGTTAAGCCAGATGCTTATGCTGCAGAGCCATCCTTCCATGCTGTTTTCAATGCCAGCGGTACCGAAACATTACTCATAAAGTGCACACACTGTTACGATTCGTGACTTTAACTCTTAGCATATTTATAGGCCTCATTTCCATTTTTTGTGGTCTCATTAATGGAGCAGCAATAATAAATTGAAATGTTAATGGAGGATCATTTCACCAACAGCAGAAGGTATTAAAGAACTTGATAAGATAGTTGAAAGGAAAATAACTTTTTAGTAGTGTAATTTTTTAACCACTGTCCCTGATTGTCTCTTTCTAAACATGTGTAATTAGGGCAGTCTTGAAATTGAGAACATAATTTCAGATGGACAATTTTTAAATCAGCTTTCTGGATACCTTGCATGGGAGATGGACCATTTGTAGAAATTCCAGTGGGGACAGCCATTCTGGAAGTTGAAGCATGAGCAGACTTTGCTGTAGTCATGGTGGTAGAGATAGAAACCCAGAAAGTACCTTTTGTCTATGTGAGTTAATGCCCTTCATTAACAGAGTGTGAAAAAGTGGTCCTTCTTGTATAGAGTGGGCAGTTCACATCCTCTTGTGAAATACTTGGAGATAGTGTTAAGGTGTGGTCTCATATGGGACTTAAATTCCCCAACAGACGAGGGAATTGTACCTCAGAGTCTCTTGGTGGCACTGTACCTCACTTTTCCCACTGGTAAAGTGGACGGCTTTGAGTTAGTGGAACGTAGTAGGATTTTAAGGCTTGGTCATTTAGTATCTGTGGAGAGTTAGTATCTCCTGAGGGAGAGGAGTTACACTGTGGGGCAATCCTCAGCTGGAAGTAAATGGTACCAGACACCATCCAGGACCTTCCCCAGCGCCACGTTGTTGAAGACCTCTGTGCTGAAATTAGTTACAGCCGCAAAGACATTTCTATATGCATGTTTAGAAGTTGAAGGCTAAAACTCGTAAAACATTTGAAGTAAATTTGCATTCTGGCCCCTGGTCAGAGCATCTGTTTGAGTCTTTTGCTGCTTAGTTCCAGAAAGTTTGTTCCCAGTGAGTTTTCATCTCTCTGAGCAGATGCATTAATGCTTTTTGGACTTTGCTTACCCACAAATATAGCAGAAGCTTTGAAGTGGATTGGCAACTTTTCACCACCCTTCTTTCTCTTTTTTTTTTTTTTAAATAATAGGTTTAAAGGTACTAGAGTGGGTCAAGAATTGCATGTTTGAACTGTTTGTTTCCTGCAAGAAAAGAGATTGGCATTTAAATGTGTCATTCAAGCTAATCATCTCATAATCAGGAGTCTGGTGACCTAGAAACTTAATCTAGTCTTGTGAGTGCAAGTATCTGCAACTTTTTAAAGAAAATACAAAAATATTATTTTCAAATGAGACATGATTTGTCGTATTCTCTCTTTTTTTTTGTAGATACCATTAATTTGAAAATTAATGTGAGGTGCCATTGTCTTGCTTCTGTGCAGGCAAACTGTGTGAGCACTAGCCCACTGAGCTAAGCTGAAGGTGAGCAAGTACTTATGGAAGTGGACAGATAAATGCCAATGGAAGGCCATTTGAAACAGGAAGGAAAAAAAAAAAGGGAAGGTTATTTGTCTAGCCTTATTGGGAAATAATCAGAAAAGTGACTGGAAGCATTATATTTCATTTTTTCTTGCTTAGGTCTTGATTCAAAACTCACCAAAATGAGTGGGAAACTTTCCATGGTGTGCTTGATTTCAGGCTGGGATGCCCAGTCCTCACTTACTCTGTCTCCCTGAAACAAATTGATAAGGGCTTCGAGCAAATAAAGATATTTTCAACAACCAGTACTATCAACACTACCTGGCAGTGGCAAGGCAAACTCATATGTTGTGGCTGTAATGACTCTTCGACATGTAGAGAGGAAAACACTTGCTTTGGATATGGATATGGATATAACCCAATCACGTGGCATGGGGTTATGTGTGCAATAAGGTGTCATTTTTAGACAGACAAGTGACCTTGAAATGCTTATAATAGTTTGTTACATTGTCATCTTTTAAACTTCTTACTCTTTGGCTTTATTTCAGTTGTGTTTAATTTTCCCCCTGGTATTTTATGTCTTAAAAAATTAAGTGTGTGCAGATTTGGTTTGGGAATGGAGGTAGAGCACAGCTGGTGGAGTGGAGGAGCAGGGAGGGAGATCTTTTTAAAGCAGCTAAACTTGTAGCCAAAAAAGATACTGCATTTATAATGTTCCCATTCTTCTCAATACTTAACAAGAAAAATGATTGTGTGTGTGTGACGTGAATATTCAGCACAGAGCTTTGGTAGCTGACCGCTCTCTTTTCACAGCCATCCAACCGCACACACATTCCTAGGGGATTACCTCACTGCCAGCGCTCCTCAAAGTGTGGGATATGCCGAAGCCGACCAACTGCAAAGCTCCTTTCTCATCACTGTGGTGCTGATTTTAGGCAATGACCTTTAAAACCACAAATCTAACCCTACATCTACCCCCAAAAAGATTTTTCATCTGTTAGCTAAATGGGAGAGATGCTGGAAGTGGAGATAGGGTAGAGTCTGTAGGTTACGTGTAGAAATTCCTCTCCAAGCTTTCCACTCCCCTTTGGCTCTAAACACTCAATAACTTTCCAACCAGAGAATGTTTGTCCCTTCCTTCTCTCTCTCTTTTTTTGTGTTCTTCCCTTGTTTTGCATATTCTGACAACACTGTTTACTTCAGCCTGCAGCTCCCACTGCTTTGTGTGCTTTCTCTCCATCTCACAATTGCACAAATAAATCACTGAGGAAAATTTGCATTTGATGGGAATTTTTAGGTGATATTAAGTTTTATGGGAGGAATATAATGTATGTGAGTTGGCCTAATTAAACTGAATTTTCATTTGTGACACAGAGGTCTTTATCTGTACAAAGCTATTTTTGTCTTTCATCTT
Organism: Pipra filicauda; assembly: GCF_003945595.2. NCBI lineage: Eukaryota > Metazoa > Chordata > Aves > Passeriformes > Pipridae > Pipra > Pipra filicauda. The sequence continues at coordinate 2,064,556 of NW_024103541.1, read as the reverse complement.
TTTTGCTATTAAACATGCCAGTGGATTTGAAAACCCGTGGATGACAGGTCTCAGAAAGTATCGTCTCTCTTGTAGCAAAATATCTGCTTATGCCAAGTGAAGCAAATCAGCATCATCAAAGAACTGAACAGTTAATTTATGCCAGCAATTTCTGAATGCCAGGAGGACGGAGTCCGAGGCCCATATATGTTGTAGCACCCTCTAGTCGCTCTGTTGGTGACTTGCGTTGCTCTAGAGGAGAGATAAGTCTGGCAAAGTTGTTTAGATCAAGGGAAAGTTGATTAAAAGTTTTTCCAGAGTTTCTGTGCCCTGATAGACTACATAGGTTGAAAGTGGCTTCCTTCCCCCTCCCAAACAGTGGTGTGTGCCCTGGAGCCCTGCTGGATTTGGCTTTGGTGAGCACAAGGTTTCTCTTGCCTCTGCCAGTCCTGCTTGTCAAGTGGGGCACAGTCCACAATGTGATTGCTGGGGCTGTGGACACACACTGCCTGTTCTGCCACACAGGTTGGGGTTGTAACACCTGCACAGTGGGGGGAACACATGGGAAATTCATCCCATTGGCTGCTGCAGCTTTGTTTCAGAGACATGAGGAACCAGCCTCCCAATTCCCATTTTTACCTTGTTCTTAAATACCTGAATTGAAGGGAAGGGCAGAAATGCCATTATACCCTGGGTCACACATCCAACTAGAGCATGCTTAAAGCATACCACTGAACAGGAACTTGGTCTGTGATATTTCTCCCTCCATGAGCTTCAGGAAGGGCTGTAAACCTTCTGCAGGATTCCCAGACCTGACCTGCCAGAGCACAGGTACTTGAGAGAGCTCCATGCAAGTTCTGTGTTTTTGACTTTTTCTGGAACAGGACTGGCAAAGTGTAACTTGAGATTGTCACACTGATTAATACTAATAATGCTGGTGCAGCTCCCCAAAGTGCATGAAGGACTGATCAAAGTGCTAGTTCCAATTTATTTTTCAGGCCTAAGATTTCCACACTTGCACAACTCTCTTCACTGCCATTTTCCATGCAAGGGGTCTGCGTGCCCCTGAGACTGATAGAGCATCTGCTGCTCTGCGAAGACAAAGATAAACTGGCTCATGGTGTGTTGTCATTTCGCTTGCTCTTCAGCATAAGAACAAGCAATAAGAATGCATTTAAGATGTTAATGAAATTAATGAAAGCCAGATCTCGGAAACAGCTGAGATTGTTGCCTGTCTCAGGCAGATTTGTACTTCATTTCAATTACAGATGAGCCAGAACCAAAACCCTGATTAGAATTGCTCCAAATTTTGGATCCACATCTCTCAGCTTTGCAGTTTTGATCAGTTTCCAGTGTTTAATTTTCTTCCTGTTTTATTTTTACTCCAGGTGTTTCAGTGTTTTAATTTTTTTCTCTGTGAAAGACTGGCCTTGGTGATGGACATGAGACCTGCGTCCCGTTGGCTCTGCAAAGGCATAATTTGGTTTCAGGATGCGCTGATACACACTGGGAGAGCACGTACTAGACTTTGGGCTGATAAACACTTCTGTGCCATCTATGCAGACAGGGGGCTGCCCCTACTGGCGTTCTGGCAGCTCAGTACGGCACAGTCCCTGGGAAGTCCTCCTTCCATTAAATGGCAGATATCTTTCTCAGTGGCCTGAAATGCCCACAACTCGTGACAAGTCCCCAGCTGCAAATCTCTCTGATGGTTTGTTACCATGCCTTTACCCATCATGCCAGATGACCCCACGGACAGTGCAGTGTTCTCAGTTTGCACGTATATAAATTCCATTGCAGAATTTATACTTTGATGGAAAAAAAGAAAGCCTCCCGGAGACAGTATATTAATAATGAACAAATTCCTTTTTATGTCTCCTGGATATAAGGGGACCTCAGGTTTTTCCCTGGGGAGGGAGAATGGTCTGAACAGCGCAGTTAGAAACCTCAGAGGCAGCAAGCACGCAGGAAAGGCTGGTTTATTATCTTTGTTCTTTCATTGCTGTCTTCAAATCCCAGGAATAGCATTACTTTGGGCCACAGGTATTGTGCAGTGCATTTTTAGGGGAGATTGAGAAAAACACCTGATCATAATGCTTTAAAAACATTGATAAAAGAGGAATAGGAAAAAATAATTTACATTAAATGCTACAGTGCTTCATTTACACAATATAATAAAAAGCAAATTTTGTGGTTCGAGTAATGATTGCAGGTTATTAAACTGGGCTTTAAAGGCTTTATAAATGAAAGCCTTTTAATAAGTGATGAACATGGATGATAATGCACTTGAAAATAGGGAGAATCTTCATTAAGCTTGACACATTTGTTCTCCACCCACCCACTTCCTTGTTACTTTTCTTGGTCCCTGGATCACTGTCACGAAAAATGCGCCAATGTGACAAAGCTTTAGCTGGAATACTACATGGGAAAGCACCACCTTCCATGGCTGCCAGGGCCTGGAGAACATGACTTCTTGGTAAGAGGTTGTAACACCATGGCTTTCCACTGGTCGGAGCAGGGGTTGTGGGGCAGCTAAAGCAAGTGAGACTCCTCTTTCAGAGCCAGATTCGTCACCAGATGGTTTCCATCTATGTGTGTAAGAGATCTCTCCTACGCCGATCGTTGAGAGATTGAGCGGAGCGCTCACTGAGACACTGCTCTCCCTGGACAGACTTTCAGTTAGAAAATTGGCAGCTGGTGATGCTACAGGCGTGGGGCTGAGAGGCAGAGCAGGGCTGGGCTTCATTAGGGCCTGATTCAGAGCACAGCAACATCAATGGGTGTCTTCCTACCGGCTTGAAGGATCTCACCTGGGCAGTGCTGGAGTGACAAACTTTGAGAATCGTTTCACTGCTTCTTTGTCTTTGCAAGGGTTAGTTCTGATTGGCATCAGATTGTTGCTGAGCCGTGCAGCAGATGGTAGAACTTTCCTTCTCTTGACCCATAATAAACTGATACTGGTGTAAGGGAAACTGATCCTGTAGGTACTGCCTTTTGATTAGATATCTGAGAGTCGTAAAAAACTTCCTGTCACGAGGGTGAGCATATCAGACAGCCCTGCCCAACTGCAGTTTTGGATAACTTAATTTTACCTGCTCAACTTCCCTCCTCATTTCAGTGGAATATTCTGCTCTATTTTGCCTAAATTATTAAAGACTGATGAGGTTTCCAACCTCGAAGTGGCTGCATTTCAGTGATGGATGAATTGATTCTTGTGTGGATATAGTAATCAAGGCATTTTTCAGCATCTTCGGCATGAAAGGCACAATATAAACGTGAAATATTATTTTGTGCCATGCAGCTGCTCAAATCTGAAATACACATTATGTCTCGGTAATATAGACAGTGCTTAAGACTGTTAAATTAAACTATTAAAGCCTATAGAAAAAACAGAGATGACAGAGTGCAAATTAAATCTGAATTATCGTTAAATTGCTGTGCCAGTAGTTTTCAAACACATTCATAGTGACCTGGAAGAGAGCTGGGGGAGTGGAATGACATTCACACCTCCTAATTGGAGTCATTATCCGATCTTTGTTATCACGCTGCCCACAACAAGGGCATCGCTGGGACACCAGTGACAAGGAGGGCAGAAGGATGCCTGTGGACCACAAGGGATACATAGGGATGTTTTGAATGTCCTGCCATCTCTCTGATTTAAATCCAGGACATGGCCAGGCAGTCACTTTGTCAGATATATAGTTTTTAAAGTCAGTAAAGGACTGCAGGTTCTTTTCTGTGCAGGGTGACCGAGGTAGGAGCATGGGGGAGAAGGGGGTCACAGTGCATGGTTGGGTTGTGTTTGTGAGAAGTGTTGGTGTCCCAAGGACATGTCGTTCCTTCCTCCCCACTTCTCTTCCCTGCTAATACCCAGGCTCAGTGAGGGCCTTGCTGGACCGGGGGCTTGTAATAATTCCAGCTATGGGCCTTCATGGACTATTAGGTGGGAAAGGAGCTTTTTAAGTTATCTAAATGATCTGTCTGCCAAAATATGAGTGCACCTGATAGTATGTTCTCAGGTGCTTTTTCTGGTTCATTTATATCCAGTTGCAAGTGATGAAATTTTCAGAACTTCCTTTGGAAGTTTATCCCTGCCCCATTCTTTAATAAACACTCCACAGTGCATTTTAAAATTAAGATTTTGCCTTTGTTTTCCTCAAGTCATTACTCATGACAGGTGCTCCGTGTACTTCTGAAAATCGCTTTCCATCCTTAATCTTTACAAGTCCTTGCAGGCATGTAGGTATCTGTTTATTGTGAGTCAGCCTGATGCCAATCCATCAGTTTGCTTCTTGGAGGACTTTCATGACAGCAGGTGATTAATTTTCAAAGCAGATTCAACCTTTAATCTGCAGAAAAGGAAACAATCTTTCCCCCGCTCCTTTGCTGATTGAATCTGGAAATGAATGAATGATACCTGACTCCAATGTGTTTCTAAGCTAGTTTTCATTAAATATAATTGGTCAGTGCTGATCATCAAGTGTCTTGAAGATTGTCCTACGTATGTATATGGTACTAAAGTCAGAATGAGCTCAGTGATCGATATTCATTCAACATCTTAAACTGCTCAACAATATTAAATGGATTTTCCCAATGTCCCTGCAAAGCGGGGAAATAATGTAACTCTTGAGCAAGAGTATTAAAGTAGAGAGGATAAATGCTACGTCCAAGCAATGCTGAGCAGCTCCTGACTTGTGTCTTTGTACTTGTCATCCTGCTGTTTGTCACCATCAACCAATGCAGTTAAAGCTGGAGAAAACTCCCAGGGATGGCCGAGAAAAGCCAAAAATTAACAGAAGTGGAGGAAACATCTCAAAGTGAGTTCCCTTGTATGTGCTTTTATATTCCCAGATATGTCAGTGGCTAAGCTGGGACTAAACCTGAGTGCACACACAACCGTAGCTCTGAGTATAGTTTAGTTGTTATCTGGGTGGTTTATTAGTTATTGGGCTTCTGTACAAAGGATGGGAACACTGATCTCTATCCTTAAGTCCATCTCTTGCTATACTGCTACAATACATTTCCTGTTTCCAGCATGAGACTGAGCCTCAGTCCGTGAGAAGCTAAGCTCATATGCAAATCATTTTACATACTGCTGCACTATAAAAATCATACTAATTTTATATACATATACAGTTAGCTCAGTAATGGCTAAAGATCTGTGTTCCTCCCTGGACTTACTGTAGGAAATCTCTTCAATTTCCCTGCTGCAAAATGGGAGAGTAACTAACAGTGTATTTAATTTAGTTATTTAAGGCCGAGCCTGCTACGGGACATTTCTCTGTGGCTATGACTTCTTGGGAGATTTGAATGAATGACCAAGAAGAATCTGAATCACCCAGTCATGCAAATTAAACTATTTCAATAATATGAGGGCTACTTTTCCTGATCCATAGTAATTGATGAGGCTCATTATATGTTAATATCACTCCTTTTTTTTTTAATCTTACATGTAATTCACTACAGTGTTTCAATGTGAAGGTATAATTAAGATTCAGATGGCAATTTCATTCTAGACTGCTCTCTACACTTGCTTTAATAAAAATTAAAATTTGGGATGCTATTTTCTCTAGAGGCAGAAAAAAATATTCTTTTTGATACTTCAGATATAAATCCACTCAGCCACTGCTGAGTTTTCTAATTGTGAAAAAAATGCAAGGTACTACCTCTTCCAGGCAAGCACTGCTTCTCTGCCCACTCCATGGTTTGGTGCCCCAGCTGAAGATCTTGTGTTCAGTGCAGCAGCCAGGGCTTAGTTTCTCAGTGCTTAAAAACTCTTGACTTTCTTATCAGCTGTGACCAATGACCAGTTCCTCCATCTATATGTTAACATTAACTATCAGTGTTCATGGTGCTGGTGGTATGGCAGCCAGCCACTCCAAGATCTGCATCACCAAGCAGTTGAGGCGCACATCTGTAGGTGAACCCACATGACATTTCATTGCAATTTTATTTTGCACATTAGGGGTTTATGTGGGGCTTCAAGTGGGCAAAAAAGGCTTCCCAGTGAGGGCTGGAGAGGCACATGTGTGTCTGTGTCCTTGTGGCGTGTCATTGCTTTGCGCTGATACTCTACCACCAGGCTCTGGCTGTATGTGGGATTTGATGGCTGCCTACCAGTTGACTACACACATGAGTTTGTGCCGGGGATGCAGCTCACTGTTGACAGAAACACTTTGGAATGTAGCATATGAAAAGAGCAAACCGAAATGTTTCTGTAATATCAGGAAAAGACAAATGTGGGTGTACATGAAAACATCCCAGAGAGCCTGCTGACACGGGCAGGGAAGGGGGGAGGTGGGAGTTCCTGTGCTTTTGTAAAGCGAGCAAAATAGTCACCACCTGGTAGTGGGGATTTCTGAAGTGGATGACAAAAATCTCATTTTTTTTTTTATAGCAACTGTTTTTTGGAAGCGACCATTTTGTTGCTGTTTTGTGTAGGCTGACATATCAGGTGCTTTATGAACCCGCTTCAGAGGCTTTCTTTACTGGCTTCTTGAAGAGAGGGGGGCTGTGTGTCTGGAGCACTAACCTTGTGTGGGGTGAGCTGCAGCTCTAGGCAGCAGTGGTGCCCAGCAGGGTACACCAGGTCATTTCTCTGCCCAAAGGGAGGTGTGCATTTTATAGCACTGTCAGTGCCCACAGGGATTCATAGGCTGTAATGTACACAAATAGTCCCACCAAAGCCATGCAGCCTCCGTGGGGGTAGAAGAAGAGCAGTAGAGGAAAGACTGCCTGTGGTGGCAGCTGTAGCCACCAGGGTGGGGAGTGGGCCAAAATTCCACCTCCACCTCACTGCTGGAGTGGATGGGACAATGTACAAATGTTTTTCAGTGAGATAAGTTGTGGGGGCTCTATAAGAGCCAGAGTGATCATCATCCTGCTCTACAGTGGGGAGAACTAAGCAAAATCAGGGAATGGGTTTCTGACTCAGTTTCCCCTCCTGTAAGCTGGAAGAAATCTTTCCTAAAGATGCTGTAAAAATAGTTATATTACATAGATGCTGTGGTGTGAGGGATCGTGTGAGTCCTTCAGAGAGACAGCTTGCTGTCTGACAGCTGCTTTAAAGATGTAAAAAGGAATGCAAAGGTTTGGCTTCACTTTGGGCCATGTGGAAAAGCAGGATGTGTCTTTCAAAAAAGGAATTTATCACAGCATTGTAGTTCTGAAAGACTGCAAGTATTCTAGGTCCTATTCTCCCCGGGTGTAATTGCAGCTCCTGCGCCAGGCTCTCCTAATAGTGGGGATTTGGGGTTGCCTGTCCATGCAGGTAGCTATGGTGGAAGTGTGTTGTCTCTGTGCCATGTGTTGTACTGTAATGTGAGTTTTGGAACTGAGCCTGTTTTTAATAAATTGTACCTTTTCCTCAACTGCTTCCCGTCTAAATACAATGTGTTAACCCAAAAATGAGCAACCATCACAGCAGCTGTCAGTGGATTTTCGTATGTTCTCAGCAAAGACCCTCTGAGGAATTTCCTTATTAAACAGACGAGCTATCAAAAGCACCTCTTCCTGCCAAAAAGGGCAGAAAGCACAGAGAACCGAATGAATGTTCAGTGAAATTGTTGAAGTTTAACGAGGTCGAGCCTTGGAAGGAGATCTTTCCTGACTCATGCCTGCTGCAAGGAGACTCAAAATAATAAGGGAAAGTCTTGAACATAAAACCTTTATCATCTTTGTTTTGACCCTTTCAGGACATACCAGTACTTTTGACACATTTCTGATGGATGCTGTTGCCCTTAAAGCTGAGCTGGGCTGGGGGGTGTTTGTAGGGCATCACATGCAGTGAGGTCTTGGCTTCTCATGGACAAACCCTAATCAGGGAGGCTGGGGAATGTTGTTTCAGTTTCAGTCACATTTCAGACTTGATCTTGAGGAGGGAAAGTACTGACCTCAGTTGTAAGAAAACAAGTGTGTCACCAGGTGTGTATGTAACTTTTGGTGATTGAGTAAAACAGACCAGGACTCTCCAGCCTGGAAAGGAGATGGACCAAGTGGGCATGTGGTGGTGATCCAGCAGATGCAAGGGGGTGTGGAAGCAAACAGGGAAGGGGGAAAAGAGGTAGCTTCAGACATCCTGAAGTCACTGTTTTGCTTGCTGTGCTGTTTTATGGCTAATTCTAAAGTAGCATTGGTTCGATAGTGGTGTTGGATGGAAAGCTATGAGAAGATCAGGACAAGTGGTCATAGTGGAGGAATTGACCTAGAAAAGTGATAGGACAAGGCTTGATTGAAGCAGTAGAAAGGCAGAACCTGGATTTTTGTAAAGAAAGAAGGAAAATGATCTTATTTGAAACAGAGGGTGATGTTAAAGAGAAATACTGTGTCTGAGAGGCAGACGAATTGATCACGTAAATTAAGACTGTTCATTTCAGTGATAGCACAGAAATGTGCTGTCTGCTTTTGTTCCATCTCAACCTGGGTTTGGCCATTTTTATTTCAAGTCACTGCCAGAAGGTGTCCTTTAATGCTGCCCTCCTGTACTGAATTCAGGAGAAGGGCTCCTTACCGGATCTAAGTCTTTCCATTATCTTATTTCTTTCCTAAGGGAGCAAAATTGATTTCCAGTAAAGCAGCTGGTTGATTTTTAAGATTCCAGACCTGCCTATTTGTTTGATCTTTTGGTTTTGCATTTAACTGGTTGCTCGCTCTGTCCTGCCTCTAAATGACTTTCACCCAGTCCATGAGCACGGACTGCAGCTCTGTGTCCAGGATATCGCACACTACACCACTTCTCCAGGGACTCCCACCACATTGTTGGTTATGAAAGCTAATGAAAAGTGCTGTTTCTCCTTTTTCTTCAGTGGTTTTGATTTTTATTCATTTTGTCCCTGCCTGTCAGGACTGGATGAGTGGAAAGGAAGGGGGAGTCATTGAAGCTCTTTCATCACAGACCCTGAGCACGCTCTGCTTCACTCTTCCCTTATTCCCAGGAGTAAATTACCACTTTTTTCATACCCTTGAATTTTCTTTACGCTTGTTTTTTACCCTTGTTGCCTTGACTCCTTCTTTTGGCTCTGAGATCCTCATCTTTGAGGCATTTCCTATTTTAGTGAGTATGTTTGGCAGTAATTAACATTGGAGCATGGTCCAGGCCAACAGTGCAATACATACTTTGATATTTCTTACTTATTTTTGATTAATGTTCACACACTCAAGCCAGTCAGTTTCAAAGTTAAAACCTTTTTTTTATCTGTTTCTGACCACTGCAAACTTTTCCTTTTATGTAGAGGAGAAAAGATCTTTTCCTTGTGCTTTTTAAGGGGATACAGTAGGGATGAGGAGGCTGGGTTAGGAAGCTGGCTGGTAACTTTGCGCATTATACACTGGGTTGAATAGGACAAAGTCTGTTCTCCAGAGTTGCTTTGGTTGTGCAGCACTAGGCATTTGTTTGTGAATGACGCAAGTACTGTGCAGATGAAAAAGTAAGCATAGCTGTGTCTGGTATCCAGCATTACTTTTTAATACCTTTCTGAAGATAGCTTTTATTCAGCAGGAAGTTGGTTATTTGACACACTGTATCCTTCTTCTGGGTAGTACATCCCTATGGGATTCCAGAAGGCTACTGGCACAACAATTAAGAGTGCATATTTTAAGCAGTGCTTTTTGACAGATGCAGATAAAACTGGCAGTCATTCTCTCCATCATTCTCTCCGGTGCACTGCCAGTGGCAGTATCCAATATCAAATGCTACAGGGAAGATGCAAGAAACTACATTGTGCTATAAAGGAGTTTCCTCTCACTCACAGCCATCAGAGCTGGCTGGTGCCCTGAAGTGTGCTAATGTTGTTCATATAGGGATTTTTAGCTTGTGAGTGATCTTAGGAGTGAGTTGTTGATTTTACAGAGCAGAGCAGTGATGGAAGCAAAGGTAGGTGGAGCAGTATGGCTTGGGGCAAGTGTGGAGCCAAGGATGGTCAGGATAAATTGAAATAGTGCAGTGGAAATTCTTGATTTTCATTACTTTTATCACTTACAATCCATACAATTTAGTCCTTTCTCTCACCTGGATAAATTAAGAAAATCACTTACTCAAGTCCATAGGCAAATATTACAATAATTTTCTCAGAATTAAAATAAGCTTTTCTAATGAGTTTTTATGGTCTATCATCCAGCAGCAAAGACTTGTAGAACTTGAATGAAAAATAAGTGTGCTTTTTTCCTCATTACTTAATTAGCCAAACTCTGCTTTCGCTTTTAACTGTTGTTATATGTTTGAGTGACTGGGATTTTGCTCTTTCCTCATGTACTTGAGTCAGCAGAGTGATCACTCAGCTTTGACCCAATAACCATGTAGGAGATGGGACCACTTGACTTCCTGTAATTTCTTGACCCACCACCTGTTGAAGAGAGAATTAACACAGAATTGATACAGATGATTTGGCTATAACATCTCAATGTATCAGCATCAGCCTGAAATATCCTGCCTGGAGAACGTCAGACATGAGCATTGCCAGCCCTGACATCACCTGTCTTGGGAGGCTGCGCCGTATCGTTCTGGCAGGTGCTTCCCAGTAACAAAGAGAGATTAAATATCCCAAAGAATTTTACTCAGCTGTGTAAAACATTATTAAAAAGAACTTTCAAATAAAGTTTGTGTGTTTCTTGCTCTCTGGCTGCGCACTGCTGGCTCGTTTCGGAGGTGTGGGAGGCATAGGCACTGGCATGGTGTGGTGGCAAGACTCCACTCCTGCAATTTTAGGAGGGCATTTGTTGGAGAAAGGTCCACTCAAGCTGCAGAATTGCAGCAGCTTTAGCTGTGGTTATGTGGACAAATATATTTTCATCCAGCACTATCAGCAGAGTGCAACTGAGTAGGACTGCAAATTGTCGAGTACATTGTCCTGTGGTGTAGCGGCCAATTTCACACTGCTGCCCTCAGGGGCACAGCAGACATTGCAGGTTTGCAGGCACCACCATTCCACCTCCTGCTCTCCTCAGGAAGAAATCAACTTGACTTTGTGGGTTTGGATTTTTCTCTTCTGTTTTAAAGCTTCAGCACATCTCCAGTTTTTGTATACAAAATAGTCCCCTGTAGAAAACTCTGTTAGCACAGACAGTGCTTGTTGCCCTCTACTTTGAGCTCTTATATTCCGGTTTTCTGAGAACTTTGCCATTCGGAGTGTCCGCATCAGTAAGGCAGCGATAACCTGTGCTGAGTTTCCTGAATTTGGTGGCTGACCTGTGCTGATGTCCATGCTGTCCCAGCTCAGCTGCTTTCCTTTCCTGATGTAGCTCAATGAGAGCTGGCCCACTTTTGTCTACACTGTGCTGCAAATACTCCTGCAGTTGCATTAGAGTCTGTGATGATGATATCACCTATTTTTGGTGCTTAAAAAAATTAAAAAGATGACTTTAAAAAAAGATTAAAAGGAAAGAACAGAGAAGGGAAGTAAAAAGAACATACCTAGGTCAGCTGCATGCAGAGTGTTTCACCATTCTTGGGAGATAATGGCAAATCTTTCTTTAATCTGCTGTTCCAAGCTGCTGAATTGCTCTGGGATCTCTGATTTATCCAAATATCCTCTCTTACACTGAAATCAGACTCTTGATGTTGCCTATAACTCTTCTTAGAGCTGCAAATCCTAAATCAGTTTAGCATTTCATCTGTTGTCTTTACTCCTTTGAATAGAAATAATGGCAAGAAGATAGAGGGATAAAGAAAAACACCAGTGGGAAGTAGAATCAAATCTGACTGATGAAATATAATGTTGTTAAGCCACAGATGTTAAGTACCTTCAATTGATTCTTGACATATTCTTCCAAAGGGTCGTCTCCTGTGACCCTCACAGGAAGAGCCATCGGGATGCGCATGTGGCAAGTCTATGCAAATCAGAAGCAAAACATTTGCCCATAAGACTTATAAGGAGCTTTTCAGTTAGACAGTGGTGGTGTAAATACCAGCCTGATCTGATCTATTAGTGTAGTTGAGTCTAACCTCTCTGGCCTTTTAAACGTGGGAAAACAACAGCTCTGAGTGGCTGTTGGGAGGTTTCAATTACATTTGCACCCCAGAGGGACACAGCAGTGACCTGGTGCTGATGGATTTATAAGTATGTTATCTGACAGGAAGGTGGGTTTAAAAACAAAGCTTGCAACACATGCTTAGCTATTACACTGAACTACTTTTCTTGACTTGGACATCTCTATTTTTCTCCTCTCGTCAGGCTCAGGTAGTTCAGAGGATTCCTACCATTGAAACAAAGATTGTTTCCTCATTGATGTCCCAGAAATCAATCTAACAGTATCAAAACAAAAGTAATTTTAGATAAAAAAATGCACCAACATTTGAATCACTAGCAGGGAGAGAAACCTTTTGCTTCAGATAGTTTTTTTAAAAGCTGAGAAGATTATTTTCTCTGACTAGTCTGAACAAGAGTTATTTCAAGTATAAAAGGACAAGTTAGATTTTTGGGAACACTTTTACATTTAAATCCTTGGAATAAACATGCTTCATTGATATATTGTCTTGCCCACATTATATCATAGGAGAGCTTGGTTTACTTAGCTGGAAGCCATAGATGATTTTTCTTGAGGGTTATGAGTTGCTATCCTTATTCCTCTGGAGCCTTTTATTCTCTTTTGGGACTAACCATTAACAAGAGAAGAATTAAATATTGATGGGAAATAATTAAAACATTTTAAATGGGATGAAAAATACACAATTGTCATGACTGTGTAAGTGTTCAAATTAAATAGTAATATTTCGTCTTTCTCTAGGATGTCACAAACCTACAAGAGTACATTCCAGCTCAAAACAACTGTCCCGTGTAATGGTTTCAGTCTTACAGATGTATTCACCATTAGCCTATGTGTGAAGACTACTAAGCAGTTTTTAATTAACTTATGTCAAATGTTGCATAGTGGTACATCAACAAGAACTTACAAGAAGAACAAATCCTCATTCAGCTCAGATCAATACATGTACATAATTCATTGCACCTGTACAGAAATACCCCGCAAAGACACTTTAACTCTGACCCGTGAGGCTTTGCAGACAGCAAAGTCTATTTCAATAATTATTGCAGTAACAGGGATGAATAGGAATATATCCTCAGATGCTTTTGCACGTAGTAGCACTTAATGATGCCTGTATCTGCCTGCCTGCATTAAATTGTGTAAGTTACCTTTTGCAGACCTAGGAGCTGAACCAGGTGTTCCAGACATGTTAGCCCCAGTTCACATCCTCTTTGATCTTGTAATAGCTTGATGGAAGTGAATGGCATGGACCTGTGCTATGGATTCATCTGCAGGTACCTCTTTCTTCAGCAGACTCTAGTTTTGCCTTTTCAACTCCTCAGAGCTAGTCTACCAGGCAGTGTCAATGTGTAGCTATGTACTGTGAGTTTGGATCTTTCCAGCAGCATTATGACCCAGATATTCTCAGGCAAGTTGTGTAGCTGTGCTCCGTCTGCTGCGACTAAATTGCTGATGATACCTGTAGTACACGTTTTAAAGATGGTGTGAGTGTATCTGCATCTGGCTTAGGGATTCCAGGATAGGTCAGCCCTAAAATGTGAGATGCTCCTCACTTGAGCTGGTGAGACTGCAAAACATGATTGGACTCTCCAAAGGACTGTTGAAACTTTATAAGCTATTATTTTTGTATTCCAGTAAGAACTACCCTTTGGCAAGAAAAAGGCCCCAATACTATTCACTATGTAACATTTTTGAAAACACTTCTGCTTTGCTATACTTTTGTCTTGACCATTTGCTTTTTCCTCTAGTGGAGAACAAGTGCTTGAGTCTATGCAGTCTCGGCTGGTTCAGGTGTGCCTGAGTACCATCACCAAATGTCTTAGAATGGGCTGGATGCTAATACTTAGCCTGAAGCAAAGAGGCTAAAGAGGTCCATAGGTGGATATTTTTTGATGAGAATTCACCTACAGTGCTGCAGCAAGAGATCTAATCTGAAGAAATGAGATCACCATGACAGACAATTATGTGGACTTTGTTTCTGAGTTGCACAGAAAGTAGTTTGGCATAGCCAACAACTTTCCTGCATAGCAAAATTTTTCTCTTAGCAGTCTGTGCACGGATCAGTCAGGAACATGATGTCTACTTTCATAATTTTTCCTTATTCCTATTGCTTCTCAAGTGGTCACTGAGGTACAAGAATGAGAAAATTTAAATGTGTTAACGGCCAATAACAAGTAGCTTTTGCATAACTCACTACTCTGACAGAGCTCTGCAGCAGCAGCAGCATTTCCAGTCCATTCTCTCTAGGTGATCCCTGTTGCCAACCCTACTATATAAAACAAACCAGCTTGGGACAAACAGGAGTGTGTAACTTATCCATCCCTGCACCTCACCAGCAATAGCCTCTTGCTGCATAAATCAATGTACTGTTTACCCGATGAGGCTCAGAATATGAAATCAGGGATTTTCACTGCTCAGTGTGGTTCCTGTTTGAAACTTGTGTGACCTCCCTGGTATTGACAGGTTAGTGGCAATAAAACATTTTACTGAGAATCTTTGGCAAGGGTGGCTTTTATTATGTGTTTTTCCTGTCTGACAGATGGTTTTTGGTAGAAGCAAGGGTAGAAATTCTCCACAGCAGTTGCAGGGAGACTTGGCCACATCCACTAGCATTAATTATAATAATTGTCCTTTGTAATTAACTGTGTGCCAGAGATGGAGGCACAACGTCATGTCTCTGCTGACTCCATCTGATTGTTGGGTCCTTTTGTGGATTGCTCTCCCACAACTGGGAAACAGATTGTTTGGGCTGGAATTAGAGAGTTGTAGGTAGGCAGCAGCTGCTCTTGAGATTTTTTTATATGCTAGTTGGATGTATGAGATCAAATTGGTTTTGTTCATTTAACAGCCTGTTCAGTGGAGGAGGAAGAACAACATGAGCCCCTGTAACTGGTAACGTTCTATTCTGATAGAGGCTCTGCCTTAGGTGACACTTGGGTGTATTTACAGCTCTGTAAACGATCAACTCCTATTCCCCTGCAAGTGTAGGAAACGACTCTACGTGTACCTATTCCTGGTGGAGAAACCTGTACTCATTGTGTGTCATACCAGCCAGTACAGGTGGCATTTGACCTGAACTCAGTGTAAGCATTTACTCAGTGAATGTAGCACTACAGAAATTATGCAGGGATTTTCTGCCTTGTGATTTAAACCTGGAGCTGATCTCACTGTCAGGACCCTCACATTTAATATGTCAGCCTGTGTACAAAAAGAGGGTCTTTCATCCTAGCCTCATTGACGGTAAAGAACCCAGGCTTCCACACTTCTTTGGCAGGGTCCCTTGCTTTCGGGGTTAGCATGCAGATAGTTGAAAGCTTTGCAGTTTTTCCTAGAAGAATTTCACATCAGTGGGAACAAGGGACTTATCTGGTATCTCTTATACAGGAAGGAGTATCTTTACTGGAAGTGTGAATATTGCAGGTGGGTTACTGCAATAACCCACATAAGTCATGTGGATAGCAAGGTTGGAATGATAGGGCTTATACTACTAAATTTTCCTCTGAAACTTAGTCCTTCGTATCATGTGTAGCCAGTCATATCAAGCTACAAAGGGCAGAAGTCCTCTCTCATTCCTACGTCAGCAGAACTGTAACATTCTCCACATTTGATCGTGTCTGCAGCAATGCTCAGAATCCCTATAACCTGTTTCACCCCAAAATCTCAATGCATTTCACAAACCTTAGTAACTATGGTGTTTTGGTAAGGTGAACAGGCAATCTAAGCACCACATCTTGAAAAAGCAAGTTAGTGTTCAGAAAGGTTAAAAGAACTGCCCAGACTTTGCTGAGATTCAAATCCAGAGTTCTTGCTGGCCAGTCCTGCCCCTAAACATCAGAACTGCACCAGATGATCTGCTGATGTGATTGATGCACTTCTACTCTTGTCAGTGGTCTTGGACTGAGTTACAGCTGTGCAATCTACAATATTGTGTGCAAATTGATGTTTCATGTTCAGGGTACGGCATCAATGCAGTATTGAAATGAAATCTGATTTGTGTCACACAGCCTTGACAATGTAGAAACTGCAGTGATGCTGTGAGTGAACAGGTAACCAACCATGCCGAGCCACAAGATGGATGTTGCCCAGAGACAGTCCTATGCTGTGTGTTACAAAACCTTGATGAACAAATGATTAAATTCTCAAAGTAAAACAAAGATACTCGACGTTATCTCAAGAAGAAATGCAAGGTGGCTGCCAACCCTGAACTGGGGAAAGAAATCTATGCTCTTTTTCTCTTTGGCCTCATGCCAAGTCAAGGCTGACACCAGGAGTGGATTTGACTTTGCTCTGTTCAATCTGGAGATGTAGGAGCGCAACAGTACAGCTTATTTTGGCACCTAAATCAAAACTTTCAGAGAAAATAAGAAAATCTGTGTTTTCCTCCTGCATCAATTGCATCATGCAGACTTCAGGTTATGATACTGCATTGCATTATTAAAGCTAAATTCCAAGGGAGCAGGTGGCCTAGTGATGTTATTTCAGGTCCCAAGCTGATTGGCAAATCTGTCATGTTAACATCAAGTGAGAATAAGTATTGGGTGCTACAGTCAAGAGTTTTTTTCAAAGCAGGGAGTTACTGATGGTAATGACTATTAGTGTTAAATGTTTGCGTTTTTGTAAAGGAGTTGACTATAGTTTGTACTAGTCACTGTACAGAAGAAAAGGAGACAGTATTTTCTTTGAAGACATTCAATTCCCAAACTATTTTGAAAGTTTGGGAGAGTTGGGACTGTTGCTTCTCTAAGGGGTGTATCTGTGTTGCAGCTTAGAGGGTTATTTCTGCAGGCTCAACTGGAGGAGAAGGCATGGATCAGAGCAGGAAATTCTTACTTGTTGCCTGTTACTATTCTACTTACTTTAAATCAGCTCCAAATTGGAAAGAGAAAATTAAATAGAAAGAAAACCCATATCCAGTGTTTTCAGTATTCAATAAAAAAACCAAAAACAACACAAGGGAAAGAATCTGCATCTCAATCTCATCGTTGCATTAAAGGAGATGTACTGAATTTGCAGAATGGCTGCAGCAAGTTGTGAATAATGTATGAAAGGAAAAAATTGC
This sequence comes from Pipra filicauda, assembly GCF_003945595.2. Classification (NCBI taxonomy): domain Eukaryota; kingdom Metazoa; phylum Chordata; class Aves; order Passeriformes; family Pipridae; genus Pipra; species Pipra filicauda. Next base: position 2,047,539 of record NW_024103541.1, on the reverse strand, counting down.
TTCCCTGTGCACAGAGAGAATGCAAACAGCTGTGCTGTTTGCCGTGTGCTGGTTGCACATATACACTGGCATCACTGGGGACCCATGAAGAAGAATGCAGCAAATCCAGAGTTCCCAAGTTTTCCCTCCTGCTCTGGCTCAGTCCTTAAAAAAGTTTAAAATTACTTTTATTGCTTATAATCAATTTTTGTCCCTTGTCTCTTCTTTTCTCTTCTGTTGGCAACTGGCCAGTTAGAGGAGGGAAAAGGAATGAAAAACATACACAAAGAGGCCAGATAAGGAAACACAAATTTAAATATGTTACAGCAAAGATTTTTTTCTTTTTGAAGCTCAGCCTTCTCTTTTTCAATGTTGTTGTTTATTTACTGTAGATGAGAAATCAGGATTAGTGGGCTTGGCAAAAGTCAGTGTCTTCTAGTACTACAAACCAAACCTTGATTTTTATCTCCTCTATGTTCACTCAGTACCTTGAGTAGTCAATCTAGAGATCAAGTCATATCAGGAGTGACTGAGAGAACTCCGGTTCTTTAGCCTGAATTAAAGGAGGCTCCTGAAAGGAGCTTGAAACCTATCTGAAAGGAGGTGGTAGTGAGGTGAGAGTAGGTCTCTTATCCCAACTAACAAGTGATAGGATGGGAGAAAACAGCCTTAAGCTGTGCCATGGGAGGTTTAGATTGGATATTAGGAAAAATTTCTTCACTGGGAGGGTTGTAAAGCACTGGAACAGGCTGCCCTGGAAAGTGATTGATCCCTAGAGGTGTTTCAATGACCTGTAGCTGTGGCACTTATGAACACGTTTAGTGGTGGACTTGGCAGTGCTGGGATAACAGTTGGATGCAATGATCTTGGAGGTCTTTTCTAACCTAAAAAAGCCTAAAAACCCAACCATATGAAGTTCAACAAGGAGAGTGCTGGATTCTGCTCCTGAGGTGGGACAACCCCAGATGTACAGACAGACTGGGGAATCAGATGCTGGAAAGCAGTGCTGTGGAAAGTGACCTGGGGGTCCTGATCAATGGCAAGTTGAATCTGAGTCAGCAGTGCCCTGGCAGCCAGGAGGGCCAACTGTGTCTTTGAGGACATCAGGCAAAGCATCGCCAGCAGGTTGAGGGAGGGGATTGTCCCGCTCTGCTCTGCACTGGGGCAGCCTCACCCTGAATATTGTGGCAGTTTTGGGCACTACAATATAGGAAAGATATTAAGCCATTAGAGGGTGTCCAAAGGAGGGCATTGAAGATGGTGAAGGGCCTTGAGGGGAAGATGAATGAGGAGCAGCTTAAGGGCACTTGGTCTGTTCAGCCTGGAGAAGAGGAGACTGAGGGGAGACCTCATTGCAGTTACAACTTCCTTGTGAGGGGAAGAGGAGGGGCAGACACTGGTCTGTTCTCTGTGGTGAGCAGTGACAGGACCCAAGGGAATGGCCTGAAGTTCTGTCAGAGAAGGTTTGGGTTGGATATTAGAAAAAGCTTCTTCACCCAGATGGTGGTTGGGCACTGGAACAGGCTCCCCAGAAAAGTGGTCACAGCACCAAGCCTGACAGAGTTCAAGAGGCGTTTGGATGATACTCTCGGGCACATGGTGTCGTTCCTGGGGAGGATCCTGTGAAGGGCTGAGGGTTGGACTCGATGATCCTTGTGGGTCCCTTCCAATTCAGCATATTCTGTAATTTTGTAAATGATTCTATGATTCTGTAATTTGATATGATGTTAGAATCTGTTCAAAATAAGGTTGGTGTGTCAATGCATCGCAGGTCAGACCTTCAAATTTTTTTTGTCTTGATAGTCTTCTGGTCAGAAAATGAGACCTATGGTGAGTTACATGAGTTACAAGTAACATGAGTTACCTTTATGGTGGTGTTAAATAAGGTTTAGGGCCAGCAGGACACCAGTCTCTTCTAGAAGGTTATCTGAACTCATGTTTTTGGAAGAGAAGGGGAACAAACACAAGCCCATTAGTTACTTAGCTTTCATTCAATAAGCTTTTAATTTTCTTTTTTAAGTAAGCTTTAAATCCTACAGTCTAAATTTAAACAGATGAGCGAATAGCAAAACACAGCTCAAAGAGCTGTCCCTCACTTCTAGGAGAAACTTTTCTCTGATGTGCTGAAGAAAACACAGACAATTAATCATTTTTATGCTTTCAAAGCATTGGTATGATGGTGCCAAACTTTTTCTGACAGATCTCGTCTACTTCAGTTATCTGCCACTCCGGTTTATGAGGTTTCTAGGGCAACTGTCATCTTTGTAGTGAACCACCCAGCGTACTCCCAGGATTCGTAGAAGGATGCTTTTCCTTTAGCTCTCCTAGATTTCAGAGCTCAGTTTCTAAAATCACAACAGCAAAATATTATTATTTATGAGAACAGGTGAATGATTTCTTGTTTTAGATTTTTGCAGACCTGATGGTCGGGAAGGCTTCAGCTTTCTCCCGTGTCAAGTGTCTTCATAGGCAAGGGGTCTTGCCCAAGAAGATTGTTGTAACTCTCTTGAACTTTGTTGGAAGTAACATTAGCTTCATTGCTCTGGAAAAATGTAGTTGTCTCAACCTGGCAGCTGGGCTTCTCATAAGAGGAACAAGAGAGGTGAAGAAAAAGGCAGTCTAAACAAAGGACTCTGAACTAGTAGTGCTGAGAGGGGCAGCTTCTGCAGACTATCCATGAAATCACATCTGTCAAAGACTCAGTCCATCTGAGGAAAATGATATGGGAATATTTGTATTGGTGGAACCTGGTCCTAAAAGGACAGGAGCTAGTTTCCTGGCTAAAGGAGATGGGAGCCTTTGCTCTCTAAGTCCACAGCCTGGAGGGAGTTCAACGGGATGCTGTGGTTCCAGAACGCTTGTTCAGATATGTTTATTCTGGGGAACAGGGAAACAATTAACCATGCTACCTGAAAGAAATAAATAATCTGATTAGTCTGACATTCCAGATTCTGGAGGAAAATGTGTATACATGTTATGATAATTAAGTATGTTTGGCTCCAAAGTAAAGTCTCTGTTCTTAGAACACTTGTGAAATACAATAATTTTATCATTCCATGTAAGATGGATGGATAGTGATGAAGAGATGTAAGGAAGCTGCATGACAACTGGGTGCAGGTCAAGACAAGAGGAATGGAGTTCCACCGATGTATTCACAGAAACATTACTCTGTGTATTAACTTTGTGTTCTGGTGGTGTCTGAGAGATCTTTGACAACACTTTTAGGCTGGATATTGTGTATTTGAAAAGCATCTAGAGTGTTGGTGGTAGCTATTGAGGAAGCAGTATTCTTCATTGCCCGTTGGTATCATTCTTCCTGCACTGTGTAGAGGCATCAGCCGAACAGCATTGATCATTCAGATCTCAGTTTCCAGGCCAAAATGTAACAAAGAGGCTTGTTGGCTCCATAGCTAGCTAAGGATAAATGGGTACCATGCTTTTCACCAGACCTTCTCTATGGGGTGGTAGAGGGGCAGTTTGACATTGGAAATAAATGATAAAGTTACTTATAATGCTTACTCTTCCAGCTGGAGCCTGTTTGCTAACACCACCCACCCCAGCCACTTATGCTTCCCGCTTCCCTGATGAGTGGCCATTTTCTCCTGCTGGCTTGGTGTAAGAATATCATGAATAGGATTTTTTTTTATTTATTAGCTGTGTTAATGTGGCACACAGGAGCTGCATTACGTTGGGCACAGTACAAACACATTTATTTAGACTTGTGTGAAAATTACTAATGAGAGAAGATGGCTGGCCAAAGCTCTAGGCATTCTGACACCTCTGAATAAAACAATGACATCCCAACAGTGTTTAAAGTGATGATTCCAGCAGAAGCTCAGCCAGCTGCTTCCAGAAACTCCTACAGAATACCATTAGCCTTCTCTAAATAGTCTGTAAAACAGAAAACTTGACAAATGTTAGGAGATGGTCTTTACCCTGAGATGTTTACAGTCCAAAGCCTGCATCCTTCAGAGAAGTGTCTACTTAAATGATGCATCCAGTGAGAAGATGCTGTTACTTGTCTTCTTTAAAATTATGCATGGTTCCGGATGGTCAAGGCAGAAAGCAAAGGGAGAAGAAAGGAAAAATCTTACTTGCTTGCAAAGAAAGAAAAGATGGAGACTTAAACCTGAAAGGACTTGCCCGTGGCCACCTAAAGAATCAGTGGCAGAGCCCAGAATAGAAGCCAGATGTTCTAAGTTTGTGAATATATGCCTTAACAAAAATTCAGCAGACTTTTCCTTAGAAGTCTGTTTTCATCTCCTTTTTGCATTACTTTTTTTAAAAAATTTTTTAAAATAATTTTTTTATCAAGGATGTCTAAAGAATGGCGGGGGGAGTTTCAAGGAAAAATGATACACTGAGGAATCCGAGCTTTGGGACATTTGGTAGGGTTCTGATTTACCATGAGCAAGAAGAGCTGCTCCGATCCTAATTCTTAGATAGGAACCTCAAAGATTGCAAGAGCCTATAAATATTTGCTTTATTTGCAGTGAAGAATACAGGAAGTTCTGAGTTAGCCTAATTTAGGCTTCGATATAGGCTATTTATGTACTACCTCCTGGGACCACCTCTGATTACTGAAAGAGTGACCTTATTGGAAACCAACAAGTAGGTCTGCATTTAATTATAAAGGGTTCAGAGCTTGCTGCAGAGCCCTAACAATGGTATTTTTGTGGATGATGTTACGTGTTTTTATTTAACAGTTCAAATCAGGAGAGCTAAAACAGATGGCATACTTGTTACTGCTCTCTTAGAACACCTATAGAAAAGACACTGATAATAACAGAGTCCAAGCCTAACAGGTCAGGGGAAATGGCAAAGATCAGGCTGTCTGGCCTCACTAATTACCATCTGAAAGCAATAATGAACTGGTCAGTGGGGTCAGGAACAGGTGATGCTGCGTGGAAGGAGAGAAAGAGGGATTTGTTTGTCTTCTGCATTTGGAAGAAGTAGTTTAAACATTCTTTCCTCTTTTTTGATTTTACAATAATGGCAGTGACTTAATCTAATCTAAATGTGGCTTTTGGAGAAAATCTGCTCTAGGATGCTTCCAAAATAATTTCCTGCAGGAAAAAAACAATATCTCTGAGTACAGTTCAGGATAATGTCTAGAGAAATGTAAAAAACTGACTTAAGGGGCAGCAAGTTTATACACAGGATGATGCTCCTCTGGGGCACCATAGAAAATGATTATACCAGATTTTGTTCATCAAGGCAAAGTAAGCTAAATCAGATACAAGGCAAAGCCCTTAGGAGGAGGAGGAACGTATTCAATTTAGTGAGGCAACTGTGATAGTAATTAAAGCCCAGATGGAAACCTTTGAACGTGTCTGGCGTCTGTGTATCCGCTATGTTTTTTCTGTTAACTTGACATTATAAAAGGAGCACCCAAAGAATAAAGAGATGGTGTTTGAAATTTCATCAGTCAAGCACTGTCCCAAATTTGATTTATTGTAAACAATCTGCAAAAATTGCTTTGGGTGTTTACGATACAGACAGGGAGTTTTCTCAAGTGGTAGTTCACAAAGAAAGAAATTGTACATTATTTCTACATTTGTCTTTGCTGAAACGCAGTCAGGATTAATTACACCATTTGCCAGCTCTGACTGTGAACCTCTTGTACTTCGGACATATGGACAGAATTTTATTCTGCTGTTATATATTCTCTCTGAAGCAGAGTGCTGTTTACTTTATGAGGAGATACACTGCAAGATTTCAATAAAAACCCATATAATAAAAAAATTAATGTAAAAATCGAGGATTAAAAGGGAAAACATTGTCCTAGTTTTCCCCTGTAATGCACAAACCAAGAGCAAAGGATGGTGCTGTATGGAAACACTGTTAAAGGGTTAGGAAAATGTACAGAGTGATTTGCTGTTCCTGCTGAATGGAGGGCTGGGGGTGGCTGTAACTCTGCTGGGCTGTTGCACACACTGGGATCCTCGAGTGTCTCCTGCCTTGTGTTTGAGTCATTACTTTATCTGGAGCAGACTGCTTCCAGTCCCAAATCTTCCAGCATATGCACTGCTTGATTCCTAGTGGAGGCCTGTATGTGGTGATGAGATTTACTACTGCCACTTGAGTAACTGGTGAACTGTAGTCCATGCTCACGTTGGCCTGGTTTGACAGGCTGGGCTCAGTGGGTTGGCTTTTGGTGTCTGAGCATGGGGGAAGAGTTTGTTGTTTGGAGCAAGGTAAATGTATGAAAAAAAGAGGGGCGAGGGAAGACAGTCCTCTTTGGGTGTGTTAGATGGCTTTTCCCCGTATGTCTGTAAATGTGTATTTAGGGGCTTTTGAAGCAGTCTGTTACTCCCTAGACAGACCAGTTTATTGGCATTTTGTGATGTTACCGTGGCAGGCAAAGCTGTAGTTAAGCATGTGTAATTAGTGACAGTATTAATGGTCTTTAACAGTACTGACTCCAGGCACTGGTGTTTTCCCTGAGTTTTCATTACCTTTATGCTGATAATGGTTTACATTCATTTTACTAAATCCATGTTGCCAAAATCCTTCTGGTGATTTTCACTTAAAAAAGTATCTCCATGTGAGCACATTTTCCCTACATATGCTGTCAGTCTTCATTATGTTTTTTTTGCACTGAAGTACATGGGGCCTCTTTTACAGTCTATATGTCAAAATAACAGCAAAAAATTCGTTCCTTAATTATATTAAGCTTTCTTTTAATGGAGATTTTTTTGAAGAGCTCTGCTCTTAATCCACTTGCTCTGTGGCTCCTGTGCTCCCTGCAAGTGGTTAGCTGCTCATTGATGAGTGTCCAAAACCCCGAGTCCCATAACTCATGAATTTAAGACAGATTAAATTTTCAGATCTAATTTTATTTTAATCTTCATTTTACCTCCACATTTAATATTAGAGGGCATCACAAGCGTATGTCTATGGAAGGTGTTTTTTTACATAAGTCAGGACAGCACCTATAACCTTGGAAGTGGAGTCACAGCATTCGTGGGCTCTGTGATCAATCCTCCAGAAAGGGATGAGAGACTTGCAAGTTGATAAAAGACTTGAGTGTAGTGCAAAAGAGAAGCCTATTCCTGATCACCTTTTCAATCAGCTCTTCACCTGTCATCCTGTGACTTTGCTTAAAGACAAACTAATTGTAATAATACTAAAATAAAAAAAAAACAACAACCATTTTTTATTCCCTACAGCCACCATCTTGTGACGTTTATAAGACCACAGGTTATATTTATGGGTCTTATACCTCCAAAGGGGGTCTGTGGTACTTTTGTCTGCAGTATCATTGCCACCATGGGACTGGGGTCTGAATCTTACATCAATGTACGTAAGAGGAGGCTCGAGAGATTTATAATGTGAAAATGCTGACAGCTCCATAATTTATTGCAAGGCTAATGACAGCACTGTAGTTCCTGACAGCTCTAAACCCTTGTTCTCTGGGATAGTTTGTTTCTAATACACTCCCTTTGCTGGATCTTCCCCCACCCTCTCTCTGGGTGAATGGACTGGTGAATATCTATATTACCGCATTTTCCTTTGGTATTTTAACAGCCTTTCACTTTTAGGACTTCCCATTGTTGAAATTTGTAAGAGATTTCAGGAGCTTCTCGGCAGAAAGGTTTTTTCATATAATTTGCCTTTTTTCTTGTTGTTCCTTCCCCAGCCTGGAGTATCTTACATATTCATTGTCACACCGGATACTCCAGCAGCAGCTTTACATTTTCAAGCCCTGGTACTTTGCAGTGTCCGAAAAATGGGTAGACACCGAACAATAGCTACTTTTTAACTTATTTGAGGAGAATGCTGTGCATCTGCATAATGGTTTCACACAGAAAGTGCTTTATCTTCATGAGTTAGTGAGTCAGTTTAGGGGTATTCTATTGGCAAAAGCTTTCAGAGAAATTATGCATGGTAAATTAATGAAGGCCGTCTGAGGTATTATTGTGTGTGAATGCACATGCCATTAGAATCAATGGCTGGCTGAAAAAAGTTAACGGTCATTAAGGGACTGCTAAAAAGGCCAGTGGACACAGATTTACTCTCTTGCAGGGCTCTGGTTGGGTTAGGTGAAGACAGAGATTGCTATTTGCCTCCAGGCCACAGGACAGCCCAGGCTTTGTGCTTTCCTGTCCCCATTTCTCTTGGCTCCTGTCAGTGGCAGATTTACAAGAGCCTGCAAGAGGTCTTCTGAGGAGGTAGAAAACGTCTTCCAAGCAGGTAAAGACCTTTGCATCACTTTTCCTTATTTTGCAAGTGGTTGATAACAGAAAGTCCAAGTGAGTGAGCTTGAAAGGGCTTAAAACTTCTGACCATCTCCGTGGTGGTGTGAAATGGAGCTCTTTAATGGAGAGGTTGCAAAAGAGAGAGTACTGTTGATTTTAAATGATGCCACCCTATCTGATGGTGAGTCTTTCAAATACTGCTCACTTGAGTAGTGGGTATTGCCTCCAATTTATGTTCAGATAGCAAGAAAATAAACTGAGCACTGCATCAGATCTGACCATTAGCCAATGGTGTGGGAAATGGAGCGCTAAATGCCAACTGGAGATCAGGCAACTGTGTACCATTACTGGCAGTTCAGCTGTGAATTTGTCATACACAAAGTATAAGTGACGCGAGCTATTTCCTGGGCACCTGTATTCCCCTGGGCTGTGTCCTTTCCCTTGAGCAATGTAGATTTTTTTTCCACATCGTATTTTGAATGCAGTGATTCTGACTGAAATAAAATGCATGGAGAAAATTAATGATTTTATATCTTCTTGCTGCTGCCAAAAGAAATATAAAAGAGTCTTTGATCTGGGAGCTTTAAAAAAGTGAGCTGGACCGGTTACTTACACTTACTGACCTAAGTGAGCGATAAAGCGACTGTGTCAAAGTTTAATTAGTCTTGATCAAGATAAGTTTTTAAGATTTAGAACTAGTGGCCTTTTGAAGAAGTAAGGCTTCCAGTTGTCATTTATGCAACAGCGTGTCCTTCTATCATATTTTCTGCGTCTCCAGCAGAAAGAGTTTTTATTTTAAAGGAAAAGAGAAATGGTTCATTTGATGGAGATTAGCACGGACAAGCTTACTAATATTTGAAGGTAATTTCTCTGCCTTACCTTTTTCTCGATTTCATATCCCACAGAGATTACCTCAGACTGCCGTTGTTAGTCACTGTTATTTATATAAAGATATGTAATGCGTTTGTGCTTGAGGGGTCGTCTGTAACGAGGTATGCAATTTCAGATTGTAGAGACTGGCAGGAATTACTGTGAAGAATTGCTTTCCAGTGACAGCTTTATCCTGCCTGTAATATGTCATTGTATGTGACTTTCAATTAATCACGCAATAACAAAACATTGCGTCTGGCGACAATGGTGTGTCCATTAATATCGAGAGGTAAGTCTCAGCTTTAGGAACACAAACGCTGTTGCTGTCCCCTGCCCACTCGTGCACTTTAATCAGCAAGTCTCAACCCAGAAGGAACATTTCTCTCTTCTCCTCTCCCCCATCATCCTCTATTGTGATCTATTAAGCTGCAATCCATAATGTCTCATGTCTCTTGTAATGGTCTGATGGCGCGTGGTGTTAACTGATTGCATGAATTTGACTTTGTCTCACTCTGCCTTGACCTTGGTGTCTTCAGTGGCTTCCCTTTCCTCGTTTGCAAGTTGGGAGTGGGGAGTTGGAAGAGAAAATGGAAGAGTGACAGAATGGAGATATTTCACAGGAGGTTTGATGTTGTTCTTTGAGGAAATGGGGGAGAAAAGAGGTAAGAGGGAAATGATTACTGGAAAACAAAATGCAATGATTTGCAAATTTGCAGGAGAAAAGACATCATGCTGTTGAGCATAACTGGCTCCATAGACTGAAGCCTGCCACGTGCAGGAGCTCATTGGTAAGCAGACTGGAGACCTTGCAGTAATTCTTCCTCCTGCTCATTCTGCCATTTATAATAAGATTGCTAAGTAATATATCAATTTAAGTAAAACCCCCAAATCTCATTGTGTTTTACAGCTGGATCTGTATTCTGAACAGAAACGTAAAGAGGCACTTGGGTGTTCTGTGCTTGGGCTACAAAAAGAGAAAGACATCCTGATCCCAGCCACCAAATATACATCCCTGTTACTATATACAGCCAAATTCAGGAGTAGATTTTCACTCCACGGAAAGCCTTGGTCTTTTTCGGTTGATTTTTTTGGGTTAGTATTGAGGTTTTACACCCCATGCAACATAAACAGGAAGCCTAATAGTAATTAGTGTCAGTGCTTTTCTTTTTCCTCTAAGAAGGAGATTAACCTTATTTTTAAAAGTGCTTGGCTGGACAATCTCAGAAGAATCTCCTGAGCATCCTGAGCTCTGGTTTACACCAGAACATTGGCATGTTACACGCAGCAGAGGAAACTAATTTTTGTATCTCTTCCCGTGGGTTAATACTCTTAGCAAATTTGTGACACATTTGACTGATTGCCTTGAAAAGTGCACACTGGAAGAGGCATTTGCGCTAGTCATGGATTTTGACAATGGTGTGTTGGGCGTGTTGGAATACTTTCATTTTTTGTAAATAAAAAGCAAAAGTCTTTGGGATTCTGAGCAATAATGTAGTAGTTTGTAGCTCCTTGGGGAAATCTTCATGCACTGGCTTGCTGAATCTCCCCATTGTCTCTGAATTATCAGCCAGACAATAAAAACACAGTTAATCAAGGGTTTATCTCAAACATGGTTGTTCTGGAGTAAATGCAGTATTATACCACTGCCATACAAGGTTCTTACTCCCTTTGGGCAATGTGACTTCTGCCAATTAGCAAGGGTATTGCTTTTAGTTCTTTAATTAAGGCTAACCCCATCTATCCTGCTGTATGAGTAGTGGATCTGACGAGATGCTGAACTTGCTAAACTATATAAAATAAAAGCACCTGCCCTCACATGAACTTGAGGGCACTCAGTACCACAGGATGTGTTCTCCTTGGTGATCTCTAGCGGATACAAACCAGCACAGCTCCATAAAGCCATTTGCTGCCAGGTGTGGGGCTGGTGTATTTGCATCAGGCTTTTCCATCAGGTGAAGGCTGTTGGTGTGTGTGTGTTAGGATCCAAGCACACACAGGGGAGACCTCCAAGAAGGAGGGTTTGTAATCAATTTCTCATTCCCAAATTATTTTTCCAGGATCCCCACAGTATGCTGTTTAAGTAACAGAATAATTTCCTAGCTATTAAGTGCCTGAAAATCAGCAGTAATTAACTTAGTGCAAATTCTTCTCTTCCTCTACCTCCTCTTTGCTCAAAAAAACAAACAAACCCCCTTTCTCAGCAGAGGAAACACAGATGGAAGCAGTCTCTTCTGCTTTAGTGCAGCCATGTACAGATTACATCTTTTTCCCCCTTTCAGTTCTGTGAATAACATAATTGCTTTGTTATCCCTCAGGGAATTTGTAATATTAACATTGGTTAATGACATTAATTCAAGTTTTTACCATTAATAAAATGGCATTGCTTAAAATTAAGCATTACATTTCAATTAGTAGTCCATCAAAGACTTTAATAGTCTGGAGCATTAAAGTGATTTTTTTTTTAATTTCTTATTAATTTTTTATTGTATCATGCTAATTTCCAAAAAGTGATTGAAAGCCCAGCTGATCCAACGAATGACCCTGTCTGCCATGTTTCTTGAAGGAACTTCTTTCTTTTATGACATTATGCAAAAAGGTCACATTTCCACAAAGCAGGAATCTGTTTCAGTCACCTCCTGAATTCATTATCCTCCTTTTTACTTTTTAACATGAGGCACATGATATACAGGCACCCCAGGTGGACATGTTTAAATTAATCTAGTAATAATTGATTCAGAAGAGATTTGGAGGACAGAATTTGCATAAAAGCCATAATGAGAGCAAATCCTCCAAGGCCAGACTGAACAGCTAAGTCCCTGAATAACTTACATCTCCTAAACTAATTTGGTTATATATGCAGGATGAAGGTGTGGGGGCTGGAGCGCCATGTGATTGGAATTCATTACAAATAATTCATCTTCTCTAGAAAGGCTGGTCTCAGAGTGTATTAAAATTATATCAGCTCCCAAATGCTTGCTCAAACCCTGCCTCCTGGAAGATGACGACAAGGTTTCTGTCTGAGGGATTGTTTGGGTATTTTAAAGCATTTCTGAGGCAAAGAGCTGACACCCCAGGGCTGAGGTGTCCACTGGCAAGCTGCTTCTCCTGCCTGGTGGGAAAAGATTCAGATGTCCAGTTTTGGCTGGACATCTGACTGTCAAAAATGTAAGTGTAGAGGAGGGTCCCGGCTTTCAGTCTCAGATATTCCTCCCTTCCATTCCAGCATGGAATTTCTTAGCTAAGTTGTAGATCGTTGGGTTTGCATTAAATACTGGCTCACCTTGATGTCTTTGGGAATTTAGGGAGAGGAACACTTTACAGGATGGGGACAGTACTGTGTACCGCTTAGTTAAAGTAGAGCATTTCATTAAAGTGAAAATTAAAACAACAGTTCATTAAAAGCGAGCAAGCCAAGGGCTTTTTTGAAGGTCAGCTGTCCTGCTTCACTTCCCCTTTGCCTAAATTTTTGGGAAAAGCTCTAAAAGGATATTGCTGTCACCCAGCATAGTAATACTTGTGTTCTGAGACTGGCGAGCAGTACAGTGCCCCTGGTACCATAAAAGTTGTGTAGCATGTTTGGAGGGAGAGAAAAATTCAGCTCTGTCTTTTCAGAAACTGTTGATCACCAGATATTTTTCATGGGGAAAATTGATGTCACTGTTGTTTTCAGCAGATGAGGAATCAGTCCCATTTTGTTTATACACAGCGGTCGGTAATAACCTGTCATTTGTGAGCTGTATATGTTTTGCACTGCTTCCCTTCAGTGCTGCCCTGCAGCCAGGAGGCTCTGGGAAGAGTTTCCCTACTTCACAGTATTCCAAGTACAGTGTGAAAGTCCGGGCAGACCAAAGCAGCCCTGCTGCTCCGAGGGGAAGAGTTAACAGAGCTCAACAGGTAACTGCTGTTGCAAGAAATATGAGAAAAGCTGGGCACGGCAGGACAAAAAAAGAGTTTGGCTGACAATTATTATTTTGTCTGTTCATATTTGGGGCATATAAAGGCTGTTTGAATGCCTTCTAGCCAAAGGTTTCCTTATGATAAATGATGCTGTGTTGTGCCAAGGAGACACTGCAGCAAAACATATTCTTGTTTCCAAGCAGGCTGAAACTTGGACTTGCGCTACAGGGGTGCTTTATGCTTCTTCTCCTGGAGTTACAATTAAACCATGAGTATGTGTTATGTGGCACCAGCTAATCACAAATCTTTGACAAAGCAAACAAGCTGTGGTTTCTGTCTCCTGCACAGGCAAGCATTAAAAGAAAAACCTCTTCTCTTCTTACTTTTGCAATATAGCAGTGGAGGAAGGAGCTGCTGGGAGGGATGAGTTGGGTTTGAAACATGCAACAGCTGCCTTTGGCTCTGGCGTTTGGGGCTGTGTGAGTGATGGGATCCATGGGATGGAGTAGAAGGGAGCAGGTGGCAGAAGCTGTAGCCCTGGAGCTAGTGCTGGAGTCCTTTAACTGGAAAAACAAGGCCCTAGGGAAAGTCCAGCCTATATATTATGGCTGATTCTCAGGCAGGAGATGGTGTGATGATTTCATGGCTTGGCGTTTGTCTTCTGGAGACTTGAATTCTGGGATTGCTTCAGGTCAAAGGAGAATTAAGTGTGGCGTTTTTTATTTATTTCTTCTTTCTACTGTATTCCCAGCTCTGTGGACACAGGGGCACCACAGTGACTGCTACACGCTTTGTCAAGATTGCTTATCTGCTTGGCACAATCTGAGGGCTGCACTTGTCCCCTGGTTGCTGTCACAGTGTTGAAGAGAGAAACTTTGCAAGTTAGCAACCTATGTTACGCCTAATATAATTTGGAACTATTGTCACTAACTTCCTTACTAAAAATCCCGTGGGATGTCTGCAGTGGACCCTCTAAATAGAGTTGAATAGCAAACTAGTGTTAATAAAACAATGGTTAATACTGTAATAAAAATTCAAGAACACTTATGGTTTTCATATTAAACTATGGGACAAAAGACAACCCCATACCAAAAGCATTGGGAAGAGCCAGAAGTTCATTTCTCTTTCTGTCTTTACCAAAAATGGGCTGCAGGTACTAGCAGCTGCATCACAAATTTGTGTCATGCCTCAGTTTCCCCACTTGTACTGTCAGAGCTGCAGTGGGGAGTTGTGTGAGCAGGAACATCACATGTCTGGAAATCACTGCTAATAGAGGAACATCTCCAGACTGTCAGGCACAATAATGTGTTGGAATGACATTGGCTGCACAGTGTGGTGTTAGGGACTGTGGCTCTGCTAATTTACGCATTTACAGACCAGCCACATTGTGCAGGGGAGCAGCTTGAAGAAAAGCTGTCATGTTGGTGTTTCTGTAACAGCTGTAGGCTTAAGGCATCAGTCTATGGGTTGAATACCAAATATCAAGGCAGAAGGAGCTCTTGCAGCCAGGTGACTATTTGCAGTGTCTGATGCTGAATCTGCTGTACTTGCATTATACAGCTGATCTGCATGTAAAGAGCACATCTGGCACCTTGGATTTACCGCACTTGTGGAGAGGACTCTAAATCATGTGTACAGTGAGAAAGGTGACTGCACTGCAAGGGATGCTGAGCCCTGAGCCTGAGACCTGCTGCAGGCAGCACCTCTAGAATACTTACTCCTGCTGTGTTGCCGCTGTCCCGTCAGCTCTAGGACGGCTCCTTTCTTGGGGCGTTACACTCACTCATCCTCTCCTTTTGATGGAGCATCCAGAGAGTTTGACTGGGAGTCAGAAGCTCCTGATTCCTAATTTAGGCTCCAGTAAATTTCGTGTCTGAATTGCAGTTGTGCTAAGTACCATAGCAGCATCCATTGCGTTCTGCTGCTGTGTTGGAATCTGCCTTCATCTCTGTTTCACAGATGGAACACAGAAAAATAATTCCATAGTCAGTCCAGATCCCAGAGTTACCAAAAATAAATACCTCCACTTTGACATCTCTCAGAGAGACCATTCTGTGAAGAGCAAATAGAAGGTATTTCCATCCCCCTGTAGAGGCAGTCTTCTAGAAAACAGTGGCAGTGTACTGCCAGGGAGATAAATGAGTGTAAGCCTTCATTGCCAAATACAATCTTTGAATAAACAGAGGACTTCAGACTCCAAGGCACCTTTTCACAAGTGCTAAATTCATACCCCAAACAAATGCTAACAAAATCTCTCATGTCTTTATATTATGTGTAGCCAGTAAAAAAAGATCTAGAGCTCTCTGGGGAGCCTCTCGAAGCACTTGGGGATGCACTCAATGTGTGGTCAGGTTAGCACTATTCAGAAGCGGGTCTGAGTGTCAGCAGAGCAGGTATTTATTTATGCCCACTGGGTTTGGCAGGAACCCAGAGGTACAGTATATTTTGCTGTGTTACACAGGCTTTTATTGTTGAATCAGCTTTATTTAATGGAAGCTTTCTATAAAAGGTTCCTGTTCTGGAGGGCTTCCTCTAAAGGTGAGGGAACAGTTCAATTTCCAGGACGATGCAGCCACCGACTGTGCTACTGAGGCCAAGTAAGCAAGTGGTGGCTGACGGCTCATTGAGGGCTTACACCAGTCCACAAGAAAGGGGCCTGACACCAACCAATTCATTTTGTTCCAAGCCATTATTAAGAGTTTTGTCTTTGTTACCTGTTCTGAATGTAAACATCCCATTGCATTTTGTGGGATTGGTTTGGAACCTTGGCCAGTCCTGGGTGACTTTGAACAGCAATCAGAAAGTGCTCTAGAAATAAAGTGCCCCAAGTGCACTGTCAATCTTTCATGGGATGTAGTCCTAAGAAGATCAAAGTATAGACAATTACTATTCAGCTCCACTACAGACTTCATGAGCCATGAACTGAACAGTATAATAGGTTAAACTTTGCAAAGAGTTACCTGAATTATTTATATGGATCTAGATAACAGAAGGGTTTCAGTAAATTGACCTGTGTTGCAAAATCGTGATTGTTTTATTCCTGATATAAAGCCTAGTGTGATACTGCAACTGGTGCCCTGCAGATTGTGTGAGGCAGGAGCTATGAGAGGGGTCAGGATGGAGCTCAAGTTTCTGCTCTGCCACAGGAGAGCATATTATGTGCATACACTTGTGATGTTGAATTGCTGCTGAATTGTGTGGGTTTTTAGAAGATAACCCTTGGATTATTTGTATGAAAATGCGGGTTTGTATTCCCTGGGGTGTTGTGAGAGCAAGTTCAGTGTGAGGCTCATAGACGATATTGTAGTTGAGGCCTTGGGAAGCCCTGAACAAGGTGGACACACAGCAGCATGGTGAAACCCAGCCAGAACGAGAGCTGCAGCATCTAAGCTGTTGTGAAATTCAAAGTGAGCTTGCCTATTCTTCAGAAGACCGTAGGGTGATTTAATTAAAGCAAAACAAGATCTCTTCACAGATTCTTTTCTGAACTCTAGACCATTCCTGTAGATTTGCCTCACAAGTAAATAAATGAGAAAAGCTCAGTACCCACGAGCCCAGTCTAAGAGTGCATATCAAATCTGATCTCTGGAATACCAAGTGCAGTGTGCCACATTTCGTCTGTGAGACAAATCCAGCTCCCCAGCATAGGTACAGCTGAGGGCTGAGGGTTTGGATGTGGCCAGGGGCAGAGGGAAAAGCCGTGCTTTTTCTTCGATAGTGTGGAATGGTCCTTGGAGCCAGTTGACTGGGATGTATTCCAGCTGGAGAGGGTAGGAGAGAAGGGCAAGGAGCATCAGATGAATAAAGGACCATAGTTTTGTTGGCCTTGGAGCTCTCTGTTTTCTAGGGCAGAGCTGCCTGTGCCAGCCTGTTATAGCAACATTGCTGAGCTGTCTTGCTTTATAATGTTTATATTTATTTCCCTTATTCTTCCAGTACTTTTTTGAATACTTTAATGTCCACCTCTTTGCATTGCTCTTCTTCCCTCTGGTATTCCAGTCTAATAAAACCATAACTGTGCCAATCACAAAAGATCCCCAAAAGAAGAATTAAAGCTTCTACAGGAGGTTCCTTTTTTAGTCTTTTTTGAAGGCATCGCTTTTCTTTAAAATGCAAGATGAAGCATTTTCTTTTATCCTTTAACTTTACTGTCACATTTTATTAAGTTAAAATGATAGTTACAGTTAGAGGAAAGCAGGATATGAATTCCTGGTACAGCCATTTTTAAAGTGTGCTTTGTTTTAAAGCCCTGAAGATTGATTGAAGGTATTTTTCTTTTAGATGTGGAGCTTTAGTCAAAAGGGGCATGATCTGAGTTACCCTCTGTAAATCAGGATTAGCTCCTGTGAAATCAATGGAGTTACAATGATACAATACGGGGCAAGTTGGAAAAGACTTATGCCCTGAGAATGAATAAGGGAGGAACTGCGGGCGATCCCCTGAATGCTACCCTTGCACGGGAGTGAAGCCACGAGGCAAAGCAGAATTATACACTGTCCCCATTGGGCTGCCATGGAATGTCCTGGGTGAGAAGTGGGCAGGTGACAATGCGTTTGTGCTGACACGGGTGCTGTGGTTGCAAACCCCAGCTTTGGGGATGCTCTGAGCGTGCAGACCTCCTGCGTTTCCCAGATAGAGCCGCTCTTTGCCTGTCCCCTGCCACCGCCGCTGCAGTCAGGGGGGCTCATGAGCTAAGAAAGCCTGATTTAAGAGACAAGAGGATGGTGGCAGAAGTGGTGCTCTATAAAATGCCTGTCTCTGGAGCATATTTCACCAGGTCCAGTGTAGCCTGAATTTGTTGACCTTTTTTTTGTCAGAGGGCTGGAGGGATTCACTCTGCAGTGAATCCCTCTGAGGGGAGAAAGATTCCCCATCAGTGTCCCTTGGGGCTGTGCAGTGGTGCAGAGGACAGGCTTTCATGAGGGAGAGGACAGATAAACTTGGAGAGATAATATTTTTTGACATTTTTATCTTTTTTTAACATGTCTGCATTGGGCTGGGGAGGGGAATAGCTACAGTGGTAAAGACACATCAAAACGAGTAAATAAAGAATTGAAATTATATGTCCTGTCTGAGATTTGAGTTTAACCAGGGATTTGAGCTCTCTCCTCTCATCTGCACTGAAAACTTGACAGCTGATTTCTTGAGGCCTAAGCCATTCTGAGCAGAGAGTCTAATAAGAACAGCTCTTTTTATAGTATTTAACTGCATCTAAACAGCTTGAGGCCAGGGCAAGTTCTAGCAGTGCAAAGCAGTGCTAGCCTGGGCTGTGCTTGGGATGTTCAGTGTTCTAGCAGTCTGGATGGGGACTGGTCCTAAGCACTGGTCATACTCCAGCCCTCACAGTGAAAATCTGCAGCTTGGGCAAAATTGGAGGGTGGGCTTGGCCATCTCCAGTAAAATTAAAACATTTCATGTCATTAAAGCACTTCATAACTGCTGGACTCTCCCAGGCAGTTACGAGCTTGCTCTTGGCACTCAGTTGACCTGTGCTTGCACATGGCACTGCTTCATATTTGGAGCATGGGGTTTTTTCTTGGAAACAAATTTGCAGCGGCTGGAAATAATAATTACTAAGTTAGAGTCTTTCTTAAAATATTGAGAAAAAGTGAGCAAGGCAGCCTGGGAAGGGGCAGGTTGAAGGAGTAAGCTTTTGCAGTGCTATCCACTGTCTCACTGTTGTTCAGCTGGTGCTCCAGGGCTCTGGCTTCGTCACCCTTGATCAAGCTGGCATTTACCCATTGACTCTGACACCGGTAGACACCAGCTCAGGGCTGCATGAGACGCTGATTTTTTTCAATTTTCCAGCACATGAAAGCTTCACACATTTGATCAACACAGTTGGATGTAGGAGACAGGGAACATCGTGGAGGGTCCAAGTTTTTTTATAATGTTTCTTTTTCATCTTTGTTTGGTCATATATTAATTCTCACTTAAAATCAAGTTTGAAATCATTGTGTTCATGCACACTTTGGATTTCCCCATGACAATAAGGAAAAAGAAGATGGAACTTTACCCCAAATACTGATTAGAGCTTTCTAAGGAACACTGAAGTCTCTTGGACTGTGGTAAAATCTCTCAGGGAAAGTGGCAGAAATCCAGCTACTTGGCACATTTTACAATTAGTCCAGACAAAACACTAGTAAATGTACTCTGCTTTGGCACAGAATAGGCAGTGGGATGTTATGAAGCCTTCTCGTATGCAACTTTTTATCATTTCATGACCCTGGTAAGTTTGAAACTGGAATTTACTCATCTGCTAATTGTACAACACATTAGGTTGTAGAGGAGCATGAGACCCTACTGTGTGTCTTTGTTTTAAGATTTTTTTTCACCTAGCTTGAGATCATTGTTTGGATGATTAGTACATGAAAATGGCCATATTGGCTTGGACTAAAATCTGTTTAGTTTAGTACCTTATTTTCAGGATTAGCCAGTAATGGCTGCACTGGGAGTAGTAGAGCATGCATAAAGTGAGATTTCCATGACTGTCTCTTCCAGTTTCCAGCAAGGATATCTGACAGTGAAAAAGTCCTTTTGCCTTTTGTGCATTTCCCACAACAACCATCTCCCACCTAAGGAAAGTTTGGCTTTGACTTTAAGTGTATCCGAAAGCTGTACAAAATGCATCTCCCTGGCCTTCACATCTCTGAGCTGTGCTTCACTTCTGGATCTGTACTGGAAAAAACTGATCATTTAAACCAGTGGCTGAAAATATAATTTGGTGCCTCATAATCAATAATTTTTATTACAGTGTGACTTGCACAACGTGTCCATCATGTGAGGTGCCACGGTGCTCAGTGGTGTACGCCCTTCAGTATGCCTGTGCTTAATGACTAAATGCTGTGCTGGCCTGAGCTTTAAATGATTTCACATCTCTCCCTTCTGCCAGTCCCATTTTTTAATTTAACGTTATATTTGCTATGTTTTTAAAAAAGCCACCCTCTGTAGTAAAGGGCTGTAGAACTTCTTTTGGAGAACTGGAAGGTGTTTTTATACATCACTGCATAAAATCTGCATGTGTATGGGGCTGGAAAAAAAGTGCAATGCTGTAATGTCTCATTCACACTAGCTGGGAAACCAAGTCCCTAGAACTACCCCAAGTCCTGAATGCCAGTGCTATTTCAGTCAGAGGTATGTAGCTGCTGCTGAGCACGCACATAATGGATGTGCTGGCAGCTCATCTTTATGCCGGTATTTAAAGTCACAGAGAAATGCAGTTAATAAAACATCTTTCAAAACATCTCCCATTGCTGCTGTAAGCCGTCCCTTATTGCTCCTGTGATGCCCAAAGACCTTTACAAGCTTCTCTCAGCTCCTTGATGTAACAATATTGGAGTTTGCCCCACGCCACAAGCCTGCCATTGTGCATCAGTGCCTCAGGTTACCTGCCATCAGCTTGACCATTTCAGGTCACTGAAAGTGTTTTAGAGACTCCAAATGAAAATGTAGAGGTATCAGGCACTGCAGGTGTTGACTGTTACACTGCCTTTGTGAATCACTACACCTGCAGGAATTGAAAATCTTGTTACTTGTGAATTTAATGAGAATCAGCTTTATCACTAGGTAGGATTTAAGGGTAGAAGACTCCATTTGTTTGAAAACACGTGTTTGCAATAATTAAACAAAGTTACATAGGAAAATATAATATGCACAGCAGTAAGATTAAATTCTATGCAGATTTTCCTAAGCTGCAGCGTCATCTTGGGGAGCTTGTGGCATGGGCTAATTAATCCTCCATCCCCTGCCTCAGACCTGCTTGGCCCAAGGGAGTTTTTAGAGCTATGCCTTTACTGCTGCTGTTGTTGTTGTTAAAAACGCTCACGCAGAAAAGGCATGACTTTCCGCTCTCCTCTCCCGAGAGTGAGTGCTCCTCCTCTTTAGCTGTGCCTCAGCTCTTATGACTGGGAGCTATAGCATCCCATAATAATGCAAGCAATTGGCTCAGTTCTCACCATTTTCCTCAATAAACTCTTTTAATTTCTATTGTACCGTAATTAGCACTTTCCTGGCAACACCTTTGAATTGGCTTTTTTTGTTTCAAGACATTTAAAACCGCAGTGGTAAAATGTATAAATCACCTATTAGAACAGTATTAATTACATGTGTTTTCCTGATGACTGATGTTGGCCTTTCCTTAGCAATCTCTTGAATGTAGCATGACATTTAGCATGGCACATCATGAAACCAAGGAGGGAGGTGTCCAGGCTGGGGCACACGTTTACACCTGGAGTATTTGAGATTTCATGTTGTCAGTGTCAGCCATTGCACACCAGCTGCTGTTTAAGGACATATCCCCCAAAGGCACACCAAGATAGATATTTAGGGAGCTGTGCACTTCCCTTGTACTTGAAGTTAGAAGTCAAAATACAGTTGTAAATTGGTTTTGGGTTGTGTTTTTTTTACATGCTGTTTGTGGAATATTACCTTGTGTACCTAGCACAAGTGGGGTTGGGATGAAAGGGGAACCTCCACCCTTCCCTACCTGTGCTACATGCTCTGGATAAGCATTCGTCTTTCTGAAAGTGGAATTATTTGTATTTCAGGTATCCTCCCTGGGCCTATCTTGGAAGCTAGTTCTGCAGCCGCCCTTCAGTCATGATTGTTTCAAGATTAAAGGCCATTTCCCTGTCATTGCCAAGCCTTTTTCTTCTTGCTTTTCATCTCTCAGCATCACAGAATGCACCTGAATACTCTGAAACTGAACATCAGCAGTGTGTCAGGAAAGAACACCCCACAATTGCTTTTGAAGGTAAGAGCTATTCCTGTTTCAGATTCCATTTAGGTTTAGTCTGTGCTGTTTTCCTTACACCTGTAATCCACAGGCCAGTGAAAGTGGCCTGACAATCATTTTCCCATTGATGCTTTACAGTGTTTTAATTCGAAGTTTCACAGCAGTCACTTAATACAGGCAGATTTGGAACTACTGGTCTAAGAATCTCCATTTTCTGTTCTGCTACAGGCTCCCTGTAATCCTGTGCCACGCTGAAACCATTTTTAAGTTTCCTTTTCTCTAACTGGATTCAATAATGCTTATATACCTCACCTGGCTTGCTGGAGCCAGACACTTAATAAGTGAAATGTGATAGAGAATGTGGACACACTTGAATGCAAGAGAAGTAAGTTGATTTAAAATTGCAGGGAGTGGTGGCCCTTTTGTTTGGAGCTTTTTTGGTTTGGTTTGGTTACATATTTGTCACCTGTGCCAGTAGTTTTTCTGTCATTCGTCTGGGCAATTAACTTGAATGTGAGAGGGGTCCTTTGTGTGGCGGTAGGCAATCTTTTTACTGTTCTTTTGAAGCATAGAATTTGTCTTATCTTTATCCCAGTCAGATTTTCCATGAGCATACATGTACTCCTAAATTGTTATCTGGATAATCTGTCCACTTATTCACACAATGGGTAGATCATTATATTGGTATCACCATTATTTCAAAATACGCTTCAGACCAGTGTGTTAAGCTCAATGTGCCAGCATGAGCAGCTGCTGAGTCTCCTTGCTAAAAATGGTTTCCTCCTAAATGTTGAAATATCGATTTCGGTTTCCATTTAAGGCTTTGCAATGCATCTCCAGTTACATTCTTTGCTAAAGGCAATTAAGTACCTTGCAATGTGTCTCTAGTTAGGTTCTTTGCTAAAGGCAATTTAGTTGTGGTTTTGTGACCTTTGAGATAGAGTTTCCAGGAAGAAAGTAGTCAAAGGCATCCTTGCTGACCTTTCAGGATTCTTCTAGAGAGCTTTACTATTCTTCATGGAGAAGGAAACTCTTGTCTCTTAAACTGAAAAGTTTAAGAGATTTCTTGTCTGTTTTCCATTATCCATGCCTTAGAGGTTTAAGTGGATTAAAATAAATTAGCAAAATCTTTAAGCCTATAGGATACAGCACTGGCTCTAACCTTGCTCTGGTAAATAAACCTTGATTTTAATTGCTAAGTAAGTCTAACCATCTGTTTTAACTGGGTAGGGCCAAAAGCAGAAACCCTTGCTGTTAAAACACGGTGAACCTCAGTTGGATATTTAAATAGGTAATACAATAATGAAGATGTTATAGAAATGAGAAAAAGTGTTGCTCTCTCTATTAACCAGGAACACCAAACTTTGAGTCTGTGTGATCCAGCACTGAGGTAAATCATTCTGCATTAACTAATTCTTTCATTGCATTAGGAACCCCAGTTCCTGATGTTGAGGAATTGGTGGGCATTTTTTGGCACTCAGTATGATTGCTTCTCCACAGAATCACTGGCTATGTAAACACGCTCATAATCTGCCAGTTTGCTTTGTTTTAATCCGGCGTGAATATTTCATAGAAAAAAAGTAATCTGTCTTCCCCTTCACTGTTCTTGTTCCCTTTCCCTCTTCAGTGACACAGGGCAAAAACTGTTGAGTTAATTAGAATTTGACAACTGTGCAAAAGAAAGACTGAAATTGCAGACACATCAAGAAAATGATCCATATTATCATTTGAGTCTCTTAAACCCAAGTTAGATTCAGAGTTATTGTTTTTTCTCAGCAGCTGTTTCCTTGTGATTGTTCATGATAGTTTAATCTTATATTTTCTGCTGCAAGGCTCAGCTGGAAAATACACAGGAATAAAATTAAAGGCACCTTTTTTCCACTGTACATATCTTTTAAAATCTGTGGAAGAGGGCTCACACATCCAAACCCACATCTCAGTTCATAATCTAATTTACCTTAAAGCTATACCCTGTTCTGATGCCAGCACATGCAGGTTTAGGCTGCGAGGGAGAGAAATAGGGGAATATGCATTTTATGTAGATTTTATGTGCTGTTCCAGATTGCTCTGAGGATGTCTCTGCTTAACAGTGTGGCTCGTGGGCTTTCTGTGGGTCTCCAAATGCATTGTCTCATGGATCACAACCTGGTACGCAATGGGAATGTGTAAAGATTGAAAGAATGACCCCAGCAGCAGCCCTGCTGATGCTCCTGCTGCCAGGGGAAAGGATTATGTTACATCAGCAATTTTCAGTGGATGGACCATAATAATACTAATAAGGCCCCTGGCCATTCAGTCATACAGGATGCATTAATTTACTGCCAGAATGAAAAGGTTAACAAAACAGTTTATGTTACAAAGGGGTTGAATAGCTTCTTTTTCACAGCCTTGCTAGCCAGGTTTCCCATCACCAGACAAATGGGATGCCATAGCATGTTTTGTATTCTCTAGTCTTCAGTTCCCACCTTGCTTGTGCTCAGTCTCTTTTTGTTGTACTTTACCCCTAGATGATGATATTCTTAACATCCAGTTGGCTGGATAATATCCCTGTCATGGAAGAATCCCAATTAAAACTTCTTTCTGTCTATCTTTACCCTTATTTCCTGAGAAGTTATGTATTTTCTATGTTGTGCTTATTGTATCTCATCCACACTAGTCAACCATCTGTTTGAACTGGTATCTCTTTCTATTGCTATGAGAGTGGTAAGAAAGACAGGACAATACAGGCCCTACTCATTTAAGGAGAAAGGAGTCTACATATTCAAAATGCTTTTACTTTAGCTGTGTTCAGACAAAATGCCTGTTTCTTTACAGAGTTCATTCTCCAAAACACCTGCTGCTACTTGCGACCTAGAGAAAAAGGTCTAGACAAGTCATGGGACATAAATTCTGGCTCTAAATATACTTTACATTCTAAAGATAAAGTTTGCACTGCCAGGAGAGATGTAGACTGGGAAGGGGCCATAAGCTGAATAGTTTATCCTAGCAGCCTGCATAGAGATTGTGAGGGACAGGTTAGGAATTTCATGCTGCAAGCACTGTCCTGTGTGTTTGCACAGTACCAAACTAACACAATGGTGCCCCAATTTCCCTGGGGCTTATAAATGATGCTCATTGTACAATTCACCAACAATAATAACGTACCCAGTCTGGGCTTTTCATAATTAGATTGTTCTACTCTGTGCTTATAGGAAATCCAGTTAAAGTTTGATTTCCCTTGTTAGATCAATAAGAAAATGATCTTCTACTTCCCAGGAGGCTGTTTCTGGTGTTTTATTAGCTGTTTGGCTGTGAGTGGGTAGCTACATTAAGGGTCTTGCATGCTTGTTTATTTTTCAGTGAGTTGAGAAATTAGTGAAACAAGTCAAGTATATCTTTAGTGCGTCCTTTTTTATTTATACATGCATGAACACATGCATCCAAGTCCCATTTCACAAAACAGTTTGTCATCCTGGCACAGCTCCCCTGTGGACCACTCTGGTAATCTGAACACTAGAGAAATTGTTTCTAGGTTTTGTCAATCATGTTCATCTTTCTCATATTTTCCATATGCATCTTATAAACAATAGATCAATCCCTCCATTTGCAACTGGGCGATGCCTGTGTCATGCTTGGCCTGGTTACTTGTTGTACAGCTATCTCTTGGACATAAAGCACCTTTGCTATTCATTAAAGACATTTGGAGTTCCTTTGTAATGTGCCTCTTGGGAAAGCCAGAAACATCTTCCACACCAATACTATGTAAGGTTTGTTGTTTCGAGAGCCAGAGCCACGAGTGACATGTATAGATGTTTGTAATGCCTGCAGAGTGCTTGGTTTCAGCTTGTTTACCAAGGAAATGCTTAAGAGTTTGTAAACTCATCTGTGTTTCATGAATCATTTGGACATTCACAACTCCACTGCAAATGAGTTGTAGACAGGTTTCCACTTGCAGTTTCTACCATTATTTATTTCTCATTAGTTTTATCCATTAAATCACTATGCTCAGGAAAAAGTATGATAGACTTCCCAGGTTCTTCTCTGTTCTGTCTCCCAGGGCTTTCTCCCTTGGGTCATGGCAGTTAGGGTAAGCTGGAAGAATATCATTTGTCTCTGCTTTAATAATTGCAGCCTGTCTTCATCCATAAAAACACTTCAACTGATCCCATGTTGAGGCAGAGGAGAGAGGTGGACTTGGTTAAATAGCTTATATCTCAGATCTTCTCAGGACTGCAAATCTCAGCTTTGCAGACTGTATCATCATGGCTGATGTGAGTTCTCAATGTGTGGCATTTGATCCATTGTCTAATCCTCAATCTCTCCTAAATGCAGACAAGTTTCTCTGCCTGTTGCCTCAGGTTTTCCAAATGAATTAGTTTGGGAGTGTTTATATCTGGGGTTTTACTTCAGACTGTCTGTAATTATTACTCCCTACCAGATAAATGTGATTCAGGTGACTAGAATGTAGGTTGCTATGTATTTTCTCAATATTTTCTTTCTTTTAAGAACATTTCATTGAAACATGGCCAGCTTCAAACACTGAAACCTGTGGGGAGCAGCTAAGTGTTCGCTTGTTATATTGAAAGCAAAAGCTGTTTTAACTTTGTGGGCTGAAGGATAATAAGATATGATTTATTTCTTTAGAAGGTTCTTTACATTTCACCAAACACCACCACTAACATTGAATTGGTCACTAATACATTATTCCCTTTACTGTATATTGATGAGGGAAAAAAAGCACCTTAGCATTCATGAACTCCAAAGGCCAGCTAGGAAAGCCTCATAGGAAATTCTGGTAAAGATTTACACTTTCCTTGAGCAAGTAAGATCTTGACAACCCAAACCAAAATTTTAGTTAACAAAGGATGAAGATTGTGGGGTGAAATATTAGAAGTGTATCTGGCCAAGCATCAAAGGGAAGGCAAAATACACTATAGGAGAGTTGTCTTCTAGCTCACAGCCTTGATGCCCTTGAATGTCCACACAGGGAGTCCAAATGTTAACTAGTGATGGAGTGTTGACTGGAAAGTGATGGAATCCTGTGGGTGCTTCAGAATACTTAACCTTCAGTGCATTTCAGTATGGATTTTATATCCATTAAGCATACCTTGTGGCAATTTTCTTTTCAATCTTGAAAAATAGAACTGTGGCAAATGAAGCTGGTATGTTCTTCTTTAGATTTGATTTAGATTTTTTTGAAAATTATGACTGATAAAGCCATAAATATACAGTGGTTAGAGAAGTAATTTGCTTTCAGGCAAAACTTCTGAAAATTACACCCTACAGCTCTCAATATATTTTTCATTCCATAATAATAATTATAACAGTAATGATGCTAGTTCTTTGACACTTTCTCATTAATGGTGTCCAAGGCACTTCACAAATAATTGCAATGAGATTTGATTGAAAAAATTATTCAGTATGCTGTTTCTTGGGGCCTCAAGAAGAAAAGGCGGTTTGGAAGAGTGCCCTTCATTCACGAAATGCTTTAGATGGAATACATCATGACAAGCAGGGGAGAAAGGAAGACTTTACAGTGAAGCTTCAGGAAGCAAAGTGATCAATTAACTCATATATTGCAATGAGGGAAGATAAAAGTTTGCAGAGGTACAATAGCTCAAGAGAAGGAGCAGCCTCTGACCATGGGTGGTGGTGTTGATGAGAGGGGGGCATCCTCAGCAGCATGACCAAGTGACACAGACTCACAGTGCTCACAGTATGGAAGAACAGGTGCTCCAGTGTATTATGTGTGGACCAAGGACATGAAAAACTCATGTTACCAGCAGAGTAGCTTATTAATATTTCCCAGAGGTACCGCTGATGTAACTGGGGCTAACAGCAGCAGCTATCACCAGCATGTGTGTGCTCCTGTCTTTGGCAGGGGGGTTGGATCTGGGACACAGAAATGGGCAGCCTTTTTTCAGATCCCAGGCACCAGAGAAAGGAAACAGGGTGGAAAGTAAAGCAAAGTGTTCATCTTCTTTTTCTGTGGTTTGGTTGCAAACAAAGACATGCCTTACAGAGGCCTTATTCTCAAGTTTACTTAGTGTAGTTCCCTAACTGAACAAGTTTGTGTGCCAGTGGTACAGCAGGCCTCATTTATTCAGCACATCTGCTTCTGATGAGTGTTAATATATCACATGCTCCTGAAACCTTCCATTCAAGGGTGTCATTATGCTTTGATAAAGTTCACTTTAGTACCAGCAATCTCATAAGACATATTCTTGTTTAATCATGCGGGGTTCACCCTGGAAGGCTACAAACAGTCTGAGCTCAGTCAAGCACTGAAGTCAAGTACTTATGTTAAAGTGGGATTGTGTGCTTGAAACCAAGAGTATGCTAATGTGCAGGGCTAGGCCACAGTCAAAGTGCACAGCACTGGAACATCAATTCTGTAAATGGAAACCCTACCATATAATTTTGTTTCTAAGGTGTTATACTATCAGAACGCTGATAGGTCCAGCTGGACAAATTGTTTCTTCTAACATGGCTGACTCAAGTGGTTAAGTAATCCAGCATGTTCTTTGGCTTAGTATAGGATTAGCTGGATGAAAGTCTGTGATCTGCAATACACAGTAGACTGGGTTAGAGGTTTTTATGATAATTTCTAGCTTTGGGAGGTGCAGATAAAATCCTCAAGAAACTCTTCCTTTGGCTTAAAGAGCTCTGACTTCATAGATCATCCATTCTTTCCTTTTTATGATATTGGGTGATCCATACAATGTATTTCAGTGGAAGTGCTTGAGTTGCAAAATTCAGATTTGCATTTTATACATGGGGATTGCGCAGTTTTACAGCACGTCAGTAAAAGAGGTGGAGGCCATTGACAAAATATAGTTTCTGATAATTCTTTACTACCATTAGCCAGTGTCCAATTTAAAAATACTGATCCTAATGAGAACAGCTTCATTTCAAAACACTTTCAGGAATTTACAGCCTCTGCTCTGATTCATTCATTGCTGTAACTGACTCACGGTGGGACCTTTGTCCTCAGAAGTAAGCCTGGCAGTTAAACAGCACAAACTGTGTATTTGACTGGGCATCTCCAGTTCTGTCTCTGGCGAACCAGCAAAGAGGATCACCTTCTGCTTCAGATGTTCGTCACAATCAGACACATCTGCTTCCGTGGCAGATCTGACTACCTGCAGGTGAAATTCAAGGAGAGTTTAGCCCTGCTTTCTCTGCCCTCTCCTACCTTCTTACTAGTGAAAATGATTGTCCTTAATCTTGTACCACCTCTACTGGCACAAGTGGCTGATGTGAACATGTAACTGTAAGGAAGTGAAAAAAATTTGCCCCCAGATGTGGAGGAATCAGACTGAAGGATCCTTGAATGATGACAAAGCGGCGTTGTTTTTTTTCCCCATCAGACTGCAGTGGTGGTAGGAGCCAAGATGCAGCTTGTTTTCCTGTCTGAAAAGAGGGATTATACTGATCAGAATGTCATAGGAAACTGCAAGTGATGCATGAGCACTCACTTTATCTTTCTCAGGGAGGGAGATTGCGTGACAGCTGCAGGGCTTGTCTCGGTAAACAATGGATCACAATACTTAAACATTGCAATGTCCTTAAGAGAACAAGAAATCTCTGGGTTTGCTAGCACTGAAGCTGTGTGTGGCACCAGTTAGCCGAGTTTCACAAGGTGATAATGGGACCATGCAGTGCTGTATGGGGCAGCAGGCAAGGTTGTTGAGGAGGGGAGGCAGTGTAAGGGTAGTGTTTGCCCCAGCTGAAAGACTGCTGAGGAAAGCCAAATCCATTCTTTCCATAAAGTCCTGTGCTATGTAGACACACACCTTTGGTACTGTCAATCTCAGGCAGGGCAAATGGACACACTTATTTCTCATGGACGTGCATCCATTACCAACACCCCCAACAATGTACCATCCCCTCTTGCTCTTCGTTGGCCATTGCCAGTGAGGACCTACAATGTATGTGGACTTACCATCCCTGGAGGTATTTAAAAGAAAAGTAGATGTGGCCCTTACAGACATGGCTTAGTGGTGGACTTGGCAGTGCTGGCTTAACAGTTGGACTTGATCTTAGAGGTCTTTTTCAAGCTAAATGGTTCTACGTTATCTGGGGTTTGAGGTCTTATGGGAGTCTGAGCAATAGGAGCCACGCTGAAGAGGGAAGAACCTCCCTCATGTTACAGGACTTCTTTTCCAATCCCCAGCCTGAGGCCTGGGGATTCACCAAGTGGAGAGTCTTCTGGCTCCTGGAAGTCATCTGGCTCTCTACCTGGGGCAGGTCTCGACTGAGCTTCTGCCTGCCCCTCACCGTGTGCAAATAGGAAGCCAAATGAAACAGAGAATGGGCTGAGACTGACCTCCCTGATGGAGCAGAACTGCTGAATACTGTAGAAATGTGCAAATTGGGGATGTGAATTGCAGTCCTTCAATATCCTTCCTTGAGGTGGCCCCAGGACAACTTACCAGCACATGTCCCCTACTGGAAGTAAGCACTAGTTCATGCTTATTATCTGGTGTTTTCTTTATCTGCGATTGAATCCCTGGGTTCTTCCGCCTATATTGGTGTGTTTTGCCAGCTGGTCCATATTAATAACAAAAAAGTAAATAAACAAGCAGTCATAATTGTACTTTTGTAAAAATTGGGTTTGGACTAAGTTCTTTTTTCTCCATATTGAAACAATTTAGCAACACTTGCTTTGAAGAAATTATTAAAATTTAGGAAACAAAGTCAAAATGCTTGGTATGCAATAGCCATACTTCGTACCTCCTGTACATCGTCTGCAGTTCAGATAATTAGACCTTGATGCACCAGCCAGTATCCTTAAACCCATTTAATAATCGGAAGTACTGAGACACTAAATAGTTTCATGATTTGGCCAAGACAGAGGACTGTTGGACTCTTGGGACCTTGCCTACATCTCCAGATGTCGTTTCTCTTTTGAGATGGAAGAAGCTCAGCAAGGTCAGTTCAAGGAGGAGCTGTAAACAGTAAGGGGAGAGGCACAAAATCGTCCACATTTGACATATCTTTAAGTGCTTACTATACTTATTGTGATTCCTATGTCTCTGTGAAGGTGTGACCTGAATCTTTGTTTTGGGGTTTTTTTTCCACTTTAGGATGGTAAAAACCAGAATCTTTTCTTCTGTCTTGTTCTATTCCTTGGTAGCTGAGGGACAGGACTATTCCTTCTTTTATGATACTAAGGGAGAAAGTCTTATTCTTTTTTTATCCAGTCATTTCCTATCCACATATCCTTGGACAGTTTGCTTCTTGGATCTCATGGAAAGGGAATGGCTCACTGTAAACTGCTGTCACAGTGACCCGCAGGCCACTCGTGGTTTAGCTCATTGTTCTCTCATCAGAGAAGGAGTTTCATAGTTGGTCAAGACAGGAAAAGTTGTTTGAGTGGGTGGAAAATGAGGTAGAAATGTGGGTTTGAGTGGGCAGGAAATGAGGTAGAAATTTGGGTAGAAGGTGAAGACTACTTGAGAAAAGAAAACGGGAGTGGGAGGAGAGGTGAGTGTAAGGTCAGAAGGATAAACCGAATGACACCGTAAAAATAAGACATCTGGAAGAACATCTGAGTTGGGTTTGGATGTTAAGGGGAGAGAGAAGGAACCTGCTGGTTTGGCCCATTTTGTAGAAGGGGATGTACTCTGTCAACAGTCTTCCGAGTCCTCATAGCTGTGAGTGGAGATCAGAGACTTAGGAAGACAATGAAGTTAGAAATTGCAGCATTTGGGATGAAGACGTATTTAATGTACAATTAAAGATTTCAACGGATCAGGTTAAAAGAAAGAGAGAATACCAGTAATGAGGTGGAGGTGGTGATGGGAAGACAAGACAGCAGGGTGATACGTATGTGTAGGAGGACTTCTGGGATAAAGCCAGATTGAGCTTTTTGGCCTCATAAGTAAGGTTGAGTTCTGAGTGCTGACACATTTGTTTGCTCAGCTCTGCCCGCACAGCAAAAGATTTCTCCCTCCCCTGATAAATTTGCTAAATTGCCGAGTGGCTTTGCATTGTGGAGGCTACTTTTACAGCTCAGCATGGGGTGGGAGTGAAAGTTAATGTCCAAAGTCTATTGCAGTAACCTATGGTGTGACCTACAACAGAGAGATAAAATTTAAAATGAAGCTGATATTAAAATATGATTCATTGTCAGTTCAATAAAGATAATGCTGTAATTTCACTTTAACTTCTATGAATTCTTGGAAGGGTCCACACTTGCAGCATTTGAGAAGACAGGTGGTAGCATGCATGGGTGGGTAGTCATTAGCCTTCTGAGCTTTGGTTACAGCCTTGTTTGCGTTGTCTCTGATGGATTCTGGTCAGTGGCCCACACAGAATGGAAACTGTGACCTCACTCTTAGCAAGCAACTGTCTGCTTCATGAAAAATGCTCTGAATGCTTAGGATAATTGAAGCAGAGAATGGTCTGAGATGGTAGGTCTGATTCTGAAAAGGGGACATTTTTTCAGTCTACACCAAGGAGACATCCTGAGGCCTTACCTTATGTTACAAGGTGATTTGCATCTGTTGGTCATGGTCGGGATCCAGCAATGAGAGTCCTTCAGGTTGGTGGATGGTCTGAAAAAGAGCTAAGTACCTGAGTACTTGCAAACTGGAGTATCTGCCAACAACTATACATAATTTTCCCTGGGCCAGGACTGAAGCAAACCAAAAAGGGAGGAGACTGTACAAGTTATAGAAGTCATGGCTGTCATCTGGGCCTCACCAGGATTGATGAAATACTCACATACAGTAATTAAGCATGCCATGAACTAGTAAACTGAGTTAAGAGAACTTAGAAGAGATCACTTTGAGGCAGTAAGGAAGCACTTAATGAGTGGTCAAGTTAACACTGCACAAAAGTAGATCTGAATATCTGCACAATAGGTATTTATTTATTTATTGCCCTTGAGTCTTACAGGACCAAAGTGCTACATGTATGCTCTACTTCATTGCACAAACTTTTACTGTTGAATCAGCCTATTTTACAGGAGCTTTATGTAAGGTATGGGGTTCAGGTTGTCTTTTCTGGAATGGGGACCCTCTGAATCTTCCTTCTTGTTTAACTTCCCTATCTTCTTCCCTTAAGGTCTTTTTATGATCTCTTTGAAGCTTTTCTCTGCAATCCTAGGATAGGAGCATGGTTAAGTAGGAGCATTTTACACAAAAATCCTTGATCCTGTTCAGTTTAGTTTCTTTTGCTTCAGACTAGGAAATCCATGCTGAGAATTATTTTGCAAGATATAGCAACATGAATAGCACAGTGGGTAGCCGTACTCGGTGCACCTTGCAGTGGGTTGGCAATTCCAAGGCACGGGCATTTAACCTCTCAGCTCTTGTGTGATGTGCGCTGGACGCACAAAGCTGTTGCAGCCTGCTTGGGATGAGAGCAACAAGGGGGCTTAAGTGAGATGAAGCAGTAAATGCTGCCCTTCAGATAGGGAAGTCTCAACTCAGTGTTTACATATTTCTTTCCTCCAAAACACACAGAGTAAGGATGAGGTGGGGAGCAGCTGATTTTGAGGAGATGAAGACTCAAGTATTACCGGGTTTACCACATCTTTAGAAGCTGATCCAAACCCCATCAAGCTCAGTGGAAAATCGCCAATGATTTGAAGAGTGTCTGGATCGGGCCCTTAAGCCCAGCTCCTGCAATTTGGCACACTGTTCTTTGTGCAGCTGAGTAATCCTCATCCCAGTCCTGTACTCTCAGGAAGTCAGAGCACAGCAATGTGCTAGCAGGCTGCAGGGACCACCCTCTGAAATGGCAGAGGGCGTCCTTTCACCTTGTCTTAGGCATGCAGAATAGCCTGAACACAGCTGTGTCTCCAGACTTACATTTCCTGTGAAGCTTTGTCTTCTTTGCAGCTGGATACCTGAACCACCTTGAGCTGTGGAGGGACTTGCAGAGCTTTAGAGGTTCTGAATCAATATCTGGAGATGGACGGTTTTGGAAACTGTTAAGCTTTTGTTCATTGCTTCTTGTGTGGAGGAAGTGAGAGTGTGGATCTTTAACCCCCTGGAAGTGATTAGAGATGAGAAGCACAAAGGAGGCCTTGATGAACATTTTCCCCCTAAGCCATGTGGTTCCTAGCTTTCCGGCTCCTGCTGCTGACATGCAAAGCCAGAGCCTTGGTTTTTAATTTTTCATACTGTTTTTAAACAGATACTTTTGCAAATGTAAACATGCCCCAGCACTGAAGGTTTCCAGCCAAATTAAAGAGTCAACACTGGAAAAATCAGCCTTCAGAGGAAGGTCAAATACAAGCAATCTCTGGAGTTCATTGGGTCCATATGTGTAAACTTCAGCTAATATGGGATAGACTCAGGGCAGCACTTACCTTGCAGTACTCAGCTAGTTTCAGAGTGAAAGGCTGAAACTGTCCTTAGGGATGCCTGTGGTCTGAGCAGTAGATTTGAATGTGTTGAATGAAAAAAGATCCATGTTCTAACTCTTGGTTCCCTCTTAACAGGAGGAAAGAAAGTTGGGAAGGAAAATGTGCCGTTTGGCATTAATTCTGACAACTCGCATTTATACATTCTTATCTGGGACCATGCTGGGTTTAATAATCTCCAACTACATGCCTATAAAAGCTTAATTTTGCTGTGAGGATGCATGCCTTTCAGCCTTTAATTTAATAACTGGGAAGGGTTTCTTTATAAGTTGTACCACCTGCAGTAGTAATAGAAATCAAGACACTGCCTGTTATTTCTTGGGCTTGATTGACATTTGAACCAACTTGGAAAGATTCAAGCAAACTACTGCCTTTAATTTTTTTTAAATTATTTTTACCTGTAGTTTGTCAGAGCTTGCCATTAAAAGGAAGAACTGATGAGTGTACCTCTCTGAAGTGAGGTGCTTTTGCTTAGAGCAGCAGATGAAGACATATTCTTCCTGCCACTGCACTGTAATAGTGGGTTAGTTAGTAGGGAAGAGTTGGTAGAAGAGGAGGTAAAATGACAAGAGAAATTATGGCCTAAAAGCAGGATCCTTAAAAGGTATCATCATTATACAGCAATCCCCTAATCCTACCCCCATCAGCCAGCAGAAATGCCAGAAGATCTGCAGCACATGTCAGCCAGCTAACCTGCCTGAAAGGTGTTATTGTTGCTGGTTCTGCTGCTTGGCTCAGAAATGTCTCTGCAGCTAAAGAGCTACAGGAAAAGAAGTCAGAGCCCCATTAGTTAGGAGAATGCCAGAGGTGAAACTGCAGTGCCTCCCTGGTGCTAGTACATCATTAAGGGTCCCAGAGGAGTGTAGGAGGTGGAGATGCTTGAAGGTTAGACGGGCTGAGTTATTCCTTAACTCATGCCTTTTCATTGAAGAGCAGAGGAGGTACACGTGTTGTGTGTGGTTATGCGGTGTGATGGGAATGCTGAGAAGGGTTGGAAGCCTCCAGCTCCCAGCAACGGAGTTTTTAGATTGTGAGGATGGAGGTCTCGCTGTTGGACAGCTCCTGGCAGCATCCAGTTAGGCAGGGCATGGAACCAGGGCTGATGGTGTCCAGCTCCGTGGTGAGGGACCTTAGGAGCTGCTATGAAACATGGTGGTGTTCAGGACAGAGGCAGAACAAGATCCTGCTTTGGAAAGAGAGGCAGATCATGTAGAGTGTAGGGACTTTATTTATACGTTTTCTTAAGGTTTGAAAACTTAAGGGCTTGATTAAATTTCATCCATCCCTGGAGGGAGAAAGGACTTGAAATGGCTCAACAAATATCCCTGCATCAAAGGTTTTATACTGTTGCACATCTGTAATCCCATGAAATATGCCAAGACAACAAAGGCCTTAATGAGATTCCTCATCAGCACTGTCCTCTCACCCCTATGGAAATGGGAACTAATGCCTACAACAAAGTGTTCAAACCTGACTGCCTTCAGTGAGACTACGCAATTTATCATTGGGGATATAAGATGACAGTGGAACATGTTTTTTCAGAGCTCTTTTGAACTGGTCTGAACTATATCATTATTGTTATGAGTCATCAGATCATTGGCCTGGGTATTGGTATCTTGTTGGCATGAGACCAGAAGATATTACCTTTCATGGTGAGTCTCCTGGATCCAGTCCTTGAATGAGGCAGAGTTACTTGTCAACAGGGCACAGAGGGTCCTTTGGTCTCATTTGTGCCTGACTCCCCGAGATATTTGGTATTCTCCATGTATTTTACAGCCATAGTAGTTAACAGTTCTCAAGAGAAGTCTTCACAGTAGAGCTGAATGACTTTCTGAAAGATACATTTAAATCTATTCCCAGTTATTTTGTGCTGTAAAACTGTAAGGTGAGAGGTTGAAATTCTGTGATCTCTAATACACACAAGGTCAAAGTCGGTAGTGGTATTGAAAGCTGGGATCCTGTGAATGCCCTAGCATCACGTCTGAGTACCCTAAAAATAGTAATTTACCTTTTTCTTCAAACAGGTGTGTTTTTTATTACAACAGGACTACTTGTCCTAGATCTCTCAGTTGATATTGTGTTAATAGGCTTCTAGAAGAGTTTTGCCTCTGTGACCAAAGTATAGGGAAGTCTTTTGCTTTCCATTTAACCTGTGTGACTGCAGTTTGGACAATTGTCTAGATTGGCAAATGCAAGCTAGTTGATAGAGCCAGTCTCAAGCTTGTGCAATCACTCAGCCACAAAAATGCTGTGATGACACCCCACACCCCACCATCTAAAAATGAAGGAATGATTTAACTGATAGGGATCTGAGATGTTAGGTAAAGTGAAACCTAGAAGAGAAGCTAAGACCTGAAAGAGAAGGTAAAACCTGTTATTGGAACAGCTGGGTCCTGAGTGCAGATCACTTGTACTCTAAGTTGGTTCTCCATCAGTTGGCCTTACCTTCTGTTTCTGGTGGGCAGCAGTTTCCTTTTGATTAGCACAGAAGAAAAGGCTGGAGGTGTTATGGCAGGCAGCCTTGTCCCTTTACACCACTTAGTCCTTGCACT
The DNA here is from genome assembly GCF_003945595.2 of Pipra filicauda. Taxonomy (NCBI): domain Eukaryota; kingdom Metazoa; phylum Chordata; class Aves; order Passeriformes; family Pipridae; genus Pipra; species Pipra filicauda. Next base: position 2,010,948 of record NW_024103541.1, on the reverse strand, counting down.
GAAGACGTTTCCTCAGTTTTAATCGAGCTGCTGTTGTCTCTGAAACCAATGCTGACACTCCATTTTGGATATGAAAATAAGTGCTGAGATGGCCTTGTGTTTATGTGAGGGTTTTTTGCACATTCTGCTGAGAATCATAATGAATAGAAGCCCTTTAAAGAGGTTATTAATTAGCCTTCCCCTGACAGATGACTCAGTAGGAAATCCATTAGCGGATGTCCGGGTGAACTCACAGCTTTTGGAGCAGCTTTATTATTTTCTGTTTTCTCATTTTCATTGCAGATCTGAAGCCCTGGGTGTCGAATTTCACCTATCCAGGTGTGCATGACTTTTCTCAGCTTGCACTGGATGCCAACAGGAACCAACTCATTGTGGGAGCAAGGTAAAGATAATCTTTTAATTAGTCTAGGGTGGCTGCTCAAGCTCTTTCCCTTCAGGTTCTGGCTTCAGAGGAGAGTGTGTTTCCAGCTTATGTGGCCAGTTTCCTCCTCAAAAAGAAAGCTATAATTTATGTAGAGAGATTGAGATGTCTAGTATAATTGCAAAGAAGAGAAAATTACTAGAATTAAAAAAAAAAAAAAAAAAGATGCAATCAAAATGACTGGTTAATGAAGCAGAATGCTGGCATCTCACTCAGTATTGTGAATGTTAGAAGAGCTACAGTAAATCATTCTGCACCATCCCTCTGCCAGCACAGAATTTGACATCATGGTTTATTTGCTGTGGCCAGACTTTCCCTCAGAACTAGGTTCATCTGTTCACCTTTGTATAAGTAATAGTGGCATAGTGAATAGTTGCTTTCTTCTCTCTTAGAATTCACTTCAGAGCCTGTTTGCTTCATGTGGCTGATACAGTCAGATCCTCGCCCAATGCATTTTTGTGCAACTCTATTCTTCTGGCCTATTGTATATAATTAGCATATATTTTCCTTTATTTTTAAACATTGTTTTTATTTAGGATACCATACGAGGGGGATGGAAACACAGAAGATGAGCACAGGCAAGCTCTTACAAATTTAGAGCTGCATGGGAAAAAGAGCTGTGCTTCAGTGAAATAATATACATCAGGAGTTGTTGAATCATGAGCCCCAACAGCAACGATTTTTTATTGCATAATAAACAGATAAGACAAGCCAAAAAAACCAAAAAGGCTAAGCATGGTCTAACAAATCAGTTTAAGTATAACATTTAGAATCAGATAACACTGTAGTAGCAGTCTCTACTATTAATGAAAATGGAGGAAGAGACTGCTTTCTTCCCAGGATATTCAGCAGTAGAGGACAGGGATGCAAGAAGCAGGGGCGGAAGAACTCATGGTACAAACAAGAGAAAAGAGCAAGACTTGTAGCAGAAGGAGAGTCTTTTGCTTCACAGAAACAACTGAAGTGTGATTTAATATACATATTCTGTGTGTATTTGTGCAGTAAATAATAACACCTTCCTGTAGCTGTTAAAATTGCCAGAGGCCCTCCTACTTTTCATACAGAAACATTTTACTTTTCAAGCTGCGGCTTTACTTGTGCTGGGATCTTTAACCAGAAAGTATTAATATTTATTACTTCAGAATGTCATTGCTTTGGGGATGGCTGTGAACAGTGCCTTCTACCAGGCATTGCACAAACACAGGCCCGGTGCTCTGAGGAATTTATGCTTTACATAATTTGGCTGCACGGCAGTTTCTCCCCACGCAGATGCTGCTAACGTTGACATGCTTCACCCCTGCTCAAACCCCAGCAACACGTCCTGGAGGGACTCTCTACCTCCCCAAGAGTTTGTACAAGTGTGGTTAGACAGGAGGCTACGATATCATTATAAACAGCGAAATGACAGCAAGTTTGGCTTCCCGCTGGAAGTACAATATATTGCAGTGTATTGCCTCATGAGGAAGCAGTGACAAGTATTTATAGAATTTGCTTGGAAAAGTCAGTTTTCATGAAGCACTACCCACCTGGCTGGGAGACTGAAAGTTTCAGTGGTGCCACACTGCTGTGCTGAGCAGTTCTGGATACAGTTAAGGAAGTTGTAATTTCCCAGGGTGGAGTGTTTTTTTGGGTTGTATGTAGACTTGGTGTGGGGAAAGGGGGGAGTGCTAATCCTTTTCCTCTTCACCACCTCATTTCTTCCCTGTGTGAGGTGATAGGGAGAGATACTTGAAAATGGGGTGCTGCACAGCTCTGGGTGAGCTGGGCTCCTGGAGCTGTGCCTGAGAAATGGGAAGTAAAGCCTTTTCTGTTCCCTCCTTCCCTGATAAATCCACACCTTGTTCTGGACTATTTTTAGGGGTGATTTTTTGAGTCATTAGTTGCTCGTGCACCATCTGCTTGAATTTGCAAATGAAACAATACCTCAAAGAGATAGGAGCTGTCTCTATCCATCTCTGCAGGGTGTAATTTATGAAACCTAAATTTAAATGTTAACCACGTTTAAATGTGCTGCTGTAGATCATATTAGTAGTAACGCCAGCTATTCTGGGGTTATGGAAGGAGTTTGGGATCAGGGTGGCGTTTATAAGTACTCCCACTTCTCAATTTCCTGGTTAACATCATTGTCTTAGATGATAGCGTTATAAATTATTTCAGACTACTTCTTTCTGTCTCTATTTAAAAGCAGTATGACCTCACCACAGCATCTCTTTGGTTTAGTTCGTCCTGTGTTTCAAAGCTTCATAGAAAATACTTCCTAGAAGAAAAGAAGATCCTGAGGCTCACAAGGGGTTTTGGTTTCAGGAATTGGACACAGCGTGACTGAAACTGTAAGAGGTATTGAGGGCATGCCATGCAGGCAGGGAGCTGGAATAACACGAGCCTCGGATTTTTAAGCTTTATCCTTATCTGAGAGCCCTCCCTGAATGACTGGTGCTGTCTGAGAGTAAACCAGAGGAGTTTGATAACTCCACTGCACCAAACACCTGCCAAGTCAAAATCCCAGAAACAAAAGAATTAGTTTCAAAAGCCCACCATGGTTTCTAAGCAACGTATTTACTTGTCACATCATTTGTAAAATCCAAATGCTTGCAAGTAAGGATATGAATAGTTTAGAACATTGTAAATCTACACGACCCATATTATGAGTCACATTTCATTAAGTATAAAAACACACATTTCAAATTTCATAACCTTCATTTTCACTCACAGTTTGTGTGTTTTGTTTTTGTTTTGGATATAGAGTTAGTATTTTAATGTACTATTTTTCTTCTGTGAATGAGTGCTTGTTTTGAAATATTTGCTGCTTTTTTCAGCCCTTGAGCACAAGTGATCACTATTTGAGCTTATTTTAATTGGAGGAAAAACAATTTTCTAGACCCCATTATTACTGAGAAAAAAATTGAAAATATGATCACAGTGGTTTCACATTTGTGTTGGAGAAGAAGTTCTCTGCTCTCTCGCCTGTGCTGTAGGCAGGGTGCCCAGGCCCCGGGAAGGGTGGGCTTTGTAGAAAAGGGACATAGTGTAGCTGTAACATCCCACCTCCTTGAGAAGCCTTACTCCTTGAGACTATCTCATCGCTGGCTGGGCAGAGACAGGAGCCAGTAAAGAAGTGATGATATGAAAGACCCTGCTTGGAGTCAGGCCAAAAATCACACTTCACAAGAGCTCCCTGTCGAGGACAACATAAAAGGTTTAACAGAGGATGGTTGAGACACCGTGTGACAATCTGGCACAACAGCAAGCTGAAGGGAAACAGCTTGGACAACAGGAGGATGGTACCCAAACAAATGACTGCACAGAGAGTGGCTGGGAAGCCGTAAGGGAAACATTTGACTTTTCCCAGAAGGAAACTGCAGGGGTGTCAGCTCGGGGCAGTAGCCTGCTGGGGCTGCGGATGTGAGAGGCATGGCTATGAGGGTTGGCCATTCACGGCGAGTGAAGGTGTTACTGTAGAAAACCAGCCAGAAAGCATTATGACCAGAAGTCCTCACAGTTCTGCCTGCCAAGAGGGCTGTCAGCTCCATCAGGAGATGGGAAAGGACCATCCCTCGTGGCTGTCTCATGGGGAGCTGCGGCTGAGGAGCCCTTGTCACAACTGGCTGTTACCAAGAAGAGCCCAGAGGTAGAGGGTAGAGAGCAAAAGCTGCATCAAGGGACTCAGAACTGGCAAGTAAAGTGCACGTCATCCTGGACTGCCAGACTTCTCTGCAATAAATGTAAAATTACTAAGCTGCTGGTGATGCAAGTCTTGATGCTCTGACAGGGGTGATCTTCATACTTGTTTTAGAGCTGATCTGAATGTGCTTGTTACTGCCAAGTAGACGCAAGAAAGGAGATATCATAGAATCATAGAAAGACTTGGGTTGGAAGGGATCTTAAAGATCATCTAGTCCCAACTCTCCGACCTTAGGCAGGGATCCCACCTACTAGATTGAGTTGCTCAGGGCCCCATTCAATCTGATCTTGAACACTTAGAGGAATGGGGCATCATTATGATTAGTTTGGTGAGCAGGGAAGGTGCTGTATGAACTTTCAAGGGTTGTTTTAGGGGAGCACAGCCTGGTCACATCCCTTCCTAACTATTATGCTCCTAGCTGTATAAGGACTAAAAAAAGTTCTAAATCATGCAGGCTTAGGAGCGGGAGGCTGAATGGAATGACTGATGTCCCAGAAGAGTTCCTTCAAGTTGCAGCTTGCAGAAATATGGCAGATTGTAAATATACTTTAAGACCCTCAACCAGCAGGTTTGGCACTCTGAGTTTATTTAAAGTCTCCGGTGTATGATAGATTAATCTGTCAGACACCAGGTTACATGCAGATTTCTGGCTGAACATAGGCTGATTCCTGCCCGCTTGGCAGAAAGCTCCAGAGCACTGCAGTGAAACGTCAGAACCTGTGCTGGTTGGAAAATATCACTCTTACCCTTGGGCACCTTCAATCCTGTCCAGATCTGGACTGCCAATAAAACCTGAAGAGAGTAAGTCTCCACAGATTATGTTGGCTAGGCAAAAAGCATTTTGCAAAACAGGAAATTTAGTGGTAGTGGTCGGATCAGAGTTGATCCACAGATCCACAGACTATGAAGTCTGTGAGCAATACTTTGTGTTGCCAAATGATCAGGACCCCTCAACAGCATTTATCCTCACAGGGCTTCAGTGAGGCCAGAAAGAACTAATAATTTTGTGCTATAGATGGGAACCCAAGGCCCAAAGGGATTAAGAACCAGCCTGCCCTGTGAAAAGGCTGTGATGTTGAGTCACGTGAGTTTATCATAGATCTGAAAGGTAGTACAGTACTGTGCCTAACACAGCTACTCCTGCAGTGAGACTGCACTTTCTGAAGATGCCAGTCAAGGTCTGCACAACCTCAGAGATCTCTGCACTTGACTAATGTGGACATAGCCAAAGTTCTTCTATGGACTCAGAAAACCCATGGCAGAGGTATGATTTGGACCCTCTACTGTTGTATTTCCACCTGGTAGTTTAGTCACTTGCTGTCAGCCTTTTCTCTCCAAAGAGGATGCAAGTTTTGCAAATGCTCATGAAAGTCTGTGAGTCCCATGCACTTACACTGGGACAGTGGGGCTTCAGCACGGCTGAAGAAGGCAAGTCTTGTATAGCATGGAGAGATTAAAATGCAAACAACTTAACACTGGGCACAACCACGTGGGCATAGCCAACAATTACACAGTCTGCAGGCTTGTCCTGTTAACAGCCAGGAGTGACGTCCATTTGTCCCTGCTAATGTCTGACTCCAGGATTTGTCTGAATAGTTCCTGAGACAGATTGACTGAGCCATTTCCAATGGCTTGCGTTACTATCGTGCCGTCTTATGCCAGCTTTACCCCCTACTAGGTCACATTTGGCTGAGAAATTACCTTGCCAGTTGAGGTATTAATGAGAACGTGAGCAAGCAAAGAGCATGTTAATGTTTTTGATTATATCCAGATCATAGGTGGGCAGCTGAAAGCGCTGCTGCAGAGAAATGTAGAAAAACAAATACCTTCCTTTCTCACTCTAATTTTTTCCTGTCAGACAAAAGAGTGCTCTAATTACAGTTGCATCCTTGTATTGTGGACTGGAGAGGGGTAAATAACATGGTGATGTGAGGGGGGGAAAGCTAAATCAGTCTCTGAAATTAACAGAAACTTTCGAAGGGCTATTAATGGTTTTTTAAAGAAATTGCCTGACCTGCATGGTAAAGAATATAAAGGTGAGAAAGCTGTGATTAGACACTGCAGCTAGTTAAATCCATAATTGGGGATGCACAATTTTTTACACAGGGAAAAAATGTGTGATTTAAAATGCAGGTTTTAACCTCTCTGGTTGAGTCTGAGGTAGTTCAGAGGGAGATTTTCTTCTCTGATACTGTGCCAGGTGAGGTGAGCTCAGCCCTTGTATAAGTGTGGAGCAACAAAGCCCCACTGGGGTGTCTATTTTTCACCTATAGGGTTTGCTTTCCTCTGCTGGTCTGCCAGCAGTCTGAATTTGTCATACCTCAAATCTGTGTTGTCCCTGACTTATACCCCTTGGGGAAGAGGGGAAAGGGACAGGAAAGGATGAAGGACATTTTTTGTAATTATGGGATTCTGAAAAGTTCGAAGCCTGATCCAAATTTTGTTCAAAATGTAATTTTCTTTCTTAGTTAAAATTTGTGCATTTTCTCAAGCAAAGAACATGGATTTTAGTTAATTCGGAATAAATAAATCAAATAAAATGCTATGCTGCACCACTGTCTGGTTGTTGGGATGGACCAATGTGCAGAAGAAGTTACAGCTGTAGGAAGGCAAAGGGGCAGTTTTGCACCAGGTGTTGTACACAGAGAAGAGGGTGAGGCAGTGGCAGTCTCTGGTCTGTCATCTTTGTTGGTAGAGAGCTTTGTTGGCTCTGTCATCAGTTGGTCCTTCAAATCGCCTGCAAGGCAGTACCATCCACCTCCCTGCAAATGACCTCAGTGGTGTGGGAGTCTGAGCACTTGTGCCCCTCCTCAGAGGAAGCAGGCTTTTGGCTGACTCACAGCCAGTGCTTGCACAGCCAGTGCTGTGTGAAAGGCAATCTTGGTGCAGCGCAGGCTGATAGGAAACATCCTTACACAGCGAATTGCAGGCCTGACTAGAAAAATATCTCATATTCCACATAAAATGAAAATCAGTGATACCCTATCATGAAAGCAGCCACCCATGAGAGGCTCACTTGCTTTAGTAACACACTGAGAATAATTAAGTTTGAAGACTGTATTTCTGAGAGTGGGGTGGGTGCAAACACAAGGTCAGGATACTTTGGCAAAAGCCTTGGAGACTTGGACCTAATGTGTTTTACAGCATCACAGAATGGGTCTGCAGAGCAGTTTTCCTCTGCATTACTGAAAATACTTTCTCTTGCTCTGGTTAAGGTGGTGATATGTCAGTTTTATATGGCAGGGCTCACCACAGTGACTTGCATATCACTTTATATCCAGATGTTTAGGTGCTAAGCCTACTGTTCTGTGCCACTGCAAAGGTATAAAAACCCAGCAAAGAGAAGGGGTTGTTTGGCAATAACTTAATCTCACCAGCCAACTCTATCAGTATTTACATACAAGTCATGTTGGACTCATCCAGAGTTTGAGGAAAGCCTGACAGAACTGAGCATGTTTATCAGCCTAAGTAGGCAGGTGGGGAGGCTGCCAGGGAAGGTCTGAACAATAATCAGTGCATCAGAACAAGAGAAATTTTACCCTGTGACTTACTGAAAGCACAACTGAAAGTGATGAGTAAATAGGAGATCAAAGACCCCTGTGTGGCTTGGGGCCCTACCAAGGTGCTCTGAGCGCTCTGTGACTGCCAACTGGATGAGAAAGGGAGAGAGGAGCTGTCAGCCACATGTCACAAGAGACTTGAGGTGGCATGTGGGGTAATATGTGATGGTCTGAGAGATGGAATCACTCTTCCAGGAAAATAAGAACAAACCCACACATGAGTTTTGAAAATTTGACTCAGTTTTCATCTCTGAGGTTTCGAACAAACTTGTCTAGTGAATCAGAGGAAGGAAATGTAACAAAAAAAGAAGGAAACTTACCCTCATTTTATAAATATATTCAAACAATATTACTAAAGAAGTCCCAGTCCCCATTCTCTGAAGTGTATACATACGACTATGCTCCAGAAAACAGCTGGGTCAAGGTGTCTCAGGAGCATAGCAAATACTGTCAACCCCCAAGGATGTGGAATCATACTGGAGTGAGGCTTTGCTCTCCTACCCTGGGGAAGGAGAAGGGCCAGAGACAGCAAAGCCAGCTTGCTGTTCCCTTTGCAAGCTGAGGGAAGAGGGGACAAGGCTGTCAATCCAAGGGCAGATGCCCTTCCTCTTTCTTCCTTCCATGGCAGCGTCATTTTGTCTAGATTTCTGCATATTGGTGTAGCCCAAGTGTTCCTCAGCTTTGCTGTTGTCCTGCCTGTTCTGCAGCTATAAGTGTCTGCCTCTTTTGACTCTTTCTAGAGTTGGCCCTGTATATACACCATTGAGCCTGAGCAGATCTGTGCCATGCACCCTGTGCCGTTAAAGCTGATGGTAGTTCTCCTCTGGAGACTGGAATATAGAGGATTTGATTTTCATCCTTGTTTCCACCAAGAAGTACTAAATGGGCCTCAGTGGCAACCTAGAAACAGTAGCTGAGCCTTTGGCTTAATCGGAATGATATGCTGCCTGCATAAGGAGCCTCTTCTAAGATGATGTTTCTCTAGCTCTGGCTGAATTTATCACTGAGAAATGTTGCATTGGGAAAAGCAATTGCTCATACAGCAACTGCATCATATTACTGCCTGCCATTTAGTATGGTTCTCTGCTGTACATCTATTGATTTTTGAGGAAGAATGATGTATTGGACAAGTTTTTCTTCAATAGAAACAAAATTACTGGTGAATAAGAATCCAGTTTCTAGGGGTGGTTGCTGGTTCTCCACCTTTTCTCCAGCCTGTGTGCCAGGCGCTTCAAATGAGTCATTGAAGTAACATTTGCAAATGGATCATCACATCACACCCTGGACCAGGCATGCAATTAACTCCTTCTGAGAGCAAAGGCCAGGATCATCCTTCAGGAGCTGGGTTTCTTGGTATGGTTGGCTAGTTCAGAAATGTGGATAACCATCTGCAAAGTTCAGCCACAGCTGGACCTGCGTAGAGGCACTGTGCGTTAATCTAGCATGAGATTCAGTAGCCAACAGCCCTGGGGTCTGATCTCGATTCCATCACTGACTTGCTGTGTGCTTTGGAGAAGGTCATTTAACCTTTTTCTGGCTCATTTTCTCCATTAGTATAAGGGGGGAATGATACTAACCAGCTCCTAGGAAGTTGTGAAGTATGACTAAGCTGTGTTTGTCGTGTAGTGTGGAAGTACAAAGTATATCTAAGGCCTCCAGAAGCAAAGATAGGAAGAGCTGACAGGAGTTGCTGGCTCCTAGCCTGAGGCTCAGCCCCAGAACGTGGCTTCCAGGAGTGCCAGAAGGGAGCATTAGGTTTGTCCTATGCGTAATTCTGTGTCTTGTTTCATATCACCCAAAGGACCTTGTTCTGTTAATTATTTTTCTTATTATCTGCTCTGTGACAGTTGTGAGTCCCTCTTGCAGACCTGGCCCCTGATTGCAGCACAATCCTACCCTGAGGAGGGGAAGTGGAGAGGGAGGTGCAGATCTCTTCTCCCTAGGATTTACTGACAGGACGCATGGGAAAGGTTTGAAGCTGTGCCAGACTGGACATTAGGAAGCCTTTCTTTACTGAGAGAGTGGTCAAACACTGCAACAGGCTTCCTAGAGGGGTTGTCAATGCCCCAAGCCTGTCAGTGTTTAAGCGTCATTTAGACAATGCCCTTAACAACAAGCTTTAACTTTGGTCAGCCCTGAATAGTCAGGTAGTTGAACCAGATGATCCTTGTAGGTCCCACACAACTAAAATAATCTATTTTATTTTATTCTATGAATACAAGGAACCTCTTTCCAGAGCACCATGAGTCTACTTGAGGCTCCAGTGCCTCACCCAGGCTGTGTTGGATGCCTCTTTCAGTGCAATAATAGTCCCTAACAGAGAGAGCAACTCTTCATTCAGTTATCTTCAACTTTCCCTGTCCTGGTTTTGGCTGGAATAGAGTTAATTTTCTTCTTAGTAGCTGGTACAGGGCTGTGTTTTGGATTCAGTATGAGAATAATGTCGATAACACACTGATGTTTTAGTTGTTGCTAAGTAGAGCTTACACTAAGTCAAGGACTTTTCAATTTCCCATTCTCTGCCAGCGGTCAGATGCACAAGAAGCCAGAAGGGAGTGTGGCCAGGATAGCTGACCAAAACTGGCCAGAGGGATATTCCGTACCATAGAACACCATGCTTGAGTATATGAACTGGGAGCAGTTGGGCAGGAGCGGCTGATGACTGCTTGGGGATGGGCTTGGTGATGGGGGAATGAGCAATTATATTGTGCAACACTTGTGTTTCTTGGACTTTATTCCTCTTTCTCTTTTTCCTGTTATTATTTTTGTTATTATTACAACAATAACAACAGCAACTATAATAATTCACTTTATTTCAATTATTAAATCATTCTTATCTCAGCCCATGGGTTTTACCTTTTTCTGGTTCTCCTCCCCATCCCACCAGAGAGGGTAGGGAGTGAGCAAGTGGCTGCATAGTACTTAGTTGCTGGTTGGGGTTAAACCACAACATTCCTTAAATGTATTTTTTTCATGATCAAACATTATTGACAGCTTGTGTTGGCTTTGTTTCTACTTGCAGAGTAATTGTCTGCCTACAAAGAGAGGGGGCTTGAGAAAGCCTGCCCTGTAAAGAGGGAAGGTTGAGCTTCTCACAATGACTGTGAGGTGCAGGGAAGTAGCAACAAATGAGCAGGTGTAACATGTCTTGTAGTGATACAGACTAGCTGAGTCAAGGCAGCATATTGTTGGTTTGAGTGTCTGTGTCCAAGCCCAAGCCCTGAGAAGTTCTGGTGGTGGTCAGCATGAGGGCTCTTGTGGCTCCCAATTTGCTAGCAGGGGTTGTTCTGAAGCATAGAGAGGTTATCTTACCTGCTTGGTGTGTGAGGAGTTAGGAAATGTGAACAAACCTCACTCATTTAAATAGAAAAAATAATCCGAAGGTAGGGTGGCCTTTCATTGGTACGTGATCAGTCCATTGGCTGCAGGCATGTTCCTCCTGATCTACCACAGCAGAACTGAAAAGATTGCTCTCTCTTAATTAGAAGAAAGCACCTTTTAATCAGCCAGCGCAGTGCTGACAGATGCAGTACCTGAAAAGAGGCACTGAAAAAGAGGCCTGAACGAGTTACTGAAGCATGTTGCAACCCTTAAAATTTCAGAATTCTTAAGAGGAAGGGTCTCTGCTGTTATTCAAGCACTCTTGTTATATGGCTTCCCAAAGGAAAGGCTTAATTTGTCTTTTATCTCTGTTGCTCAGTGGCATCGTAGCCCAAGTGCTTTGCCTTCAATGTAAATTGATTGAAGGCCAGGCAATGTGTGAAGAAGTGCACAGGCACCATGTTACAAAGTTCACCCAATGTGCTCTTGGCTATATGAAATAAACACTTAATAAGCAGCTTTGACTTGGGAATGTCATGGAAAGCAGATTTAAGTGGATATATTCTTCCACACCCTTTCTTGAAACACAGCTGCTCTCCTGCTGTTATGGTACGTATGCTGTGTGGTACCAGGCACTGTGAGCACTTAATCATTTTACAAGCAGCCAAATTATGAAGCCAATTAGCAAATACTTTCGTTTACAGGATTTACACTGCAGCTTGGCTCTGTTCATATGTACATGAGCATACTGGGCCCAGTTCGAGAAAGTAATTCAACATCTACCCATGAGTGTAAATGACACTTCAGCAGAGGTTTACACGCTGTGCCCCAGCTTTGGGGGTGAGTTATTCTCCTAACCAGGGCATAGACTACTGGACCGGGAGATCAGCTCCTGGTTGTGCTACAGATATGCTCTGTGATGTTGGCTGAATTGCTCAATCTGTGCTTTAAATTTAAATGAGAATTATGTATCTTTTTCACTCTTTTGTATATATTTAGATGGCAAATTCTTCAAGACTAGGTTGAAGGTCTTTACAACAGCTAAATTCATATATCTGAGCTGGGGAATAATATCCTTCTGCAATCAGAGGTGGCAGAGAAAGAATCTGCCCTCAGGTTGTTTAAACAGGCATCAGCTGTGAATCAGTCTCCAGAGGAACCACCATCAACTCTCTCTGTGTCTTAATGCAACAAAACCACTGTCTTGGCTGAGAGTTCATTACTGTTTAACATGGGTGTATTAAGGAGTGCGCTGATGTTCGTGAATAATAAGGTTAGTAGCAATAATAATTAGCAGCTTGAGGCATAATGCCATTTGTCCCAGAGCACTCAGAGGAGTGTAGTCACTTGCTCTGGAGATGGCTGAAATGCAACCAACTGGTATGAAACAAAGCTTGTGTTTAATACTGTGGAGTGAAGCTGTGTGACCTTTTAGGACAGAAATTAAGAACGTTGTCCTATCTCTCCAAGTTTGTGCGCCAGCTTTTTATGCAGAAGAAGGAGGATATTAGAATAGCTGGTTGCACCAGGCAATTGCTGTTCTGGCCTAGTCCAGATGGGTTTAATTTAGGAGAGAAAGGAATCAGCCAACATTCACTTACAAGACAAAATGATGGGAAAAAAAAAGACAGAAAAAAGATCAAGAAGGCACCTCATCCATTCATGCAGAGATCTCAGTGTTCTCATATATTTCTTAATCATACTCTTTCAGTTGCTCTGAAATTATAGTTCAGCAAGGCATTAAACAGACATAACTTCAAACACAAGCGGAAGAAAAGGACACAAATGGGGCAATTCTAGGTACAATAAACCATGCCTGTCATTCAGAGACCTTGCTCATTCTTGAGCTGAAATTGCTGTTAAAATGCAGTTCATAAAAATGGCACTGTCTGATTCAGCAGCTCTTTCTCTTTGGCTTTTTACTCCTGGTATAGCTTTACAGAACAAGTGTTGTTAAGAGAGCATGTTATTAATTAAGGATTAGTCAGTTCTAGCTGGGCAGGTCAACTGGAGTCGGGAGGTTTCTCTGATAGCCTGGTCTGCCTACAGGTATTTGCATTGCTGCTGATAAGATGTGAGAAGGATCAAACAAACAAAAAGAAACTGCCAGTAGCTGTTCAGACACCAGGTGAGGCAAGCTGATGAAAAATGTAGGGAAACCCTCCTTTCTGTAAGAAAGCCCCAAGGTCAGACTTGGAGAGCTAAGGTTAGAATAAAGCTTTTGGAAGATCATTGTGCTGTTCACATTAGTATGATGTTCCTGCCTGGTTTAGATCTCAGCCACCTGAGTGGGTTTGTCCAGGTGCCATCCAGCAATCACTGAGAGGACAGAGTGGCTTTATTGAAACGGACACTATTCCTGTCTGCATCTGTTTTGGCTGAGTGCAATGAAAATTGTGTCCCTTAGATACGTCTCTTTCATTAAAGATATTTTGGTTGAATTTGCTCTGCAGTGCTATCAAGGAAAAAAACCCTGAATATTAAAATCTATTACTTAGTCAAACTGTCCAGTTTTTGCAAGACTAGAACAAGGAGCTGAAATCTGCATTATAAGACTTCCAAAATCAATGCATTTAAATAGCATGCTTAACAACAGGATAGAAACTTCAAGTCCCTAGTTATGAGAACTTTCTCCTGAGGGTAAGATTGGAGGCCTTCTCCAGGAGTAGGCTTCTTCCATGATATCTCACGTCCTGGCATTGCATTAATATTTTGGTGAGAGTAGCTATGTGGTGTTCTAAGGGAGTTGTCAGATCTATCACTGGATGAGAATTTATTTCCATTTTGAAATTTTAGGTGTGTATGTTCTTAGTGCCTCTGGTCTGCTGAATGCACCTGCAAGATCTAATACTTAGGTCTGATGCTGATGCTAAAGAGTTAATAACGAATTATTTGGGAGAGTATGTAGCCCTTTGAGATAGAATAGGTTTTCAGACTGTACAAAAGAACTGCTGGATCTTCACTGATAGAACTAGGAGAGAGGATGGAGATTTTGTGTGTGTGTACTTCTCTACATACTTACAGGAGGTATAATAGTCACTGATATACTTTCTTCAGATATTGCTAATGGATGTCATTCTTCTCTGGGTAACCAGTCCCAGCACAGAATAGGATGGTGCAAAATCAGAGCAAGTCAGAGCTACATCAGCTGAAGATTTGGTACCAGGAGTTTGACTTCCCAAGCTCCCCATCATCCTTGTTCCTATCGTTCTTTATTGACAGTCAGCAGCATTTGAGACCTTTTGATTTATTTATAGAACTGGAACAAAGTACACAGGCAACTCTATCATTATGACTTAGGTGATATACAAGTGATAGATGACAGAAGGAGGAAAAATTGCTCAACCCTCGTAGTGGTCATTGTGACCCAATAGAATCTCTCATATGTCAAATTTTTAATTACTTTCTTTGCTTGGGCAGAGTGTGCTGCTGAATACAGATCCTAAACAAGGCTCTTCAGAAGAGTCCTTAGGACCTTTTCATCACTATAGGAGCTTTCCACTGGTTTCTCTGACTTTACTGACCTAAGACTGGAACTTGCATTTTCACTAGGTAGGGGAATGTCTGTATACTGGCACCTCTAGAACGGATGAAAGTGGATCATTAAAGATGCACTTTCTACCATTTAAATAGAGCCTCTCGAAGAAACATGGTTCAGTTCATCTTGTATGATATAAATGTGTCTTCTCTGGGAGATTGTGGTGACAGGGATGTTGGAAAAGGATCACTGCTCTTTAGACCTCCTGACAGGTGGGATGCAAAAATATGAAGTTAGATGTGGCCAAAAGCCTCAAGCACAGAATCCAGTCTGTATGGCTTAATATGTCAGCTGATTCCTGGTAACTGCATTGTCTTAGCAAGCAAAAAAGTGTGATAAATCCTATTAATTAATCCTCATCCGTAGTAATTTATGCAAATGTTGTTCCCTCCTATTTGTGGTGGGATATGAACATTCAGAAGAAGGTGACAGGAGCTCAGCTGATGTGTGGTATCTCATGCTACAGTGACTTCTGTCAGGAATTCCCTCGCTTTGCCTGTGAAGAGACAATGACAGAAGGATTGGGAATATCTGCAGTCAATGCCTTGATTTCCCTGCTGATTTTCTGTGCAGAGAGATTCCGCTGAGAAGTATTTGCCCTCTTCCCTTCCATGAAGTCCTCAATGGAAATGCCCACAAGGACAGGCTTGGGGGAGCATGCTACAGGAGTCAGCTTTGCTCCAGCTGGCTTCTGTCCAATCCCAGTTTTCTCAGAATGCAGTGAAAAACATGACTGCAGCCCATGCAGACTGCAACTAAACCCTGTTGAGGGTTTGCAAACAGCCCTTAGTGGTTGGGATTTCATTGTGGATCTTCATTATGGATTCTGAAATATTTAACACCAGGACCTGCTCAAACTTTATTACCAAGTTCAGTAAGATACTGATGTACAACTCAGTGAACAGGCATATGACTGGTTTTGTATTCTATGGAGAGTAGTCCAGGAAAAACTTCTGTTTGTGGATATGAATGACCAAAAACTATTACTTGCTTTAATAACTTTCCCTTCCTTCTTTGGTAGCCTAATAGTTTGTAATTTTTCTGCTTGTTCATGCAGGAACTACCTCTTCAGACTTAGTCTACACAACGTTTCTCTTATTCAGGTATGTTCACTTTTTACTCTCTTTTTTTATTTGACTTGTTAATGAAAGTTCTGTAATATTTGATGTACATTTTCAGAAGTCTATATAGTGTAAATTTGCCCAAAGTGGTGGAGCAGCAAGAAGACAAAGTGAGAGCCAGATGCTTATTCCCACTCCAGCGATAATGCTGGGGGAAGGGCTCTCCTACGCTTACCCACTTGGATGGTGCTCTCTGGCTTTGATTCTTGAGTGTTTGGGTGGTAATGGGATCTGCCAAAAATATGGCATCTTAAGGAACAAAACAAGTAGTGTGACTGATACATGCTTAAACGCAACAACCAGTAGAAATCCTTGGCTTTCTTTAGAGATGTCAGCAACATGTCGGAGAAGCTTTAACTATTCTCATACATCCTCATTTTTAGCCCTTGTTAGCTTTTGTGAACATGGATTGCTGAGGACCTGTGCTTTGCTGAACGCAATACTAAACGCACGATCGGACTTGCAAGCATTCAAGAGGGAAAATGGGTTGAAAAATGTATGTTACCCACGCCTTTACCAAGGCAAAGCAGCCGAAGTTTGAAAGGGCTTGCAAATATCCAGCAGTATTAGGACTTTGCTCTCACTGCACTGAATCTGGAATTGAAAGATGTGGCAAAAATTGTTAGTGGAAACCCTGCTGCTTATCTTTAAATAAATAAATACTTATGCTTTGGGATATTTACCATCTTCTATGATTGCTAGAGCACCAAAGATGTATTCAGCATTTCTCAGAGAGTCTGAGACGCCTTACTCCTGTACCTGACCATGCAAAGAAGCCATTAGAGTAGTACTGCCAGCCATTCTGATGTGCACAAGCCTTTTGCTGTTAGTAAGAGTTACAAGGATAGATGGAGAGAAGAAAAGATGTTTAATGGTTGTAAAGTGCATTGAATCTTCCTTTAAAAGGAAAACAAAGTCCAGAGTTACCAATGACAACAATAAAGAATTAGAGAAGCTGATACTCCCATTTGGCAGTAGTTTCCCTTTGCAGAGCCATATTAGCATGGCTGGAAGGTTTCCAACAAGCACATAGGAGAGGGAAGTTTCTGTAGTTATGAGAGGTGTAATACCTTCTGCAGTGCCTGTTATCGCGCTGCCTGACACAGCCTCTCGTGCTTGTCAGATGAAGGATCCCCTTCTATGAAACCCAATTGTGAATCTCCCTAATACACTTCTGAAGTCAGGCTTGGCTCGGGCCCTTTTCAGTGCAGTGATTTTCCTTTTCTACACTGCAAAACATGGGAAGTCTCCTTCTATGGCACTGGAGGTTGCTGTGAGATCTCCGGTTAGCATAATGAGCTTAGTTTGCTCCTGCTTTCTGGGTGTATCCGGTCACTTTGCCAAGACTTTTTGCATGACAAAGAGAGCATGGAATTATGTTGACACACGTGTTGGGAATGATGGAAGCAATTGTTTCCCGACCTAATGGTTGCCTAAGTAGCTGCTTGGCTTGTCTCCATAAAGCACATGATGCAGCTTAGAGGCACCCGCTCCCACCTTCCCTTCGCTGTGCATCATTTTAAAGATCAGATCAGAAAGGAAGACAAGAAACACAAAGAGCTTGCATTTAGTTCTACAGAGGTGCAGTTTAAGAAATAATCACAATGTTAATTTGCATTATTTTATATCTTCTCTTTGCTTTTAAGTAAAATACAGTGTGGATCTTGTCAGGCCTGATTTGGGCAAGTTTTTCATCTTGAGATTGTGTTCTGATTTATTTCTGCTCATGGGATTTTATGCTGCCAGTGGTGCTAAATCTGCTTCACGGTGCAGGTTTGTGCTGACAGATGTCTGCTCCCTTGCATTTGTACTTCCATGAGGTGGGGGCAGAAACATGAGGAGCACAGCCTGGGAGACAGCAGGATATGCTGGTTGTGGGACAAAGCCTGGCAGCGCATGGAATGTACCTCTCTAGGCAGGGTTTGGTGAACTTTAAAGCTGTTTTTTCCTGGATGTTCTTGTGCAATCAGTTGTATCCCTAAGCTGCACTGTACCTGTGGGGAAATGGGAAGGGCACATTTCAGCCCCACAGTTGTCACAGAAAGGAGGAGGGGCCAGGGTGTTCCTGAGAAGGAGATTACTCTGAACCGTCTTTTCAGTGCGGGTGGCAGCAGCATCTCAGAGGAGCAATATCCCTGTGCCACTGCTCGTTAGCACGGCGAATTCAGTGCTTCAGTCTCATTCTCCAACGGGTAGATTTACTAGCTCACTCTACCTAATGCATGTTTTCCTTGACAGTTATCTGTTCTTTAACCAGAAAATGAATATTTTCTGCCATTGAGCAGACCATAATGTTTTTCCTCACAACATGACTCTATTCATTGCTTTCCAATGGGAATATATTATTATTTTTTGGATTATAATCCCCTTTATGAATATTGCATATCACAAACCCAGTGCTAACCATGTCATTACTCCCTGGTTTTAGAAAGGTTTTCAGCTCCAACACTTTAAAAGACTCTGCTCTTTCCTTATACCTGTTGAATGACAGTGGTGACCTTTCATTTAAGCCCGATACAAAATCAATTAAAATGAGCAGAAGTTTTCTATCAACTTCAAGGATCATTTTATGAAACAGTCACTCTTGAAAACACATTTTTGATATCTTCAGTTTCAGAAGCTAAAATTAATCCTGAGTCTGTGTTGGACTGCCATTAATATAAACTAAATTTTCTAATCTCCACAGCATAAGAAGACTGGAGCATCATGTAGCCAAGCCATATAGTTTGGATAGGAAGGTATTGTCTTGGAATTGCAGAAAACTAAAAGACAAAATGTATTGTATGGGCAAGTTACTGATTAAGAGTTGTGTAAAAAAGATATCATTACCCTATAGAAGAATTTTGATTTCAGGGGAGTGAAGGAAGAGAGGTTGATTTTAGGATGTGTCAGCTCTTGGGCCATATTATAAAGGGGTCATTTTTTTCCTTTCTTAGCTCTCATCTGCTCTACCATATGCTGATGTTTCCTCCTCGGTTAGAATGTTCTGTTGGTTCTGCTGAGGTTGTTTCTCCAAGACTGTAGTGCTGAGTAGAACATGAGAACTACTGAGTGGAGCACAGTAGAAACTGAAGCAGAACAAGGTCGTTTCCTGCTCCACAGAACCAAATGTCCCAACTTCTCTGAGATTTTTCCCCTTCCTCTCTTTCTTTCTGAAATGTGTTTCAGAAATTCCATTTGGAACCTGAGAAACTTTTCACCAAATGAGTTTTAGTTGGATGAAAAACTTTGGTGGTGGTTAATTTTTTTGTGAAAAACATTTTTGGCTGAATTTCAGTATCCATAAGGAAATTGAGGCCAAGGTATTTTTGGGATCACTTATGATTTTGCCTACCTCTTTTTCTTGAGGCACCTTGTTAAAGAATTACTGAAAATCAGCATCTTGAGGTGAGGTATTCAAAAGCACCTGTTAATATTGGAAGCTTTGACATGTAGTATTCAAATTCTTGGAGCCGTCAAGAGGCATAGTTTTAAAATGGATACTGTTCCCTAAATCTTTAGCATCTCTTTTAAACTAAATCTCTGCAACATGTTTCATGTCCATCTTTAAATTGTCCTCTTACATGCATTGTAAACTCTCAGTATGAGGCATTTTATAGAATGCATTTTTTAAATGATGTGCACTTGGAGCACATGCTGTTTAATTTATGCGTCAGTCTGCGACAAGGTTAGCTGCTAATCTGCAGCTTTCATGGTGAGGCCATAGAAAAGTCAGTTTTATACTGGAGTTGATAATTAATAGAGTAGGTGGAAGGGTCATTTTAAAAACAGAAGCCTTTGAGCAAATTTTTAAAAATGCACAAGGCTGATTAGGACCTCTTATCAAGGAATGCTGTTCTCTGGTGTGTGTTAAAAGCAGGCTACTTGCTGGCATTTCATAAATCCCAGTGCAGTGCCTACCCCCTGTTCACCCTGATTTTACCTGGATCTTAGAGTTCTCAGTTGAACTGAGTAAAAAATGACTTTTTCAACCTTTTTGAGTTGCCAAGATTTCCAACCTTTTTTGCACTGAGGTGAAAACAAGACTTTTTTTAAAATCTGAAAGAGAAGGAGATAGACGTGGTTACTTTGAATGCAAATACTCTGGGTCAAGTTATTTTCTGAAGCATCAAAGGAGAGCATTTGAATGTGCATTTCTATCATCTCAAACAATTGACCTGGTTTGTTTGGGGCATCCCCTTCCCTTTTCCGTTCCCCTTCCCCTTCTCTTTTCCTTTTCCCTTTCCCTTTCCCTTTCCCTTTCCCTTTCCCTTTCCCTTTCCCTTTCCCTTTCCCTTTCCCTTTCCCTTTTCCTTTCCCTTTTCCTTTCCCTTTCCCTTTCCCTTTCCCTTTCCCTCTCCCTTCTCTCTGGATCTAAGAAGTCCTTCTGGACTCTCATCTGATAAGTTTAATAGAAACTGTTATAATTTCTAAAGATGTTTTGGTTTCAATTAATTTTTTATTGGAAGATCTCATATTAAAAAGTTTCTAACCAGCCCTGTGAAGTTTGTGTGCTGATATGTTATATCAGGTTAGTAGTATTTAAGCATTTAAAATACTTCAAGAATCTATACTGTATTTTAACAGACTAAGAAAGAATAAATGACTACACCTATTGCAAAACTATTTGAAAGACACAAGTTATTTCTTCTGCTAAGAAAGATAAAAAAAATTGAGATTAAACTATGTTTTAATTGACAATTTAATATTTTTTTTCCTGAGGAAAAATTGAAGAGAGGATTAAGTTCAGAGAGAGAGTGTGTTAGTTCTCGGGTAGTCATAAACATGAATTTGGAAGGATTCCCTTTGGAGTTACACACTGTCCAGTACCACTTGGGTCTACAATTACCCCATTTGCAAAACACGAAAATGGTACAAAAATGCAACTTTATTTCCTTCTGAAATTCGGCTCCACATTTCTAAATAAGATCCCCTACGTTCACATGGGCACTTTGGAGAGTGTTACCCAGTCACTAGGGCAAAACTTGATGAACTTCTCAGTACCGCTGAGGCATAACAATTAAACCCAAGCTTAAAGTTCTCCACATGCTGAGGCAGTATCCGCTCTTAAGGCTTGATACGAAGCTTACTGAAATCAATTTCTTTCTGCTGATATTGTGGGGCTTTGGAATGAGCATTTTGAAATAGAGACAAAACATTTCCATAGGGTCCCGTAGCAGATGAACTGCAGCCTCCTATCCACTGCATTTCTGGTAAGGATGGTTTTACTCCAGATTTTCTTCCTTCAGTGTAAGAAGCAGCAACATTCTTGCTACAGAGATGAAGCCCTTAGACTGCACAGCTGCTCCTGAAGACACACTTCCCTCCCTGCTACTCCCTGAAGGGATTTTTAACTCTGTGGCCTAATCACTAGTAAATCAACAGTATGTATCAACAAAGTGTGGTTAATAAAAGTTGTCTATCAGTCCTGAATATGTTACATAGCAACAAATGGAACAGGTTTTGTCTTTTGCACTTTGAATCAAACTGAGCATTAAATGCATTATTTTCTACTTATTTAGGGCTCAGTAGTGCCACACTTATACGTGCCGATGAGAAACACGCTCTGCAAGTGTATGGAAGTGTGAGGAGAGATGGCAGAGTTTACCTTAGTTTTTCACTGTATATTTGAATAAAATATGATAAACCCAATAGAGAACAGTGAGTAATATAGATTACATCACAAATTGTCACTCAAGTAATCTCTCCTGGTGAAAATATTTTACTGAGAAATGTTAAGGATTCTCAATATGAAGCCCTGGCACTCATCAGAAAACTTGCAAATATTAGATAAATCTTACATCCCCAGGAGTTGCTGGATAGGCACCAGATGGGGCTTGGAGGGCCAAATTTGTAGTGCTGGCTCTGCCCACAGATGCCTGAGGTAAAGTTAATCTGCCCGTTTTGTCTGCTTGTGAAATAGGGATATAGCACTCCGTTGTAAAATGCTGTGGGTTTTGCCAATAAAAAGAAGGTAAAAGTATTGTATTTCAGATTTACTTGCAGAAACCTCCTTGAGCCAGAACCGTTTCTATTTTTCAAAATATCCTTTCAGACATCATGAGGAAATTAGGCATTGATATGCAGCATGAGCCCAGGGGTGCTCAGAAGCTGGCCCAACTTTGCTGAAGATATTTATTTCTTCAATCTAGTTGGAATGTCAAGATTATCATCCAATTTAAAATCCAGTTTGGGAAGTAATTTTGGGACAGAGTGAGAATATTTTGCCTGTCTTTATGTACCGCTGAGCTGCCTGACAGGAACTCTATTTTGAAACGTTCAGGAATAAGCTTGACTTTCCAGAAGCCGTTTTCTTCTAAGCAGTTTATTATTTGTTTCTTGCAGATCCCCAGATACATATTTGAATTATATGGCACATATTTCTAGATACAACGTTTATTTCTTTATTTTTAGGCCAATGCAGTTCCCTTATTTAAAAAAATAATCACAACCTCTACTAGAGCAGATGCAGTCTTTAATATGTGGCTCATAGCTGAGTTTAGATTGTCACATATTTTATCAGTATGAAACATTTTTTATTAACAGATTAACATATAAATCTATTCATAAATCACCTTCCAAAGCTGCATCTAAAACCTCTCACTCTCAGGCTAGAAGTTTAAAGCTATTCCATAATAAAGGTTATATTGGCTGAACAAACTTTCTGGTAAATT
Organism: Pipra filicauda; assembly: GCF_003945595.2. Taxonomy (NCBI): domain Eukaryota; kingdom Metazoa; phylum Chordata; class Aves; order Passeriformes; family Pipridae; genus Pipra; species Pipra filicauda. The sequence goes on along the minus strand of NW_024103541.1, from coordinate 1,988,652 downwards.
CAGCTTTTTATTCCAATGGTTTCAGGTTCCCAAATGAAATTTACTCCCTGAATACACCCTTTCTTAAAAATGACTGGTCAGGAGCTAGATTGAGGCTTTCAGGTATAGGTCTCCTTTCCAAAGATTTATCTAAGACAGAAATTTCTACCTGGAGTGGGAGATGAGGGATGAAAACAAGGCCTGTCAGACTGGAGGTGACCACGTCTGAAGGCCACACTTCATCCTTCAAGGACACACTTCTCCAGCTCCTCATTGCTGTGAACTGTACTCTTTAACAGGCTCCAGTGTCTGCTGTTGGGAACCAGCCTTGTGCTGATGTTAGTCATCAGCTGAAATTCAGAGAGCCAAGAAAGCAAATCTCTCCTCATACTCCATAGCGTTGAGTGATTTCTGAACACAACATTCCCCCTGTCTGGGAGAACCAAACTGAGGAGTCCGTTTATAGCTGCAAAGCTTTTAAGCCCAGGTTTAGCTTTAGATAAATGCCAGTTTTCCTTTGAGAATTCTCCGAGTTAAGAACATGCTGCATGCTCTAGTGAGTGAGAATATGTTTCAATATGTGCATTCATAGGTCTGCTAAACTGGGTCAGAGTCCACTGCTTAGTTATGACCAATGTAATTGCCCTCTAAAGTGAATATTCAGGCATGGTAGAGGAAGTTCTTATATATATATATATTTACATATTATTTTTTATATATGTACCCACCCTCACACACAGGAGGGTCTATACATAGGGTATAGCATGTAGAGGAGGTTCAGGAGCTATGCTTAAGCAGGGCAGCCTTCTTGGAGTCAGTGAAGGCCACAGATCTGATTTGCATCCAGAGGAGAACTGCCCTGTTACACTCAGACAGTAAAGTGAGGTTTGCATGATGAATGTCAGCTGTGGATTGCCAGCCTGCCTTTCTGAGTAATTTGTTAGTTGTCATTCCCTCCTTCCCTGCCTCACCTCACCTACAAGCCAAAATTACTACAGGGGTTTTGGTCTTTGTCAGCAAACATTATGAGCAGGATTTAGAAACTGAGAATTTAATTAGCTGCTGAAGTCACTTACTGATAACAGTAGCATATTGGACTCCTTATTTGATAAAATCCTGTCAGGTATTTTATGTGTAGGGAATGAAGACTAATGCTCTTATGTCTTGCAACTTACAGTCGGGACCATTAGATGTCCTTTAGAAAGAGGAGGGGAAAAAATGAAAATTAAAAAAAATAAATTCCTTGGACTTCTCATTTCCTGTCACCAGTGTTGCTTCAGTATCTTCGCAAAATGTATTTTTGTTTGCCTGTTTAGCCCCTTTTCTCTGTGGGCTGCTTCCCACTCCACCAGCTCCAGGAGGCTCTGGGGGATGTGTGTGTGCTTATGCCCTGGCTGTCCCCTGTCCCCCCACATTCATCCGTGGCTGCCGTCAACAAATCCAGCCCTGCAGATGTTCCTGAGAGGCAAATCAGCCTCTTGTTGTAGACAACACCTTACCTAAACTGACATTTATATAAACTGAGATTTATATAAAAATATGCTGCTTTTTATAATTATTACTTTAGGGATGTGGGATATTTTTAGACATTGGTGTGGTTTATTCTCTAGCTTTAAGTGCTGGCTTATCGCATGGCACAGAAAGCATTTCCTAATTGCTCCTATCCCAATTAGGGCTCTCTGATATGATCATTACTGAAGCCTCCAAGACAGCAAGGGTTTAATGCAGCACCTTCACCAAGAGCAGTTGATGTGGGAGTAGCAACTTCTTGAGTTTCACACACTGAGTGCAGGGTTCACGCAGCCAGCTCCTGCTTCACGCTCTCCTGGGGAGGAGGTGATACCTCCCACAGTCTTCCCTGTTCAGCAAGCCCAGGTTTGTGCTGGTGGTGAGCTGCTGTTGGATCCTGGGCAGAGGTCCTGGCATCCTGCTGAGCTGGCACTAAGGTTTGCCGCTGCCCAGGGCTGTATGCTCAGGGAAGCGCTTTTCCTGCCTGGGACACCGTGCCCTGACCCATCCCTGGTGTGGGAGCTGAGCTGTACATGTTGGAAGGCAGAAGTAAGAGGAGTCCTTGAAAACACAAAGGAGCACACTGGGCCTCTTACAAGATGAACAATGGAGTACGTGGGCCAATTAGTGCAAAGAAGCAGCAATTTGGTGCTTTTTTTAAGACTGAGATTACAGAGAAATATCTACATTTTATTCTCTAAGCAGAGCTTAAGAGAGATCCAAACTATACACATCCTATTGTACTGGCTCTCTGCACAGGATTAAGTTTGACCCTGATAGCATCCAGTCATTTATAATGAGAGCATTAAAAAAATCACCATTTATTGATTTGCATCTGTCTAAAAGGGCCCACAAATGACCTCATGTTTCCTCTAGAACAAACTGTTGAGCTCTTAGGGAAAAAGAAAAACAATATTTTATAGTAAACACATTTCATGTCACTGTGTGCATTTTTTCCCCTAGATAAATAATTCTACTTTTCTCTGTTAGTAACAGTTCAGCTGATGTGTGTTTTACAGCTTCTTTTAAACGCAGCAGTTCTGAATGACTAATACAAGGGGATTATTGGATCTACAGAGCAGAGTCACAGACATGGCCTGCACAGCTGTTACCAGAGACCCAGAGCTGAGATGGGAACAGTTTGCTCATCACTCCCACAGGACACTCATCCTGTCTCAGCATGGCAGGTGCAGCTGAATCCTTTGAAAGCCTCAAAGAGCTTTGGCCTCCAAGGTTTCACCTGCCTTCACCAGGCTGAGCTCAAGGAAAGCACAACCCACATGCTAAGAGGATAGATGAGTAAACAGGCACAATCTTGACTATGCCTATGGCATCCCCAGCCACTGTGACTGGAGAAGGATGGGAAGTTTCCAGGCTCAAAAACCTTTCTTCAGGGCTGGAGGAGGAGGAGCAGCAAACCTCCAGCTAAACAAGATCAGGCAGTAGCTGCTGTGGATTGCCTGCTAATGGGTGGGTAGTGGAAAAGGAAAGTTGGGTTGTACCACTGGAGGAGCATGGCATGACAGAATGTGGCTGTGATGCATAACTGAGTTGCTGGGTGCCACTGCAGCTTGAGCAGTTAAAGGAACAATGATCTGAAGTTAATTCTAATGTCACTGAAATGCTTCTTTCATCTAGAAATTACACCATGGTTATAGCTATCCAATGCTACCAGTAACATGATCAAGTAGAGACTAAGGTATTCTGATACTGTGGAGACCAAGTGTGAGGAGTTAGGGGAAGGAAATATGCAGAAAAAGCACGTATTTTTCTCCATTCGCTATAAGGAGAATTTGGAGAGCATGGACTGGCTGCCTCACTTGTAGACAGCTGTGAAGAGGTAAGGTTTTTCCAGCCATCTGCAGTCTGAGCTTTCTTTTCCCACATGTGAAGCTGAGATAATGAATGACATTTTGTCCTTTTGAAGTGCTTTGAAATATGTGGCTTTCTATTTAAGACCTAAGTGTTGTACGTGATGATATGCACTTGTAAATATAGGAAATTTGCCTTAATTGTGAGCCCACAAAATTGTTATATTCTTATCCATACTAATTATAAAGTTAAGCAGTTGTTACCTTCACCTCTGCTTTCTAGGTAAGCAATTAGGCAATTTCAGCATGTCCATGTGTTTAAAATGGACCCATTTTTCACTACTTGTTTACTAAACATTTTGAATTAAAATCTTTGAATGTAAAAATAGAATAGTTGGGGTCCCCTAGGGGAAAAATGAAACATGAATGTATCCCTTCAGATAAAAATACTTAGACTGTGACTAAATCTATGAATTTATTTTAAAAAGAGAACAGCTTGGAAGGAATTTGGGGGAGAGTTAATAAATATGTTTTCATCAGAAACACTTTTGTATCAGGAATGTGGACCAAATTCCATACATTATTTTAATTATTAATTATTCACTTCAAACAGGAGACATAGCATGGTTTTGAGGTTTTAGAAATAGAGTGTTTTAATTCCTTTTAAGTAAGGAAAAAGGAAGAACAGGGTTGCACCTATTTGAATAGGCTGCAAGGTGTTTCAGAAAGAAATTATTTAAGCTTTATTAAGAATGAGGAAAAAAGTTCTTCAGTTAGCCTGGAAGTATTAAGAGACATACTGCAATTGCATAAGAGGGGATTTTGATGCATGGGGCAGAAAGGAATGATCAGTGGTTCATAAATATAATAGTGGTAAACACAGTGACAGGAGAAAAAATGTATGTAGCTAATATAATTGTTACAAATTTAGTAGCTTTTGCTGTGAGATCAGTTATTGGGGATTTAAGAACAAGGCAAAAAAAAAGAAAAAGGTATTTTTTTCAATGGAAGATAAATGTGAAAGCTTTGAAAACCACCAAAAAGGAGTTAGACAGAAGAAGCACAAAGAAGTATGCTGCATTAATCCTGTTGTAGAATAATTTTGTATTCCCTCATCTTAATTATAAGGCATATTCTCAAAACTCATTTATGGAATCTTTGACCTTGATAGAGGTCAAAAGCAAATGTGCTGGAGGGGAGGTGAGAGAAGAGCCAGGTGGAAGGGGGAATGTAAGGGCAGGACTCAAACTGAGGGAAATTGGAAAATAAATCCTGGGTTGGCAGGAGAGTGCAGACTGGAGAACAGAACAAAGGAGCTGGGAGGAAGGAATAAAAGACACTGCATCAGAGCCATCTTTGCAGGAGAAGGAGCAAATAAATTTCTTGTTGAGATGAAGCTTGGCAGAGCTCACTACAGCATCAGGTGCTGACGTCTGGTGTTGGAAGAGAGGAGGCAGAAGCAAGGCAAACTGTGACAGACCAAGCAGGGAGTCTGAAGGCATCTGTTTCCCAGCCTTAAGAGAAAGATGAGTGGATTGATGGGGCTCACAGTGGTCAGGTTCTGGCCACTGACAGCGGCAGCAGGCAGGGACTTATCGAGCTGGGCTGGGCAGCAAGGGGACAGTAGGGGTCAGAAACACTCGAACCTTTGGTGGTGGAGTGGCAGAGAGCCATCTTCCCTAACATTGCAGTCCAGTTTTGATTTCAATTGATTTAAATTGTTATGCCCTTCCATTGTGCAGCAATAAACATGAGACTTGAGAAATATCTTTTGGATTCTTGATAAATCAACCCCATTGCTTTTTCTCCCCAAACTGACTCCTTATTCTTCTCTGAGACAAGTATTTGATTTACATCGATCGAGTGCTGAACTCAACCACTGTATGTATTGCTGGGGATATGATAGTACTTGAATTATGAAGCTTTTGATGTAAAAAAAATTGAAAGATTCAGGTCCCTTTTGGCTTGTCATTTCCCCACTGACCATTGAAAAGTATTGCTGCATCTGTAGCTGACTCTGGCCTGCTCAGAGCCTTCTAGTGTATTTAGGACTGGATGGATGTTGGGAGAGGAGTTGGAGGCAGCATACAGGGAATTCAACACTGTTGGTTCTTCACTTTTTCTGTATTTAAGTGTTCCGTGCTGATGGAGCACAGATGGTCTTAGATTAAGGAAAATACATGCCAGAATTGCAGGCTAGGCTCAGACTGGGGAGTTAAGCTTGACATGAAATAAGCAGAAGGCTGTAATTAGCTTATCAAGAGCGTTAGGCACCTGGCGGAGGAAAGCAGAGATGTAATGCACAATGTAGCTGTGGAACAATAAAAAATACTCAAGTCTCTTATGAAACATGGAGGACCTTTCATTTCTGGCTTTCTCTTCCAGCCCAGCCTGGTAACTTCAGAAAGGTCCTACCCATTCTTGGTTATTAGTGATTTATCAAAAATGGCATTTTCTGACACTTTATGCTGCTGAACACCAAACCCCATAGAAACCAGAGAGTCTAAAGGTCACAGTCTATGTGTATTGCCAAAAACCTTCCTGGGAAGCTTACACCACGCTTGCCTTTGCACCATGTGTACTCCCTGACTGCAAGTATCAGTCATCTCATTGCTCCCTCTTGTTCCTTCTGCCTGTTTTTTACAGCCACACGTTGTGTTTCACCCCAACCTGAGGATTTGGGCTCACTGGGGCAGAATTGCCATTTAATTTTAAACAGAAGTGCCTATCAGAATGCAGCTGACTAGTCCATGTGCCTCATGTGCTTCTGCAGTACATGTCAAAATCATAGTAGGAACAGGATCTGGATTTTTTTTCCTAGGTGTGCTAAACAAATGGAAATTCAGACATAAATCTGCTGAACTGAATAGGGAAAGTACAAAGACTCCTTTTTAGCTGAGGGTTTAGAATTTTTTGCTCATATTATTGAAACTCAAAAGCTATTATTTTATATTGGGGAAGAGCAAGAGGGAGAGTCTGGTTTCACTTAAGTTCCCATGGTACAAGCAAGCTCAGGCAGGATCTCTCTTTTCAGCCTGTCTTGCAAAACTTTCCCAATCTCTCTGGCTTGCACAAAACTGACCTTGGCTCATTAAAGTAATCTCAAAGCTTTCGTTTGGTCTCAATAATGCAACTTTCACTTAATTAAAGATTTCCAGTGCCTTTTTTTTCCTTTTGGTTGTACTACACCAAGCTTAAGTGCACAACCAGAAAAGAATGTTGATAGGATAAATTAAATCACATGCACATTTATTTGTTTAATTGTGCACTTCCCCCTTTTTTTTTTCAAGCCAAAACAGGACTCAAACCATGTTCAACCTTTTACACAATTTTAATGAGAATATATTACAGTGTTTGTCATCTGAAAGAGCATTAGCACCCCCAGTGCAATAGATGTGATTTCCCTTAAGAAAAACAGAAGGCGCAGAACAGTGAAAATGTCATCTTAGTTCTCTATTAGTCTCTCTAATACTGCAGGATGTGCTGATTTTGATTCCTGAATCTCAGCCTAATTGTTGGGAGAATCAGATCCAAATTGGACAGTTCCTCAAACTTATTTTAGCTCCTTCTCAAAGCAAACAAATAAACGCTGAGCAAGTATATTCAATGATGTAACCTGGAGAGGAATAAAGAATGCAAGACTTCCTCACTTTAGAAAGCTGATAATACACAGAGGTTTCATGTGTGCTTCACTGATTACGTTTTCAGTTTGAAGCATATATGGAAAGATTGCTTTTCATAGCTGAACCCTTAATGTGGGTGCACAGAAATTCACTGAGTTGACTGTAGGATTTCTCCAGAAGCAGAGGGGGAGGGAATGCAAAAATGTATGTTGGAGATCCCTTAACATCTCTCCACAGCAGTGAGCTTCAAAGAGGCACAATGGCGAGGAAACCCAGAGCAGAAAAATGAAGGAGAACAAAATTGCCTTGCTTGATGCAGAAATACAAAGGAGACTATAGCCATGGTAAATTGATTTTGTACTGAATATGGGCTGGTCCATTGGAAGGGGTTTTGAACCTCCTACTCCAGAAATCATTGTGCAAAACAGTAAGAGGAGGCTGCTTAGAAGTCTTGTCACATCCATCAGCAGAGGCCACAAAGAGGAAGGAGGGATTTGGTTCTGAATGGCGACTCTGCCAAAGAACATAAAGGCATAGAGATGGACATCTTTTGGCGGTAAAGGAGCCTTGAAGGAAGAATTGCCTCCACTATATCAAGGGAAACCATTGCTGTGACTCCGTTCGTTGGCTCGCTTCTTAGAAATAGCTTGTTGTACCTTGTTTGTAGCAACTGAAGAAAAGGAACCCCACAACAAAACCTATTCTTTACAGAATAAACAGTGCTGGTGGTGTGAGAAATAGTGCTATGTGGTGCCCACCTGGCCAGTGACAACTGCACGTGCGTGCACATCAGCGGTACTTACATTCCCGACCTGTTTTTGACCACAGTGAAATTTTTCTGTCATCATTTTCCCCTCAGTATATTTTTAACCTCTTTATTTAGTTATTTTATTGATTTAACATATAATCTTATGTCTCTGTAATCTCCAGTACATTTTGTAAATGTTTGTTGTCATAAGCTATAAACTGAATGTGACATGGCAAGAAACCAAATTCTTCTGTGGCTCTCAATTACCCAGTGTGCTAAAAGTCTCATCTCAGTTTCTGTATGCTTTTGTTCTTCAGTAACAGGAAACATATAAGTCATCCTTCCCCAACATCTCTTGTGCTGTTCTCCAGTTCCGGATGTTGTCATTTATTCTAAATTGGCCATAGGTGAGAGTTTTAAGGTCTTTTTTCACTAGCATGCCAAATATCCCAGTTTACTAAGACTATCAATTTATATTTGGCCCCATCCATGCTTTAAAAGCAATAGAAATATGCAATTAATTAAGTTGTTTTCAAAAAAAAAAAGATAAACATTCCTATATAGAACATGCAAATAAATCATTGCAGTCCTAAGAACTTTCAAGCAAAATGAAGTAGATCACCAGCAAAATGAAATCATCACAGACTGACATTTTTCTTTTCATAGTATGATAAAAATACAAACACTAGATAGTAGAAACAGAAATACAGTGCCATCTTTATCTCTCTTCTTCAGAGCTGTGTCTTCCTTCCAAAGTATCATGTTGGCATGTTCAGTAACATTGCTGTGTAAATATGTAACTGTCAAAGCTCAGCATAGAGTCACAGCAGAATGTGTACTCCTGCTTGCTTTATCATTATGGACAGCACTGCATTCCAGTATCTTTGTACCCTCTCACTGATTCCCCTCTCTTTGGATGTATCCTCATGGCATTACTTGTATTAATTTTAAGGGTCTTTCACAAACCTGCTTGTCACTTTCAGTAAGAGGTTTACCCCACTTTGAATCAGCCCAGCACCTCTCTTTCCTTAGGTTAATGCACCTTATCCTCTTGTCTTCTCCTATGTGTCCTCTTCATGTCTCATCAGAATCCCATCCCTGGTATACTAAAACTCTTCTGGTTATGCAAACCTCACAGTGAGTTATGTGGCTGGTGTGCCATGTCCTTTCCTTTCTGTGTGGTTGTGCTCCATTGTGTCTCTATGCTCTGCTGTCCACTGCTGCCTGATGCATCATATATTACTGCACTTTACTTATAATGCATTTTGGCAAGGCTGTACGTACACAGGCTTGCACAGGGAGTCTTGGGCTATGCTGGAGGTTCATAGGTGCTATGAAAACTGAAAATCTGGATGAAAAAGTTCCATTATGTAAAAAAGCTCAAATTCTCCTCTGTATGGAATTCAGCATCAAGTTACAAATGTTTTACTCCAGGGTTACTGGAAGTGTACTTAAAGGAACAGCAAGTCAATCTGCTTCAAATAGGAATCTTGACAGCACCTCCTCAAGGCTGAGCTGGCTGCTCCATTTTAATATGTTCTTTGTACACTGAAATTCCCAAAGAGCTGAAAAAAGCTGTAACCCGGATGTGGCTGTTGTTTATCTTAAAAAGCACCATTTTGGTTTTAGTACTTGGTATCAAATGTTCTTGACTAAAGCTGTAGACAATCGTCTTTAATAATAAAACCTTGTACAGTGGTTCCATTTGGGTACGCTGTAGAAACTGTAATCTGTTAAGCCTCATACAATGCTTCTTTCAGATATGGGAATGCATGTCTGGAGTTGGAAATTCCTACCTGACACTGCAGAGAGAGGGGAGTGTCAGATTCACAGACCTTATGTTGTTTAATAAATCTCCTGCAGGACAAACGGAAGTGAAGGCACACAAATTCAAATTTCTTTTTGTATATGAGTCTGTGACCGTGCCCCAAGATGTCAGAAAAGAGAGGACAGGATGTACGGTGTCTTGCCCATTGTTCTAATCTCTAAACCCTCTCCCTCACGCATCTCCGACTCAGTGGATGTATTTTGTGACACTAGCGGAAAAATGCTGTCTAAGAAGTGACTTGTGCTAGACAGGAAAGTTTTTAGTCCTCATGAGAGCAAAGGTCAGTGCTCTTCTCTGCCTCTGACATGCTCGGTGGCTTTTCCTAGTCAGATGACCCCTCTGTGCTTCTGGTTTTCCATTCCTCCCATGTGCCTGTGCTTTCTGTTTAGCTTGTAAGTGCTCTCAGACAGAAATTGTCTCCCACAGCATGTTTGTATATTGCCTAGAAATATGGGGTCACAATCGCAGTTCACTCCTCTACGTGCTTCTGTAATATGAGTAAATAACAAGGGAATTTGACTGTGAAAGAGAGAAAATCAGCAGCAATGACCATCAAAGAAGAGCTCACAGCAGCTAAAAACTCTCCTGAAAAACTAACATTTGCAGTGGAGAACAGATTGTGTTTGTAGGCACAGACAGCCAACCATGGTTGAGGAGCTTATGCACTTGCTGCAGTGCTGGGTACTGGGATGTGCTCTCTGCACAGGAGGAAAACTGAAGCATTTTACCTCGCATCTGAGATAAGGGAGGACCATGAACAGGACGGGTTACCATGACTCAACTGATGTACAGTACCTCATTTTGACTGGGATAACTTGATCAGAAAGGTAGAGCTCTCATACCTGGAGGCTGAGGCCCTATTCTGCTGGGTGTTAAAGTGATGCTCTGTTTGGGTGTGCCTACAGTCTGAAAACATAAGGTGGGAGGACAGAATCAACTCTACATCAGTGAGTCTTCAAAATGAAACCAATGAAGATAACATGTTCAGTCCTCCTGGAAACTCTTCTCACTGTCTATTGTGTGCTATGTACACCATTCTGTACTTTTTGGTGCAATATGGGATCCAGGGCAGAGGAACGTGCCTCAAACTCCTGCATTTCTCTTTGTAAGGATGTGATAACAGTCCATGAGATAGAGAAACGTGAATATTCAAATATGGTATTGTTTGGAATTGAGTTAAATACCCATTCTTAAAATGAGAAAGTCCTTCTTTCTGATGAATTATTCCATCCTTAATAGGCCAGTATGTAGCATCCACTTCTGCTCTGACTTGAACAGAGTGAGCAGTTTTGTTCAGCAGCCAATAAATGCCAGGCCAAAAGCAGTCCCTGTAGAGTAAGATGTTGACTTTTGGTTATAGAGAGAAGGTCTGATTCAGAGATTAGGGTTATGGGACCTGAAACTCACTGGTGGATTTGTTTGTTTGTTTGTTTGCCAACCTCCATCTTCTAAGTGTTAATTTGAGGTCTTCCCCATCTGAGTTACTGTTCAGCCACTCCAGAAGAGCCGTATGATTGGGCCGTATGAGCTGTTGATAGGCACTGTGGGTGCTTAGTTTAAATGGAGCAAACAGCTTGAGTTTTACCACATTTTGAAGGATCTGAAATCACTTAAGGGAAATCAATTAATAATTTGATAACACACAATGCAATTCCCTTCATCCAAGCCCCCTCCTCTCCCCACAACGAATTGACTGAATTCTGTGATCATTCCTCATACCTGTCACTGCATGCAGCAGTGATTTGCAATTTGTATACTGCAGTATGAAGCAGAACTAATTACTGAAGCTTGGCATTTTGTTCTTTTGGTAGTAGTTATCTTTTTATCAGACATGCTTATCACAGTTTTAATAAATTACCAGTGTTGGAACTTCAGAAATGGCCTCTGGTGTATTAAGCTACTGTGCTTTATTATTAAGAAGTTAGATTTTCAATAAGTTATTTATGGAACACTGTAAATGTGCCTTGTCCTCGAGAGACAAAAGTCAATGCTTCAAAAAGGGAATTTAACTTTCCACTCTTAGACTAAAGCAGCAAGTCTTTATGGAGAAGTCCTGGAGGACTAAATAGGGGAGAAAGTAAAGTAAAGAGGGTAAAGTGCTGTAGAAATGTTTTCACAGTAAACATCATAGAAAAAGAAGAACCTTTTCATGGGTTTTCTGGATCCAACGTGTAGAACTTTGAAAGATCTTCTCTTCCAAGTGCTGTAAGACCTGGAACTTATCAATTTCTTTTAATGCTGTAGAGTTTGCCCAGAGAAGAGTAGGTCTACATTGGTGCTGTATTATGTAGACACTGCAGAGTATACAGCCTTGTGAAATTGATTGTCATTATCAGCAAGAATCTATGGGTGGTATTTTAGAAGTCTGAAATCTGTTCATCAGTAAGGCTGACATTTTGTACGGGAATGAAGCAGCCTCTGAGCATCCATTGTGTGAAGGACTTGATCTGCACCCCAATGCCTCCTTAAGCATGTGGTTAAGCTAAACTGGTCCAGTAGGGTATGTGCATATGTGCTTTATTTCCATTAAAGTCAACAGATTTTAAAAGCAGGGCAGAAACATAGTCCTTCCATGTTTCTCTCTCCCTAAACTTGGAGAAAAGTTTCCATACCTTACTGTGAAATGAACTGATCCAAAAAAATTTTGTAAATGTAAACAAGAAATGCAGAGATTTTGGCCTGTATGAGGAATCCAGGAAGCTGCCTTCAAAGCAAGTGTTTGTTTTTTTTTTTTCCAGAGCTACATTTCTCTCAACATACTAGTGCCTTGTACAGTTACTGTAAAAGAAGATGTAAATAAATACACAGGGAAGGAAATGACTCTGCCAGCTCAGGTCTCTAGTGCACAATAGCTGTCATACCACAGCACCTCCTGCCCTCCTTCCTCATGCATAACTCAGCAAAGGGTGATGTGACTGGCAGATTCTGATCAGGGTGCCCAGAACAGCACAAGCAGAGAACCAAAATCTCCTCATATTCTGTGGGCAGATTGAGAAGTCTCCTATGGGCACTGGGGAGGGTTGATGGAAATGGAAGTTCCTGCTGTCAGCAATTGCTGCAGACCTGGGCCTGGGACACAAGGTGCTGCTTTTGTTTTTGCTTCTGCTGACAACAGCAGAAGCCTGAGGAACACAGTACCTTCTAGAAAATGCTGGCATCTCACAGAGTCAGTCCCTGATTTTTGGTGGGTTAGGGTTTTTTTTTTCGGTACTCAAGTACAAGCTTGTACTTCAGGGGGGTTTTGTCTCCTTTTAAAACATACACAGTGTACATTCTGGTATTACACTTTTTTCTCCTAATAGGAGACAACATGATTGTGGGTCTGTCTGCAGATATGCAAGGCTTCCAGTGGTTTTCATGGAGCACTTATGTAATGGAAGTGAGATTGGTAACAGATGGATAAGTTTGTAGTAAAAGATCTTAGAAATTAACAACAGGTTTAATTTACCTGATAAATATGCATGTAACATATTCTCTTCCAGTCTTAACTTTCCAGTTTTAAAGCAGTGTTCTGGTTTTGCACGAAAACTTGCAAACTCTGTTGTGCAAGTACAGGGAAGGGATTAGTGTATGCTTAATCTATTAAATTCATATGTGTGTTTGAAGTAATTATAAATTCCTGGCCTGAATGTAAAAGCTGGTCTATAGAAGTCTAAAGAGATTTCCACATCAACAGTTGAGGATGCATATAGCTATTGATAACAGGACTCTATAGTGACAGGCAGGTACTTTGGATAAAAACACTGGGATGTGCTGGTAATTAAATAAATGTATCCAGAAAGCTTCTCTCAGCAGCGTGTGCTGTATAACTGATTTGACAGCACATGATGAGATCGAATTTCTAGAGCACTGTTGATCTGCAGTCTGAACTGGGAGCAAACCATGATGGTCATAATTTATTGGGAGAGACATTAACTGGTTCTTTCTGTGTCTGGGTGTGAGGTTTGAATATTCAGATATGTACTGAGCTTAGCTATTGTGACCCATTTCTGTTAATTTCTAGTTGAGCAATATTGCACCAGGTACATGTAGTTGTACACGTGACTGCTTCTCTGTGATTGTCTCCTCCATGTGACTTCCTAAAAATGCAGAAATAATACACGAACACCAGCCCACCTCCCTTTTTTTTTACCTCTTGTTAAGGACGTAGGGGAGGAATTGCTGACACTCTGACCTAAAACAGTCTCAGCTTGGTTACTTAAGCACATGGCAAGCAGGGCTTGGAGAAAGCACATATTGTCCTGTATGTGTAGGTAGCCTTGCTCCAGGTTTGTCACATCTTCATCCAGGCTCTGTTTCCATGACCTGTGCTATGGAAGTTGTCTTATTGCATGTGGGTCCAGAGATGTCTACTGCTTTTGACTGACTGATGTCACAGGAGGAATAAAAATAATCCCAGATGTGTTTTCTGGGGCTGGGAAACTTAAGTGTCTTAGACAACTGAGAAAATTAATCATAAATTCAGGATGATGACCCAACAGAGTGACCAAAAACATCTGGTGGATAGAGTTTGTATCTCATCCAAGTGTGCAGAGGCAGTTTCAGTAGTGGGGGAAAAAAAAATTAATCTGGTTTATTGAGGGAGATGAGGAAAGGGAGGGGAGGCACCTAAGTCATTGTTCAAGAAGCTGGCTTTTGAGAAGCATTATGATCAGGTAAGGAGGTGAAAGTACAAAGCATCTCCTACAGTGCTGTGGTGTTATGCAAGTGTTAAGTAGGTCTCTGCCTCACTGAGAACTATGTGGTTACATACAGATGCACTCCAGAAGAGAGATCTTTCTGAAAGTTTCTCTGTCAAATGTCCAGGATGTAGTTTGATACTGGGGCAGAATGAATCTAAGGCAGAGGAAGAACATATCTTCATCTGTGGAGGAGGGGCTTGGGTTGGACATACCAGTGAGAGGACACGGAGCACCAGCATTACACAGGGAGTTTGCAAAGAGGAGCCCAAGGCAACAGGGATGATGAGGGTGGGACATTTTGATCCGAAAAGACAGCCAATCAGTCAAGCAAAGAAACCAAACAATGCTGGAAAGCTTATGTGAAAGCCTCAAGATCAGAGGTCTGAGCCTGCCCAGGTCCAACCCAAAGGCCCTGACCACAGATGTGTGCAGGCCTCTGGGATCCCAGCACAAGGACTTGTCTAGGCTGTAGGTCAGTGGACCTTGCAGTACAAATATTTAAATGCACATTAGCTGCTTCGCTTTGCAGTTATACTTTTATTATTGTTAAGATGTTCTGCTTTGCAGGGTCATGAATATTTTCTTTGAGTCACCAGAGGTCATTGGAGTTACTTAGCCCACAAACTAACTCCTCCCTGTCCTGCCAAAGACATGTGTGGGACTTGTAAAACATGCTCTAGATTGCCATATTGCTTAATTATCCTCTTAGCTCTAATGAAGTGCACCCTGACTAATGATGCAGTCACAAACAACATGTTCCTATAATTTGGGCCATCACCAAGATCTTCTGTTATCTCTAGACTCATCAAGGTAGTGCTTCAGAAAGCTGAAGGGCAATGTGCCTAGTAAAAAAAAAAAACATTTAGGCACATCAGAACATAGCTGGAGGAGAGCAGTGCTCTGACTTGGACTATGTTTGCAACGTGCCTCGAAGTTCTGCGGTGCAGGTGTCTGGCAGGAAGAGCTGGGTGTCCTCTGGGAGGCCAAATTCTTCTGTTGCATTGCTGTAACCCCAGAAGACCCAGAGTATTTGCGGAGAAGAATCGATTGCTGAAGTAACCAACAATTTTTGTTTTCATTTTGTCCTGTCAAGCACTGTTAGGGTAAACTGGGCTCTATAATGGAGCTCCATCTCTGTTTTTTTTTAAATGGGAAGAAGGGCCACCTAATATGTGACCTCTTTTCTGATTTTTTTTTCTTTCTTTCTTTCTTTTTATTTTTTTTATATTAAGATTGTCAGAAATATGATCCAAGGTGCAAAGATATTGTGGTTAGGTGAATATGGGCTAGAGCTGGGACTGGGGATCAAAATACTGCTGTGCAGTTGTGTTGCAGATGTCAAGGGCTCCTAGGAGTCACCATTCAAAATTCCTTGCTCTCCTATGATGGCTTACTATGTGAGCTCTCTCATCCAGTGACATATACCCTCTCAGGATACAGCTTAATGATCCTTTCCAGCAAGGACTTATCCCAGGTCTTACAAAAACACGTCTGAAGCACAAGTTTTTGGCCTTCAGCCTGGATTGGGTTGCAGTACATGGAAGGTATTTCCCTAGTGACTCCCAGGGAAAGATCTGTGCTCTTCCCTTCTCCGACCAGATCTTTGACTGTGCTCATAAAGTCTTACTTCAAGCCAAATTGAATGGAATGCTCAGCTAATGGAGAGATGCCTTTTTTCTTTTCTTTTTAAGGAGGTAGAAATATCCCTTCCCCAAATGTTGTATATGAATGCATTTCCTGGGTGGTGGCATTTTTTGTAGTTCCGAATGAGTGTCTTCATGGACCTGAGCTGGGAGTAGGAAAATTCATCCTCTCTTCTCAGTGGTTTCCCAACTCTCTCCAGCAAAAAAGCTGGATTTATCATGTACCGAGGGGACAATTTCTATGGAAGCCTAGGTTTTAAAAAATATATTGGCTGCAGTGAGAAGGTTCAAGAAGAGTTCAGATCCGGACCGAACTTTGAAGCCATTTCCTTTGTTGGTAATGGACTGAGGAAAATAAAGAAAACCTGGCTCTGTTAGGGGAGCTTTGGATCTGTATCTGAACTTTGTGAGCCTGGCCTTTCCTTATGTAACAGAGCTATTTTTCTTGTACTCAGAATGATGTATTATGTATAGTATGGATGTTTATTTGTGTTTTCACCTCCAGCTAACTATACCTGCTTGAATTTGTTAAGACTATTTTTAAAAAGTGCTGAAGGGGGGAAAAATTGGACTGGGTATGTTTCTGAATATTTTAAATCTAAAAGTTCTCTCTAATGCAGCTTTTCTGGTCTTGACTTTTCTTGTTCTGAAGCAGTCAGTCAGAGCCAACTGGGGACCCCACACGTTCTCAAACCCCAGTCAACAGTGCCCTCAGCACTGATGTGTTTTACTCAATCTCAGGACCTGACCCCACTTTTCTGGCATCACAAATCACCATCAACCTTTCTCCCCACTTCCCCAGCTCCCAGTGGTTTTATCCAGCTTGCTTCACTGCAGGGTTATTTAAAAGGTAATAATCTTGGGGGTAAATTTAAGAAGACCAACAGATTTGTGCAGAACTGCTGGACTTTGCTGTAGGGAATGTTTTTGTTTTGGCAGTAAAAGCTGGTGAGTTTTATACAGCACTGTCCTCCTTGAAAAGAAGGTGATGACTCGGTGTGTGGGGTTTATATCTTGGACCTTCCAGCTGAATGGTGATCAGAAGTTGTATTTACATGTAAATTAAAGTCTGTCCTCTGTGAACATTCCAGTTGCTTCTGCCTCTGGACTTCTCATCTATTTATCATTTGTGTTCACTGTGAGCACAGTGGGAGCAAGATACATGTTTACTGTCACAATGCTGCTTTTAAATTGGTCTGTGTAAATTGACTGGAGATGCTTGCTCTTGTTTTGGGAGTCTCCAGACATGGTGGCTGGTGGCATTCTTATGTGACTTGTGCATTTTGGTTTTTCAGGCAACAGCATGGGGTTCAGATGAAGACACCAGGAGGTCCTGTCAAAGTAAAGGGAAAACAGAGGTGAGTTTTTCAATGGTATAATGCTGTTATGGGTAAATATATTTGGAACATGTGAAATCCACACAGGGAGCATCTGACACCAGCTTGAGCCTGTAAATTTGCAGCAGTTAGCTCTACCACCACATGTGTATAAGCACCACCGAGCGAGCCATTTCAAAGGCCCCCTGTCCAAGTTATTACACTTGCTCTGCAGGAAATTTAAAGGTGATTTCACTGCTGGAGAGGACACAATTTGTGATACATCAAGCAGCAGAGTGGTGGCAAGCTAGGGGTAGCATCTTGCAGTGGGGTCTGAGGCCAGGTTGGCTTAGTCTGGGTGCTCAGCGGTGAGCCGCTGGCATTCGGCCGCGTGGGATTCAATGCATGTTTGCAGTTAAGAGTTTATCATTATACAATTCACCTGAGAACTGAATCTGCTCACACACTGCAGTCTGTTCAGGTGGAATATCACAGAGCTGCTTTGGAGGCAGGTGCAGTCTTGCTGAACTGCAGTTTGAAGTAAGAATTGTTTGAAAAAACACATTCTGTCCCAGAAGTTTGGAGTTTGCAGGCGTTTCTGATTCAGCCACAGGGCCTTTCTGCCCCTCTTCTGAGAAGCTAAAACAAAGGCATCTATCTAAAAGCAGGAAATATTTTGATTTTTCAAATGTGATGTTCATTCTCATCAAAAATCTTCAAGTCTCAAGGGTGACACCTGTGAGGGTGTCCTATTGTCCTTAATGCTGCACTGCAAAGAGCTCTCAGTCCAAACCAAAGGAGCTGGACAAAGGATAAGACAGGATAAGCACAACCTTTGTTTCAACATGAACAGTCAAGCAGAGAGTGATTGTGTGGCTGACCCAAAATGCTGGAATCAGTTACAGTTCACTGCTTTAAACACAGGATTTTCTGTGTTTCCATTGACTATATTCATTTCATATAATACACTTTATGTGATTACTGTATTAACTTGTATGTACACAAAAAAAAGCTTGAATTTTGCAGATAGGCAACAATTTGCTTTATGTAACTGTGGAGACCAGGAGTATGGGTATCCTAGAACATGTCTTAGAGTTTCATGTAGAATCTACTTTATGCAGTAAAACATTATGGAGGCAAAATGGGCTGGGTTAGGTGAACACCAAACATGGCCAGCCACAAGAAGAAGAACAAGTAGGACAAAATTAACAAATTTCAGAACCCAAGACATGAGGAATTTTTGAATTTATGGCCTTTGTACTTTAAATATGCAAAGAAAGGATTTTCCTCTTTTCTTCCATTGTAAAGTCTGTGAGATTTAAGTTGTATCATATTGTTAATGAAGAATTTGAATTTATAACCCAGAATTAATTTGTCAACCCCTGGATAAAGCCATTCATTTGACTGAACAAATTCTAGGATAATTTCAATTTATCTTTGTTACTGTCTTGCCAAAAGAAAGCAATGGTCTGAGTATCTTCACTGCTGCCTCCTTACACTGCAAAGGGTTTACCAAAAATTTCAGAAAATTGATGCTCTGAACAGCTGAGTTTATGCTGATTTTGATACAGAGCTTGAAATTGTTTGCGGGGTGCAGTGACTATGGGTGAAGTTCTGAGGGACAATAATTAAGCAGACTGTTAGACACTTCTTGGTATACAATTAATGGCAAACAGAGTTGTTGACTAAGAGTCTGACAAGAAGGCAGGAAGCTACAAAGGTGGAAGGATTCTGCAGCAGCTAAACAAACACAGATCTCTCAGGTCTGTATCTACTCTAACCTGTGTGTCCACAGCTGAGTCCCTCTTGGGGCAACTCTACACTTCCCCAAGTGTAGAGTTACCTTGCAGAGAAATGACTCAGCAGTATCTCAAAAATACCGAGTTTAGTCTAGGCAGCTGGGTGAAGTGCTCTACTCCAGCTAAGAAGTCCAGCTCTGACCCAGCGTCTCTGCCCTTGTCTGAGTAAATGCAGCAGAAATGTGAACATTTCTGATTCTGCTGTGCAATGGTGGTACAAGATGCAGAACTCTGCTACAGCAGTGCTTTGTCAAAACTTGACTAATGGCAGCTTTCTACCTAACACAGATGATTTGATGATAAATATGTTATGGACTGTCAGGCACTTACATATGTGGTGATAGAAGCTAGAAAAAAGGAGGACCTTTGGCTCTTACATTAATTCACAGTGTAGTTTGCAGAAGTTATATCACTGGTCCATTTTCCTTTCCCATTTAATAATGTATGTATTTTAGGGTGAGGCTTTCAAAACCACCAGGTGTATTAAAATGCCTTTTTTCCCCCCTTCATTCTTGTGTCTGTTGAGTATTTAAATCAGATTCTTCCTGCTGCTTAGAAAATCTCTTCCTAAAATGCTTAGAGCTGTACTGTAAGAAAAATAAGAAGTGCAAAAATAAAAACCACAACATTCATATCACAAAAGTGTAATTATTATGGCATGATGGATACTCCACATTTGAGTACCTCTTGTCCGGAGAAAAGGCAAATGAAAAATCTGGGTCCCAGATTTAAGGTTGGAAGGTACCATTTCTTCTGGCACCTTGTATAGGTCTGGCCACAAACTTCGACTGCTTATTCCTAAACTGAGCTCAGTAACTTGTCTTTGGCTGCTGTAGCTTTTTGAAGAAAGCAGAAAGTTTTGCACTGGAGATGTGAAGCAAATGGGCTGACTGTGCTTTGCTGGCTTGTTCTAATGACAGATCACCTTCTCTGTTAACAATATGTACTTTATTTTCTCTTTGTATCTGGCTTCAGTTTTGAGTGGCTGGGTCTCATTTTGCCCTTCTCTGCTAGATAAAAGAACCCTTTAGTTACCAATATTTATTCTTTACAGAGGCACTTATACTCTCTTGTCAATTCAGTACTTAGGCCCTTTAAAAAATAAAAATATGAGTTCTACAAGCCTCTTTCTCTAAGTCATTTTTCTACTGCCCTTGAATATTTTTGGTGTGATTTTTTTTCTCCATTTTTTCACCTGTATTCTCTTGTCAATCTCTAATGCCCGAGTGTGATTAAAACAGCCTCCCACCTTCCTCTGTTCATATACATGGCAGTTTTGTTAGCTCTTCTGCCATAGGAGATCATTCAGAATGCCTGGCCACTGTGACCACTAAATCGTTTTCACAGTTACTACTCCTAGGATGTAATCTCCATGCTTATACATAAAGCCCTTTTCCTTTTTCTTTAATGCATAATATCTTACAAAAATGTATTTTGTTTGTTGGATCCAGCTCACCAACCATCCTGGCATATATCACTAAATATAGAGAGAGGCATTGGCTTCACTGGTAATTACTACGTTTGTAATTTTTGGGTTATCCACAAATGTTTTTTAAGAAAAATGTTGATTCTGGGCTGGTACCACCCCAGCTAGGGCTCTGCTAGAACAGAGCCTGTTTTCATCCCAGTAATTTATCAGATTTTAATACCGTAATGTGTAAGTTCTTGAGACTGATTTTAAAATTAACTCTCTGCAGTATATTGTGCATTATTAAAACAAACACCTTGGAAAGGTCTCTTTCATTTATGTTATTTTTATCAACTAAAACTTGTGGTTTCTTCAAAGAAGTGTACATGCTTTACTTGCCATGTCTCTGGAGATCCATGCTGGCTTCCACAAGTAATCATTCTTATTTTTCCAGCATTAATAAAATGTATCATGATCAGCACCTTTAAATTATCCCCTGGAAACCAGCCACATTACTGAGAGACAGTGCAGAGAACAAAGTCAGTGTTATGTTGCCTTTATTTTGTGTCTTCCAAATGAACTCATCCAGAGGTTGTAGTTAAAATGAGTGATGGATAGAGCAGAAGGGGAAGAAGTATATTTAATTGCATTAGCAGTTGCTCAGCTCCTAGTTTGTAATTGGTTTGTCTCTGCATAACAGTCCACATCCACCACATCTAAGGAATTTTGCCTGACATTGGAAAGTTGTGGCTTTTTAAACATGAGAACTTTGGTATTTCTTTTGTCTAAGCACCGAATTATTTGTAAACTTTCCAAAAGCAGCACAACATCATTTTAAAATGTGAAAAGAAACCACTTGTGAAAATGACAGTGAAAAATGGCATCTCTTAAGTGCTCCCCGAAGAGCTTTGTGTAGCCAGGAGGAAGATGATGCACTAATAACACTTCTGGAGCAAGAAAGAAATGAGAGAAATGTCTGATAGGCATCCAGCTAGCACTTGTCCCACTGTGTTGCCGGTATAGCTTCCTTCTTTTTTTGTATGATGCCCTGATGCTGTGGGGTCTTATGATTCACACAAGGTTACAGGAAAATCCTAGCCCAAGGCTTCAGCCCAGCTGAGTGGGGTTGGTGCAGAAATTGCTGAGCTAATGGAGGAATCAGCTGTTTCAGGCCTTCAGGTGGCTCTGTGTGACACAGAGGATGCGCTCTCTGCTTATCTGGTGAAACTGGGAAACTCTGCACCACTTAAAAATAATAGGCATCCAAGTAGGACAGGCACCATATAAATCCCCAGGCAAATAGAAATAACTGGGAGGCTGTCAGCTATTTTTTCCCCCTTTGTAACTTCTCCTAGAGACCTGAACCAACATTCCGATTACTTCTGCTAAGCTATCAATATAGAATCAGCCCCTAAGTTTGATTAAAGTCCATTAAAGAAAACTTGGCTGGAAAAATCATTAGCAATTCTCTTTACTGTCTATTGCACTCAGAGGAGAAAGACAGTTTGGTTGGGGCCTTGGCTTAAACTGAGTAGCAGAATTGCTTGTCCGAGGAAATAAATATAGATATCTGAAAGTGTGTTAATAGCAGTGCTCGAGAGCAAGTTAGGTCTTGATTATTTTTTAACAAATCGAGATAAACTGCAACAGATAAATTAAATGTTTGCTGCACTCTAAAGTCTCATTGAAGGGGTAACTTGGAGTTCTGCTGGCTAATTCTCTGAACTCCAGGTTTTACTCCAGGAGTTTGTGTTTCTCTGAGGATGGCAGACCATCTGCAACAGCTATTTGTCTCATACAGTGTATAACTGTGGTTTTAATCTATGATTAAAATATATCAGTATGTGATGAAATAGGGTTAGCCTAAAAAAATAATTAAAAAGGAAATGTCTGACAAAAGTGGTTTATTCAAACTAAAACTTTAAGTAGTGCCTATATATGGCTATGCTTTCAAAGAAAACTGCATTTGTACAATGAGATTAAGGGTTTATAACCTTTTAGAATGCTGGTGTTAAGAGATGACATAAGAAATGACTAAGAAGCATCTACACCTGGATTATTCACAGCATTCTGAAATTGTCTTTTTGAATTTTACCTCAAACAGAAGCTGCACTAGGTCAGCCCCTCCATTTGCTGATCTGTCCACATGAATGAAGGCAGTAACAGGGCACCACTCCTGCTTCTGGAGTTTGAAAATGTGCTCTCAGAGCAGCCTGACGTCTCTGTGAGCCAGAAAGAGACCTGGTCCTGTCCACAGTCATGGACATAGAGCATTCGCAGACAGTGAATGAACAGTTACTTTAAATGTTACAAAAAATAAAATAAATGAGGACAGGCTTAAACTAACGGGGTGGGAGGGAGTGGCTTCAGGGATATTTGTTCTGACTGAGATCCTGTGCCTTCTAGTGTTGAGCACTAGAAGTCATGTACTCTTCCTTTCTGGGAAAACAAGGGTCATTAGACTGGAAAAAAACTGATGCTTTCTAAATTTAAGGCCTTATCTCAAAGAAGGTTATTTTGAGGAAGGAGCAAGAACCTCAAAGTGGGTAACATGCAATTCATAGGAAAATCGGAGATACGCTTAATTCTCTGGCAGTGAGCCACAGGTTTTTATCAACTCTGCCATATATTTAATAATAATCCCAACTAATATAACTGAGTTATTCTTATTAACCATATAAATATGCAGTCTTCCCCTTTGTTTAAATCCTTAATCTCTTGATCCCAGTAATATCTTCTGGTGATGAGATTTGCAGACTGATCATACACAGCTTTAACTGTCTGCTCCATAATGTGAGAGCAGGATCCAAATATCATCTTGTCTGGACAGAGGTGGGTTCAAACTTGCCAAATTTTCTGGTTATATTAAAACCTGTCTGAATTTTGCCTTCTGGATGCCTGGAGTTTTCCAGCCACATGGAAGAAACTGCATTAAATAGCTCCTATTTTCTGTAGAGGTTTGTGAGATCATTTTACTACCCAGTTGCCTCAGCTATGAATTGTTGCAGAGAGAAGCGTACTGAATGACTTTTCAAAGCAAATCCAGGCTGGTTTAAAGAACACAGAGAGAAGGCTGTTCCTTGGTATTTATTTGGAGAACGGGGTAGAAAGAGGATCTAATGTAAATCTCACAGAGAGTGTCTTGAGAAAAATCCCACAAGTTGGACCTTTTAAGTGGTTTGGTTTCTTCTTTGCTTTCGTTGGAGCTTTCATAGACTGACATGACTGTCAATGGGTACGGCAACAAGAAACACGAGATGAGCACCATATTCCTTTTCAGGTCAGGCAGGTTAGAGAGATGTGACCTGGTAGTTAAACCTCTGTGGCTGCCCTTCAGGAGCTCCTCTAACTCAGCATGTCACCACAGCAAGTTTAGCACCTGCATTGTTTTGGTTGACAGATCAGGGCACATAATGTACATCTGTTTACTTTACTTTAAGTGTAGAAATAACTTTGAGAACAGTGTATGAAATGTGCATATTATCATTGCTCTTCCTCAAGAAGAATGGGGTGCTGCTATGATCATCAGTAAGACAGAGAAAATGCCTGGTCAGTTAATTCACAGGAACAACTACAGCTGGACATGACCCACACCTAGTAGCATAGTTTTTAAGCAGAGTAGAGAACATCCACTAGTCACCCCCCTTTCTGCCTTTTACAGCTAATGAAAACCAACCAGTGAGTTTGTTGTATCCAGTACCCTGACAAGTATCAGCTGTCCAATGTTTCCAGTCTGACACCTCACCCATACTGACTGTGCTCTTTTGCTCTTTGCTGCCGCAGTTGGGAATGGGCTGGAAGTCACAGATGAAGTATCCTGGAGCAGGTCAGACAGCAGCAGATATATTTGCTCAGTATGGTTTCTTCCTCTATTTCAGTAAATAACTTCTGCTTTGGACAGAATGGGTGCAAATAAAGCCATGCATAATTAGACTAAATAACACAAGATTATACTAGCTTCCAGCATCCTCACCAAGCCAGGCTACCAAGCCTAGAGTAAAAGTGTGCAATAGATACATCACTGCCAGTAGACTGCAGCATATGATCTTTCAGAGACATTCTTCTTGTATGCTATCTTCTAAGCTGGGAAGATTTTTATAGAAATTGAAGTTTGTTAATCTGTAGTACAGTTCTGTGCAAATAAGAGAATTCTCCAAATTAGGATTTTAGATTTCTGCAGGACAGGGCTTTAATTAGGAATACATTGTATAGCTAGGCAGGAGAGTGTCCAGCAACATAAATGGTTTTAGCTGGTTTAGGTCAGAAGCTGTGTTTAGACCCTGCACAAAGAAGGGAAGGGTGCAGGTGGAGGGGGAGCATATGGGTATTCTCTTATTGTGTGAAATTTGAGTACAGAGCTGAATTCTGGGTTAGATGCCAAATCAGTCATATTCCGAAAACAAAACTCTGTTGGGAGAGGACGTAATGCTTTTTGTAATAGCATTCACTCAAGAATTTCTATTACTTAGCATTTAAATATATAGTGGTCTTAACATTATGTGGGATTGAATAACTGTGGTCTACAGAAAGAGGAATTACTTAAAGCAGTCATGAGATACAGACATCTCTAGGGCAGGGAGTAAATGGGAGGGCTCCCAGCACTATGAAGCAATGACAGTAGAGGGCAGAGAGTCTGGCAAGCCTTTTGTCTTGTTAAAGGGAGCAATGAGACCTCTATTCTTAACACAGCGTTTGGGACAGT
Source organism: Pipra filicauda (assembly GCF_003945595.2). Classification (NCBI taxonomy): domain Eukaryota; kingdom Metazoa; phylum Chordata; class Aves; order Passeriformes; family Pipridae; genus Pipra; species Pipra filicauda. The sequence goes on along the minus strand of NW_024103541.1, from coordinate 1,963,604 downwards.
GCTTCTCAAGGTCCTGTTTGATGGACTGATGCACCGTCACCATGACTGATCTGCTTCTGAAATTGGAAGTGCCGAGTCGACCCAGCTATTATGAATCTAAGATCTCGTTTTTGGGTGACAAGCCTTTGCTATGTAAACCCCCGATGACCCTGCTGAGCCTCAAGTCTGTGGCACCCTGTAGCTTCTGCCTGGGCTGGGTGAGCGCTCCTGGGCTGGCTCTGGAGTGCAGTCCCTGTGATCTTCTCCATTCAAAAGCAAGCACCATGTGTCATGCTCATGCAGTCACTTGTCTGTGGCTAACACTGGTGGATGTCTGCACTGAATCCTTCAACAAGTAGATTTCCATAGAGCAAATGAAAGAAGATAGCATGTAATACAGCTAAGCAAGCCCCTTCCTTTCCAGGGGATGTTTTTACACAGCTGAAACTTGCAAATGAAGTCTTCAGGGAAATGATCAACAGTGTGGAGCGCTGTGAGACAGGGAAGCTTGCAAAGTGAATGCTCCTTACAGAAGGAGAAGTGGTGTCTGCAGCTGTAGGCTCAACTTAGTGGCAAATGATGATCTATTGGACGGAGGAAAGCAAAGCAGCCAGGATAACCCAGCTGAGTTTGTTATTTTTTAGCAAGTTTCCTTTTCTGTTTATTCTACAACATAATAGACTTTCTTCACTTGGAGCCCAGTGGGTGCCATCATTAGCTATTCCTCATATCCTTTCCTCTGAGGTGGCCCCAGAGGCCAGGGCAGGCAGGCTGTGCCAGGCTCACTGCTCATCTGTTGTCAAGGCTGTTTGGATGAACCTTGGGGTAGGTGGCTCTCGACCCTCTTGCTCTGCCTGTGGGAGTTGCACGCTAGTCTCACACCTCCCTTTTCCTGTGTGTACTGTTAGAAAGTTCCCACCTTATGTGGCCTCTTTCTCCTCTGCTGCTTAACTCCAGGAGATGCTCAGTTAGCCTGATCTGCAGTCCACAGGTCTCTGGATGTGAGGCTGTGAGGCTGTGAGGAGGAAAAGAGACCATGGCTCTTTCTGACAACATGAAGGTGATTTTCTGAAAAAATGACAACTGCAGCCTTGTGCTGCCACCCCTACCCCAGCATGGGACAGCAGGAGCCCTGCACCTTTGGGGACTGGCATGTGGAGGGAGCTACCTATTTGTACCAGCAAGTGGTCATGCAACTGAGAAGAGAGAATTTGCTATTTCTCACTGGCCTGGCCTTACAGAGAAACTCCCACCATGGAAAATCCTGAGCACACAATCCTCTGGGAGGCAGGAAATCACAGCCTGTTCAAGCATGAGATTGAGATTCTGACCAGCCTGGTCTATTAAAGAGAAGTTCCTGCTGTTTTCCTGCTGACATTGGTTTGAATTATAGTGCAGACAGACCCACTGTCCTTCACTGGAGTCTGTGTCTGGGTAATGTTTTCAAAGCTGCAGCATTGCTGGAAAAATAGGTCAGAACTATCATGGAAAGAGGGAGAATTTCTCTTCCAATCTAAGCAGAGCACAGAAAGACATTTGTGTAGTTATGAGACTCAGAGTCAACCTGATGGATAACATCCTATCCAGGGACTGTGCAGGGCTATGGTTAGAGAGATAACCAGCAAATCGGGCTTGCTCACTTAGACCACTAGCTCCCTACAGCTGTGCACTGCTTGATGCAACAAACCTCAGCCCAAGTTAGAGCTGAGGAAGGTGTATTCCAGCTGCCACACAGGTATTTTTATAATGTAATAAAATTTTCAAAAATCCTTTGTCTCTGTCTTGTGTCCCAATAGGAAGAGTGCCAGAACTATGTCCGAGTGCTGATTGTTTATGGCAAGAAGGTTTTTACCTGTGGCACCAACGCCTTTTCACCAGTGTGTTCCAGTCGACAGGTCTGGTTTGCCTCTTTTACAGTGATGGAAAGGGTTGGATGCATGCACTGGGGAAGTCCAGTCATTTGGCAGGGCATCATTGCTACAGAGAATATGTTCTAAATGTAGCTGACCTCAAATTATTTTGGTTTTCTTCTTTGGGTCGCTTTGGGCTGCTTTGGGGCAATGAGTATATCTGCAGGTGGGGAACTAAAAGCTTGTTTTATGGGTAAGTTGGACCTGGACAAAGTGTTGCTCATGTAAACCTTGAGTATGGTGCTGAAAATGGGGAATATAGACAAGCTTACCTGTCTGAGCTGAATACTTAGAAGTTACTTTAAAATAAATGACAAAACTCCCTTTGGCTGCAACAGAGGCAGGAGCAGGCCCAGGGCAATGTTTATTTTTTTGGTTTTTAATGGCAGTATGTATTCAGGGGGTGTCTATGGAAGATTAGAAACCTGTGCTAGCACCAGGAGCACCTGATTACACCGAGCACGCTGGGGCTTTATTGGCAGTGGATTTACCCTTCGTACAAAGCAATAGAATCAGTGAGGCTCAGACACAACTTCTTATATTGGCAAATGACAGATGTAAAGATCAATTTATAGTCATTACTTACATTACATTCTCACAGTTACCTGTTTTTTTAAAATCAGAGTTCTGCTTGTAGATACTCATGGGCAAACTAAATTCTCTGTGTCAGTAAGAAAGCCAGATGCTCTTTAAGTTCTCTTTTCTTTTAAATACAGGTAGGAAATCTCAGCAAAATCATTGACAGAATTAATGGAGTGGCTCGGTGCCCATATGACCCTCGGCATAACTCGACAGCTGTGATTACATCACGAGGAGAACTGTATGCTGCAACTGTGATTGATTTTTCTGGACGGGATCCTGCTATTTACCGCAGCCTTGGAAATGTTCCCCCACTTAGGACAGCACAATACAACTCCAAATGGCTCAATGGTAAAGTCATGTGGGTCACATCTGAGCAAAAGATGTATTAAAGTCAGCTTGACAGGCTTGTAAATCTTTCCCTCTCTTTTCATATTGAGATCCAGAGGTATGATGGGGAAGGGCTTCCAGTGCAATAATCAATGCAGCTTGGAAGACATTTAAAAAGAGCCCGAAAGTATTTCAGAGAAGTTGATTTAGAATACAGAAAGTGGGTCTTACAGGTTACTTAACATATATATGGGTCTCTGTCTTGTGAGATGACCAAATATATCATTTTAACAAGAAAACCACTCGAAGATCTGAAGATCAAAACCAACTTAAAGTATCATATTGTTGACCCAGTTCTGCAGAATGATAAGCACTCTCTACTTCCCCTGACTCAGCTGAACATGGTTGGTTTCAGTGCAAGATCAGTCCAAAAATGAGAAATTTCACAGCACATTATGTTCCATGTGAATTCATGCCGATGTGGATTTATAGTTATTAAAAGCAGCTCTTACCCCAGTGTGATAATACCCTGCATGAAGCAAGCTATAGAATTTCAACCAGTAATCCCTGCACTGAGTCCACGCAGTTCTGACTGGGGCAAAGCACTTCTTGTCTGAGCAGAGTGTAGTGATGGAGATCCCAATATTCCCCCTCTCTCCTTTTACCCAGGTAAATTGACAATATAGTCAGAATCTTTCTATTAGATTTCAGGACCTTTCAATTAAAGATAAGAGCAGTGGGACTGTGCACTGTCTGGAGCTTAAAGAGGCTGAACTAAGACTTCTGCAGGCATACTGAAGCCAGTATGGAGATCCGGAAATTTAGGAAAAGGATGTCATCAGGCAAGACTGTGAATTAGGACCAAGAAGCATCATAGCTCATATACACTCATTAGAAATAGGTTCCTCTTGCCTGCACATGAATGCAAGATTCAGAAGGAATCCACATGGTAAGAGGGGAGTTTAAGAAAGACAAACAGTAACTGAGGTTCTGGTATGTGACTGGAAAAACTAATGTGACTCTTGGATTTATAACCTGGTGCAGCATTGGTGACATTGGAGTAATTTCATCCTGTTCTGGCCACTTTTCAACAAGAAACAGAAAACTTGAAGGTGATTCAGAGAAGAGCCTTGCAGTGATTTGATGCTTGGAAAGCCTGCCTCACAGTGAGAGACTTAAGGAGCTCAATTTATTTATCTTTCTGAAAAGGAGATAAAAGGTGTTTTGTTCATGATATGGAAGTACTTACATCAAGAGAAGATTTTGGACAGGATAAAGTTCTTTAATCTAGCAGACAAGTCATGACAAGCACCTGTGATTGGAAGCTGAAACCAGATAATGTCAAATGGGAAAAGAAGTACAGGTTGCAGCTGGGTCAGTCTTTAGTCAGTTGAACAAGTCACTGAGGAAAGTGATGGATGTAAAGCCATGTGACATTGTCCAGTAAGATCAGATCTCCTTCAAAAGATGTGGTCTAATTCACCTGTTAGTTACAGGATCCAATGGTGGAATTACAGGGTGAAATTCTCTCGTTCATGTTAGACAGAAGGTCAGATTGGTGATCACAACAGTCCCTTTAAGGTTCATGATTTATTTGAAGGAGAAAGTTTGATGAGAGATGTTTTGCAGTGCCCTTCCTTCTGTACCATCATCTGCCTCCCAAACCTGCTGTGCAGCAGCAGCAGCCTACCTCTCCCTCAACCACAACTCTGTTCTTTCACTCCTGGGCTGCAGCATTAAAGGAATTCTGTTCTTCCCTTTTTTCTTCTTCCTTTGAGCATTACTCAGAAAAGAACACTGTAAAAGCACCCTATAAAACCAACATGGGTTTTTTTCTCTGTTTGGTCAAATATTATTCATTGGCCAACCTTTTCCCTTTGCCAAAGAAACTGTTAGGATAAAAGACTATACACTTTAAAGCCTTGTTAAATACCCAATTAAAATATTCCCTACTAGACCAATTCCAGGTTATTTTCAATTCTTGTGAAAATAATAACAATAATTCTAGGAAAAAATGCATTAAGGAGAGCTTGTTTCACTGCTGCCAGTCTGTGTCATGGGTTTGTTTTATGGACATAAGATAATCTTTTGTGCCTAGAAACTGGAAAGGTTTCATGATAAAAACCAGATGTGACTGTACTGGGAGAGTAGGTTGAATGTTTCAGTGCAGCAGCCTGGGGAATTGGGCGGATGCACGCAGCATATTTAACACATCATAAGGTGCACTTCAGAAGCGAATAGGTGAAGGAGCCCAATGGGAAGACTTTATGTTGCAAAATGAGTATAGGTACAGAGAATAGTCATGCATATGCAAAGTGTTGAACTCTACTTTCTCTGAAATCAGTAGTAGCTTTGCCAGTAAAGTGGGGAAGCTATGGGGTCTTTCCAAGGTCTGAAAAAAGGTACTAAAGTTATATACCAATATGTCATTATTCCTATCTACTTATTTTATGTCCTCTGCTAACTCCAACTCCTTGTGGTCCCAGCCTTGACAGCCTGCATAAAGGGAGCTGGCAGCGCAATGCAGTGAGCAAGTCAGTGAGCATTGATTGATTTCTAACCTGTATAAATCTCTTCAAATGTTTGTTTTTCAGAGCCTAACTTTATTGCTGCCTATGACATTGGTTTGTTCACCTACTTCTTCTTCCGTGAGAATGCAGTGGAACATGACTGTGGGAAAACAGTGTATTCTCGTGTGGCAAGGGTTTGCAAAAATGATATTGGAGGGAGATTTTTGCTGGAGGACACATGGACAACCTTCATGAAGGCCAGACTGAACTGCTCCCGTGCTGGAGAAATCCCTTTCTATTACAATGAATTGCAAAGCACCTTCTACCTTCCTGAGCAAGATCTGATCTATGGTGTCTTCACTACTAATGTGTAAGTTGTACTGGTTTTACTGCTCTTCTTCTATACCCAGCAGTCTGAGGCTGACAATATATTGATTTCTTAGACAGTCTGAGCAATAATTTTAGAAAGATCCTTTGGTTAACAGGAAGGGATAGATCTGTGATATCCGTCACAGCAACATAGCCTTCAGGACTATGTTTTTAATCCATGGTTTATAGATTCCTGGAGTCCATAAAAGGTGACTGTGCAGTTCTAGCGTAACTTAATTTGATATAAACCTGGACAGTGAAAAGACTACTGACTTTTTGTAGTGACAATGCAACTTGTGTAGTTCAGGGGGGTGATCTGAAAATGACCCAACAGAAAAGTATAAGTGATTTCCAACCAGGTTAAGTGCCTGGACAACCTGACACAACTGTGCAAATATTGGACCATGACTGGTCCATACGCTTGGGAGTGAAGGACTGGAAGGAGAAGAATGAGGCAGATGGGATCACAACGGCCTAGACTGAAATCAACGTATATTGCTGTTGAACAACACTGTAATAACAAGGTCATGCAGGCCACAAGGCATTTGACATTTCCAAGGGGTGCTTAGCCTCTGCTACAGACTGTTTCAGGTCCACAAATCAAAAGCAGCGTTGAAACTCTGAGAGGAAGGCATGATTTCTGATACTTCATAATCACCTCTTCTTGGCTTGATATTGAAAAAACTTGTAATTGGAATGATTTAGTGTAGCTGTGAAAGCAGAAAGAGGAGAGGAGTTAATTAAAAAATATATTAAAAAACTCATAATGTATATTTTTAAGTCGGGAAAACTCAAATAACTTTTTCTCTGACGCCCAAGGCTAGGATGATAAGTTTCGAGCTATAACCAGTCTGCCTGGTATTGAGTTTCAATAATACATGTTCTCCAGGGGGGTGTTAGCCTGATGTGTAAACTAGAGAATGAAAATCTGAGTGGTTACTCCTCACAGCAAATGCTCCAAGTACCTTCCTCATGGTGGGTAGCCAACTTCTTTGGGGGTTTTGTGTGCAGTGGTGTACTGTGCAATGTGAATAAGGACCTGTTCCCAAGAAGCCCACAGTAAACCAAAGAAGTGAAACCCTGCTGAAACACAAGCCTTCCTGTTTTAATGTGTCACCTGCTGGGGTGACTGGGCTTGAACTTCAGCCCTTGAAGTCACAAAGCATCAGCCCCAACTTCTTGAGCTAAAACACTGTTGGGAGTTTCACTGTGAGTCTACAGATCCCAAATGTTATTCCCACTCTGTAAATTCCAGGAAATAGGGAGGTGTTTGGCCACCCTTATCCATCTTCATGTTTTGTTTCTGCTCCAACAACAACAAAAAAAAACATTGCCAACATCAGTCAAAAGTGAGCCAGTGAAGAAGCAACTGGAAAAAATGAACATGACTGAGCACTGCACCTTCACTGTGGACACTGGGGAAGATCTGTTCTCCAACTGAAAGGCACACGAGTCATTCTCTAAAAACATTTAGAGGACGTTAGCCAAACATCCTGAATATTAAAAGGAAGCCTGCCTACTGCTTTGGGCACTTGAGCGGACCTTTCTTTTTTTTTTTTTTTTTTTTTTTTTTGCAATTTGAGAGGTATTCTGTCCCATAGTGATAATGTTTTATCTTTCCATTTGTTCATTCATCCAGCCAAGAACAAAAGTTGGAAATGAGAAAATTACTAATAACTGTATTTTATTTATCAAAATGGTGATGTTTTTGGACTATAAGGGGGGAGACATAGACTAGCTCTGGTTGAAACAGTTCATTTCTTCTGTGTCTGTCACCCAGGTTTAACATGACACGTGATGAGTGTTATCTGTCTCCTGTGAGTACATTTAAGTCACTCTTCATACATGAGGGATGTACATCCTCTCCTGTATCTTGTATCTTCTGGACACAATATAAGATGTAACATTTCTGTAATTGAAGAAATTAGTTATTGATAATAGCTAAAGTTAGATCAAATAGCATTTCGGGTCTACAACGTGGTGTTCTTTTGAGAGTTCAAACAGAAAATATTCCAATTTGTCATCCAACTAGAGAAATAATGGTAATTATTCTTTTAAATTCCACGGGGACTTAGATCATGCTGCATGAGCTCTGCATACCAAAGAGGGTTAATGTATGCAACAGTCTGAGTTTCTTTACAATAAATACCAATGCATCACAAAACTATGTTATTTTTTGTTTACAGGTATTTTTTATTTTGGAAGGTTCATGTTTAATGAATTTAAGGTCATCTTCTAACAAAGGGGAATTAGTGGTTTTGGTAACACCCACGCATAGATTTATTGCTTCATGTTATGTTATACCCAGCTGAATCAGTGGGAAAGAGAGCTTTTGGGGGAAGCTGCTGATGAAATATTTAAGATGTTTTTATTAAAATTTTTCTGGGAGGTAATAGAGACAACGTTAAAACCTGCTTGAACTTAACCCATTCTCTAAACCAGCTAGTTAATCATAGGAGGTAGGATATGGGAATAAAGGAGGTTCACTTCACACCAGGAAAACACAGAGGCTAGCTGCACCACTTGGTGTCACTGGCCTCAGACTGGGATCAAACTTTTCATAAGGAGGGATGGGAAATACGCCAGGCCACAGATGAAAAGGAAAATGGGCCACAGATTTAATGGAAAACCTCTTTCCTTTGTCCTTTCCAGCCAAAGGGAAAGGACTAAACTATGGAGTCCTTAGGAAGGCCCTAAAAATATCTGGGGTTTTTTCCTATGTATTTTTGTTAGATTAGTGGAATTTTATTCTTTCTTTTCCTGTTTTACTTTCTTTCTCATTTTTTTTTCTGTGTTCGCCTCAAGGCATTTACTTGCCATCCATCATTAGCTTTGTCTTAAGAGCTGCCATCTGCGAGCTCTGCGTCAGCAGTGTTCAGACAAAAGTGGAGAAAGGTTTGCCTGGAGTTGCTTTGACGTGTCCAAAGTGAGCTGCTCCATCACTCTGGGGATGGAAGGGGCAGGGGCAGAGCAGAGAATGGGAAGGCAAAGCAGGAAGTTCTTCCTGATGTTGTACTGCTTGGAAGAAAGCAGTAAAAGAATGCTGTAAAAGAATCTGTTTCTCGGCTTTCCAGCCTGGGATTGAGGAGAAAGGCTTTTTTGTGTGCAAGAGAGTGTAATTATTGGCTTAGTAAAAATAAATGTGTTCTTTTCAGAGAATTCAAATTGCTTTAATTAGCAGAAAGATACATACAGCAGGACTTGGGTTATTTAAGAGGCACCGTGACGAGTCAGTCTCTTATGCTAGCCCTATTTTTAGTTTTATTCTGATATCTTTTCTCTTAACCTTGTAGTTTTCCTTAAAAAAAAAAAAAGGCAGGGGGGAAGGGATGAACTGGCAGCAGGTTTGAATTTCAGGTTACCATTTATCAAATGTCCTTCTTTGGACTGATTTCACTGAGGTGCTGTCACCATCTAGGAAGTGCCTCTTGAGGCAAAGGCACTGAGCTGGCTGATGACCTTGCAGAAATTGGTCCTCCAGGACTGAAATGGAACAGCAAAGGCCAACAGATCTGTGTGCCAGTCTGACTGGGCAGCAGAGCATCCCTAAAACAAATTTCCTTCCAAAGAGTCCTTCCTACATCAGCATTTCCCTAGCTGTGCCTCCCCTGGCTGGTGTGTGCGTGGTGAACAGTCTGCCTTAGACAGATGCTCTTCCCAGCTGGGAACACAAAGAAGTGAACTGTGGTCATTGGAAACAGAAGCTTTCATGAGTTAGCAAGACCTTTATGTGTGCTGAGCTTCTGTCACAACCAACCTGGTTTTCACTGTCACCCTTTCCCTTCCTCTGCATATATGTATGTATAATATTATGTGATATATTTTATAGCTGAAGATTTCAGGAACCTGTGGAAACAGCATTTCACCTTGAGAAACACCAAGAGATTAAAAATCAGGTTGTTTGTAATCAATAAAGATAGATGGGTTGTTAAAAAAATAAAAATAAAACCAAACACAAATAATCCATGCAAATTAAACTGTATTCACCTTTCTTGTCAAAACTGCTCCCATGGCCCTTAAATCACTGACATTTTAAAACCAAACTTAAAATTCATTCTCAAAATTGTCACGCAAGTCATCTGCATTTTACAGCTTATTTATTTATTTATTTTTACTCTCTGAGAGATTGGCATCACTGTACATCTACCTAGCAATTTACATGTATTTTATTTGAGTGGAGTTTGATGTCTGTTATGATGAAAATGTCAATGTTCTAATGATTAAATTGATTTTTTTTTTCTCCCCTTTTCCAGAAACAGCATAGCTGCCTCAGCAGTGTGTGCCTTCAATCTGAGTGCCATTACTCAGGCATTTAATGGCCCTTTCCGTTACCAAGAAAACCCAAGATCAGCCTGGCTGCCAACGTTAAACCCCATCCCTAATTTCCAGGTACTGCTGTTGCCCTTCAATTTACTGCAGTCCCTTTTACATTCTGTCACTCCATTGGGTTGATTTGTGTAGGGCTAATTTTTCCAGGTGGACCCACAGTGCAGATAAATTGTATTTCTCCATATTTAGGAGTGTTTTAGTCTGTGGAACTCCTTGCCGTGTTATTGAGACCACAGGATACGTGGCAAAAATTTAATGGTTTAACCGATAAGAATGTTCTGATTTTTTACAGTAATGAATAATTTAAATCACTGTTACACTTGTCACTGAGACATGTACTCTGAGAACATGATTCTCACAAGGGGACACAGAGACATGTCTCCACCAGAGCTGGGAAGGATTGAAAGCTGAAGCTGGACAAAGTCAAACTAGAATGGAGACAACCTATATTTTTTAAACAAGAAATGTAATTAACCACTGTGACTCTGGAAGGATGTGATGAATTCTCCATCACTTGACAGGGCCCCTAAGGCTACCAGTGCTTCAGTGGAAGATGGATGACTTTCTAAGACATGGTAGCTCAGCCAGAAGTCATGGACGTGTTGCCACAGTAACTGGTGGAGGAGGACACATGAGGATTGTTACAGAGGTTCCTTCTCAGCTTAAAAATACTTGGTTTTATGAATTAGCAACTTTTCAGGATTGTCAGTTAAAGCAAATTTGAAAATTATAAGACAGCTTCAGTTACTTTATGCCCAGATCCAGTCAGTGCGGTGCAGAGTGTGTGTGTGATAGCCCCAGCAAACTTCAGTCTTCTGAAGCATGAGCCCATTTTACAGCTCAGTCCCTTTACATCTGAGGAATCCTAGGGAGGATGAACTTGTATTCCTGTCCTTGCTTCCCCATGGTAAATCCTTTCATCCCGATTGTAAGAATCTGGCTCTCCTTTACTATGGCAAAGGTGCTGTGGCTGCCTGCAAGTGCCATCTGCCTTCAAGCTGGTGATGTCAGGGACCTTCCAAAAGGAAGTCTGCAGTCACCTGAAATCACAGCAAGAGCAGATGGGAGGCATGTCTCTGCTGCAGGCAGGGACAGGCTTTTCTTCCTGCTGAGGAACCTAATTTCTGCCCCTGAATTCCCTCATGGCACCTGACTGAGGGCTTCTGCACTTAAAAGGTGGGACAGGTTTGGACTCTTGATCACCCTCTCATCTTGATGCACTCAAAAACCAAGAAACAAAACTTTTCTGAAGGCCGAGCCATGCCAAACATGGCAAGGCTTTTTTGTTGTTTGTGTTGTATGTTTGTTTGGTCTTGTGTGGGGTTTGTTGTTGTTGTTGTTGTTTTGTTTTTTAGTTTAAAGGGAATATTAAGGCTAGCTGAGAATCAAGGACTTTCTGTCCCTCACATAACCCAGAAGGAATAAAAAAGGACTTTGGAAAGCATTTCCATGTAGTAAGAAGTATCAGATAAAATGTGGAGTGTAAAGATTGCAGCAGCAAGATGAAAGAAAAGGGTCAGAGGAAAATAAGGAAAGGAAAAGGAGGTATGTGGCAGACAAAAGGAAGATTGCAAGAAGATATTAAGATGTTTTTCAAGTACAGAAGGAACAAGAGGTCAGTGAGGGGCCTTTAGGAGATGACAAGGGTAATTTAGTGACAGAAGAGGTAGATATTGCAAAAAAATTAAATTAGTTTTTTGCCTCAGTGTTCACAAAGGAAGATGAAGGAAGCATGCCAGAATTTTTTTTCTTGTGGAAAGGAAGGAGAAATACTGAAGGATACAGAGGATCAGGACAGTGCAGATAATCAGGAAATTAGAACAAAACAAAATAAAACCAAACTAGGGGGATGCTGTGTCAGCACATGATCTGCCAGTAGACCAAAAGGATTATCTGTGACTTGTTGAGAACAGAAAACAAAACCAACAATGACATTCCTGCCACTAGGACTCCTTTTAGGTGGTACTCTAGAAAGGAAAGTGAGTGGGGAGAAAAGCATCCAAAGCAAGACAGTAGTGAGAACCAGAAGGAGTAAAGGATACAGCAGAAGAGAGAGATCTAAAAACTCTTTAGAATGTGGGATGAGTCATGAACTAAAAAAAGACTCTTGCAGTAGAAAAAAGCATTAAAACCTACCTGAGGACACATCAAAAACGTACTGATGTTTCTTTAGTTTGGCTACTTAGGAAGATGCTCAAGTTGATTAAAAAGTGACCACGTTCATAGGTGGTGAGAATTAGTATAATTCTGTTCTCCTAGTTTACACAACCTCCAAAATATTGTAGGGCTTAGTACACCAGACATTGAGATCCGTATTTATTGTGTAAATGTGTGCTAAATTCCTGACAACTCATTTTAGCACATAGTAAGAGAAGGTCTGTGTGGTGCACTTGGGAAAGGCAGCTGTACTGCAAAGAGTTGCTGTGATGCACATCAAGAGTATGGACATAGGAAATTTTTACACTGTAGCTGGAGTGCTGTAAACCAACATCTTAATTCTCAGTATTCTGACTTCCGAGGAAAACCCAAACATCTGGACCCAAAATTCAGAAAAATAAATTTGTGGGATCTTTTTCTAGTGAAATTACTCAGATGTTAGTTACTCAGTTAGTGAGAAACAAAGTTATTCATGTACTGAGTATGAGAGTTGGCAGGATTTCTGGTTGTACCACGGACTCCCATGGTCTTGGGCAAGATAAATAACCAGTCACCCAGCTGCCTTTTGGAGTAATAAATTTTCTGCCCACCATGCATGACATTGTGGAGAAGAGTGAGATTCAGCCGTGGCTACTGACATGAAACTTGCACTGGCTTTTGAAAATGCTGAATTCTAGAGATTTTAAGATAGAAACTCAGGCTTTAAAATGCACGATCCACCAGGCAGGACTTACGCTGGTGTTTGAAAGACACAAGATGAGCTCTCTTCTTCCCCTCTATTCTGGTTGGAGGAGGAATTGAGTCCTATTCCAGTGCACCCCTTGGTGCTGGAGGATGGGTGGACACAGCTTTCTGTGAGGACAGAAAAGCTGTATGCAGGGAGGGAGGAGGTAGTGGATAACTTGCCTTGAATCAGATGAAAGTGGGGGGGGGTCTGTTCAAAAAGGATCAAAGAAAAGCAGTGTGGCAAGTTTGGTTCTTTGATGCAAAACAAATACATTTTCAGGTTTTTTAAACTCCATTTTTTGTTCGTTGTACAGATTGAGATGCCAGGTAGAGTCTGAAGATTATTTGAAATGCTTCAAGGATTTATCACCACAAAAACTTTCTCCCCACTGCTAGCTTTAAATCTTTCTACAGCTAGTTTTAATTCTTTCTTTTTCTCCCTGGTTTGCTAATACCTTTTGCCCTTCTGGTGTGCTGCCTGAGGGTATCACAAGGGAATGAAACTCCACATTGCTGCTCAGTGGACAAACTGGGAGAAACATTTTTAAAGAGTGGGTTAAAGGCCAAATCTAGGCTAAGGACCTATGATCAGGCTATGGGCCTGATCCTGTGACCCTTACACAGACCCATCTCCCCAGGAAATCTACAGGACATGAGTTTCCATATTGGAGTAGGGAGAAAATGCATTTGCTGAAGTTCAATCTTCCATATTTAGTGTGGGACGCTGAATGATGACAGCCCTAATGAGAACCTGACGGAGAGAGTCCTGCAGGATGCACAGCGCCTGTTCCTGATGAATGATGTCGTGCAGCCGGTGACTGTAGATCCATACGTGACTCAGGACAGCATTCGATTTTCCAAACTGGTGGTTGATATTGTTCAGGGGAAGGATACTCTCTACCACGTGATGTATATTGGAACAGGTAAGGGTATCAGGGCTTGAGACAGTTCCCTCCACTTGCCTGTAGACCTAGTGGCCCTGGGAGCCCAGTCATGCTGTCCTTACAGACTTGTCATTCAGTATGATTTTGGCACAGAACTGCATGGAAGTTAGTTTGCCTGAGTAAATTAAAAGCAGGATGGAGGACTTGAGGCACAGTCCCAAGTGATCAGACCCATAAATCTACATTGTGTTTAAAAACATTTCTCTCCGTCTTATAAAAACATGTTTTAACTACTCAGGCTAATACATAACAGTGGGGAAAGAGCAGAGGTCGCTGGAATGCTCTGTGGTTTCACACCTGTAAGTTGCTTCTCTGTGCTATGACATTCTCATCTCTTGAGTAAGCAATAATAATGCTTAGCCTCCAAGCTTGCCCAGGGTTTTAATTATGTCTTTCTCTGCACTTCCACGTACCCACTGGTGTATGACTCCCAGTGTTTTTGGGAATGGGCATGCACTGAAGTGTAGTGCAGATAGGGAAGCTGAAGCAAGTGCTTTTTTTGTGGTAGCATAGCTAGCCAGTGGTAGAATTAAGTATATGATTTAGTCTCTTGATTTCAACTGCTATCTGCTAATTAGCAGGACACATTTCCTCTTCTGAAAAGCACAGATATCTTGGATAAATGAAAGATGCTGAAGAAGGACAAAGTGTTATAAATGGTTGTCTTAGCCCATATTCATACTAATGATAGAGGTTAGATTAAATAGTTTGATTAATCAGAGCATATGGCCAGCCTCATGGGTATAATGTTGTTATCCTCTATTGCAGAAGCTTTGACTTTAGAATAAGATGGATTGCCTCCATTAAGTGTTAGTTTAATCTCACATCTGAATGCAGAGTCATTGCCTCATTCTCATGTTCAGGAGAATGGACCTTCAGGACTATGTCATAATTTATCTAACTTTTACCACCACTTATTTCAAAGTGATCATCTTGGATGTGTTCTAGCAACACTCTCACTGTGGAAGCCTCCACAGACATTGATTATGATGAGAAGACTGTACTTAAATGGAAATACAACATGGTTCTGCCATTTTGCTATCCTGATATATAAAGTGAGGAGTCCAAGCTACAAAGCCCAGGAGAAAGATGAAATAGTTTCTGCTTCATATCATTAGTGTAGAAAGGTCCACTGCCATTACCTTACCTCCTTATTTGCATTTGCTTTCTGGCCCTGGCTAGTGGTGACTAACGAGGAAGGTCTGCTGGAAACATTTAAACCAGTGAAATGCTTCCGTAGAGACAGCCCTGCCCAGAGGCAGCCCTGAACACAAAGCCAGTCCTGAGACAAACCAAGCCTAGACTTGGATTTCAGTCTTGTTCCACACATAAGGCCCTCCTAAGTGAAAGAGAAACTTCACATGGCAGCCAACCCCACCACTGAAAATTGCTAAGGTTTGGCACCAATGCAGAAGTTATCAGGACAGAGAGATTAAGCTTCAGGAACAATCAGGGTTGACAGACCTCTTGGGGGTTTTAATGAAAAATGTTGTGGTTGTCCCCTTTTCCCCAGCATTAACCTCCCACAGTTTAGCAGATCTTTAAATTGCTTAGTTAAGAGCACTGTGAACACAAACATGTATGTTTCTGTGTATGCAGTTTTCATTCCCTTGTCAAGCTGGCAGGATTGCTTCTGCCAGGAAGAGGATCAATTAGGTCCATGACCCATGCAGTCATTACAGAGGCCTCAGGGATTTCCAGCAGGGCTGCTGCATCTGTTGTCATTTGTCATGGCATCAAACCACACCGATCTGCTCCATAAACCAATAGAAATACAGACTCAAGGCACCAGAAGTGATCCCGGCAATCTTAGGTCACCTTGCTATGTAACTCACAGGTAATGGGACCAGACTCCTCTGCTTCAGTGCTCCAACTGGGAAATATTGCCAGGTGCTCACTCTCCAGATGGTTCACATCCTTCTGAGTTCCCATTAAAATGCATTCTCAGGTGGTTTCTGCTGAGTAGTGTAATGATGTAGCTCCCACTCTCTACCATGGGCAGCAGGTGACCCAGAACTAGGTTTAAAGCAACTCTGTAAAGATGACATCAATATTTCACTCTTTGGGCAGGTATGAAATAAAGTCAGTGCCTCTAAGATTTACTTGTGCATTGTTTCTTGTTCTATTAGAGTATGGCACCATCTTGAAGGCCCTTTCTACCACTAACAGGAGCCTAAGGAGTTGTTATTTAGAGGAAATGCAGATCCTCCCTGATGGACAACGGGAAGCAATCAAGAGTCTCCAAATCCTGCACAGCGACAGGTCGCTCTTTGTGGGCTTAAATAATGGAGTGCTAAAAATTCCTCTGGAGAGATGCTCCATGTACAGAACAGAAGGGTAAGTAAATTTACAGCTCTGATATATCCCACTTCAGGTTAAAAAGGAAAGCACCAGGGAAACATATTCCAGTCTGATTCGGTTCAGAAGGCTTTTTTTTTCATCTCTAAGAGACAAAAGACACTGCTAAAGTGTATCTCCTGACAGATACATTCATGACAGGAGCAATGAGGATAAACAGTGTTTTTTTGGTAAATATTAATTAGTCCTCATCAGAAATTAATTGTATGTTTACCGAGGAAGCGCTTACAATATTTATTTCTTTTTTTAAAAAAACTCGATATTTCAGTGTTGCTTTTATTAAGTCCATGTGTTTTGCTGGTGGTTCTTGTTGGCAGTAGGGTTGAAGGTTTCTGAATTTGGGTTGCAGCCAGCCTTTTTTTGCTTATCTGAGTGATCACCTCTCAAACATATGATGAGGCAGGGCTGGGCTGTGTGGCAGCTTGTTATTGCTTTTGGAAATCAATAGCTCATCTCAACTATGTGTGACACCTCTTACACCTGGAGAGATTCTGTGCCTTGATTGTACCTTTTAAAGGGAGTAGGAAAAATGCCTTTTTTTGTCAGCCCTGGCACCAGAGCAGTTTTCTACCCAGAAGTGTGAGGAGAAGGTTTTTGCATCCAAATGGCACCCCTCCATTTAAGCAGGTGAAAGAGTCTGATACCAATTGATTGAGACAGATGCTTAAATAACCTCACTGAGCATGTAGTGTGATCTGCAGCAGGCAACTGCTTGTTTACGTCTCTTGAAAATAGTTCTCCTTCTCCTCTCATGCTCTTGCCTTGCTTTCCTTGATGAGAGTTTTGTGTGAAACTGATGTCCTCCGTGCTAGACTAGAAGAAGGATTTTGTTAGCAACCTCTAAACAAATTCCCTCTTCCATGGCCTACTGCAAGATGTCCCTGTCTTGCCAAAAAAACTGATATAGAAAATGTCACCATAATTTTATTTTCAACAAGTAGAGTTTATCAGCTTGTACTAAATTCATGCATGTCTAAATATAAAAATGACAGCACTTTCTGTTTTCACTGAACCTCTTAATTATCCCTTTCAGAAAATATAACTTGGTCATTATTGAATCTTGACACAGAAGTGTTTAATGTGTAAAGGTTTAGTTGCTGATAACAGAGATGGTCACAAAAGTGTTTAGCAAGAGAAAGAGAACCACAGCTGGAAAATGCCATCCTGTCCTCAGCCCTTAAAAGCAGAGATTTTAAAAGGTAGAACATAACAGCTGTCCTCTTTGGGCTGTCCTGGAGAGTTTCAGTTTGAGAATATTTATGTGTGTATACATTTATGTGATCCAGTTTCAAGACAAACGAGTTCTTCCTTTTCTTTCTTTTGCTAATCTTGAGTTCAGCTTTCTGGTAGTTTATAGATGGTGTCCCATTTTCAGCCTGCCTGAATACTTTGCATGACACTTCCGTTAAAGCTCAAATGGTGGAGGTTTGCTGAATTGCCTTAAAAAGGAGCAAGCAGGGAAAAAGCAGTGCCTGGAGAGCAGACGGGTGGGGGTGCCTCGCAGGAGCAATATATTTAGAACCTGGAGGCTGCAGAGCAGCCCCCTGCTTGTAGAAGCTTATCTCAGCAAAACGAAAACCTTCTCTTGCCTGCTGGTGACCAAAAGCAGCCTCAGCTTTATGCATCATATAGCACTAAGTCCCGGCTGAAATTACTGGAAAGCTTGTGTACCAATGCTGGTTTTTTCCAAAACAAACTTTCTGAAGGCACTTTTCAGTGAAATAAGAAAGCAGCCCAGTTCTTTAGGGCACAGAGACTCAAATTTTGCCTCCGCTGACTAGTTTCATGATACTTTTAGGCAATATAAGCCAGTCTCTGGGCAATACCAAAGTACCTGAGATAGGGTCTCCTAACAGTATAGTGGGATGAGATGTGGGAGGTCAGAATTTGCTGAATTTGGGTGCTGGCCAGCTAGTGTATTTGTGTGCATTGCAGAGGATCCTTAACCCTATAGGTCCCTTGTAAGAGGGACTGTGCATTTGAAAAAAAGGAAGGAAAAAAGAAGAAAACATAGGAAAGCCAAAGAAGGCCATTATTTATTTATTTGTTTGAAAGGATGTTTGTGATATTATTATTATATTTAAAGCTAAGGTTTGGTTTTGTTTGCAAATTTTTCTCTGCAAATGTTGAAACCCTTTCTTCCCTTAGCATCCTGGCTATGTAGGTGATAAGTCAACTTGACCTCCTTTGTATTTCTTTCAATACTGAACAGTATCAAGAAGGATATTTTAATTTCCTCCGGTGCATTCCACCTGGCACTTCTCCTGGGCTGTGATTTATTGCTTATTGTTGTGTCTGTGTTTAATACACGCCAATATGCAACCACCACAGGAAGAAGGGTTCCCACCTCTGCGACACTCCCTGCTTACTTTTTCCTTGTGCAGTGACTTCGTGACTGGCCTCCTTGAAAAGCTCTGGTTTCAGCAGTTTTTATAATGTAATTGTTTTGATGGGAGCTCTGGAAGCTTGGAGGTGACGGAGAGAATTTGTGCCTGCCAGGCAGGAATACCACAACACTGTTTGTTTTAGGCTCTGCCTTATGTTATCAGGAAACTTTTTAGCCTTTTACGCCCTGGGGGCTGCTGTGGGTTTTTGATTGCTGCTACAGAGCTCTTGCATTCACCCTGCCTTCTCCCTCCTCCCTGGAACAGGCAATCATGTATCCAGAGAAATTTGACCCCACCACTGATTCCCTCCAGCGATCCTTGCTGCTGTGCTGCTTTGAAACCTCGGGGCTTCGTACCAATGCTCAGAATTGGGGCAGAAGAGAAAAAGCAGCAAAGGAAAGAGATGGAAAGGGCTAAGGATTTCTGCCATCTCCTTTACTATTTGTTTATTGACACGGCACCAATTTGATCTCTTAAATGGTGACCAGTAACTCAGCCCCATGTCTTGATGTAGTTTGTTGACCCGGTATATTTCTAGGTATCTGAGCAGTATTTTGTGTGTACTCACTGACCTGTCTCAATCTGTCTTCTCAGAACAGCCATTCTTAGCAACAGGGCAACAGGAAAACATCTGTAACGTCAACTAGACATCTGTAATGTCAGCTGCCCAGATTTACAGGCAGGACTTGGCTGCAGGGACCTTGCCTTGTGCATATGTTTTCCTGGTGTCTGTCTTTCCTGCGGTCTTCCGTGCTGATGTTCCCCTCTCTTGCTGGAGACTCTTAGAAAGATGTCCAATGCAAACACAACCTACAAGCCCTTCGAAATTGCAGCATGTTTTGAAGGTTGCTTTGCTGGGTGGTAGCTTGGCTTTGCTTGATGCTGAATTTTGCATGGTTTTGAAATCTTTGTAACCTCCCAGCAGTTTTCAAATGAGCTTGGATTTTTTTACCTCAAGTTGCCCCCAAGCTTTGAGGAGGCATATCTGAAGAACCGGTATTGCTGCTTTATCACGGACTCCACCATATCTCTGGAATGTGCCTGAACAAAATCCTGAATCTGAATTTCAGAGAGGCGAGGATCCTCAGATATCTGTTGCATTATTTTCAGGTGGGGTGTATCTTTAGGGGTAGTTTAGTAATTTTTTCAGAGGCTGGGGTGCAATTATTCATTTTTTTAGCAATTGCAATCAGACAGATAGGAAAATGAAGCTGATTGTTGCAGGGAACACTTCATGATTTCTTTGTGTTGCCCCTTTGCAGCATCAGGATCATGGGCCTCTGAGCAGACAGAAACCCTGGGGCTGCCCTGGAGTGATTTTGTAGCCATTGTTTGGTTACACATTCAAATGAGGAAAAGAAATGTGTTTGGTAATGAGACCATACCGTATCTTTAATATCCACCTTTTCTGCTCTCCAGTCCTGGGCAGTTTATTTTAATGCACATTATCTTGATATTCATTCTTTCTTCTTCCTCCCTCCATAATTTTTTCTGCATAAAATTTGCAGTTAACATGATGCAAGCTGCAATTTTGGATGTACAGTGTGGTTCTGTGAGTAGTTTGGCTTTCTTGTCTTCTCTCTGTCGGGCATCTCATCAGGTTGTGTGAGTGCCACCTCAGGTTACCCTCATGCCAGTGTAGATCCTCCTGCTTCTGAGGCTGTGGGGAGAGCCAGGACCTCTTGCATGCAGCTATGACATGCTCTTATTTAAACTCTTGCCTGTGTTTTTGGCATGATGGCAGGGAGTTTGCTGTTGAGTGATGCTGAGTTATTACCCTCCTACTTAGCCTAAATTCTGCCACACATCCCCTCCAGCCATGGTACTTAATGCAAAGCTGGCAGAAATGACTCAGCTGACAAGTAGTCCTATCTGCTGACTTGAGATCTGTGTGAGAAACACAGCTCACCTCTAAATAGCTCTGGGCCAGTGATCAGAGAACTAAGTACACATAGGTGAACAACTCCTGAAATGGCTCTGGGGAGTTTTTGGAAGAAAAGAGTCAGCAGCCACACTAAAGAAGCAGAGAGTTTTCTGCCCTCTTTGTCTCTCCAAGGTGCAACTGTAGCTTCAAGCACAATCCTTGTATCGTCTCAAGTCCACACTATGCTTTAGGGGGGCTAAGATATAAAATATCACATGGAGGATTGCTTTGGAGGTTAATGTTGTTTGTTTGTTGTTGTTTTTGTTTGTTTTCAGTTTGTGGTGTGTTTTTTGGGTTTGTTTGTTTATTTTGGTTTTTGGTCCTTATATGGTGCAAAATCCTCTGTAACAAAGGAATGAAGCACTTGAATTTAGGATTGTAAAACCTGAATTACAGGATTACCGGATTTCAGAAGTGAAATTACTGGGAAATTTATTTGGAGAAATAATACAGTCTGGGAAGAGATATAAAAATTTCCCAGTTTTGGGGAAGGATTGAATTGAATATGGGCTGGAAATCCCCTGACTTCTTCATCAGAAGGATGGTAATTCCTTGAAGGACAAACAAGGAACTATTGTTGGGTGAAAAGCATGAGAGATAAAAATGTTAAAACAGGTAGGGGAGTGAACAACAGAGGTACTGTTGTTCAGCGGAGCCCAGCATCCAGCAGATCACTGAGGTGACATTGATGGCCAGGTTGTTCATCAAAGACCTTGAAAATCCAACACATTTTACTGAACTGAGGCTGTTGAAAATTTGGCCAAGATTTTTTTTTTTTAGACCTTCTCCCTCAGAGTTTTAAAAAATATTCAGCACATTGAATATCCTTTTAAAAACAGAGGCAAAAGGAAAGGTAACAGACTACAAAAATGTTGTGATAAAGCTTAATCATCAGTTTCCATCTGCTCTGGTTTATATGGCCTCTCCACAATTAAGGGAATTAGCTAATTATTGTATCACCAATAATGCTGAAAAGCTTTGAAAGACTTCATATAGGCAGAAAGGAGAGTGCTCAGCCCAATGTTTTGTTATCCACAATATCCAATAATACATCAGAATAAATCACTAAACATCTGGTTTGACATTCTGGTTGCATTTAAGAAAATAGCGAGACTCCCACTGACAGAGAATGAAGACATCAAACAGAACCATGATCACTAAAGCTCTTGGAAAGAATGAAGTTTGGTAGATGAAATGGATCTATGTTCTTTAAATAGAAGTACAAAATGATACCATTTTCTCTAGCTTGAAAACACATTTGCATCTGCTGTAGCAGGCAGTTACTCCAATTGTCTTTAATGTAGCTGTTTATATATGTAAAGTTAAGTGCATCCACACTATTTGCAGGATATGGACCTTTAAGATTTGAAGGAATGTTACAGGTCTAAGAAAAATGGCTTTCAGAAAAACAGTTGAAGTGCTTCACTTGAATGGTCTCGGAAAGGGACGTGGCCGTGTGTGTCTGAAATTGAGGAAAATAAAAAAGCAAGCAAGGGTAAGCAGCAAGGTAGTGAGCTGGGGCATGTTTCCAGTGAGATGCCAGAGCGATTGGTTTTTAGTTTCATCTTATTTGACATTATCTTTAATGGCATGGAAGAAAGAAAATAGCATACTTTGTAGATGGCATTTAAGTATGAAGGAATCGCAAATAACAGTGAGGAGAGAAATGCAGCGCAGGGCCAGCAGGGAAAACAGCAAGAGGCTGAGTTTGAGGAATAAGCCTATGCTGAGATTTCTGGTGTATGCATCACTGAAAAAGAGAGAGGACACAGGATGAAAGAGTGAGAAGAGGCTCTGTTCCCAGCCAGATGAATTTTTACAGTTTTTCTTGTTTCTAAATGCTCAAACCAAAGGCATGCTTTACATTCATTTTAAGCAGCCTGTATACTTATAGGCTCCCACTTTTAGCTCTATGTAAATGGCCCTGAGTGAATGGTACGGTGCAACAGTACAGTGACAGAAGGGGAACTTAGCAGTAGCCAGAGTCCAGAGTTGTACAATTGCTGAAACAGATGAAGGTCACTTCAGAAAAAGCCAAACAAAATCAGCTAATTTCAGGGCTCACTGCCTTTTGTCTCCTTACTATCATGACTAGGTTGCCAATTTGTTTGGAGGGGTTTTGGATTTCCTAGGTGAGAGGATGTACGTTGAACACACCGAGGGCTTTTGTTCGCTCCCTATTTTTTAAGCATGACTTAGGAACAGTTCAGTGTATGGATCCTTTTACCTCTAGCAGTCTAGCTTTAGGCCAACTCAGATCAGTGCTGTCTAAAAGTCATTACCATCTGATGCCTGCTAGGTGGGCTGTGTGAAATTAGTTTCAACACAGTAGCAACTGACAGGAAAGCAGGTAGTTTTCTTGGAATATGCTATGTTAGGATGACATTGATGCTATTGTTATACAAACAAGATTAATAACTAAAGCTTCCAGCAAGCCCCAGGGCAGATATCCATTGCATCTGTCAATTCTTGCCATTTGCTACTATTATGTCATAAGATTTGTATTCTAGGCAAAGGTCACATTCAGTAACATGGCTCCTGATGAAAGGGTCTACAGTCTTACTGCTGCTGTGGCTGGTTTGCTTCATGTCTCAAGCTTCCAGGCAGCATTTGCAGTGTAAAACACAAATGTGTCCAATGAACGTATTGCTGCAGATGCATCATTAACTTTTTATCAGGAGATGTGCCGTTTTACCTGTTTGGGGAGGAGGGAATATCGAGCCAGAGCAAATCTGTTATTGTTGGTTTAAGTTTAAAATTTAAGTACATAAAAATACATAAAATATGTATGGGTTATAGCAAAACATAATATTGAACAGTCTGGTGTCTTCTGTGTGTCAAAATACCCAAGTATTATAGATCTGTGGGAACACTAGAGTTTGCAAAGGGGTAGGGCTGGATTTCAAGAATAACTATTTACTGAAGTGATGTTATTTCTTTCTAAAAAGGGAATGGACTTTGTCTGATGGTGTTTTTATAACTGCATGTGAAAAAACAGTGGAGAATACATTGACGGACCATTTTGCCCCTTATAGAATGTTAAAATAGCCCTGTATTAGACTGGAGATGTGTTAGATCCTCACGGTGTAGTAGGTGGTCTAGTATTTATTTACCTTTTCCAACATACATTAATCTACAAAGGCTCTGTCTAGTTGAATCTGCATCTTGTTGAGCAGAAAATAATTACCTGGAATTTAACAAAATCCAACTTTCACAAAGGAGCTACTTGAATATGGATTACTTTGTGCAGCCTGGTGTCAACTGTAGGCTGTTTTCAGGTTTCTTTATCATCGTTCACACTTCTTTCTGAGTTTTCTGCCTTTGCGGTTTTCTTTCCCTTCCTAAGTTCCCATTTTAGCATAATTTGTGTTCTTAAATCATCAGCATCTTACAGAGACTACATAAAGTACCTGTCTGTGCCCCTTGCAGTGGATTTACTCTTGTCTAAACCACCCTTTTTCCCATCTCCACCTACACCACCAGATTACAGGAGTTTGCCATGTTCACACAGAAGTCTCAGATCTGCAACCACAGAACAGGAACACAGGAGCAGAGCACATTTTAATCTGACAGCCGCCTCCAGACACTGACTGACACAGGGCAGAGGCAGGGAGTAACACTTGAGTGCACTGATTTGCCTAAGCTGCCTTTCCAAAAGGGTGTCTGGTCCCCTCTGCCTCTTCCCATATGGCAGCCCTGAGGAGCATGTTTTCTTAAGGCTCAAAAGCCTGCTGAGGCTATTAAAATGGTGGTACTTCACAACCCAGACAAACATGCCCCACATTCAGGAATTCCTTCTGGCTATTCCTTTCATTAGGACTTTAATAGTATCCGAGTTTTCTCGTGGATGACTGATCCTGTCACTGGTAGTCAGAGACCCTCTGTACTTTTGTTTTTATTAGAGGTCAGTTTTGTTTGGCACAGCGACAAGAGTTTCTAATAGTGTTCGTGAAGGAACACTTACTCTTTTTTTTTTTAACTAATCTGCTCTACTGATGTAAACATAAATCCAGATTTAATCAGAGATGGCATTAATCTTCATATTTGAATAAATGCAGTGTTGTTCTATTTCACTGCTTTAAAAATAAAAATAAATACCTATCCAATAAAGAGGTCACTGTTGCTAGAAGATGATGGAATGGGATGTCAGAAAGTAAGAAATGGAATAGTTTGTTGTGTAGATTGTGCAAGGCCATAATCTATAAACTTCAATCGATTGAAAATGGTAGGCCAGAAGGTGAACACTAGCAAGCCAAGCTCCCTGATGTGGAAAAGAAAATTAAGTGAAACTGCCTGTGAAAATCCTCTGTCTGTGCACTGCTTCTTTCAAATAAGTAACATGTGTTTGACTCATAAATGGACTTCAGTGTTAGAGGTTGTTTTACACCATAGCTTTAATTTATGCATTCAAAACAAATGATGTGCAGAGCAGCAATCACTGATGCTAAGCATGTGTGGGTGATAAATTACACATACACACTCCAGCTTCTCTGCCTCTGCATCCAACATCAAATGCCAAAATACCAAACCTTGTCTGTCCAGATTAATGTCAACTGTACTCCTCACAGTGGTGGTACCTGTGAGCTGTAGAATGCTCATCCTGAGCAGTGCCCTGCTCCACAAATAGCCACGTGAATTCCTTATGAAGTATGTGGCTACTCATCTTGAGGAAAGGGCAGTAACATCTGGCATGGAATATGTTGTATTCACCAACTGAGAAATGAAGCTGCTACTTGACCAGCGTCTGACTAAAGCAGCTCAGTTCCACTTGGCTTCTCTTCTTAGGGGGAAAGATAATGGATTTGTACAGATCACAAACTCATTTCTGCAGTTTGAATTTTTAAAGGTATCAAAATTAGGGAGATTGTTTAATGGTCTGGTGCTTTTTTTTCCATTTCTAATCTTATTTTCTTAAGCCACAAACATCCTTTTGATTCTTGTTCTTCTCTTTTCATGCCATCTGGCTTTAGGGAAGACAGAGGTCTTCTCTTCCTTCCACGGGCTATTGAGGTTGTCAGTAATTATGATTCGGTTGGCTGGAAGCTAATACGATTATTTGTTTAGTTCATCCCCTCCACAGGTTGCTAGCAGTGGGACAGTAAGCTAACCTTGTCAGGAAATGCCTGTCTGCCAAACGCTGCCTCATGCTTACAACTAACAGACACAGCTAAAACCCCCTTATTGCTTGCAAAGGGCTGTTGCCTCACAGGTAACTGTTCCAAGAGTGCAACAAACCAGTGTGGAGTTCTGAGGTCTTATTCCCCAAAAGAGCAAGGTGTACTCCTGTGCTGCCCATGCTTCTGGTGTGCTGAGCACAGGTGAGTGTTGCACAGTACCGTCTAGGATCAGGCTTATAAATGTTTGTACTGCACCAGCTGATGTGCCTCTGATGGCCTGACTGGTGATGTCCATGGAGATTTAAAGGACTAGGTACAGTGGCAGTTATTGTAACTCCCTGACAAACAGAATCTTCGCTGCAGGTTTCAAACTCATCAGTGAAAATACAGAACCCTCTCCCGAATTAGTGGCAGGGTTTTGTGAGCAAACACAGTTTGGGAAGGTGCTTCTCTTCTTGGGGTCTAGAGCCCTACTTCTGCACATCATCATGTTCTGTCATTCCATTCCTATTTGGTTTTAATCATCAAAAAGTAGGGAGAAAGAAGTAAATGAAAAGAGAGGAACTGAAAATTGGGAGAGCAAGCACACCCTGGCAGATGAAAAGAGCAGAGTCCTTCATTGTGAATATTTCAAATGAGTTTTGTGGCTTTTGGTACAAAATGGCATTTTTATGTGCCTTCTGTCTGGTAGTAGGAAAGGGAATAAGCTATAGTAATTCTTATAGTAATTCTTTCTTTCCTTTGGTCTGTTGAAGCCTAATATCTTGGGTCTGGTTCCATTGACTTGATGATCTATTTATTATGTAGTCTAAAGTTTTAACTCTCAGGGAAAAATGACCAAAAGATGAAGTTACCTAGACTTAGAGCAAATTAAAATGAGAATGAAAACTTTTAAACTACAGATGTTTAAGCTTTAATGAAGATTCTGAAAGAAGATGTCATTCAGGCCATTATAAAAAAGGGATCTTGGGCAGCACCAGCATCTTGGAAACAGAAGGTTTTTTACAGCACATGCTATTAGTGAAGGCTCAGCACACCAGGTGTCAAAGACCACATAAAAAGTCTTTTGAGTCATAGGTAAGAGTTTCCATTGACTTCAGTGGTCTGTGGATAGGGCCCCTCTTGCATAATTTTAATCCTTTGTGTTATCCCAGCTGACTGCTGTAGAAATGATTGCAACAGCCAACAACAGGGAGGCTTACAGCTCCCAAACAGCAGGCAGCAGGTGAGCTCTTATGAACAAGATCTTATTTTCATGCAAATGACCTTGGTAAGTGAGAATAAGGAACTTGAGAAAAAAACACCTTGAATAGAAGACACCAGTGGAATTGTTTTTCAACTGAGCGTTTTCAGTGTAGGCCTTTATGCTTCAGATAAGACATTTATTGCGAGGCAATGAATTAAAGTGAATCACTATTGATAGTAATGCCCTGTCATAATAAATTCAACCTCTTAGATATGTGTCATGAGGTATTCTTCCGAGTCCTCACTGAGTGTGCCAAGGTTAGTAGATGGCCAGAGGGAAACTGGGGGCATGGACCGTGTCTTATCATCATCATCATCATCATCATCATCTTACTTCTACAAGCATCCCACTCTGTGGGATTTCATCAACTAGCATTAGCATTAATAGAGTCAGTGTTAACCTGCTATGCTCAGGTAATCTTGGATAATGGGTTCCCTCTACCTGTGTGAATTGTGATGGGAGCGTGTTGTTAGTTCCTTGGGGCATTCCCAGCCTGCCACTGAGGAAACCTAAGTGAGGTGTTCCCTGTATGTATGGTATGAAATTTGGCCCCACTGAGCCAGTGGAAGAAGTCCATTGCCTTTGAAACATGAGAATTTCACTCACGCACATAAACTCCTTTATATCTCATTTCACAGTATTTACATACTGCCCTGGGAGACTGCAGGTCCCGTGGCCTGTGTAAGACTTTTCAGCAGTATCATAATACAAAATGTATCTACATGTAAACATTTCAATTTATTTTGTGTCTAAGAACAGGGAAATGCTGTGATATCTTTACATTTTCCACACCGTGGTGCCTGATCTACTACAAATGATAGGTATTTCTGAAGCATTTTGACTTAGATATGCATGTGTGCATACATATATATTTTGGTATGTGTTTGCTGGTGTGGTTTTATCTTTTAATGACATAGATAGGGATATATATTTTAAAGATATTGTAAGGATATAAATTAGGGTGGCTTTTGAAGTGTTCACTGAAAGTATTTGCCAGAAATGTTGTTTTCTTGCGTAACGTATACTGTAATGCTTTTCCTGATAAAAAAAAGGAAAAAAATGGAGCAAATTTTGTGTAAGTAAATACATTCCTTTTCACCCCTAAGTGTATCGCTGTCAGCTGATATAATGGGTTTCTCACCAGAGTTGAGGCAGATGAGTGGGCTCCAAATCCTGAAGGGAGGCAGACAGCACAGCTATTTCGTTTTTAGATTTCAAATGGTTTTGAGGGCCTGCCATGAGATGAGGAGAAGTCGTGGGCTGTGATGGTTGTTAAATTACAGAGTGCGTTTTTTGACAGCCCAGCAGAGCCCGAGCTGGGCAGGAATTCATTACACCCAGGACGCAGAGAGTGCAGGGCTGGCGCAGCGCGGGATGGCCGCAGCTCCCAGCCAACAAGCGCTGTGCGGGGCATTTCCCAGAGCCCATCATCCAGGCCTTCTGGCTGCTCTGCAGCTCGGTTACTGATGGCCCATCAGCTGGGGGTCATAGCAGCAGCAGGGGACCACAAGCTGTGATTCAGGGAGTGCACTGTTAGGCATCCGTAGCTGGCTGCTCCCAGCCAAGAGTGGCACATTAGCTCCACCACACATATTATGATAGTGCCAGCAAAGTGGTCAGTGCCTAACTGGGATATGCTGCAGCCTGCGGAGTGGCTGAGGGCTGCAGCACAGAACATATGGAGATTATTTCCTGAATTTATGCAGCACATGTTTTCCTATAAATTAAATTCAGAGAAAATGTGTATCATAATAGGGTGATGCTCACAACAGCCTTCCCTGTTATGAATTACAATGACCTCTCTCAGCTCGCTGGGTGCCCAGCAAAATGGCTTCATGGAGTTGGAAATGACAGTGTATATGGTGTCAAGGTTTGAAAGCCTGACCAAAAGGCTCTCTAACTAAAAGCAGGCCCTCCTTTTCCTGTTTGTTTTTTATCCCATTCACTGCTTCTCTTATTCTTCTCTCCAGAAACTGCCCAGTTTCCTCCTGAAGTGCTGAGCTGTCAGGAGTCCTGAGTGCTGAGCAGATGCCCAGGTGTCTGCTCCGTAATGAACTGGGTGTTGCCCTTGCTGAGGTGCTGCTGGACAGCAAGGGCAGCTCTGGAAGTGGCAGCAGCCCCACTTCATGGGTGAGGGTGGTGCCAAAACATCAGGACAGGGCTCTTTAACCAGAATAATGAACAAAGCAGCGCATGTCCCTTCTATGTCCCTGGACTGAGGAGCCCAAGTAATTTTTTAGGCAAATATTTGACATTTTGTTGCCTGAGGCTGGGGTAAAACCATCTCTTCCTTTTCCCTGGGCATGCTGAAGCAGTTGAAGGAAAAATATAGTAGAGACAGTCATTACAACTACCTTCCTAAAGCACGAAAAATATGTTATGTTCCTTACAACTCTGTGTGTGAAATCTTTAGCAGAAGAAATGTGGGAGCAGAGCAAACTAGAAACTCATAATTAAAATATAAATATATACATGTGTGTCTATGTGTGTGTGTGTGTGTGTGTGTGTGTGTGTATAAAAATATATATAAAAGCAATGGGTACCAGACATCAAAACAGTCTGGGGGTTGCTTTGGGGCAAAGCACTGTGGAGTCAGTACAGACTAATAGGGTGTTCTCAGCTGTGGTGAGGGACTTGCTTTTTCATTTGCAGCTGATTACAGGCTAATAGGATTTCAAAGATTTCTGGGAGGGAACAGTTCACATCTCATTGCATTTGAGGTTTTTTTTTTTTGATGTTTCATTTATCATGCTGATACCTACCCTCAGAATACATTTTATTATTCTCCTGTTTAGCTTCTTGAACCGAATTTTCCCCTTTGGTCCCTTGCTGCTGTCTAATTGGCAGTTTTCAAGTCATTTGGGACTTTTTGGAAGATCCTAATCAGCCTTTTGTGTGATAGAAGAGAATGGATCATTTGAATTAAAAATAATGTTGTGAATCTTTTTAGGTTTAGTCCTCTCTTCTTTGGCTTTCACTAATACATGCATGATGTGGCTTGTACCTTTATGTTTTCTCAGTGAAAATTAACAATTTGAAAGCAACTCATGGGAACAACCATTACAGCTGAATTTTGTCAGTACAGACTACTACTGTGACTGACCTTCTCTGTTTAGTGCCAGTAGTAGCCCTAGTTATTTTTCTTTAGCAGCTCACATGTTGGGAACACACACTTAGCCTGTAAATATGGATTCAGGAGGAAAATGAATACAGCAGTGTTCAAAGCAGCCAAAAGCTTAGAAATAATGTTCTGCTGTGACTTTTCCAAACTGACATCTTGATGCTGGGATTATAAATGAAACCATTGTTCCGGCAAAGGCCAAGACTAATAGAAAGCCTTTATTACCGGTCCGTTGGCTAATTCTGCTTGTCTAACCCCTTTGGATGGACACAGTGTCAGAAAACATAGTCACAGAGGTTGCTTTGTGTGAGATTTGGCCCGCTGCATGATTACATGGGGGCACAAAGATATCTCAATGACAAGTGTTCTTTGACTAAAATTTGTAAAGTCATTTTCTTTCCCTAGGCCTTGGAGAGGAGTGAACTGATTTTTAATCTACAGCTTCTATGAGTGATATTTGCTTTGTGTCCTATCGCCTTTCTATTCAGCTGTTCTCCCGTTCCAAGCAGGTAAACCTCTGCTTAGAAGAAATTGTTTCTTCTGCTGAGCCTCGGTGCGGTTGACAGCTGTCATATACAAGCACTATACTTGAATACATGTCTTTAGAGCTAGACAGTCTTAAAGGGCTTTAATCTTTTGTCTTTGCACATGCAGGGAATGCCTAGGAGCCAGAGACCCTTACTGCGGCTGGGACAGCAAGCAGAAGCGATGCACCACCATTGAGGACAGCTCCAACATGAGCCTGTGGACTCAAAATATTACTGAATGCCCAGTAAGTGGAAGGAGTGGAAATATTTTATATATACTGATATGTGTATGTGTCTGTGTGTATGTGTAGAAGGGAGAGGGAAAGCGAGTGTGTGGCAGCCTGAAGAGGACTGGCTGTCGTGAAGGCAGTGGCACACACTTAACGCTTGTGCACAGCCTCCTGTTTGGAACAGAGAGACCCCAAATGTATTTGTTTGCTCCAGAAGATGGATCCCAAAGCAAGCATTCAGTCCTCCTCATGTCCCCCCATGCCTTGAGTGAAAAAGAATGGATCATGCTGTTGGGTTACTGCTGAGAACCACGTAAGCCCCAGCTGAAACTTGAGCCTTTTCAGGGCTGCTCCACTAACTTCCCAATCTCCTTGGCTTCACTGCAGGTTGAGAAAACAAGAATTTGGTTAACTTTCCTCTTGGATCCCTGAGCTGGGCCCAGTAGACAACACTGGTGAAAAAGTGTTGTACTTGGAGGAAGAGCCATCCAGGCAGCAGCAGAGAAATTATTGCATGGATGCTTTGAAGAGGGAACAAAAGGATACAGTGTGTGCTAGAGAAATTAAGGGAAGAGGGGAGTGTAACGAGGAGGGGGATATTAGAAAGATAGTGTTGAATTCACTTCAGCAGACCAAAGACCAAATCTACATGATATTGCAAAGAGATGGCCTTCTTTCCTTGCCCTGGTCTCCATGAGATGCATGAAAGAAAAAAAAAGTGTCTGTGCTTGAGCCAGTTTGAGTTGGCTCTCCAGCTCACTTCCCAGCCACCCACCCTCCTCTGATGACAATATCCAGTTCCTGGCTGTGATCCCCAGAAGCTGTCTAGCCAAATATAATTCCTGCTGCTTGAACTGTACCTGCAAGGTGGCTGGGGAGGAAAACCAGTCTTGTTAAATAAATTGAGAGTGGGGGAGAAATTCTCATTAATGTTCATCATTATTATCTAATGTCAATTAGCATGTTAATACTGCTAAGTCCGGTAGATAGAGAGAGGGGACTGGATGGGTTATGTCTTCAGTATGCTATTTCTATCTGGAGGTGCTGGGATGTTTATTCCCCTTATCTTCCTTATTTCTCAGATATTTTCCCAGGAAATATTAGTCATTACTTCAATCCATCCTCAGCTTGGCAGGCTTAAGTTTTTCACTGCTGGATTCAGAGGCTTGTGTGTTTATAACCCTCCTGTGTTGAACTGGGATGCAGTGCTTCTTGATTGCCCATGCTGTTATCTCGTCCTGCTTAACGCCTGTGTCTGTTGATAGGTGTGTGAGGTGTTAATCCTCTAGTTTGAACATGTCTGCTGTGGTGCACACTAGGGAACATGCTACTCCAGATCATTGTTTCAAGGTCAAAAAATTCCAGCACAGAATATTCAGGAGCTTTGGCTGTTCCTGGGGTGCTAGTTTTACATTTGTTTTAGCATTTCCATTGTAGATTATTTTCATTGTAGGTGCTCTCATTCTGTTACATATATAAGCCTTGTGCTTTTCGACTGACAGGCTGCCAAGCTGTTTAAATTCCACACGCAAGTGCTTTCTTTTTTGTTCACCTCTTCCTCTCACTGGAATGAATTCACCAGTAGTGTGGAGTGGGATGGCTCATTTAAGCACCTACATCAGCAATATACAAGTATTTCCTTGTATTCAGTGCAGGATAAAGGTCACGGTCAACAGAGGCAAAGGTCTAGGACAGCATATGCAGGTGACTACTGGAAAGGGAGGGGAATACAGTGCTGAATTTCACTCCAGGAAAAGACCTGTCTGGGAATTTAGTTGGAAGAGTTACTGTCATAAGAAGTCCTGGCTTTTCTCACCCCACTTTTCTGGGCTGAGCACCAGGCGCTCAGCTGTGCTGGTACAGCTGTATGTGAGATCACAGTCTTGTGAAATGGTGTAGATAAAAAGCACCCCTCCCAAATAAACTTTTCCTAACCCAGATAATGTCAGTGAGTTCTTCTGCAGCCTAGCCCACAAACAGATGTCCTGGCACAGCTGAGAGACTGGCATGCAGCAACTTTTAAAGCCAGAACTGGCATATTATTGAATTATATCCTACATGGGCCAGGCATTTGTGTGAGTCAATCACAACACTAACACGACTGCTGCTCTTGTGCAAACAGGCTTGTTCAGAGCTAGTCTGAACATCTTTTTACAGCACTACATTGTGCCACAGATTCCCTGTCTCCAGATTTAATATTAAGGGACTTTAGATAGAGGATTAATCATGTAGTGTTAATATAATACCTTGGGCAATAGGTAATATATGTTATTACCAGGTAACACCCAGAATCTACTCGAGGTCATTACTAAGGTTGCAATGTCAGCCATTTTAACATTAAAAAAAGATAGCACACAAATTCCACAAATTGCATGGCTCTTCATTTATGTGCACATGTTGTATCAGGCAGTTTTGAATGGCTTTTCATGGGAATTGCAAAGAGGTAGCACAAAGTCATAACGTTCAGTTCCTTGCTCTGGACACTAGTTTGCTGCAAGGAAAATGTGGACATTCTTTTCTCCTAGATTTGATTTTATAAATGGTTGAAGTAGTTTGACTGAAACTTTGCAAAAATTTTCAGCCTTCATCAAACAGCCAATGTGGAAACTTCCAGACGAAGTCATTAAAGCTTGGCAAAATTATAAGCGGTTGATATCTGAATGCTAAGATAAAGAACAGATGAAATGAAAGAATAAGGAATGCTTCCAGTCTTACCTGTAATATCAGCATAAACATGGAAAATATCCTGGTAGCAGGGATTAGGAATGGCCAGTGTGAATTTTCAGATCATGCATTTGAGCCTTTAGAGTGTACAAGGAAGAAAGGAAAAGGTGAGGCCTTTGGTGTGAGTATGACAGCTTATAAAAGACAAGAATTCCAGAATTGGCAATATTGTCAGGTGAGAGAAGGGCATTTGATCAGATGTGTTATTAAAGATGTCCGCTCTGATGGCACTCTGTTGCCTACAAAGGACTTGCCTTGTAAAGCTATTCCTGAAAAAAGATCAATGCCTATGGGTTTTCATCCCACTTCCCAAGTTTGCTCTTTTGAAGATATTTTTGTGGATTTAAAGATGGAATAATAATCCATACGTAATTTCTTAAGTATAAAAACTTCCTGTACTCAGAATGTGACATGTCTATAAATCTCAGCATTTTGGTTATGGCAGCTTATTTGTTTAATTTTTGGGTTGTTTCCCAGTATCACTTATGAGCCAATAACTATTTGTCAGCTATTTTTTTTTTTTTAATTGAAGCCATGGGCCATATCATACCATTGATTTCTGAACAGAACTCCCTGCTGGAATCAGCAAGGCTTTCCAGCTCAAAAATGAATAGAAATGATCCAATACTTGGATTATGACTTTTGTAAGGCAGGAGGAAAAAGGAGATAAAAATCTAGTATTAAGTATCTCAAAGTAGTTCTTCTGGTTTCCCAGCCCCCACCACCAACCTCCCATCCCCAATTTATAGCAACCCAGCTGTATTGATTTTTAAACAATGTTAAAAACAGCAAATTCAACAACAACAAAACTCAGTGTTCTCCTCCCTGGGCATCCTGCCTTGTAACCTGCAGCCCAGGGCAAATTTTTGCAACAACGTGATAATCTATTGCAAACAAAGGCTTACAGCAGATGCCTGAAACCCCCCAACTGCAACCTGAGGAGTGCAATATCAAATCTAAATTACTTCCATGCCACTGCTGCATGTTTTTGATGCTGCTGTAGATGGGTGAGAGGGGAAGATGACAGCCCACAGAGGTACATTCTGAGTGTTTAACATAGTGCCAAACTCAGAGAATAAGCACAGAGCAGCATGTTTCAGAGGATGAGTGTTGGAAAGCACTACTCCCGTGGTTGCAGTTGTCTCCCTGTGTGGCTCCTGAGCAGCCTTACGGCCCCTCTGGGGCAGCCCAAAGGGCTGATCCTGCTGGCAACAGAGCTGAGTGAAGCATGCACACTGGGGTTTGTCAGAGGCAGCTGGCTCAGATTTGGGGCCAGGGTTGTTGACCAGGGCTCCAGCCTCTTCCTTCCTTCACCCTTCATTGTGTGTGACACCAAGGCCAAATCCAGTGTTGCGTTTGCCAGTAATTTTACCAAAGCTGCTGAGCATCCCACCACCCTGTGGGTGACACTGCAGGGGTGGGCCACTTGCAGGCATCCACCTTCTGTGCCATCCGTCTGCAAGGCCCAGCAATTTGGGACATGGGGTGGGGAGGATGGAGGGAGCCACCAGGGCAGAGTCCATCACGGTGCTGTACTGTCGCAAGGGAATAGGCAGGGCCTAGGCAGGGCCAGCACTGATCTCTTTCTGCCTTGTGTTTCTCAAGTCAGGAGCAGAGATGATGCCAGGTCAGGGGTGTTTAGGGCAGCTTTCAAGACATGGTCCTGGGCTGCTGGATTTTGCAGTAGTGGTGGAATGGTCACGAGAAGGCAGTGGTGACCAGGTGTGATCCCAGGAGGACAGCATGCATCCTCTCCAGCCAGCCTTGGGGCTGAGGGTCTCAGCAGCTTACTCCCCCAGCCCTCAGCTTAGGGCTCACCTAACAGCAATGGTTAGAACAAGGCACAGGGGAGCAAGCTCTGACACTGTCTCCTGGAAGGTCTTCACCAGTCCTGGGCTGAAATAGTTCTCTTTCTCATGTTTTTTGTCTGCCAGGACTGCACAGAATACAGGAAGCTCAAGTCCCAACCTGTTCAGGGCTATACAGGCATGAAGGAAAGGGCAGAGGAAACAGATAGCAGCATGGTCTGGTCTTGAGATGAACTCTTGCTCTTTAGATCATTGTGATCCTCAGCATTAATGCTCGTCACCGCCATCTCCTTCGCTTTCTGTCCTTCACCCATTTGGCCATTTAGGCTACAGCTCTGTTTAGAAAGGGATCCAGTTCTTACTGTGTGTTTGGACAGGGCCAAACTCAGCGAGGCCTGGTCTCAGCTGGTCACTATGGTTATATGAATGCTAACTCAGAAAACACTCTGCAGGAAGCACTGCAGAGGCTGGAGCATAATGAGTGGGGACGATCAGCACTGGCTGTGTGTTTGAAGGCTGAAGCTGTGCAGTGTGGGACAGGGAGCATGGTGGTTTTATGGTGTGGCAGATGGATGCTTGCTCCTGGTGTGGTGCTGGCTGGGTCAGCTCGGTGCCTGTGCGCACATGTTAGGTATGTGGCGTGGAATTTGGAGGGTAAATATTGATGTGGCATTGTCTGAAAACAACCCTCTGTTTTCAATCCTACTCGCAAGCACAGACAGCTCCCATCTAAGCTGCATCCTAATCCCCCCCGGCAGCTTTGTTTGGCATTTCTATTGTGGGCTTGTCTCCAGAAATGTAAACTTGCTATTAATGACTTTTTTTTCTCTTAAAATTAGGTGAAAAACCTGACAACAAATGGAAGATTGGGGCCCTGGTCCCCATGGCAACTGTGTGAGCATTCGGATGGGGACAGCACAGGCTCCTGTATGTGTAGGTCACGTTCATGTGACAGCCCTCGTCCTCGCTGTGGAGGTCGTGCTTGTGAAGGGGCCAGGATTGAGGTCGCAAATTGTTCAAGGTACCTTAGCGTTCTTTGTGCTTTTTAGGAAGGGAACAAGAGTTGTGCCTGTCCACAGCTTAGCTCTTTCCCCGTGTTTTTGTGACCATGTTGTATCCCAGCCAAAGTGAGGTGTGTGAGATCCAGCTTGAAGTCAGGGTAAAATGAAGGAGCCCAAGGGCTCTGGGAGAAGGGCCTTCAGCCAAGGCTCTTGGAAGATGAGCACCCAAAATTACCATACACATTAACCATCCCTACACTGTACCTTGGTTTCCCTCCCTGTGCAGTGAGTAGTGACCCCTCAGGAGGAGGTGAATAAGGCAGAGGTAGTTGTTAGCCGACTGAACAGCAATAGGCTAAAAACATCAATAAGCTCATAATTTTTCAGAGTTTTGGTTTCATGGCTGCATTTCCAAAAGCAGGCAGAGCTCCTTCAGAGTAACGCTTGTAAAGACAGGGCCTAGCTTAGCTCTGAGCAAGGCTTGTTTGCCCTGTTCTGCAAGTCTGTGAACTGTCTACAGCAGCTGGCCAGGTGAAAGCAACACATCATCACCTGGCATCGAGCAGCGCTCGGGAGGCGTGTCTGCCGGGGACGGCACTGCACCAGCACATGCAGCTCAGCTCCTGCCTGTCCACAGAAGTCTGAAACAAATGCTTGAGCAGTATGGAAGCTAAATGTCCTCCTCTTGGGTGCCCAAACATAGCCATGGTGTTTGTGTCTGTGTTACTTCACCACCCTCAGACTACATCATGTCATGTCATGACTCAAGGAAAGACGATGCAATAGTGTAAGCACTATTTAACCAGGGTGGGGAAAGCTAGTATTTTGGTAAATATTGGGTCAATACGGTTTTTATCTACTTTATCTTCTCCATAAACATTCATTCCGTTAAGGACAGCTGTCTCTTGACTCATCCCTGGAGATCAGTGCTGGTCTTGGCACCAAAAATTCAGCAATACTCATGTTTTAATTGGCATATCTCCTTCCAGTTGTGGGCTGTGCTGCCCAAAAGGTGTGCAGTCATTCCTGTCCCTGTGCTGCCAGTGTGGGCTGAGCAGAGCTTTCCCCAGGCAGGCTTTTTATGTCAGTGGCAAATGGAAAACATGCCAGTGGGATGGGTTTCTCAGCACTGCTCTGGTGGCAAAAAAGGCAGGAACAGCTTCTAAGAAGGGGATGAAAAACAGATTATTCAATCTTAAGACATAGGAAAACAGCATGGTTTGAAAAATAGGGACATCTGGTCATCCTACATCCGCCTCAGCCCTCAAATTTCCTTTAATTGACTTCATATGGCATTGAGATTTCTTTCTGCAAAGAGGGAGCAGGATGTTTTAAAGATGAGTTCTATTAGAAAGCTGGAGATCTCAAAGTGGAAGGTGTCTTATTTCTGTTAAAAATCCTGAAACACAAATATGATGAGAACTGTTGGGTTTTTGAGGATTTTTTAGTAGAAATTACTTGCCCTTTTTGCAGCAATAACAGCAACCTTCCGTTTCATGTTTTTCTTTTCATAATTTTACACATAATCTTTCTTTTGGTTTAAGAAGTGGGGAGGTAGTAGCTGGGTTAAAACTTGGCAGAATAATATGGAATAGTAGGATTTTTATATAAGTGAGTTTCTTGTTCTTTGACCTTGTTTGGGGTGGGAAGGGGAGGGGAAGGGAAGCAGGGAGAAGGGATAAGAGAACAAGAGGAGGGGAGAAAGATCTATCAGGGTTCTGAAATAAAGCTGCCAAGAACAGGCAAGAGTTGATAACAAATACAAAAAGTGTGAAGGGCAATGTTGGTTTTAACTTTCATCCTCTGCCCTGATTGGTGCTATGCCAGAAAATATTTCTTGCCAGCAGTGTTATTAGTTCAGTAAATGCTTTGAAAATTAACATCTGTTTTCAAGCTTAACTTTCAAGATTCAGAGAGCACCTGAGTTGTTTTCTGACTAGACTTTTTAGAAAGTTTTTTTTTATGAAAGAACACACCCCCAAAAAGATATTTTTTGGCTTAAGGCAGTGAAGTGTCAAGATTAGGCAGTTTTATAAGACAGAGCATTACCACTGGCTCCATATGAAATGAAACCTGCAGCACAGAAGAGATGAGATACAGTTCTTCCTCTCCTGCTTCAAGGTTCCTCTGCCAAATCAGAGGAAGGTGAGCTTTAATAGATGCAAGATTTAAAAGATGAAAATGTTGGCTTCTGTGTCAGCACATTTGAGTCACCGCACGGCAGCAGCGTCGCCGGCACGTGCTCAGCCCATTGCAGGCACGAGGCACGGAGTGTTTGCCAACATCTCTGTCGCTGAGGTGTGAACTAAGGGGTTTTACATCACATTTGCTTCAGGCTGTGTTACCACTCTTCAGCAGAGATGTGATCACTCATTAAACCATGAAACTCGATCCTGCCTCTGAGCTCTTAATTGCCTCTGGTTTCTACAGATTTAAGGTCACACTACAGTGACGTCTGCAGGCGGCCATGAAAGCTAGAAGCAATTATTGTTATTTTTAATGAAATTTGAGATTTCCACTTAATAGGATTCAATGCTGAAGGCTCTAGGAAAACACAAAATATTATGAGGTTTGTGATAAAACCATGAAAACTGGCAGTGGTATTGCTGTAAGAGATTTAAAGCATCCGTGCTTACTGAATTAGCAGAGGCTAGGTTTTTTACATCCTCTGGCACAACTGGCATTCATGATTCTCAAAACCTGCAGTTTTTGTGCAGAAGAGTTCAGGAGACACAACTCTGGGATCAGCCGTTGGCTCGGAAGAGCTGGGTTATGAGATATTGGGGAGGTGATGAGGGAATAGTCAGTGAAAGTTATACGAGCCACACTGTTGCCTGACAAAGCGTAGGAGGCATTTGCAGAATCATTCAGCATTGTCTTCATTCTCTTTCTTTCCAGTTCTTAGAGACTTCAAAGGGGAGAAAAGTTAGGCCAGTGCTAAGCACTTTTGAAACTCCCTTTTCTAAATCTCCTCTGATATAAAGTCTGGTTGAAATGAATAGTCTTATGTGTTTTGCTGTATAAAGCATGGCATGATAAGGGAGGCTGCTGGGTGACCCCATACTCTGTTTTCTCTCACCCTTTTTTGTTAGAAATGGCGCTTGGACACCCTGGTCTTCCTGGGCCCCATGCAGCACCTCTTGTGGGATTGGCTTCCAGGTCCGCCAGCGATCCTGCAGCAATCCTGCTCCACGGTATGGGGGCAGGGTCTGCGTTGGACAGAGCAGGGAAGAAAGGTAGGAGTTGTCCACAACACTGTGTGTTCATTTCTGTGGTCGTAATGGTGGCAGCTGGGAGTGGTGACTCTTACGTGACTGCAGATTAAGGTCCTTAGCTGAATGTGCCGAGCGGAAGGAGTTCCAGAGCCTGGGAGGGATAAGGTTGCTTACGTGCATGGCCACTCTTTTTCAATGAGCCTGTGAACCTCAGAGACTTCAGAACTGGCTTCACTATCAAGCAGGACCTCCATAAGTATTCCTGTGCCCCCAACAGGGGGCTGCCCTCCTCACCTGAAGGAGAAGCTGTGCCTGCTGTTAGCAGAGTTTACAGATGCAGTTGCACTCTTCTTATCTGTCCTGGAAGTGGCAGCTGAGTGTGTGCAGCTTTTAATTGCCAGTTGCACCACTCCCAAGTCTCTATTACTTGATGATGCTGGTGCACCAAAAGAAGTTCAAGGCAAAATATAGCTTAACTCACAGATTCGGTCTTGAGTTTTGCAGGGCATGGCATCAGAAAAACCTTTTTTCCCCTCTAAACTAAGACAATTTCATGTAAAATTACAAAAAACCAATACTTTTTGAACCTACAAGAGCCATTTGCACTATAACACTTCTTCAAGCTTGACCCCTCATGAAACACATGCTTCAAGGCGCTCCAACTTGTTTCCAGATTTGACATTTCATTAAAGGCCACCTCTGCTTGGCAATAGGCTGTTGCTTGTCCCTTGAGTGGTCACTAAGACACGTCTCTGCATTTCTCAGAATACAAAGAGCAATTCATTTAACTTTCTTGTTTCAAGACATTTTAATGTTCGATTTGATTTGTGTCCATTCACAATGGTCCTTTTTGGGTTTAAAGATTACATCAGAGTCAATTGCAGTCCTATGTGATTCAATTTGTGAACAATATTGATTAAAACTGTGAACAAAATTAAAGTTACTTTTGACACAGGAACATGAAATAGCATTCAATTAGGACCTGGTTTTAGATGCATACAGCATCTAGTTCAGCTCTATTTGCAAACTCTAGTTTCCTAGGGTCCGAGGAGCAGTAAAAGCTAGACTGTGTGAAGAGAAGATTGTCAGCTGTTTAGCACT
The DNA here is from genome assembly GCF_003945595.2 of Pipra filicauda. Classification (NCBI taxonomy): domain Eukaryota; kingdom Metazoa; phylum Chordata; class Aves; order Passeriformes; family Pipridae; genus Pipra; species Pipra filicauda. Next base: position 1,923,012 of record NW_024103541.1, on the reverse strand, counting down.
TGCCATCAGTGACAGATCACTGTTGAGTTGTTCTCCCACTAGTCATTCCATTTACCATCCATTCTCTCTGTGACACTTGGGCTTCAGTTTATGAGCTCTATTATGGATTCAGTGTTTGTGGAAAAGTTTTGAGACTAGAGCACTTTAAAACACCTGATCTCGACCATTTACTCCAACTGTCTCCCTGAGCTCAGCCTGGTTATCCCCTCTCATTCTGTACAAAGGCTACAGTTCTCTCCATGAGTAGGAATATTGCTAATCTGGCGGTGTGTCAGCCTCTGCTGGCTCTCTGTGCATGCATCAGTTGTACCCAGATGCAATGTGCAATCTTGTGTCCTGCACCATTTTGTTCCTTGGATGTGCTGATGTGGATGTTTTTTGAGCAATGCACTTTCTTCTTTCAGATTCTGTAATGAGAACAGTCCATGTCCATTACCAATTTTTTGGTCTTCATGGGGACCTTGGAATAAATGTAGCGTGAACTGTGGTGGAGGGATTCATTCAAGGCAGAGGTCCTGTGAAAATGGAAATACATGTCCAGGCTGTGCTGTGGTATGTATTGTTTATTGATGTTGCATAAGGGTTACCTACTGACAGCCAGCATCTAGGAACTTGGTATTAGCTCCTCTCTCCATCTTGGTTTTGTTTCTTAAGCTAGAAGAAAATGCTGTCCTCAGCTTTTGCTGAAATGTACTTGGAAGCAGAGAGGTGGCAGATTTAGGGACAGACTGGAGTACGGAGGATTTCCTTAGGCCTCTGTGGGCTTAGATTTTATGGCCTTTACCTGAAAGCGCTATACATGTTTTTTTTCTTCTGTCCTACTCCCAGGAATGATCTGTTGAGTCAAGGAGGCCACACACACATCCAAATTGAGTCGCACTGTCATACTTGAATAAACAGGTCCGACACCTAGTTCACCCATCAGTGACACAATGGCTACCCATTTGCTCTCTTTACTTTCCCTTTCCTGTTCTAGCAGCAGTTTCATGCAGCTCTTTTAATTAGTTTTGTGGAGTTTCCTTTCAGAGCAAGCAGACTTGATCTGACACTTCCCATCTCTTCACAAGCTGTGTGACATTTACTCTAAAATCACGAGGTCCGGAAGCATTATTTCTTCCCCTCTGCCAGAAGAGAGAGATTTATTCATTTATTTTAAATCAAGAACACAATGTTCGTCACTGGAATTCCTCCCACTAGTGGTGAGAATTGTAAAACCCCCAAATCACCCCATCTCTATACACCGAGGATGGTAAATGGTTCATAACCCTCAGTAGAGAGTTCAAAAAGCCAATCAAACAAAAATAGCTGTAGAAAGAAATAATCTAAATCCATATTAAAAATCAAAAATAAACTTTTCAAGGAATAAACCTTACTGACATTTTGTCCTCATGGGGCTCCTCTAGGCTGACCTGAGAGCAGCATCTCAGGGTCACAACAGAAAACTTGTTGGCTGTTACTGTTATCTACTGCCTGAATTATTCTCCTGCCCATAATGTTCCAAGCTGTCAAAGCCCCACAGGACTTAGAGTCAGCAAATAAACACAAACCTGAGGGAGACATAAAAATAGCAAGCATAGTTTACCCTTGAGGTCCACCTGAAGCTATGCACCACCACTGCTTCCATAGTCACCACATTTTGTGGTGTGCCCAGCACTGGCTTGTGCCTGTGAGGTCAGATAAGGTGGATGGGGATTGTTTTAGATCCAGAAGGTACCTCCTTATTTTCCGAAGTGTAAATAAGTCTCTGCCAGTTAGGCTCATGCTGTTTAATAAGTAAGGAGAAAGTGGTTTTCCTTCTTGACAGGAATATAAGACCTGCAACCCAGAGAGCTGCCCGGAGGTGCGCAGGAACACACCCTGGACCCCCTGGATGCCTGTGAACATCACCCAGAACGGTGCCCGCCAGGAGCAGCGCTTTCGCTACACGTGTCGTGCCCAGCTGTCAGACCCCCACGAACTGCAGTTTGGGAGGAAGAAAACCGAGAGTCGTTTCTGCCCCAATGATGGCTCAGCAGTGTGTGATACTGACTGTATGTCCTGCCAGCTCTAGGGACCACAGGGCAAGCCTAGATTTGGTGGTGGGTGGGGGGTCCTCTCAGGACAACACAAACCTGACTGTGTCTGCAGTAGTACCACTAGTGTCACCTGTACGACCGGTGTCACTGCAGAATGCCAGGGATGGAGAGAGCCCTGTGACATAGAGATACACAGTCATGAGCTCTGTGCTTATGGCAGTGTAGAGATTTGTTCTTGCCGCCCCAAAGAGAACAGGCAAGTAATGCAGTTGTAAAGAAGAGAAGCTGTTCTACAGGACAGTGTGCCTTTTCTTTCTCTCTTGGGCTTCCCTTGTGCCCAGCCTCTCAGGTTGGTCCCTGCAGTACTGCTGTGATGCAAGTCAGTGTCTTGAGGGCACAACCTGGACTCCCAGTTTTCTGCCCAGAAAGGTCATTTATCAAGGTGATCAGTAGACTCAGTTTGTGTGTGTGCAAATTTTTTTTTGTGTTCTCCATGGAACAAAACTCTTATGCTAAGGGCTTTCAACAGAAACTATTTCACAGGGCACATAAATCCTGATTTTATTCATGAGCTGAGCTGCTTTTCAAAAGCCCAGCTTTTGATTAATTTGATTAATTTGTGATCTCACGGTGTCCTGTTTGTTTTCCTTGAAGCTCTTGTTGATGACCTCCTCAAGACTGGTAAGACCTCTGCACGGATTATCAATGGGGGCTGGTCCTTTTGGGGGGCCTGGTCTTCCTGTTCCAGGGACTGTGAGCTGGGCTTTAGGATCAGGAAGAGAACATGCACAAACCCTGAACCTAAAAATGGTGGCTTGCCCTGTGTGGGATCAGCAATGGAGTACCAAGACTGCAATCCTCATCCCTGCCCAGGTAACCATGAACATCTTCCTGCATGAAATTCAGAGGAATTTTTCCCAAATCTTAATGGTAGAGCAACAACAACAACAAAATCAGTATTTCTAAGCTGCTTTTTTTTTTTTTTTTTAAATTTGGGGGATTTTCCTTAGTATTTTTAAAACTTTTGTAACGACCCAGATATGTGATCTTTAGCGCTGACTTAGGTTTCACCTCGGCTCAGAGGGTAACACAGCCACATCCTCTAGAGGAAGTAGTAGGGTGGCTTGTAGCAATTTTTTGCTTCAGGAAGGTTTGATGCTCCATCCTGTGGAGGGCATCATGGTGTATCTGCTTCTTGAGGAGGAGACAGGCTTAATAAATGTGGCTTAATACTGTATAGAGATGCTTGATGTGGCGGCTCTTCTTGTGAACACTTGTTTCTTCCCCCTCTCCTGCTTACGTATTGTTCTTGCGATGGGCATCTCCTCTTGACATCAGTTACCATTTCCTGCACAGCCAGCAGGGAGTATTCTTGCCTGGTTTCCTGGTTTTCGAGTTTGTCCTCATGTTTATGTTGCACTCCTTGTCCAGAATAGTAGTAATAGACCATTGACTACTGTATTCTCTCTCACTTATCCTTCTCCTTGCTCTGTAATAACTATCTATACTAAATTTAAGTGATCTTACACAAATTACCTTGCCTCTTTGCAGTTCTAGCAATTATCTACCTCTGGCAATATAGTTTGTGGCCTACACTTGAAAATGCTCTATTATAGTAGTACTATTATGATTCTAAAATTCAATACAAAGATAAAATTCCAATGCAGAGATGATCAGAATGTGCAGCAAGAGTGTAGCAGGAGTGTCAAATATTGCACTCTATGGCCTATAAAAAGGAAATAACCCTAGTACTATAAAGGCAGCTATTAGTACTATTTTGGAAGCTCTCAGTGGCTTTTCACTAATGTCTGTGCCCTTCTTCTGTGCTGTTTTCTCTCCTTGGACAGTATGATGTTTTACAATCTGTTCTGAGTGCATGATTACTATTTCTCTGTGTCTCCCTCTTTCCCTGCCTCACTCAATGTGTATACAAAAATCCTGGGTTTATCTTGCACTAAGTCATCAGGTTATTATCTTCTAAATTAATGGCATGTCGACCTGTAAACCAGGTAGTATAATGGGTGGGGGGTGGGGGAATCAGGGTTCTTAAGTCCCTCCCTAGTTTTATTATTAACCTCCTATGGAGTTATGCTCAGATCATAAAATGGTTTAGGTTGGAAGGGACCTTTAGAGGTCTTCTAGTCCAATGCCCCTGCAATGAGCAGAGACAATAAATAAAGCCTCTGAGTTTCTGTTTCCTGAAGGCTGAAACTAGAGGACTTGGGGGCCCCACAGAAAGGTGCCATATCAGCTCCACTTAAGGTTCTACAGCACTTTTTTCCCAAGTAAATCTGCTGTTGCTGTAAGTGAAGTGTCAGGAGATAGTAGTAATAATAATAATAATAATAATAATAATAATAATAATAATAATAATAATAATAATAATAATAATAATAATAGCAATGCTGTTCTATAAAAAGGGAAGGAATAGAATGGAATAGACTATTTCAGTGAATATTAGTGACTACCATAAAGAACAGTTACTGTGTTGGCACTTTATTATGCAGAGCCTTTTTCTGCTTAGATTTCATTCTGCATCTGCAGAGTGCAGTACGTTTGTACTCTCTCTTGATGTAGTTTTTCTTGTCAGGCCCTAATGTCCTGGGGAGCAGGAAACTACTAGCTAGTCTGGGCAGGGTGGATCTGGAAGGTGAGATACCAGGGTTCTCCAGCTTTGTCACAGTGAGAGGAGTAACCAATGTCATCTACCTCTCTCTCCTTGCTTTCCGATGTCCTCCAGTGAAAGGCTCCTGGTCTTGCTGGACTCCATGGTCTCACTGCTCAGCAACCTGTGGAGGTGGGCACTACCAGCGCACGCGGACGTGCACCAATCCAGCCCCGTCCAGCGGGGAGGATATCTGCATCGGCCTGCACACAGAGGAGGCCCTCTGCAACACGCACCCCTGTGAAGGTAGCCACTTCTCATCCCTGCTCCAGTTGGCTTGGAGGATGGTGGGAGCAAGGCACATCTGCAAAATGTTTAAAAAGTATATCAGAAACACCACCAGTTACAAGTTTTTCTGTAGGTGTCTGCTGAGCCAGGGAAAAAGGAGACATCCCCAGTGTTCAACTGCAACGCATCACCTTTCTCTGTGCCTTCTTACTCCTAGCCCATGCTCTGGCATTCTGGTGCCAGTCAGGCAAAATCTTGCCAATGATTGATCCATTTCAAGTAATTAAAAAAGCTGGAGCTTGGTTCTTCAGCGTGGAAGCTTACAAGACAAACAAAAGGGATCATGATGCAGCAATCTGTAAAGTTGCTGCAGGGACAGTCCTTCCTTTTTCTTTCGCAGACAGCAGATGAGCATGTGCTACAACTCAGAGGACAGGGTTTAGTTCTGTGCTGGCTTTCCATTACCTTTGTGTCCTTCTGACTCCTGCCCTTGGGAACCTCAACAGAACTGTAATTGCTCTAACTTGTGCTGGCTGCTTTATGGGAAGCCATATCAAAACTTGGAGGTCCTGGTGCAACATTGCCCCATCCAGCTCCTTGTATGACTTTAACCAGAGAGCTGATATAGGAGCTTTTAAGATAACTCCTGTGCAGTGCTCCCCCAAAGGTTAGTTTAGTCCATATTAAGAAAACTACAGCCTTACAAGTAGGGTATGATGCTTGCACTGGTATTTGTATTGAGAAAATTAAATCCATTGAAGACCCCTGGATTAGGTGTGTGAGAGAGTCCCAGGCCAGGATCTAGACATCCTTCAGCATCGGAGAAGTTTGATATCTACAAAACAGCTTTTTCCTTCTTGGTGACGTCATCTGTGTGTTTTTCCGGTCTGGATTTCAGGTGGCTGGTCAGAGTGGTCAGAGTGGAGCCTGTGTAACGAAGAGGGCATCCAGTACCGCAGCCGCTACTGCGAGGTGCAAAGCCCAGACTCTTCTCAGTGCGTCGGGAACAGCACCCAGTACCAAGATTGCCTGTATAATGAAATCCCTGGTATGTACAGTGTCGCCGAGGAGGGAGAGGGTGGGCCAGTTCAGGAGAGTAGTTCGTGCCCAAACTGTCAAACTAGGCTGAGATTTTCTTTATTATAAATTAGGCTTGGATGCTTCTAGAAAAACAAGCAAACAACCAAACATGTTATACATTCCCTTGTGGCAGGCACAGGGTAACTGGCATTCCCTTAGACAGCTTAATATTTCTTTTAAACAGAATTACCTATATCTGTAACAAATAACTAGTATGCCTTCACCTGAATTGAAGCTTTTAACTTTGCATAGTTCATCTCAGGCTGGGATATAAAAATTATCTCTGTTCTCCATATAGGTATGGGCAACAGAAGGTCCTTGATTTCAGGTATCAAAAGAAGTATCCCAAAAGAGTGAAGAATTAAGGTTAGGCAGATGGAGAAAATTTGGGTGTGAAGTAGGGAGATTAATCCAGGGTCTAACAGAGAGACACTGTGGATGTACAGATGGTCATCAGCATATTCCACCCTGTGTTTTCTGGAAATTGAATCTCTCAGGCAAATACTTGGTGTGGATCTAGACTGAATAATGCCTTTCCAACATGTTATTTTTTGGATTACAGTGCCCTGACTTAAAAATCTGAGATCTCTAGGCAATGGTAGTCTTTTTCATGGTTTTCTCAGCTTTCATCTTTCCCCTTAATTGAAGAAGCTAAAGAGTGATCAGGTAACAATACTGAAATTGTCAGGTCTTTGGAGAGGTTTTGTTGCATGTGTCTCAAACTATGAGCTTATAATTCAATTTAGAGAGGCTCTCAGCTTGCCGCAGAACATCTGAGCACCTTCTCGTGTCTGGAGCACAGGGGGTTTAATTACTTGAAGAAGTAAAGTGATGGCAAAATGACAACTTCCTCCAATCTTCTTTTCTTTGTTTAGTGATCCTGCCAGCCTCCAGCATTGATGAGAGCACGAACTGTGGAGGTAGGGTACCATTACCTATGTATCTTATTTTTATCTTAACATGGCTTCTTTTCTCCCTGTGCAGTATCAACCAAACCATTAATCTATACAGCTCATATCCCACTGATAGCCTTAATTCCACTGGAGTCTTGCTGTCTGAGTCAGACCGGAGGAATGGAGGAATGTATCGCATGTCCACTTGTCAGTTCCAAGATTTTCATTTATTTGAGAGTTTGGGTTGGCCACTGAGAGTCATTAATTACCAGGGAGCAATTGCTTGTCTCTCTCTACCCATAGGGTAAATGGTTCAGGAGGAAGGAAGGGATATTCCCCATTCCACCACTGTAAGCCTCCAGCTGTTTGAAGGCAGGTGTTTTTAAATAACCTATGAAGATTTCAGTGAACAGGGTCTCAGACAGATCCTTTGCTGATATAGGTTGAGATTAGAGGTTTATACTTGTCCTCCAAACATTTCCTTTCATTCAAGTTCTCACCTCTCACAGGAACCATGTCTCCTTTCTGCATGTAACTTGGAAGGATCCAGTCATTAGTGTCACTTTTCTGCTGCCCTAGGAGCCCCGAGATAAAAATGCAGACTGAAGAAAATGGCAGGTTTCTTTAACGTTTTGAAATGCTAGTTTCACACTAATGACCATGCCAATTCCTGCTAGCATCACATCCCTGCTTTCCTGAAATCTAGATGATCCGCAGTCTGCCAAAATCTCTTCTCCCTGTAGAGATCATGGCAGAAACAGGCGTGCCACCTGTGGCATGGAAATGTGGCCTCTTGGTTTGCGACTGTGGGGAAATCAATGGGATTAATATTTCATCCTCTGCAATGTAACATTTGGCTTCCTGCACCACTCCTTCTCCCTCAGAGGGTGCAGTGGTTCTACTTCAGTTCCACGACCCCTTGCTACAGCTTGCACTCCACTGTTGTGCACTGTACCCACATTTCCTTCTTTTACCACCACCAATCTACATTTTACCATAGCTAATATTATTTATTACTTAGTGTTCTACAATATTTGGCAAAGAAGCCAATCAATAGAAATTCTGTTGATGCATCTCAGAAAATCTATATTTTCAAAGTGATGAAGGAGAAAGCTTCCCCCCTGGGGATTCACAAGCTGAAAACAAAATAATTTGTTTGGTGTTTCCCCCCCCCCTTATGATACAGCTAAAACTCATCTGAAAAATCAGATGGGTGTTTCAAAGGTGAGAGTGAAATGTAAGAGAGCTTTATGTAGTGACTTGCAAATGTGGCAGTGAAATGAAACACTCAGTGCAATATAAGCAAACCTGGGCCAGAGGAGAATGTGGCAGCATGTCATGTGCCTTTACTGAGCACAGTTGTGTATTTGGTGTTTTAGCTGTCGAAAGTGATGTAAAGCAGGCAGAGGTTTTTAGAAAGGAAATGTTTTTTGAAGAAGTCTTGTAACATTTAGTAAGAAATTATAATCTTTCTGCTAGTTTTTTTTTTTTTGGACCATCATCCAAAACACAATAGAAAGTGGTAATCTTGCAATAGAGTTTTATAGTGTGGTTTGAAAAATAAGTGTAGTTCATCAGTTTTATAAATTCTGTATGTTCCTTACTGTAATTATGATTGAAGTGCATTACTTTGCTGTAGAATTCTGTTGGTTTTGTTCTTTTTAAACTCAGGAGGATATTTTTTAACTGAAGATTAGATGAGAGCCATTGACTAATGGGCAGAATCTGCTATTTGAAAAGCATATCAGTTAAAATATAAGATAGCACCAAAAAAATGCACGCCGTGATCAGACTAAGAATGAGCCTCATTTAAAGTCACACTCTGACTGGGCCCATTTCTCTGCACACAGTCAAGTCAACACAGCAGTCTGTCCAGATGAATTGGCTTTTTAAGTATTACAGGAAATTTACCACTGCAGTCGCCACCAAGCCGGTGTGGCTGACCCCTGGGACAGCTGCCCCGGGGGGCCAGCAGTCAGGGGGTCCCCCTCAGGCACTAGGGCCCCTGTCAGGTCTGTTTGAAAGATGACAGAGCAAAGGCAGAGGAAAGGCAGTAGCATTTGGAGTCAAATAACTGATTCTTTTTCTGTAGAGTGCCCCTCGCACATAGCTAAATCCAGCAGGGTCATAAAGTTTTGCCACCCAAGATTGCCTCTGGTTGCTTCCTTAACTTGGTGGCTGTAAAGGGTGCTACTGTTTGTTCTGTTGTCAATGGAGATCTGTTGGTGGTTGGTTTTACTGTGGGGTGTGAGACTCTGTGAGGTGAGGGAAGAATGAGGAGTGCTGTTTGACTTTGTCTTCCCCCCACCAGTCAGAGCTGTGAGTGTGTTAGGTACTTCTCAGCACATGGGATGCACAACTACAGCACCTTCCAGAGCTCAGTGCTGGGCTTGGAGGGTGCTGCTGCAATCCCACGTGGAGAGATTTCTGGAGGAGGCTTTTACAGTCCAAGAGCTTTTCTGTTTGAAATATTTGCACTGTAGTTACCCTGCTGGCACCTGCCTGCAACTGGCTTCCTATCTCTGCAATTTGTGGAGAAAGCCAACAAAGAAGTTTTTTTCAAGCAGTTCCCCCCTTTCCTTTGGCCACCTTATCGTTCTCATTCTCCTGAGGACCCCTATTTCACTGTTAGCAGTACAAATACAGCTCAGAGGTAGTGCAGACATGGTCAAGGCAATGTTGCCCCATGAATAAGCAAGAATGCTGAGCACACTTGGATTACAAGGGGGAGGAATGCGTATCTCCCCCACCCCACACACAGTCTCATAGGCATTTTGGGCAGCCAGCTAAAAGGGCTTTCCCCTCCCTTCCTTCCCCTTCAGAGAAACACTGAGCATTTTTATCCCCTTATTTCCATGACATGCACATGCTTTGGAATCCATTAATGTGCATTGTTTGTATGGCTCATTTCTTTAGCTGTCAGCTTAACATAATGTTTAGTTTCAATATCAATAGAGGGGAGAGAGGAGAGACAGGGAGGGAGCTTTGAGAAAACAATGCATGAACCTGTTAAACTGCTCAAGGCAGGGCTGCAGTGGGGGGACTGATTTGCAGGAAGATTATGTCAGTTTATGTTATAACATAAGACTCCAGCTTCAACAGCTTATTAATGTTGATCCCAAGATGTCACTGCTCTGATATGCACCTGTGGTCTTGTCGGGGGAGGAAAAGGGGCTGTTCTTTAAAAATAGCATCTCTTGTCATTTCCCTTTCAGGTTTTAGTCTCATCCATCTGATTGCCACTGGGGTCTCCTGTTTCTTTGGCTCTAGCCTCTTAACATTTGTGATTTACGTGTACTGCCAGCGCTGTCAGAGGCAGTCCCAGGAGTCCACCGTTATCCACCCAACCACTCCCAACCATCTCCATTACAAGGGCAACACAACCCCCAAGAACGAGAAGTACACCCCTATGGAGTTCAAGGTAGGGTAAATACCAGAAACAGCTTGATACTACCTAAATAATTTCTGTATTTATGTCATGTTTGGAACTGGGTAGGTTTGTGTTTCTGTGCCCAGCTGATGGCATTGTACAGAGGGTTGAAAGGGCATTTAGTTGTACTGTCACAAAGGGGTTAGAAAGCCTCATTACTGCAGTGGGATTTTGTTCTGTTTCACAGTCCTGATGAATGCCAGTCTGGCAAGTACATACCAAGATACTCCAGCCCATTCTGACTATTGAATGTATACAAATTGTCCTCTAAAAAATCAGTAAGAGCTCAGTTCGGTGCATTGTTAGTGCGTGGTAAGAGGAAATGGAGGGGAGGAAGAATAAAAATGGAAACTTCATTAGACAAATAGCTGGGAAAATGTGCATTGGTAGGACGAGATTTTGGAAATTCTTTGGGAACTGCCAAATTGGAGTGAATGAGAAAGCAGAGAGGGTTTTGCTCCCTCTATCGGTACTGGACAGAACTTACCCCAGGCAGCCGTGCAGAATTTAATGACAGTAGCAGAGTAGGGAGCTGAAGCCTTAGGAGGTGAGCGCTGAAGTGGCATATGCTGTTACCGTGTCTGCTTGCTGAAGAGAACACCACCCATTATCTGAGCAGATAGGACATGGTACTGGAGACAATACGCTGAGACAGAGGCACGTTTGAGCATCAGCCTCCTGGTGAAGCGTGGGATCAGAGGAGTGAGCAGTGGGATGGGTGGAGGGGCTTCATGTCACCACAGGAGGAACAGCCTGCCTAGGGTCACTTGAACAGTGTGGAGCATTATTTGGGACATGAACACAAAGCAGAAGGAAACCCTGCAGCTGTTTATTCCTTCAAACAACTATGTGCTGTTGACATTTTGATTGTCTGTTTCTGCTGCTCTGGCCTGGCTTCTAACTGAGACCCAACAATAAGATCAGTGGTGGGACCATTGCCATAAACTCCCTGGGTGTGGAGGACTGTTTCTTTGTAGGAGTTGTATAATACTGGGCACAGGATGGCTCTTGATACATGGCCACAATTTGCAGTGTGAGTGCGCATCAGAAATAAGAGCTTGCATCAAATAATTTGAAAAGTGTCAAAGTTGTTTCGCTGTTTTGAAGGAAAACAGTTTGAGCTGGAAAATAACTGACCAGTTTGGCAATAAGAATGTCGTGAATTCCTTGTGTCAGGCACTGCAGCCTCTCAGAGAATCCTGCTGCCTACAAATGGAGTCTCAAAAACACATATGCTAGCAGAATAAGGCTACAGTTGCATACAGTTTAATAAGAGTGCAGCATCATAATGCAAGTCAGCATGGATTTGTGGGAAGTAAATCATGTCAAGCAAATTGGATTCCTTTTTTAAATTAAATAAATATTGATCTAGATAGGAGGAAAGCAGCAGATGTATTGGGATTTTCAGAGACTTTTAACAAAGTTTCACAGGATGTATTATTCTATACACTCTGCATATACAAGTTCGGTAATAAATTATTAAGACAGCTAAAGAACAGGGATCTGATCCTGGAAGCATCAAACTAGGAGAGCAATCCTTTCAGTTATGTGAGTAACTATGGCAAGGTCAATAGGAAGACCCAGATTAGAAAGGCTTGCAGGAATAGAGATAAGCAAGAGTATTCTCTTGTTTCTTATATAGCAAACGATGAAGAAAAGGCACAAAATTATTTTTGTGGCCAAAAGCAGGTAGTTACAAGTTGGATTTGTGTTACATTTTCTTCATGATTTGTGCCACATTTTCTTCGTGATTTGTGTCATGAAGAAAATCATATGTTAATTATCAGATGATACTAAAATAGGCAGAATGGTTACAATTTAGAAGGATGAGGTTGTTCACGGAATGATCTTGATCAGTTGGGTAAATGGGTTATGAAATGCACTATGTCTGTGTCAAGTGGTGCAGTGAAGTAGAAGTAATAACAAAGCTAAGCAAAGTTTAAAATAGCAGCCGATTAGTTAATGTAGTGTCAGGAGGGAGTTGACCTCTTTGATAGATCCATCTCTGAATACTTGATCTAGTGTATAGTAACAGTGAGCAGCTGCTAGAGTCTTCTTTCAAGGGACATAAAGAGCTTAGGCATTAGATCAAGTTTTGAAAAGTCTGGTTTATTTAAAGGAAGGCATTAGCTAACTGACACTGTATGAGTTAGGCTGGGGAGAGAAGGGACTTGGACACAAGGAGAGATAGACCAGATGGGGCTTATTTATAGAATGTTAGGAAGTGAAAGAGTTCAAGTGCATAAATCTGCAGTCATTGGACAGACCAAAACTAAATGTTTAGGAGCAAGAGGCTACTTGCTGAGAAGAACTCGAAGTCATACACTTTCAGAGTGGTGAATGAGATTTACAGAAGGGGTAAAATCTATTTATCAAGTGAAGACCCCTTTTCCCCATTCCTGTTGAGTATTTCCTTCTGCTCACCTTCTCTATTGACCCTCCTTTCCTAAACTCTTGACTGAAAATTTCTCATTTCATACTACAAATTTACCACTCCTCAGTGTTCCCTTGAAGTATATAGCATTAGTGAAGTAAGAGGAAGGCTCTGTGTGCTCTGTGCTGTGTAATTACTTACAGAACTTGTTATGAGCCAGCTTTATATTTAGGAATAACTGGCAGAATTTTCTAAGGGTCAGAAGGGAGTTTTTCATGCCTTCAAGGAGCATGTGCAGTTTTATTGGGATGCCACACAGTTAACATTCAAATGATGAAGAAGCTAAAATTCCCCTTCCTGAAAATGAGGATTGGACTGAATTTGGATATGGGCCCATCTGAATTTAAAATGTGTATGTATGAAAGAAAGTGGAAACATGTGAAATTCCAGATTCTAACTCCAAGTAAGTTTCTATTCAGCAAATACCAAGAAAACCGCCCTCAGCATTTTTTAGGTAATGAAAGTGAAAGAATAATTGTAGGTTTATGTGTGTATCTGTGTGAAAGAGTTAATAAGTCCATGATTAAGGAAAGACATGATACATAGACTACTTTTCAGTTACAGAAAATGATAATACATAGTGACATGATGGTAGCAGAAGGCTGGCCATATGCACAAGTCTATTATTTTCCATTCTTTGATAATGGAAACAAGCCTTCTGCAACCATCTTTAGTTTGTTTTCATCTTGAAATATCTCTGCTCTCCAACCAGCAGGTGAAGACTGTAGAAAGTTTGTCAGTGTTACATTCAAATGTACAGCACTGAATGCAAACTTGTAAATCAAGGTGAATTGTCTTTTATATAAAGGCAGATTTTAATGAAGGAAGTGCTGGCTAATATGAGTCTTGTTGGATGTTTCAGCGCAGCAATGCAGTAATGCAGATCAGATGTAAATATCATACATAACAGTGACCTATTGATCATTTAGCTGATGCAAACTTGCATAGCCAGTGTTTTGCAGAAGGATGTTTTATTTTTTTTGACTTCTTTTCCCTTCCTGTTTTGCTTTCTCAAAAATACTGTGAGGTTTATTATTAGCTATTTTAACCATGATGTCTTAAAAGATTTCATGCGTTTGCATTTACCAGCAACACGCTGATTTTGATTTGGTATTCACAGATCGTAGGGGAGAGACCTTTTGGGTCACCTAATAAGCAGTTCATGTTTCATTAATTGGTTGAAGTTCAAACAGCACTCTGACAATATTGAAGACTGTGCAGAACAAAAGCATAATGAAATAAAAATTATCTGCTCTTCACATTTTGGTATGATGGGTTACAGAACCACCTACAACCTTCCTGGTACTGCCATGCCGATTAGTTAATAACGGACTATCAAAGCAGTGAGGAGATCCTCTTTTTTAACATCTTGCTTTAGCTACTCAATGCCTTATGTGAATTACTTATTAGACACATGCTGATGGAAAGCCAGATGATCCTGAAGTAGAAGCAGGAGGATGTAGGGTCAAGATTGAGCCCTTGTGAATTAGAGGAGCTCTTGGAACAGCCACACATGGAGAAAGGGTTTGGACTGAACTTCTTCCTATTGCTAAATCCTCTGCCAGTAAAGAGAGCCAACATTTTATTCTACACGGGATTTGGACAAAGGCGTCTGCATATTGGTCCAAATCCAAAATCCAATGGCCTTTGGATCAGGCCAGATGGGATCAGTTTGTAGGATGGTTATGATGATGATTCTGCAGATTTTCTTTGCAATTGTGCTAGACAGACTTCCCTCTGTCCTTCCTTCCTTAAACACAGCTTTAGTCACGAGTCTCACAGTCAAACTCCCTGTGCTGATGCCTGAAATAAACTGAGGAAGCACCTGAGCATTACATCTGCTCTGGCATTAACACTGCTCTCATAGAAGCCAAGGGCCAAACACTGAAGCAATGCAATCATTTGTGTCAAGGATTAAATTTATTGGGGGAAAAGATGAGGTGAGAATTGAGTGAGATTGCAGGATATGGCAATAAAAAAGGGAAACGAAGTATTTGATGTATCACTTGATACCTGAATTTTCTAGGACAATAGAACAATACACATTAACTTCAATAGGAATGTGAGTCCTGCACTTGCCTAAAATTATACAGCAAATACAGATGAAGCTACCAGAAAATGGGAGGGGATATTCAGTATATCACTTGGGACTGTATAAATTAGAAGTTATAATGGATATTTTCTAATAAAGTGAGAACGGTGCTGTTGGGAATCAAATGACAGTGCACAGCAGACACCCTCTGCGAAGGTTGCTGGACCCTGTGATCCACACTTCATTGCTAATCCCAAATAATTCATGTCAATAAAATACCAACAGAGAGAGATAAGAAACAGAAACCAATTCTGTCTTTGGAAGAAGAATCCTTCTGAATAGAACAACAAGCTGGGTGTTTGGTGTGGCTTTTAACATTGCAAAAAGCAGTAAAGCTCAGGGAGTAGGAAAGTGAATCTCTGTATGGATTTTAAATGTCTCTCTCTTGGTGATGGTCGTTTTCATTGCTGCTGAAAATCACACCTCTTTTTATAGCGAGGAGACCGCCAGTGGTTTAAGTTTAGATAGCTTTAACTGCTGTCAAGTGCCCTAGAGGAATGTTTGTCAAAGTCAGCCTTGGTCACTGAGGATGTTTGCTTCTCCATGCAAAACTTTGTGTTTCAGTGTCCTGTCGTTGAATTTGATATGTTGCTACTTCAGCTGAAATTGGCTAACCCATTTAATTTTGGTGATCACAGCACATACACTGATAGCACTATGTTATAAGCTTTTTTCTTTTCCCAGTGACCCTTTTACTGTGCATCATTCAAGCACCAGGAAGTGGCTGTAAAGTTCACACGTAAGGCAGTAGTTGATGATACCCAACATTATGAATAAGTTATCAACAGTCTCCCTTAAGTATTTCTTTTAGCTGCATGGCATTTGAGAGAGAGATTTAGCTGATTTAATCAGCTGGAGAAAATAAATACATCTATATATATAAATATATAAATAAATACAGTAAATCAGATTGAAATATAAATTGTTCCCAGTGAATTTCATGTTTAACAAAGGCTATTTCCCTTGAACAAAGTGGCATTTAAGAACATTATGTGCTTGAATGGTAGAGTACATATTTTTAGTACTTACCATGAGTATAGTATTATTTGAAAAAGAATGGTAGGGGCAGGGGGTTGTATTGGCAAAGGAGCATTGTGCCCTTTCTTGTATGATCCTGCGGTTGCAAATATCACTTCAGGGGACTCTTGATTTGCATAATGCCTGCTATGAAGGGAAAGCAAGAGAGCTTACTGATGGGGAAAAAAGGATTAAGTGGTGCGTCTCAGTCAAAATCTATTAGTGTCTTTTCTTCCCTTTATATCATTGGCTCAAGTCAAATTGAGCAGTCAAGCATGCCCGGAGGTGTGGCTGTCCTGGGATGATTGTGCCCAAAGAGGGATGTGCATCTCCTGGCACTGTCCCCACCCCATGGCAGCAGGGGCTCAGTGGGTTGCTGTGTGTGAGTCACAGATATGGCACTCTCATAGACAAAGTATTTAAGACTAGGGGAGACTACCAGTTCAGATCTGAACATTACCTTGCTCCTGCTCCCTCTGGGATACTAAGCAGCTGCTCACAAAGACCCCCAATGGGAATTGGGTCCCCACTCCATCTGTTTTTCATGCAAACCTTCTTTTCTTCACAGGGCTGTTGTTGCTCTCTATAGGGTGGGAATCTGCATTGTTCCCTCTTCCTCACCATTTTGAGAGAGTCTGGCTTTTGGGATGACTTTTTGTTTTCCTCTTTAAGCCATATTGAGACGTTTTGACACTGAGGGTAGATGCTTTCATATTAATCCTGTCATGTTGTTTGTATTGACTCAGCCTTCTCTGCTCCTCCTTTACAACCAGGCGTATCTCCTCTACACCCAGGTTAGGGATATGGTCCTTGCTCTGCCTTCTCACAGACTGGGCTAGTCATCATAGATGCTCACACAAGCCTTTCTTTGGAATAGTGGTACTGCAGCTGTGATAATCTATTTGTAGGCAGACAAGTTTTGGTTTGTTTTTAATTAGATCAATAGCATAGCTTGAAAAGCTGGCAGGTTTTTGAACATGTGAGCTGCTGTTTCAGAACTGAAGACAGACAGATGCGTTCAAAAGTTTATCTGATTTTTCCAGCTACATTAATTGCTCTAATGACTGACATTAGCTTTTTCTTGCAATTTTTGCCCTTCCTAATTTCTCTGAGGTTGACATGTACATGCCTGCACCCATCCAGCTGTGCGGAAGAAGGAGAATTAAATGAAGAACTGCTGGAATGGGAATAACAAAATTGCACTAGACTGGCTGCTGTGTACGTACATGACTTCCCTCTACTGGTCAGCAGAGGAATATTTCAAATATACCCTCGCCTCATTTGCTAGAAGTTAATGGTTCTCCCTTGGTCCAGGTGCTTGAAGTGATTCTCCACTCCTTGTCTCCTCGAAGTTCTGGCTAGCAGTGTTATGTCAATTAGCTGAGCTGGGAAATCCTCAGTGCTGCCAAGATGTGCAGGAGGAGTTAATTATGTGTTTGCAGAAGAGTTTAAAGGGAGCCATGAAAGAGGCAGGGAGCTAAGTGAAGGGAGAGGGTAATATTAGTCAAACAATAAATACCAGAAAACATATAACCTTTGTGCTACACTTGGAGGGGAGCTGCCTCGCAATTCTTCTGGAACAGTTCCACTTGCAAATAATGGATTTTTAAGTAGAATTATAAAGAAAAGGAGCTACATGCATAGAAAATAAAAATAGCTATGTCAGTATTCAGGACTAGAGCTCAACATCCATAATGTGTTTGGCACCTCTGAGGGAGGATAGATGAAACACCTGAGCTTTTTTTTCCGAACCATGACCGCCCTGTCCTAAAGAGTAATTGAGAGCTCAGGGCTGCTCAGGATGCACTGGCTGATGCCACAGCACAGTCTGCACAGGCTGTGGCAACACTACAGCCGTTGCCACTTTTCCCTGGTGCATCATTTTTAGATGCACGATAGATTTGGCATAGGGAAAGCAGGAGTAACTCTGCCTGCATTCCCATATAGCTGGGGGAATCCTCATTAAGTCAGCTCTAATATTGTCCTGAGATTTGGCACAAAGCATGTGAATAAAGAAAAGAACTGAAAATCTGCGGATGAAGGAATCTAGATGGACCGGATCCCAGAGTCTGTGAGAACCAGCTAATGAACAACTCCAATTACCTTTATAAATATCATGGATCTTGGGCAAAACCCCAGTGCTGCGAAATGCAAAGGTAATACAAAAGTGTTTGTGAGAAAGCAGGCCAATTTCCTCCCTGCTAATTGAGTCACTGTTAAGCTACAGAAGTCCAATGCACTAAAGTCACACAAGTAGCTCCAGTAAGTCTGTGTGGGAAATGCCAGTTGGATTTGGGGATAAGACGAAACATCTGTAAGCATACAGGCCCACAATCACTAGAGTATGCTTGGACCTTCCCCATTCAACAAAACGTATCAATGGGGTGTTAAATCCTGCTTCATCTGTAAAATTTGGCAGTCAGGGCCATACTAGAGAGTGAAACCAGGAGAAACAAATGGGATTGACTTGACTGTACTTTCAGTTACAGCAGTGGAAACTCATTGAAACAAATCTCTGTCAGTATTAATATGCAGGGAGATCGGAATTAATATTTGAGAGGCATCATATCACATACCCTGATGAAATTAAAGGTGGTTGGGCTGAACTGACAGGTTAAGCCAGGACCTAATGCTGAGCAAGAAGAAATCAAACATAACCTGTTTTTGCAGAGTTTCAGCATTAGGGAATGAAGGGAAAGCATGAAACTGCATAAGAGCAGATTCTCAGCTGGTTAAAGATGTAGCTTTACTGGTCCATATATCTAAAGAAAAGAGGGTGGTATTGGTGTCTTAAATAATCTTGTGGTGTGTAAATAGAAATTGGCTTGGACAGGAATGCTGCTGTAGAGATTGAAACTTGGCTAATGGACTGTGAACATTGGGCAGTTGTTATTGGGAACAAACAGGGCTATGGGGAGGAGTTGTTTGGGGCACTGCAAGCAGTAATGCAAGGTTTGGCTTTATTTAATATCTTCATTAACGAGCTTGGAGAGAGTGCAATCAGTGTGTTAATTAAACTAGCAAAAGATGTTAAACTGGGAGGTGTGTCAAAAAAACAGCCACTGGTATAGAAATAATGGAAAATGACTGGAGGAGGTTACAAATGTAGAGAGGAAATAGCAAGGTGAGATGTAACATGGGGAGAAAACAAAGCAATCTTGAAGAAAATAATCAAAAAGCAACTATATAGAGGGTGGGAGAATTTGGAAAGCAGTAAGACTAGGAGAGACTGAATGGAGTTAGCAGATGGCAAATTAGGCCCAGTTTTTACTTTTTTACTATTTTTTTTCACCACTGCAGTTACACCTTTGCAATTCTCAGTGCCAATGTAGTGCTGTGGGCTGGCACCAGGCTGCATGACTTGTGTTGGTAATTCACCAGAACAAGCAGCTCTGAGGCCATCTGAAAACTCAAGGCTGCTTGCTCCAGTACAACTGCACGAGGCAGTGAGAGCTGCTTCCCCCAGACAGCCCTTACTAGGTACCATCAGCTGAAGCCCAGTATAGCCCAGTGCTCCAGACTATCATCTGAATCCAATGTAGTCTATTTGTCTTACTTTTAGAGGGCCACAGTTATGGCTCTGGTGAATTTGTTTGAGTACTAAAGCATGTGCAGGAGCACATGGTGTAGTTCAGCTGATGACCCTCTGTAGTAACACTTTCGTATACGTGGGGGACCCAGGAAGGGCAAACACCAAGGCACAGGAGTGCAGCAAGGAGACAGTTTACACCTTCCCACACAGCTGAAACCATGTCTGATATATCCTGTGCACCAGCTATACTGGGAAACAGTCGGGGCAGCCCTGAATTCCTCTTTTGTGTCTGGACACCACGTCATGGCTGTTGCCACCACCAAATCATAGGCGAGCCAGGGATAAATAGCAAGCTTTAGGCTAGACACCTGCACTTACCAGTGGGATGGTTTCCATCAACTCCTCAGATTTCAGTTTCCAGTTCAGAAAAATACTTATTTGCCTTACTATTACATGCATTTTGTTTTGCCATCTTACTCATGCGCTTAAAGTCAGAGATGTGCCAAAGCATCTTTCTGACAATGGTCCTTTATGTTGCCAACTCTGAAGGTTTTTATAAGTTTAAAATGGCAGTAATATAACTTCACTCCCTCCGAAGTACAAGGATAAAATAGCTATTTTCAAATGGCTGTAGATAACTGTAGCTATTCATTTTCTTATAATTGAATGTTAGTTCTATTGTCAACCTGAGCACATCTACAGATGCTGCTGCCATCATTTGGGAGTTGCTTAATTTATTTACCAATAACAGTGAACAAAGAATTTCCAGTCTGAAAATACGGTAAGCTCCCATCCAAAAAGAACATGCAATCATAAGTTTAGTGTCCCGGTGGGATTTTTTTGTATCTCATTTCAAGAGGAATAACCTTCTTATATAGAAAACAGGTTCCTCATCTGTACATGTACACTTCACTGTAAATCCTGCAAACAGCCTTATTGAATTAATCAGAAAAAAACTCAATGCATAAACCCTGGCCACTGCTGCTTTTGGCTTCACGTAGGCAGAGCTTAAGAGATTTTATAAAAGCATCAGGCGAGATAGTTTGCTGAGTGTAAGACACTAAGCAAGTTTTTTAAGAAAGATCAGAAAGAAGAATCATTTGAGTCTTAAAAATCACTCCTAGCTTGGAGTAAATACATGGGTCTCATAAGGTCTTTCTGGCAACTTTCCATCTTTCCAGGGTTATTTGTAATGCATAGCTTGAGAGGCACAGCAGTGTTGTGGCATCCAGTTGGTCAGAAGAAAGGGAGCATGTGGGTGGGCCAGACGTCATGTATTTTCTTGGTGTCAATTATTGCCAAAAGAGGTTATTTTAGCTGTACGGTTTATTTTGCTGAAATGTAATTATTATGCTAATTATTTCCAAATTTACTGGTTAATTATAATTCTGAGATCTCTGCCTTGGTACTTCCAGAGATGTACAAGCTGTGGGAAATGTTTCATAATATTAATATATTTCCACAACCCTAAGTAATTTGGCTAATGTTCCTACAATGCAAAATGTAACATCCTTTAACAACGAGGCATGGCTAGCTCCATAAAACAGCTAATCTGCATCAAAAAGGCATTTTACTTAATCAGATTTCACTGCAAGAAGCAAACGACTTAAAAGAAGCACAAAAGAACCTAAACGTTGGATCTTGGCTTCATTACATCATTGCACAATTCCCTTATCCCTCCATTTTCCTGGAGAATGAGGGGGTGTAATGGCTACCCCACTGTTGCTACAGGAGGTCCGTTGGATGCTGTTCCAAGGAAAATTGGAAAGCCTCTCTCAATTCTTTTAGGGATAATTGTGTGACTGAGTTCAGCAGGAAGGTTGTCCTTGATTCCTGCAGAGGCAGGATGCACGTGGGCTTCGTTTGGATTTACTAAGAGGAATGGGTTGGCTGCAAAGTTGCTGTCTCCTACCTCGAGCCTGATTTTAGATCTTCGCATGTGTCCACAGTGGATGACCAGTGATGGGAATTGTTACCTCTGGTTCCTTAGTGCCTGCACTCTCTCTGTGATAAAGGGGAAGTTTTCTTTGTAGAACGTGGGATGTTCTACATTACAAACAAACTTTCAAGATGGAAACTTGTAACTATGCAGCCCTGGCACGAGTGGCACATCTCTGATGAGTCATGGCCATTGGAAAGGTGCACTCTGCATTGTTCAGCCTCTTCAGAGGTTAAAGAGGTGGCAATCATAAATCTGGACAGAGTGGTTTGAAGCTGTCCTTGAAGGTCTCCCAACTTTTTCTTTCTTTTTTATGTTTTTAAAGAGGAAAATGTCACAGGTGGGAGATGGAAGAACTGAAATTACACCCATCAACAGGGAAATAGTGGAGAAACTGTGAGGTTGAGAGGAATTTTCTTTGCTCATTGACTTCACTTGGGACTATGGTGCTGCATAGCTGGTGAAGATTAACCTACAAAACACCTGGGAAACTTGCTGACTTTTCCTCCACACCACCCCCAAAATAGAAAAGAAGATCTGGAGCTCAGAGAGAATGCTGAGCTCCAGAAAGCTGAGTGCTTTCTACATGACTAGATTAAGGAAAATCTTGCCATCATATGTTACCCTGTGGGAACTACATTATTTTGGTATTAATTCTAATTGTGTGTATCGGATGCTTTTAGAAGTATCCTTTTCACTTCAGCTTCTCAAAAAATATATGGAATTCCTTTTAATTGGGAGTGGGAAGATGTTCATCTTCTTTTTAAATCAAGTTTTGAAATTTTCATGACTGTATATTGAAAATTGGAGCATTTGATCTGTTTATGTGTGTAAGAAATGTTTATGGAGCTTATACTTGCAGCTGTAGGATGGGAGTAGTACTGCAAGTCCCCTACTGTTACGTGCAAAGATGTTTTGATACATCTGGGAGAATGTAAGCAAGAAGGTCAGTGGATAATGACTTAATGATTTGGAGCAGAGGCGGAATTTTGGGGAGTAGTGGCAAGGCCTTGCTGGAGAAAAAGGAACAACTGGAAAATCTGAATGATGACTGAGGCTAAAAATATCAATGGGGAAAGCTGAACAAAGTTAAATGTATGCATATGGTACAATACAGTCATGTTTAACACATTTGGCTGTACCTTGGGAGAAACAGCCTGCGATTTCATGTAAATGTTCTGCCTCCCGTGTGAATCCTGGGGGGCAGAGCCCAACACAAGGGAGATATTTGTAACCCTTCCCTTCAGACTCTTCCAGTTCTAATTCCTAATACACAAGCATGAGTGATCACAAATTGTTCATATAGTTCTGTAAATATTGAAATACTCAGGATTCTGTTGTGTTTGGCATAGACATGCAATTCACTGACAACAAGACTGGACCTTTTGGTTAGTTGACAGATCATGTATAATGGAGCAAGCTGCTGCTCTTTTACATTTTCTTAAAGCCATAACCATCTTAGTCCATCTGAAAACATCCCTGCTCGACAAAGCAGAATTTCTGGGTCATATATTTTTTAAAATTATGTTAGTCATATGGCAATGTATCATAGTCAAGAGTCATTTAAAGAAAGCAGTTAAGTTGTGCCTGCTTTTGAGTGATCTACTTGGTTGGGTTAGTGCATGCTAGTGGCTTACCTTCTGCTAGCAGGTCCTTGAATTGAGGTTAGTGGCGAACAGACCAGGGGAAAAAGCTTTTATTAAATATGCCAGGATGGCATGGTTCATACTGGAAGGGAGGAAGCAGTTAAAAGAACTAGTTATTAGTTGAATGGAGCACTTTTTCTAAGCACATCCTGCAGGTTTTCATATTAGCTCGAAATCTGGACTCACCTTTTATAGGGAATATTATGCTTGCACAAATACTAGAAACTTCTTTTTTCTCAAGGCAGGATAGGACCACAATGAGGGCCTGAGATACATTTTCCTCAGTGTTTGAAATACATTGTGTGTATGGCACAGAGGTTTTGCAGGAAGTACTGTTGCAGCAGTAAGCATTGGTCAGACTTTTGGTTCTTTCTGCTTACTGAGCAGACAGTCCTAAAAGGTGGTAGCTGCTGTCAAGGGGAGTCAGTAGTGTTTCATATGGGAGGGAGCAGACAGCAAGGGGAAAATGCAGGTTGAGTGTCAGGAAAAATGTCATCAGTAAAGTCTGGAGGGTGCTTAGATGAGTGATATGTCTCCTTGGAGGGTGCAGGAGGGCTCAGGTTGAAAAGCCAAGTCTCTTTTCCTTCTCTGAAAGCTCTAGTGAGGACAGCCTGAGCTCCAGTGCCTGCTGTGCTGCTTCAGTCACCTTAGTTACTGCAGCCACTGATCAGTCCCTGCAAAAGCACCAGAGGATTGTCCCTTCTAGAAGGACTTGTTGAGTATTGTCTTCAACAACCACTTCTTGGCCCCTGTAATACTGGGGACTTGGCTCAGAGGTGGCTGAGGTGGAGAGGGAGGAGTTGGGCTGGGAGCCAGGGTGCAGTCTGTGTTCATTTATGTGTTTGTTTTTGTTTGCACAACTGTAGTTGTGCAGTGGTGACGACTCTTGCCTTTCCTTTTGGGACTGATCAGTATTGGTGGGGCCACCTGTGGGTGCAGCAGGCTGTTCTCATCCCCACAGTAACTCCAGTGAGTTCGAGGTGTCAGGAGGCTCTGACCTTGATGGCATAACACACGTAACATTGGGGAAATATCTTCCAAAAGGAAAGTTGTTGGCCATCTCTGTAGTGTCACAGCATTGCAGGATGAGAGCAAGGATTAATGCTTGAGTAAAGCAGCACGTGAGTCCACCCAGAGGGGTTTAACTGCACACACCCCTTCTCCTGCAGTGAATGCATGAATGTGTCTGTGTACATCTCTAAATTCACTGCTGCCTAATTTTCCTTCTTCAAAATATCAACCAATTTCTAGTGACAAGGAACCTAATCATCTATTTATTAAAATGAGACAGAAAGTAAGTTTGTGTGGGGAAATGTGAAGGCAGTGCACATTGATCATGCTGATTTAGGACACTACTGCCATCGCAGCATTTCCGGAGATAAATTCTTTGCAGCTAATTGCATTATAAATTCCACTAAACCATTGTCATAAGGTATTTCCCTAACATACAAGCCCTCCATCAAAAATAAAACCAAAAAGAGCAAAGGACCAGTTGTGGGGTTTTTCCTAATTAAATATTAAATGAAAATAAGAAGAGAGAGAGGGGAAAAATGCAAATCATGTTAATTAAATGCTAGATCTGTTGTAGTGGGCTAGTTTGGAATATTGTGGGACATGTTGAAACTCATAGGGATTTTCCATCTGAAAGCCAAAACAGTTGAGTCCTGAGGTCTTTGTCCTCAGATCAAGACAGTCCTGAGCTATTCCAGGATTTTGACGTCACTAAGTTTCAGACATGGTAGTCCTGGCATGTTATGAATCTTAACCATCCCAAAAAGTGACCCAGACAAGGCTTGGATACTGGACCACCTTCAAGAGAGCCCGGAGAAACTGTGGCAGTGGGATTCAACCGCCTCCTCCTGCTGTGGCAGACTGTGGCCATGGAGTTATGGTGCCTGCAGCAGGTGTCCTGGGCTAGAAACACCAATAGGAAACAGCATTCATTGTGTACAGCTGATATGAACACTTTGGGGTTCACCAGAGAGCAGTTCCCCCAAATACTCAGTGGTAGTACTTAGTAGAGTGCATTTTTCCAGGGATCTCAAAGGTTTTTCTCAAGCTGAGTCAGAAGATACAGAAGCACAGAGCAATTAATTGGATTTCCCAAGGAAGCATAGCAAGTAGTGAAGGACTGAGGATTGAGGACTTCCTTGTTTCCTAGGCTCCAGCACAAAGCATCCAACTGTTGCCCCCACTACCTTAATATTTTTTCAGGTGACTGGGAGCAAAGCATGACATTTTGTTTTCTTTCATACTGAAGGGCACAAATTCTCATTCTTTGAAAATATTTGTCACAGCATGCCTATACAAATTCTCTCCTTGTTTCCTACAACTGTTGTGCTGTGGGCTCATTTTAGAGACTCCAGGCTGGGAGACATGGCAGTCAGACCAGGAGGGGGCTGGGTCTCTTCCAGTTTTCATGGATGAGATGTTTCAGATAGTGCTCATTTCTGAAAAACTCGTTGGGTTGTTCAGCAACTGGGAAATTTCTTTGCAGGGTACTTTGGTCATAGGAAAGCTTTTCCTCCTAATGTCTTATATGAAACTGGGAGTTGTTAGCTCCCACGGTAGCTGTCAATCTGCTATCTGATTAGAAGAAAGCATTTTCTTTTCTTCCTCCTCCTCTCCCCCTCCTCACGCAGTAAAACTTCGATTACAAAGAAATTGGGAGATAAATGTGCTGCCTGTGGTCTTGTCTTTGAGCCTGGGGTAGCTGATCATTTCAGGGGTCACAGCTGGGATGTGGCTAAGCCCTGACTGTGCAACAGGCAAATGCACAGAGTGAGACCCCACTTGCCAACTGTAGTCTCCTAAAAGTTGGGCCTCCACTGGTGTCAGGTCACCCCACTGCTGCTGGGGCTGGGGGGGTATCAGGGGCTACCCCAGAAATTTTCATCTGCACCTGCTCTCACATAATTCTTGCCTTTGACAAAACCACAATGCCTGAAATTGAGTTGACTGAAGTTAGATGGGTCATTTAAAGCTAACAGAGCTGGGTTGTTCATAGACTTGAGCATTATTAATTAGTTTTTATCTTGCCCTGAGCTGGGTCAGGTATGAGGTGTTTGTCTCAAGGGGGAACTGAGGTAAAGTGGTTCCCCCAGGAACATTGAGTTGTGGCAGAACAACCATTAGGCCCCAGGACTTGTTGCCTCATTAGACCTCTCCACCTCTGCTCCTGACAGGAGAGATGCTCCTACTCGGTTTAAATGTGCTGTTAATTAAATGTGCCCTGAACATAAGGATGCTGTAGCAGCACACCTAGTGTTGACTCCTAGATCAAAGGAGTGAGTGCCCTGCACAACAGCCATTAAAGGTGCACTGCTGAGTGACAGAGACCAGAGAGAGGGATAAGAAATTTAATCCAGGGGTTATTTGAAAAAAGTTATAAAAGTTCCTCCAACAAATTCACAGATGACAGTGATATGGGAGAAAGTTGCCTAGAATTACTGCACACACACACATAAAATGTGATTTTATCCTTGTACATAGGTAACAGCTGGCATAGCAATGGGCTTTAATCTGGGGAGAGGGGGACATCTGTTTGCTGGTGGGAAGAGGGGAGGGAGAAGAGAAACATTTCTAAATTTTTGTGGTAAAAGGGGCATTTGTCATTCTCATTTTTTATGTTATTGTTTCCAACAATTGTTACATGGTTGTTAAATTTTTTGAGTAATTTTAGATTTTCCAAAAGTGACCATGATTTGTTACTTATACTGTAGCTTACAGAAGTGACACACTTAATATCGGGGGGTCCAAACCTGGATATCTACCAATGGAGATGGAGATCAGGTAAATGCACACCTGCTCTTCCAAAGAGAAAAGCTGCCTTTTGGCAACTGGTATGAGAGGGAGCTGCAGGCTGTACCATGAGCATTTTGGAAGAGGTTAGACTCAGTGCTGCCATTAATCACCAACCTTCGTGTAGGCCCAGCATGGTTTTGTGTGACAATGATGTTCAGACAACACGCCATCTACCAGGAGACTCCGGGACTCTGGAGAAGGCTCTGGGTTCCATCCCTAGCAGTAGCTGAGCACAGGTCCGCTGCAGGAGACCTGGCAGGAGCTGTGGTCCCACACAGACCAGCCCCGTAGCGAGTGCGAGGTACCCTCTTACTCTCCCAGCTGGAGGGAAGGTGGTGGTGGCCACAGCAGAGACCATGATGGAGAAGGCAGGTGAGAGGGAGCTGTCTACAGGTAGAAAAGAGTAATTATGTAGCACTGTTGCCATGCCTGTCATCTCCTCTTCTCTTTTGCAGACACTTAACAAGAACAATTTGATACCAGACGACAGGACCAACTTCTACCCGTTGCAGCAAACCAATGTGTACACAACAACCTATTATCCCAGTACACTGAATAAATATGACTACAGGCCCGAGGCCTCCCCTGGAAGGACCTTTACCAACAGCTGATGATGGACAGATCCTACAGGACTGAATAACTTCCTATATGATTTTTTTAATTGATTTTATGGACCAAATACCGGCCCAGCCTCTAGATGTAAATATTGTACAGTAGGGTCTTTTTTTTTTTTCCTTTGGTTAATTGTATTTCTTGTAAACAGCACATCTCCTTACAAGGACAAAAATGCATATGGACCATTCTGCAGAGCTTTTGTGGACATTTGGCTGGAGATGGCTCTTACTACTGCAGCTGTTTATGGCGGGAAGATCAGTGTTGTTGTCCAAGGCCAACGTTGTCGAGGAGGGGGATGTGTGCTGGGCTTGGTGGCTGCTGTGCAGCAGCACACAACACACAGGAGCACTCCAAGCAAGGCCAGAGGTGGCCTTCCTGGGGAAGTGGTGTCTGTCTGGTGAAGAGCATCCTTCCTGAGCCAGGATAGCAATGCTGTGCTGGATGACACACAGCTTGTGAGACAGACCAAACAGCACTCCATCGTGCCAACAACTTGAAGAACATTTTCTTTTCCTTTTTTTATTTTTGATTTTTTTTTAATGTTTCTGGAAAAAAAGTAGTAACTTTCTAGGGCAGTGTTCCCTTTATCTTCAACAGAATCTTTTCATATTACAGGAAATACTCTCTGCAGCCTTCTTTGGTAATATGCAGTTCAGCTGATGAGAAACAACACACAAACAAAGTGCATTATCCAAAGAAGCTTTCCAGAATGTTTCCAGTCTTAATTAAAATTATACAGGCAGTGAGACACTGAGAAAAGTAAACGTTGGAATAACATCGGAGACATGAACTTGGAGTGCCTAACAAACAAAGATGTTTATATCAGTGGAAAAAGAGATGTGATGATTGCCGCACAAGAGCCATGGGCTTATTTTCTTTCTTCCTTTTTCTTTTTTTCTGAGACAGTGTTAACTCTTTTGTTCTAGCTCTGATCCTGATTGCATCTGCCAGGAAAGACAACTTTAGAGGCCATGCTCTTCTTGTGGGAAATCACCATGCTTTGGGCTAATATTTCTTCTTGTTTTATTATTGGGTTTTAGTTCCTTTACTCTCAAAGAGTGAATAATTCTGACTTTGCAGGGGTAAGGTATTTTTGTAAGGAATGTTTCCATAGTCTGACATGACCCAGAAAGTCTGCTGCACATTCTTATAGTGTCTTCCAGTGAAATTGTAACACAGCTGAGTAATGTGCATTGTTTGCCAATATTTCTTTAATTTTTCTGAGAAAAACAACCCAACAAACAAATGCTGCTGCAGCTATTGAAGTAAATTGGGGTGGTAGCACTATTAAACAGTATATCCAGCCTTGAAATGTAATTTTGTGTATGTGTGTGACTGTGTCTATAAGAACTGTATTAGTCTGATGCAGAAGCCATGTTGTCTACAACCAGATGTTTGTCTGACATAATTGTTTGGCAAAAAGGAAACTTATTGCTGGTGCTTAATGTACAATTACATCCAGTGTGTTAGCAACGTGAACAAGTTCACCGCTGTTACCATTCAGTGTTTCTAAATATTTATAATGAACTCCTGATGCTAAGGATTTTAGAATGTCGCAATACAGAGCATGAGATAAAAGTACACCCTGAAATACGCATGAGCTCCATGTGGTCCTGAGCTTGGCTTTGTCGTCTGCATCTTACTCGAGCAGTTGCCATGCCCGTGCCTGGCCACTGACCCGGCCGTGTTCCCAGCAGTCCTGTCTGTCTGTGCTTAATTCCAGATTTCCCTGTAAGCCGACATTGATTGTTGCTCAGTGCTGTTCCTTTGCAGTGGCTTGTTTGGAAGTCCAGCTTGGGCTGTGTACTCAGCTCTTTCACGTAGGCAGCTGGTAGGAAATGAAGGAAGACTGTGTTGCTTGTGACAAGTATATTGCTTTTCCTGTGAGGAAGAGTCAGCATGGCTCTGTAAGCCTGTGTTATGGCAGTTTGACCAGAGGGCAAGTATGAAATAGCCTCCCATTTTTAAATTACTTTGTTTGACTTCAGTTTGCAGTGATTGAAGGCTGTAGGGATATTTGTAATAGAGTGGGGTCATTAGCACTGCCACAAGGACACCTTCGGCTCAGCAGTGCCCATCTTCAGCAGCTGCTTTTCTGATTTAGCAGCTGATCCTGCTTCTGCTCTGGTCCCACCAGATAAAATAGAGGGGGCAGAGGGAGAGAGAGAGGTTCTCTTAAATAGATTTTAAGCTGATACAGACGTAGAAGATCTGTCTGAAGCAACCTGCTGCAACCCTCCAAGTAGGAACGGAGGTTCGGCACTTCTGACCCCTTCCAGCAGCACAGCCAGGCAGGAGCAGCAGGAGTGAAACAGGAACACCAGGGAAGCAGGATAGCACTGGTAGCAGGTACCAGCCCCTGCAGAGAGGCTCTTCCCAGGCCCCTAAATTCCATTTGAGGAGCAGTGACTTTGTGCCTTCATGCCATGACGAGTTCACTCTGTCTCACTGAATTTCCACATTCCTGTCAGCAACACTGAAGATCCCAATTTAAAGTAATTTTAACAAGTATGTAGCCATGGGGTTGAAAATTATTATATTAGACTATCAGGATGGGATTGCCCAGATTTAGTTTATGTGATTCAGGAGAAAACACTGGCTCCCAGGATCGTTCTAGCCATGGTAAAATCAAAGCCGTCTCTGAGCTTCCCCTTCAGAAGATTCCCTGTATTGACACACTCTGCAATTACCATGCACATGGCAAGATTGCAGCTGGAGTTGGGGAGGGATGCGAGCAAGTCAAACCTTGCAATTATCTCAATTTTTTATTTTTCCTTTCTCTTTCCCCCTCCACCCCCAAACATTTTTTCCATTTTTGGAAATATTCACAGAATAACATGATGTAAACTGATTTTTTTTCCCAAAGTACTGTATAGTAGATGAAATTATTTAAGTGTTCAACTCACCAAGACAGGTGATTACTGCCATTGTGCTCAGGAGGTGGATATTGGAGGCTATTGGAGGCAAATGCTTTGAGGGTGATGCATGTGGTTGTAGTTTCATCAAGACATTCCTTCTTACCAGCCATCCAAATGGATTCAGCCCTTTTTCATGTAATTGGCAATCACAGCAAGGGGCTGTAGTCTCCATTCAAGCAGAAAGCAGAATCCAGGAGAGAGTGAAAAAAAAGAAATCAGAACACTTATTACTCAATTAATGTTTGCAGGAGAGTGCAGTTCTTTAAGGAGGATGTTAATGCGGTGTGAGAGTTGCATTTTTTATGAGCCTCTAATGCGTGGCAGGTTAATGACACCATGTACAGTGATATCTTGCAATCCAGGTAATTCAGCACATTGAGCATCAGGTCTGTAATATCTGTATCAGTTTGAATTGCTTTTGCAGCTGGATGTTAAACTTGCTAAAATTTCCTATTCCTAAGGCCATCTCAAAGTACACTGGAAATGCATTTCCTGTGGGAATATTGCTTTCCAAAGGACTCATATAATATTTTTTTTAAAATTTTTTTTTTTTTTTTTTTTACTTCTAAGACAGAAGGGGAACCCTGAGCAGTTTCTGTGTAGGTCTGGAGACACTGTGTCTCTGCAAAGCCTTTGGGTAGTATTCAGGTATACAATGTGTGAAATATGATGGAAATCTTACAGCCAAGTATGTAGTGGAAACATCTTTAATTAGGCCATTCTTTCTTTTTCCATGGAAGTGAAAAAAGCCAAAGGGGTGTGCACGATGGTGCTATCCTGGCTGTGTTGTGCTGTTGCTGTCAGGCTTTCCTTGAGCAGCTGTCACCCACCAGAAATACCTTGTGCTGCTCACTAACATACAAACCACTCGATGATCAAACCATCGCGTAAGAGGTGCTGTTGCTCCAAGGGTGCGCTTGAATGTTCAGCATGTGAGCCAGGGCTGCTCTTAAATATATGAACTGTACAGATACTATAGGAGAAGAACATGTATTGTCTCTCCACTAGTGTTCCTAATGCCTTACGTTCAGAAAACAAAGTATTTGGTTTGAAATCAACAGAGAGCAGGAATGGAGCCCGTGTCTGACACAAACAATTTGATGGCTTCAGTGATAATCTGATGTTCAGCCCACCTGGAGAGAAAACTGCTGTCCATTGAGATTGATTTATTCTTTGTACCAAATGTAGTGGGGGAGAGTTATATATATATATAAAAATATATATATAAAAATGTAAATGTAAAGTTTGTGTAACAACTTACTCTTTTTTTGTAACAGTGTATACATCTATCAGTGGATAGATACAGTATATATTTATAATATATACACACGCAATATATATATTTAGCAAAATGCCTGCAGAGGAAACTTAGAATAAGAAAGGCAGTGCTGGTATTCAAATACCACAGGGACAAAGTGAAGAAAAAACCCTGTAAAAATCTAGTGTCCTTTCTGTTAGGTTTAAAAACCCATTTTTGAGGTAAATGAAATATAATTTTTTAATTGAAAAGTAAATTGATTTTTCTAGTTAGAAATGCTGATTCTCCCCTGAATCATTCTGGTTAAGAGTGATTAAGAAAAAGATACTTGTTACTGCTTATATTTTCAGAATAAGCTCCCAAATTTCTCATGTGTATCCCTCTATTGTTTTTCTAATTATAAGTAGGGAGTAATCGTGCAAAGAAAATTAAAATAGCAAGTAGGAGTAACAAATCTTGTACCATTAGAGCAAAAGACATCATCTGTTAGAACAGGAAAACTGTCATCTTCCATGTTTAAGAAGTCAGTAACTGCCTTCTGAGTTAATGATCTGCATTACAAGCCTTGCCTTATGGTCACACTAGGAGATTTTAGTACAAAATTTGGAAAAACAGAAAGCCTGCAAACCCATGGCTTTTGGTTTTCAGAGAGCTCCAAAAAAAGCCACGGGCCCATGGGAGTCAGGCACGTGGTGCCCTGTGTGTCTCTGAAGCTTTCTGCTTAGTGGCCAAGGCTCTGCATCCATTTCTTGCCCTGTTGATCCCATGAGCCAGCCCATAGGCAGCCCATATGCACGGCAGGGCACAGCAACCCTTGGAGCTGTCTGGTATAAGAGAGTAATACCCAGTAAATGGGGTTTGAAGAATTTTTTTTTTCAACAAATCACTTTGTAATGCCCTCATGACCAAGCCCAAACTCCAACAGGTGAATCTTTCCCTTAAGCTTGTTAAGAGGAAACATCAGGTGGCTTCAAGAGCAGTTTTGGGGTAGGTTTGAGAGAGGTTTCTGTCCAATTTTGCGTTGCCTGATTACCAGAGCCTTCAAAACTCGACAGAAACCCCTCTGGAGGTGGGTCCTTGTGGGACTTACCCACTCTCACATGTTCTATCTGGAAATTCGTCTTTTGGACCCTTTGGGAAATATTAGTGTCTGTATTAGTCCTGCTTGGAGGAGCAAAACCAGCAACCCACTATTTACATAGCCACGAATATAAGTGCTCAATTGCATTCAACATAAGTTTGGGTCTTGAACTTTTTGTTTTTAACATTCTGCCTCCAGCCTCAGCTGCAAACTCACCCCTGCTGTTTGAGAGGGTTCAGTGCTGTAAGAGCAGCATTTGGCTTTCTGCAGGTCCCAGCCATGATTTGGTTTTAAACAAATCTGATTGTGAAAAGTATAAATGCTGCACTCTTGGTTCTGACAGCTCTGTAATCCAGCAGGATGCTGCTGATTTGCAGGCTGTAGAGTCAAGCAGAGGATGGTGTGGACAGACCATTAATAACTGAAGCAAAAATGTTATTAGTACCAAAATGTCAAACAATGTAAAAGCCAGCCAGCTGCTCGGCAGGGTGCTTTCTATCCACACCCCTCCTTAGACAGCATCCAAACCTGCCCATAGCTAAAAGTGATGTACTTAAATAGGAATATTCCTACAGAGGAAGCTTTAGGGAGGATGTATGGTATGTGAGGTGGAAATGATAGGATTTAGCTTGTAGTTGAGGTGGGGGAGTGACAGATGCAATACTGGATCTTGGATACATGGGAAACAATTATGCCAACACAGAATGCTTGCCCCAAAACAACAAAACCTGAAGAGTATTATTGGACTTTGTTGTGAAGGCACATCACCCTTCCTATGCAATTGAACTTGATGGTACTTTAGCATAAAGGTGACCTAGACTGTAATCACTGCCTTTAGACACTGTGAATTTTTTTTGGGTACTCTGTATTTTTATATATTGTACAATGTAAAGAATAATTCAGAAATAAAACAGAACAACCTGACAAGCCTGTGAGTTATTTCCCCTTCGTGGACAGTGCGTGGCGCGTCCGGGGCTCCTGACAGCACTGGTACAATGGGTCATCAGGAACATGGAGGAGCTTCCTCCTGACCTTGGTGGCTAATGGCAATGAAAAACCACTCAGCTGCTTGAGCAGAGATGGGGAGTTGAAGCATCCTTCCTCCCTGTCTGCACTCTGGTTCCATCCTGAGGCTCAGGTTTGGATTACGTTTGTCATGACTTGTAGGCTGTGCGGACACAAAATTTTGTGACTGAGTGTTACACCAAAGGTTGTCCCTGCAATTCGCCTCCCCTCCCTCATGAGCTCCACGCCAAACCTGGGGTGCATTTCAAAAATTCTGTTTCTTAATAAAGTGCCCAGTGAGGTAAGATCTAAATTTGGGGTGCCGAGTCCTTGTCCAGTTCTGCCATACATGTCTCCCCTCTGCTCCCCAGCTCTCCGCAGGTGACACCGAGTCTCCAAGGGCACAACTGCTCTCCATGCCAAGGAGATCAGCTGGCTGCAGCCAGCAAAAAGAGGCTCATCCTCTGCAGAGCCTCTGAGCTGTACGTGCTCAGCTGCAATGAAATCCTGTCACTGCTCCTGCTCATGCCCTACATATTGATGTAAAAAGTTATAAAAAGCTGAGGGACACGTTTTGATTGAAGGATGATCGTAGCCTCGTATTGAAGAACGTTATAGCTCTTGTTGGATTTATTAATCAAAGTAAAGACCATGAAAAGTGACAGAGTTGGGAACATTTTAGTTTATGTTCCGATACAGCTCAAGACTTATATTGAAGTTCCATACAGAAAATTACACCATAATGTCATAAAAAATAGATTGGATTGCTAATAACCTGAAACGTGCTACACCTGCATACATAATACTTTAATCCTACTAAATCATAAGCTATCATTTGGGTGTTTTCATATTCTCAAGTGTGCATATAGGAATTTCTTTTCAATGCAGACCATTAAAAAGTAATTGAGAGGCACAAGATCCATAAAAACAAACTTGCTGTGAGTAAGATAGATTTTTTTTCCCAGTTAGGTTGCACAATAACTCAGGGAGGTCATTTCTGAACGGTTTTGTTTTGCATCAAGACACCTCTCCACACAATTAGAGCAAAGTATCATGTTGGAACCAATTTCCAATTTCCTTTAAATCTGTCTGCCACCACGTTTTTTTTCTAGTTGCTAATTTGATTCATTAACATAACAGTTTGACTTTTAGCCTCAGTAAATTTTGTTCTCTCACTATGCATCCCAACTGTACACTTTTCCCTCTTTAATTCTTAACTATGTGTCAAACAGCAAAAGTTTCATTATCTTGCAGGTTCCCTGACAGTTTTTTATGAAGCCAGAGCCTCAGGGCTGTGCTGGTGGGCTGTGAGCAGCACCCGCTGCCCATGGGTTTGCTGGGGAGCACCTGCAGCAATGCTGGTAAACGAGGGGGGGACAGGTCAGGGTGTGAAGCTTTCTGTGGGAACAGCACTGACAGCCACAGTCTCACAGCCCCCCTCCAGCCTGCCCTTGGCAGCGCTCAGAGGTTGAGTGTAAGAAATGTGGGAAAAGGAAAAAGCAGAAGTTTCCTCGTAAGTCATGTCTAGTCTACCTGTTCCTCCCAGCTGCCTACAATAGGTGCTTTAGGGACGTGCTGTGCCAGATGGTGCAGTGACAAACTTGTCCTAGTCCTGTCCCTCCATATGAAGCCCATTTGCTGGTTTTTTCTTCTCTATCAAGGGATGGAAACATCCATGGCTGGTGGGGTACTTGCTTGGGCAAGTTATGGAGGCAAGGAGGGGCAGGGAATTGCTGCCCAGCGCAGTTAACACCAGTGCTAAGTGAAAATGCAGGAGGCAAGGACTTGAATGAAGGAGCTGTACCCGTCACAGAGCAGCTGAGCAGATGCATTTGGGCACCAGGGCATTATCCAGAGCAAGTTGTGTCAGACCACATTTATTTCCTCCTCTGAACAGAGGTGTCCTGCACATGGCATGGAAATAAGAAGTATCATACAGCCTGATTTTAGTAAGGTTTTTGACTTTCTCATAAATGACCCTTCTATGCTCCCAGGACCAGTGTCCAGGCAGAGCATCGTGCAGACACACTCCTCAGAAAGCAGTCAGGTTGTGGCAGTAAAAAAAGCCTCAAGTGAGTCCCCTAATGCCATGCCCAGCACCCCTACTAATGCTCAGCACCCCAGCCACTACCCACATTCCCACCAGTCTGCCAGTCCCCCCATCACAATGTGATCACAAGCCCTGGCTCTAACTCCTGAATTTTCCTCTGCCCGTGCAAGCATTTCACTCGGCTGTGAGAGCCCATGTGGCTGTGCTGCTGTGACCAGTCAGGGGGACAGCCCCCAAGCTCGACAGTCCCTGAGTCAGCTTAAATCAGCTCAGTGCAGCCACCCCACAGAGAGCAGTGCAGAGCAAGCACCTCCTCAATGTGCCAGAGTCAACACTCAACTGCAAAAGCTCCACTTCCCATGGTGTCTTGTGTGTGTTTCCCCCTCGAGTGTACAGCTGGGAGACTGCACACTCCCAAACACACAGCTCAATTACCAAAAGCTTTGGAGATTCATTAAAAATGCTGTTTTGCTAACAGTTGAAATGCATTTTGACATGGTGTTATTTTATTCATTTGTAAGAAGCCACTGACGGAGTTGTCACTGCGCTTTCTGTTTAAAAAACCTAAGATTCAAATTAGTCAAGAAGATGACAGAGTTCAGAGGGAAAAAACCCAACTACACCCATACACCCCACCCCCTCACCCCGTCCTTGGCCAGATTTCAACCCTTCAATCTGCTGACAATATCCTCAAACCAAATGATTCTCTTCTAGAGAAAGGATTGAACCAGGCTAAGATTTTGTGTTTTGAGATAAAAATATAAAGCTGGCCCTTGTCAGCTGGGCAGACTCTTGCCTTTTCCTGCTTGTCCTGGTGTGCTTGCAGGACAGGTTTATTTTGTGACCCAGAATTTTATCACCCTTTTTTTGTTGCGATTGACCCTATGTCAATCCCCTCACGGCAGCAAACACGTGTGTAAGATCAGCTGGCTTTCATTTTAAAACTACTAAGATGACAAGGGAGCATTGGTGTGCTGTACACCAGCCACATCCATCCCTCAGCTCCTTGGCGTGGATCTCCACAGAATATGGAAGATGCAACTCTTCGGATCCTTGCATCAGCTGAGGCAGATCTGGAATCCAGCAAACGCTTAAAGCTCCTCCTGGCTGAGCAGCTGCACTGCAACATTGTCACCCTTCAAAATAACTTCTCTGCAGATTTTCAAGGTCAAACTTCACAGTTTATGAATCGTCAATTAGCTGGAAGCAAAAAGTAGTCCTGGTTTTCCATCACTCTGGAGACAGTGAGGTGCCTCCCAGACCCGGGGTTAGCATCACCCACAGTGAACAGCAACAGGTTGTTGAGGTTCCATCCATCTAACCTTGCTGTATTCTTTCATTTTTAAACCTCCCATAGTCATTTCCTTGCTGTCATGGAAATAATGGAGCCGGCAAAGGATTGCTCCCCTCTCAAGCGCAGGGTAATGAACAGCCATCAGAAACATTTGATATTTCCATGATGTGAAGCATCAATGGCCACAGATGTACCCATTTTGGCAGTACTGAATTTACTGTCACGAGCAAGCGATCTGTACGAGAGAGCAGGCACAACGCTGATACACTTTTATTACCCTGGAAGGAACCACATTATTGTTTTCTATTTTCACATTTCTTAGCAACAACATTTTTTTGTTCATAGGTTTCTTCCTAGGAGCTCGGCTGGAATTATT
Source organism: Pipra filicauda (assembly GCF_003945595.2). Lineage (NCBI taxonomy): Eukaryota > Metazoa > Chordata > Aves > Passeriformes > Pipridae > Pipra > Pipra filicauda. Next base: position 1,885,640 of record NW_024103541.1, on the reverse strand, counting down.
TTTATGTTGTCCCCAATTTACATGCTGACTTACATCAGCCTGTCCTCAAGTGAGAGCCTTGCTTTCTGCCTGAAAGCCTCCTGGCAATTACTACTGTCTTCTGCTGATCCATCACTTCTCTGGCACTGGAGGGAACCTCGCTGCCTGGCAGAGGCCACCCGTCCTGGGGAGCAGCTCAGTCCCTGGCAGTCCCTGCCATGCCAGGTGCTGCTGCAGCCAAGGAGGGTCTGGAGCTAAGAGGTATGGACTCACGCTCTGAGCATCATTTCTGCACACCAGCCCACGGGCCCACACTCGTGGCCCAGCCAAGATAAAATCACCTCTAATTACCACGAGTGTACAAGGTAGCATGAGCTGCAATGCTTTATCATAGGGTCAGACATATGCTGAAAATCTCTCTCAAAATGTTTTTTTGTGCACTTCAGTGTCAGTGAAGGCATTTCTGTATGAGATTGTGCTGATCTAGTTCACATTTCTGCTGCTCATCCACTCACTGCAAACCTTCCAGAGCTGCTTTTTCCTTTACCACTATCACCCTTTCCCCTTCCTGCAGCAAAATTCAGCTGCAAAGCTACATTCATAATGCCAACCCTCAGCTCTGCAATCAAAGGCAGGTTTAGGAGAGCCCCGGGAACAGTTTCAGGTTCAGAACACAGTGGGGTCACTTTGTTGGCTGTCAGATGTCCTGCACTTGCCTGAGCCCCACTCACCAGGGTCCTACTGAGGCAACATTTCCCTGTGTGTTGCCCATGGGGAGGTTTGCATCCCCTGCCCACTGCCTTTTAGTGCCTGAACCACTTATTGTGGCTGTAGGTCTGTGACCAAGCAGTTGGATGGACAGACAGAGGGAGGGACAGGCTTACTCACAGCACAGCCCTTGCAGCCCCCAGGGAAGGGGTCCAGCCCATCCTGGTGCCACTGGCAGAGCTCCCACAGCCCTAGGACCTGCCTGCAGATATGGAGAGAAGAAATGGAGCAAAGCAAGAAATCTCCCAAAGAGAAACCTCACTGTGACAATGGGACCTACAAAGCCTCCTGGGGCTGTGGGGCCCTGCTCCCCATGTTCGTTTGACTCCTGAAGAGTTAAGGTGTTTTTTGCAGCCCTTAGCCAAGGATGACTTCAGTGGGTGACTGGCCCACACCAGGAGAGGAGAGCGTGCTGCTCCTGGCAGCTTGCATGAGGAGTCCTGGCATGGTGCATGCTCTGGGGCTTCCCCTCTGTCTGCTCAAGCTCAACTTGCAGCAAAAAAAAAAGAAAAATCCCTGGTTGGAAATTTGTGTTCATGTGGTGGTGGGTGCCGAGTAACATCAGCGGCGTGTCAGGTAAAGGAGAATGCCTTGGGTCCCAACGAAACTCCCTGATGGCAGCCCAATCCATGCTCCTGGAGCAGGTAAAGCACCACTGCTGCTTGGCTCTCATGACCCAAGGGAGGAGGGTAAAGACAGGCCCACCTACATTTGGGTGCTGCTGCTCATCTTTCCCAGCATCAGCATCGCTTGGTGCTGGGCTGCAGCCCAGAGATGCCAAAACACACATACTCAGCATTTACAAGTGGCCCCAACTTTTCCCCCAGCCTCTGCTGATCCCACGGCCATTAGACATGAGGTATATGTGAGCAGTTCACCCACATCTGCCCACATCTGGGCACAGCACCAACCTGGCCCCAGCCCAGCTGCTCCCCCATGTGTAACTGCAGCGTGGTCGGAGAGGGAGCCACCAGTGAGCTCCCAGCAGGGACGTGCAGATCAGGAAAGGGAGAATAAATGTCATTTATGTGCCAGGGAAACAGCAGAGTTTAACAACAGTAAAGATAAAATAGAAACTGGGAGGAAAAAAAATTCAGAGAAAGAACAAGCACAAGGGCTTCACCAACACACAAAACTGTATCAGGGATCTGAGATGGACCCTCAGTTCTCATCCCCCTGAGGACGGAGATTTCTGTAACACGGCAAAGATAAATACAACTGGGAACTGTATCATTAGAGACGCTTTAAGCTCCCATATATAGCCTGGAAAGAGACTGTTGCTAAGAATAGTGGGGCCCAGATATTTCACGACATGAGAGTTGACAGATTTCTTCCCAGAACTAATAGGATGTGAGGCTATTTTAAACTTGCCCTGGTAAATAGTCAGGGCATTATTGAAGCGTTGGTCCTAGAAAATAAACATGGATCAAGAGATCTCAGGTTGGGGCCATTTCAATTAAATGCAGGATAAACACAAGGAAGGTTATTATGAAGGGTCTCCTTTCTAACCCTGAACAGAGACACTGATGGTGGGAACCAGCAAAATCAACTGGCTTGCAGCATCCTGAGCCATGAGCCTGGATGAAGCAGCGTGTGAAATCAGAGTTGTGATGGTGTGGTGGTGCAGCAGGGGCTGCCACTGCCACCAGCCCCTTCCCCTCCCTCCGCCCCCTACTGTCTGGGGCCCCTCTGCCCCAGCCCACCTCCTGCATCCCTTGGTCTGTGGGTCCCTTGGTCCAACACCAGTGTCAGACTCCCACCCTAAAACATCACTAAAAGTGATGGAAATCTTTCTGTTGGCTGGGTTGGGGGGTTGGATGAGGCTACATTAATTTAGACTAAACAACCCCCATTCTGTAGCAGTATCTGCAGTGGGTTTTGGCAGAATTATAGCAGAAATAAACTATTCCCTTGTGTTTTCTTGGAACTCATGAACAGTGATGGCAGCAAATCTGAGTAACCTCTTTAATGTGCAACAACCAGTACGTAAAATAACACGCACTTCATGGTCAGAGTCCAGTTTTAAATAGAAATGACATGGTGGATACATTACATTGACAAGTATATAGTGCTTTCAACATTATTTTCTCAAAAATAAAAATAGACCACATCGGAATATTGCATACAAAATGTAGAATTTGCCCTAAAATTCTATCAAATCATTTAAAAAATTACAAAAGTAAAATGCATACAAACTCCAGTAAAACTGAACAGTCTTACAAGTCAAGGATAGTTTACAAAGATGCTCTCCAACATGCAAAACCCTCTTCCTTCTCCATATGTTCATGCAGTTCAAAAAGCCCCAACTGCTAGGTGCATCCCATAATTAAAAGCTTGGTTTTTTCCACCTTATCAAGTACTTTTCTAAAATGCACAGCAGAAGACATTAAACTTGGTAGAGGAACAGAGATTTTAATCTAGCAAATATCATAGGCAGAGAAAATCAATATATTTGGAAAGTACATGGTTATCCTGGGGGAAGCAGGAGCTGATGGCTGGCTGCCCGTGGGGACACCGTGCAGCTCTGCTGGGCTTGCTCAGGTGACAGGGTGGCAGCAGAAAGGTCGGGGCACACAGAAGTGCAGGCAGGGGTTGAAGCAAGGAAGCCAACTCTGTTTTTGCATCATGGCTTAGACTGCACATCCAGAGCATCCCTGCCCAGGGAGGGACATGTGGCATCCCCATCCCATTACAGGTGGGGAGAGCAAAGCCCCCCATGCACAAACAGCTCTTCCCCAAGGCTCTGAGCAGCTCTGTGACAGATCAAGTGCAGTGCCCAGGCTCTCACTATCCACCCCAGTGTCACACAAACCTGCACATCCCCCTCTGCAAAGGAAAACATGGGCTTGGGTTGTTTTGGCTTTTACAAAGAGGTGGACTAAGGTTGGAGAAGTGGCCTCAGCCTGAAGGGAAAAGCTCCCCAAAAAGCAAAAAGGTTTTGCTGATGATATTTTCTTCATGTAGCAATACAAAGTGAGTGCAGTGAGTCTGTCCAGATGTTAACAAGTGGATAAATCACATGGAGGAAGCCAGTGGGGAGAGAGACTATGTAGGCAGCAGTTATTGCAGAGAGCAAATCTGCACACCTTGGAAAATCAGTGACTCCAAGCCATGTGCCATCACTATAGCTGTCCCTGCACACAAATCACATCACAAATAGAAAACAAACATCAGAAACTCATCCTTGAGGAAGTAAAAAATGAGACTCTTAATTGGGCTTCAGAAGACACCCCTCCTGTGCAAATAAGCCAGGCGCCCACCAGCATCACACCTCCTGGGCATCCTGGCTCAGCGCTTCCCTTCTCCCACTCTGCCCTGGTTGCTGCCCCCCAGCCTGGGCACAAAGTTTCCTGCAGTGCTGCTGGGACTGAGCAGTGAAGAAGTGGTGCTGGGGCTGCAGAAACAGGTCCACACTCCAGAGCTGGGGGGGCGCGAATTGCTCCAAACACGTTGTGATCCCAAGTAATAGGCAGGAGCCAGCACATCTGTGCAAATATTTGCTTTTGCTTGTCAAAACTTTGGACAGAGTTACATTTCTTCCTCTATTTATTGGTTTCATCTGTCTTGAAACACAAACTGCAAAAATTGTGAGCAGATTGACATCTTCTTCTGACTCCACTGGGGCTGTGCCTGCTCTGTGACAGTTCTCCTCTGCTGGTTGAACTGACACTCCTGGAGGGAGCAAGGCAGGTATTCCTGTGCCACTCACAACCCACCTCACAGCAGTAATTGTTGCAGGGAAATGACTGGGGCCTCTGTGGATAGCTATGATCCCTCACACCTGAAGCAGTGAGCCTGCAGGCTGTCTGTCTGTCTGTCTGTCAGGAGGCAGCAGCCATGAGGCAGCATTTCTGCCTGCGCATGTTCCCCTCCTCTTCCTCCCAGCCCCGATGTTGGGATCCACAGACTATGAAGTTCTTGTGTGTTTTGGCAGGGTCAGCATCTACCCTTGCACGACTGTGCATCCATGCACGCGGTGGCCTCCTTGCATACCCCACATCCCAGCTCTCCCATGTGGTCCTTCAAGAACACTAAGAATTGGTGGCACCAACATCAAATACTAAATCAATACCAAATATTCATGTAGAGTTCTATACCAATGTAGTAGTTGTCCTGCTAAGTTATTACAATGGTCCATACTTAGTATAAAAGAAAACTCCCCAAGCATAAAAATGCCTTTGTCATAGATACTTACTAATATTTGCAGGTGACCCAACAGGAGAAATGAACAATTAAAGCCCTGCTGTCACAGCATTACAGAGCAGTTACATCTACTGTGCAAACTGTGTAATTCCCATTCATATTTCAGTCACTGCTCACAATTAAATTGCATTTCTCTTTCTTGTAACAGCTAATATATGCACATCAATCAATTCTGCTTGTTTATGTTGCAGCGCAAGGCTACCCAGTCACTTGCTCAGTTTACTGTAGAACAAGCCAGGCATTAACATCCTCATCACTTCAAACCTTCGAATTTTATATGATCAACTCAACATACTATTTCACTGTTGAGATGCCTCCTGGAACCAGGCCCCTCCCCTTACTCAATCCACCAGCCTGTTGTTCTCCCCAGGTTACCACTGCAAACACTGACACAGCCTGGGGTTTTCCAACCCACTCCAAGATTGAAGACATCCCACTTCCACTCATTTCAGCTCTGTCAGACAGTTGAGAGTAACTCCAGGATGCTGTGAGCCTGAATACCTAACACACACAGTGTCTAGCACCTTGGTCTCTCTAGGTGTGGGAGCTAAAATTACAAGTTTCAGGCAAATTACAGTCTTTTTGTAACAGATTATTAGTTCACAATATTTGCAGAATCCTTTGGGTCTGCACTTTCTTCCTGCTGGCATGATTTTCTAAAAAATCCCTACTTTTATGTATATTAAGCACATGGCCAGCCAACCCATCCCTCTAGAATTGGCCTGGGAGCACGGAAGCTCTTCTCCACACCTCCAGCTCAGGGGAGCAGGCAGCCACAGGGGAAGGTGAAGGAATCAAGAGGAATTAATGGTAACAGCAGTAACCAGAGACAGTAACCAGTGCTGCAAGTGGAGCCTACATATTCTAATCCTGAGCCTCCTCATGAGCAGCATGGAAGCCAGCACTGCTCTGCAGCTCAGGAGAAGAAAAACCAGCAGCACTGGAAGCTGAACCCAGAGTGTTACCGATCCAAACAGAAACTAGAGGAGCAGCCCATATTTAAAATGAACTACTAAGAGAGAGTGGTCACTATGGAGCATCCTTCCCAGCATTTCCAACACAAACCATAACACATTTACCTGTGGTTAAGGGGCCCAGCACTGCTGGGGAAAATGTTCTTCAGGGCTGTGAACTTATGGGCCACGAAGAGGGGCAAATACTTTGGCTCCCCAGGGCGCCTTCCTCTGCTGGCAAGTCACAAGCCACACAGCAGCCAACATCATTACTGGTTCAAAAGTTAGAGAGACTTTGAACTTTCACTCATTATTAAAACATTAACTGTTTTGAGTCTATTCTGCACTATTGCTAATTGTATAAGCACTGTTTAGGGTTCTCCCTGAGCTCTCAAACTCAAACTTCTATCAAAATGCAGTCATCCTGGCAGCTTGCACCCTTTGTAAATCCAGACAAGGGTGGACCAAGTGATAACACTTATCCAAAAATATTCCTATGGGTTGAGTTGGGTTACTGACATGAAATGGACTGCTCCTCCACTGAAGGATGCTGCTATGGGGCACAGATGGGGATAAAATATTTTTCTGAGATCTCAGCAAGCACATCTACAATCCTCACCTGTCCTGAGCCAGACTTGCTAATAAAATAAAATCCTTACAGTGGCAGAGCCTCTGGAATAACAGATATAAGAAGGGGAAAGTAGTTACTGCACAACTTCAATTGCAGCTGGAGAGATGACTGAGTGTGTGAGAGGAACAGCTTTCCAGGTACCCAAGTCAGTGCAGAAGGGGCAGGAGGTGCTCCAGGCACTGGAGCAGAGATTCCCCTGCAGCCCATGGTGAAGACCACTGGGAAGCAGCTGTGCCCCTAGAGCCCATGGATGTCCATGGGGGATCAGAGATCCACCTGCAGCCTGTGAAGAACCCCATGCCAGAGCAGATGGATGCCTGAAGGAGGCAGTGACCCTGCAGGAAGCCTGTGCTGGAGCAGACTCCTGGCAGGATCTGTGGCACCACAGAGAGAGGAGCCCATGCTGGAGCAGCTTTGTCAGCAGGACTGTTCCCGAAGGTCTGCACCCTTTGGGAGGGATCCACATTGGTGAAATTCATGGCAGACTGTCTCCTCTGGGAGGGATCCCGTGCTGGAGCTTTGGAAGAGTGTGAGGAGTCCTCCTCAAGGGATGAGACTGTGTGATGATCTAACCACATTCTCCATTCCCTGTCCCCCTGCGCCTCTGGGGGGAGAAGGGAGAGAAAACCACAAGTGAAGTTAAGCCCAGAGAGAAGAGAGGGGTGGGGGGAAGGTGTTTTTAAGATTTGGTTTATTTCTCATTATTCTATTGTGATCTGATTGCTAATAAATAAACTAATTTCCCCAAAAGTCTGTTTTGCCTGTGATGGTAAATGGTAAGTGATCTCTCGTCCTTATCTCAACTCGAGCTCTTGGTTATATTTTCTCTGCCCTGCCCAGATGAGGAGGGCAATGACAGAGTGGCTTTGTTGAGCACGTGGCATCCAGTCACGATCAACCCCTCACACAGAGAAACATCTACCAAAGCACTGGGATTGCAGTGAGCAATTCACACTGACTCAGAAAAACAATCACCGAGGTTTAAAACAAGAGGTTCACTCTTCTCCCCCGACTAAGGAGAGCCTGCATCTGGCAGCACTGACAATTATTTTGAACTGTTTGATGCTTTCTGGAACAGAGGCAGAATAGGTTATAGTCTGAACACTGCCTGAAGTGCTTCTCCATCTTAAAATAGTCAGGACAGTGAAAGGATTAGAAATCTCTGTCACTCGGGACAGTGCCTGAGCTGTGCAATTTTAATCTTAATATAGCTACAGTAAATTGCAGAAACAGAGCTCTGAAGAGCCATCCAAGCTTGCAGTTCTGCCATGACAATGCAACTCCAATCAGACTCTTGGCAAGCGATCCTTGGTTTCAGAAGACAATAGGTAGCAGCAACTACTGGATACTGAAACTATTCCAGGCACTAAAACATAGTAAAAAGAAGTTGGATAGTTAATACCATTCATCCAAAAAACAGTAAGAGGATGATGCCAGTGGATCTGAACATGCTGTTTAGACTGATTTAGTAATCCCCATGTAGGTTAGCTCCGTTTCCACAAAGAGTCTGCTTCAAGACAGAAAAGATCATTTAGTAGCTGATAAAGGTAATGAGCTAAATCCATTTTCAGTTACTCAGTAAATATATCCATTGGTCTGAAAACATAAAAGCAGAGAACAGCTCGTTTTATTTTACTGCACAGACACACTCCTGAGTTAAAGGTCTTAGTGGCATATTCTCTCTGCAAAAGGAGAGCAGGCAGAACGAACAGATTTGTGTCTGAAAAGTAGCGCTCAGTTCAGGGTTTATTTGAGTGAGCTTACAGCGTTGGTGTCACCCCAGGGCCACAGAGAAGAGCGCCACACTGGAGCAGAGGGTGCTTGATTCAGACTTCTGCAGACACAGAATCCTGCACACCAGGCTCCTCCAACACGTGCACCCACCCCCTGTGATAAAGCTGCCACGACAGGAAATCATTCGCCCCCCCAAAAAAATTCATGTCGCAGACAGCGTATGCTCGTGTTTCCATTCACAGCAGTGACTGGCTTAGTTACAAACAGGCAAACCACCATCCCCAGACAGGATCACTTAAAATAAACCTATGTAAACACATACCCTTATATAACTTATATATATATGTTATATATATAAGTTTTATTTGTGTATACATAGATATAAATATGCACGCACACACACACGAACATACCCCCGTAACAATAAAGCACGGAACACACACACACGGAAATATTGTAAATGATGCTGAACTGAAATCTAAGAATATAATTAAGAAATTATTAGCAGGTTTAAAAATTGATTTAAAAAACTATTCAAAGTGTCTTTAATATTTATGTTCAAGTAAGGGCCAGAATGACCACAGATTAGTATTGATAAAAAGAGCTGGCATTAATTTCCCATATTATGCCAGAACTCATGAGTTATTTCTCATTGTCATTTCGCTATCAGCACACCTCATCAACTAGAAAGATTTTTTTTTTTTTAGGAAACAGTGGTTTCTCAAGACTTGGGTTACAAACAATATTGTTTAGGCACCCTCAATCATTAACTATTTCTAAAATCCACACACACCTTAGAGTATCAGAAGAGAACTAGCGGGACTCAGACATCCACATCCACAGTATTCAGTGTCACAAACAGGTCTTCACAGTAAAAAAGGCAGTACTGGAGACAGGGGATGGAAAGGTGACACAGTGTGGCTTTTAAAACAACATTTAGCAAGAGTGACTCTCCAGTACACCACAAATGTTCCATATTCAGGAGATATGGAACCACAGTGGTATTTCAGAGATGACTGTGGGTGCAAGTTGGGATTCAGTGGCAGCTAAAGCTATTGTTTACTTGTGCTCCAGGGTGATTACAAACACCTCTAACAACACTGCAAGGATTATTTGGGATATTTAGTATGGCTAAAAACCCTGGTACCAGTGTCTTATATCAGAAATCACTTTATTAGAATGTAAATGTAGTGTACTGTTTAATGGACATTCAATATATAAATGACTAGTGACTTAGAAGAGATCTTAAAGAAAAGATTTTTTTTCCTTTCTCTTTTTCCTTTTGTTAAGATTATTTCTTATTTCTATTCTGATAGAAGACTCCAAAGATTACTGGTACCCTGGTGCATATAACCGTAAGTCAGCACACAGGCACACACACACACAAAACATACACCTCACTGCAACACATCAACAGCCCCTTAAATAGAGAGCCCCAGCTCTGGCACTGGGACCTGAACAGCAGATATATTCTCTTTGTGCATTTTGGCATCATTATCACCACTCAAGTTCCACATTTACAGCAAATCAAGGTGGTCTTGAACATAAGAACAACCCGTCCCTCACCCTCTCTAAATAAAGCCACGATTAAGTCTTGTAATTTCTTTGTGTTTCTGCTGTCCAGCTGTGCAAATCCAGGCAGATGTGCAGACTGCAAAGCTGACTTCCAGTCTCTTCCAACCCCTCACCAGTCTGGCGTTATCACACAGAGACGACAACGTCGAGATAGAGTCTGTCGTAGGATTCGCGGAAGCACAGGATGAGGAGCAGGCTGAGCAGACACGATCCTGGCAGGCACCAGTTGAACCAGGAAAACTCTGTAAAGCAGAACAGAGACCCAACCTCAATTATCAAACATGTTCTGTGTTTAAAGTGACCAAAACTTGGATTGATGGCTGTTTTAAAGGAAATTGCTGTGTTCTGAACAAAATCCTGACAGCCCTTGATTGATCAATGGTTGACAAGGTCTACGAGACTTCTCCATGGATGCCTAAAGTTATATATATATATATATATATAGCCAATGCCTCCTAATGTTAATCCTACTTATGCAACCTGTCAATGAAGAGAACAGGGAAAAAAAAATAAAATCTATCATTGCTAATGGAGAATAAAGCACTTCCAAAGATTCTACTCATTAGTTCTTTGATTTCTATGGATTGAGAACTAAAACAAATTAAAAGTGTAGGAAAAAGTTGGATTTGATTTTGAATCAAACCTGCTACATCATATAAGGAGGGAAAAGCAATTCCTCAGAAGAAACCTGTGCTTAGTACAATCAATTCAATTTAAAACTAGTTGCAAAAACAACTCCCCAGAAGCCTCTTTTTAGCTGTTAGATGTAATGTACTGCTCTTAAAAGGTTGTGTTCCATATTCAAGAAATCCTATCATCTGATATTTGCCTACTAATTAACAGTTTTATTCATTTTTTTTCAAACTAAGTGCACCACAATTTCCTTTTTTAAAAAGAATCTGTCAATTTACTGAAGAAATATTAATTTCACTGGAGATATTGTTCTATTTATTTTTTAAAATTTTCATTTATTATTATTACTGATTTAATTTTACAGAACCTAAACTCTCCCTCAAGGTCTCTTAATCAAGATCAAGGCTTCAGCACTGCTACATTCTTAAATCTGTAATTTATATTGCTAAAAGAAAAATCATGATTTATATTACACAATGCAAACAACAAAAGTCAGAAAGCCTAAAAAATCAACTTTCCAAAACCAATAACCTTCAACAACTCCCTCCCTGATCCACCATAAACCCATAGGGATTTGTTTAGGTAGTAATGTTATTAAAACCAAAATAAAATCTTTCTAGGCTTGGAGAAAACTGTGTTATGTGTTGCCAGAAGTCAATAGTCAGATGCTTTGCTATTATTTTCCGTAGAATATTCTTGTTTAATTGGATTAAACAGACTTTAACTCAAAATTCCTAACACACCAAATTTAACTTGCGAATCCTTCCTATCTTTTTTAATCCAGAATTTGTGACAGCTCTGGCAATGCAGCGAACGCATCGATCGCATGAAGCCAAAGGTCAGTTTGCTTTTGTTTTTCCCTCAGAAGTCCCTGCAGAAAAGGCAAAGGAAAACACATCAGAGGTTACAGCTTTCGGGTGCAGGACACAGCACTAGCAGGGAGGCTGAGCTTTAGGAAGGTTTACATCTCCACTGTGGTAGATGAACCAAAATCTTGAGGGCACTGGAAAGCTTCCAGGCTTTGGGTCTTTCACAGCATTTGCAATATCAGAGGAGAAGAGAAATCAGAATTAAAACTACTGAAAGATTATTTGGCCTAAAAGGAAAGACCAAAGGAACAAGATGAATTTGACTGAGTTTTGATGTATCTGTAAGCTTCTTAAATGCCATTAGAGGATGTATTTGAATCAAATGAAAGCAAATGATTAAGATCATTATCAACCCCTTAAAGGATTTTTTTTAATCAGAGGAGCCAACAGCACCCACTGGCACTGACCCCCTCAGTGACCACATACTATCTTGTACTTTCAATCAAAGAACGGAATGTCCTAAGCACAAATTACATTTTTTTTACTTTTTTTGTTTTCTCCTTTGAAGAAATAGGGAAAATATTCCAAGTATACGGATATACCAATTTCAGGTTTATCCTTATCTGCATTTACTGATACCTGCTAGGGAAAGAAATACTAGAGACCAAAAATGGCCCCAAATACCCTATTTATGAGGGAACGAGTTCACCTAATCATAATTCTTCCATCAGAAGTGAGACACTGCATTCCCATCCTCAGTTATTAAGTAATGCCAAACGCTGGATTGCTACTCTGAAAAGTGCTGAAAAAATTATCAGAATATTCTGTGTCATCTTTCCAGTTCAGGTATGGATGTCAGAAACTATAATTCACACCAATTAATATTAAAAAAATTAATATTAAAAGCATATTTTAAAATGTAAAGACTAACTCTCATATCACCCAAGGCTAACCTGGTTGGCATTCAGATTTTACAATGATGCAGTTGAACAACAGTATTAAAAAAAAAAAATTCTCTCCGTGTTCACAGACCACAATTTGGAACAGTGTTGTCATCCTACTTTGTAATTCCATGGCAGAAAGATACAAACTATGCTGAAAAACGGCCCCAGGTTGTAACCTTGATAATTTCTAGCAGAATTCATTCTGAAATTTGTCAGTCTCCTCTTGGTGATAAAACACAACATTTTAAGAAGTAAATGTTCTCATGATAATACATAAAAGCTCATATTTGCTAATGGTTTACAAGTCTTGCATCATGATGCAAACGTTTACCACGACAAAAGACAAACCAAAAAATTTGCATCTTTGAAAGACATTAATAAAGACCACTTCCCTTTGAAAGCAAGTTGGGTTCTTATTTTACAGCTTAGAGTAATAATATGTATTATAGCCTACTAAATAGCAAGTTGTAAGTTTTAATTACGAGTTACAAGGAAGCCAATACTTGAGAGATGAGAAAGTGTGAAGAAGTTGATGAGAACATCAAGCAAAACACTGATGTGCTGGATTAGGCCACAGGATTGTCTAAAGGAATGGCTATTTCAACTTTGAGCAGTGTTGAAGAGCTGCTCTCTCCTCTGCAATGGTACATCCAACCCACTGAACAGAGCTGACCATAAATGGGGCATTTCTGCTCTGCCCCTCCTGGGCAATACAATTTTATCCAGAAGTACGAGATTGGATTAGCTTTACTGTGGTTTTGAACACCCACAGATATAACCATTATTAATGGTCACATTACAGGCCTTTAAAAAATATGATGACAATGTGTACCTTGACGTACCTGGCTACAGCAAATTTAAGTAGAATGTATCTTGCATCTAAGTAATTTCATTTTTATTAGTACGCACATAGGAAAGAACAATTAAAATTCTCCTTTCTTGCTGCCCTATTGGGGGATTCAAACATTTGGTTATTAGAAAAATTGTATGAGCAAATCCTCCGTTTTACTGACAAAGGTATGTCTTACTGGAGAATTACATTTTCAAAGTGGCTTATATTTCTTACCTGTATGGTAAAATGTGAGGAAAAACAAAAGCACTCCCATAAACACATTACTCAAAAAGGTGACAACTCCACAGCTAATTCCTTCTGGAACAGGGTAGACTGTCTCCACAAAGAGCTCAAAGAATATTGGTACGCTGCTGTTGAGGAATATACCCAACAAAATGCAGGATGTGTACAGCGTAGCTATAACACAAACAAAAACAGTTATTAATTTCATGCTGGTATTTTTTCCCCCCTATTCAGAGCTGCCAAGAATACTAACATTTGAATAACCAAAAAAACGCATGAACTTATTTTTATCCTCTGTGTATCACAAAGCATATCACATCCCACTAGCTTTAGGCAGAATGCATGCATTGATTTGGAAAAAAAATATCAGAAATACTGATTTATTTATTTATTTAAACAGAACCCAGGAAGATACACTCAGTGATTTGGAATTCACTTGTAAGTAAAACAAACAACAAAATTATGAATGCAGAGCATCACCTACAGTTTGATTTACCTCTGAAACAAACAGAAAATATTGTCCTCCAAACAATTAGGACAGGGAGCAATTAATGCACCAAATTGGAAATGGACGTGGATTAACCTTTTGACTCAGCTCTAAAGGTCAAATCTAATTCTGCTTCCATTTTACAAATAAATACTAATGATCTACCAGATATCAAGACATTAGTATTCAGCACAGCCTGAGTTGCAACATGTTGAATCCCTTCTGGCTGCAAAAGGAAATGAAGGGCACCCAGCACCTGACAGGAACGGGATAGATTTGATAACGCAGATTATTCACTGCAGTACAACAAATTGTTTTTCTTGGACAAATCAACAGAAGAATATAGACATTTCCTCAGTAGCCTCGACTGTTTTGTTCTACAATTTCTAACACTGCCAAATACTTTACAGTGCTTAACAGAGAAGCCTATATTATCATTTAATAAATCTATTATAACTATTTCTGGGGAAAAAAAGAAAAAAGGAAAACTGAAAACTTCAGGAAAATTTAGTACCAATTTAGAAATTTAAATAAGTCTTTCCTTAGTGCTGTTTTGGGATGGGAAAGATTCCCTGACCTGCAAACTCAACAACTCAAGGTTACTGCTCAAGCAAAAAGAATAAAGAAATTATTCGGTTTGAAAAAAACCCAGAAAACTCTGGAATAATTTCTGAAGTTTCCACCAAAATTATAAGAAAACATAAAGAAAAAATTTTCAGATATAAAAGTATTACAAAGTCACAGAGAAATTATTTATAGTATATTTTCACTGCAGTATGGTACAAAATCCTTAGACAACTTTTTTTTCATATAGGTATATATAGTTTATTTCAGTTTAATTTACACTCTTCTGTCTTGGAAAGGGGAGAACTGAAACATCCTTGCTTCATCTTCTGTTAAGCATTGCTCAAGCTTTCAATTGAGAAACTGTTAGGAAGCAGGAAACTTCCAACTTCAAAAAATAATAAAAAAAAATCACTGTTTCTTAAAATGTGAAGAATCATGGGAAAGAGATAAAGGCATTAAAAAGCAGAAAGGGTTGTCTATCAGATTCTCTATTTGATATGGTTTGTTTCCAAGGCACAAAGAAATATTTCTTTCTCTACAAAGGATTTCTCTAGACAAGAAAAGGGAGGGAGAGCTGGCCCCTGCTTTTTAAAATATACCACAATACTCTGAGCTTTTAAGAAAAAACAAACAAAAAACCACCAGCCCCCCAAAAACCAACCACCTCCTCCCAAAAAAACCATGGTAACTTTCCCAACTCTTAAATTCTCTTATCATAAACTGCAGAATAAACCAAAGAAATCAATGCAAGGTATGTCCAGGCGTTGTCAGAGAGGAAGAAAAAAAACCAAACCAGTATTAGGATGTTCTTCCTAATGGGCTCTTCCACCTAACACACTAAGAACTGATTTCCTAGTTAAAAGATCCATAGATTTTTACTGCAAGTCCTTGCCAGTATTTAAAATTTCATGAGCCACTCTTTGAACTCCCGCTTACCTCAAACACCACTGCCTATTGCTCTAACTGTCTCTAACTGCTATCAGGGGTAGCCAGAAAATCCAAACATACTTGGCTATTTGAAATTTTTGTACTTGCTTAAGAAACCAACACATAAACAAAACAGAAGAATCTCTTAAGACAAATGAACATCTGTCCCTTATTACACTCAGTTGAAGATATCTATAGGTAACTACTTGCTATATTTCTAGAGAACATTTCAGAACCTTCCCCAAAGAAGAGAAGGTGTCAGCCAGCTCTAATTCTGTATCAGAAACTCAAACAGCAGAAATAGCCATAAAGCTGCTGAAAGCCACAGCAGCACCATGAAAAGTGGAGCTGTGTACAGAATGTCAGAGGCAACACCTCTCCAGGAGGGCTGAATCATCTGCCATAAAGAGCAACAGCCAGGAAAGGGGAATCACATGCCTCTGATTAAAGGCAGTCCATAGATGTATAATTTCTAGAAACTCAAGAGTCAATGAGATTAAGTAAAAAATATCCATCAAAGATTAGCAGCCATTTAAAAGATTATGACTTCAAATTTTAGTTAATCTAGTAGGTGCCAAAGTTTCCATAAAACAAACAGGAGACTTCAAAATAGACCTGTAGGTTTAAAATATGCTAGTTGAACTACATCATTACTCATCACTTACTAAAATGTGTTAAGAGAACCAGAACATAAGTGAACAAGTGGAATAACTCTGTATTTTAGAAACTACACCCTCACATTTCCTTGTCATGACACTCAGCAGCACCCACCAGCACACACCTCACACTTCCATACTATTAGGAGCAAAGCAGCTTTAGCATCGTCCTTTGATTGTCCCAGAGCGTTACCTGCCTCGTGTGCGCACACCAAAAACTGCCAGCTGAATACCAATGACAACACCTCAGCTGCGACCACAGGTAATGCTGATGAAACAAGGTCTCTCCATAGGTACACTCATCTTTGGAATTAATCAGCAGAAATGTCACGGCAACAGGACAGACAGAATACAGCATCCAGAAGATGCCAATTTAAGTTCTAACATCTAATGGAAATGACGGCTTTTAACTGGTAAGCCACAAAAAGAAGCTCTGAAAGTGGAGGAGATGTGCACATCTGAAAGCCTTCCTTAATGGGTACATATTGTAGTGATGGGAAAATGTTTTTTATTTCATGTATCTGTAAATCACCTGGGGTCGTCCTCAGTGGTATACAAATAAGCTTATTTCATTCACTTGGCAACTAAGGCACAAACCAACCAGTCAACTAAACAAAAACTCGAAGAGAAGATATGCAGTTTCAGAAAAATAAGTAACAGAAAGAAGTAAAGTAAGAGTTCAGAAGTGTTTTTTGCTTTTTATTTCACACGCTAAATAGCATATCTCACATTCCAGCTCACGGGCAACAAGATAGCAGGGAGAACACTACCTATTAACGGAGACCATTTGCTTTCCATTACAGTGACCTTGCATTGAATGAACACAAACAATTACCATGATTTTATACTGCAGAAGAACAGCTGCTAAAGTTACAGCAAATGTTCTTTCAATTAAGACAATCTTAATGACAGTCATCAAGAATGAATATGAAAGCAATGACAAAAAAAAAAAAGAAAAAGAAAAAAAAAGAGATGATTTACCAAGAAACTAACATTATGTCCTAAGAACTACCAACTAGCCTGGATAGGCATACAGCAGGGAAGTATGTCATGCTATTAGTATAAAAAAAGATCACTTTTTCTTAGGAAAAGGAATTAAATGCTTATGAAGCTATGGGCAAAGTTGTATATCCAAGACAGTGGCAGCTATGGACATCAACAATGGAACTGGGCTAGGTTTCCTAAAACATGACATTAATTGAAATAATTTAGAACATATTTATGTGCATTAAGCAGCTATTTCTCAGGCTAGTCACTGCAAAAAGATCAGGAAAAGGAAAACACCCATCCCAAGCACAGCTGCTTCAGAGAACTGGCCAGGAGCTGCTGCAGCACGAGGCTCAAGCTATGCTTCATCTTGTCATGTTCATGTTTGAGGTATGAGGCAATCCATGCTATTCCCTCAGCACTCATTCTCCTGGCTAGGAAGGAAGCAAGGAATAAAATGTTCCTTGATAATACAATTAGAGATGTTACTAATTAGATGAATCAATGTACTGAATTGGGACTGATGGTGATACAGTGGCTTAGCACAAAGAGAAGAAAAAGTGGTAAGAAGCCAAGAAGGAATCTTCCTTCTTATCTCCTACAGGCCTTCAGCTACTGGATGGCAAATACATGCCTGTATCCCAGAAAAAGACTTTCTTTTCTCCCAACCACAAGCTGTGGCAAAAGCTTTATACCAATAAAAAATAATTAGGGAAAAAATTAGGAATTCAAATAGGGAAGTAATTTAAATGACAGAATTCACTTGGTGTCCCCAGAGGAGCTTGCAACACAGCAGGAGACTCAAGTATCTCTGACATTCAAACAATTTCCCACAATATTCCAGGATGTTCTGCAACAGGTTTAGCAATTTACTCTTAAAGTATACCATCACTAAATGTCTAACTACAGAGCCTGATCCAAATCCGAATGAAATTGATGGAAGGACCTCCAGTGATGTGACAACTTCTTATCAACCGCTGGCACATGTATCTTGGCTGATTTTTAACAAAGACTATGAAATACTACCATTTAAAAAAAAAAAGTTTTCAGAGAAATTTACACAGGCAATGCTGCATCAACTGCAAGCAGGTGGTGCAGTACTTTCTTCCAAAGTCCTCTGCCAGAATCTCTTGAACTCTGTACATTTTGTAGCAGTTCTCTTCTGAGACACACTGAGCCAAGACTCACAAATTTTATGTGGATAAACAGGAAAGTAAATACAACAGAATATGTTCTCTTGGGTGCAGCATACAATTTAAAGCAAAACCTACGAAGGTTTAGGGCACTCTGTTAATAACCATTATAACTATATTCCAAATATCAAAGTGAAAGGATAATGCCTCATGTGGATGCAGTTAGTGTTGACTTTAGTGCTTCAGTATCCCCATGAATGATCTGAACAACTCAAAGTTAGTTCTTACCAAAATCTAAAGTCTGTTAAAGTAGAATAAAACCTCCCTATAATCTAATTCTGGCCACTGGCCATGGTAAGAAAAGTCATGGAAGAAGTCCCCCTTAATTTTTCCATGAGAAATGTGACTCCCTCAAGGTAAGACAGTAAATTTTACTGTAATTCATTTATAGGAACAAAAAAACAGAACAGAAGAAAGATGTCTCTGTAGTGCACGTTTATAACATCAATATGTTTTCATTGTCTGGATTTCCATTCCAGCACACACTGATCAAATTGTTATCTCATGATATAGTTTTGAAAGTAACCAAAAATCCGATCAAATTTGATTTGTTCTATATACTTCTCACGAGAAAAGCAAGTGGAATTCTCTTTGAAAGCAGAGTATTCAGTTTGGAGAACTAAGAAGTAAAGAAATTACTGAATAAGCCTCAAGATATAAAGGAGGGGGGCTGGAAATTACACAGTATTTGAAGTTTGCTATCAATGGATATTTAAGGTGGCCAGATTCATAGATATTCATCCCTGAAATGCTACTCCTAAATGTCAAGTACTGTATACTGTTTAACACTGTTTTTAAAACTGTGTTCAAATAAGCCCCCTAAATTAGTTCTTTAGGCACTCTTCTATCTGTGCAGTTATAGAACCTGTCTACAAAACAAAGGTCATTACTCCCATCCTATGAGCGGGAAAAGCACAACAGGAATGGGGGTAATGATTTGCCCACAGCCATAAGCAAGTTAGTGTTTTCAGGCCACTGTTTTATCCTCTGGTCCCCCTGCCTTATACTTACCAAGCACATCTTGTTTACAGTAAAGAAATTAAACTGAAATAATAAACCAATCAGTATTAAATTATTAACATCTCTCTTTTTCAATACTGTGCTTTGTAGATGAGGACAGAGAGACAAATGTGTTTATAATGTTCAATCTGTTGAACCTGAAAATAAAAGTGTAGGCTGCCTAACCTAAATATAGTCATCAACTCATGGAGTTGCCACCATATTCAGAGTGTCTGCCATGCAGTACTAGAAAAGATTTTTTAAAGCAAAATTCCACTGAATGTGCTCATAAATATTAGAATATTCTTGACATGCTATGCTGAAAACATTCAATCTGAGCTGTGAGCAACTAGCATTGCATATCAATTTTTGGAAAATGCTAGTATTTGTATCCAGAGATACTACCAGCAATACAAAGTGGCAAGATACCGAAACTGGCATTATAATGCCTTACACAATTATTTTGGGTCGAAGTATCCCATTGTACATAAATTCACATAATGAAGTTCAGTACAAAGCAAACTAACAATGAACTTGGCACAGAGAAACAGATCAGCAGCTGCGCTGAGACTTCAATGGAGAAAACTATTTCAGTGCTCGATGTGTACACAAAATTGTCTTTGAAATTGGAATGCAAATAATATACATTAAAATTAAAATTTCTTAAAATAAAATTCAGGCTTGCTTAAAATATAAATCAATTCCAGAATCAAGGTTTTTGGAGAGCTGTGATTAGCTGATGAGAGGTGTTTGAGACAGATGATACAGTAGCTATGATGGCACTGTATCATTATTGCCTTGCTTTCTTTTTTCCCCACACTAGTTGTTATAGTTCATGTATATGACTCTGAATATACTTTTTATAAAATCTTTTGGAGATACATTAAGAAGTCAACAACTGACAGAAAACTTGTCTTCCTCTATGGCTGGAGGAAAAATGGAGCATATTATGCAAATGCAAAACAATGCAGGCATTACTCAATACAAACAATGCTAAACAGTATAATTTAAAAAAAACCTCTCAAATGCAGTCATTGATTTTTCATATCTGCATTAAAGGTCTCCATTCTACATAATTACATTTGGTAGGAAACATCTTTAAATGATGTCGTGCCTATTTACAAGGAATTAGGAGAATATTATACGAGCAATGTCAGGAAAATACATTTTGCTGTGACCGTTTTTTCAAATACATTTCCTCCCCCAGTATTTAAACCAGACATTACTACAACTGCTACAAAGAATACCGATTAAAAGAGAAGGGCTGGTTTGTTTGTGTTTTAAAAACAAATCTTTAGAGATTTTCTTCCCTTCCCTTTAGGATGTATAATTGGCCAAACTCTCACCTTTTTAGCATTTAAAAAGTCTGCTTCCATGTAAATGTATCCACCTAAGGGCTTGCTCTAAGGGAGACCAGGTGGGAGATGGGCAGAGGGTTTTCAAAAGAGGGAAATGAGCTGGGTATTGGGGAATCACCCAATATCCACATGGTAAAGGAAAGACTGGTTCTGGACCTGGGGAAACCCCTATCAAGGTCTGCCTATGGATGCAAACTTTATTCATGGATCAAGCAGCTGTCAGGTGAGATGTGGCAGATGATTGTTATCTAACCAGCCTTCACCTCTGTGGTGAAGCTTCCTGCCGTAACACCTGGGCCAATACAAGGGCTCCCATGAAGTGTCTTGCCTCCTCATCAAAATGCCTTTCCTGACCCATGGAAGAGCTCCCTTTTAACAGTACCAGCATGTGTCAGATGTCATGCTGTCAGATCATGTGGATATTTTAGCAGTTTCCAGGTATTGCTGAAGATGGCAATGAGTATGGTTTTGTAGGGCAAAGTCTGACTTGTTCAAGAGAACAACATTGGAGGCAGGCCTCCAGAGGAGGTGGAAGTCCCTCCCAAAATGGGAGCTACATAGTTGGAAAAGATCAAATGTACACCTGCACAAGTTTCCATATCAGTTTTGAACCCTGCTTGGTCTGCCTCAGCATTTGAATGAGGCTGAAGGTGTGGACTGAGATCCATCACTGGCTCTGTAGCACTGCCAAGCCCAACACTTGTGCTCTTTGCCACAGGGCAGGAAGAAGTAAGTGGAGGAGCCTTTTAACCTTCTATCAACATCAAACCCTGCTGCCCTCAGTAACACAATCCCTACTTTGCAGCAGGTGCTCAGTGCTGCCTGAAAAGCGTCTCTGGGATACAAAGCATTACATGGACCTCTTCTGAAAAAAAAAAAAAAAAAAAAAACAAACCAAAAAAAGAAACTAGAGATAAAAAGAAAACTATGAGAAAAAGAAAAAAGAAGGGAAAAAGAAGAAAAATAAAGAGAAAAAAAGAAGAAAATGAATGAGGAAAAAAACTCCACAATGACTGCTGCTTTTGTTTTGCACATCTTCCACCTCTACAAAAACACACAGAGGATAACTACCCGGCAGCCCATTGTCAACATCAGCCCACTGAGGATGCAGAGTGACTTCCACCTTTACCAGCTACCACAAATCACTTCCCAAAGCTGCCAGCCCACGGCCTGCATTTGACCTCCTACGTTTGTACTCTGATATACTCTACATCTCAAACTTTTAATTAAAAGGAGAAGAAAAAAAGTTCATCCAAATCAATTCAAATGTACCGTTTCTCCCAATTACTGTGAATGCAGAGGTCATCATCATATTGCATCATTACATTGAGGAATAATCTAGCATGAAGGCCTATAAATTAGCTTAAATAGCTTGAGTGTTTTCATCCATAACAGCATATTTCATAAAGATATACCACTGCTTTTCTGTGTACAAGAAGCTAAATTGAACAGGCACATAACATCTCTTTTATATGAACTTTAATGAGAAGAGCCTGATATGAACCTTCCCCCACCACCTATCTATGAAATTTAAACATAAGAAAAAAGAGATCTTATTTGGTGCTTGCACATTAGACTCTGATGCTTTTGATTGACTTTTTTTTTCTGAGGAATGCACCACATTGCTGGCACTTCTATTCAAAACAAGCTTGTGTTTTAAAGGAAAGGGTTCAATATTTACAGAGACATATATAAGAACACTACTGACATAAAACTCTAAAATATAATTACAACTTAACCTAAGGAATCATCCATTTTAAGAGAAATAATAGCTGCATGAAAAGAACAACCCAATCCCCACATTTTTATCAAGGGATGCTAGTTTAGGATACTGTATATCAAACCTCAAATACCTTACATACTTTCATGTCCTGACAGTGGATTACCTTTCCAAAAAAACCACTGCAATGCACCTATTTGCTATAAACAAGTAAAAATTTTTATAGAACCCATGTCGCATGCTGAATTCTTAACAAAAAAAATAAAGTAAAATCAGAGAGAGCTCCATCAGTTTTATTTTGGAGTACTGGTGAGCACATACATAATGACTTTCACCTCTTGAAACCTTTCCGCTTCATTCTTATGCATAGACTTGAAGAGACATTTATGTATTTGGCTTGTTGCATCAATTCAGAGGATAGAGTTACTGTAAAAATTTACATTACTGCAGGCTTGTAGTGACGAAGCAGGCAAGCACAAGAAAAAAGCTTTTATTGCATTTATTTTAGATTTGATGGAAAAGTGTAGTCATTTGGTATGACAACAGCCATCATGAAATTTCATTTGTTTATTGATTAAATTATGTTTTATTTAAGCAGAATTTTTTTGAAAACATTGAAATTTCAAGATAAAGCACAAATTGGACCTATCCATCCAGATGGTGTTGCTCCTGAACTGATCATGTATTTCAATTTGCTGTACCCACTTTAGTTTATAGTTGTGACATTTGCAATGCACCAAGGACACTCACTGAAAATCAAAGTTAATTTGAGTAAAACAGTATTCTATATACTCTCCACACCAAACTCTTTAATTAAAAACGAGAAAAAAAGTTTTTGTTTCTCCTATAATGCATGAGTTGCCTATAACAAAGACGGCACTTTATTTAAAATGGATTTACAGAATTCTTTATTAAATAAATATATTTTTAATTCTCAATGGCTTAGGTTTTACTGTAACTCATTACTCTGTTGAAGGTCTTGGAATTACAGGTGGATCAGTCCTTTGGTGCAGATAAGAAGGTGAAGGACAGATTTTTAAGAACTAAGCAGCACTAATTTTCAACTAAAGGTACAGCTTGCTGGCAGCCTGAGTAGACCTCTGAGCTTTTCCCCCACTCCTGCCAACAGCTTTTTTTCCTGTCAAAAAGACAGGATGAGGCACAGGCTGAGTTAATTTTGGGCTGGAAGAGTTCCCTGAACCTGCATGCAGGTGCAAAAAAAAGAGGACAGCACTGCGCAGGGACAGATTTAGATGGCTGAAAATACTATGGGTCACCTTGGTTTGAAATGCACCACGTTTCCAATAACTAATATAAGTTTTAATCCCCTAAACTCTCAGACATAACACTGTTTCTTATATGCAACCCTACACCCATTCATCTGATTTTTCTTGATTTATTTCTCACCTCAGTTATTTCAAAAGACTCAAAGAAGAAAAACACTTTGTCCCCAAATCAAATTTAAATGTGTATTCCGGGTTCTTATTATTGGGCTTTGTAAGTTTTTAACCTTGTTATGAAGTCATTCAAAGCTGGTAAAAATATTTCTGATTCAATAGGTTTTCTAACTGTATTTTTTTTGTCTTAATAGAACTACTGTATTACTAAAGATAACAAACCAGGTTATAAGACAGTTAAGACGGCAAATACTTGCCTGCAATATCAATTACAAATAATAGGAATTAAAATCATTGTCAATACCTGTGGTTAAAGGCAGATGAGTGACACTAGTTAGACAGGTGAGAGTAAACCAGGTTGATGCTAATGTTGCTCCAGATAAAAGCAGCAGCAGTATAAACTTCAGCATGCCCCTGATAAAATCTGCAAACCTGAAATAAAAGCACAGATCAGAGCAGTACAAATGCTGATTTTCATATTTTTATTTAAATGCGATGCTTGACAATTAATTCAGTATATTCCCCTTAAACATTTTGGAGATTATAAAAAGAACCTAAAAGTTGTTTCTCATTTTCAGGAATAGAAAAAAAAAGGCGTTTTTATAGAATGGTGATATTTCTAGCTGTCAAGCTGAAGAGCCACGGATTTTTTAGCTGTCAGGAAATAACAACCAAACCAGAACAATTCTCAAGGCATCAAATGAAAACACTTGGTATAGAGGAATGGTTTGTTTTTTTTTTCCTTCTGCATTTGTTGGACACAATATCACACCACTACTTCCATTGCTGCTTTGTCAGTGTTTGCCAGTCTCCCTTGGCAGACACAGAACTCCATTAGCATATGAGGAGGCTGCTGTGTTTCATTCAAGACACAGATAAGTGTCCAGATTCATTTTTGTGGGAAATGACAAAACTCCAAATACCAGAATCCCAAGCTGAAGATGACAAGGAACAGCTTCTGAGCCCTTGGATGCGCTGGTGACAAAGCTCTTGGTGGCTTAGGCAAAGGAGGAACTCTTTATACAGGGGGTCACTCTGCCAGTGGCTGTTTTGAGTTGAAATGTTCCAGAAACCAAGAGCTTGGTGTCACTCCTCTCCTACACATACCCTGTTGACAGTCTGGGGAGCACAGCCCCACAAGCCCTTGGGTATTCTGGCTGTTATACCACCTGATGACACAATTGCTTTTTTAATTTTTTTTCTTTTTCTTTCAAGGAGATGGGGATGCATTTGAGCAGTGCTCACATGGCATAATTATCAGTGCAATTGCTCTTTTCAAAAGGGATTTCAACCTAGCTACTAAAAAAGATATATTAGAAAAGCCCATGTCATTTATTCACAAGTAATTTTCTATAATCTCCTGCTTAGGAGATGTGATTTTGGGATGGATAGGTTAGGGATGTATGTCTCAAGCATATATTCTACCCTCACAGCCTCCCACCTTGATTAGCCTAATGGCAGCATAATCCACCTAGGTCAATCTGTGATGAAATTTGTCCATCCATCAGCTAACTGCCTTCTCTGCCCTGACAAAGATCACTTTACAAGCAGATGCCTCATAGCTTAATTGATAAAAGAGACAATGCTACCAACATTTTGAAAACTAGGAACCTCAGCTCCACATATACCATAAGAGATGTAGGAGTAATGCAATCAAACACCCCTCACCCTCCCAAACCAACTTCTTTCCTCTTGTTTTGATTCTCCCTGTGTTTAATTCCACATTGAATTTAGCAGTCAGTAATTCAATAAGCAGTAGTGGGAGATCAATGCTGCATATCATCTTAAAAGTTTATGACTGCAGTGTTGAAGTGGCTTATGCATTCATCTCCAATAGCAGAGGTCAGCTGCTACTGTTGCTTTTCCTCTGACAATCCAATCCAGCAATCAGGATCATCTCACTGGTTTGGCAGTTTCTTTAATTATTCTTTGGGATCACTAGGGTCAAAATCAGCAATTTTAAAAGCTTTGCAGAAGCACCTCGAAGTGTAAGCTTTCAGCTTCTTCCACAGAGACTCCCTGTCTTGCCTGCTGGCAGACAACATCATTATTCTCTGTCCTTACAGGCAAATGCAGTGATGTAGATCCTGTCTAATGAAACATACTGTGAGAAATATCAGCCTTCTGGGAGGGACATTCACAGACAACAGGTCTGGAGGTAATCTCTAGGGGATCCTCCATCTCTATCCTACCACCAGGGATACGTGGAGATGGGAGGATGATACGCATCTAAACCATTCACAACAGTTCAGTGGAGAAAATATCTACCTTTACTGAGCAGCTGCAACTCTTTTTGACACAAAGATCCTGGTTTGGGTAGCAGTGTGCTCTAAGGAGCTCTCAGATATCACAGGAGTCTGAAAGGGTCAAATGTCCCCCAAAGGTAAAGGTTCATGCAGGCTACTGAATTCAGCCAGCAATAGAAATAATGGGAAAAAAATAACATAGCAACCTAGCCTGAACTTGGTAATTGAAGGACTTCTGCTTGTCTCGTTACAGGAGAATAAAGAAGACTGTAAATCTAGTCAACTCTTCAGAATACTTGTTTCAATTAAAAAATTATTTTTATCCTCTGACCTGGGTATCTGCTTTCAAACCCCTCTGTTCTGTTTAAATCCTTCTTCATCATCTAGCATGTAAGGGGATGTCTGCAACTGCTAAAACAGTAGGCACAAGAGGAGATAAGGTGTATACTTACCCAGACACAGACCTCTGAGCCTACTGCTGGTACTAGTCTCCAGCATCCCAGGAGATCCAGCCCAAGGCTGTATCCTACAGTTAAAATCACAAACCTGTGTTGCTGACAACACTGTCTGTTGCTAAGGAAATTATCACCATGCCATAAAGTTTCAGCACTTTGACTACACTGCAGGTTAGAAGTGGGAAGAAAAACTGAGCAGCAGAGGACAAAACCTCAAAAAATCTGCGACCATTGGTGAATGGGGGGGAAAAATAATTTAAAAATATGAGGAAAGGGAATAGATTTATGCTTCCATGCAATGACACAAATGTTGCTCTTTGACACTGCTTTTCTTCAAACCAGTAGCGTTTGAAAGCTGCCAGCAAAGGGTACAGCACCTGTCAGCTGCCCAAAAGGCCAGGTTTTTCAATTATAAAAATGCATCACACAAATTAGCTAAACATGTAAGTTCACAGCTATCAGGACAGCAGTGGGTGGAGATCAGGAGGATTTATATATAACGCTGAGGAAAACTTGCACCACTTTGAAAATGAGATAGAGAAAGAAATTTACAAACTGGGCATTACTTTATATATAGATGATTTAACACCTACTGTGATGTGCAGGACCTAATGTTCCAGGGCATTGCTCTCAGGTTGCTAAGAGTTCTAAATGATAGAATCTGCATTGACAAAAACGGAAAGAGCACATGCCTAAACTGCACCAATTTTGCTTTGATAAATTAGCAGGGAAAAAAACCAAACAATGAAGAAACCCCCACCCCAAAACTAACAGCTTCTTAAGAGGTGGTTAAGGGAGAGAGCTGCTTGCTTGGCAAATCACAGTTCTGACACTGAAATATATCAACTTGTCAGCTTTGACAAGAATCATTACTTAATTTTCCTAATTACAACTTTTAGCAGATTACAGTCAGACTCGTCATTGATTCAACCCTACACAGATAAATGCTGAATAGGCCTAGGAGGGAGAGTCATCCATCAGGAGTGACAAATCATCTCCCTCCCTTTCTGTATGCGAACCCTCCCATTTGAACTCTGCATTGCCCAAGTTAGAAAGACATATTTGGAGACAGACTGCTGGTATTTCCTAAATTTACTGAATGCCACAAAATATGGGTGTTCAACCAGGTTTGAAATCAAAGGTTTGAAGCAGTTAAAGCTACTGTCAGCGTTTCCTGAAACTTAACCCAGGCAATATATTAAATAAATTAATCTACCATAAAGACTGAGATTTGCATGTTGGCATTGAGTCAGCAGACTCTCTCCTAAAAAAGTTAAGTGAGCTGCTAAGGGTGCCCCTCTACCACTGAAATGTTGCAAATATACTAGAGATTAATTCATGGTGGAAAAGATTAAACTAGCACACTACTTGTGCTTCAGCACGCAACCTATGGCATCTGCGTCATTTACAACAGTTGGTTTTCAGCATCTCTTACAGAGAAAACCTCGTTATCTGAGCTTAGTTAATCAGAAGCAACTCTTTTCAGAGGAAGTCAGGGCATGAACTTTGTTTGGCTAGAGTCCTTTGGCCTGCATCTGGAGTGGATGGGAGAGAAGCGCTTGTTTCTTTTCCCTAGGTCAGGAGTTTTTTCCTCTCCTTGTTGCAGTTGCTAGGCAGCCTGCAAAACGTCAGGATGAGAAACCTCACATTTCTTTATGCATTGTGTACTCTCTGATGAAGCACATGAAATAGCAAGTGAAAAAAAGAGAGTTTCAATTTCTGTCCTAAAAAGATCCCTCCCTGTGTCCATAATTCTGCAAGGACTACAGCCATTAAAGATCTCTGCACTTGCGCTAAATTCATTGCAGAACTGGAGTCTAAAGAGTGGACACAGAGAAGCCAGGACAATGCTCAGGTATCACAATGCAAGGGGAATGTGTGATTGGTTTTAGACAGTTTTATAAACTCATTGCTCGAGTATCTCCTGAAAGACTTTTTCTTCCTCCCCCTATCTCTTTTTCTAAAGAGAACCTCAACACAAAAAAAAAGCAGTAACCTTTTAGAAGGGCAATCCATGCTTTGCTGTTCCTCTCCCCATGTCATCATCATTCATGATGGCCAGAGCAAGCTGTGTCTGGATTTATAAAAATGCACAGATTTACCCATACTGTAGTCTGTAGGAGTACAGCAGAAAATAGGCTACACAGGAATCCAGCAACTTGGCCAAAATGGGCCCAGACTAATTTCTCTGTGGAGGAGCATAACATGGTGGGTATGCTGCCTGTACTACATTCCCTATATCCCTTTAGGAATCAGTATGCCCAAAAGTGTTGATGGAAGGAGACAGACATTAATTTCTTCAATGCCTTCCAAATGTGCTACAACAGGTTCTCCTTTATACCAGGCAGCTAAATTCACAAGAGCTGTGTTTAAAAGCAGCATACAGGAAGCCCTTGTCAGGAGTAACAGTCTGACTTGCCAAATTCAGGTATATGCATGTGGAATTCTCAATCCCCAACAACCACTAACCTGGTACAAATTATTCCTCTACAAGAAACACATCATAACCCCAGAATGCATTTTCCATTTGAAGTTTCCAGAAGAAGAGAGAAAACAAGTTATGTTACTACGAAGATAAGCTAAATGACAATCACAGTTGAAGAAATGAAGAAGGACTTGTAATTATTCCTACCTTGCCATTGCTATGCCAACAACGCAACCTCCAACTATAGACCAAAATCCAATCCAACCTGCATCTACCTGACAGGAAAAAACAAAACAAAACAAAAGAGAGAAATGCATTAAAGCTGAGAAAATAAGACGATGTTACTTTCAAAACAAATGGTGTGCAGGAGCTGCAAACTGCTAACAACAGCCCTTGACAACAATCTGAAGTGCAAGGCTTTTTCTAGGAAAGGAAATAAATTCACTACAAGGAAGTATGACTAAGTAGTCTATGCCCTAAATGTGACCTCTCTTTATAGAATCTGAGTAATGTCCTCTGTTTTTTTATAATACTCTATCAAAAGCTTAGAAATCATCTTCTCCCCACTTCATCTTTTCCACCAGGCACATATTATTTTCTTTCCCTAAAGGTGCAGCAGCCAACAACACTACAGTTTGTTTACCTGCCTCTTCCTTCTTGTCAAGAGGTGTGTACAGTTCTGAAAACACTCGCCACTGATGGAGAGTCAGAAGGGAGAATTGTGACAGTTTGGGATGCCAAAGCTATGGTTTATTTTGTTTAAAATTTCAAGGAGAAAAGTGGTCCATATGTATTAATAGCTGCTTAAACATAAAAACCTGATAAAACTGTATGCTATTGCAAAGTAAAACCGTGCCATTTAGAAAATGGCTGCTGATTATCAGTCAGGAGATACTTACTTGGCTTACGTGAACAGGCGTTAATATCAAATCCAGAACACCAGACCAGCCAGAGAAAACACCCAGTGGTATAGCATAGGCTAAAGCAATCATCAAGAATCGGAAATTGCTGTGAAGATAAAACATTGCAATTAGCTGCAGGTTATATTAGAAATCACACCAAGATTAGCCAGTACAGTAAATGACACCTTCTATATTCTGCCCATCAAGAAAAACAGCAAAGGTCTGACAGATGAGTGAGCCACGAAAATCAAGAAAGCCATGCCACTGAATTTCCAGTGGCTGATATGTTACTGCCTTAGCACAGTGATGATAGAAAAAGCCAGTTTCTCCACATAGTTCAAAGATTTCTGTAACATACTGGGCTCATGTGTTTCTCATTTCCGCAAGCAATTCTTCTGTGCACTGGCATGGGCAACCTCCTCAGCCACAGTGTAGGTTAGGAAGAATAAGCACTAATTTAAATGATGAAAAGCATATTTCAAGAATAAAATCAGAGCTTCATGCTTCTTGAACTGAACTTTAAAAAAAAATAAATCAAAAAGAAACCCTGTTTTATTTCTCTTTGTTTTAGTGAAAGCAGGGAGAGCTCTGGAAATTAGACTGGTAGAGTTGCAAGAGTGGAAAATTTTGACAATTCGAACAGGCAAAACCCAAAGATAATATAATATAATATAATATTCTGCTCTAAATAGTCAACATGTTTGCTTTTCCTCCCAATTAAAATTATTTAACCTTTAGTATTCAGGGAAGGTGAAACAGTCAAAACTTTGTCACCTTCTTCATCATATACAGCTAAACAGGGGTTTAGCCAACAACTTTCCCCACTCACCGTAACTGAAAGTAAATGTGAAATCTTTGCTAAGAGACATCCAAATTTTCCTTAAAAAGTGTTTCAATTTTGGATGAAAACCAGAGAATGTACTTTGGACTCTGCAACAGTGATATTTTAAAGTGAAGAGATTCTATGGTGATTCCAAGGTCAGTTATCCCATGGGGTATCTGTGTAACCACAAAATGTGGCTCCCTCCAATCCCAAACTATTTACGTAAAATTGATCCTGATCAGTACCAGTTCCTTGGCATGCAATGGCAATTTGATAGCACACAGTTATGAAAGCCAAGAGGGAGAGAAAGAAATTCGATTACTCTCCAAAACATTCAGAGGTTTGCAGCTTACACTGTTTTACTCCCCTAGATGATCCACGCACAGCACACCAGCCAGTGTTTTTTTGCACTCTTCTTTTTCACACATCTTTTCTTAAATAACACATTTTCATCACATGAACATATACTCTGCTTTCAATATCATTTGTGTCAGATTTATTTTTTAATGCAAAGAAAAACAACTCCCAAACTTTCATCTCTTCTACCCATTGGTTATTTTTCTCTGAATGCTATCGTTTTCCTGACAACTTTTTTTCTCTCTTAAGAATGCCATATTCTCATCCTAGTCTATCTTGTATCATCTTGGCATCTGATGCTATTTAATACTATCCACGTGAGAGCCAATTCAACATCTGTAAAATAAAATAAAAAGGAATTTTGCATGGACTTTAAATAGCCATGTTGTAGATTGCAAAGAGGGAACATGTCTGAATGCAGTCTTCCAATATAACGCTTGCTGAATATTCAAAATATTTGGCTACCTGAACCTCAGCTTCATTAAAGAGCTACTTTTGAGGAAGTGCAAACTTTGTAATGTATTTGACCAAAATTTCCCACGGTGTATTTTTTTTCTGTAACTCAAGCAACAAGATAGACTGTCATAGCTGCTCTGTGCCACATCCAACTCCTAGTACCAATCCTAGAGAACCAGCTCTGCATCATGACATCCTCCAATGACAGAGGCTGCCACCCTGCCTAGTCTCCAGCAGAAGTGAGGTGACCTGGAGAAAGGGTGCATGACAGTGACAAAGATCCCCAGACGTCATTCTGCCCCCTTGTCCAGCAACAGCTAGTGCTGCCTACATTAAGTGCTAAAGCTGGTTGAAACATACATCTTTCAGCAGCAGCTCTGCTTTTCATGGCTCCAGTCGCTTGTATTTGTTTTTGCAATTTTGCAATTACTCCACTGAAAATAGAAAAATGTGCTGTCTGTCACACCATCAGCTAGTGAACCCACACTGTTTTCCATCGTATCAGTGATGACGGGACATCAGCATTAGCCTCTCTTAAACCACTCTGCTGGAATACAAATTGATTTTTTCTCCTGTTTTTTTTTTTTTTTTTTTTTTTTTTTTTCAGAAACCTATCTAATGCTATCAGAATCTGTAAGACAGACTGGTTCAGAGGGGAGCCCCATCAAAGTCAGTCATCATTTTCAGAATAACTTTGACAGTGCCTATTAACATCAGGCACGCTCTGAGCAGCTTCCATTACTGGATTGTGATGTTGATGAAAGTTTCATTAAAGCAACAATGATGCATAAAAACCCTATTATAAAATTTCAAAATTGTTTACATAGTCCCTTGAAAATATAAAAGGCACATAACTGGCTAAAAGTATCTAATTACCTCAAAGCAAAAATCAAAACAAGTTTTCTTAATACAGATTTTAATATTAATCAACTATTTACTTGTATTAGGATTTTTTCCATTGAAGTTTGTGGCATATTCCGAACTGGGGAAAAAAAAAGTTGTATTTGCTTCACCCAAGAAACTGATAAAGGGCACTGCACTTTTTCTAACAGAAATTCAAACTACACTTGTCACAGCATGTGATAGACTGCTGAAAGATTTGGGCTTAGCACCCAAACCATGAGTAATCTGTCGTCTCCCACTGCAGGCTGAGAGAGTTGGTATCAGGAGATAACCAGAGATCAGCTAATTGCTATAATCTGTCAGAAGCAGGAATCCTCCAAATCAGAAGGAAGAATCAAGTTTCCTAAGGAAGTCCCAAAAAATGGCCTACAGGGGATGGTTGACCTTTGTGGATGGTATAATAGAACTCTGCAAGAAGCAGCTTGTGTAGATGACTGCCCAAGGACCTGAAGGCATGAAGGAGTATGGGATCTGAAAGGATGTGACAGATCCTTTTAGTGTCCAAGGTAAAAAGGTCAATAACTTCAATGGTAACATTATGCTATGCTGCTTTATTTTGAAGTAATAAAACTGCAGCCTGAGGGAAAGAAGAGGGAAATGATGAACATCTCAATTCTCATGAGTGTTTTTGGCACACAGTTGAGTCAGCCCACCAGCTCACACACATCCCAAATGCCTTACACACGGTTCTTATACCAGAGGGTAAGTCTACAGCAAGGGGAAATCATGATTTCTTAGTACTCATCTGCTGGTTACCTTCAGTCTACACTACTAAGTCAAAAGAAAGGCTCTCTGAGCCAAGAATTATGAAACCTAGATTAGGCAGGCAACAGAGTTTAGAAGCCTAATGAGCCAGATGATGGACTTCTCCTGAAGCATGGCAGACACCATTTTCTTCTATAAAACCCAGTTGCTTTGATGGATTGTTGCTGAAAGGCTCCTCAAGATAAGCAGGTTTAATGATGAATTGTTGATTATTTCATGTACAGAGGAATGAAGAAGTGCCTTTGATAAAGGGTAGCATGGAAGAATGCAAAAAGACCAGAGGGACAGGAGATATAATTATCTACCTGTCCATGCTTAAAAAAAAACCCTCTTGGTTCTCGGAGACACTATAAACTATGCTCATTATTTAAGAATACAGTTTGTTTTCTTCAGTTTCACTGGTTGAGAATAGTAAGCCACCTTTGTTGTTTATATCCTGACCTTACAGTATCTCAGGTCCACTGTTTACAATCCTTTTAACATGGAATCTACTGGTTAAAAAGCTCCCAAATGGAGCACTGTCAACGGAAATTTTATATTTCACCTGTGGAGCCAGTTGCTGTTTGGATTTCTGTTCAACGGCAACATTTTTACTACACAGCCTCAGGCAGGGTCCAACTGCACATCAGCTTGGGTGAGTAAGAACATTACTATATGTGCTAAGTGTCCTTAGGGGAACTGCTATTTTTTAATATCCTGAGTAGGTCACTTTGCAGACTTAACCAGTCAGCTGTACTCACACTATCTCCTGACTGCCACTGTGCTCCAGGATGAACATTCAGGATTAAGCATCTTGCCAACTATTTACCCCCCCAAACGACATAAGAAGCCTCCAAAAAGAAAAGGAAAAAAAAAACCAAACCAATGACAACAGGGGATGAGTTGTTTTCACTGCCTCTAAATACACTTATTGAAAGTATGGCCCACAATAGACCTTTTAATTGAATGGCTAATGCTCCATTACCATCAAGTTTCAAGCAGCCCTTTATATGCAGATTCAGCTTCTATCACTGCATCAGTCAACAAACAATTACAACAAGAGTCTGAAGCCTCCCTGTGAAGTCAGTCACACTCGGTACCATGGGAGCAGTTCTTTGCCCCAGGAAGTTCATCTTTGCAGTATCATGTACAGGGCACAGGCATTCACAGTTATCTATCATTAATATTACAGTTGTTTTAGCTGTTCCTTTAATATGATATTTCCATTACACAAGACATTTACAAACACTGGGGGGAAGTAGGTCTGTGTCTTACCAAAAGAGCCCAAGTGCAAAAAGCTGCAAAGCTGTCATTTTCTTTGTAACTTCTTTCTTTTTTTAAACCTAAGAACTTAAAGGAAGCTAACTAGTCTTTGAACCTGTCCAGAAACACATTTGGAGACATTTTTCCTATTCCCACTTCATATTTTAACATACTTAATGAGATTTAATTGATGAAATCACAATTTCAGATAGTTTGTTCACTGCTCCCATGGCTGAATAATCCTTCGAATGACAAGTAAACTCCAAATTCATTCCAATATAATAAGCACAGACAAACGCAGCTTAGTTAGTTAGGTTTGCCCAGTGCTGCTAATTGCTATCTCACAGCACACTGTTAACAACCTTGTATAACCTGCTGTAAAAGAAGCATTGTATAAAAAAAACCTGTGATAACAGGATGAGTAAAGCATTGTTGGTGCTAAAGGACTCTGGCATGAAGCCTTGAGATATACCCAGTGATTTAAAATTTAATGTCTGCTTTTCAGCAGTTAGCATCCTTTTATGCCTCAACATGAATAATTAATTTTATTTTGTTTAAAAGCACTACAAACCAACTTGTTTGCTCCATGAGAAGATTAAAGCGCACTTGTTTTTATTTATTTAGGTGCTGATCTGCTTTGAAGTGGAACCCAGTGAGGTCCTACCTTAACAGTCTGCAAAAACTTCTCCTGTAGCTGAGCCGCTGACTCGCTGCAGCGACGCTGGGAGGGAATGGAGGGCGCGAGGGGAAGTAGGCCAACGCTGCGGAAAATATCAGGGAAACCATTCCAAATTCTAAGCAAGAGGGCAAAGAAAAACAAAACCAAGAACGGATGTTAGCATCGACAGACTTATTTTGGTACACTGCTGCTACCAGCCAGCCCCCAAGACATAAATCCCACCACAAGTGCCTTAATGCCCCTGGCAACAGAACTCGGTAACTTGAAGGAGAATTTCTTTTTTCCCTCCCCAAACAAGATTTCAAATTGGGATGGAGAATCAATGAGACTGGCAGTGCATGCCAGTGTTAGGAGCTGCAGAGAACCGGGCTCACACATGGGGAACACAGGGAAGCAAAAGGAAACTGTTACTTTTTCTCCTTAAAGAGAACTGCAATATGAAGATTTGGGCACATTTCCTCACGATGGAAGTAATGCAGTGCAGATACCAGCAGGCCAGAGACTTTAAACAGATGGGACTGGGGAAGCCTCAGGGCATGGAATGACAAGTACTCATTGCACAAGATGATGAAGGCAAATGAAAGGTCAAGCAAGGCAGCAGTTCGGACACAAACAGATTTACGTGGCAACAGAAAATAAAGAGAAAAGTGCAGGAGCAGCCATGGCTCAAGAACAGAAAAAAAGTACAGGTAAGAGGGGAAAAAAAAAGAAATAACACAGCTGTTTGCAGATGCTCCTCTTGTTCAGCAGCAAGTATTCTAAATCTTTGAAAAATTTCATAGCAGAAGTTTGGAACTGAGCTTGAAAAGCGACGAGCACTTCAAAAAAAATACTCAGTAAGTCCCACGAGCAGACATTCTGAGGAAAAACAACTCTACCCACAGTCAGTCTAATTAGTTTTACAGGCATTTTGCAACGTATATCATGTTCTCCACAGTCCTCAATCCCAATATTTCTCCCACCCCCTTTGAAAACAATATTCTTTGCTGCTGCAGAGAAAAATGTATGGCTGAAGTGTGTTATCTTAAAAGAACCTGTGATCTTATAACAAAGAAGTGTTCACTGACACCACAAATAAATTCCAGCAGAGTTGGATACTCAATTGCGTTCATTTTCTTTTTCTTCTCTTTTTTAATAAATCAATATGAACATGGCGCTTTGCCAGGTCTTCTGCTAAACCAGAAGAAAATAAATTCAGGAAACAAATAACAGAGTCTAAATGGATCAGCTGGAGATGGGGAAAGGAAACGAATGCTTCTATTCAGTATATGGGAAAAAAGTCTACACTAAATTTCCTTTGAAGGCATACTGGGAATGTGACAATGCCATTCTTCACGATCAAATACTAAAAGATTCATTTTGAATCATGTGGTGTCTTTTCCTTCTCTAGTCTAACTGCATGTTTTGAGGGCCAAGGGCACTTTATCTCCTCTGCTCTCTGGAAAACAGATTCATTTCTATCTTTGTGTACATTGTTTCTGAAACCATGAGCAGTGAATAAAGAACTGGTCATAACTGATCATCCCTGAACTAAGAAAGGGATGAGATGCTTTGTCACTACAGAGCTGTTTAGTAAAAGCTGTTTATCTGCCTCTCCTGATTCTAGGTCTGCATACAGGTTTATAGCCATACATATGTACATGCATACACACATTTTAATCACATATTAAAGAAAGATTTCAGACTGCAGACAGGTATAGCCAACAAGAATGTGATCACACAAACTTGTAAGTTTTGTCCAAGGTACTAATTATTTAACTTTGTTATACTGTAGTGCTATAAGGGAAAAGGCTAGATCTTTTTCTGAAGAATGCAAATGATGATAATTTTTTTAAGTCACAGCAATATTTTATAACAGGTGCCCATCTGAGGCCTCATCTGTGTGCTGCCTCAAGATTTCTGCCAGTCAAATTGCTGCAGCAGAAGCAGTATAGTAACATCTTCTATTTTTTTCTTTAATTATTAAATTCAGCATACTGTCCTTGTAGTACCTCCTTGCACCTCTGCAACATTTCCCAGTGTTACACTTTCCAGGCTAACAAATCTGCCTAGCTAGCTCTGCCCTCATGCACAAAAGGAAAGTGCAGAATGCCCTTTGGAAACTAAAGCAGCTCCCTCTATTGAAGAACAGAAGTCTTCAGTGCCATCTTAGCTTTGTGAATCACACCTACATCAGAAGTCCAGGTACTGTCAAACACATTCAATTTCTTACGTGATGAATTCCTTCCTCATTAGGAAACCTACACCTTTATCTCCCTCATCATTTACTTTTTCAGACTAGATAAAGAAAAATACAATATAAAACTTGTCTTAAAGGTCTTCCACAGGGGTAGCAGGCTTCTGAAGAGGACAATGGATGCAGCAATGTACTCAGAATTGGGCAAGACATAAATCAGTGTGCAGAAACACAGCTGTCTATCTCTTGTTGAGGAGTGAACCTGGAATGCTTTACAAAAGCTGGGTACCACACCACAGTGACTTGAGACTGCCAAAGTGGATAGATACCTGCATCTTAGCCTAGGAAGTAGACATCCTGCTGCTTGCTTGTGTAAACCCCAAAGAGAAAAAAGAAAAAAAGAGGTTTAACAGAGACAAAAGCCTCCTTGATAGAACATCTTTTCCCTTCAGATAGGCTACTCATAGCACAAAAACCTACTCAAACTCAGAAACCTTTCTCCCCACCTTGTCCTGTAATGTAAAGGGGGAATGAGGGCCCTTTACACAGATGCACACATTTTATATTTTTTTAACAAACAATGATTTTACATTGTTATTTAGGAAAGCACAAGGCTGAGAGTTCTGGCTGCAATCCAGAATAATTCAAGCTTCCTTGTGCGATTCAGGTAATACAATTCAATCCTGATTTGCTATATCTGTACTATTTGAGCTGTGAACCAGAATGTGCAGCGACACAGATGACACAGAAAGAGGCTGCGGTAATTCAACTGAGCTCTTAGTCCGCATTTGAGATAAAGGAAGAGCAATTTATTAAAACACAGAAGAGACTGGAGTTAACAGAGCAGTTTCAGAATGGGTTTATAAGCAATTGCTTCGTAATCATGTTTGAGGTTAAGTCCTCGGAAAATTTGAAAACTCTTGGCACACTACTGATCCCAACTTAACAATTCACATCATTACTGCCTTTTAAAAGACATCATCTAACATTTGAAGGCTGCTTATCTAATACTACCTCACACAAAAGCAACAAGCTCCATCATAAACACAACTCCATTAGAAATGCAGTGTGCTTATCCTGTGAAACTGGCTTTCCCATAGGATCCAAAATGAGAAGTCATACTAAGCCTGGCCACACTTGCTAAAGAAGTGGGGAAGTGGGATATTTGGGTCAGCTCCTTGTTGTGCTATATTCTCCAGAACCTTTGCTAGTAATCTTGGAAGTCAATTTGAGGCAAGTTTTCTGACCAGCCGATTTAAGGGACAAACAGTACCCTACCACAGCTACCAGGTATTTTTTGGCCCACAGGTGAACAGAACTGTCTATACATTACACGAGGCAGTTGCCCACCGTAAGGCAGCCTTCCTTCTACCTCTGGAGCCCACCTGGCACAAGAGAGCACAGAGGAGGCAGTCAGCGGGGACCCTGTGCCTTCGGCTTTCCAGGGAAACAGGGCTGAAGTAAGACAGGAGAAATCCCACGAGGGATTCCACACAACCTCCTCTTTGACAGCTCTTGCCAATTTTAAGCCAGTTGGAGGTTTTGCCATCATCACTGTGATTCACTGCAGGCCAGCACCATTCACAAAACAGCTCTTCGTCATTGCCTGAACAGCTAAAGAGGTTTCAGCTCCTGAAAAGATGCACCCTGTAGGACACAAACACAAGCACACAGAATCCACCTCTGTTCAAAGCACTTTCAAATACTAAGTGAAAAGTGCAGATGCCCCTCAAAACACATTTCCTAGGAAGATGAAGAGCTGCTGTAGGATCATCTCATGCTGGGATCAGTGATTCCAAACAAGTCTACGGGGTGTTCCGAAGCCCTTGTCAGCTCAGACAGGCATAAAGAGCCATGCTAAGACATGGAGCAGGCAAGACACACCTAACCTTGGTGGCAAGATCCATCCCTGTTTCTGAAGAAAATGCTTAGGAAAACCTCCCTAAAGAGAACAGAAGAGAATGTGAATCTAATGGGCTGCTGAAAGCAATACTTCTAGTGCTACCAGATCCAAACCAGTGGTTTCAAGCACAAAGCAGTACTTTCTTTAGGCAGATGAATTCTTCTCACTCCATAGAAAATCTGAAGAGGTAGAGCTAAAGCCCTTCTCTAACTGCTAGAGTTTTCCTCTCCTTATCTACTGCTCCTCAGGACAAAACCTGACTTGCTTTCATTCTTCCTTCTTTCATATTAGCCGTTCTCATCTGCCATGAGATTTCCACAGTCTAACACCATATTTACTAGTGAACAAGGCTTAACCAAACCCAAATTTAACTGTTGTTCCATCTGAGTCCAGTAAAAAGTAGGTTACTCAAAAATACTTGGTGAAATAGTGATTCGACTTCTATTACACTTTTTTTAAAATGAACAGTAAAGTGACCCTCTCCCAACAGGAATATTAACTTGACAAAATTTCTGCAAGAATAACGTCCAGGAATAAATGATCACAAACAGCCAACTCAATTCCATAAACCTCCATATAAACTACACAGTATATGTACTTTAAGACTTCTGGAACACTTAGGGTTATCTCCTCGCTGAATTTCAGAGGCTGTAATCATAAGGGGGGGAAAATCCCAATCAAATGTGCAACCATCATGACACGGTAAAGAGTTGATCTGCTCTGAATGCTATACCAATTTATATCCTTTAAGAATCAGAACATAGGCTCCTAAGCCACTTAACCAACTCATTTTCCTTAAAGTTTGCTGCTGAGTTTTGTAAGTGACATAAAGAGATGTAGAAGCCATTGCAAGAAAAAGAGCAAAGACATAAAATCCAAGTTATATCAGGTGAATTTTATATCAGTGTTTTTTTCCACTAAACTGTTGCCACGTCATTGAAATTGCTCACCAATATGAATTATGTGGTTTTAGCTAAAAATAAAATCTATTTCATTTTAATTTCAGTGTTAGATTCTTAAATACTAATAATCTAATCACATTTGAAAGGCATATGCAAATCATAAATTAAGGCTGATTTAATGCAGGGAAGAAATTTAATGCTAAAAGACTATTGGATTTCCATCCTTACAGACACAACAGAAAAAAACCCAACATGTCATGGACACATATTTTTAATGAAAATATAATAAGCAAAAACCAGTTTGGAAGCTCAGGGAAAGTGTAAGCTCTCCTAGGAGACATTTCTCCCAAGATCAGCCGATATAAACAACTATTACTTCCTTTGGAGTCAGCCTGTACAATAGGCTATTTTTAAATCTTTCCTACACAGAAGGGGAAAAAACTAACCCTTCTGACTGTACAATACATTACCACTTAATTATTTTCACTCAGTCGGAAGCCGGTTCCTGTGCAAACCAGCCACTAGAGGGTACTGGTTCACAAGTACCAAACACACATGAACGCATGCACATTTTTAATATTTTCTTATTTTTTTAATATTTATTTTTAAGCCACACCTGCATACAGCACAGCCTCGATGCGGTCCTTGATGTGCTCGGTGCTGCTCTGCGATGCCAGCAGGAGGTGAGCTGTCCCATTAGGAGATGGCACCACCAGAGGCCCCACCAGGAAGGCGCCAGCAGAGCCCAGGTAATTGAGCAGCGAGGCGATGGCTGTCGCTGTGGCACGTTCGTCCGGAGAAAACCACGTTGTGGAAAGAAATGGTGCCGCATTCATCACGGTTGGCCCCGCCAAGCCATTTAACAGCTGCCCTCCGTGAATCAGCCTGGAATAGAGAATACGCCACAGCCATTTGGATGACAATTGCTTGCCCTTTTTGGGGGGTTTTTAATTAAAAAGGTATGTGAGATATTGAGTGCTGGAGATGGAGCAACTGCACAAAGAAATGAAAGTACTGTGGAAAAAAAAGGATATTCTATACACTAAAAGAAGCCCAATTTGATTGATTTAAAGACTCATGAACTACTCTGGTCTCATTACCTCATATAAATGGAGAAGCAAATGTTCTCTTCAAAGGAGAAAAGGAAAAGGGAACAAAAGGGACTTTCTTTGCATCAAAAAGGCACCATGATAGGATATAAAAGTAGAAAAGGCGTAGTAGCAGCAGCAAAGCTTTAAATTACAAACATCTTAAATCTGACCCCTTGCATGCATAAATCCCGATAGAAGATTTAAATTAGTTATGGCAGATCCAAAATTGAAACAGTTCAGCAAAATAATCTGCATATTTTTTCACTGCATTATTTATTTTTATTTACGCACTCAGATGAGCTTTATGTGCCTACAGATGAGGAGGCCGGGCTGTTAGGGTTTCCAAGAGAATCGTCTTCTCCAGCAATCTGGCCATTCTCAACATACTGTTGAAACAGCCAAGCAAACCCAGATTTTTCTCGTTTTTCACACTCATTGGGATTTAACAGATAAGGCTGGTGACAGAACAGAGATAGTACTTCCAAGCAGTGAAGTCTCTGCAAAGTTTGGCTTAATATCAATGAGCACATACAGAAAGGACTTTCTGAAGGCTCTCCTACACATGGAAGTCAGCCAGAAATCTTCCACTTTGACTTTTCCAAAAGGTGATTAGCCATGAAAGGCAACAGTATTTTTGAATTTATATAAAAATTTCATGCCTAAAAAAGAGCTAGAGAGTCAAACAAGGCATTGCAACCCTCCAAAGTAGATCTATTCAATATGCAATGAAATGGTGGCAGATGATATTTTCAAATGGGTGGTGTTTTTCTAACCATAGCAGGAACTCAGTGTTATTGCTGCAAGACTTGAGTTGTCAGACATAAAAAGCTATGGCCTGAAAATAGGGAAACATAAGCCACCATTTAGGCACTGTTTCAAGCCACAAATGGCTGAACAACATACAGTGTAGCAGGCACACAAAGGAACAAATATGCAAAAGAAATGCCAACAAAGTCTTTATCGAATTAACAAGAGAGATTGCAATACAAAGGAATGGATACTACCAATTCTCAGATAATTAGAAATTAAATTTTTAAACAAAATTTATAAAAAGTATACAGGAAAAAAAAGCTATTACATATCATCTGAAGGAAACCTCTTCTGAGTTGGGACAGAAGCAATATAATATCCTCTCCTACATATCTTTTTGAGGTGGACAGATTTCATTACTACTGTTCATGATGTACTTCATGATGGACATCACCAAGGCATGGTCAGGCCTTCTGAATGCTTGTTAAACTGTGACACACACACACACTCTCTCTAAACCAAAATGAAATAGTTTTAAATAAATAAAAAGCACTATCTAAACAACACTGATATAGTTTTCTGGAGGACACAGTACATCAATCCCCTAAGATTACTCTTCAGTGTACTTTGGACAAACCAAGGTATCCTTGTGCACTTTGGTATTTTCATTCTACTTACGTCACTACAGGAAGTTATTCTCAAACTTCTTCTAAACTGTTCCAGGGTATTTGCATGGCTATGATACATCCCCAGGAACAGCTGCATTTCAGTAGCAAGTGAGGTAACTATTGCAAAATATACAGATTTTATTTTAGTAAATATTGCTCCAAAGTAAATTTAATGTTTAAATCGTGGTTTAGTTATTGTATGTTTGGGAAACTGCATCATCAGAAAATAACATGTAGGCATTTCATCTTGTAGAAGAAGAAAAGTTTTGCAAAAAAACCCCAAACCACCAAACAAAAACCCGCAATTTATCGACTGTGAGAATTATACATACTCTTATCATGTACTTCAGATTAAGAT
The DNA here is from genome assembly GCF_003945595.2 of Pipra filicauda. Classification (NCBI taxonomy): domain Eukaryota; kingdom Metazoa; phylum Chordata; class Aves; order Passeriformes; family Pipridae; genus Pipra; species Pipra filicauda. The sequence continues at coordinate 1,842,944 of NW_024103541.1, read as the reverse complement.
TCTGTCTATCAAACTCTACCATCTCAATAAAGATCTATAATCAACCTTCATACTTGAGGGAGAAACAGATGTTAATGTTACTTTGCAGATCCCAAGGGAGAAAGTAGTACCTTAATTCAGAATTTTAATTCTGTATTATCTTTCTGCCTTTTTTTTGTTGGGTTTTTTTGGGGTTTTTTAGAAAGAGCAAGCCAATTTTGTCTCTCTATAGGTCTCTTCTGTTGGTGTTCTCCTGGCTGCTGTCCCTCCAGCCTTGCCCTGCCTGGTGTGCTGTCTGTTCCCATGGATTTTCCCATGGTCTTTCCATCTGCATTTCTGACATTTACCAAGCTTGACATTATCATCCAGGGTAGAACATCTCGTATCTTCATATTGCCTAATTTTTCAAGTCTAACCTATTTTTCAGACTAAATTGCCATCAATATACAGACTACTACCTCCAATAACTGCATATGATAACAGCCTAAGCCCTATTTTATCTCTTTTTCAATACTGGTTTGAATTAAGCTACTTTTTCCTGAGAAAAAGATTATTTGCATGGTTCCTCTGCAGAACTTTAACTCATTTCCCTAGAGAGGCAGGGATGAGAGATTCAAAACACAATTCAGAGCATTAACTAAGCTGCTGTTCTGGGAGATGCATGTAGCAGCCTCTCCATTTGACAGAGAAATATGAACACAACAGTACTGGTGGCTCTTTGCTGTTTGTTACAACATCTTATCAGCGCTGTGCTAGATTTTGGTCTCACAGCCCATGAGTCTCCTCTTGTACACCATCGGCGCTAAAAATTGCTCCAAGACCAAGACAGGTTTGTTTCTGTTATTCCCTAATTTTCTTCTTGTTTCTGCTACCAAAAGGGTGTAAAGAGCACTGCATTTTTTTTTCCTGTCACTATTCCAGTTTCATTCTGCATAACAAGATTTCTCTTTCCTAAGAAAAGGGCTAAAAAGATAACTTTAGCTCATAGCCTTACCCAGATAGAAAAATATTTTTCAGTCTCATTACAGTAGCACAGTAATGTTCATCTGTTATTTATCCAGCTCTGCTGTTTTCAGATGCGTTATTTATCCAATCATCATTTAATTATTTCCATGTATCAAAAAGTAGAAAGTTATTGAGTTCAAATGACAGAAAATAATACAAGAGTAGAAGGCTTCTTAATCACAATCATGGAAGAGAATACTGGAAAAAACTACACTAGAAATTCATCCTCAACTTACACAATAATTGATGACTGACTGGTTTAAAGCAAAAGTGGGGAAGTAAACATCTACCCAAAATATCTTGTTTTAACCATTTCAGAAGCCAGGTCAGGACTCATTTTGAAATGTCAAGGTTTTTGCACATCTGATCTCTTTTCTAATGAATCTGTGTGCTCCACCAAACTTTGAACTTGCAATTGAGCATGAGCCCTTTAAAAAAAAAAAAAAAGAAGAAAAATTATTTGAGGACTGGTAGTAAATGCTAGTGTGAAATATCATTGCCAGAGCATCACAGTAATGGATAACTTATACATTTATATTATGTATTTATCTATATATAAACAAAACACACAGACATATTCACACATACCCCTTTTACATGAAATAAAGATCATTTCTGTTCCTAAACTGAACTGCAAAAAAAATAGTACAAGGGACAGTTCAAATACAGCAATAGAAATTAGAGTAGAAAAACACTTACTGTACTATATTGTCACCTCTTTTCCAATTTTTTTGTCAAGTCACATTATAAATAACTTTAATTATATGGTTTTCATCACTTCCCTGACAGAAGACTTTACATTAGTATTAAGAACTAACCTGGTTATACCTGTTTTATTCACTCCGTGCTATCACTACTGCAATATCCTAACAGGCAGCAACAAAGAAAACCATGGAAGGCTATAAATGCTGAAATTACAATATCACTAAGAAAACTGGGTATGGAAAAAAAAGTGAGATTGTAGACAAAAAGGTTTTAGTGATTGATGATAATACCATCCAGTTAAGATGGGAAAGCACTTCCATTTACAGTCAGCTTTATTTATCTTTTTCTCCCTGTATGAGTTGAAACTTTGCATGCATGGTCACAGTCACATCAGGTACTGGATTTGTTAAGCTATTTAAAAGCTGTGTGTTACATAAACACTTTTTCTAGGTAAAAAACCCAGACATTTAGTGTTTCTACCACTGTATGTCTCATGCCTGGACTTAAGAGAATTTTAAACGAAAGAAAATCTCATTAGTTTCTGTAGTCAGATGGGGAAACAAAGGCAACAGTAGAGGAAAATTACTTACTCAAAAAATTACTTTTAACACAACGGATTTAAACCACAACACCAAAATAAGCCCCCACAGCTCAGCTCCAATATGTTTTAATTTGAGTTTGTTCTGGGAAGGCTAAGACTGGAGAAGCTGGTATTTTAACACTGATCAACAGTGTGGAAAATGCATTTTCACCTTTTTTTTGGCAGACAACATGGGAAGAGCAGGGCTGTCAGCCCCAGGGTGCTGCTCTGACTCTCTAAACATGATGACCACTGGTCAGCTGGGAAACCCACTTCCTCTGGGTCCTAGGAGGGAGCAGAGCTCAAGAGCCTTGTAAAAATGTGATTTTGGTGCAGATTTTTTCCCTGAAACTTTTACCATGCTTCTCCCATTAGCTGTCCGTAGAACTGACCACTTAGTCGCTATTCAAACTTCTATACAAAAGGAATGAAAATAAATTATAATTCAGTTTTGCCACTGTTGGGCAAAGTGTGAGGAGCAACCAAGTCACTGAGAGTGCCAGTCTGCTGCTGCACGAAGACAGCGCTGTAGCATGCTTTTAGCACGGAAAAGTTTAGTAGATGAACTGCTGATCCTAACAATTAATGCAAAAAGCAATTCTGGATAAAGAAGTTAATGTTTTACAGAAATGGATGGCTAATATTTCTTTCACATGCCTGACAACTTCACTCATTGAAAGAAGTGGATCGTTCAACTCCTGCTAATTTGGAAGACAAATAGTTTTATGTAGCAATTAGCTCACTGTGGGAACTACTGGAAGCAAATGAAAGAGACCTTTCCACTGGAGAACTTCAGAGCACTTTTCAAGTGCTATTGAATTTAGTGTCACTACAGGGCAACAAAGCAAGCAAATACCTCCTATTCTAGAGCATCTACACTGATGTATGATGCAAGTTGCTTGCCCAGAAAAAAGCATAGGAAAAGACATGGACGTACTCACATAATACATCAGGAGATTTATTATCCCTCAGAGGGAACTGATGCCAGATTTGTCAAGAACCACTTCTGATTTTTCACAATCAGGTTACTAGAAGTGGATGGAGCTTTTCTTTTAGACTCACAAAAATAAATACAATAAAAGAATCTTCTATTAAGTGGAACCTTTTTAAGTACTTTTAAGGCAAAGACAGAATTAGGGAGGTCAAATTCATGCTTTACAGCAATTCACTACTACAAGTATGGGGAGAACCGACGCAGATGCTGTTTTGTTCATAACCCAAAGAGAGTGTAAGAAGGCTCTATGTCTCGAAAAAGACTGGAAAGAAAAATACCTCTGGGTAAAGCAATGAATTCATCTATTAAAAATAACATTCTGATAGATGAATTTCATGGAAATGCACTTCCTTTCAATATTTTCATTAAATGACATATTTATACTACAAAAGCTTTGTGCCTTCTGGATATTCATGGATTGAGGCCATTAGCATTTTCAGCTTGTTTTTGATGCATGCAACCACTGATATGTGGAATAATTTAAAGCTGTTTTTCCCCCCATCAGTAAGAAATATTATTACAAGAAGAAAGCCTGAGTCACTGTGTGGTACATTATCGCCAACAATAGAGTGAAAAAGAAAAGAGAAAAACTTAAAAATGTACATTTAGCCATCTTCATCAGGAATTGGGCAGATATTTTACCCCTTGTACAAACCATGGTCTCTGCACTGTCAGTCACACCATTATGAGACCAGACTTGAAAGGACCATAGGATCTACCACGCATCCCAGCCTCATGCCTCTTCTCCCATGCTTAAAGAAAACAGCAAACCCATTTATAAATGCTATGAAAAGTAGTGTGGTTTGTTTTCAAATTTAAAGGTTTGGAAAGCCGGAGATACTCCAAAACTTATTACTGAGAGCCTGCCGAGAAAGACAAGGATTTGGAAGGAGAGGAAGCAGCAATCTCAGGCCAAGGCCCTGACATCTCCATCAGACATTCCGACAGAGCAAAGGGATGAAGGGGGAGTACACTGAGACCCCTGGCAGTATGGTGACAAATTCACTCACATCCTCAGACTATGTTATTGTGCAGCCATCACAACCGTCACACAGCTGAGAAGAGGGTTTCTTCACTTTATCCAGGTTTCAAGGATGAGGGCACACAAAAATCAAAGCTTCCTTTTTTTTAAAATTTTTTTTATTAAAAGGTTGTGGGTTTTTGTTTTTCTTTTAAAGCTAGCCCTCTCCACTAACTCATTACTAAAAGAAGACATCTTTAAAGCAACACTAACAGAAGACATATTCATCAAATATGAACAGACCCAAAGTAAACAACATTGTTGTAAACACAAAGTAGGCAATTACATTATGGGCTAATGAGGCAAAATATACTGAAACAAATTATCAGGGAAGTGCACCAGAATCAGCTACTGGGGCTGCTGTGGGAGAAAACTGATTAAGATTACTTAGCACAAAAGAGGTCCTAAGTAGGATTTTTTAGTAAAAGAGTAGAAGTGAACAGGAGATGTAGCAAATTAAGAAATGGAATAAACAAGACCTATTTAAACATTCTTGAATAATTTTTCCTAAGTGAGTGAAAGAGCAAGAGGGTGCTTTGTTTATAATGCAGCAACTTTAGTATAAATTCAATTAATATGAATTCTTCTTTAAGGACAGAAATTAGCCAACATGAGTCACAAATTAAGGCAAAGATTTTAAATAGGATTAAAAAAATTAAAAGTGTTCTACATTTGAGGATACCACCTACCATTATATGAGATGAAACTAAATATCCCACAGAGAATATAAATTCTCTTCCTTCCCAGCAAAGGCTTACACTAGCTGAGGCCTTGTAGAAGCTGCCCACTAAAAACTGCTGCAATATCAAGCCCTTTCTGAGATTTCAAGAGTTTCCTTTAATGTCCTGGATTCATCACTCTAAGAATTTACACAGGGTCTGTAAACTGCTAATTCAGCAGCCACCCTGGTTGCTGGGGGAGGTGGATGACAACCACAGTGCCACAGCCAAAATCCAGCACAGGTGAAAAAGGAAAGAGCATTTATAACCAAAACTGACCATTTGTCTTTTTTTTTCACCCAGGCTGTTTAAGCTGAAGGAAAAGCCCATTTGGCTGCCACCTGAGTGGCTGCTGGTGTGCCACAGGACATGCAGCTCAAGCAGGGGCAGGTAGGACCACTGGGTAGATAAGAGGGACACTAAATCACCTCCCACTACCATCAACAAACAAGCAAAGCTGTGAGTTGTTGCTTAGGAACAACTCACAGAACTTCTCATCTACAACAAATGTTTTGGAGCAGAAGTCAAAAAATAAACCCTGTGTATAAGATGAAGCTGGTGGAAATAATAAAAACAAGCTAAACTGTTGAGTTACAGTTACTTAATACAATTAAGTATTCCCCATGAGAACCTACCCGTGAATGACCTATTTCCTTTTTTCCCCACTGACCTCTTTTTCTGATACCATGGATTAACCCAGCTTGGCCTTCCCCCAGCACTGCAGCTGAAGTGCAAACCAGCACCACCAGCACCAGGCAAGTGCTCCATCATAACGTTTTCCTCCTACACTTGCTGAGCTGCAGCATATACAAACAGGTATGTTTATTCATCTTTTTACTCCCAGAACCTCACTTTAGATTAAATCCTCTTTCATTCCTCTTCCCCAGCGAATTAAGGAGCACGAAACACGCATCATACTCTGTCTTTATTTCTTACAGGCAGATTTTCCTACTATCCTCTCCTAAAAGGCTCTTCTCATTCCCTGAAACATTTTAATCCCTCTTCTCCACAGATGCTCCAGTTTGGCGATTTTTTTTCAGCATAGAAGTGTGTTCAGTATTGCCAGGGAATATGAGAATCCTAGCATGTCTTTACTGAAATTACCTCTTCTGAGGTGCCCCTTTGCATTTTTCATGCATAAGAATAGTGGCTTATGACAGTCTTAGGATCTCAAAAGACAAATAATGAGATGATCTCATGTCATTCTTTAGGCTTGCAGGGATGAAAAAGGGAAAACATGGAACTACTAAAGACTAAGTCTAACAAGAATAAAATACAAACTAGGCTGCAACTAGAGCTAATAGAAACAAAATGTACCAAAGATGTGGTAAGAGTAATTGTTCAAATACAGTAACAGAAAGAGTTAACATTATATCCAAGAGCAGGCAAAAAGATTTAAAATCCAAAGACCTAGTAGGATTAACAAAAAGACTCCTTTACAGGATCTACCAACTACTCTCATAAACAACTGTCATTCTCTGTGTCATTCTGCTGGATTCCCAACAAACATTTTAATGGTATTTACTGCCAAGGAGAGCCCTCTCACTGTTGTGACTCAAGGTCCTCAATAACTACTTGTCCATTGTGAAACCTAATGTGAAGGACAAACACTACCAGTCCATAGCACACTCAGTTCTACTAAATTGCTTAATTAATATATTCAATACAAGTGACAAATTATGTTACATCCTTTACTTTCATGTCTTTAATTATCCTGTCTTTCAAAACATTTAAAAAGTCTTACATCACATGGTCAGTTTAAAAGCCAAAGATGTATGGCTATGAGCTGATTGCATCATTTTATTTCCTTCTTTCTTACACATTTCAGCTCAAAGAGCTTTTTGCCTAGATTTAAGACCTAAGATGTATGTAAATCTATTCCTAAACACACAATATGAGGTAAATATGAAGTGTTATGTGAAGGGAAAAAAACAACCCTGATTTACTATATAAAGAAATGGACTTCTAGTAATGTTAACATTCAGGACAAAATAATCACATTCTAAAAGAGTCAAATGAAAATATTCACCTGGTGACAAGCAGGAGTCAAAAAGAACTGAGCAAAATGCAGGCAAAAAGCACTAGTGATGTTCTTGTAACCTTCAGGGAAGGGAAGAAGGTTCAGGAAAAGGTACAATTTGATAACATTTTTTTTTTTAGTGTTCAGAGACAGCTACAAAGTAGAAAAAACCCAACCTAAACCTTACAAACGTCATGAACGTTCTTATAATTTTATGCATGTTAACTCTGACATAACTGTCCCATGGAAATCCTTCAGCATATTACTGCAAATTACTCAAGGTCTGAAGGAACATACTACAAAACATGTAAAAGCATTTAAAGAGATTCCATTTACACTGTCTTCTGAAATGCTTTGATATTAGCTTGTGTGTAATCTTGTCCACCTGACAGGCTCTGTAACATTCAGGATGCTGTATTAATGCATACACATATTCAGAATAAGTGCATAATTTAGTGCTCAGTAAGCTGTGGCTAATGCATTAAGCAGTAATGCTCATCTCAAAAATATTATTTTATTTGGTACCATGCTTCAAGTAACGGATGAAAACTGGCCTTCAGCCTTAGCCCTCAAAACAATGCAGGTTACTTGACAAAACATCACACAGTCTGTACAATTATTTACAATGTCTCAAGAAACTTCACTGAAAACCATCCTTTTGCTTCACACAGTTAGCTTTAATTAATTCTCTGTAGATTTTTAATCAAACTGTGTAAAAGATCAAACTACTTCCTCAGATAGAGCCGAAATTCTTGAAAATGTCTCTTTTTTGGGAGTAGGCTAAGTAGGCAAATTTATCAATTTCACCTGGAGATGATGCATATTTTCACAGCATGAATATATGAAATTATTAACCTTTTCCATCAGGATTCTGCTCATACTCTTTTTTTCCCCCTATATAGTTTTCAATAAATTTTAACATCATGTTTTATACATCTCACTCATCAGACTCTATACAATCCTTTTCTTTCCTAGTTAAAGAAGTTGTTCTGTGAACGTTTCTCCTTAGGCATGTATTTAATTGTTCTCCTAGGTGTCCTTGCTGCAGCTAAACTGGAAAACTTTGTTTAAAGGTGATCAAGATTTTGTGGACACTCTTTTTCCCACTCCCCAAATGATACATCACATCTAAATCTCATTTGGGTATTTTCATCTTCTCAGCTACTTATAGCCCTCATCCTTGTTTTGGTAAAGCCTAGGGCAGCACGTCTTTTGGCATAAATCATAAATGAAAAGTACATAAGACACCACATTTCATTGCATTTAAGCCATCTGGCCCATTTAAAAGCTATCGATATTTAATCCAAGATTGATGAGAATGAACAAACTGAATGTCGAGTACCCCTTAACATTTTAAGGAAAAGGGCACAATGAGAACAGCTCTCCCTGGCCATCTTAACAGTACATTCTCCTTAAAAGGGTCACTGTGAATGGTAGCACAATATGGTTAGTTCAGCCTCCCCTGCTCACAGAGTCCTTGAACACCATGTTGAAATAGGCAACACTGGGCAACCAACATCAGCAGCACCTTGGGTGCTTCCTTATATGCTCACTAAGCACCTAAGGACTGAAATTGCATCTCCCCTACTTGACACACTGCTCTCAGTTTACTTATCAGGGCTGGTTTTACAGTCAATGTTTTTTACATTCTCGGTTCTCTCTCTGAACCTCTTCTTTTGCTTTATCCATGGCTCCCAGTCATCGGCTTTCAACTTCACACCAAACACCTTCTTTCCCAACTTAAAAAGATTCCAAGTTGATTTTCAGAGTAAGCAATACTAAGAGGAATCAAAAAAAAATAAAACAAAAAATCCCCCAAGTCAAATAACTTGCTGAAATAATAAAAGGACGCCTGGAAGCTGACTAGAGTTCAAGGGGGAAAAAAACCCAATCCACATAGAAATCTTTTATTTATAAGTTCTTTTCTTCATGTTTACATATTATGCAAGCATAACTAGTAAAGACCTAGTGCTACTGCTGTTTTTAAAGAAGAAAGAAGGTGTAGTAATGCCTGTGTATACTCCTACCTCCTTCAGCATAAGAGGAAAAAGAAAGTTAAGTGAATAACAAGTGATCCACATTCCCTGGCTGTACAAAACATACTCTGTACTTCTTGAGGATGCCCAGGTTCAGGATACATTGACAGGACAATTGAATCGTTTGGTTTGTGTGATTTTTAGGAAGGAATCTGTTTCTATCACAAACTCTTTAACTGCATGTGTACAGAAGGCAATCATTTCACGGCAGATAAAAGTACAAGCCTACTTTGGAATCCACGCTGGGAGAGACTACATGAAAAAGGCCATTTTGCGCAATTTCATCTGTCTCATGGCACGATCCCACACAGCCAATATGAGAAAATGAACTAACTATTTAATATTTGCATACAAATTACATATTTTTGGGGTTTGAGGCATGGCTCCCTCTGTGATCTTGGGCCAATTTCTGAACCTCTCTAAATCTCTGTTTCCTTATTTGCAAAGCAGATTAATATTAACTATGCAGGATGGGGTGAGGCGTAATTAACTCAAGTTTGTAAAGGGCTTTCTGATCTTCAGATACAATGTAAAAGAAGGACTAGAAAAATCCATTTAAAAAGCAAAAAAGCATGTAAGCCCATGGCCACACAACAAACATTTGGCATATCAACTTCATACAGAAAATTTTTACTAACATTTCTTTGCAGTAGCAGCAAAAATTATATTAGCAGAAAGAATAAAATATGTATATTAAAAATAATTTAATTCACTTACTTCTTCCTAATTTCTAGGTCTGAGACTGGAATACATCTGAGGCCAGCTCCCAACACCATGAGGGATGAAGTTAGTAACACAGTTACCCTCAGACCTAAGACGAAAAAACAACAGTATTTTACAAGTTAAGTCAGTAACGTTGCAAAAAAAATATTGCTTAAATACATATCTATTTACATACAGTCTCACAGAAGTAACACATATCTCATTCAAATCATAAGCAATTTGGTGCTGATATGAATTCCTGACATATTATGAAATCCTGAGTAACGTTCTATACTTATACTGCAGAATTACAAAGGCTTCCTCTCGGCATACTAACACACAGGAGCATATCCAAAATCTTTACAGACATTCTTGAAAGTGAAAAGTGGTAATAAAAGTATCATCAAAATGTACAATATATCCTTTAGAGGCATTGGGGAACATGCTCTGGTATGTGATCTGAAATCTAGGTACACATGAAGAAAAATGTGGACTTGTTCACTCTTCTCCAAGCGCTTAATGAGCAAAGGCACAGCACTGTTATTGCTTTCTTTTGTAATGCAGATATGCATTTCATTCCGGAGAAATAACCATTCATTCAGGGGAAAAAGTGCAAGTATTTTTTTGCAGTCCTTGCAATTAGGACAGGTTTTTGCTGCTCTCAGCTCAAATTGTCAGAGGTTGTAAATATAGTACATTAGAAAAAAGCCACAATTGACTGATAACTCGAGTATGTTTTTTCCTCATACTGTGATTCTCAAATGAGAAGCACTTAGATTAGAAACAACCTTATCTTAGCATTGCAATTCCTTTTGCCAGCAGTGTATTTGCTGCTGCTAAGGTGTTTCCATCAGCAGTTGAGAACAGTGACACCTGAGGGGCTCCAGAATCTTGTAAAACATCAGTATCATAAATATGCACAATTAAAAACCACTGATAGAGTCTACATCTATGAAGCTGTAAATTTTGAAACAATTTCACAGCAACAAATAGAAAATAAAGGGTTTCCATGTTCTTAGTAGAACATAATAAAAATTATTAATGATGATGAATATGTAATATCTCTAACATTTAGGTAAAACTAATTGCTACTCAAAACATAAATGGAAAAAGAACAAGTCTCTATGATAACTCACCTATCCTTTGATTCTTTCTAAAACTACCCATTTTCAGAGGAGTGCTCCCTCTATGTTAGACACTCCTGTATTCAGTACAATTACAGAATCACAATATTCTGAGTTGAAAGGGATCCACAAGGATCCTCGAGTCCAACTCTTAAGTGAATGGTCCATACATGGATCAAACCCACAACCTTGGTGTTATTTGCACCGTGCTCTAACCAACTGAGCTAATCTCAGGGTCAACCAATAGATATATGAAATATTTTGTCCCCAGTTTGTGAATTTTATGGGAGTTTTAGAGCACGCATTCTACTAAAATGTAATTTAAGTGGTCAAGACATCATTTTGCTCTTACTGCAACAGCTCTTAATGAACCTCATTGACGGGTATGCAACTCTTTGTGCTGGACACTGCACAAACCAAACCAAAGACAAGTTTCTCTCTCAGTCAGCCTTAGCCCAGGAAAACCCAAACAAAAATAAGTTAATGTTACAGGTTTTCTGAAATGGAAGTACAACTTCCTTTGGTATGGCTCAGTCATTAACACAAGGAATGTCACCTGCAGTGATGTGACTCCAAAGGACACCTCACATCCCTAATGCCCTGGAGAAGTATCATCAGCTGAGAATATTTGTTCCCTTGGAGGATTTCCCAATGCTTGCCCAGACTTACTTGCTTGACTTTGTGCTCAGCTGCTGTTAAACTGGTTTTTCAAGTGTGTGTGTTCAGAGAGCCCTAACCAAACACCCAGATAATATGGCTGTTCAAAACCTTCATGGTCTTCATGTTTGGTGGGCCACCATATGAGACTTCATGCCACGCTTAAGTCTATATTACTGCACTGCCTATGTTGTGGGGGCAACTGTTTGTATCAGGATCTCATATGGGATGCTTTTGCCTTTTCTCCTGGGAAATGAATTTGTTAGCACTGCTTTTGTGTATAATGAGAACTTGTATGCAGTAAGAATTAGAATTTTATTGATGGGAAATTGAAACACAAGACTTAACTGAAAAATCTGAAGTTTGCCATCAGGAAACACTGCCAAAATATTTCAGGAAAGCTCTAGTAATGTACATATCACCTTATTTTCCATATAAACCAGGGTCTTTTTGAATTACATTTCACAAAACATGATGTGTTCTGCCTGTCACGAGACACAAGGACAGAGACAGCCTGGAAGGTGCTGCTCATGGGGTGCCACAGGAGGTACTGGCCTGGGGCAAGCCCAGGGCACAGCAGTAAAGGAGTATTATACAAAAATTAAAGACACAAGATGAGTGTTTACATACAAAAAACTTCTATTTGATTTTTAATTTTAAAAATATCCCCAAAGCAAAAAATACATAAAGCAAGAAAGCTTAAAATTCAATCTGCAGGAAAGTTTCCTAAAAAAAAAAACAAACCAAAAAAACCAACCAAACAAAAAAAACCAAAACCAAAACAAAAACAAACAAACAAAACCTCCCACCTTACAATTCAGTGAAAACTGAATTGAATGCCGAAGTTTGCCTCCAGCCCTAAGTTTAGGCTTATCTTTGATGTCAACCTTACACGCTGGGTAATCTTAAAGTAAAATTATCAGTTAAAGCCCCACAATCGTGTTCTTGATCTCTCCAAACATTCTTTGAAGTCCTAATCTTGAATACTATACACTGCAAAGTATCACTTGTAAATGTTTGGATTGCACAGAATATTCTTTGGCCTTCTTTCTTTTCTTTCCACCTTAACATGTAAAATTCCTTTGGTTAATGCTGCATTTTGGAAATGATGACATCAAAGGGAATAAAAGACTGTCAGATAAGCAGTGTATTAGACGTTTTCTTTGCTAATTACATGACATACTCCTACCTTCTAAGCATCTTGCCCTGTTATTTTGCTTTATGTTTTAACTCTCTGGATCCATCCTCTTTTTCATCTTTGTTAGAAATTGGACTTTATTAGTATTTCTATAATTATTTCAGTATTTTTGCTTTGAACATTGCAGATGTCCTTAATCTGAATTTGACATCTTGCATTACTCTAAAAGGTGCACCCCAGAGTGCTTCGGATAGCAACCATGCATCATGGGGACTATAAAACAGAGTAACCAACCAAGACTGAAAAAAAGCCTGTGGATCCTGCAGAAAATTATGTCTCTACTTTAAAGGAGCTAAGTAATTCACTCAACCAAGAGACTTTGAGTAGATGTAATTAACTTCATTAATTTTACCCTGTAAATGCAAGCAGCAATTGGAGGGAGGGGGGAAGCTACAGCTTTTTTAAATCCATCATTCAGTTTCTAGTCCCCTTCTATCACAGGTTTCTGACACGTGGCCGGAAAGGGAAGAAACTCCTTTAAAGGAGACTTTATCCCAGTGTAGTAAGTTTTCTGTTCTTGGGAGCCTGTCTCTGTAGCTGCTCATTCCCACCCTGTTGCAGAAGGTTTCTGGGCCCCACAGGTGGCACTGGCTCCTGAGCAAACTGTGGCCACGTTCAAAAAACCCAACCATCATTGACAGTAACAGAAAAGTCCAAGCTAGCAGCAGAAATTGAGTTGGTAATAAAAAAGACATATTAATTATCATTTATGAGTGAAACAGCTGATATTGTTCAACTGTTTAGCCCTCCTGTGGCTCATAACACCATCTGCTTTATGACTTCAGCAGTCCATGCTGCATTCGCTGGTTTCTTTTTAAAACAACTACCCCCAAACTCCTGCCACTATTACAGATTTAGCATGAACTCCTCACCCACAGTCCTCTGAACTCTCCTCTTAATGCCCTCCAGCATCCACAGCCCAACAGAGAAAACAAGAAAACCCCCACCATGCTGGAATGTGGTCTCACACAGGAGTGGGAGGCAGTGGCTGCCAGTGGCACCCAGCTACTCTCCAGCTCCCTCACAGCAACATCAAGCAAAAGCATCCAACATGTGGGTGCTGCATCCCCCTCAACTCTTCCAGCATGCCTTACTTCCAGGATGCTTTTTAAAGCCCACGAAAAGAAAATGCATTCCCTTATCTCCCTCATTACTGACTTGTAACCCAGCAAGTGATTTATCATGCCCAGTTTAAGAAACTTCATAAAAGATGTATGGCTATAATGAAGTCCTCATTCCAACTATTTATACATTGCAGTTTGTCATTCAGAAAGAGAACACGGTTAACATGTACCTGTGCATCCCTCAGCTGGGGTTGGTGTACTGCAGCCCACTCTGTTCCCCAGCTACAGACCACTGCAAGCAGCACCTTCTAGCTCAGAGTATCACATACACAGCAGTTATTGGTTAGGTTTGGTTTTTCCCTCCCCCTCCTAATGGAGCACTCATCTGACGACGAAATTCTAATTGGATGTGTAAAATAGAAAAGTTTTCACCTTCCTCCTTTTGTAATGGAAGTTTGGCCGGGGAAAGGCTGACAGTCCTCCACCTGGCATGGCAGCAGCGGATTTCCCTCCTACAGCTCACATCCCCTACTCTTGGATGCATTAACATTTGAGGAGTTTCCTTCCTTCAGCTGCAGATACTAAAATCAGTTCTCACAAATATAGAGCACAACAAGGCTCTAATTAGGAGCGAGTGACATCAGCCTGCTGCACATTTTCATAGTTTTTAAAGACCAGGCTGAAAGCATGAATGGTCCCTTTTGACACTGAACTGAGAGTATTTTCTTAACTATTCTATTATTTTGACTAAAACATATCTAGCTAAGAGAAAATAAACATAAAATTTTGTCTTGATCCACACTCACCAGGAAACTAAAAGTTCACTAATGTCAACAGCTGTTTCAACAACTCACTGTTAAACTGTGCTTTTCCTTCCAATTTAAAGCAAATTCAGTTTTCAAACAAATTCTTGGTTTGCCTTTCTTGATAAAAGAAAGTACAGTTCCTACAAGTTTCCTTCTATGAAATAAACCGATAAAAAAGAACTTTTACATTTGGGTTCAGTAAGCAAAGCATTGAGCTCCAAGTCTTCCACAATTTTTTTTTGGTCCTGGGATCATCTTGTCTAAATGGCCTCCTTGGTTTTCAAGCATCCTTTTTAAATGGATTTCTTTGCTGGATACCAATTCTCCATTTCATACAATGGGTCTGTTTCTCTCCCTTCTTGACACATGCCTTTACATTTAGCTATAATTAAAAAAAAAGGCTTAATTAAACAGCTCCCTTTATCATGGAATCCTGAAATCCCTGCCCAGAACTTCCTTGTTCATCACTGACTATCTTCCGGAAATCTTTGGATTTTAAATGTAATTCTAGCAAAATTGTACTAATAGCCATGACATTCTCATAAGATCAGTTTTCTTTGTCATGATTAAAATAAAAATTTTCTAGCTTTCTACTAAACTCAGAGAATAAAACTTCCATTGCGCCTGCTCTTTGCCAAACTGACTACCATCATTAAGGAGGACAAGCATCAATCCTCTTTCAGAAGAGGCATCCTTGCATCAAGCAATACAACTCTCACAAGAAAAGAACCTTTTCACTGATGCAAAAAAAATTCATAGCCAAGATGTGGTCCCAGTCTTTCTGCTAACACATGGAACAAACTTGAAAAGTTGGTATAGTGGGCCTGCCTCAGAATCTACAAAGGCACTCAAAAATAGCATCAACTACACTCAAAAGAAAGAGAAACTGGGAACCAAATACAAGACTGCATGCAGGAGAGAACAACTACCAGGTCATATATAGTTAATCCAAAATTATTCCTAGTTTGAGGGCCAAGATATCATAGTGTCCTATTAAGCACAACCTGGACCTCCCTTTCTCTCTGGCTACATGATGCTGATGCTCCTGTTACAGACCCCTCTTATTAAGCTGTGTTTTCAAAACAAACTGAAGCCAAGTGCTTCCATGCATTCCCCTGGCTTTATGTGGCACTGCCAAGATAGCGGCCAAATTTCAACAGGAAAGATTTAGGACTTGAGTACTTTTTTTCTGACTGAAAATGACACCAACTCAATTTAAACATTCTGCAAGCAGAATGAAAGCATCCCCCTGGCATCAAAAAGTAAGAACTAAGCTCTGTCATACAGAACCTGTCTGAAATAAATTAGACCCAGAGCTTCCTTTCAACCCCCAGTCTTGTTTAGGATACAAAAAGATCTTTTCCTGTACAAATCCATAACACAGTCCAGTTCTACCTTTCAGTGGAGGATTGCAGGGCAAGGGCAGATTCCACTAGACACTGTGCTCCAATTTCTAACATGAAGAACTGGCAGATTGAGATGTCCAGATAAAATATGTACTAGAAACTTCTTGAAGTATAGATGTCAGAGGTGATGATCTTCAGAAGGGCAATTTCTCTTTATAATATCTTACAGTTGTTGCAACAGAATCTGTCAGCAATAGCTGCCCAGTTAACACCCAGGTTATCAGGAGGACTTTGAAATTCCTATATAAATTATTTGCAAAGTTTAAATTTGAGGAAACAAACTCTGTATAAACACAGGAACTTCAAGTAAAATAGTTCCTGTGGTTTGATAAAGTCTTTCTTATCAGGGTCAGAAATTCAGTAGAGCCAGTATTTCAGAAGTGTTGTCACCACTGATGCAGGGGAACCCACAGGGAAGTCCCTGTCAAATCAGGAAGACAGACTGGTGCCAGGGACCAGATCTGACCCAAAGATAGTTATTTCTGCTGCTAGCACTTATTGGACAGACACAGCAAGGCTGCATGCACAACTTGTAAGTGTGAGGGCAAACACTCATCCCCACCTTTTTTCAGTGTACCTCTCAGATGAAGAAGATGCTTTTATGCATTCTCTGCATAAAAGTCATAATGTGGGTCCTTGTAAGAAGAGCATCCCTCACAAATTTTGAGGTTAGTTAAGAATCTTGTAAAAAATCACAATACAACTAAGAGACTTAAAGCACAAGATTTAGCCAGTCAAGGGTTTCAGAGAGGACACTCATCTTGAGCAAAGTGACTGAACACATGTAACCACTAAAGCAGATACAGTGGCTGATAGAACATAACTGTGAGAAGCAAAGCTAAATCTAATGCAATTGAGAATTACGACAATCACACAACCACTCCACAAATCCTGAGCATCTTTCTTTCTGTGCACCCTGACTGTAAGGAAACCAAGACACTTAGGCATTTCATACTCTAATTGCACTTCTGGATTGTATTGTAAATACCTGCTTTATGGTATTTTTCTTCTTCAACTCCCTTCACCATTCATGTAGGCATATTAAAGTCCTTATTTTTCTGTACTCTAAATATAAGAATTTGACTGCACCTGTTAGAAAGAATCACAAGCAATCACAACCATGTTAAGAGGCTGCAGAGTGCTTTCATCTCATCTGCATCAACGAGGCCAAGCCAATGGGAATAGTTGATCTACCCTGTTTTAACATTATCCCAGCATATTAGGCAAGCACACAGTCAATCTCTAAAAATATGTCAAGAAAAGTATCACAATTCTTCTGCTCTCAACTCCTCCACACTTAGTGATTACAAACTTAATGACCCAAGTTCTTCTATGGTGTCTTACACAGCTCCACTACCATGGATTTAACCACAGCTGCTGACAGACTACACCTGTAAATACAAAGGAAGTATTTCAGAGTTTGTACAGCAATTTAAAAGTCTGGTACTGTAAATAAAGTAGTCCTACTTTTAAGAACTGCACAGGCCTAATCCGAGCTTTTGGATATTTGAAAACGTAGTTTACAAGTACTGAAGCTTCATTCCATATGTCAGCAAAGGATTTTGAAGCATGCTTACAGTTTAACATCAACAATGGAAAAACAAATGGCAAAAGATGTAGATTAAAAAATCTGCATTGCAAGTGATGTAAATTCTATTTAGCAATCCATAGACTGACATTTTGCCTGAACAGATAAACAAAGTGCTGAGTTAAATGGTATTTGCCTGAAGATTAAAATGATGATTTTAGAATCAGTTTTAGATGCTTTATTAGAATATCTGCTATTCTCTAATACTATGTTTCTTGGCTTCAAAGCAGACAATTATTTTAGCCAATTATTGTTATTATATATTTTACTGCAGAAAGCATCCATTTCATCTGCAACTAATCCAAGTGCAATGAACCTCTCTTAACGCTTTCAGCACATCTTAGAGAAGAGCATTGGCCTGGGGCAGCGGGACCTGCATCTCCTGACATGCCTTATGGAATCGGGCAGGCCACTTCTCCTCTGCTTCACCTCTTTTCTCCCCCTCTGCCTTGTTTATTCAGGTTATAAACACGTGGAAACAGGAACCAGTCTGACCATTAGAATTAGAAAGTCTAGTAAAACAGCTTCTCTTCACTTGAGATCAGTGCAGTGCCTGGACACAAGACAAAAGAGCTATTTGAGTGCTTACTAAATCTGTGAAATCAACAAACACTTTTAAGAGTTAGTCTTTCTTCTCTCACCTCAGTTACCTGCTTTCTACTCTCAACTCCAGGATCTCATAAAACAAGAAGATTCAGGTGAATCGTTGAATCCACCTTTGCCAGTTGATAAAATGAAATCTGCATAATGGAGCCTGTGTGTCCATACATGTGCCAGTGTATAAATACTGAGAGATGCAGAACAAGTGACAAAAATAGCCAATAATGCAGCTGGGGGCTAAATCTCCTCATTAACTTTGAAGCTAAACTATGGATGTTCACTAACAAGTCAACAGAAAGTACAAGACAAGAAGCTTCACTCAAGCTCTTATTATTGTATTTGAGGATGAACAAGAGCCCTTACAGCACTGAACAAGGAAGGGAAGTTCTTTCTTTCCTCTTCCCACTCCTTTCAAGGACTCCAATTGCACAGCAGGCTCAATTACCACGCAGCTAACTACAGAGCCTTACCTGTGGTGACAGGGAGGAAAAACAATTTCTCTTGTATACATTTAAGAGGGAAGATGTTCTGTCATTATCTTGGTGGTACTTACCCACACCACCCAATGGTGCATGAAATTCTTCGTTTTAAGAAACACAGAGGCAGTTTGATTTGCCACAACAGAGTATCAAGAAGCAACCGTGCAGCAAGGATTGGCAGCTACACTAAATACTGCCTAGCACATCCACTAAGCAGGACACTAAGCACAAAAAGTTTCTCCTTTTTATTATCCCTGCTGAGAGTTGAGGAAAAAAGAGCTGTAAGAGCCTCATTGATGTAATATCCATGCAGGTCTTGTGACTTGTCAGAAAGGTTACTGGAGTGAGCTTTCAATTTTTCGCTGTGTGAACAGTTTCAATGTTATTTTAACATTAAAATACATCAGGCACTATTTAGGGTACATAGTTCATTCTAAAAGACACCATTTGCAGAACTGTAATGCTGCAATGGATCCTAAACCCATTGTATTTTTTAAGATTCCTGATCAATTCTTTAGGTTGACGTGATTAATTAAAAAATGTAACAATTCCACCTCTCTCAAGTATTCAAAAGGGGTGGCACTCATCAAAAATAACCAAATAAAACAGAAAGAGTTCCTAGGTGCAGTTATACTTGGTGTCCCGTATTCCAGAAAAACACTGACGGACTTTGGAAAAAGCAGAAGACCTCTCACTTTCAAAACACATCACTCCCGGCTGAGTCATACAGATCTCCAGCTCTAAAAAGAGGAAAAGTCTAAAAATCCTCTCTTCTAAAAATCTGCATGAGAAAGCTTAAATTTGTAGCTTTTGAGGAAGTTGCAGCATTAATCACAAGCTCCTGCAGCACAATTATAGCTACAGTGTCACAATAGCACATGCACAAGAGAAGCATTAATAAAACCAAATTACAGCAGGAAGTGATGGAATAGCTCTGAACATCACCACTGAGAGAAAGGCAGGGCAAGCCACAGTTTCTCTTGCCCTGGGATTATAACTAAAAAAATTCTTAAAGAAACTTGTACCAGGTCTTCAGCCTGCTCAGCTGAGGCTATACCAGGCTGCCACTGGGAGAAGCCAAACATTCTCCAAGAAAATTAGCAAAATATGGTAACAATTACCAAAACATCACGTTTATTAAATGTAGTTCTGCTCTCCTCAGCACTGACCATGGGTTTGGGTGTTTTTAAACAAGTATTTTATATAAAACAAATATTTTTATTTGGCAATGTCAGACGACAGATTTTCCCAAAAGGAAGATTATTGTAGGGCCTGTGTTATGCACTCTCTACTTCTTCAGCTCTGAAAAGGGAAGCAAATACAAATACCCCTGTTTTACACAGCTCCTTTCCCACAAGCAAGGCAGTTCTTACCAGAAAAATAAAAATATACAGGTAGAAATCAGCAATGCAGAAAATATCCAAACTCTGTTAAGAACTAATGAAGCTCATTTTTACATTTTCTTCAGCTTTTTTTTCACTCCTGAAACATAATATGAAATTAACGCCTAAAATATTGGCCAAAAATAATGAATAAAAACTATTATGTTTCTGCAGTTCAGTAAGGCTGTTACTGGAATTCAGAAATCAGAAAAGCTGTGTTAGTTCAGCATCACCAAGTGAAAATGGTCTTTGTTCATACTTAGTTTCTTCTGATAGGAAAAATAAATACCATGTCAATTCTTTGAAGGAAAGACTCTGTTTTCTTTAAAGGAAACAGATTCAGCTTTTGCAACCCAACACCTGATCTACTCTTCCTTCTCTTTTATGGAATTCTAAACTAATAGCTGGGAATTATAAATACAGTATAAACATACAGCTAGCAAAACAAATCCAATACAACTTTCCTAAGTACTTTACTACTGTCATCATAAAAGTCTACAAGAAAGCCTGAGGGATTTTGATAAAAGTGAAATTATTGTTGTCATTTATGTTATATCAACTACCTTTATGTAGCACAGCTGCCACACTGTTAAAAAACTTCTAAAAGAAAGGAGACTGGCAAAATTTAAATGCTTTCAAAATGCAGCAAGGCAGTGGACAACAAAACAGTATTTTAGTGTTTATTGTCCCATTCTACAAGGCTTTCCAGAAGGGGAGAGATATCAGCCAGAAGGGCCACATCCACCCCAGCATCCCACTTGTGCCTCCATCACGAGGCCAGACATCCGTCACCACTGAACCCGCAGAAGAAGGAACAGCAGGAACAGCCGCCCTCCTCTGCGTCAGCAGCACCCAGAGAGCCCCACGGGGAGCAGGCGGCTGTGGCTGGGACACCACGGGGAAGGGGAGGGTGAAGGAAGGGCCAATTTACCTTCTGCTTGACAAGAGACTGTGTCAGGCAGAGTTCAGAGGCTGGGTTGTGAAGAGGCAAAACACAGGGGCCTTTGTTGGAGATAAGTAAAGGCAAAAAGGTCAATTGCGCTCCAAGAGATTCCCTTCTCCTGGATTTAAAAGCGCCCCTCAAGGCAGTTCACAAAAAACATGCTGCTGACCTGTGGTGCTGTGCAGGCACCTGCCACCCCACTATTTGCTGCTGGCTACTTAAGTCACATTTCCTTCCGCCTCTTGCTCACTCAGTGTCCTTTTCCCTGTGCCTCTTATTCAACTCGTTCTTCCACCTTTCCCATCCCCAGCACTCCCTGCCCTCTGGCTCCTGATCTTGCTTCTGCATCCATGCCTCCCATGCTTCACCAACTACCTTGTCCCATACTCTTCCTCTTCTGTCTCTCTTTCCATCTATCCAAGGGCTTTTCTCACTCCCTGAGCTTCTCACATCCAACCTCTCCTACTCCTCAACAACCAAGGAGTGGAGAGCAGTGGGAAATGGGAGGACAAGATGGACATGACACAAGATCGGTGAGGCAGGAAGTAGAGAAGGTGAAAGAGTTCAGATTAGAACCAACTTGGGTCAAGAGAAGGTTATGAGGGGTAGTAAAAATATATGAGCATACAACAGGGGATATATCAGTGCACAGTTGCACTAGTATTAAACTCCCTGTAGTCAACTTTTATAAGCTACTGTTGATAAAATACCTTCTTAGATCAGGCTGTGTCCTGACCCAGTTCTGGGATGCTTAAGTGCTTTACCTCTGCTTGTGTCAGCAGCTGCATAAGAAAAGTAAGGGATTGTATTTCACACTGGTAAATGATTTCCCTATTCATCAATTTGTCAACATCAAGGTATATCAAGTTACACACAGAACTACAGAATTGTCAGGGTTGGAAAGGATCTCTGGAGATCACCTTGTCCAACACCCCTGCCAAGGTTGGGTCACCTAGAGTACATTACATAGAAATGTATCCAGGTGGGTTTTGAATGTCTCCAGGGAGGAGACATGATTCCACAACTTCCCTGGGCAGCATGCTCTGCAACCCATAATGTAAAGAGGTTCTTCCTCATGTTGAGGTGGAACTTCTTGTGTTTTAGTTTATGGCCATTACCTCCCCACTCACTGTGTCTGTGCAGAGCCTCAAGAGCGTTACCCTCAGACAGCATGGCCATTATTATTCTCATATGGGCCATGCAAACATGTTAGGATTTTACTTCCCATCATGGAAAAGTTCTTTTAAATCCAACATGCAGCTTCCTGATGTGCTTCAGCATGTGGTGTTTCAAACAGCTGTCCCGGCGCCACTGCAAAGACGTGTGAGGAGTACAAAGAGCACAGCAGTTGCCTAAAGGGGGGCAGAATGAAGAGAATGTATGTAGGAACACGGTACAAAGCAGAGATGGGGGGTGACCCCACCAAACAGAAAGATCTAGCTCCAGAAGAGGACATCTGTCCACAGCCACGACTAATGCTTTCAACTCAACCTGGCCCATACCCAGGAGGTATGAGAAGTGCTGCTAAGAATCAAGCTAGCATTGCTATGATGAATCACAGTGGCACCAAGTTAATACAACTCATCAGATCTAATTAAACCACTCTATGTTGCTAAGCTCTTCTGCAGCATGTCTGACTCCAGCGAGGGTGAGCCAGTCAATTCTGAGTCTTCACTCCTGCAAGCACTTGCACAAATGCTCTGTGGCCCTTCATGTAGCCACAGTATATAAAATTAAGCAACAAAAGCTAAGTTTGGTTCAGTCTTCCTTTTTCTCTTCTTGTGATGGTATAGAGGAAAAATATGTCTACAAACATGCGCACCAGCAACTCATCAAAATAAGTTTTGTAAAATCAAGCTGATAAAATATATGCTCTAGTGGGATTTACCTATATTCAGTTCTCTAATTGCTCCTTTCATCTCTCCACATGAAAAGCAACACTTCATCTCATTTCTTCCAAGATTTGTTATTTAGGAACATTAATCCCTTTCACGGGATTTGATAGGTGTGGATCAGTATCACTTACAAGATAATGAAATCCGCATAATTTATAGCATGCAGTGGAAGGTGTCTACAGGATGTGAAAGAAAAGACTGGAGTAAAACAGGTATTTTCCTTCAAACTTCTTTTCTGTTTAGTTTAAGCGCATCAACCACTTGCATTTTCACCAAATACACATACCTTTCACTTCTTATGAGTCAAGGCATTCTCCCCCCACTCTTCTTTTTAAGTGATGCACTAAGTTCACATTTAGCTTTCATTCAATCCAAGAGAGCCTTCTCCTGCTCTTGTTGGAGTTAAGACCTTTGCCATTAACATAAATGTTACTCAGTAGAATCAGTTGTTTATAAGATTACCCTCTGTACACTTTCCTTTCTCACTGGCTCCTTGCTATTCTACCCACATTTTCATATCTAAGTTTTCCCATGGGTATTTCTTTCCTGTAGGCTGTACTAACCTCCCAAAGCCATAATGTCTGTATAAACCTTTTCTATTGTTGAACTGTGCAAATCCTTTTGACTTGATGTCACCCAATTATATTAAAGTTTTACAGCCTTATGCTGAGTCTTATCCCAGACATTTTTAGCTGAGGCTCACAGCTGAACTTGACACATGAATTATCAAATTGGTAATTTTGAAATATTGGGCACACATCTTACAGCCATACATCTGAGATAAGAAAAATCTATTTCTGAGATCACAACAAATAAGAGCTGAAAATGTGTTTCTTCACCGCAGGTGTAAATTCTCAGACTTTAAAGGTTCTTGTCCTTCCCCTGTTAAGCAAAACCCCATGTGCTTATGGTCACTTGTGACATGACAGAACTATGGATACTTCCATCAAAAACTCTAAATTTTCTTGTGAAAGCCACCATGGAAAGTACTTCACACTGTCCATCTATTTCACAAGTGGAACCTATCAGCCATTTTTCTAAGTTACTACTAACATGCTTCAATTTATATTTACTATAAAATTGTCCACAAGTCTGAATGACAGAGAAGGACTCTGAGATGCCAAGAGCAACGGAAACACTTCAGAAAATCTTCCCCATCTGTTGGATTCACTTGGCCATTGATGTTTCCACCAACTTCTGGAACAACCACCTGCTTCCCCTCCATACCCACCTTCACATCTCTCAAAATAAACCCAAAGGCATTTCAGAAATACTTCCTAGGTTAAAACCTAGGGGGAGAACAAGTTCATTTGGAGTCATCTCCCTTCTATCCAAGTGACTCTACATGTGAGGTAGAGGAATCCAAAGGTCCCCTAAAAGTAAAATCAGTGCTTTCATGCATGCAGCACCAAGTGACAATCTGGGAACTCCAAACATGAAAGCTGCCATGCAGAATTCTCTTTATCCATCATGTGTAGTTTATTTTAAAGAGAACAGTTATTAAGACATTTTTATACTAGTAAGGTCCAATTAAGTACCTGTACTCAATATTCATGACTATTTGGTCAGACTGCATTAAAATTCCCAGGTGAAAGAGATAAGAACTGTCAAATGTCTCAGAGAAGGAAACTGAGAAGCATGATCTAACAGACAGCAAAGAAATCAAGAGTTTGATATTCAGGAAAGGAATAACGTCATACAAGTAAAAACTTCCACGGTTTATACAGATAAGACAATCTTGATTAAAAAACAGAATTTGATTATTTAAGTTTTCTCTCTACTTTATAGTGTAATCACTAGAATAATAATGTTATATAAATTTAATTTCAGCAAAATAAAATTACTAAGATTGTCTACGCAACCCATGTAAGCATATATAATTTTATAAAAAAGGACCAAAAGACTGTGTTCACTGTATTCCAACAATTATTGAAAAATATCACCATTCTATTCAATTTGTTTAATGGGAATTATTGTAAAGTGTTTCATTCTTCATTGCCTCTTCTTGCTTATATGAGAACATAATAAAGACTGACATGTACTGCTTCTAGGTCTCACCTTGTAACCAGGAGCTTAATAAAACCCCCTTGGTGAACCAGATCCAGGGAAAGATGTAAGTTTCAAGTTAGATATATAAACATCCTAACAGTTCTGTGTGCTTGTATTTACAGTTCTCAGGAAATGAAACACTTGAGGCACAAAATGTACATAAACACTCAAGCATCATGTGACAAATTGTAGCTAATTTTAATCATGTAAACAAGGGTCCATCCAATATCACACTGAAGTAATTTCCCATTTAATTTCAGTCTTATTGAAACTCTAAAGGTAATTAGAATTTAAACCAAAACTCTCTAATTCTATTGATGAAGAAAATGCACCAAATAATAAGATGTGTAGCTCCACGGCACACTCCATCTTTTAACCTTTCTTCACTAAGAAAAAAACAACCAAGACAACATCTGTAATTCTACCTATGGAAAAGGGTTTTCAAACCCACCCAAAATGGCACATACTCAAAAATGACACATGCAAACACAATTCCTGAGTTTCAATATGCACCCATCTCAGAACAGGACTAAGAAATGTGACAGATGCCACTGCTGTCCCTAATACTGCACCCAGCCAAGGAGCATGGAAAGCTCCCTGAGGATGTCTGAGGAAGCTGGGAGGCAGGGACAGAACTCACTCCCCAAAGAACTTCCAGCTGTGACATGTGAGCCTCACTATGCATCTGAAAACGAGTGTATTTTTGGGAAGGACAAGAGCTCCGCAAAAATACAAAGTAGCTTCAATTTACACACCTTACAGAGACATGAGCTAAATCCAGGCTTCCTCCAGTGTCTCAAAGACCCTTTAAAATACTGTCAACACCCATCAAAAAATGTCTATTCCTTCTATGTCTGTTCAGACCTTCAAGACAGATTATTTTTTTTTTGCAATTACAGCCATCTGAAGACCATCACTATCTTCCTGATGAAAATTTACCCTAAATTTCATAAAAAACATAATATCTCTATAGATCCACAGGAACATGGGCTTAAGTCAACCAAGACAGTTTGTCATGCTACTTTGGGCACCAAGACCTATTCTGGGTCATCAGAGTCCTTGGGCGATGTGTACAGTTGCCAGTAGCATCTTCTGCAGAAATTCCACAGGGAGACAGAAGTGATGCCATCTATACACCTTTCCCAGCCCATGTATTTCTCCTATTCTCCAACTGCATTGCTTGTGTCAGCTGCAAACAGACCTCCACAAAGAATCCAGGAGATACTCTCAGAAGGCCAGGAGGGAAAAGGTCAAAAAGGCCAAGAAACTTTTTGAGGTTAGAAAACTAAACACTGCTGTCCTCTCTTCTCAGAGGACCCCATACTTCTCTGAGAAGCTGTGATGAAACTGAATCACAGAGCCCAAGAAATGCTTCTGGTAAGTACAACTATTAACATGCCTATTCCTGAATATTTAATCTTGCAATTTCTAATTAGTTAAAAGGTTAAAAAAAAAGTGACCAAACCCTTACAAGCACTACTGAAATAGGAAGCAGGTGCACAAATTTTTTTGTGCACCTGCACAAAAATGGATATAGATTTATGTTTTGAACCATGTGCTGCAACGAACAACTAAAACCCAAAAAGACAAATACTTTTGGACTTGTGAAGCATCATAACACAAAATCAGACTTAAGTGACAGCAGGCAGCTACTTACCAGTTAGATTTACCTCTGACTGTGAAGTATAGGACCATCTAACAGCTAAATCTCCTCTCAGATTCTGACATGCCTCATCTACAGTGTCATATTTCTGATACATGCCAGGTTTTACATGTTGACACTTCACAAATACATTTTTTCCTGACAGCTCCCTTACTAGCCAACTCCAATGACAGATGACTGAAGCCACAGAGTAAATGGTGTAGCTTCCCTATATTCATGGTACAGAGAGCAAATCTGGTGTAACAACATGTGAAATACTGCCCTTGCAAGGTCTGACTCAACTAACTTTACAGCTTCAAAGTAGCAGAGTCAAGCTCCTTCTGGTACACCAAAGAGCAGGTAACTCAACACAATGTACCTCCAGTAGATGTGTGCCCCATGGGAGAGCTGGGCTCAGTAGCTCTCCTCTTTGCTCCTGAGAAACAAAGTGGCAGGACTCCACCATCACTTCCAAAGTGAACAGCACCACATTCTCTGTGGGAATCATCCTCACTCAGAAAACAGCATAAAAGAAACGGAAGAAAACAATCAGGGCCCTCACAAAATCTGCAGCTGTGCGAAGAACTTGCTCTATAGCCCATATGTACTCCTTATGCACACAGCCAATGCTTTATTCAGGTCACCAAACGAAATTCTCTTGACAAGGAAAGCAATAAAGCAAGACCAAAGGGGTAGGTCATATCTGTACCTTCACCGAACATGGAGATTAAAAAAAAGGTAGGAAAAACACCCAAGCAATCAGGTAAGGAAATGAGAAAAACACCTGTATGCGTATCCTCACTAAAAGAAGCTACATGTGAAACCAAGAAATCCAGCAACTACATAAGTAATCACATTACAAAACAACAAAACACTAATGTTCCTTCTTCAGTGAGTTACTTCAAAACTCTTTCAGTATTATTTTGCATTGCTCAGGACCAACTTCATAGAAAATGTAGAAATAAAAATACAGACTCAATTCTATAAGCATAGGTTCACATTTAGCTTTATTTCCTTCATACCACAAGCAGAGTCAGTCTTCACTGTACAAACCAAAGATAATTAACAACACTATTATACATCAATCTAGACAGATATTGCTGACTTAAGTCTAAATGGCTTGAAAGAAGACTGGCTGTACAGCCACCATGGACTCATTTGGAAAATGTATTTTCAGCTCAGTAAATTTTATTCCCAAAATGCCTTTTCAGATTTAGGAACTGCAATTACAATTTCGAGACACAGTCCTTCTCAAACACAACTTTCCTCCCCAGCTTTCACTTTCCCCTCTTCCCTTTCCTTCCCACAATCAAGCTATTAACTCTTAAATAAATGGAATAAGCACTTAACATCAGCAGCCACAAGGGTCTGTTGGCTCCTATCTCCTGTTTAAAGGTCTGTTTAAACGGGAATTAAAATAAATCGCTTCTGTGGATTTAGGCCCAAAAGCTCAAATTGGCAAACAGAGGTACTTGACCTCTCTGGAGCAGTCCCAGGAGCAACCACAGACAAACCACGCAGGCCCTGGAGAAGTTCTCCAGAGACAAACACCATTTTCAGAAGTTTGCTACCTGAATGCAAATTAGGGAACTGTCCCCTGTGCTCGCCTTCCAAAACCCTGAAGTGCAACTTCGGGTTTGCGTTCCCTGTCTTTGCATCTTCCTAGCGCAGTGAAAAGCAAACCACAGACTTCGTGTCCAGCCTGCTTTTAAAAACGAAGTACTTCTTTAAGATGCAATGGCCGCCCTGAGCAGTGACATTATTTGACCCGAACATCTACGTGTGTTTGTTTCAAAGCTGGTCACCAGAAACCACGACCATCTCCAGGTCAAGCAGCCGCACGCACGGCAATGCCAGGCTGGCACACATCTCCAGACCCACACCTCAGCTGCGACGACAGATGCCCTAATTCCGCTTAGCTTTAGGAACAGCTTAAGTATCTTCCTTGTGAATGGACTTTGATGTGCCTTCGTTTGGACAGCGTGCTGGAAGCAGCACTCGTGATGCCTTTTTAAGGCCGAGGCCACCGGCCCCGAGCGTCCTCGCCGTGGCGGCGCCCCCTCCCCCGGCCCCAGGACCGCGGTGTCGGGGGGACACGGAGTCCCCGCCTGGCCCGGGGGAAGCCGCAGGAGCGGGGCGGGGAGTCCCGACCCCCCGGCCCCGCCGCCCCCGGTCCCGCTCACCCTTCTTGTCCATGAGCCACATGAAGAAGAAGCAGGGCGCGAAGCCGATGGGCCCCCAGAAGACGAGTAGGGCGATGTCCCAGCCGCTGAAGCCGAAGGCCAGGCGGGCCGAGTTCTGGATGGGGCCCCAGGTGTTCCACACCAGGCCCTGCGCGAAGCCCAGCAGCGAGAACAGCAGCAGCACCAGCCACCGCCGCCCGTACACGCGGCCCGACAGCGGCGGCAGCCGCCCCGCCGGGCCCCCCGCCGGCCCCCGCGCCTGCGGCCGCGCCTGCGGCGGCGGCGGCGGCAGGAGGGGCCGCCGCTCCTCCGCGGTGCTCCAGCCCAAGCCCATCTGCTGGGGCGCTGCCGGGGGCCCGCGGGGGAGCAGGGGACGGGGCCGGGCACAGGGACACCCACACCTCAGCCCCCGAGCGCGGCAGCGCTGCCCCGGCCCGGCACAGCCGCATGCGCGGTCGGGGAGGGCCGGCGGCCGCCTCCTTCCTCCGCCGGCGAGGGGAGGAGGGAAGCGGCGGCGGCGAGAGTCCGGTCCGCCGCCCGCGGGGAGAGAGCCGCGCCGGCGGGCAGCGGGGGCGTGCGCGGCGGGGAGGCCACTGGGCCGTCACCCCGCGGGGAGAGGGGTCCGGGGCAGGAGGGGGCGACTCCCGAGAGCAGCTCTCGGCTGTCACCGGCGGGGCCGCGGAGCTCCGGCCGTCACGCCGCCGCCCGGCTCCGCCCCGCCGCCGCTGCCGGGCCGCGCTGCCCCTTCCGCCGCCCAAGGCCGTGCCGAGCGGAGCCCCCGCAGTAAGAGCTGCAGGAGCATGGCCGGGGCGGAGAGCGGCCGTCCCCCTGCGCCGGGTAGGTGCCCCCCGGCCCCCCGCCCCGGCCCGGGCCCCAGCGCGGGGAGGCTCCGGGTCCGGCCCAGCGGGCACGGGGAGCAGGAGGCGGCGGCGGCTGTAGCGGGGCCCGCTGTGCCTCCCCCGCCGCTTCTCCTCCCGCACGTCCCGCTCAGCCGAACCTGCGTGGGTACCTGCGTGCAGGGAAATACCGCAGCGGGGAGTCTGTGCTTTTAAAGGGAGAAGGAAAGCGTGTTGAGTTGAGGTGGTTACAAATCAGCCATGGGCCGAACTGGGGGGAATAAACAGTAGGGTTCAGGTAAAACCTGCACTGAAATCCATTGTGAAATAATTCAGGTGAATATAACATAATGTGGGGGACACTGTGCTTATTAGAAACTATTATAATTTAAAAAGAGTGAAGGATATGTTATTTCAGTTAGGTTGTGTGAGAATTTATCTGTATATCAACCATCTGCATTTGTCATAAAATTAATGGCTCGTATGCTGCACAGTGCTTCATCTTCCCTTAAAAAAAAATGGGTATTTCAGTGTGGCTTGTTTAGGCATTCTGTCAAAGTCTGGAAGTTGGCTCGATAAATACCTGTGTGTGTAACTGGGGAGAGCTGAACAGTGGGGTCCCCACGGGCTGGTTTTAGATCCAGTGTCAGTAGTCTTGATGTGCTGGGCAGCACAAAGCTGAATTTCACGTGGTGCTCGTCCCGCAGTTTTGCAGCCAAACCCACAGACTCACGTGAAGTTCTTCATGAAACATACGACATTGCATTTTGTTTAGTTCACACAGCTCTGTTTGCTAGACTGAAGGTGCAAAAAGGAAGTATATGCTGACTGAAATCAGCAGAACTATGATGAGAAAGCAAATTCTATTTTGTTTAGAAAAGTTCAGGAAATTCCCCAGGAAAAATAAGATTCATGCACATTTAAATAATGAGGGGACATGCAGAAAATAAACTAAAATTTTAGTTTGCTGTTTACAGCTGTAGTGACAAAAGTACAGTAAAAATACAGGATGAGATTCAGATTTCATCATGACTGATGGATATTCTGGTAGTGCTTTGGGGCTCCAGCTAAGATTAATTCCCTGTTTTACTAAGTCTTTTTCATACATTACCACCTCAGCATAGTTTAGCCTATGCCAAAGTGTTCTTTCAATTAAGAAGGGCTATGTTACTACTATAATTTAAGTGATTTGGTGGCATTCAGCCAAAGTGCTGTTATTTGCAGAAGTAAACTAAAGTGAAAAAATATTTCTTTCTTTGAACATTTTTCAATTAACCGTAGTATTCATGGAGGTTTCATGTTTCTAGTGGCAGGAAACCCATCCAAAAATAAAGCAAATGGGGCTTTGCAGTGTCCTTTTAACTGCAAAAATTACTTGTGCCCCTCACTATCTGCACAGTCAAAGGAAAACTTGAATATAAGCAGGATAATTCTTTGATAAATTATCTTACGATGGGTTTAAAGATATTTCGACTCTTGCATGGGTCAGCAAGAAAGAAAAAATTCTGAAAAACAGCAGCAAACTAAAGGGGCTGTCAAAATAGGCTAAAAAAATCTAGGTATATTTATTATTGACTTAATCATGGTTAAAATAATTTATTTTGATTGCTTGATTTGAAATTGCTCCATCTTTCCCTAGCTTCACAACCCATATGCGCATCTTTCAGTCATGGCCTGACCTTTTCTATTCCAGCTATTTAATTAACACAGTGTAATATTCTGTGTGAATTATTCTTGTTTGCAGGATATGGTACCGTTTAAATTTGTTAATGCAAAGGAGCAGTGCATTGTTGATAAACTGTTGGAAACCAAATTAGCTTTATCTTGCAGCTAGCTGATTGCATTATTTCACTCATGGGTATAATAATTCTCTAAATATGCTAATTTCACTCTTTTCTCCGTGTGGTGACATTTTTACTGTTCTTGTTACTGACATTTGTAATATTTGGGGTGGGGAAATTTTTCTTGCTTTAACCTCATTATAATGTAGCTAAAGAAATTTGAATATTATCAGATGAAATGCACATATAGTCAGGCTAGCGGAAAGGTTATTTTGTGTCCTGGTCCATAACTTTCATGTCTGTAGCAGGACTTGCATGGACTTAATGGCACCTAGATCCAAAACTGTGAAGCAGATGCCCATCCAGGTACCAACTGCCCAACCACGATAGCATATCCATTGGTAGGTGCCTCCATTTCTAATCTAAAACCTCTCAAGGTGGCTGCATGTCCATATTTATGCCTGTCTGCCTGTGTCTGGCCTAAAACATTATGGAATTCATCTTAGGAGGAGTTGGTGGCCTGAAGCTCTGATAGACTAGTGGTGACAGACAAAAATTATGTGGCTGAAACTGTTATTGCTGCCAAATGCTCATCCCATCCCTGAGGCAGGCCTGGCTGATCCACTGCAGAGTTGGCACCTATAGTGTGCCAATTTAAGCTTTAAGCCTTAAGAATAGAAACTGAGGCTTTGACAGGTTTGTTATAAACTTGAGGCATTTGGAGAGTCCAGTTCAGCTAAAACATATCTATCATGTCATGGCTGAGCTGGGCAGTCCAGGAGAGTATCCTCCCTATGGAGCAACCAACCTCCAATTCCTAGTGCCTTAGGAAGTCACGTTTGCTCTCTCCAGTTACCGTGCTTTTGACAGATTTATTCTCCATGTGACTTTTCAGAGATACCTAATGAACTTCAGCATCCCCTGGGTTCTCATGCCTCTCTCCCCAAAACTAATATCATGTGTACAATCTTGTCATTTTTGTGTCAACTCATACCTTGCACTGTGACAAGCAACAAGTGACTCTATATCCTATGAAGTCTAGAAGCATTTTGGCACAAAATGGGCAGAACCTGAAATTAATTCAAAGATTCAAAAGTGGCGTCTAACCAATTCTGAATATTCCTTCCAGCGTCTAAAAAAAGGCCCATTTTCCAGGGATTTCCCTCAATTTCTAGATTTCTGCTGGAGTTGTGACAGTGCAGTTTCAGAGCTGCCATAAGCAGCACTAGTGTAGCAGGGAGCTGTAATGAGTATGTTCTTTACACCCTGTCTTGAACAACACCTCTGAAGGTGAGCCTGTGAGGTGTGAGTAAATCCCATTCTTCCCTCAAGTTTTGACATCACTTCTAGTTACTCAGGAACAGGTTGTTTAAAATCTGCTCTGTCTTGGGCTTGGTTTGGGCACCTTCCAGTCTGTGTATTCAGTAACTTTCAGCATCTTTTCTTGCCATTCTTTTTTATTGAGAAGTAGGTAGACTCTGGCTCTAATGTCATACAACAATTTACTTGTACTTCAGGAGAAAGATGGTTTTACAGTGCTTCCTTTTCCCTTTTTGTAGTATCAACAGGAAAAGAAAATATGGACACAACATCAGTTTATGAAAGCTGAACAGTTTTATTATTAAATTCAAACACCAATGTTTTCCAATGGGGAATTCATTTATAACTTTTGACTGCAGGCTGTGTGTATCCCCATTGCAAAGTCGCCATTGTAGTGGAGATGATTCTAGCTTTGCAGTGAGACAGAGCCCATTCCAGGGTGCTTTAGGGAGATGCACTCCCTTTTTTTGTGGAATCTACCTTTGTGGTTGGCAATGAAAGATATGTCTCCAGATTTCCTGTAGACCACACTGCAGGCTCTTTACTGTGGTTCTCAAAAGGAATATGCAAAAGTCACACCTGACTTGGGCTTTGAGCATATTTAAAGCATTTTGTACTCCATTTATGCTTGTTCTGCCATTCATCACCTGCTTAACAATGAAGATGTAGGTGATGATTGTCCCTTCTTTGAGGGGGCAGTGGAAGCTGCATGATGTCTTTCATCCAAGCTCATTTTGATGACTACTTCCCTCCCTCACTTAGCCTTCAGGCTCCCTGTCTGGGGTATTTTAGGGAGGTGTTTTAGGGAGGTTATATTGGAGCTCCAACCTCATCAGACCACCGCCCCCATGTTCTTTCATTTTATTCAGAGCCAACATGTGCAAGTGACTGCAGACAACATCAATGGAGTATTTAACCTCCCAAAACTGTGTTAGGGAAATTCAGTTTCAAAGACTAATGGTTTCGTCTCTTCCTGAAACCCTGAGAATTATGGAAATGAACTGAGTCGCATGAGAATGTTAGGTTTGAATTGGAAATACAGGGTGAAAATCTCCACCTGTCTCCTTGGGCTAGGACTGCCTCAGCGCAGCTCTCATTGTCTGTGATGCCAGCAAGAACAGATAGTCGTAGTGCTCTGGTACTGGTCTGTCTGTTGTGTGATGAGTGCGTTTCTCATTTCTGATCAGGCTGCGCCATTGTTCTCCTGTTGTCATTCGTGGAATCAGCAAGGGGTAACTTAATTACTGCTCTGCTGTAATTAGCGATGTAGGCATTAGAGAGTTTGTTTCTGTTGGTCTGGCCAGTCACGCTTAGCTCATAGGTATGGTATGAGCTCTGCAAATGAGTCTTCTGAAGACCTGATTGTCTGGGTGGGTGTTTGGGATTGAGGATGTAAAGCTCATAAAATGTTGTTTGCTTTTTTGAAAATATTACACTGTCATGTAATTCTGTATAGAAAGAAAAGGCTAAATGTATTATTTCTGTATCTTTTCTGAAGAGGGGCATGATTTAAGTTTCAGTTATTCTAGGCTTTGTGATCACAGACACAATGAGATTCTTGGGAGTAGATACAGTAGCATGAGATTTTGGGTATAAGTATTTTAAAAAAAGAGCGATGGTGAGGTAGTTTAGATGTTTGGTATAAAAGTGCAGCTTTAACCTTTTGTAGTTTTATTATTTTGCTAATGTTCAGGGAGTTCTCTTAAATTTCCATGTACCATATGCTTTTGCTGACTGGACATAGAAGACATTATTGCTTCTAATACTAGTATTAAATCAGACATTGATTGGCAGTGATGTTAATGTTTAAAAAGAAAAGAAAATATTGAAAGTCCTCTACTGAAAGGAGTTTTCCACGTATACTACTAGGTTGAAAAATACTGAGTTTTGGTAAATTTTGCATATTTCAAGAAGCTTCCAAGATTCAAAGCAGCACCACTGTCATAGGTTCTTATAAAATTAAAGGTCACCTTCATTCTCCAGAAGTGCAGGTCCAGCTGATTAGAACAGGAGTTCATAGAGATCTGAGTGGGGACTTGGGCCTGTAGTCCTTGATCTTTTCTGATATTTAGCTCTTGATGTTTATAGATGATGAAACTTTTCAGGCAGTTGTTATTTGAAAAAGAAAAGAAAGAAAATCTCTGAAGGGAAGATGGTAAATATATGTTGACATCACTAGCAGCAGTTTGTTGTATTATGAAGTTGTGAAAGATAAGGTGTGTAACAGGGCTGTGCTATTTCAATAAATGCAGTTTCTTTTATGTGTAATATTTATATTAAAAAAATCCTAACACTAATGAATGTTAAGGTTGAAAATTAAAAAAGCTTGGTAGTTTACATTTTTGTGCGCTGTTTTAGGTCAAGTGTATCCTTGACGTTATGTCAAAACAAGATTTTAGTCTTTATGTGAACCCCAGGGTTCAAAACGTACACTGTTAACAGCTTTTCACAGGCAAAATTCATATTGCTGCATGAGAACCTTTACAAAAAGAAATAGCAACTTGGGACAAAGGTTAAACTCACTTCTGCTTATTTTACCCACGATGAAAGAAATGGAATGATGTAAACAGTGGAATAATAGCCATGCTTTTTGTTTAATGTTCCTATAATAATGGCAGTTGCTGAACCTAATACCCTTATTGTGCATGTTGGTTACTGTACATTTCAGAAACTGTTCTTGAGGTTCATGTGGTGGGTCTCTTTCACTTCAATAATTTATGTAATTCAAAAATAGCTAGTATAATTTCATTCTGACAATTAATTACACCTCTAATTGACTCAGTCATTAATCATAATTTGTATTTTAGTCTTTATGTGAACCACCTAGGTTCATAACCGTACCTGTTGTGACAGTCAAATTTTCAAAAGGTCACAGTTGTATTAATGACTGTTTATTACAATGTTTTGTAGAAAAGCACTACTCAAAGGTTAAACTCACTTCTGCTTATTTTACCCACGATGAAAGAAATGGAATGATGTAAACAGTGGAATAATAGCCATGCTTTTTGTTTAATGTTCCTATAATAATGGCAGTTGCTGAACCTAATACCCTTATTGTGCATGTTGGTTACTGTACATTTCAGAAACTGTTCTTGAGGTTCATGTGGTGGGTCTCTTTCACTTCAATAATTTATGTAATTCAAAAATAGCTAGTATAATTTCATTCTGACAATTAATTACACCTCTAATTGACTCAGTCATTAATCATAATTTGTATTCTGTGTGGTACAATAGCTAACAAAGTCACGTATACTACCATCATAACCCCTTTGTGGATCAAATTCAAAAGGTTCAGTTGTATTAATGACTGTTTATTACAATGTTTTGTAGAAAAAAAGCCCTATATTTTTAGAATACTATTGACTATTTACTACAGTGGCTTATGGGGAAACAGTGTACTTTAGAAAATTTAGATTCTTTTGTTGTTGCCATTTTTGAGTTCTCCTCAGTCAAATTTGCAGGACAGAACAACAAGAAAATCACAAATGGTTACAGTTTCTGACAGTGAATTTTATACAGTGCATTCATCTATTTAAGAGTAGGGCTTTTGTGTTTATTACTGACAAAGAATAGAAAAAGAAATAGAAATAAACCTTACACTGTGAACAAATACTTTTTTTTTCTTAGAAATGCACACATTAACTCCCTGACATGCCAGTTCCCTTAACTTCAATCATAATGTTATATTAGTATTAATTTTTGTATTAGGTTTTCCATTTATTCAGAAATGTTGTCAGAAAGTGTCAGAAATCGGTGCCAGTGGGGTACTGGGAAGAAATGGCTTTGCCGCTGAATTTCCTCAGCAGCAGGTGGGTGTAATTTACACCCTGCAGACAGACAGAAAGGTGGAATTGTAGTAGCCTAGCATAAGGAAAAAGAGGGAAGTCTGCCCTTTTGTTTCCTGGTGGAAGGTTTTGGTCAAAGACCATAGTCTTTTCCTCCAAGCATTTCTTCTGCTAGAGGAGACCAGTGGAGCTGAGATCATTCAATATTCAGTTCATTAGCTGAAAACCGACATGACTGCTTTCTAAGCATGCACTACAGGATGGAAGGAGTACAGACAACAGGCAGAAGCTGGCCAGGAGTTCAGGAAGAGCTTTCTAGGAAGAGCTTTCTAGGAAGAACCTGTGAGGATTTAGGGGGAAAATTTCGTAAAGGTATGCTTGAGATGACACACTGTCATTTAGAATGGGGGCGGGAAGTCCCTCCCAGTGGTGTATTCTGGACTCAACCCCTTACTCTACCCTAAGGAGTCTGGCAGCAATTTCCTTTGCTTTATCGGAAGGACAGTTTGAGGTTTGAGGGCATAGCCCACACTCTTATCTTACTTCATGTCTTGAGTCACTTAGACTTACTGTAAGAAAAACTGTAAGACGCTCAACCCTGCCACAGGAGGACTGGAATGTGAGTCCAAATTCCTGGTTTGGCCTCTTTCTTTTTTTTTGATGCCCTCCTTCCACAGTGAGGAGAGGAAGGAAGGGTGTGTTGACTGCAGGCTACCAGACTAAGCTTCAGGTGCCAGTTTTACAAGTGCAGACTGGTCTGTCCTGAGAGTCTCCATGAACATTCCCAGAGTCAAAACTAATAGTAACAGCAGTAACTGGTCAGGAAGTAATACCTAGATGTTTGTGCAGCCTATCCTGAAAACTACACGTGTGTATTTAAAGACAAATCTGTTTGCCCAGAGTAGGCTGATTATGGTGCATAGTGTTGTAATCACATGCAGATTATTTAAAGTTGTTTTTTAATGTGCAGAGGCAATGTAGTGTGAAACCATTAAGTCTGACCTCCAAACCAAGTCATTTCTTGAGTTACCTGGCTACTTTGTATTAATGTATTCAAAATGCCAATTTTTAAATTTTTTTAATTTTTTTTTTAAGAAGAAAGGATAAGGAAGCATTACAGATTTGCAAGAAAAACAATTTAGTGATGCTTGTACCAAATACATTTACCAGGATTTCCTTGTACTCCCTCTTTTAGAAAATAATTTTAATACCTCTCAAATCTCATATTTAAGCAGCAGGGTGTTTTGGCAGAAGCCAACTGCCATGCACTAATAAACTCTTCTAATTTGCTAAATTATTTTAACAGAATGACAGTACATTTAGCTTTTTAATGACAGTGCATTTAACTTCTGAACAACTTTGATCAAGTCCACTTTTAGACAGACTGCCTGCTGTGCTAAATTCTTTATTCCCAAACCTCACTCAGTTATTCAGAAAAACTGTTAATCAGAAACATTAAATTATTTTTTCTCTTAGGAGCACAAAGTCTACTGGAGAGTACTTGGCCAATTCATCGCTGTTCTTTTACCTGCCCTCAATGCTAAGTCTCGATGAGTCTTCATTTTTGACAGTACTTCATTAAAGATGACTCTTTGTTTGATCCGTATTTTGCAAGAGAATACCTAGCCAATTATATAAGCTGTCACAGTTACAAAACCTGAGCTAAAACTTGGTTCATTTTTTCAGTTCCTGGTTGGATTCTGTACATGCCTTGTATAAAGTCAAAACATGAGACAAATTATTCCTGCTTCCTATTGTGCTGTGAAGCCACACCATTTGTGGAGCCTGATAGAAAGAACTAATTTAAAGTATTCCTTTTCTCTTGTGGATCAGAGTACAACTGAGAAAATGAAGACTCCCACAGAGCTTTTCTTTTGAAAGGGAATATGCATTTCAGTTCTTTCTGGCTACCCAATCTCCCCTAGGAATTTCATATTTAAAGCCCAAGGTGTGCAATGGATATTTTGCTTCTTTGCAACACATTTTATTTATACACATTTTTACTTGTACGCATCTGTGTCCAAACTGTATGCGCTTATGTATAAGCTATCCAACCTCAGGTTTTGCTTAGGAATCAGTTACCGTCCATCTCAGGCTAGGAAATACTGAGAAGCAAGACCCAGTTTTTAAGGTCTTTGTGAAGCTATAATAACAATAACTAAGGAAAAGATCATTTTAAGTTATAATTCTGCTAATATCTCTTCAAGGTCTTCTGTATTCAGATACATCTTTTAATTACTTCTTAACACTCCTACAGCATATAGTTCCATCAGAAATCTCTGTTGGTCATAAGCAGAGTTCTTCAAATTATCGTAATGCCTATTTGATGTAGTATATGATATTTACCTTTTATCATGTCTCTTTTCTCTAGCAGCCACTTAGATATGCATGACAAATATTATAGGGAAAGAATTATGTTTAACTAACTCTGTTCTCACCAAGGAATACATAAAACTAATCAAGACGCTTACAGATTCTTCACACAGATTTAGCAAGAATCCCCATTTGTCTTTGCAAAAACCTGTAATGTACATTTATTTAAGTGTTTAAATTTTGTAAAACATTTCAAACTTCACGGTGGATTATATAATATGTATTGTATGTGATTATCTATATCAGGAGAAGATACTTACTTATTTAGCAACAATCTTAGTACTGTTTGAAGATAGGAATGATTAGCATCTTACTAAGACAGAGTGTCCTCTTTCATTCTTTCTAAATTTTATAGGGAAATAGGTTTACAACTGAAGAAAGGGTGGTGACATGACAAACATTCAGTAGAGGAGAGGCTATTTAGCCTAATTTTTTTGTTGTTTGGCATTGAACTCCCAGTAGCTGGAGCTCTGAGCCTCCCACTGTGTATGCACTGTGGTTAAAACCACACCTTGCAAAAGCACAATACGCATGTGGAAATCCAATTAGAAAGCCACATGGAATCAACAGTTGGCTTCAAAGAGCCTTTCTGTCTATTCCAGTAAAATTTCAGCTTTTGTGGCACAACCCAATCATTGAGTGAAATTACAGGATAAACCTGAAGCTTTTGTAATAAGTCAGCTTTACAGTATCCTCCAAAAAAGCGTCACCAGTTTCTTGCATTTATTTGGATTTACATTCTCTAAAATAATTAAATGTACTGCCCTTAAAGCAAAAAAAAATTGAGTTGTCAAAAAGACAGCAGTGCAGTGATAAACATGACCTAAGCAGGAATAATTTCATTTTTATGAGTTGGGAAATCTGAAAGGTAGGTAAGGCCAGCCAGCTCCCACATGGTGAAAACCACTTCTGTACAATATTATAATTGCACTGGTGAAAGACAGAAGAAGTTTTATAAATCCTCTAGGAGTGTTCAGATCTGGACTGAGTCGTGCCTTAGATCTTGAGCAGAATCACTGTAAAGAAACATGCTGAGCTTTAACCTCTTACCGTGCCTCCTGCCAGC
The DNA here is from genome assembly GCF_003945595.2 of Pipra filicauda. Lineage (NCBI taxonomy): Eukaryota > Metazoa > Chordata > Aves > Passeriformes > Pipridae > Pipra > Pipra filicauda. The sequence goes on along the minus strand of NW_024103541.1, from coordinate 1,803,006 downwards.
TCCTGGTAGCTGCACCAGCACGTGCCCTTGTGTCTGCAGATGGTCTCTCTGCCTTCTCTGGACTTGCTCCCTCAGGTATACTAACCTATTCCTTGGAAAGCCCCAGAGCCCCCTCCCGGGGGCAGGGAAGACCATATGGTGAGACATACGGTCCCCATGAGGCCTCCTTATGTCCTGGTTGTACAAGTTGCTGGAGCGCGAGACTGAAGGCCAAGTGTCAGAGACATCTCTGTGTCACAGCAACACCATCCTGTCAAGTGTTGCTCTGCGTATGAGAGGAACTGTGGAAAACAAACCAAAATCCAAACTACCTCCTGTCATCACCCTTAAGAAAGAGAAACCATTAAAAAATTTCATGTTCTGTGAACATAAAATATCAGAGGTCTTCAGTTTTAAAGCTTCACAAAGGAGCTTTCATGAGTGAAAAGAGAGGGATTCAGTTTCCCTGAAAGTCTGTGGGAGAAGAGACCCCTTGACTGTAGGAAACTCCAACCCTGATACCTCCCACCGAATTTGTGTGAAGATAGCTTAATTTAGAAAACTAAAAAGCACAGCTATGCAAGAGTATAAACCCTATTGAAAGAAGTGGGACTTGCAAAAGTTACCAAAGAGATACAGCACACAGCACACATAGGGCTCCTCTTATTCCTGCCATTCACACTTCAGCATTCATAGATTTATTTTAAACTTATATTTGAGTTAATCCTGTAGAACCATCCTCAGTGACCTCATTCTCAGTGGGTTTTCTTTTGTGTTTCCCCCAGCTGGCACCACGGGGCTGCCCTGTGTGGGACTGGCTGGTTCTCCGTTACCTGTCCCACACATGGGGAGGAGCAACAGGCAAAATTAGCACCCAGCAGTAAAGGAAATTTTCTTGTTCTGTATTTATTTAACTAATTGTGCATGCCAGACCGTAATTTGACCCCTAAATGGAGTGATTGGATTGAATTGGTTTGTTTATTTCAAGTAAGCTGCTAGAAGCCATAGGGAGCCATACCTATCAACTCAGTGTGTTAAATCTTAGGCATTTTACAGATACAGATTCTGGATGAGTTAACTTCAATAGAGGTTAAAATAATGAATGGATTTTTTTATGATCTGAAGCTGTAGTCCACCTCCTCATCTCTATGGAACTGTTATGTTATTCCATTTAAAATAAACAGATTTTCCTTCTCAATATGTCCCTAAAGAAAAGTTGTTCTGGAAGTGCTGAGTTTATTCAAGGTTGCCAGCATTTCAACCTGACAGTTTCAGTGGGGCATATAAATCTCTAACAGCAAAGGACTAAATGGAAATCTTGGGTTAGTTTAGTTCTTGGATCGGCACAATTTCCTTTTTGTAAGTTTTCTGTCAATGAAATTTTAAAACACTTTAAAAATACCTGCTGGTTTGGTTATGCTACTCTTCCTCCGTTTAAATCAAATGCACAGGAAGCTGGTTTGCTATCTCTGAAAATGCACACCACTTTGGAAAGAATCCCATGCAGAAAGAATAACTCATAAAAATTATGTTCTCTAAACTCTGGACGTTATTTGCAAGGTTATTTTATTGTTAGCCTAATTCTAAACAGTTTGGCTACAGTGGTGCTTTATTGCCTGAGGTACAAGTGAAAATTTTAAGCATGTGCCTATTTTTATTTTTTGCTTCACATTCCGTGTGCTAATACACTGCTTTTAAGCTTTAGTGTAAGAATGTTCTTTCAATGTTTGCAGTATAAAGTTGACTTTAAAAAAATCTACAAATGTAATAAATCAATCATAAACAAAGGAGGTGTTAGTTCTTAACGTTTCCTGTGCTGTGGGAGATGGTAGGTAACACTTCATGTGTCATAAATCGTACATCTCTGCAGCTGGTTTTTTTTTCTTTCCATAGGTGAAGGTGTCAAACCATTTACTCCTGAGAAAGCCCAGGAAATTGTGATGTCTCTACAGCAACCTGCAGTCTTCTGTAACATGGTTGGTGACTGGCCAGCCCTGCTCTGGAATGTGAAATACCTTTCTGCGATGTTGGATGGAAAGACAATCCAGTTTAGGCTAGGACTGAAGACGGTGGATTTAGGTGAGAATGAGGTGGACAGGCCTTAATGTCACAACTCTCTTTTTTAGGTTATGCAATTGTTTGCCTTTCCATTGCCACTGTTCACTCTCTAGTGCGTTGCTTTTCACTGCAGGCTGTTTTTAGGACATGGAATTTGGCCAGCAGTGAAACTCTCCTTTCTCTTTCTCATGTGTTTATTCTTAGTAGGAAGTCTGGTGGGTAACACTAACACATAAGAATCAAGCATCTCAGTTTTCCTTTGTAGTGTGGTTATTTTTGGTCCAGTCTTACCCATGATTAGATTGTTCACATGAGCTGAGTTTTCATATCCACAAACATAACTGTGTTAAAGAATTAGCCAAGTAGCTAGTCTACCTTGGGATTTTTATCTGTAAAATGATGATAATTTGCACCTTCCTCCTGAGGCTTTATAAGACTGTGGTGATTTTCAGTACTTTAGTGTCCTGTGATGAAAGATGCTGTAGAAGTATGGTGTTAAGAAAATCATTTGACTCCAGTACAGTAACTTCACCACTAACCCTCCAGATTCACTAGGCATCTACGAACATGCCATGAGAGAAAGACAATTTTTGCACTTGATTTTAAATACTACAACTTTTTCTGTCTGTAGCCCTACAATAGTGTGTCATAATGTGTCCATGGACAGACAGAGTTTCAAACCAGGGAGGGAAGATACTAGAAATGTGTTCCAAGGTGACAATCTGCTAACCACTTGAAAGGTTTTGCATTGCTTTATTTGTGTCCTGTACATTCTTTGCCCTCCCAACTGCATGCCAAAATACATTTTGCCATGCACTTTCTCCCTTTGGCCTATAAAGCATACTGGCTCCCTTTAGAATTTTTTTTCTCCTTAGGCCAGAAAAATCCAGTTTTTAAAAAATGTTCTATGTAAGTCATGGTGTTTTAGACCTCACCTAGCTATTCTTTATATAGTCTTCTAACCTTCTTCAGTTGGACTACCTCTTTCTTGGAATGTAGAGTCTGCACAAAGACTCCAGATGAGGGTCTGGCAGTTCCAGTGAAAGTAATAGGATTACATCACATTATCTTACTTAACAACACTGTGTGAAATTTGCTTTCTTCACAGCATCATGACCATGTTATTGCATGTTCAATTTTTGCAAGAGAAGTGGGTGGTGAAACAGAAGTGTTAGAGGGAAAATGCCTGGCATGTTAGGATTTCAAATCATTTTATGGGCATGGATTGATGATTCCTGTGCCATTCCTGGGAAAACAGATGTTATTTATTCGCTTTCTACAGTTGGGATAACTGAGGTGTAGAATTAATACGTTGTGAGGTGTAGAATTAATACGTTGGTACACATCTTCATGGCAATATCTCTGTGGTTCAGTGAGGTACCAACCAGTTCTTGCACTACATGTGGAAGGCATCCCATTGCAGATAGGGAAGGTGTTACGTATATACATATATGACATTTTCTTTGATACCTTGTTAACATCTCAGTTGTAACACACAAGGCCTACCAGGTAAAAGAATAATTTTGGTCCTACTCTCCATTAATTAGTAGGCACTCTTTGAGAGCCAAATGGGTATGCCAGCTGGGAAAGTTTCTGATGGGATTGATAGAGTGTTATGTGGCTAAGTCACGGATTGATGCTAAGTAAATAAGAGGCATCACTTAACAATAACTTGTAGTCACAAGGGATATAGTGTGGATTGAAATTGGCATTTATATCTTGAAGCATCCATCTGCATTTTTCTTTTTCCTAAAGGCATCAATCCCTATGCAGCAATGAATTTGTCTCCAGGAATCTCCATTAGATGCGAATGTGAGCTAGAATTGTCTTCAAGAAGATGGGTACAGCCTTAGGGGGTTATATTGTAGCTGAATGAGACCTGTGATGCTATAAAAAATTTGCATTGTAAGGATATATTAGTGAAGCCATTATCCAAGCCATCTCAAAGTCTGAAATAATGTAATACATTTCAATGTGCCACTGTCATTTGGAAGGTGGTTGATCTCACTCTTGAATGCTTAACACTATTTTTTAATGAGGGCCTCTCTTTCTTATCATTCTTCATGCTAACTTTCCTAGATGAAACAGTAGCAGTCATGTGGTTAGGGAGAACAACAGAAAAATACAAATAAAATCATATTCTGAATATTCCTTCCATGTTTACAATAGATTTATTGCCTTAAGACTAGATGGGACCACTCTTGCCACTGTGTTGGAAACAGGAAAAAAAAAGCCATTCTCCTACATGTAGGTACATTTTGGTGTCACTCTGGAATGGTTCCTTCACAGTTTCTGAGGTTATTTGAGCTATGAGGTTCATCTGGAAGAACCAAAATTACTTGAAACCTCCTACTATAGCGATTTCTCATCTTTCCTTAGTTCCACATCTGTAGCCTGGATGGGATTCCCAAACTGAATATTCCTTAATATAAAAAAGTGAAAATTGCAAATGGGGCAACTGGGTGGGAGTTGTGTGGATTTTGTATTTGCCTTTTTTGCAGGTTTTTAATTTCTTAAGGCACGTGGATGTGGAAGGCACATTTGAAACATGGAAGGTATGGGAGCTAGCAGTATTATTTGTGTGAATTATTTGTACCTACCTAAGTTTGTGTTTGATAGTATTCTGTCTGATTACACAGGTTAAACAGTATGTGTCTATAAGAGGGGGGAAAAATACAATCAGAGCATTAAGCATTGACAGAGATAAGATACCTCCAGAGAGAGTACCAGCATTCATTACAACAACAATGAAGGCGCTATTAATCAGGAAATCCCTATCCATCTAGTTCCAGCCACGCTAAAAGATTTATTTTTCTCATGTGAGATAAAGGGTGGGCAAAAGCTGCAGAAGTCTAGTTTCTGACAGAGGAAATGCAGCATTATAGCCCATCTATCTGATGGCTACCTGGAGCACACCAGCAAGTACAAAGTAAGAAGAAAGCTTACACAAAACTGATTTGTGTGTGCAGCCATTTCTTATTTTGACCATTTTCTGTGGTTGTAGAGTAAAATGAATAAACAATGAGTTTACTGTGGAGAAGCTGGAGAGAACAAGAAGTTGTCATGCTGATCAGTTTATGAGTCACAAGATCTCTGGAGGAAATTTCTGTTATTGATGCTGGATAGAGCTGATGCTGTCAGATATGCAGCTGGTTAGAAAAGGGCTGCAACTTGATCATCTGCCCAAGAGGTTTTACCACTAAGGATGGCAGAAGAATTCAGGCCCCTGAGGTTTGATATAGGGGGGATGTAAAGGTGGTTATAGATTCAGTAGCTGAATAGGAAGCTGAAAATACAGTACAAATGCTGCACACTGATTAAATGTTGCATAAAGCTGAGATTTGAGGTGGTTATTGGACTTGGATGTGGATGGCCAGTTTTTTTGTTTGTGAGTATGCCTGTGCTTTGTTATAGTATGAAATGGCTATTTCTTGCTTGGATTATTTGTTTAAATAATTGTAATTCCCCAGCAGCTGTGAATAGATGTTTGGTTTTCTTTAAAGAAATGGAGGAGATATTTCACTTGCATTCTTACTGGAGTTTTAGGTATTTTCTAAGGCTATTATGCTTTTTCCCCCCTACCTTTGCCTTAGTATACATTGCAAACACTCTTCCTGAGAAAAACAGGACTTGGTGTCTGTCAGGTCCAGACCTTAACTAAGGAGGGGAACTGCTTCTTGAAAAACCATTTTTTCCCTCTCTTTCTCCCTGTCTTTCAATCTGTTGCATTAAGTGGGAGACAGGAGGACTGTTATACCTTCAGATACCATGACATTAGACAGAACTGGCAGCCTACTTTAGACTTGCATGGCTAAATCTGCAATTTGTCAATTACAAAACACCTTCAGCTTTTAGTCATTCAGTATTAGCAAACTGGTTAATAATGTTCTTGCTTTTAGTTGCTCATTGATAACATTTTTACCCTTGTTGCAGCCTACAAGCTCATCTAAGCAATCTTTAGATTGCCTGAATATGGTTTTTATTATTATTTATTTTTCCATAAGCACGCACACCTTGATACTGAACAAGTTATAAATCAAAGCAAGAACCCTGTCCCAAGGAGATTGTATCCTACAAGGCAGTCTTGCATTTCATAGTTGGATTTTTTTTTTAATGAACCTCAGAGTGAAAGAGACTGTGAGGTAGAAAGAGCATGTTTCTTGCCTTTAAAACATTTGCTCCTGACTTATCTTGGAAAATAGGCAGTGTCCTAAGTGCTCTTTGTTCTCATAAAAGTAATACAGCTATAGAGCCACCTTCAAGTAGTGCTTGTGTCTTTTATCTAATTTTTCCCTCAGACCATCTCTTAGTAAAATGATGTGCATTGCATTAATAACTGGGTATCAGGAGAGGGACTGCAACACAGACACGGGATCAGGTATAGAGGTTTTTGGTTATTGCAGGTAATTTATATGACTTGTATGCAGCCCTTAGGTAGGGAGCCTTTCTACTGCACAGACCCAGGTTATGGGTTGCTGAATAGCGAGGCTTATCTGACACTTTTAGTTAATGATTTGATAGTGTGGGGAAGGAAACCACTACCTAGGCTACTACAATGGAAAATAGCAAAATAATAGTGATAAAGGTTTATAAAAGCTGTTTTCCTGCCTAAAGAGAATAAGAACAAATGGATGATACTCTATGGGAATTGCTGCGGTAACAAAATGAAACTGGTAAAGAACGAAGAGCTGCTTCTGCTGCACAATAGTGAAAGGATCCCATTTCTGTGCAGCTCTGTGCAAGTTACACAAGGTTAAATTGCAGCTCTGTCATTGTCATTCATGCAGGCTGCAGTAATTTTTCCCCAGTAGTAGTTATAGTAAAGTAATATTTTTTTTAACATTGGATGTCTCTTTGAAGCTGGCACGATTAGTGGCTGTGGGAAATGAGGATCTTTGATTAAGTGCAATTAAAGTATACTGTGATGTGGGTTATCTTGTAGAACTTCCAAGTGACCTGACCTTGAGCTGTAAGGCTATATCAGTCAGCCTGACCAAAGCATGATGGGAGCAAAACACTGCTGGTAAATACTTTTTGTGTCTGCCAAGAACACTGCAATATGCTTTTGTCAGTCCCAAATGAAAAATAAGGGCACACAGCATTTTAGATGGATCATTGGCAACACGTGTGTGGTTCCATAATTTACTTTCTATACTTACCATGCTGGTTTGGTTATTGCTTTAGGGAAAGGGTGAGATGAACATGTCCATCTGCATAAATCCATGGAGACAAAATAAAGAGTACACAAATAGTTACATGTACATTTGCGGCTCCCACTTAGGAAGGGAGATGAAGCGAAGTTGTTTAGGGAACTTGGGCGTATTATTGAGTTACTGTGCTGAAGAACAACAGTAACTATTGGTGTGCTTTTGTCTCACAGCAAGTTCAAGGTAACAGTCATTCACTTAAACCTTAATGAAAAAGCAATAGTCTCAGACTTTAATTTTGAGTTAGGTGATGAGAACCATTTTATTGACCATAGTCAAACCACCTAGTCCCTCTTCATCTCTCATGTTGCATTTAACCAGAGCTGAGAGACAAACTATATATTATTTTTACTGCTTCTGTGCTCAATGCTCATGTAATATTGGGCTTTCCTTTTGTTGCTCTAGTTCCCCAGTTTGAAACCAGGTGTAGCTACGTGGAGGCTACACTTGAAGAGTTTTTGGCTTGGAGTTGTGGGCAGCCTTCTTGTCTCTCTGGACCATTCAGTTGTTACGATTCCTCGAAATACTGGGCTTACGCTGACTACAAATACATTGCCAGGATATTTGAAGACAAGCCAGAAATCTTCCAGGTAAACCATTAATATTATCTCTTTAACCATTGCAAATTGTCTAGTGTAGTTTCTGAAACCTCTGCTGCTATCTCCACTCTGCTCCTTTGGCCATTTATTTTAAAATTTTGAAATAAAAGCTTTTGGCTGTCAGGCTAGTGGAGAACTAGTACCAAGTGGCAGCCATCTACAATTCTGTATCTCCTTATAAGTTTAAAAGCAACACCCCAAGTGACAAAACCAGCTACCAGATTGGCAGTACTCTCCTTCCCATTTAGCCCAGCACCATTTTGTGACTGAGCAGGCTTGGGGAGCACCCAGTCGTGTGTGTGATCTCTGCAAATGAACGCCACCTCTGCACCTCTGCTGAAGGTATGAACATGAAGTAGGAATAGGGACTAGAGAGGAAAGGCAGCTGGCAGGCCTGGCATATTGCCAACTTGAGACCCTGCTGCTGCCCCAGATCCACCTGGTACCTGAATGGTGCCCGAATTAACAGCTTCACTCCGGAGAGAGGATTTGATGGCATGTGTTGGCTTGTAGCAACAGGGCTGTAACATGGTTTTGCTCCATGTTTTGGCTTGTGGCTCATTTTCTCAAGTAGCACAGTTCCTTTCCTTAATGTATTTAGATTAACTGTTTGTGAGGAGGAGTCTGAGTCTGCAGCATTATTATACCTCTATTTTCTGTGAAGACAGTAAAATACATGGAAGTATGTAATCTATGGTAATTATCGAATGCAGGACACCTACCTGGGGTATTTTCTTTTATTTTCTCTGTGTCTATCTGCTATTTCTATGTATTGGTTCATCTACATTCCTGCTACTTCTCCTTGTAAATTGTAAGCAGACAAAATTAAGGATAGCTATACAAAAGGTGTACATTTTCAAAAGATATAAGAAAAGAGTAGTAAATGAAGCCTTATTAATTTCTATACTTTGAAAGATGGAAATGGAATCTGTACTTCCCTGCAAAAACTGTATCACTGGGATGTCAGAGAGTACAAACTGTTAAGTACCTTCAAATTAATTATTTTGTCAGCATTTCCCATACTCCTTATATGTATTTTATTCTTTTATACCAGTAAAATTGGTATTTATCAGTGATCAGCCTTTTTTCAGACTGTCTCCCATTGTTCTGTGGTTTGAACACAGAGATCATCTTACCTTTCTTTCTTCCTGCCCTTCCTAAGCACACTGAAACACAATCAGGATCACATAAACTTGGGCTGCATGACTGATACTGGTTCATGTTTCTTGAACTAAGTGAAGAGCTCCAGGCGTGTTTCAGGCTTCCCCAGATCTTTCTGTGGTCCTGTCTTGGTCTTCTCTTTTTAAAGTGCCTTGACAGACAGCATTTTCCTGTGTTTTAGGGCACAAGATAATAGCAGCTCAGAAGGCCTCAACAGCCTGCTGCTTCATTTGGTCATTAAAAACACACTTGAAGAAAACAATAACTTTCCTGCCTCCTTCTTCCCCTTGCCCCCATTCAAGAATAAAGTTAAGGCTCCAGGAATTGCATTTCTGTGCAGGTGTCATACCACAACCTGATCCCCTGACCTATAACAAGCAACAGATTGTACTGCAGTTTTAGAATAGATACACGTAATGGTTATGCCGTGGATTTTTTTAAAAGCAGAATCTGAGAAGGAAAAAATCAACGGTGTTATGCAAGCAAATATGGTGTGTGTCATCTGTCATTTTCACAGGCATGGGAGTGAAATGCATCCATCAGTTCCAGACTCATATGGCTTTTGAAACACTGCTACACAATTTATACGAGCCAAAAGAGTTCTTTGTAGAAATTCTCTTCCATTCTTGTGTGAATTTGATGATAACTGCTTTTTTTCTTTCTAGATTTTATTTAGATTTACGTAAGGTGATTTGAAGGGGAAAAGAAGGCCAACTGCACTGTTATTTATAGTGATTAATAGGGCCATTTAGAAGTTGTTTGAAATTTAGATTGCACTGTTTATCATTTACAGTTGTGTGGGCTAAGGTAATGATTCCATTATTCTAATCTATGAGCAATATCTAGCATCTTACGTTTTTTGTTCAGTTGATATTTCATTACAGAATTTGAGATATAAATCAGAAGCAAGATACATGCATGAAGTTTAAATAGAAATGAGACCTTTTAAAGTGACATACGGGTACAGATTAACTTCATTATAAGCAGCAAATGAAATAAATATAATTCACAAGTAATGTGCCATCTGTTATGGTTGGAACACCTTTTAGTACATTTCTTCTTACTGTGGTTTTTTATTGTAGAAAAGGAACCCACTGTGACAAGATTTCAGTAATACTACCAGTTCCTTTTCAGTTCATTGGTTAAAAACTATTTTACCCATAATCGCTTCAACTATTTACTACAGCAGCAACATTTTGAAAAAGTTCTTTTAAATCTAATATTGATTATATGTGCTTTCTTCCCACTTAAATTGTAAGAAAATACAGAAACTATTTAGGTGTGAGATTAAAGTGTAGAGATGGTGTAACACTTAACTTTTTCACTGAAATAGTTGTATTGGATTTTAAATTTTATGGCTGCTGAAATCTATAGGATCAACTTTTTCTTTTTGATCTTTTACTGTCTTTGACAAATGTTTATATTATGCTTCTGCATTTTTTTTCAAATGATATCTTTAAAATCAATAACTCTGAAATTCAAAATCTTTAGCAACACCTAATTTTTGGGAAGGCTATTGCTCATTTTGAGGGTTTCCTGATACAGAGTCATGGTGAAGTTATCCTCATAATGTCTAGCTTTAGTTTGCCTCATCCCTAGATCTTGAAAAAGGACAGTCATCCACTGTCTGCGAGCAGCTAGCTTACATGCTTAAATTAGGAGGCCAGACTCCTATTTTCTCTTTATAGATGGCAAAAAGGGAGAGGCTTTTCCAAGGTGTGATTGAGAGTGCTTTGACTACAGCAGGAGCCAAGCTTAAGTTAGGTTACTAAAGTCAGGTGATGTGAATGACCTCAAAGTGCTCTACTGAAATGGAACAAATACCATTATCTTCCTTTTCAAGAAAGGAAAGGTAAAGCTCAGAGATGAAGTGATTTGCCCAAGACCATCAGGAAGCCAGTAGTTTAATTTCTGTTTCCTGTGGCTCAGTCTGAGCCTCCAGCCAAAAGGCACCAATATCTCCGGCCAGTATACTTCAAGTGCTTTCCAATAAACAAATGATCAGGCCCTGCAGGTGGCAGGGTGAGCTGTAGAAACATGGGAAAGCTTTATCCAAGCTGTGCAGAACCATTCTGCAAAACTCTCGGACTGTCTGAAAAATACCTCGCTGTGCCTCATCGTCCCCAAGGGATTGGTTGTGGGAGGATCAACAGACGGGAAGGCTCCAGGACTGTGTTCATAACATATGCATGCCTGTTCTGCCCTTTCTCGCCACGTAGTCAAGTTGTTTCAAGTTCACTGTCTCTGCAGTTGCAAATGTGTCCATTAAATAATAAGAAAACTTTAAAAAAGCAGCATAACACTGGGTCAGAGATGGGGTAAAGTCTGTGTGTTCCCAGAGTACGTGGAGAAAGCTGAGATAGGAGCAAAGAGAGAGCAAATGTGCCACATGCATTATCAAATTGGTTTGAAAAGGGAATAGGGATTTTTCTTTACTTTCTTTCTTTCATTCTTTTTTAAATGCCATGTATCAGAATTTTTCTAAAAGGAATCCTGAGCTTGAGTGGATGGCTAAGAGTGGAGAAAGTTAAAAAGGAGTCTTTGAAAAGGACAACATGCCCGATGTGGCCATGAGCATTTGGACAGTCCTTCTGTAAAGCAAAGGGGTAACTTGAGTGATGTGAAAGGGAGGGATGAGAACTGGAGACAGAGATCTAGGAGGTTGTGTAGTCAGAAGAAGAAAGTCAGCAGAAGAAATACTGCTAGAGAGGATAATTTTGGAGGAAGGGGCACAGGCCATGCACGCTCCAGAACCCCACCAAGGATCAACAGCTGCAGTGGATAAGGAGTGACTGAGCAATGGAAGAAGATGGGAGACTGAGAACTGAGGGTAGGATGTGAATCAGTTCAACAGCTTACATATATAACCTTTTTGTTGCTGTAGGATGTAAGGTGGTCTGACTTTGGTTTTCCTGGAAGAAGTGGAAAAGAGAGCACGCTTTGGATTGGTTCTGAAGGAGCAAACACCCCCTGCCATTTGGACTCCTATGGCTGCAACTTAGTGTTGCAAGTAGAAGGAAGGTAACAAGTGCATATACATACAGCAAATATAGGGGAGAGTTATACTATGCTTAAAGCTGGTTTTGGACTCTTTGAGTATTAATTCTAGGTCCTGATTATTTTGGTTTTCTGAGCTCTCAGTGATTGAAGAGCATCATAACTGTTCTACAGGAAATGGCAGAACTTGAGGGGGTTGGAGTTTGGCTTGGTCATAGAGCTATCATAGTTTTATTTTCTGATCTATGTGTTATGTAATTCAATAATAAACATTTCTAGTAGTTATGAATTCAGGAATTTGGAATTAGGAGATAAAGAGGTAAAAATAAAAAGCCCCGAAACAAAATAGAAATAAACTCCTTTAGACTTTTACAATATTCTCTGTGCAAGAGCCTCTAATAGCCTGCTAGAATTAATTTAAAAAGGGAACATCAGGATGGAAGCAGCCAGCTGTGAGCAAAGTTGAAAGGGACATTTGAGGGTCCAAACTCATGTGGGAGCATGTGACTTTGTTGCTGTATCTTTCTGCCTGTTTGCCTGCTGTCTTTTTTTTTCCACATTCTTTTTTTTTTCCTTTCCTTGCATATTGGCCTCAGGGGTTTTTTTTTTATTGTTATCTATTATTGCTAGAGTAGTGCTAGGGTAACAAAAACATTGTACACATTTTTTAGGTTTGATAGTATGGAGTGGAAGGAGTAAATTGCTAGTGGGATTTCAATGAGATTAATTATTCTGACATTTTATAGAACAGTAGAATCACAGTGGTGGTGGTGTGATGAAGGTGCAGGATTGGAATTCAGGTGTGCTGGCTTCTGGCTGGGCAGTGCCACAGGTTGACTGGCTTTAAGGCTTCAGGGAAATGAATTCATCATCATCTTATCTCTAAGAAGGGTAACTGTTTAGCTCCCAGGTGGGTTTTCCTTCACATTTTTAAATGGCCCTGAAATCCTTGGGTGGATGTGCAGCAGAGACACTCCAGAAGCCTTCCTCAGCCTTGCACAGTGCTGCAGCCAGTCCTTGTACACTTCAGATCACATCAGTAAGCACTGTGCATTGAAGTCCAGACACTTAAGTGTATTCAGGAGCCAGAAGTCTCATTGCAAACCATGAGATTTAAATGCCTAAATATCTTCTAAGGATCCACCTAAATACTGGGTGTGCTAAATAAGTACAGTGATCTAGCAGACGTGATACCTGCCAAGCCTCTTTGATCTCTACCTTTAGGTGTTGAACTCCAGCCAGCGTCCCAGCATCACATAGCAGTTTTGTCTGCCTTCCCAAGACACTTCCTCCCCCTCTAGTAGAACAAAATCCTTGTTCCTCTCAGGGAAAGAAGTCTAAAGCCTTTGCACGGCCTGAAAAGACAAAGTTGGTTTTTTCTTCAAGAGCAAAGCTTTTAAATAGATTGCAAACTTCCACAAGCTTGTGAATCGTGTGCTCTTCTTCAGAGCAGAAAGATTCCCTTTTGAGACTCGCAAACAAGACAAGCTTTGTAAAAGAATATAAGCTTATGCTAAACTTAAATAGATTTGCCTTTGCAGGAAAGCCAGGGATGACTCCTTAGCCCTTTGTTGCTATCTTGAATTTCCTCCTTGCATCCCTCGGGCCTCTTAATATTTTGCTTCATGATATTGCTTTGTCATGAGCCTGCAGGATTAACCCTGAGCCTCCTAACCTAGTCATTCTCTGCCCCTTCAGAGAATTTAGCTTGGAGGGCAAAATAAAGTTGCAGCAAGGCTTGAGTTTCAGAAGAACTGGTTTTGTGCTTGTGCCCAGCAATAGCTTTGGTAATTACCAAGAAATGTCAGTGGCCCATGGCACTTCCATCTGTGCTGGTCTCTCCAGTTCTGGCTATCCTGCTACTCCTATCTCTTCTGTTCCTGTCTCTTCTGGTTTTGTGCCACTTAGTTGCTTTTCTCCTATTTTCAGATCCGTGACTTAGAACTGACAACCAGAAGCAGTAGACAAAAAGCAAGAAGTGAATACCAAGGAAAAGGAACAAAAAGAAAAGCTCTTGCTAGAGTCCAAAACAAAGAGGAGAGCTGCACAAGTTGTCCAGCTGGGCTATAAAGTGCTGCCTTTACCTTTCCACTGCTTGGTGTATGGGTCATGTTTGTCTGGCACCTCTTATATGTAATAAATTCTCTCTTTGTGTATTCCTTCTGGTTTTTTCTATCACCTAAAGTACCGCCATATAAAACTTCTGTTTCTAAATAACATATGTACCCACTAAGATATTTCATTTATAGTACCCATAAAACTGGCACCACCAGTTCTGGCATATTCTTTTTTTTTTCCTTTGATCTGGTCTATGTAAGTGAAATAGAGACATTAACCCTTGAGAACAAGGTTTGTGCCTCAGCTCTGCTTGGTCCTGCACTGTGGTGCATTCACGTGCTTCTTTGGGCACATAGAGAGCAACCTGGCACATGAGTGTCCCCAGACAAGGAACAGAACAACCCTGTTGTGCTCCATCTGGGCATTTAGTCACATCAGTAAGTTCTTAAACCCAATGGCCCACACAAGCCACATTTTCATCATATGGTACTAATAACACAAAAATACAGATGTTTCAGGGTGCTTATGTCTATGGGTGTGTCTGGGTTTTATTTATGCCATCTTTGGCATGGGAGTATTAAGGTGATTTTTACTGAGAATGAAGGGTTTATGACTAACAGCCTCGTAAGTACTCCAGGTGATGATAGGAAACAGAAGATCACGTCTGTACCCTTTTACTGTTGCCATCCTAAACACACAATGCCCTCCTTTCAAAACAAACGTGGATTTTGAAAGCCATTCATTCACTGAACAAAAATACATTGTCTCTAACAAAACTATTTCCACTAGTTTATAGAGCAGATTTTAATTCTCTGAGCATCTGTAAATGCTGCATGTAAAAGGGAGGACGGAGAAACCAGATGGGAGAGCTTTTTTTAAAATTTTATGTTATCTGCCTTTTAGAAATAATTGGTGAGAAGCTGTAAATCTTTTCAGTTAAAAAATTAAAAAGTGGAATATTTTAAAAACACTTTCAGGAGACAGCCTGTAAGCACTGCCTGTGTTCTCACTGCGTAGGAGATTCACACGGCGAAGACAGATTTATGTTTTATTGAAAACCTTGCTACTGCCTTTAGTTCTTTGCTGTAAGTGACATGCACTGAATAAATTTTTGTCTTCTCTCTATTTTCAGGAAGAGATGGCACCTCTTCCCACCTGGTGACACCAGTTTCCTTTATCCTACCAGGATCCCTTATGAGGAATCCAGCGTATTCAGCAAAGTCAACGTTGCCAACCCTGATCTGAAACACTTTCCCAAGTTTAGGAACTCAACAGCCCATGTCGTTACACTCAGTCCAGGACAGGTACCATTTACATACAAGCTTTACATTACTTTATATTCCTGTAAGTCATTTAACTGGCTAATTAAAGGCTAGAAAATCTTATCAAATTGACTGTGGAATTTCTCTCTTCCTTCACTCTGCACTCAGACTTGACACATTTCTCTCAGCACAGGAGTTTTCTTTGCTGACAGTTGTTTTACTAGACTTTTTTGTACAAAAACTGCAAACATTTGAAGAAGCAGTTGAATCAGCTGCCTAATTCCATCATAGTTCTTGCAACCACCTCCAATCTGTCTGCTTTAGAACTTTCTTGAACTCTGACACCAGTATTTTGCATAAAATGCATTTGATTAATGAGTATGTAGAGCTAGCAGAGGAGCTCATACTTTGGTAGTGAATAGCCTTCTCATGTTCCTTTAATAAATACTTCAGTGATACTTGCATTTAGAGCACACAGCATCCAGAGGTTTCATGGTGCTTTACAGGGATGTGAGGATATTATTAATCCTGTTTTACTGAGAAAGTTCAGTTATAAGTGCCTGGTTTACAGTCACGCAGGCAGAGTCAGCAGCAGTGTGAGAGTAGGGCTCGGGACTCTTAATTCCTAGTCTCCTGCCGTAAGTAGTGTCCTTCGTTATTTAATCAACATGGTCTGTATTTGAAGTCTGAATTACCCTTTTTCATTTGTTCAGCCATGTGTGTCCTTGTAACACACTGCTGCACATCTCAAGCTGTCAGGCCTTTCCAAAGGAATTTTGCAATGTTCGTTGCTCCGACCGCTTCACACGGTGGAGCTGCCGCTTCCAGAGCCCTCTCACCATTCTCCTACCAGATGCTGTCACCTCTTCTGACCTGCCAGCTCTGCAACTTGTGTGAGTGTTCCCCTGTCCCTAGCTGGCAAACCCAGCTGCCTTCAACAATTTAAGGAATGGATTTTTGCTAATCCAGTTAATTTTGAGGAGGCAGACTGAGGAGTGCTCCCATAAACTGGTGAGATGGCAGGCTGAAGCAGGATAGTAGTTTCCAACAAGAGGATGTCAACTATCAACTGGGAAGTGTATGCTCTGCAATTGGTACGGATGCAAATAAGGAATCTGTGATCAACCTTCATTGTTTGCACTACATTAGCTCCTACTCATACTCCTAAAGCAAATGAGTAGTTTTACATTCAGCACTTCATAAGGTTGCATCATTCAATAATTTAAAGCACAAAGAAAAAAATTTTGCTATTGATAAAAATGCCACATCCATTCAGCAGTGCATTATCCCTGCTCCCCAACACTATTTCAATTTATAATCTCCTTTGCAATGATCAAGTGTGGTAGTGAACCTTTAATATGATCTTAATTTTAATTAGGCTTAAAGCAATTACAAATTAATCTTGCTAGGAATAAAGTTCTTGAGCTGCTCAGTAATACAGTTTGTCTGCATTTCCATGAAGGGAATACTTTTTGGATTTCAGGGTGGAGGGGGGAGTAATGTGGAAGCAATGATGGAGCAGTGAGGTATTGCCTTCATCCAGCATCTCATCCAGAAGCTTATGGGGCAGGTGGCTGGGGAGTGCTGCTGTTTGATGGAGAGGAAAGGAATGACCTAGAAGAACTCCTTTGTTAACAAGAGAGAGAATCCCTAAATAATAACAGTCTTGATATGTGCTTAACAGTGGTTTTCACATAGAAGTAATACAATTACTGCAGAATTTGTGGGCTGCCTTATTTTGTGCTAATATGTAGAATCTCCACTCATTCTCGGAGGGTAACGTGGAACATTTTGGATTATTGTAACAATAAAGGGTTGAAAAAATAAAGACAAAGGTGTTCTTAGGTATTCAGGAGAGCAGCTGCATGTAGGGTGAGTGCAGCTTTGAATATCAAAAACTTAATGTGTCTAATGCCACCTTCTGGTCGGTGTTTGCTACAAGCCATTTTTCTACCCATTCTGCCTAAAAGCAAAATTCCTTCATATAACATTGTACCAATGCACAATGCATACTTCAGTTGCATCCTTTGTGCCCTTCCACTGTATTGTTCAGAGACGAACCTCTGTTATGAATTTTGGTAGTTGTCTGAGACTTTAGGTTTTATAAGGTTTCATCCTGTACTTGACCTGTGGCTGTCAGCTACATTTCCACAGAGGTCTTACCACAATTTGTAGTTATACATTAGTGATCTGTTCTCAAACAACTTAGGAAAACAGTTAGATATCAAGCTTACTCAAACAGGCAGCTGAGTAGATGAAGGGCTTGCAGCAGTACCTGACCATATCCACAAAGTTACAAGCTCAAGTTGTCTCACACAGACGGGGCTCCTTAGAAATATTTGAACCTGGTCACCTGTGTGGTGGTTGCAAGGCTCAGTGCAAAGTAGGGAGTTGCGTAAATTCTGCACCATTTCTGGTGACACCTTGATTCTTTTCACAAATATACAAATGCTGCCTAAAAGACCACAAATGGGGCAAAACATGTCTGTTCTAGAACCTTCCACCCCATGCTCTGGGACAAGTGTTAAGAGAGTTAGGGTAGGATCTGCCATCCTCAAACTCCATTCAGGACAGGTGCCCTATGTGCCATCAGTGGGAAGAACCTGGCACCTCTACAAGGTGATCTTAGACAATTACACTCCTGCAGGAACATTCATCTCATCTTGTCCTTCAGAACAGGCTATAAAAGGAGCCCTCCTGATGGAGAGCAAGCAGCTTGGACACTGGGCTCCCATGAGCAACACCATTTCCTCTCACACTGCCCCAGACAGGAGCCCCTAAACTGTTTGCTGTTTAGAGGCAGCACTCAGCTCTCCTGTGTCCTGGCCCTGTGCCCCAGGTGCAGCCTAAAGCCAGAGGAGCTGCAGTGCAGAAGTGCAAGGAAAGGCCTGACTGAACTAGTCTTAGAGTCTCATTGAGTCTGAGAAGGATGCTCCCTTCCAGCCTTGAAAAATATTGTCACAATATGGGAAATACTGATTTCAGAAAAAGATCAGCGTTACTGCTTGCTGTCTCTCACCGTGGTCTGCTGCTAAGAAGCTCCCCTCCTCTGCTTTTGCTTATCTGCTTTCTTGAAAGTCTAAAGAAACACATCTTGAACTCAGTCTTTGTCCATAAATACAGTTGTCACTCAGTTCCTGCATATAGCTGCAAGGTTTTCTCTTTCTGTGCTCCTGCTGTGGCATCTAACACACCACAGGATCCTGCCCGGCAACCAGAGCTCCCAACAGCACAAATAAACCTCTGACTTCTAACCCAACACTGAGCAAGCAGAAATATTCATGAAGTCAGGAAGGGATTTCCCTGTGTGCCAGCTTTAAAGAAAAGAAGTGAGAACTTCAGATTGGGCTTAAAGTGGGGAACAGCAGTACAGTCTGAATAGCCAAGAAAAATATAATTGATACCAAAGAAAAAAGTGTTGTAGCAAGTCAAGAAATACAATAACTCAAACTTTTTAAAAGGCAGTGAAACATTCCAGCTCCAAGTAGACAAAATACTTTTAAAAGGTTATTTTAGTGAAGGAGGATTCAGAGTTGTCCACAGCATTTTGCATAGTAGATGGTTGATAATTCTGTTTTGGGAAGGAATAAAGAATTTTCATTTGGAAGACTACAAATGAAAGTCTCCCAAACTTTCATTTGGCCCCAAGTCACCCCATAGAGAAGGCAGTCAGCCAAACCCAACCCTGAGACACAAGAAGTATCATCTCCATCACAGAAGAAGCAGAAGAGTCCAGGAGCTGAATTTACACTGGGATTGGTGATAAAAACAGCACTCAGCCTGTTACACATAGGGAGAACCCCTTGAGTGCCCCAAAAGCCAGGCAATCCAAAGGTGAAACCTGCAAGTTCCTAACTCCTCACCATCTTCCCTGAGCTTCAGTCTCCTACCAGGGTTGCCATGGACAAGGAATGGGCTCCCTCCCTCTTCACTGCTTTTCCCAAGGGCTGTCCTCACGTTTCTGACATCAGTGGCCCTTGGAGCTTAGTTTCAGTGTGTGGGAAGACACCAGCTCAGGAGGGAGGAGGGAGGCAGGGTAAGGAGCACCTTCCTAGGACTAGGACAGCCAGGCACCAGCAGGGACAGGGCATAGGCTGGGGTAGCAGCACTTGCACAGAGTCCCCAGGTGGTGCTGCCACAGAATTGACTGCATTATTTCATTTTTCATTGCCATGGTTACAGGCAGCTTTGGGATTTCCTTGGGGTCCCCCCATGGCCCTACATTTTTATCTTCCCATCACACTGGCTTCCTTTTCATGTGCATTTACCTAAATACCTTTTTCTAATGAGCAGAAATTTCTTGGTATAATATTTCACTTCAGGATATGCTCTCTTTTTGAAGAAATTCCACCTTTGCCCTACCTTTGCACTGTATTGAGTTAATCACGTCCACTGAGAATTCAAACCTGGTCTGTTCTCTGTGCTGTACAAGTCTTCAGCATTGCTCCACTTGCTCTCCCAAGTATTCCCTTGGTTTCTCTCCTCCCATTGCAGAATTTCTTTTTATCTTTTCTGGGATTTCTGTCCTACTTTGACTTCATTTTCTATATTTGCCTATCACTAGCCTAAATATTAAAATTATCTGATTGGTTGCTGTTTAGATCAGTATCTTCCCAGCCTGCAAAGTTAGATATGTTCTGTAGAAAGCAGGCTAGCACAAGATTATCTCTTAGCTTGGAATAGTTCTGTCTTGCTATTGCACTTTACATTTTCCCTATAAAATGTTCACTGCATTTGTGTGTGTGTTATTTCACTGTGGTTTACTTTCACATTTCCTATTGGAATGTAGCTGAATCTGTGTCCCATATTCATAAACATATGGAAGTCTGCTTTATTTGATTGTAGGGTTGATAGAAGTGGTGGTGGTGGGTTTTTGTTTTCATTCTGTTGTGGGTTTTTTTTGCTTCTAATTTGCAAACCTAGAAGAATACTAGTTTGTAAAGGTAGAAGAATCCTACTGTACTTCTCTCTTTGCTGTTTTTTGTTTGTTTTGTTGGGGGTTTTTTGGTCTTTTGTTAGTTCTGCTTGCTTGCCAGATGTATTTTTTGGTTTTAATCACTTTTTTCCATTTCTTCATCTTCCTTAAAGTTTTAGTCCTTTTGCTTTTTGATAATTTCAGTTTTCTTCCTGCTATAAATCCTTATTTTAACATGCATAAGCTTGCCCAAAAATAAGAGGGAGAGCAAGTGTCTTTATGGAACCTCTTTTGCCTGTTTGAGTCACAGCTCTGTAGCTCTTCTATAAATTGCATCAGCAAACAGTGCCAGCTGCAGAAAGGCACAACTTCGCAGTTATTACCCTCAACCTGCTGGCAAGTAAAATCTGATCAGTCTCTAAAAGACCAAGTTCCTCTACTTAGGTTTGAAAACACAGGACACGTTGGGGGAGTTGTATTTTCCTCCTGGCTGTACCTTCTCTTTCCAAAGAAATTCCGTCCCTGATTCGCATGTCAGTCGTGTTGAGCCAGCACCTGATTTCCATCTTGTTTTTCTGACTGAAACATTCTTACAGTTCCCTTAATTTGTCTCTCGCTTGTTTTCCCTTGCTGCATAGTCCCTCTTTTCCATACCCCAGTTCCCTGGTGTCTTCATCCACTTCTCCAGCATGTTGCAAAACTCGCTTTTCCTACACAGATCTCATAGGACCAATCCTGTTGTTGCAAACAGCCACTTGCAGGAGCTGGGCTTTCTTCTGCTGTAAAACAAAGTTTTCCAGGCCTCATCATTACACCCAGTCATTTGGAGGGCACCCAGATTCTTTAGCAGAGTTCAGCGTAAGATCCCTTATAGAGCAGATGAGTGTTTGGGGGAGGTTTCATGTGATTTTGCAGTCAGTGAAACGTAGGGCAACACTTCCTAACAGATAAACCCATTGCTGCTAATGCAGCTGCACTTTTCATTTAGAGTGGATGTTTCTGTGATAAAAGCACAACTCTGAAACCTGTTCAATGGAGAAAACATGTTTTGGCTGCAGTCAAGGTTTCATACAGATGGCAGAAATAACAAATTAGTAATATTTTTAAAATAATGACCCTCCACTAACCGACTTCCTTCTCTGTTTTGTATGCTGTACTGGATTAAAGTACAATTTTCAAATGTTTTTGACCTTTAGAGAGCCACTGCTTTTTTGTTTGACTCAAATTGAAGCCCGTGGAGAACATTTTGTCATCTGGCCCAAAAATGACTCTGTTCTGAGTGTCCTGTAAGTGCAGGACTGGAGTCACAATCATTGTTTCCTATACAGACATTTTCTCATTAGCCATGTTTTCATACAATGAAGCACAGGGCTATCTGGGTAGCAGAACATGCTTCTAAGTAATTTGTGTCTACCAAGAAAAAAAATTGTCTGCAATTCAGATACAGATCATTGCTTCGCTTTCCCCATTCTGAAGTGTATATTTTTGTCTGTCTCTGACCATTTTTATTCCTTGTCAAAAAATATCTTTTATGCTTTTCTTGATAGTGCCATGTTAATCTCATGTTCAGTAATCTGTAAAGCTTGTCCTCTATCATCAAAACAACATCAATGGCTCATACCTTAGAAACCATGGGTTAGAATCAATTTTATGTCACAGCTATCATCCTGATGTAGTTATAAAGCTCTGATCTAAACTAGATTGTCCCAGAAATCATGGCACTTTCTTTTAAAAGCCTATCTACTAAAAGTGACAAATGTAATACTGGCAATTATTTACCAGAATTAAAGCTACATATTGTTAGTCACCCAGACGAGCATTAGGATATCTGCTTTTTGGGGAAACTAGCTGGCAGTCCTTCTAAAGGAACTGGAAATTCTGCTCAGTTGGAGAGTCTACAAAAGAATTCCTGCTTGGCTGAGACTTTCTCTAAAGCCCTGATCTACTGCTACTCCAGCTGCACCCCCTTTGTAGGGCTGGACTTTGCTTACCTACAGCAATTACAAGGTTACAGTCCTGCTCATGTGGGAAGGAGTTTGGATGAAAGGCAGCTCTGGATCACATCCATTTCTTGCACCATAGTATTGATACAGTGGGAGGAGGAGAGAGTGGGCATTTAAGTCCTGCGAAAAGGCGCTTTAGAAGAAATAAATAAATATTACTTCCCACTCCTATTTTCTTGCCTCATTCTGTCTCTGCATCCCACATGACCTATAATTAAAACACCTTATCTTTCTTCAGCCTTCCCTTAGTACCCTAATGTGATGTCTCCAATTCCAGGTCCTGCTCGTTCCAAGGCACTGGTGGCACTATGTGGAATCCATTGATCCTATCACCGTCAGCATAAACTCTTGGATTGAACTGGTATTTTCCTTTTTATGTCATGGTGATGTAGCACTTCCATGTGTGCATGGCCTTCTGTCCCTTGCCTGCCAAGTTCAGCCCTATTAGGTGTGTTGTGTTTAGAGGCTGTGGAGGGAAGAACCCTTATGGATACATTTTTTTCCTGAAGAACCTTTCAGGGTTCCAGATCTGAAGACACAGCTCAGCAGAAATCATATTTCCACAGCAACTTCACCTCAAGCACATGCTTACATGCAAAGCTAAATTAGAATTTAAATCAAATTAATGTGATAGGAAGGGGGTGGAAGAGGATTTGGGAATTTTCATTTCTCTGTGATAGTTTTGAATTGCCTGAAGTTGGATTTCCTCAAGTATTTAATTAATTTTCTTTTCCTCAGGCTCTGATTTTTCTTGCTTATCTTAACCAGTATGTATGTGATGGTTCCAGGGATATCATAGAATTGTAGAATTGTTTGGGTTGGAAGGGACCTTTAAAGGTCATCTAGTCCAGCCCCCCTGCAATGAGCAGGGACATCTTCCACTAGATCATCTCAATGCTCCAGAAGGTTTTCTGATTCAAATGACTTTATTATTAATCCTGGCTTAATATTACCAAAAAAAAAAATCTTTTGAAATGGCCTGGGAAAGCTGCCTCACTAAAATACTCATTGCCTTTTTTTCTACTTAAAAAAATTATATTAGACTGGGAATCTGCAGGGAAAAGGAACACATACATTCAGCTGCTGTTCAAAGACCACCCGATACATTTCTCATACCAGCATCAAACCAAGCATTGGCAGAGCAGAGGAACTCACTTGGGTGTTTCTCTCATGGAGAAATTTTCCAGATGAAACTATGTATTTAGCAAGGACAGCAGGCCCACAGCCCATACTTTCGTATGAGGTCTTTCGTAGCCCTAAGTACAGTCAGGTTGTGTCCAGTGCCAGAGAAAGCACCAACTATATATTGTAGAGCAGCCATTTAAGCCTGCCTTAAATTTGAGCAGCCCTTGAGGTAATTCAGAGGAACTGGCTGTGTGCCCTGGGCTTGGAAAGGCCCTGATGTCAATACACACTCTTGTACCCTGAGCTGTGCCTCACAAATTGTCCCTGCTGGAGAAGCACGTCAGGATGGATCAGCTGTGCTCGGCTGGGAGCTCCCAGGTGCTGGGGTGGTGCCTTAGCATTTCTAGCCGTTCTTATGTGTTGCAAGGAAAAAAAAAAATCAGTGGAGCTGGTCATAAAGGTCTTGCAGGTCATAAAGGTCATAAAGGTCTTGCAGAAGACCTGGTCATAAAGGTCTTGCAGAAGCCACCAAGATCCTGTTTGGTGACAGCAAGAGTGGGTAGTTGTGTGGGTGGCATCAGAAACAAAGGAGCGTTTGCTGGATCTTACTAATGAACAACACACAAGCTCCCCCTCCCCAGATATCAGAAGCTGCCATAAGCAAATGTAGCTATTTCAGCCCAGGTGAAAGTTTCTTACAGAAATTATCTGTACAGCTGATGATGGCAGCACTCTTTGTTAGGTGTTGGGCAGTCCATCTGTAAAAATAAAGTGTGACATGGATGCTAAAAGACAGTACTGAGAACATTTCCATTACCAAAGTAAGCAGTTCTTGCTCGCAGCTGTTACCAGCTGCTTTCATATTGACAGATGTGAATCACACCAACAATTATAGTCCCAGTGAAACCATTAATTATATTGGCAAGAGTTTAGAGTAGAAATTTAATTTGTTTTCAGCTGGATGTGAGCTACTCAAAGTATTCCTTGCTTCCTAACATACTGTCATGCAATCAGTACAGCCCTGTTATTCAGCAGGCCAGGATGAATACCAAGAATGCAACACCTTAAATAATTTCCACATGTAGATACCAAAGTCTGTGTTTTGGGGGCTTATTATATAAGGTCATTAATAAGCCAAGCATCTAAAGTCACAAAATGCCAACAACACTTTCCCCTGCTTCTATCCCAAAATCAGCTCAGGGTTCCAGGCTGAATTACTGCCTTCAGCACTCGTACTGGCAAGATGCATGTGCTTGATGTGTTCCCTGAAACCACAGACTGATCAGGGCTGTGGATTGACCAGGTCCAAAACTCCTATGTCTAAGCATCTCGATTAAAGCAAATTTATGTATCCACATCTAGGCACTTGTCATTGAATTAACCAAACCACCCATCTTGTTTGGAGAGTCTGCCATTTCCTTCCACACACCCTACCCTTCCATATACAAGAAACTCAAATGGGA
The DNA here is from genome assembly GCF_003945595.2 of Pipra filicauda. Classification (NCBI taxonomy): domain Eukaryota; kingdom Metazoa; phylum Chordata; class Aves; order Passeriformes; family Pipridae; genus Pipra; species Pipra filicauda. Next base: position 1,778,179 of record NW_024103541.1, on the reverse strand, counting down.
AAGAAAGCTTAAAAAGATCTTATAAAGTTTTTTCTGCTATCCTAAATCAGCTAGTATCCAGCTGCCTTAAGGGGGATGATAGAGGAAGTGAAGGCCTGAAAGAAACAGCCTGCTATTAACTTAGTTTTTAGTTTTGCAGGAGAGATTTCAGAGGAAAAATGTTTTTCCTTTTGCTGATGTTCAGAAGTGCAGAAGTATGTCAACTGCTGTTACATGATAAAATATTTCCTACATATTCTTAAGACTCACTTTTTTGCCTCTGTAGCCCATAGGTAGCTGCTGCCTTCCTGGAACATCCTGTGTGTTTTAAGTACTTAAATTAGACATAATATGTATATACAAAAAATGTGCTATGTACTTCCATGGCCATTCTGTTCCTAAAGAGCTCTATAAATGCATGCATTAATTAAATGCTAACACTGTATTGTAATTTCAAACACCAGATTCAATTAACAGAACACTAATGAGGGAAAAGATTATATACACATACTGGAATCTGTTTTTTGCAAATCACAGTTCAGATGAGCCTGTGCTGTGACCTGTGTCGGGGCTGTACACAGGAGTAGGAGCGTCAAAAGTCTGAAACCTTTCATTGACTTTGCATACATGAGTATGGCTTTCAAACTAAGGCCATTCATGTTCTTCCCAAGTCCTTTCAGCTTTCTGCACAGGCCCAAGAGCTAACTTATCTCCTAAAACTTTCTGTTTTCTTGAGGCAGGATGCAGATCATGAAGCCCGTGTAGAAGAGGCAATAACTCGAATGCTGGTATGTGCCATAAAATCAGCAGAAAATCCCAGTGATGGAGATCTCTGGCTAAATCCCACGGAGGTAAGCCCTCTATTGCTCCCATTATAGGAGCAATAACAAAGAACTACTGACATTTTGCTTAGCTCCCCTGAGTCCTTCTGCTGCCTGAGAAAAAGAATTTTAAATTCCATCCCTTCATGTAGCAAAAGTAATTTATGGAAAATAATCACACAGCGCTGAATTGAAACATGGCCCCTTTTAACTGAGTGTATCCTGGGTGTTTTCTTAGGTTGAGGCAACATCCCATGAAATGAATCTTCAGTACCTGAATCAAGCAGTGTCTGCATATATCAAGTGTCAGAAGACAAGTGTGTCAGAGCAGGCACATTCCAGCAGCACTGGTGCAGAGCAAAGGACAGGTGCCTCATGCAAGAGGAAGAGGAGGGAAGTTGGCCGTGAGCCAGACGGCTGCAGATTACTAACCCATGGATTTGACTTTTCAACATCTAAAGCAGAAGAGCTGCAGAAAATACCTTTTGGGCCTCATCTGATTCAAGTTTTACCACAGTCTCAAGAAATGGGCTCGATGGGTGCAGTTGCAGTTGAAAGTGACGGTAGAGATCTTCCCTGTGAAAACGAAGGAGAACATATTGGAAAATTACACCGCAGGAGGAGGGAGTTGGTAATGAGTAATGACTGTGAGATGCCTGCACATCAAATGGATTCAGACAGCAGTCCTTGCACCTCACAAACAGCCCTTTCTACCAATGATTTGTTGGACTGTTTGGTTAATCCGCATGTCATCAATTTAGTGGCTCGGCTGCTGTTGGAGAGAACAGGGGTTTAACGCTGGAGTGTTTTATCATTTCTGAAACAAAGAAGTCAAACAGCAGCCTTGTTCTGGTGTTAAAGCTCTGTAATAATTGAATGTTTCGTTTCAAATAATTCTTAGGTACAGATAGACGCAGTTAATGGCTAAGTGGCAGGTTGAAGTTATGCTGAAAGAAGAATAACTGGTTAGTGATGGCTGGGAAGAGAAAGGTGTGTTTAGTCAGAGAACTGCTCAGTGTTATGAACAAAACAGAGTGTACACAGTTACACTCCCACCATGCTGTGCTGAGGGGATCTTTACAGCGTTCTGCAGCTCTGAGCTGTGAAAAACATGTGGTTTGAAGACAGACAATAGGAGGGAGTGCTGGGACATTGCTGCATAGCAGAGGGGGACCAAGAGTGGGAGCAGATAGACTGACTGTAGACTACAGTCCTTGACCACATTTAAAGTAAAATGGTCAGTAAGTGATCAGTTGATCACATCAAAAATAATAAATTCAAATAAACCTAAACCTCAGCCAAGAGGCAATGCACTCACTAATGCATCTACTTCCTCCCTTCCACAAAATAACCTCAGTTTTGTCACAAACCTCTAGGTTGGAGTGAGACAGAAGCTCTTAACAAGAAAGAGGTCTTGGAAGTTACTGTTGTTATTTATTTAAAGCCAGATGTACACTGTTCCCCATCTCTAAGGAACAAAGTAAAGCAGCTATGACTTTCTGTCTCTGTTCTACTCTTTACCATAACAATAAAAATGTAGTAATTTTTTTTCATTTCATTGTAAGTAGTTGCTGGGCAAGACTATCCTTTCTTCAGAGTAAAACAGTCCTTGGATTTGTTTTTGAAGGCTGGGCCACTCTTTGATTAAAAAGTTTGGAACTTGAAATATAGGCAAGAAGGTGGGTTAGCACTAAAGCTGTGCATGGACACTTGTCAAAAACCGGGGAAGAGAGCTGGTGGCATCTTCGGGGATGCTCTCACCTCCTCTGGTTTCTATTTGAAGTGGCAACTGAGAGTAACATTTGCTTTAGTCTCAGTTTCAGAGGGTTTCTTCAGGGACAGTTCCTGTGAAATCTTTGCTTTCAAAACTTCTCTTTGCTCATGTCTGCTAGCACCTACAAACCAGTTTCTATTATCAACCTGTTTCCACATTTATAGCCCTGCACCACCAGCCCTATGGCTGGTATTTCCTTTGTCCAATGTCTGTTCCCTACTGAATACATGAAGCTAGTGCTGTTTTCACAAAGATCAACTTCCAGCAATTTATAGTTGAAAAATCGTGATGGCAGAGGTGCTTCCTCTCTGCTTTTATTCAGATTGCATGTTGGCAGGGCCTTGATGGATGATGGTAAGTGCTCTAGATATGCACCAATAGATCAGAAATTCGGGAAGCCTTGCCATTTCAAAAATCTCCCCAAAACCCTAATACTCTTGGAAGAGGATTAAGTTGAAAAGGCTCAAAGGTTCAGCCTTTAACAAGCACAGAAACCTTATCCTGATGGAAACAGAGTTGTACATGTAGTTTGCTGGAGACCTTGGCTTTGAAAAGTGGCTCTGAGTTAGCAGAAGGGGCCATATCAGCTCTTTGACCCAGAAATGTGCAATTTCCCATGTCCTGCTCTACCCTCATAATTGGGCTCAGACCCTGATAACACCTATGTATCAGCCTCAAGAGCAACCTGCTGGCAAGATACAGTTCTCAGTGACATGTGAGGAAATCCACTGTTCTTATTTCATGTTACTGCACCAAAGTGTTTCAGTGGGGTTGCACAACTGCAGCCAGACCAGAATTTAATAAACAGCCTTGATACAAGTTCATGTTTTTGTGTTGGTACTGCTGTACCAAAAGGATTAAAAATTAGTTAGGAAACATCTTAGTTGCATCTGCTGCCTTTGGTGATTCACCAGGCTCATAGGGGGCAGATCTGTGGAATAGGGGAACCCATTCCTCAGCAGAGCTGGGTTTGGCAATAGCCTGATCTTGTCCTGCTGCTGGGCTTATCTTCCCTAGGCTGACCAGAGGGGCCAGGACCAGGTGGAGAGCAGTGCTGCCAGGAGCACTTGCACTGGGGAGGAAAGGTTGCAAATGCTTCATTTTAATTCACTGAGCAAAATTAATCTTGCAATAAAAAAAGCTTTTATGTCTAGAACAGATAGAGGTGGGGGAGGAAAAGCACAGGCAGTAAAGTGGAGGAGGTGGATGGCAGCACCATCTTCCAGTCCCCACAATGTGAGCTTCCTTAGCTTAAGCTTTCCTCCCAACACACAGATCATCTTAACATACCCCCACGATATCCACGTTGAACATTCCTTCCCTTGTATTCCAAATGACTGTCCTTGGAGAGGCTCAATGAACACGTCTGAGGTCTCTGTAGGACTTGCCTTCAGTGCCTGTGCCAGAGGACCCGTCTTGGGCCCAGTGTAGGAGCAGCTGTTCTCACAAGGCTGAGCACCTGTGTTCAGAGTCACATCCCTCACCACTCTAATCAAATCCTCCTTGTCTGGGGAGAGTCACAGTTTATGCCTGTCTGGGTGCAGCCTGTGATTTAAGGGCCAGGCTGTGGCCAGAAGCCATTAGCCAAGGGGACAGGCAGGAGAGCGAGTGAGCCTGTTTAGGATGCGAGGCAAAAGCACCAGAAGGACTTTGTGTCTCAGAGGTGCAATATAAAATCTCAGTCGTACACTCGGCACACAGGGGTAGAGAGAGAAATGACCACAAATTCATAAAGTCACGTACGGCAAATGGCTTGTGCACCAATAAGAGAAATTTATAGCTCTGACCCGATTCACAGGATGCCGAATGCCATGATTCCTGATGCCGTTTCTAAATTCATGGCCGCAGCGTGCAGAAGCTCAGACAAGTTTCTACATATTCATAGCGTTAAAAATAAATGATTTCTGATCTCTCTTGTGACAGCCTGGCTCAGCAAAGAGCAGGGACCCAGCACTCTGCAACTACTGATAGAAAACTTTCTTCCCGAAGAAAGAGTATTTCCCACTCACTGTCAGCAGTGGACATGGCAACAGTTGAGATCATGGCCTGGAGCCATCACTAGGGTGGTCAGAGTGGTGACATTTTCATCATCTCTGCTTTAGCTAAGTGGCAGTAAGAGATTGCCACTGCAGTGCTTGGTGTTGAAGTTAAAGCCATGTTCCAGCCCAGGGCCAGTCCAAGCAGCAGGCTACGCCAGGACATTCATTGCCCCACACACATCCAGGCTGTTCCACTTGCCTGATGGAAACTCTGAATGTTCCCTGCCCTAAAGCAGGTTTACAGAGTGGTTCATGGGCCAGCCTGGTTTATCTGTCCTGAACTGTATGACATTGCTCCTCACTGGCCTTGGGCACAGCCCTCACTGAAAAGAATCTGCAAAATCCATACTCAAATCAAACAGTCCCACTTCTCAAGTGCGCAAGAAGGGAAAACTTGAAATAACTACATCACCCAGGATTTCAGTCTTTCACTGAAAACGTCCACACTACGTTTTGGTGGGTACCATTTAATTTCACAGCACTATTTTCCCCCCATTTGCATCTCTCGAGACTTCTGCTCTGACACAGTTTTCTTGATGCCACAGAGCAGCTCAATTGCAGAGCTGTGACATGTCTTATTATGTAATGTTAACCATAAACTGAGCTTTTAACTAACAAATGTTTTGAAGAGGCAGAGAAAATCCTTCCACATTGCTAATTGCCCTTTAAAATAAAGGCAGTGCTGCAATTCAGTCCATTTACCAACTAGTAAGCTCCTTGCTGTGTTTCTCAGCTGCAAATGTAACCTGTTTGGTGTGGGCAGGCTTCCCTTCTGGGTAGTTTCCCGACATTTCTGGTCTTACTACAAGAGTGGCTGATGGGGAAAGACCTTTACCAAGAAGTGGCCTGGTTTTACCACCTGGTTCATCTGTGTGGATGTGGAGAAGGATCCTAGATCTCCTGCACCGTGCTCTTCTGTCCTCTGGGCAAAGAGGTGACCCACAGTGAGATGGGGGCACATATTGCCACACTGACTGAAGCGACAATGAGATGATGGCACTTCTGACTAAACAGCCCCACTTTTCAGAGCTGTATTTTTGGAGACATCCCAAGCGGATGCTCCATCTCATCAGTGTAGTTTGTCCATCTTAGTGGTGTGACTGAGAGCTAGAAACTCTGGTCACCTTGGAACAGCCATCTTGGCAGGACTGTGGCACCCAGGGCTCCAGCGTGGGCTGTAGGGCAGTGAGGACAGAGGTGAAGGATGTGAGGACAGATGCTGTGGGATGGGTTGGGAGAGGTTTTTGTGAAAGTCTCCCAGGGGCTCTGCGAACACAAGCAGAAACCCTGGAGCTCTCTAACTTACCAGGGCCCCTGTGCTGAGACCTGGTGAGCCCTGCAGCAGGGAGAAGTGTGTTCCGCAAGCCACAAGTGTTGCTTTGCAGCCAAATCTCACATGTATCACAGCTGTCCTGGTCCTTGCACTTATTTACAGAGGCAGTGTAATGTGAAGGATATGGCCAGCTCCCCACTCAGCACGTTACAGATTCTCAGTAAAATCTAGCTCTAGGTTCTGAGGGCGCAAACCTTGCTGCTTCCAAAGCTCTGATGAAATTGTCCCAGCCACGAGTTCTGATTCCCTGTGATGACCCATGAAAACCACTTCGTGAAGGTCTAAATCTGACATTTTCAGCACTGAAGAACTTTTAAGCCTAATTTCTCAGCAAAAGAGATGGTCCCACATCTTTCCAGGTCAGAAAAGTCAATCACAAAAGGGGCTTTCATCCCCCCGGGGGCTGTTTGACTCATGTGGAGCCACTCTCAGTCCCATCACTGTCACAGGGAGAGTATCTCTCAGCTTCCATGGCAGCCAGAGAGTTAAAATTGTTCCTAAATTCCTCTCTCACTGCTGCCATGCCCCTTCCTCCTGCTCCCCAAAGCCTGGGCTCTGTCTACTCAAAGCACCAGGCAGTAAAATTCACCCTTCTCTTTTAAGCAGTGCCAGGCTTGTCCTGTGCCCTGGTGGGACACATGAATCCAGCCCAATTAGCAGCAGCCCTAACAAAGCTGGCTGAAAAACCACTATTAAAATGAAAGATGGTGTTGTGAAAAAAAAAGGCAGAGCAAGCAAGGCCATAATACAACTTATTGCCATCCCCAGATGAACAGCCTCATAACTTACGAGGAACTCGATGCCTCGCCTGAGTTTCAGCCTGTTCTTCCCCAGGGAGGTAATGCATTACCTCCTCCCCACACTCCACATTTGCTTGGAGCATTGGGGCTTTATCCAAAGAGATTAGGATCTCTGCCATGGTTAAAAACAGAGCTTTCTGCTATGTAGCTATAGTTCATTGAAATGGGGTTTATTCTTTGTTTGCTGCTGCTACCTTGACTGAAAGCTAAAGAACTGCAAAGATTGATGCCACAGGCTGCACATAGATCATCGCTGCTTTCGCTACGACTGACATCGTTTGGGATATGCCAACAGCCCCATCTTCCACTCAGCTGTGGTCCCCTGAGGACAGCCTTGCCTGGGTGAGCCTCCTCTTCTTCTCACAATGGGATCAAAGGTCTCCAAATCATCCATGTATTTGACACCAAGCATGTGAATAGACCTGACTGACCCCAAGTTATGTCCATGAGGAGGAGCCTTATGGGCAGATCAGAGCCAGAGAGCAACGAGGCCAACTGCAGGGTACAACACATCATCAGAAGCATCCTCAGCCCCATGACTGCTTTCCTGTATCTGCCAACCACATTATTACCATTATTAACTCAAAATAACGTTCAAAGCTCTGTTAGAAGAAGCACTAGAGCACAGACCAACAGAAAACAAGCCTGTCCTGGCTGGAGCAGGAGAGCAAGGCTGAGATGACCATGCAGGTCTTTGCCATCCCTTCCTCTTTGGAGAGTTAATTAGTGAGGCAAGGTAATGGTATTTGTGCATTTACTGCATGCACTGATCACAATAAATTTTGTCCTGTATGTTAAAGTCAGAAACATCTCACATCTGCCAAAAAGCAATCAAGACCAACTAATGAAGATGTAATTTCCCCAGATGCTGCTATTAACATAATTCACCGTGTTCTTAGCAACATGAATATAATTAACCCAGTTAACCACAACTCTCATCACCACCACACCAAGCTGCCCACGCGGGCAGAGGAGCCTCCTGTGCCCAGGTGGCACATCCACAGGGCTGCAGGTCAGAGCTAGTCCCCATTCCTTCACCTCTGGGGGTGGGTTTGGGAGTCACAGATATGGCCCCCAGCCCAGCACTGGGGGCTCAGTGTTGGCAGAGGCTCTTCTCAGAGGTAGGACAGCACAACAGCTCTGACCCCACATGGTTTACACGACTCAGATGCACCTCCCCAACATGACTGGTGACACGACAGCAGACCCACCCCAGCCCTGGGGAAGGTGCACACCCATGTTGGTCAAACACATGGCAAAAATTAAGACAGTCCCTTAATGCAGGGTGCCCTCCAGCCCCTTTTTTCGGATTCACACCCTGTGTAAGGGTGTGGGACACACACAGCTTTGTCTTCACCACCATCCAATACACAATAACTCACTGTTGGAGAGCAGCAGGACCAGCTGGGAGTCCAGGGTGATCCTCATCCATGGGGTGCAATCCTGCAGGGACTGGTACCAGGGTCCATTGACACCTCCAGACACAGTGAGCCATGAACAAGATCCAGGATCCCACCACAGTCCAGTAGCTGGGAGCAAAAGAAGACTGGGCTGGAGAGGTGGGACAACATGATACAAAGCCCCTTCCGAAGACAAGGCTGCAGCCAGGACTGCTGGCCAGGGCTGAGCTGCAGTGGACTCCAGTGCCTGGGGGTGGGTGTGTGCCCCAGGTGAATCTGGGCAAGGCCATAAGGGCCCCCAGGTGCTCTTTCTCCAGTGATAGCCAAGCAGTGAGCAGCTGGCAAAGGTTTCACGTGCCACAGCCTGTGCTTGCCATGAGCTGGGGACAGGTGCTGCTCCCAGTGCTGATGTGGAAGGGCAGTGGGATTTTCTCCGTGATCTGTTCTAACTCAGCACTGCTGCTGCTTCTAAGCAGGAAGAAGAGGAGGTGAAGGTTTAGGTGTTCAGACCAAATTTCAGGGTTTACCCAGTGCTTTGGTCCTTGAAGAGCCAAGGCAAAACTCTCATCCTGTGCCTGTGTCCCCATCTTGCTCTTACCTATCATTCCCCAAAAGCAGGAGGCAGGAGCTGGAGCCGCCTCTGGGAAGGACCAAGCCTCCTGCAGCCCCCAGGCCATGTTTCAGCAGTGAAGCAGGATCACTGGCCACCTTCAGGGCTGATGGGATGCAGGCAAGATGCTTTAGCCAGTCCTAGTCACTTGCATAAAAATTATTTCAATTTTCCATGATTTTAGAGAACTGACATTTTCAAGTGGTCAAAATTGGTCAGAAGCCACAGTTTCATCCATGTCTTAGTATGCCCTGAAAGGGCTTCTCCGCTGGGTTTTTGGGCAGGGTTTTATTTAATTGACCCCCATTTTCAATGTAATTTCACTTCAAAACAATCTACAGGCAGCATTTCTAAAAAGCTCAAAAAATTTGGAAGGGCTTTTTTTTCCTGAGGGAAGAGCCCCTGGTTTCTCTACCAGCCTTTTTTTCTCATGCAAGAGGAAACAAGAAAGAGGATTTTAAAAATTAATGAAGGCTTTTTTTTTCCCCCACGAATGTGGGGAGTTTTCAAATGAATTTAAACTATTCAGTTCATTCTTTTGATAGCTTTGGTCAATAGGGAGTTATTTCCCAGACAGCTCTGGGAGCACCTTGAAACTTCTAAAATTTGGAGAAGCATTGACCAAACCCCATTTCCTGGTTTGAGACCACTAGTGCTTTAAATAAATCATCCGGTTTCTTGCAGATTGATTTAACTCAAATCACCTGAAAATTCTAAGCGTAAAAATGTGGGTAATCTGCCAGGTCAGAAAAAACAGGACATTTTAATGAAAGTACAGACCTCTCCAAAACAGTGAGTAGTTTAGCAATTACCTGATATAATAACGTGTAAAAAGATGCTATGGACAAAGGTGAGATCATTCATGTTAATTAAAGTGTCCGAACCACAACACTTCTGCCTTAATAGAGGCGTTGTAAAGTGATGATAGAACGGTCATTGCTTTTGTGTAATTAAGGAAGAATAGAGAATTAACAAGGTGCCTTCGTGAAGGGCCGGGGGAACGCTGCCAGCTCCTCGCGGCGCTGGGCGGGTGATGCTCGGGGGTTACCTGGGCGCCAGAGGGAAAGCGAAGTGCCAGGGTCGGGGTGTCGGGGTGAGAGGCTGCCACCAGCATGGGCAGCTGCTCCCCGCAAGGGAATTGCCCAAATCCCGCGCTGAGAAAGGTCGGGTTTCCTGCTGATCCCCAGAGTGACCCCCCTTTGCTTTTTCCCACGGCCGCAGCTCTCCTGCCTTGCGCCCCTTCTCTGGGAGATGCAGCCACCGAACTCGCCGCAAGCGCCAGGGACGCCCCCGTGACACGTTCTAGGGTACTTTTGAGCAATGTGCTGTCCTTTCCCCCCAGGCAGGTGGACTGGCGCGGGCACTTCCCTAAAGCCCAGGAATCCTGAACCGCCCCGGCCGCATCGCCGCCCCGGGGGAGGTATGAAACATTCATCCGGAAAAGCGAGCGAGAAAGTGAGCGATTGACTCCGTGACGGGGCGATTAGGGCACGGGCGAGGGGAAGATCAATTATTCATTCCCAGCGAAGCGGCTTCCACAGCAGGGAGAGCAAAGCCTACCAGCATCCAGCTGCCAGCAGCTGGAGACCTCCAGGAGGCAAGAGGAACCCCCCCCTCACTGCTTCCCCATCTTCATCCCACCGGTGTTTGTACCCCTTTTATAAGGGATGCAGTTTGGTCCCCAAACTGGGGTCGAGACCCTGTGCCCCGAAAAGGAGGGACCTGGAGGGAAGGAGCCCCAGTGCTGGTCTGTCGTGGTCCCCTCCATCCCTTCTCTGCAAGATGGAGATAATAACCCTGATGGGGAGTGTGCGAGGGGTGGAGGGTAGAGGATTAGTATGTCTAAGACACCACAGAAAAGCCAGCAAGGAAATGGTGTCCCTGCTGGCGAGCAGGGGTGAAGCCTACCCCCTCGCTGGGCTGCAGCCCAGTGCAGCTCCCTAAATTCCCTGACTGCCCAGGGGTCTTCCAGCAACACAGAGGATGTGTGGCTGGTCCCCCATCATCGCCCTACCTCCCTCTGGGTGTTGGGCTCTGCCTGCTCCTGCTGCAGAGCACCCAAAAACACATCAGCATGTTTGTGCAGGTTGGGGCTGCAGGAGGATCATCTCCAGTGCCTGGGAGCATCAGCCCCACTGATGCACAGCACGTGCCAAGGTGGCTTTCTGAACAAAGTTTGCTTCCTTTTTTTTTCTGCACCACAGTAATTCTTTTATTCCATCAGCTACAGAAAATCAATGTGTCTTTTTGGTTAGAAGCCCTGGCTTGAAGCTTTCAGTTCCTTAAATCATCTTCCTGTGATTTAAAGGGAGGCGAAATCCCTCTCTGGTGTGAGGTGCTTTCCCAGGAGAAGCCTCATCACAGAAAGACAAAGTGATGGCACAAGATGCAAGAGGGGCTAAGCCCCCATCCCCTGCCCCTTCACCCCCCTGTCCCCACTGGCCCCCAGCCACCCCACAGAGCCCCTCCTGCCCCAGATCAGGACAGTGGCTCTGCCAGGATTGGCTTCTCCACCTTTCTCACACCCAGCAGCCTTCCAGTGCCAATGGGGAGGATTGGTGCTGGCAGGACCCCCAGCTCCCAGAGGGTGCCTGCAGGAACAGACCTGTGCCACTGGAACCCCACAGCATCATCCTTTTAACTTGCAAATAGCATGAGCTTGGTGGGGAAATGACTCAAGCACAGCAAACATGGGGTGCCAGGAGGCCGCTTCCAGCTCCGCTCCTGGGAGCGCAGCAGCACCCACACGCTAATCCAGCCAGATGTTATTAAAGCCTTGATCGAATTAAACATAGAGGGCTTTTAAGTTCTCCTTTTGGATTTACACACAGTAAATTCTTCAGAGAGAATCTGCTAACTGACAGGTTACTTTTAAAAAATTTTGGCAGCTTGCTGGGTTGGAGCAACGGGTGCCCAGCCAGGGGCAGCTGGTGGATGCTTACAGGGTCCATGTGTTTCCCTAAGGCTTTATGGACTTGGCTGAAACATCGGGAGGCTGTGGAGAACCCCAGAAATAATTTTTTATTAAATCCTGTTCTGAAGGCTTTTCCCCCCTTCCCACTTTCAAATTCATTTATTTAATTTCCCCCCTTGAAATAAAGACTAATGTTGCTTAGTTGGAAAGCGTGGCTCTTTTGTCTCGGCTTGCAAGGAAAGAAAATAGCCTTGTTCCCCTTTTAATGCTCATGCATGAAAAATCTCCGGGCAAAATCTCCATTTATCAAGCCAGATTGAAGGGCACACAACAGAGGAGCTTATTGCTCTGTGTCTCTTACCTTGTACCTCTGTTTGTGCTCTCAAGTGGTGTGATTAAGAAGATTGCTTTTGCTTTTAGGTGTCATGGGACAGAAAATTTACAGCAAGGGGAAGCAAGGACATGTGTGCAGCTTTACATGGAAATCACAGCATTTCAGAACAATTAAGAGAGAGGCATCAAGTTTGAGGCACGAGGTGATTTTCAGCATCGATGTGCTGAGAAAGGCCAGTGGGAAGCTGTTGGGGGTGGAGGGCTCAGGCTGGACCTCTGATGGTGCCACCAGCTGACCCAACCACAGGGAGCTGCTCCGCTGTGTCTATTCCACCAATAACAATATAATATTGATGCTTTTCACCGACCTCAACACAGTATTTTAAACAATTATTTATAGAATTAATAGAGAAGTCAAATAACTCAAATGAATTATAACATTTAAAAGTAATTATTTGCTATAAATGAACACAAATGGTTTCAATACATAATGCATTAACTCCAGCAGCAGGGAAATTCATCCCAATTAGAGGTGTGCCAAGGCTGTGGCACGTCATCAGGGCACTTGGCTCTGGAACCAGCCTGAAACCCTTCATTGGCTATAAATTCATATTTTTCCCTCCCATATAAACTCCTCATGGCCTTTACTTTTTAGTAGCACACATCCAGGGTGAGCTTTTCCATTCTGTCCAATAATTGTTCCACTTTGTTCCATGTAATTCCACAGGAGGTACAGTAGTGGAGGGACACAGCCCAGCCATCAGGCTCATCTGCTCTAAAGTAATTTTTTCTTGCACAGAAAATTTGTAGTGAGCAACAAGAGTATTTTAATGCCAGCAGCCAAATATGCTGGATAAAAAAGAGGGGGTGAGGTATCCACAAGGATCCTGATGGCATCAGGAGGGAGCTGCTCCCAGACTTCCCTACCAAACCCCATCTCTTGGCCAAACAGGGACCATGCCTCAAATCAATCATCAGGGCAGATATTTTGTAGGCACAATGCAGTTTCTTCCACCTAATTCAATCACTGCATAATTAAATTACCTTCTCTGGCACCTATTTATTTGTACCAAAAGCACACGCTTTCCATCTTTTATTTTTATCCTTCCAGGCAGCTGATGTTGGACGATGCAATCAGTGGTGACAGAAAGGTTCTGTTTCGATTAATGAGAGAGCAAAGTTCTGGGAGGAGGAGAGGCAGAAAAGCTGGGATGGAGGAGGACTTGTGATAATTCAGGATGATTAGGGCTAATTGCCCTGTTTTACTGCCAGTTGCAGTTTCCAAGGCAGAACTACCAGGCTGTGAAGGTCTGGAGGTGTCCTCTGGGTGCTCGCAGGGGTGGTGAGATGGCTGCCCAGTTTTCCGTGGGACTCACTGTGGCCCCATCGCTGCTTATGGATCACGGGGCAGGGCAAGCAAAGGGACAGGGATGTTGTCCTGAGAGATCCAGCCATGACAGAGGGATGGAGGAAGAAGCTTGGTTTGATGTAGAAGCTCCACATGGAGAAAGTTGCTAGCAGTGATCCTTGGTGCATTACCATGGCACCATGGTGGCAGACAAACACCAAACCCAGCCGTGGCTTCTGACAGCATGTTTTTCCATGGAGAAAAGCAGAAAGTGCCTGTCTGTCTGCAGCTCCCTGAAGTGTGGTGTTTATAATCCTCAAAAACCACAGTGCTGGCTGCACCTCATCCTTTGATGGACGTGTTGGTTCTTAATTCCAATGACACCTTGTGGCAAATGAGTCCAGCTAAATATTTCCTTTAGCTGTGTCAATGCTGTCACAGTGTAACTGTCTGGCTTTCCCTCTGGTGCCTCGATGATGTGGCCATGTTGGCTCTCCTCTAATTCTCCTCTTCCACCCTCTCTGTTGGCCTCATCTCCATCATCCGACTCCTCCCAGTATCTCATTGAAGACTGAGGCAGTGAAATCTCATCTTGACAGACTTCAGCAGGAGCACCTGGATTGCACCCAGACAGCTTATATTTTTATTAAACAAGTCACATAGCTTGCTCCAGTTCACACAGGTCACCATCATCCTGGAGTTACACAAGCCAGGAACACCTGGACTCCCTCAAATAGTGCCTGCTTTGGTAGTGGATGTGTGTGATATCCCCATACTCACATTAGCCTATTTTTCAAGGCATCTGGTTTGCTTTTGGAAACTCCCTATCCTCAGGAAAGCAAAATGTGAAGAGACTTGGCTCCTTCCCAAAAAAAGCACAGTCAATATATAAAATATTCTCTGAGTTTGCTTTGCCCTTGTGTGGCTTAAATATTCCACTAGGATCATGGAATTGAGGAGAAAGGCTTTTATTATTACTAGTTTTGCCTATTTCTTATTAAGTTTTGCCATCTCCATGTCCTTTCCGTTCAGGTGGGATCCTGCTGGCTAGGGGCTGACATCACAACTGCCCTCGGGCTGTCTGGGAGCCCCTGGGCCACTTCCTCCTGCTCATCCCTGTCTGCTGCTGGTGCTGGGAGTTGGGAAGGGGCTGTGTGGGAGACCCAGCCCAGTCCACCAGCCACTCTCCATCACCTGCAGTGGCTGTGGCAGCCCGGGGAAATAATGTCACCACATCAAAGCACCCTGTGCAGCAGAAAGCCTTGTGAGCATCTCTGATAGAGCCCAAATTTGGATGGAAAGCATTGCTTGGGAAATGGGAGGTTTCTGCTCAGCAAAACCAAGAGAAGCTGCCCTCCATCACTACCCCATCAGGACCATCACTCAGGCAGGACTCAGGGGGCATGAGGGGGATCTCTAAGGGCATTTATGGCCGTCCATGGTGGGGCTGGCCTGTGCTGAGATGGGTCAGGTGAGGAGACAGGTGATGGTAATGGGAACAACACATGAAGAAGCAGAGTTCCCACTCCCAGGTGTTTGTGTGCATTTGGATATCTGTAGAAAGATGTCTGGACTACTGAAAGCAATGGAGGTAAGTAAGGAGTATTTTCCAATAGAAATATACTCTTATTTGTTCTTGGAACCTAAAATTCTACCCATGCCTCATGCCCTGTGGCAGCCATAGGAACAGACCCGCCAAAGTCATCTTTGTGGAGAACAGAAGTTTGGAAATAACGGGAAGCTTTTATCCAGAGCAAAACCTTTGTCATAAAACTCCAGAAAATGAATTTCATTTTCAATGGGTCCCCTGGGGCTTAAAATATAAGCATCTGAGGATTCATGTAGTAGTAAAAGTCTATAAAAGTCTTTGAAGCAAATGGGCTATTGAGGAATTATGTGTGGAAATGAATGGCTGGATTTCTCTGCAAATCTCTTCATAGAGATGCCCTGACATAACGAAGACACAGCAGATGCATTAGTAAAAATCTTCTTTTTAATAACTGCTATACCTTATGGTTTTCCTGAAGTGAGGGTTCACCAGATGGAAAATCCACTTAAACACTTTTATCTAGAAAGGAGGCTGCAGTCATTCAGTGGGAAAAAGCCCACTTGGTTCTCCATTCCCTCCCTGGGGTGAGGGATGCTGTACCAGTCTGTGTAATACTCAAGAGCAGTGAAAGACTTCCTTTCCCCTGGCATGGGGTGGTCAAAAGATAATCTGCGGTCCACAGCCAACTTTAAGGTAACAAAATGCAAGAAGAAAAAAGCAATTTATGGAAATACAGTGGTTCTTGGCCAGGGCAATGCCACACACGTCACCCACAGAACACCTGACAGACAGAAAATGCACTTGAAGAACATGAGCTGAGTTAGTTTTACATAAGTGCCGAGTTTTCTGTGGAAACACAGATCCCTGCTTTAATTATTATCGATTTTCTCTTTTCCAAGGAAATGTTGGGCCTCTCTAAACCCCCTGCTGCTGACTCCAGAGATGTCACAACAATTTTGGCTGAGCAAGCATTTCTCTTGCAAATCTAAATATTTATGCTACAGCTGTGTAAACAGCCCAAACTCGAAGCAGGGGTATTTTTAGTGTTCTTGAATTGTAGTGAAGGACCAAGACAGACACGTCGTGGACTCTGACATCATCTTCTGCTGTTTATTGCATGTCATTGGTGATGGGCTCAGCCCCCTCAGCTCCTTTCTCAAGGTACTTGCTCTGATTATTTATGTGGATATATATATCCAGATGGATAGGAATTAGGTGGTAATTATTTTGTGTTGCATTGTCTATCTGGATGCCAAATGTACATCTGCTTAAATGCAGAGGTTTAAAATCATACAACATTAAAAAGGAAAAAAAAAGGCCGTTGTTAAAACATGATGTTCAGGAGGGAGAAAAGTTATTCCTTAGCATACATCCAAAGAATATGTTACCAATCTTGGCATGACTCTTCACAGATCCTTCTCATGGAGAAATTATTTACTTGGCATGGAACAAGCTGGACTTTTGTTTACAAGAGCTGACCTAGAGGTTACTTTATCCATAACTTGTGGCTCAAGAGCCAGGTGGGAGTGTGCACTTGCCTGGTAAGGTATGGATGTGATTGCGGCCCCCTCCCTGATTTTGGCTGGGTAAATAAAGGGTTTAATGTGTACGTGTGTAGTGTCTCTGCAGAGTCACTCACAGCTTTGACCAGCTGCCTGCAGACATCACTGATGGGAGGAAGTGAGAGAAGGTGGGAATTGCGGGGGATGAGCTGCCTGAGTTAAACACAGTTCAAAATAGATAAAGGAAATAAATGATTTTTTCCTCTGGTCATAATGAGAAAGGATGCAGCTTGCTTTCAGAACTGTCATGCCAGCCAGGACATGCAACAGCCTCTGGCTTGCATTGGAGGGGTTTTAACTCTATTTGGGGCTTCATCTGAGCAGTGAAAATGGCTTGGTCCCCTTCCCATGGGGGACAAGCAACGCATCCCCCAACCTGCCTGGGTCCCATCATGGAGACAGTGGAGGGGGATCACCTGCAAAGCAGCAGGGAAGGACCTCCAGGACTGCATCCCAAACCCCCACAGCACTGCTGTGCCTCCCGGAGCGAGAGCCCACACCTCAGCAGGTACAGCAGGGGGGATGCAAACACCCAGTGTTTATTTAGGGACTTCCCTGAATAAACACTTCACTCCCAAGCGGCAATGTGGCTGCTGGCACCTTGCCTGGGCAAGGAATCAATTCCCCTAAGTGACACCCCCACTCTTTGGTGGCATGTCCGGGAGGCACAAGGCTCAGGAGTCTTGGGCTCGCTGGGTCAGTGTGGGCAGTGCCTTCCTGCTGTGGGCGTGACCCCACCAGGAGCTGTCCCAAGAGCAGGGGGTTGAGACTTGAGTCCTCAAAAGCAGTTTCTGCTCAGATGTTAGTGTTTTGGAGCCTCAGTCACCTTGAACAGGAGCAGTTCACCAGCATACTCCAGCATCAGTCCCACACACGTGCTCAAGCCTTTTGACAAATTTGGTTAAAACAAAACACAGTACTGTGCAGGAACAGAGCTCGAATTTCAAGTCAGGGAGGTCTTGTACCATGGGGAATTTGACTGACATGGTTAATATTAAGCAAACAATTTCTAATAGGGGAACATTGCCAGAAATACAGGGTTTTTCTTTTCAGGTGCAAAAGAAAAACTGGCAATTGGATTCTCAATTTTCTCCTGGTTTTCACCAGGGAGGTTATCACAGTTTGCAAAGTGCTGCTGGGGCAAGAAGGACTGAAACCAACTCCTTATGCTCTGCCACTTAATTAATTTTAGGCACTTCACAGTAAAACATAATTTGGCCCAATTTCTACAAATGAGAAGACTGGTAAAAATGCCTGGCTCACCCAGTTCCATTGCACACCCCAAATGCGCTGCAGCCAACCATGGGAGCTTTTCCACCTGAATATTAAACAAGGAAGGGAAAGTAATTGAAGCCTCCTAAAATTAAGGGTCTAAATCCATTTACATTTACAAGCTTTGTAATTAAATAATAAACCATAATATTATGGCTTTCACTCTAAATGTGAATTCAAGAGCATATGTCTAAGATTACATTACAGCCCTTTATTTGTTTAGCCTGCTGCAGTCCCCGCTTGCAGGGAGGAAAAAATTGCACGGAGAAGAAGAAATTAAATCCCTGAGTCCCAGAGCCACAGCAGGTCCCTTCTGCTTTAGGCTGGGCAGGTTCAGTCAGGTTTTTCCTTCCAAAGCTGCTGAGGCGCCTGATGCAGCACAAGCATCTTCCTTCCCCATGGGCAGATGGGCCAGTTACTGACCCCATCCTATGTCTGGCCTGCTCCTGATGAAACCTTGTGCCAGAGCCTGTCCCCTCTGTGTGACCTGTCCCTGAGGTGACTGTTTGGAGATGCTCACTCTGCCCCATCACACAGGTTCTTGTGTGCCAAGACAAGGCACAGACCTGCATGCTCATCCCCACTCCGTGCCTGGCACTGGCAGCAGCACCTCTCTTTGGGGCCATGCTGGGGCTTGAGGCATCTCTGCCCCTCTGGCAATCTCTGCCCATCCTGCCTTTGAGCACAGGGACAGCAGCACAGCCACCACTTGTCTGCTCTTTTATTTGCAATCTCGGCAAAGAAATTAAGGGAGCGGGAAGGGGAATAAAGCAGTAAGCGATGAACAGCTGCTGTGCTTTACATTTCCCATGGTGACAACAATAAATTGCAGCCTGTGTGCAGAGCAGCCACTTCTGGGGAGACAGAGGGGTTGGAGGAGCTTGTTCTGATGTGGGGGATTTATTTACGGACTATTTACTTTATTTCCTCCTGGGGTGTCCTCTCTCTTCTCAGTCTGAACTACAGCTCTGTGCTGGCATTGCCAAGGGTCCCAGAAGCCACTTTGCAAGGGCTTGCCACGGGAGCCAGTGTGCAAATGGCTTTGGGAACCTTCTTGGTTCAGAGTCTCTTGCCCATCATCTCGACATCATTTACTACTTTATAAATATTTAAAGATCTCATGTACATGTGCACAGCCTGCTGCAGCAAAGTCTCCCCCCAGCACAGCAGGGAGGAGACACCAGTTTATCCCAGGGACATGCTGGGACCAGGCAGCACTGCTGTGTTTCACCATGGGTCCAGCAGTGGCTGCCACCTGCCCTGTCCCCTCATCTCCATTCCCAAGTGAAAGGTAATGCACCCAAGACCGTTATGTCCCTGTGTCACAGTCACCTAAACTCATCTGTCACTCCCTCCCGTTTTTCTTTCCTCTTTTATCCTGTTGTGTTGCTGGAGCAGCACTGGCAGCCATCACCATTCAGAGCTTCTCCTTCATTTCCCTGTATGTTTTTAGAGGGCCTTTAAAACCACGAACATCAATTATCGCCGCAGAGTTTTCATCCCGCGCAAGGGCACAATAAGCAATGCAAATGGCACAAATAAAGTGTTTGATATTTAATGATCCCACACTGGATGGGGAAGATGTGCTCTTGAACAGGAGTAGCTTTCTCAAGCCAGTACAATGCAGAAGGACCTCTGCCTCTCATAACTAATTGAGCCCTAATGATTTTCCTTTATCATCCAAAATGAAAACAAAGGATTTAAGGGAGGTTTTATTGCGGCACTGTGGATCTTTCTATTCATTTTTTATTCCCCACATTAAAAGCTGTGCTTTGACTTGTCCTTCTGAAGCTGCCTCTCCCTGGTGTTGCTGCTGCTTTTGTAATTCTGTCCCTTTGCCTCTGAGGACTGGAAAACAGACGCTGTGGCTCATACAGCCTCTGCCAGGAGCAAAGGTGCCCAGACTGTCCCCATTAGCCACACTGTCCTCCAAGAACTTATGGATTTGGATATTTCAAACCGGGTGCGAATTACCAGGGTTGCACAGGCACCAAGAGGGAGGTTAGCCCAAGGCACAGGGGGAAAGCTCATCCATCCCCAGCTCTCATGGAGGATGATGGAAATGCCAGAAAGGCCCACGGCAGAGCAGATCTTGAAGCAACAATGCTTCGTTCC
This sequence comes from Pipra filicauda, assembly GCF_003945595.2. Classification (NCBI taxonomy): domain Eukaryota; kingdom Metazoa; phylum Chordata; class Aves; order Passeriformes; family Pipridae; genus Pipra; species Pipra filicauda. Next base: position 1,758,330 of record NW_024103541.1, on the reverse strand, counting down.
CTCCAGCTGGGGGGGGGGGGCAGTGATTTGGAATAAGCTGCTTGCTTGCCCTGGCTCCCTGGAAGCAAAGCCCACTGGCACCCTCCCTGGCACACTCCTGCACCAGCTGCAGGGTGCATATTTAACAGGGAGAAGAAAGGGAAGACTTGTTTTTGCCAGGAAAACACCCAGGATGTGTACTGCATGCACTCTTCCCTGTGCTGAGCCCTGTGTTCAAGTAGAGGCACTGAGTAAAGGAAAGATGGCAGGACGGGAACAGCACTGAAGGAAATCTTGCAGTTGAATCATTCTGCAAATGGCAATGGCTCAAATCACTGTACAGCTCTTTCTGGCCATTTGATGTAATTAAGGCTGGGTTCTGAGGTGCCATCTCAGCCCCACGACATATTCCAAATTGCTGCTCCTCTGCAAAGCTGCCTTCAGAGCTGTCCTTGAGACATAAGCAGAGGGGTTAATTGGAATCGACAGGAAAATTGGCCTCTGGAGGGAGAAATGTGGATGCTGGATGTGTGCGAGCCAGTGGGAATGGAGCCGTGCTGCTGCCAGGTCCCTGATATCCCCTTGCACAGTAGCAGTGGGTGCTGGCACCCATGAGACCAGTGACTCCATGTCCAGCCCAACCTCAGCTGCCTTCACTCCAGCTGTCTTTGTCCCAGCAGCCAGAGGCAGCCCAGACACCAGCATGGAAATCCCACAGGCACCAGCGCCGCTGAGCTCACGTGATTACCCCATGCCCATGGGCAAGGCTGAGGATGGATTTGGCCCTTCCAGCTACCAGCTCTCCAAATCTGGCATTGACACTGAGCTCAGTGCCCGGGTGCCGGCAGGATCTTAAGGGGGATAAAAACAGAGCTGGAGCTCAGCCACTGGGCCACCTCCCTCCTTCCTCACCCTTGAGCAGCGCACCAGCTGCTTTGCAGAGTTGTGGACTCCTGTCATTTTTCTAGGTATTTCTCGTCTCCTTTCATGCCATTAATCACACTATTTCAATTAACAGACCTGAACCATTGAGCAGACCTGTCCTGCACTAATGTGTTATTAATTGGGTCAGGTTGGATGGCAGCAATATTGAGTGCCAGGCAGCTCCAAGCTTTCATCTTCCTGGTCCAGGCTTGTTTCATTTATCTAATCACCTCCCCAGTGCCACAGGGGCCCCTGTCACTTTTTCCTTCTCCACTCACCTTCAGGGGACCCTGATACACTTTCTGCATTGCCTGGTATCAACTATATACTGAAGGGAGTCATATCTAAGTCACAGTACTCTCCCAAGAAAAATCAATGATTGTTTACATTACTACAATCTCTATTTTAAAGTAATTCATGGCAGAGCTGTGCTATTAATTTTATTAAGTCGTTAATAGTGGGCAGATATTATTCTGCTCCATTGATCCCAAGTTGATGCAATTACCACTTACAAAGCTTACACTGTATGGCTGAAAATTTCAATTCTGTTTGCAACCTGAAGCTGTACATTAAAAATGTGCCAAGCCAGATGCTGGTGGTGGAACTTGGGGAAAGTTGATTCAAAACAAACAAGGAACTGCCCAAATATTATAACTTCCACCCTTTTAAAGGAGAGGTACAAAAATCAGCCTGGAACCCAGCCTTTCCCAAATGGTCCCTGCCTAAGGGAGGCACAGATACTGTCCTCAAACCTCCTGGATCCTATGGTTCACAGAAAACTCATCATCATGGATTATTGGTTAACTGAAACAGCCTCTGATGTGAATGGGAAATTTTATAGGTGAAACTAAGTTTAGCTCTATCTGCACAGAAAACATATCAAAAGCCAGGACAGGCCCATGACTAGCTAAGTGTGCATTGCACTCTGTTTACAATGGATAAATATAAGTCAGAGGCCTCGGACTTCTTTCCCTCTTCTCTAGCTAAAAAAATTATATGATCAACTTCACTCAGTTAAAATGGTTGTTCCACATTATAAACCAGCAGCCTTGTCTCCCACACAAAACAAATAAATGAAAAAATAAATTATGTGCTTAACTCTCCACAACTGAGAGATGTTCTGCAGCTGGGAAGCTCCTCAGGGTGGCTGCATGGTGCTGGAGGAGGGTGTGTGCCAGGGGCTCTGTGAGCTGGCATGCCGGAACAGAATCCCTACTGTTTGTCTGGGATGCTCCTTGCTGCCCATCTCCTGGTGCCAGCTTCCAGCAAGCTCAGCCACTGAGATTCCCTATGGAGGGATGCTCAGGGGAGCATCCCTGAGCCTGGCTGGGGTAGAGCAGAGCACATGCTCTGCCCCTCAGTGGGGCATCTGGGTGACAGAGGAGCAGGCACAGCAACTTCCCAGACCCAGCAGTTCTTACGCTAGTCAGAAACAAAGCTGTTTGCAAGGCAGTGCTGAAACAGAAGTTCAGATTCATGAGTGTTTTTGCTATTGAAAGGGGTGATTTTTAGCATTTCCCCTCCCTTGTACTTTTTAAACCATTTAAACCACATGGCCGTGTGGGTTTTTTGACCCTTTTGGAGAGTGGAGGACTGTGCTTAAAGCTTCCTCTTCCTGCAGAAACTGGGCTATGAGCAGCAGGAGCAGCACGACCTGTCTGCTGTACAGGTGTGGGGAGCCCAGAGCACAGACCAAGCCTGCAAACAGCTCTCTCCAGGCAGACCAGATGCATATTAGCCCAAGTGCCTTTCCTAGTGCTCGACACGCTTTACCAGGGGGTAAGTTATAAGCAAATCCTTCCCCTGCCTCACCATCCAAGCTCGAAGTCCCTTGGAAACTCTGATAGAGTTTGGCTCATCAGCGTATCAGGATCGGTTTTATTTTATCTGCCTGCACAAGCCTGCATGCAGGGATAGATCAGATTAACATGACTGATGAAAAACATCCTCCTCTTTATCCCCTCTGACAGCAGCAACCCTTTATCAACAGTCTGAAGACAAAGTTTTCTCAGCCATAAGTTTTCTGCCCTGAGGGTTTGTTGTTGGTTTGTTGTTTTTTTTGTTTTGTTTTGTTTTTTTTTTCCAGTAGATTTTTGCTTCAAGAAAAATCACAACATTTTGATGGAAGATTTTTCAGCCATCCTTATGCATTAGACATGGTGGCAGACAGGCTTGGCACATCAACATCTGCTCCTTCTCACTGGATTGAATTTAATATCTGGTGTATGAGTGCTAACCCTCCCCTGGAGCTTTGTTGGAGTCAGCTCAGTGAGATGGCTGGAGAGAAGAAAATAGCTCTTTTCTGAGGGTTTCCAAACACTTTTCCATAGTGACCCTCTCATCATTTTATCCCCTTTTACAAAGCTAACTTCATAATGCCCTCCAATGAGGCTTTGGGGAGGACAGTGCTATAAATTGCAGCCCAGTGAATCCGCCACTCACTGCTGCTAATATACTGCATTTATCCTCACTGCCACAGAGGCTGTGGCAGCCAAAGGAGGAGAGAAGGAGAAAAGTAATTACTTCTCGCTCAGCTTGTCACCAAATCCTTTCATCAGCCCTCTCACGTCTTTCTTGGCTGCCTGAGTGACTTGCCAAGCTCTGCTGTGCCAGTGCTGGATTCAGTGGTGCTGGCATAATGGGGCGTGAGGCATATGGGGGTGCTGGCATAACGGGGAAGGGGTTGGGTGACACGGGCACTGGGAGCCCCCTCAGTGTCCGGCAGGCCCCAGGCTGCCCGTTCATGTGCACCAAGTCTCATCAGCCCAAACCATTGCCCCTTGAATGACATCAGGATCCCCCAATCAAAATGTGGGTTTGTTTCAGCCAGGAAGTCTTATCCCAAAAGCATCCCCTGTGTGGAGTGAGGGAGAAAAGAAGGGGTTTCTTCCAGGTTTTGTTTTTTTTTTTTTTTTCTAAATACCCTTCAGTTGTTAAAGAGCCTAATGTCCTGGAGAGGACTCAGACTCCATATCTTCATTCAGCAGTGTGGATCAGCCAGACATTGAGCTAAAAGCAAAGCTACTGACTCATGAAATGAATCCAAAATTAGGCCAATTTGCTGGTTGGTGCTGAGGTTCCCAGGAGCAGCAACATCTTCCTGAGACCTGAAACTAGGTGGGATATCAACAGCCCTTGCCTGGGGCATGTATTAAATTGAAAACAAATATTTTGAACAGAACCTGATGGGCCATTTTTCTGGTTTTCTTCAAGTCCTGCAAGATCAAAGAAAAGATGAACAGCAAGGGCCATTTACCTCTGAGGAGGTGGTGGATGTGGGGACCACTGGTGATGCAGTGAAAGTATTCCACTTAACTGGCCCAGCACTGCCGTCATTGGGCTGTCATGCACTGAAACCAGTGTGCCATGTGATAAATTTGATGCACTTCACACTGAAATTGATGCATCGCCTTTGGAATCAAATTTATCATCTCTTCTGTCACACTCCATATAGTGGATCAGAGTCACCACCTACTGAATTAAAATCTTCACGTGCAGTTCGCATCACACCATAAATCAGGACAAAATGGAATTAAATGCATTGTATGCTAAGAACTCATTCATCACACCATAAATTAAACATAGGACAAGCCTCTTAGGCTGGATGTGCCCAGTTATAGACTGCAGAGTCCACTGGGGAAAACATGACACCACTGAAGTCACTGAGGGCTTGGTCATTAATTTCAGTTAACTTTTTAATCTACTGTTTACTGGATCCATCTCTGTCCTGGACCAACACAAAACTTGGGTACCCAGAAACTTCTGCTGTCAATGACTCTCCTATTAAACCATCCACATGTCCTACTTGGAGGTTTAGGCAGGAGCCTGGAGGAGAGATGCAAATCAGACCCCTACCCTGCTCCTGCACGGGAAATGGCAGCAAGAGGCTGAGAGGGCTTTGCAGCCCTTTCTGGTAGCCAGCACAGTGTGGGACACACACACAGCACCTCTTGTCCTCAAAGGACTGTGTGCCAAGGAATGGCCAGGCTCAAAGTGTGTCAACATCCTTTTTGCTGGAGGGGAGCATCCTTCTCCTAACTTCTCAGCAGAGCTGCACAGGGCTCGCCATGGCTAAGGAGCTGTTGGATGCCTGACACCCCTTTTGCAGTCTTTGGACTTCTAAGAAACAAGAAGGGGAAAAAAACCCCAGGCTCAGGCATACATGTGCTGTCAGAACATCCCAAGCAGTTCAGCCCTTGGCAGCAGGTGTGTGACAAATGGAAACAGGAGCACAGAGCAATGGATACCAGCTGCTCAAGGCCAAAGCTAGGGACTGAGGCAAAGACACAACTTCAGAAATTCTTATCTAAAACCAGATACTATTTTATCTCTTTTCTTATCTATGTTAATTGTTGCTTTTCTGACAGCATCTCCCTGTGTGCTCTCACAGCACGGCCCCATCTCAGCTCCCCAGGGAAAGGTGGGACAAACTTCCAGCTGAAGCACAATGCAGTCAGATACATCCTTGGATCCAATCCATAGTCTTTCCTTTTATTTTTGTATTCATCTGGTCCTCTCAAAATCTGCTCAGGAGCAATTAAAGCCTGTCAGCTAGAAGCTGATGCAACTTCTATTTAATTAGCCCAGCAGCCAATAAAGATCTCATTCATCAAACTCTCACAGAAGGTGTGGCAGTGGAGGGGGGGATTTGTCACTTCTCCCCTAGATCCAGATGGCTGTGGAGCATCTATCAGTGATCCGATCACACGCATGGACTCATGTGCACATCTGAGGAGACTGAGCAGCTGGGACACATCTGTCCACAAGGCAGTTATGGGAGGAATCAGTGCAAGACTGTCCCAGGTGCTGTGGTAGCAAGTCCTGTTGGAAGCTCAGACTCCAGATCGTGACTAACCTGGGCAGAGAGTGACTCTACTGGGATGAGCAGCTCTGGGGGGCTTTTCATCTTCTGACCCATTTTGGTGCTCTTCTCAGCAGCAGGAAAAGGCAGAGATGTGTAAGGAAGACCGAACATCAGCAGGATGAATTGGGGTAGAGGCCTGAAAGAGTTTGCCCCATAGCTGCTGCTTTGCTCTGGGAGGGGTTTAAGAGCTCCCCTCCCTGTCTGCCACACTGAACCTAAACATAATAGAGTTGGCAAAGCAGGAGATAGGAAATCAGATACTGATGGATCCCAGCAAAGTTTTGGGGCGTTCAGCATGCCAGAGAAAGTCTTTGGGGTGACACCCTCTAGGCTTGAAAGCTTCCCCTTAAATTGACTGTCAGGGTATCAAATATTTGCCTGACCTTGCCCTGCCAGACCATCTAAGCAGGTCACCTTTGGGTTGAGCTTTATCCAAAGACTGGGTAGGGGGGCCAGGAGGATGGGGGGAATGTAAATCTGTACCCACAAGGTCACTGTGCTGGCTTTGTGTCATGAAAAGGGGTTTCACCAGCTCAGACCTGCAGGAGCAGGTCCCTGTGGGAATCACTCGCCAACACTGTTTGCAGCCTCACCATCACAATTCACTGAACTGAAAAAAATAAATCTGCTATCACAGGACAGTTCATAGATTACAAACATGAGTGATGGTATCTTTATAATTAATGATTACGAGAAAGCAGCTTAATAGTTTGGTTCCTTGTGACCGGCTTGATTTGCAATACATGGCAGTTGGCATAAGCAAAACAGGTAACTGGAGCCTGTTTACCCTTGGTGTGTCCAGCTGGTTGCTCCACTTCACAAACTTGCATGTAAGCATGTTTTTTCACAAAGCCATAGCCCCAAGAGCAGAAGAGGGCTGCAGATGTAACCCCAGCAACAGCCACATTCCCAAGATGGGAGATGCTTGGGGGTGGAATGATGAGCAGTTTCTTGCTGCTGCCCCACACATCTGCAAGTTGCTATTGTCAGCAATCTCCCCTGGCATTTGCAGAGAAAATGCCTGTGCTCAGGTCAGAGCCCAGAGCCACACATCTCCTCAGCAGTTATTAAGAGGAACATCATAGCTGGCATATTACTGTGATTGATGCTGTATCAATCAACTGGAAAAGTGTTAAGCAAGCCTTAAAAAGAAGTGAGATGAAGGCTTAAATACTGGGCTAAGATGTCCATATTATGGGGATTATTCCAAGATTGAAAACACGTGTGCAGAGATGCTGACATACACAGCTGTGCCCCTCTCCCTGCTGCTCCATGCTGGACACGCTGCTTCCAAGGGAAGTGAGTAATGAGTGCTTGCATTGCAAACGGCGATGGGCAATTAGCAGAGGGCACATACAAACCTGTATGCAGTGCGAGTCTGTGGCTTACTGCTTATCAAATAAAATGTAAGGAATAAACACTCTCTATTAACACCTTATTTCAAGCCAAGCTGTGGTGCTTGCATGCTTTTATTCTCTTTCATCAAGTCTGGTTTGATTTGGCTTATTATTGTTTAAGATCAATATGATACGCTACACTTGGAGTTGCCAACTTTAGTAATTTTTGCTGATGTGACATTTGGTATTTCAGAACTCAGGCAGGGGGCTCCTTTTTTAAGGAGAGCCTCAGATTTTCTCACATTAAAACAAAAAGTTTGTGGCCAGGTCAGTTGTGGAGAAATTTATGTGTGGCATTCAGTTTCTCATATTCAAAAAGCACATAAACAAACAAACAAACAAACAAACAGAAACCTTCCACAAAACCAAACTCAATCAAACAAAAAACAAAAAACACACCCCAAACCAAAACAAACCCTCAAATGTGTTATCTTATAATCATCTGTGATTTTTCAAACACTATGCCCTTGGGGAACCCAACTCACAGATTTTCTGCCAACAAAGGGTGATTTTTCTTGAGAACAAATTCACTTCTCATCTCCAAAGCCAGGCCCACACACCAGTGAATTCCTGTATTGTGAGTGCAAAGCCACGGTCAGAAACCACAGGACAGGGATGGCCCTGTGCCCAGCATGTGCTCCAGAGGCTTCACACTTTCTTTCAGTCTCTAGTCTGGTGCTGTGTTTTCTCCCAAAAGATGCCCCTGATTCCCCAAGGGAATGCATTGGGCTTTCCCATGGGGTGTAGTACCCTCCTTGCTGTACCTGCAGCCATCTACACCAGAAACAAACTTCCCATGCAGAAACTGGTGCTTCAGCCCTTTCTGTGCCCTTTACCCTGTGCTCAGACCTGGACTGAATGGAGAGGAAGCTGCTGAAGTGCATGGATGTATTTTACCTGTCTCAGGACCTGGACTAAATGTTTCCCTGTGATGTCTCCAGTACTTTACAGAGGACAAAATCCAGCATGTCCTTCTGGATTTCTCTTTTCCAAGGAGGCTCAAGGTGGGTCTCTTTGCTCCCATGTTTGTCTCAGAAGGGACCTAATAGCATTTAAAGTCTGAACAGACACAGCAAGCTCAGGGCTGGGAGAGAAAAAACACTCCTTTTGCCAGCCCTTCATGTTAAGCATCTATATTTAAAATGACTACATATGTCTGTATTTAAAATGACTACATAAACTAAGAAATTAATAACAGGCCTAAGTGCTTTACCAGGCAAATCTGATTTCTTCTTAGGAGAACTGAGGGAATAAAGCTAAAAAATTTGCTTTGAGGATGAGATTTAATTCAAAGTGCCAGTGTTAGTTCTTCTACTGCACTTGTAGGTTTAGAGAGTAAATCTGTTTGCTAGCAAACAATTGTCTTAAACAAGATCATCATTAATCCTGAATTCAGCTGTCAAAAGGACTGAGACTGCAAACTAAGAGGGAACAAGAAAAACCTGGTAATTTGTCTGTTAAATATTTGTAAACTGTCATATCAATAATGGATAATAAGAAAATTTTGAGCCTCCAGAGCTGATGCATAACACAAAGCTTTGCTGTATTGCACCTAAACTATTATCAATTGCACATTTATTATAATAATAGATGAAAAGCTTCTCAGCTGAAAAACAAGATCAATTTGAGCTCAAGCTGTTTGGACATATTCTAAATGTTGTAATTAAAATGCAGCATGAATGTTCCTTAAAAAAAAAAAAAAAAAACAAAAGAAGAATAGCCCTGCTACAATTATGCCATCCAGCCTTGACTCAGTAACCTGACCCTGAGAGAAAAAAAACAGGCAAAATTGTATTTGTGTCCAGTCAGACATTTCTCATCTTCAGGGCTTGCTGCACAGCCTAAGCTAATACAACTTTTCCTGTAGAGTCAGGATCCAGCCCAGGCTTGAAGATTTGATGCAGGGGATCAGCCTAGGTTGCACTGACCCCCCCATGCAGGTCAAGATTTGATTAAAGTCCAGCCAAGAAACCCAGCTGAGCTCTATCTTGCTGCAAAGGCAACTGTAGTTTATGGTGGAAAAAAACCCAAGCAACTGTAAAAAGAGATAAGCCACCTGTGCGAAAGGTTTCACTCCTGGAGCAAGTGCCTTGGGGACAGAAATGGTCAGAGTAACATTTTCCCCACCACCATCCCCACAGTGTTATCACACACATCAAAACATGACTCTGGCCTCCCGCAGCAATTAGAGACTCAGGGACACTTCCCAGGAGCTGCCTGCCACCCTGGAGAATTGGGCTCTTCTTTTGTTCTGATAAAGAAGTGACTAGTGAGCTACAGCAATCTCCCAGTAGCTCTCTAAATAATTGTGTTCTCTTATGTCTTTTAATCATAAGCCTCATGAGGTTCATAATACCACATGTGCAATCCAAATTAGCCCATCAGCTCAGTTTATCAAAGGGATCTAATTTAATCCCACTCTTTGATGGAGACAGGAGTGGTCAAAGTCCACCCTAATGATTTTCTAAGTTTACTTAGCTTGCAGATCTGGGGCGTGAAAGGCACTTGGACTCCAAGCACAGCATTGATAACAGGAAGCCACAGGCAGGAAGACAAAACTGGCAAGAGCTTGACAGTCTGAATCAAAAGAAACCACAGCAAAAACGTGGAAAAACAGCGGAGAGTGGAGACTGAAAAGGCAAAATAAACCCCATGATTGGTGTCACCACAAGTAATATCATGAGGCTGGTAAAATAAATTGTTGGAGGCAACAGCTCCCGTGGAGTGACTATGGCTACTGTGAGAGACCCACTAAGGAGGGGGCCAGAGCAGATGAACCCAAGGAAATGAAGAGCCAAAGGAAAGCAAGCACAAAGTGCTGTGTGTGGCAGATCTGCTCTGACCTGGCAGCATCCCATCCCAGCCAGAGAAGGATGCATTAAGCATGAGAGCATACCTTTATGTGGAAAAGTCCCTGCTCTTCCCTAACAAGCTGAAAAGAGGCTCAAAACTTTCAGAGATGAACAGGTTCAGTCTAGGGGCACTGAGATGACTCCTCTGCTCATTTTCATCCCAGTAGGTCAGTGGGCCCCAGAAGGTGTAATACAGTGTCACCAGCTAAGAAATGTTGAGCAGACTGAAGCAAAAACCCAAAGGAAGGAGCCCAAATCCCTGGCTTCAAGGGATGCTGAACAATGGACAGCTTTAGGACCATAGGCTTCAAAGGTAAGGCTTTTAAGGAAAAGCTAAAAGCCCAACCATCTCCAGAAAAGTGAGAGTTGACAGAAGACTGAGCAGTGTTTCACTGCATAGCTATGAGTGATGGATGTGAATATAGAAAAAAAAAAAAAGAACTTTCCTAGACAAAACCCAGCTGGTTATGAAGCTCTCGATGGCTTTTAATAGTTTTCAGCTCAAACAGAAGAGGGAACTCAGAGCCTGCATTACAGAAGCTTGAGGAGTGCTGTGGGCTTTGGGAAATGGAGCATGAGCCCTTTGGTTACAACCAGCATGCAAAAAAGGACGGTGTAAAGAAGGAACAAAGAAATCCTCCAGTAGGGATGTAAAGGACTATGCTGGCACCATTAGTGCAGAAGGATTCTTCATGTCACTGTCAAAGTTTTGGCAGAAGATGGATGGACCACCTGCCTGCAAACAGGCAAAGCCATTTATTTATTTTATAGAGAGAGTGCAGGTGCTCAGGACAACCTTTGAGGGGGAAAAGGAAAGAAAAACAGTGATATTAGCTCCAAAAGTAAATACACAACCAGCAGACACCAAAGGGTAAAATGCAAACATTACCCATGCTGGCTAATCCCCACAAAGGTTAAAAATCTGTCAAATCCTTGGTTTCGTGAGGGATGTGCACTTTGGAGAGGTGGGGGACCTGAATTTTAGGAGATCTTCCAGAAAAGTGCTCATGGGCGGGCAGAGTAAGAGAGTCCCTTGCTCCAAGGCAGTGATGAGATGATGGGACTGCACAGCTCCCTCGGCCATCCCTGGAGGGCAGCTAATGACACTGGCTAATGACACTGAACGAGAAAGGAGGGGGGGAAGCAAATAAAATACACTCTAGGGAAAGAGTGAACTTTCTTCTCTTTCCTGTGTAGATTTTGTGCTGTAAAAAGTGTCAGGAAGCAAAGCTGGCACAGAGAGCCTGCAACTGGCACACAGATGGGATGGTCAGCGCTCAGAGCTGGGAGCTGCAGCCCCCAGAGAGGCATCTGAGCATCCGCTGGCCTCTGCTGAGGGCACAGCAGGAGCTGGACTGCATGGCCTCACATGTGGGGTGCCACTGCGATTGACAGCAGTTTGCCTTTTTCAAAGGCAGCAGCTCCTGGTGCCTGATGAATTCCTGCTGGCCTGCTTCACCTCTACCTTGAGCAGGAAAAATCCATATTGGCACAACACCTTTGAGAGATTTCTTTCTTTGGTGAGGACAGCATGAAGGCATGAAGGCCTACCTGGAGAGTGTTTTGATGCACAGGTTAAACAGAGCAAGAGCCCAAACAAAGGCTCCCAGTAGCTCCAAGCAGATGGGGGTGGTCAGAGCTCTAATCAAGCAAATTCACTTCCATTTGAAGAAACTTCATTTGTGAGCAGGTATATAACACTGCAAGATCTGGGAGATGCCAGTTACCTGAGACTTGGTCAGTTGGGATGGGCAAGCAGACAAAGAAGGAGCAGAAAGTGCCCCGCCATGGGTGAGCAGCACCAGCACAGGTCCCTGTGTCAGGAGGAGCAGCCCTGTCCAGGCACACAGACTGCTGCTACTTGACCAGAAGATTCAGAAGCTGAAGCCTGGCAGCACATGGTAATACACAGTAGCAACACAGATCTCTCAACAAAACACTGACATTGGCTTTTAAAGCACCCTGGTCAAGACTGGGATGGCCACAGAGCACAAATGGACACCCCATGGCTGGTAACAGACGTGTCTCAGTCCAGAAGTCTCTGTGGCTTGACTTGGCACAACACAAGGGCTGACTGTGGTCAGCTAACTGGGTACAGGATAGATGAGAGGGAGATTCTGGATAACCCCTGTGCTCTGAACTGACTTGCCTATATAAGATGTGTCAGGCCATACGAGGCTGTGACAAGAAGCCAGAGCCAAAGCAAGCCAGGGCAGATGCCCTGTTACCAACCACCCAGACATTTGGCTCTGCGTGGTTTCCGCCCAGACACAGCATTCCTGTGGGTGAGCAGCTTTTCTAGATGTGGAAAATTGGGCAGCATTACCCAGGACAACTCCCAAGAAAACACACTGTTGCTGGCAACAAGGAGGCTGCATGAGAGGAGGAATAACCAAGGTGCTGAGGTGTGGCAAAGTCATCTGTGAGAAGTCTGAGTGACTCGTGGGGAGGAAAGACCAGCATATGAGACAGAGGGGGCTGACTGCTAGTGAAAGGAGTAATTTGGAGCTAACTTGGGAGTCTGCAACAAGAGGCAAACCCAGCTGCAGCCTAGGAAGGGTACACGGCTTCAACAAGTCAGTTCAGCGTCTTTTCTTACACACATGGGTTGATTGAACAGGACAGGCCAAGCAGACTGAACAACATATGCAATGAAATAAAATAATCTTAAAAGGGATGTTTGCTTGATTTTTGTGTCTTCATCTTGGTTGCCAGTTACCATGCTGCTGGATTCCAACTGTAGCTCCTCATTGCTCTGACTGCAATTCTGTTAAATTCTGGGTTAGGTTTTTACTTTCTGTAAGCATATTAAAATTTTAATTAAGCACTAAGCCAGTGTTTTAGTTGGTTTTTGAGAATTCAGCTATTTATCTTGTTGATTACAGTTCTCTCAGGTCCTTAGTTGTGGCCTAAATTTAGAACAATTCTGACTGAGCCCTGCAGGATAACTGCTACAACTATTCATTAAAAATGAAGAGATCAGAGTTGATCAGCCAACTGTGGGAGGCTGCATCCTGACAGTCTTCTGATCTATAGGTGCTAGAGCCAGGTTAATGTTGATCTGCTAGTAAAACACAGCATGGAGAGACCTTGGAAAGATGCAGCAGCTTACTAAGAAACAACTTGTTTCATAGCTTGTTGTCCACCTGAGACAGTGAGGAAAGAGGGATTTCAAGCAAAGCAATTCTTCTCCTTCATGCAATTTCCAAAATGCAACATAAGCCCTTCTCAAGGCAAAATGTTTAAATGTCCCCATTTTTGTCTCTCTGGAGAGCACTTTTCAAGAGATGAATGAAGGTCCCTGCTTTACAAAGCACATGGGCAACTCCCACAAGGAAGTAGTTCATGCTTAGCCAGCTTCATGTGAAATTTTGTGGGGTTTTTCCTAAACTGACGGAGAAATCCAAGGGCCCTACAACATCTACTCATATGCAACAGGTTCATCACACATGTTAATATGAAAGACTAGCTATCAACAGCTAGTGAATCCAGCTGTCAATATGCAAAACCCTGGCCAGATCTGTCAACATCTGGGACCAGACATCTCTTAAATGCTGTTTTAAAATTGTATCACAATAAGAAATGTAGTGATAATGAAATGCAGAGTCTGGTACCATCCAAAATTCAGCAGCTATGGTATTTGCCATGGAGCTGAACTCCCAAGTTTAAGCAGCTGGTGCTAGAAAGTGTTTTTTGTAGCTCGGCAAATAAATTCAACAGAGAGAGAAAAGGAGATTATCCTTCTGTGTATAACCCTGACTAAAACTTGTTAACCATCCCTAATTTTAGCTCTCCCCCCCTGTGCCAATCCCATCTGTAATATCCAATCAGCTGTTTTTTCTGTCCTAAGGGGAAGCCAAGGTGGTGGCTGCCATGGATGGCAGGGACATTGCCGGGAGTACAGCCACCTCCTCCTCCAGTCACTGCAGACCCACCGCTACCAGTCTTCATGCTGTTTTTTGCAATACTCTGGAATGATGAACTTGCTTTTTAAACCATGGGTGACCACCTCTCTCAATGGCCCTTCACCACCAGCTAGGAGGGCGCTTTTCTGAAAGGTCTGAAGTCATCCACTGTTTAATCATCTGAGCTTTCCACTTCTCCCATCTCATCTCTCCAATTAATTCAGTGTGAGTAAATTCAGCTGTTCACTGATGAATTGGAAAGACCTTGACCAAACAGCCCTTTACTTCCTGCCCATCAGTCTGCAGCCTCCTTGCACAGTGTCTCAGGCCAAAGCCAAGTACAGTGAAAACTTTTCCTTTCACTTGCTCACATTTCACTTTCACAATTAAACTCACACCCAGATCACTGCTTAGGGAACCATATCTTACACCAGGAAAAGCTCTAGTTCAGTCTACTTTGCCAGGCCCATTTGGGTATCCAGAGAGGAACCAGCTCTCGATCCAGGCTCCTGCTTCCCAGTCAGTACTGACAGCACACACCAGTTGCATCCAAGCCAGTCCCATGCTGCCCTCCCAGGACTCCTCTTCTGGAATCCTCTAAAACTCATCTTCTGGAATTCTGGGGCTATGGTGAAAGGGAGATGGAAGAAATGAGAGACGCCAGCCCTTTTAGCTGTACAGAGAAGCTTGCTACCTAAAGGCATTTGACTGCCTCAGAAAGAAGAGGTAAATTTAAGGAACCCACAGCTGAGATGTTGTTCTGCTGAGTTTGAAATATCACTTTTATGCTTATCTCATGCAAAACTGGAAATAACACTGGCCACACTTCCAACCTGCTACGGGGAAAAATGGTAACAACCAGTGCAAACGAAAGGAAATGTGCTGCACAAAAAATCTTTATCAGAAAGTACCCTCCAGAAAAACAGAAAAACACACATAGTTCCAGACTGAAGCCTGGAATCTCCATGAAGGCTTGTGCAGCAACACACATACAGACCCTCACCACCTCTTTACTGTCCCTTAGCTGGAGATGGTAATTTCTGTAGGTCAACTAGTGTGAGCTTTCCCTAATCTGCTCCAGGGCAAGCTCCACCAGCAGCTGAGACTCTTCAGTGACAGGTGAAGCTGGACTGGCAGAAGGCTGCTATCTGTAGGAGGTCATAGAGCTTTACATATGCATATACTTTGGATTCTCTCTCTGATCCTAAATCAAATAACTGAGAGGAATAAGGAATATTTTTCTAAATTTGGGGGTTAAGAGCTGAGCCTTAACCTATCTCTGACCTAGCTGTACAGAAAAAAAACCCAGAGGTCTCACTACTGCACAGAGTCAGATCCAAAATCTTTGATCCAGTCTTGAGTCCACTGACAAGTGAAGAAAGGGCTCTGAGGACGGAGCTGTGGCTGTAAAACTGGAGAAGTGCTATGCTGAATGGGCTATTTTGCGACCTTCAGCTGCAGCAGAAGCAGCTGGTCACTACACCCCCCACCCAGCTCCTGGCTGTTTGTGAGCATGACCGGTGGAAATCCCTCCTCACTGCTGGTGCACTCCAAATAAATGGGTCTAATTTAGCAAAGCTACAGCTGCAGCTTAAACGGTGGGGAAGGATCATACCAGCAACCAAGCAGGCAGATCAGAGGAGGGCAAAGCTTCCAACAGGTCATGACAAGCAGGTGAGAAGAAGTAATTGTGTCAGCTGGAAGGAAAATGTGAACAGAGCCTTACAGTCCCTCAAGCAAGCAGTTTCTGGGAGGGGCTGCAGAAGCAGCCCCCAGCCTCATGTTAACACTTTATTTATAACATTGCCTTCCTGTTCATAACCTTCCCAAATGTGAATTGCAACTTTTCTTCCCCCCAGCATTATGGTGATAGTTTGGAACGTGGAGATGTTTGGAAAGGGGCAATTTGGCATCAGGAGTCTAAAAAGCAGATACAGATGACATCCTAAATGTATCTTTTATGAGTTTGGAACATTTCCTTTAAATAAAGCTCAGAGTGTGTGACAGCTTCTGGTAGTGCTGCCAATAAGGAAATAAAACAAAAAAAAAAATCAAGAAGTTCTTAGGCATATGTAGCCTCAGAGATTTGGATACCTTGCTTTCCCTCATGCCACTTTGAACTGCTTACCAAGTGCTTCCTAAGGAAAGTGCTCCAATAATTTTCAATTGTCTCCTCACCACATATGCCCTCGAACCCCAACATACTTCCAAATTCTAGGCTTATAAAAAATTAAATGCTCCAATAATTCTAAATTGTGTTTGTTCAGTGTAACTGGAACCTGGCCATTCCTTCAGTTTGGGGATTTTTGTTTGCAGTGGGTGAAAGAAGAAATGCTTTCTATTAGTGCTTCAAGTTGGAAGCTGGTCAAACAGCATCATAGCAGAATGATTCAGCAGCCTCTGAGCTGATTCACAGTGTATCATAAAATGGGATTAGGAAAACAACAATGCTTGGAGGAGAAAGAACGCACACAAAGAATCACAGCAGGAGAACAATACCAGAAAGGAATAGAGGGGAATAATCCTCACTTGGCTTCTGAGAAGCAGGTTGGATGACCTAATAGATGGCTTTCAATGCCCTTCATTCCCCACAGTCACAGGGTTCAGCTCCCTGGATCCAGCTACCACAGCTTAATAAATGGCTCTGCATTGACTGAACCACATCAAGTGTTCCTGTGTGCACACCCACAGCCTGCTCCCATTTATCTGAGATCATGATCCCCCTCTGGCAGAGGACCTGGATGCTATTTGACAGTGGGCAGGAGCTTGTGCAGAACTAGTGGTGGAATTCCATTTAGAATAAGAAGGTGGGGAAACAATCGTAGGCTGTGAGTCTTCCAGTTAGAAACCAAAAAGCGGTGTTTTCTCAGTCTTGCACAAGAAGACATACACACACATGGCAGCACATTAAAGGAGCACTGAAACTAAGTATATTTCCTAGCACTGTCCTGAACAGGAATGAAATTAAACATGTATTTCGTGATCTCCTGAATCAAAGTATTAGCAACCACCTATGCACAATGCCAAGACGGAAGAAGAAGGCATAATTTAAAATCTATTCTCTGTGAACCTGAAGATCCTATTGACAACCTGGTTTTAAATTAGGCCATACCTGTTACAACTGCAGCCTTGGAGTGATAGAGGAAGGCAGGGTTTCTCTCAGGAGTTTTACTAGATCAGCAATGGCTGAATTACTTCCATGCAGAACATAAAATCACAGCTTCATGCAATCGAGGAAAATCAAACAATTATATCACTATTCCAGTAAAATAGCTATATCTAAAATTTGGTAGAGACATAAAAACGAGGATGAAAAACAAAAATCTCATATGCCATGGCCTCCTCTTGTAGACAGAAAAAATGATAAAGTGCATCCTTGTTTAACTCACCGCAGGATGCCTGGAATTTTATAGAAACTACTGCAACTTGTCTCCCAGTAGGGAATAACTGAAGTATGAGATAAGAAATCAACCACATCCTAACTTGCAGTGACAGATGCTGTAAAAGGAAATGCCCAGTAATGGCTTAATGTATAGGAAGATGGCAAATAACTGTCTAGAATTCTGAAATAAGAAAGCATAAACCAATTCTCTAATCACATCTAATCAAAGAACACCATCAATTGCTAAAAACTTCTAGGAAAAAATGGGTATTGGAGAGATGGTAGCAAGACTATCTTTGTCAGTAGTGTTTTGGGAATATTTTAGCCTGCAGAATTTAATTCCCTGTTATTACTTCCGAGCTGGAGGTGTAAATCATAAATCAGAACCATTCATAACAGGCAATAATGGGATGAAATGCTCATAGGGAGAGTTACATGATGAAATCCTGTGGGACTGTGTGTAACCTTTACAGTCTTTGACGACAGCATTAAAAATTCTTCTGTCACTAACATCTATTCTTCCTTAACTCCTATACTAGGTTTTCTTTCTTCTCTCCTGACATCTCCGAATTTTTCTGTCATACAGCACTCCTTTCACCCTTCCTCCCTGCTGCCCTAAATATATGTTTAAGAGAAAATCATAGGAAAGCATTCCATACTTAAAAAGATGGGCAGGTTTCAATTTACACTGTAATTACTAATAAGGGCTTTTAATACCAGAAGAGCTTTCCCAGGGAGTTTTGCTCTGATTTCAGGACCCCCATTGTTTTTATAGAGGGCTATTTGGTCCCATTTATAAGGTGGCTACATATTGTGTAATAAAGACTGCAATGTTCTAAAATAAAATAACACTGTCCCCACCCTTCTTTTACCCTTTCATAACTGAGTTTAAAAAAAAATCCCAACTCATCATGTGTTAGAGCTTTGTTTTCTGAGTAACGAGACCAATCATGTTTCCTCTGCTTGAGGTCTCTCTCTTCTCTTCCTTTTCTTCTAGGTCCTCTGGATCCACACTGACATAGAAATATCCCATGATGGAGAAAATAATGCACACAGCAAAGAGGAGAACAGTGAACAAGACAAATTCAGCCCACTAGGAAAGAAAAAAGAACAGTAAGTCAGGAGACCCCAGAATCTCAGTCCAGAGGATATCTCTGCACTTTCAAGTGCTTTTTCAAGAGCTGGGCGAAAATTACTTTTTAGTTTTCAAAATGGCTCACAAGATAGAAACTTTCTCATCCTGTTTTCTAGTAAATGCTTGTACACATAATGTAATTATGAATATGTGATATACCTTGAAACAAACCAGTTAGATTGAGCTGGTTTAATTAAATCTTTTCTCGCAAGTCTGTCCTGACTAGAACATATCTACCTGGGCTTTTTGCCCAGAAGATGCTTTTGGGAGAGGCAGCTTTGTGTTAGCCAGAAATAATCCCCAGCTCATGCCTTCATGGCATCATCCCAGAAGCCTGATAGCCTGAATTAAACTACCTCTGCAACACAACCTCCCCACATAATCCTGACATCTGAGGGGTGCCACAGGCAGCTGGCCTGGAAGGATACCCAAGCAAGACCCTGGAGGAGGCTGACTGGTCTAGTTGTTCCTGGTAAGTAACTCAACATGTGGCTGGCATCGTGTCCAGGCTCCAGGTTCAAATCCAGCCAGCTTGCCTAGAGCTGAGCTTCAGCAACCTTATCACAGTGCAGGTCACTGTTATTTGCTGCCACTAGCAGGCTCAGAGAGGGCCACTGCTCCCCAGGGCAACACTGCTGAGGGGTACACAGAGCACAGGCTGGGAGGCAGCTCAGGGGGGGCTGCCATCCCTCAGCTGCAGGAGCTGGGGGCTGTGCAGGGAAGCTGAGCCTCCAGGACACAGATGTCCAGAAGCACCAGAAGCCTGTTTTAAAGCATTAACCTCAGTTTTACGAGCCAAACCATACCTGTGCCATTGGTGCAGCTTCAGCAACAATGAGCACAAAGGTATTCCCCACAGCCACCGTGAGCAGCCAGCCTGCCTGCAGCACCGACTTCATGCTGGCTGGAGACTGAAAAGAGAAGGGCCTGATCAGTGAGTGTCATGCTGTGCCCTTCGGCCCTGTTTCACCCTGTGATGACTGCAGGTGTCACTGGGCTCAGCCTGGGAGGAGGTGGTGGGATTTCCTCTGTGCAGAGCTTAATCTCTGTGGTTAATTTCAACAGCTGCATACAAGGAGCTTTCAAAACATGGACAGGAGGACACATGAAGAAGCAGGAGATGCTGTTGTTGCAGAGCTGAATCCTGGTCATCCCCAACCTGCATCATCTGAAATGGTATGATCAGGAAGTCCAAGGAGCCACACAAGCTCTGCAGCTCGGAGTCTGGTGCCATGTGGCTGTACATTTTTGCAAAAGAGACTGGATCTTGATGTTAAACTTCCTGCTGATAACAAATTATTCACATCCCATTATAGATCATCCCACTGTAATTATTGTCCTTATTAATAAACATCTGCACTTTACTCCAAGGATAAATTTGAGTAGCTTCAACTTTTTGATCTTGTAATATCTCAGTCCTCTCTTCCCATAAACCTCCCCAGACAGCAATCAAATCATCCCTTGCACACTTTTTACCCTTTGCTCTCTCGTTACTGACTCATGTGGGTTTATACCCCCTCAATCTCTCAGTTCAAAGCAGACTCCAGGCTCCCAGGCCACCCTGTAGTCCTTGAGATACCTTTGACTTTTTATCACTGAAAAATACATATCACAAAACATTTCACTGGGAGTAAACCCTGACACTACAGTATTCAGAGCTTTCACATTAAAAGAAACTTCTATCTTGTTCTGTTCCATGTTCTCAGGATTACCAGATAAGGAGTTTTCCAAGTATCATTAAGAACAGGTATCTTCAGAGTATGAATTAATTTAGCTTGAGGGCACCCAGCAAGATGTGTTATAATCCCACTTTCAGCTGAAGCACAGATAACATCGTTAGTAAGTGTCCTGTCAAAGGACATATGACAAGTCAATGATGCAGGAATAAATCCTGAAGTCTAATTGTAAACCCCTTATCATTAAGTGGAATACCTGAGAATAGGAGAAGGCCAGGCCTGTAATGGAGAACATCACCTCCCCAGCAGATATTAGTAAGTATTGTGGTAACTGCCAAGCCATATGGACATTGTTGGCTTTGATGTCTTCTGACTTCCATGTTTTAACAGCACCTCCAGATATCTAGCAGGAAAAATAAAGGCACATTGATTAGCTGCTGAAAGAGCAGATCTTTCTTAGCCTGGACAACAGTGAATTTACCAAAACAACATTTTAAGCAAAGGTGGAAGCAAAGCTCTGCATTTGAAGCAAAACTATGGGTCTGACTCCTGCCATTTCCAAGCCTGTTGGAATGGGCTGACTCCTGCTGCACAAGGTAGAGGGAGCAGGATGGAAGCATTCCAGCTCATTCATGTGTTACAAGAATTCCCTGAGTTATTGTAAACCAACGAGTTGCCTTCTGTAGTTGGGCTGGGAAAAGCCTGTGTGGTACTTCTGCAGAGCCTGTGACCTACTGCTGTCCCCAAGGCCAGAAAAGGATGACAGGACAAGTACTCACTGCAAGCACGTGATCACTGTTCCCATTTTATCAGCTCTGTACAACTTCCCTATGAAAACAGTGACACCCAAACAAATTCAGCTCAGGAATGCCAAGAATAGCAAAGCCTACTCCATATCAGATGTGTTCAGATAGATATGGTAGTTGTATTCCTAATTATTTTTGTTTGCTTTCCCGGGTGTAATTAATACTGCCTCTGAAGCACAGAGGCTCAGAGGCAGAAAGAGATTTGACCAGTAGCCAGAAAAACACTAGGCTGAAATGACTTCAGGCAGAAAGCCCTGTGTTTAAGGAGAGTACGTGGGAAAATACAAGGGATGTTTACGAGATGTACTTAATCACCGACCATTGCCAGGGAGGCAAATCAAGAGACTGTATTTTAGCAGGCTAAAAGGGGTGAGAGGAGGGCTTTGCATTGCTCTTTAGCCCATAAAGAAATGTCACAATGCCCCACACTATAACTGCACACTGTGGAAGGCTGGGTAGAAGGCAGCATCCTCATGATTTAAGTATCATAGTTCAGCTACATTAGCAGACTAATATATTGTATTCTTAGTTCTTCTATATGGCACTTCTGGCAGAGGAGCAAGGCTCAGTACAAATCACTGCAATAATTAAAAGCGATCTTGGCCTGGAGCAAACCAACTCTCTACAGAAGGCAGAAACCACAGAGAGAGAGGGTTAAAAAGATTAAATGACTAGCACGGGGTTCAGAAGGGCTGAGGCACAGAGCCACCCTGAGCAGCCATGGCAGCAGCTTTTGCGGATGGGACCGCAAACAGGAATCCTTGGCCACAGTGATGTGGGACACATCTGCCTCAGCTGGCCCTGACTCAGTTGCGTTACCACAGGCTCTGGGGCAATTTTCTTAATATTTTTCATGCAAGTTCTCTGCTTAGTTTGTCATCTGGTGAAAGAGGCTTGCAGCCATAGAAGAAGGGTCTGGCCAACATCACTTCAAGTGTGTGTGTGTTTTATGTACATAAATCTCTGTAGTCACAGATGGCAGCATCTGGTTGTTCCCTCCAGGGCCCTACATCCCACTCCAGCTACTGGAATTAGAAAAAGAACTGCCAGGTGCTTCATGGCTATATTTTTCCCCCTACGTATTTGGACTATGCAGACATGAACAGCTCCCATTAATTGCCCAACAGGGAGATGCTACTGCCAGGGAGTAGCTGACAACACTTTGCTCTGCTCATCACAACACAGTAGTCAAAGCCTCAGAGGGCAGCTTAGCAGTGTGTCCTGTCAGACCTGGTTTGTCTGTGTGCCTGTGCAGTGGAAAGGTTAAAATGGGAACTAAGCTGAGCACGTTCATCTCTGTGGCTCCAACCAGCTGGACCAGGTTGAAGCAGCGTGTCAAAGAGGCTGGCAGGCAGGGAAAGGAATCCACCCTCTCAGCAGTGCTCACACCTCATCAGGGCTAGGCTGTTCAGAAAACCATGCCTTGACTTTACACTAGGCTCCAAATGAGCTGTACTGACAGTGAGAGGAGGAAACACAGATGTAGAATCTCACCAACGTCCTCCCCCAATACTTTGTCCCTCTTCCCCCTGTGTATAACCTACAAATCTTGGAAAATCAGCCTTTAGTTCAGTAAGTTAAATGAGGGGATAGGGCAGACTGTTTCTGCAGTTTTTCAGGTGTGAGGTACCACCAGGTACAGTACTTTAAAGAGAACAAGCAGTCAGCTCTTGGCAGATGGTAACAGCTCTTTGCAGTGTGCTGGGTCAATGTTAACTGCTCAAGGATGGCGTGAGACCAGCACAAACCAGAGATTATATGATTTGCCATGGAGGATTTCTATCAAGGAAGAGATTTTACTTCTTTTCAACCCATGAGATCTGACGTGATCACAATGTACAGTGGAATGAATACGCACCCATCTTGCTTACATAGGTGCCAAAACCTTTTACTGGCCCTCGCATAATGGACTGCTTTCAGATGGCTACTGCCCAGGTCTCAGAGTGCAGAAAGCGAGAGCCACCAGCATAAGAGCAAAAGCCCTGCCAGAAACTAGAACAGGAGCATGTTACCATCACAGGAACACTTACGTTAGTTATCACAATGGTGTATGAGGCGCCAAAGTCGAGCAGCCCCAGCTCCAGGGGGAACTCTCCTGTTTCAGTTATGCATTTTCCATTATTATATCTAGATAAAAGGATAAAGAACAGTATTTCTCAGTTCCACAGACAAAGAACACAGAGCAGAGCTATCAAATGTGCCCTTAAAATGGGGCAGGAAGGATGCAAGATATAAAGATGCAGCAACATTTATGTCAGATGATCATTAGAGTTCTTGCCAACTTTTCCTTCCGGAAACACTTAGGCACTGACTGGAGTTCACCTAATGATCTGGGCTATTGCTAACATTTCTAAATGGTTTCTGCTTCTTCTTAGTACTGATTTATTTTATTTTTCTTCCCCTCAGGTTTATTTTTCTTCCCAACTTTGCTCCATTCCTTCAGGAACTGTGGGCCAGACAAGCAGTTTGCAGGAAATCAGAGATGTGCACCCAGAAGCCACTTTGTTTCCTTTCAATGGAGCAAATCAACCTTCATATTTGTTCTTCTGATTTTGGATGTGTGAGATGGCACGGAGGCTCAGCAGCATTGCCACAATGGCTGCTACATCCTACTAAATTGCGGCAATAAATATTTTGGATGGAGTTGATGCAGAGAAAAGCCATGAAAATTGTTTTGAAACACTGGAAATGCTAGAAATACCCTACAAGAGCCAACTCTGATGCTGCCAAACCAAGGCCATATGGAGCCCCTAACAAGCTCAGCCTGCAAAGCCATGTAATGCTACTTGATGTTACCTGCCCACGTACCAACACTCTGTAGCGTGGAATATGAATTGGCCTTTCTGTGAGAGCACACTAACACTAAGAACCTGTGCCTGAGAGAGTATCAAAATAAAGCAGGACCCAAATGGCAGAGGGGACCTCACCATATTCCACCTTACTCTGCTGACAGATGCACGGGAATGACCAGTCTCTTCCCTCCAGGTCCCCACATAATGTGAATAAAAGCCTCTGCATGCACACAAGTGGCCTGGAGCACCTGCTCTGCATAGAGCTGGTAGTTCTACTTTTTACAAACATCTGCCATAACCAAATGCCAAGACAATAGCAATGAAGGTTTTGCTATTAGCCTGAGAAAAGCCTCAATGTATCCAAGGAAATGCCTCAGCAAGGACCTTCAGCACAGCAAGGGAAACTTACATGTCCCTCTCCAGCAGTGAGTACTCAGAAGGGCTGTAGTTTTTCTGAACAGCAATGAACTTTCTGCTATCAATGGTGAGGTTGACATCTTGGCTCAAACCATTAATGAATCTGCAAAGAAATCGTATTTCACTGAGCTGTCAGACAAGGCAGGAGAAACATTATAGCAGACATATCAGAAGTTTGCTCCCTCTCCCAAAGTGTACAAGTAATTCCATAAGGTTATGACATTCTCTTCTGCAAGTTACCAAAATATTAGTCAAATTCATTGCCCAGTTTTTCAATATAAGTTTCCCTGCTGTGTAATTTTACTCTATCTCCTGTGGAAAGTGATCCTCACTTTTTGTGGGTTAGAACTTCCAGGCAATCCCTTCTCAGAGACATTCAAAGATTGCAGCAAATCCAAAGGAAGCTACGAAGACGATCAGAGGCCTGGAGCACCTCTACAATGAAGACAGGCAGAGAGAGTTGGGGCTGTTCAGCCTGAAGAAGAGAGAGCTCCAGCTCTCTTACAGCACCTTCCAGTACCTCAAGGGGTTACAAGAGCTTAGAGAGGGACTTTTTACAAGGGCATGGAGTGACAGAAGAAGGGGCAATGGCTCTAAACTGAAAGAAGGTAGGCTTAATTTATATAAGATCTCTTCATTATGAGGGTGGTGAGGGCCTGGTACAGGCTGCCCAGAGAAGCTGTGGCTGCCCCATCCCTGGAAGTGTCCAAAGCCAGGTTGGATGGGGCTTTGAGCAACTGGTCTAGCGGAAAGTGTCCCTTCCCACAGCAGGACAGTTTGAATGAGATGATCTTTAAGGTCCCTTCCAACCGAAACCATTCTATGATTCTATGACGATTGCTCTGTGGCTGTTTGAGAGGACAGAGCCTCAGCCACCACAGGAAACTATGAAGCTGTGTATCCTGATAAGCATGTGCACCATGCTGACAATGAGTTTCTACCAGTGGGAAAGAGTTTTCTAGCACAGTAAGATATTTTCATCAAAAGAAAAACCTACATGGGAATGTTTTGGGATTTTGTTGTTTGTTTTTTTTTTTTTTTAATACATAAAAGACAGTTTCCTTTTGACAACTCAAAAATTGTTGGCAAAAACCAAATGCTTTTTACTTGATCTATATCTTAAAATATTTTGGTTTTCAGTTCCTAAAATGGGGGTGTAATCCCTGAAGACAGTCAAGTGCTTAATGAAAAAAAAATTTTCAGTGGAAAAATAGTTTCTTCCTCCTTTTTACAAATTGTTAAGAGGAAAGTTTGGGGATTTTGTCAAAAATGTCCACAAGAAAATGTAAAACATTCCTGACTGCAGGTATTAATCAAGTAGTGTTTAGCCAGTAGAAGCCTTCACAAGCACAGGGCTATGAAGAGGAGCTGCTCTCCTGTTTTGTCAACATAGGCTTTCAGATAAGGGTGTTAGACATTGTTTTTGAGGTTTGTTTTGCTTGGTTGTTTCATAGTTTTACTTTTGTGGTGGGGGTTTTTTGGGTCTTTTGCTTTGGTTTTGTTTGTTCTTTTTTTTTTTTTTTAATTTTAGCTTGCCCAAATCCTCCAGACAGTGCACAAGGATTTTTTTTTTTTAAATTTGCTTCTTCTGCATGTCAGCAGCTGGCACAAGCTAGCACAGGAGTGTTCATGGACTACATAGACTAGCTCAAATTAGGAAAGTAGACTAGCTGCTTGAGCGGAGCCCAATGCCCAGCTGAACTGTTTACAAGGATGTAAAACTGTTGCTGTATCCAATTTAGTAGGCATTTGGGCATAAGGTTGAGTGAGAACATCATGAGTTGGCCAGTTTGCAGAGGACATGGCAACAGCTCCTATCCAAACTGCTTCTTCTCTTTCTTTCCCAAAGAGGTGGCACAAAGTGAGATGAATTTGCCACTTTTCCAAGGGAGATCTTTTATGTTGCCATCTCAGCCCAGACTATCTTAGGCAGTAAGCAGCAATAATGCTCAGCTCTGCATGGCATGTGTGGGAGGTGACACTCTGTCAAGCCTCCGCAGCTGACACACGTCTTGCATGAGAAGTGTGGACTAGATTCCAACCCAAGAACATCTGGGTTATGTTAGACAGTTTGCATTAGACAAAAGCACTTTCCCTCTCCCGACCACCTCCAAATCCTCAAAAAAATCCATTCCTACCTAACAGCTGCCAAACCATTTTCTGGCTTTGCTTCCAAGTCTGTAATCTAAAGAGGGGAAGAAAAAAAAAAAATCAAACATATTTATTAATGCTGCCTTTCAACAATGTGAGGCAGAAAACACTAGTGCTGTGGAGTCACACATGTGCTGCAAAGCCTGTGGAAATCGATTGTACTCTCACATAAGCTTTACGTCAGGTCACAGATGGGAAGTCCTGATACAATGAAGCCAGCGGCAAAATTTCATCTCCACTAAGATGAGATCATAGTTTTTCCTGTCATCTCCTCTGTAACAAAGCCTACAGAGTTTCAGCTGGTCACCCTTCTATTGAGGCATGTAACACCCTCCAAAAAAGTATTTGTCTTGATCTGGAGACAGTAAGAGAGCATTATCCACGTTACCATCTTTCATTGATTAGTTACAAGTAAACTTGAGTGCCTTACTCCTACAAAACCTGAAACTGTCCAACTCTCAGACCCTGATTTTTGTCACATTCATAGACTTCACAGAAGTCTAAAGCCAAGAGGAACTGCTAGGTTACTATTCTGATCATCATGTACCACTCATATTTTCCCTGACCCTGAATACTCAAGAGATTAAACTGCTGTATGGTGCCAGCAGAGAGAAGGAGAGACCATGATGGACCGACCTTGTTTGTGCTCACAGTTTCTGCAGACAAATCCCTGAAATGGCCACTTGGATGGGCACACTGGGGAGTGAGCATGTCTCTCCTAGAGATCACAGCTAGAGCAGCAGCTTAGTAGTTAACATGGTCAACATTCCTTCAAAGAAAGCCTATTTGGTGTACAATGCTGAAAAAACACAGTGAAGACACAGCCCTGCCCTGAAGGTTCTATGTCACACAAAAAGAATACAAAGCAAGGCTCTTGGCTGGCAGAAATCCAAAACTGTGCCGTGTCCATTTAAGCTGGCAGGGCAATTTCAATTTGCGCTGCCCACAGATGGAACTCTGGCAAGCCAAAGGAGACTGATTCCACCTTCAGAAACTGGCTTTCTCTAAAAATTTTCTGGCCCTTTCTCCACACTTTTTTCCTGATGCTAAATCCTGAGCTTCTGAGACCAAGGATCCAGAATTTCAGTATACCTATAAAACGTCTAGTGTACCTAGAGTGATATGCTACCCACAAATAACATATGCCCTAAATAATAAATAGCCACAGTGAATAATAAATGCCAGAGTAATAAATAATAAACAGCAACATCATTTTTTTTCCATGGGAGACACATGGGGATGAACACTTTAATTCATTGCAGATAGGCCAGCCAAATTATAACTCGTTTTCATCGATGATCCCCAGAGCTCTCAAATTCATTTCCTGCCTACTCAACAGCCCACAAAGGAGAAGAAACTAATTTCAGATTGGATCCTTCCAGGAAAGCAATCCCACCTGAGTGAGTGGGCCAAACCCAGCAGTGTGGGAAGTTACTCCAGGGCAAGCACAGCAACACAGCAGTGATACCAGCATTGCCTTCCTTGTGTTGCAATGCTGAAAAAATGAGTATCATTTACCATGCTGTCTTCCACATCTCCCTTATCTACAGCTGTGAATGACAGGTCAATAGCATCCCCCAACAGCACGGCTGTTTCCCAGCACATGGGAGCCTGCCCACGCCACGGTGGGCACTAATTTAAGCACAGGCTGAATAGCTAGGGCAGCATAGATGTACTGAAGCTCAGAGATTGCTTTGCTTCAGCCTGTCACAAGCTTTTGCTTCTTAAGGACTGTATGAAAATCACTGTACAAGTATCCGTTTCTTAAGGCAACAGCACTCAGTCATCAAGGTCGCAGGGAAACTTAACAACATTGTGTGATAATGAGCTGTAGGCTCCAAACCATAAAGGCAGCAAAAAACCTTAATGTTATGACAAAATAAATTCTTAAAACTCATTTTTAAAAACAGTTATGTGATTTCTACTATACGATATTCACTGTTTCATGTGGCAACCCTGAAATGTAGGAGGCTGAGAAACTGCAAAGAGAATGGATATTTTAGCATGAGGAGAGATTCTGATGGCATTTACACACCTGCCACAGTGTGCAATGACACCATCCATTTCAAGGGAGCTTCTTAGGATACAGCTACACATAAAAGACATCAGAATCTGCCCTATACCTCACAGTATGCCCTTCTCTGATTGTTGCAGCAATATACAAAAGTCCAAATGCAGATGGCTCTGCTGCAGAGCCTGAAATGAGCTTAATCATTTATTCTGTTCAGCAAAACAAATGGGCCTTCTGTGCATTTTCACTAAACACTTGCAATAACTAAACCAGGAATCATTCCTCTGATGCTGTTATTCCAGGGCCAGCCCTAGAGCCTCTTTAACATCTTTGCTTTATAAAACCATCTTTGGGGGGAAATCTCTGGCTCTCTGTTTCCCCAGCTTTCTCAAGCTCTGCTGCCTAGCAGGCATGACTCTGCTCTCCCACTGCAGCATTCAATGGATTAAAGTGTGCCCAGAAACTCTCAGATGCCACAACGCCTCTATTAATCAACCAGTAGAAGTGTGTACAGATCCAGTGCCGCTAGCTAAGAAGTCAGGTTTAGAGCATCTGAGAGCAATCAGACAGACATTGCAACTGAGCAAATGAATTAATGAGCCTATTACCCCATTGTAGCATCACAGCCATTGAATTAATACTGTATTTACACTTCACTCCCACACTCACTAAGCGGCTTGATAGGCTTCCTTCTGCCTCAAAAACAATTAAGCTGTATACTGATTTTTCCTTCACGGTGTAGTTAAAAGCAAGAGTCAATCCTTGATGTTGCAGGGTGAAGCGAAGGCTCTGTTGCTCTCCATTCAATATTAATTTTGAGTATTCAGCTGGGTTCTGTGAAAGAAAACAAACTCGGTTACACTTTCTTCAGATGACAAAGGATCTGTCTTTTCCCACTAAGTGCAACACTATCCTCTCTTCAAAGGAGTCTGTAACCCTGTTATCCTTTGTTCCTAATTACAGGTAAATGTAAGGTGTTCCCTTTGCCACAGAAATATGTGTCGAAGTGTTCAATTTCTGTCTCATATAACAGAGATAATATGTTCCATTTGTAAAGCTATTCCCATACACTTCTAAGGCAATGGAGGAGAACAAGCTTTTGCATCTGTTGGCTTTATTAGAAAATGCCTTAAAAAAAAAGCCCATCCTTTCTTCAATGGGATGCAAGTCAGGCTTTCCAGCCCCAAATATGTTTACCTGAAAAGTCTCCACAGGCTGCTGAAATAGGTCCTTTTCCTGGATTGTCACTTGAACAGGGTTCTTTGCCAAATTCAGGACCCGAATTAAACTTTCTTCTGGGACAAGTCGAGGCATATCAGTTTCCTAATTAAAGTAAAAGGCTTTAAGTGCCATCTGTATGCTTTATTAGCACTTTAATATCTCTTCATTTTTAGCCATAAAAGTCTTCCTCTCTGTAATGACACTTTTCCATCCCTTCCTCATCAGAAGTTGCACTCAGCAAAAACTGAACATAAATCTTATTTAGGGAGGTTTCCTCATAGTAGCTCAATAGCCAACCCATCACTCCTCCCAAAAATTCTCTTCACACCCCTAAGCATAGAGACTACACACCTACTGAGCAGGTAGAACAATGTCACAGCTTTCATTATACAGCTCCCTAGTGCCTGGATTTAACCAACTGCCATATCAGAATGGAAAAATTTTTGCTGAGCTTTCAAAAGCAGTGACCAGAATAATTATTTCCCGTTGCAGTCAGTGACTGGGAAAAGAATCAGACCAGAAGCTAAGCAATTTGAAAATCCCAGTCCAGCTCCATGCCTGTAATTGGTGCTTTTGCATTACTTGACACCATGCTATCTAAATGCTGACTGTATAGATCTTATTCCCTGTTTTCTGAGAAAGGGAAGATGATGCCTCCAGCCCACAGGTATCTCCTTCTGTCAGGAATCATTTCCTAGAAAGAGTACATCAATCAGTGTCAGCCTTGTACTACCTGCAGAGCTAATTTTTTTTTTAAAGCCCTGTTTTCTTCTCACTTTATTTTCAAGTAGCTGCCAGCAATACTGCAGAGCTATTCATTTTTCTCTATCATATCTGATAATTTGGGTATTGCAGGCAGTGTATTTTGAACCTAACTCGGTGGGGATGCACACCACCACAGAAGATAGAGCGAGCTGATTTCCCTGTATCCACATGCTGCCAACAGGTCTGTTAATGTTACAGCAAATTCCATTATTGTGGCTTTTCACTTCTGCAACCCCACATCCAAGAGAAGGTGTGCCAGCTTATCCTCTAGAGCTTATAGGGCAAAATTTTAGCCTTCAGGATAAAATTTTCATTCACAGGCAGGGGAGAACCTCTAACTCACCTTGCCTCTGCCCAGAGGAGTCACCCACAGCCAGAGCAAATTTCAGTGCTCTGCAAGAGCTGCTGCTGGTGGCAATGAGAGCATTTCTTTGTTCACATAAAAAGATCAGAAAAAAGACCTGAACCCACAAAGTCTCATTTCGGTGGGAGACTCATTAGTGGATTCACCTGAGGAACCAGCAGATGTTAATCTGGCTGTGTGCCAGCCACTCTAACAGAACATTTTAAGCATACATGAAAGCTTTAAAAATTAATCCTATAGTAACTTCCATGAGACAAAGGTCAGCCAGAGTCTGCACAGTGCTGGTCTTGGGCCAGAAACAAACAGCAAATCTGCAGGAGCTAACACGGAATTTACAAGAGATTTGCTGCCATCCTGTCTGAGGATGCCCAGCAGTCCCTAATGCCTCTGACTGCGTTCACCTGTCTCGCTGCAGAAACCATTTGGCTTGTGAAAAAACACATCCCCACCCGAAAGTAGCAAAGTAATTAAATTAAAAAACCAAAACCACCACATACATACACAAAAAGACCCCAAACAGAAAAATATAGGCAAGGTACAGCAAGAAATAGGAGAGAGAACGGACTACCTTTTGGGAATTAATCACTAGCATTAACTAGATGTCTGTCAAGCACTTTGACGATGGAAATCTAGAATATAGACCAATACAGATGACCAGCACAGCAAAACTGCAAGACTAGAAAGAAAGACATAGAGACAGAGAAAAAGAGAGGGAAAAGTAGACAAGGTAAGAATTATCATTAGCAACTGGATTGGTATGCTCAATTGTAAAGAAAACATTACAAATTATGATCAAGGAACACAATGGTTAAAAGGATTATCTAACAGATATCAGTAAAAACACCCCAGGGAAAGAAAGTGTTTCTGAGGAATCCTTTGTGCTTTACTTACATTTATTTTGATTTCTATAATAGCTGCAAGTCCAAACGCCAGCCCTGCAAGGATCATACCTGTTGCCATTTTTCTAATAGGTCTATGGAGCAAATGAAAGAGGTACATTAAGGAAAAAAAGTAATTTAAACTATAGAATACCATTCCCCAGAGCCAAATATGTGCCAAAACCATGTAATAAACTGTCCAACAGGTGGCACCGGGGATGACAGGCTGTTTAAATTGCCAATCATTTAACTTAAAACTATCTTATTAATCTGTATGAGGCCAGCACTGAGGCCAATTAAAACTGATACGCCATGAAAAAAAGCTCTTTCCTTGCAAGTTTCATATTATCTTTTTCCCAGCTCTTCTAGTGGGAATAGCTCATGGCATTATGTTAATCTGTAATACTGGAAGGAGCACTAGAAATGATGTATCTTCAAGTCCCTTTTGGGAAAGGCAAAAGAAGAGTAGCATGCTACTTAGCAGTGGGAACGAGGAGCAGAAAAATGTGTAGTTTGTGTCATCAATGTTTCTGACCATCTGGGGCATCATTCTGGGTTATTTCTGATGCCAATGCATTTACATTTCTAGAAAATAAAGAGCTTGCTTCTAAACTCAAGGCAAAACTAGTGCAACTCTACCAGAGTTACATGAGACAATCTGATAAAAAGCAGAATAAAACAGGTCCAGAACAGCATGTCCAAACTAAGTATTGAACTGCAGAGATTTGAAACAAATCTGGTTGTAAATTCAGTGATCTCCACTCTTTGTAATGGTCTTTAGTCCTGGTATTCAGTCCTAATCGGTGCTTGAGTTTGTGCTGCTGAGTGAACTACTCTGTGAATTGGTCTCCAGGTAGAAAGTTTTCTGTCAAGTCAGGGCACAGTCCGGGCCATGGGCTCACACTGAGGCAGCAAGGAGAAGCACAGCCTCTGGGCTGTGTCCTCCAAAAGGCACCACTGCTGGGCTAGACATTGCCTTGGATATGTCTTTAGGTGCAAGTAATTCAGCATGATGGGAAAGGATCAGCAGGGTGAAGGGGTAGACTTCTGAGGCTCCTTCCATCCTCGTTTTATGTGGATTTGCCTGTCCAGCATTTTAATTTGCATTAGGAACATGCTTTTTAAGCCCATCTCCCCACTCATCATTCCTTCCTACACTGTGGTTCACATGGAGAAGTGGTGCTGGAGCATGGAAACCTGGTTCCTTTCAGTTGAAACTGCACTGGCAAAGGCACTCCATGAATGCTCATAAACCTACTCCCAGTGCTACAGGGTGTCAGTCCACAGAGGCAGAACAGAGAGACACGGAAGTAATATCACCCAAAATGCACAAAGTGGGTCTCAGAAACAACCTGGAGATCTGCTTCTATTACACTGCACTTGTTGCTAACACAGACTAGGGATAAAGTGCTTGGGTCATACAAAAACCCCTTATGCACTCACTGATTCAGATCCTAATATGGAATCTGCTTTCACAATACCACATGCAGCCCACATGGGATTAGGAATTTGGCCCACGTGAACCTTTCAGGGAGGGAATTATTTAGGCATGATATAGGAAATAAGATGAAGAACATGTTTAACAAATTCAAAATGAGACTATTCATATCTGCTTTTGGGGAAAATCTGTACAGAGCAGAACCCAACATTACAGAGCTTTCCCCTCTGGAATTTCCAGGATCTATGGAAGAGGGTGATGCTGCCTCTTGGGGCTGAAGTATATAATCAAGTACTGGGAAGGGTGAATGGAAATTTGTGTTTTTCCTCCTTAAAAGCTATTCTGCACACTTTCTGCAAAAGAAAAAGCACTGAGGCACCTGCATCGTCTCCAAGTACTTACGTGAAATTAAATTTGCACATGTCTATCAGGGGGTAGAGCCCAAGGTCAAAAATTGGGATGAAGACAAGAATAAGAAGTGGATTTAAGAACTGCAATACAAAAGAATGGGAGTTTAGTGACTAGAAAGCAACTTCCAGTAATTAAACCCATAAAGCAATGTCCTCCAGAAATAATTCCATTACAGAAAGGACATGGACAAACACTTAAAAATCTCCTCTTAAAATATAATCACAGTTTGCACTTAACAGCTTCTGCTATTTAGTTTTCACAGGCATGAATACATTTTGTTCATATCCTCCCCTCTAAGAGGTAAGCAAGCACCATTGGCCCAGTTTCCCTGGAGAGAGAACTGAAGCATGATGTTTTTAAAGAGTACAAACCCCACTGAAAATAGACACAGGTGACCTTTGGTGCTGTGGTGGGACCTAACAACAAATCAGCAACAATGGAAACATCTTGGGACTCCAGCAAAATCCCAAAGGAACAGGCACTATTCTGTGAGACTGGCAATATCTCGCACTTCCACACATCTTGGTAATCCCCTAGGAACAAAATTTCTCCTGGGAGGGGCACAGCTTGTCTGCCTGCCAGCAGTGGCAGCACAAGAAAATAGAGAGTGATGGAGAACAAGCAGAGGGAAATGTTGTTTCAGTTCCGAAGGAAGATTTCGGGGAATAGAACAGCTTTGAATTTCTCCAGAGCTGTTCAGCGTAGGAATTGTAATCGACTGTGACAACACAGCACCATCTTGGAGCTTTCGCATTTTCATCTGCCTTGCAGAAGGGGAAAAAGCAACATATTTCAGGAACAACACTCATCCCAGCACAGAGGCCTGTTAGAAGGAGATGCAGCTTGTATCCTCCACAAGTCAGCACTAGTTCAAGAACTATTATGATGGCAGAGGTTTTCCTACACCTCTGCACTATTCTGCAAGATTCAACCTCTGTGTTAGGACATCCTTGGGGTCTTCTGAACCCCAAGGCTAAGCCTAAAAGCAGCTAAAGAACAATAAGGTAAAGTCCACACCACAGCAACCAGCAGGAGCACTGCTACTGCCTTCAAAAGGAGCAGAGAAAGGCCACTGGTCTCATGAGAAAAATAAAAATGAAAGAGAAAAATAAAATACATTCTAAGGGTTATTGCCTACCCTGTAATATCTTTTACCTGCATTTGGTCAGGTTGAAGGACATATATTCCCTGAAACAAAAAGATATTGCAAATGATTCATAAACACTATAATAAATCAGTGCATATGGCAAATAAGGAACTGGTCCTGTAGAGGCCTTAGCAGCCAAGGTGCTTCCTCAAATGCTTTATGTTGTCTTTAGCAGCTGATATTGTGCTCTTGATACTTGTCATCTAAGGACACAGTGTTTATTAAGATCACTTTGCAGAAGGAAGCTACACTCAGTCCTTGATATTCGGCATCTGTGACACAACCCATGACAGGTACTGAGGCCCATCTTTCAGACTGACTGAGCCATGAACTACGTGAGTGGAAAAGAATGGGTGTGTTAGTGTCCAAGCTGGGATGTGGGTTTAGAGCTTCCTTCCTGCCGTTTCTGTAATAGGAAAAGCCTAAATCCTACAAGTGAGTGCTCCCAAGCTTCAGGACCCTGTGAGCTCTGTGGGCATTTCTCCCAAGCCTCAAAAAGCATAACAAAATACCATTCTTGAGCCAATGGGCTGCACCAACACCTCTTTCCTCCTTCCATCTGTACCTAACAGGCTTTGGTCAACTGGACTTCTTGGTTTGAGCACGGAAGGACAAAGGGATACCAGACCCCAAAAGGGACAGATGACCTGTCTCCAGGGAGGGACTGGTGTTTGTCTGAACTCCACAAAATGCTCTTCATTTGAAATTAAGATGAAGAGACGGAGAGGCAGGGGGAGGGAAGGAAAGAAATTAGAAAGGATATAATATCTTTCCAAGAAAGTGCTCTGGGGGTTTGTCTCCTGTCTACCAGGCTTGTCCTCAGCTTAGCCTAGAATGGCTGCCTGTCTCTGCCCGCAGCTGCCTCCTGGGAGAGTGGAAACTGCTGGTCACAGCAATGGAGTCAATTAAAAATATCAGGCAAATACCCCCTCCTGCTACTTTGTGCCTACTACAGGAATGTGCCATTAGGAAACAAGCCTGGAAGTATTTCATCTGACACTAAATCACTCCCTGTTTGACTCCAGACTTCCTAGCTGAGCCTTTGTCTGCAGAACAGAAAGTCACAGAGTATTACAAACGTGAACTCCAACAAGCCTAACGGTGGGATCACCCCAATGTTGAAGTTAATTCTCATCTTCTTGAGCTGGGACAACTCATGAGGGAAGAGTGGATGAGACTGAAACAAAAGCCAAAAAAACTATCCAAGTTGGTGTGCCAAAAAAAGCCCTGAATATGTCCTTTTCCACCCAGGAGAGTTTAATAGTGACATCTGGTGATTCTTATCTCTCCTGCTGACGGATCGCTAACTGCATGTGAGCAAAACAGTAGAAATAAAAGGTTTTAGAAATACATCACAAAGACTGCATGGATTTACATTGTTTTGTCTTTCTGAGGTCGATAAATATTATCCAAGGTGTAGTCTTTTTCATGCCTCATTTGAACTAATTAAGCCTAATGAGTATCACATGTTGAGAGCCCAATTTTTAACAAGAGAGACCTAGAAGGTCCCAGATTTGGGGCTTTAAGTCAATTTTAAACTGGAAAATGGTCATTTACAATCCCAGATTCTGATGTGGGTATCCACAGATAATATCTAGATTGCCTGTTAAAACATATATGCCTGAAAACCAGCCCTGTATGGTGGCATCTTTGGGCACACAGCTGATCTACATTTATCTGCGACTGCAGCCTGTACCTTTTGCCATTCACACCTTTGAAGAACTATATGGCAACTAACTAATTAATCCTCATCGCATCCCTAGCCTATACCCAAGAATCCTCCTGATTTTGAGAGGCTTCATTAATGTATCACCAAGTAAGCCAGAGCAGAAATACACAACTACATCAGCTCTAGTCACACCTTCAAAGGGCTGTGTGACTTCTCTGTCTTCAGTGGGGGCAGCAGGATGAAAATGCCACCTGCTCTACGCCACAGAGTGACTGGTTGCCTGAAGGTCAGCACCCCTGACCTGCTGATGGGTCCCCAGCCCTCGCTCCTTGCACAGATGAGCTGTGATGAACCGAACACGGCTGCACAGAGCCGCTCGCTTCCAATCACCAAAAGTGAAACTCACCCAGGTTCACCAAGCAGACGCTCTTAGTACTGCAAGGCTCCGGTTAAAAAGCAAGAGAAGTGATGTTACTACTAGTCTTATCAGCCCTGGTGACATTAAGTACTTACAAAATCAGCATTCATTTTTGTGGCTTGCAAAGTCCACCTGGATCCCTAAGGAGAAAACAGACAGCTGTGAAGCCTTCAAAATGTCCCGGGGGACTAGAAAACACGGGGACAGAGAAGATGACAGCGCTGGGGGTCTTATTTCCCATCTATTCCTTCCCTCCCCTGTAACACCTGTCAGCAGGCAGTGCACATTCTCTCTTCTCACCCTCCTCTGTCAGACACCTGGCAGGACTGTGAAGGGATGGCCAGCAGTGATGGTGGAAGCCCCGGACACCTGGTAGGAGCATGGCCCTCTGTGTCCCCAGGATGCTTTGCTGTTACCCCGGAAGGACAGAGGTGCAAACCCAGGCTGGCAGGCAGACCTGTACACAGTGTACTGTACCTGCTGATCAAACAGGGCCCAGAACATTGGCAGTGGTATGAAGAGGAAGAGAACACGTGTGACCATTTTAACTTCCCCAATCAGCTGTTTCTAAAAAGGGAACAGGCAAAAAGGTAAGGTGGGGGTGTAAAGCCAACAGGTGATTCAAGCCATAAAGCATAAGAACTCCTATTTCTTTCTGCATGGCAGTTCTTCATTGCACTTACTCATGATATGGGACATGTTTGCTCTTCTACAATTCAATGCAGCACCTAAACTGTCCATTGAGGGTCAGGAGAGTACAGATGTGGGAAGGGACAGGAAAATGTGTGCCCAGAGTCAGTCTTACTGTCTCCCCGTCTGTCTGCCTATCTGCCCCCTTCCCCCTCCAAACTTGCCAGTTAGACCATTGCTTACCGAGTATTTTTCTGATGCCCAGTCCAGCCAGTGATCCCTCTTTGGAATCTCACGGGAGCGGTTTTTCAGCCGGTTTTTAATAGCAAACTAGGGAGAAAAACAGGTGAGTAACTCACTTGTGCCGTACCTGCCCTTGTCACAATCCCAATTCAAGGCTGCCTTCCCCATCCCCAAATGTAAGCAGTGCCAGAAAACTGCAGGGGGTTTTGCTGAATATTTCCAAAATCTCAGATTGGATGCTTTTTGATGAATTCTCTGCAGGGAAGTTTCTGTGACATTGGTTGATTAAAGGTATGATGTGGAAATGAATCATAGAATATCCTCAGTTGGAAGGGACCCACAAGGATCATCAAAGTCCAACTTCTAGCCTGTTTATGCTGTGTGCTCCAGTCAGTGGACACACTGAACACAGCCACCCTGGCAAAAGGAGTGGTAGACCTCACTTAGAAATCCTGTCTTTAAGACCTCGCCTGTTTCCCCAAGGTAAATCTGGCACTAGGGTTGACCTAGATAAAAAGAAAACATCTGCTGTTAGCAACAGCTTCCTGAAATAGAAACATCATTATCCACCTAATAATAAGACAGTATTTTTTCACATACTGTATTCAGCTCACACACTATGAAAAACAATTGATAAGGCTCTAATGCAACTTCAGCAGGTGTCTCTTGCATTTACATGAACATGCTGAATGTGCATAATACGAATGTGTGCTATCACTGTCTGCTGAACTGATAAACTTCAGTAAAATTATTTAGCTGAAAAAAAAAATGGAGTCATATATCTGATACTCTGAGTTTCTGAATTTTCCTTTTAGTTCAGTCTCCACCAGCATCTGCCACAAATGGTTCTACTGAGGTCAACTGAACAGTTCATGGAGCTAAGGAGAGACAATTCAAATGCTGAAAGAATAAACTAGAACCTAAATGTGTTTCTCATTCCTTTCAGCTCATCAGCAAGATATCCAGAAGCAGCATACAGAACTCCAAAAGTCACCTCCCCTTTGCCTTTGCACTTTCCTGTCCTGCAACCTCAGAGTTATGCATGAAAAAGAGAATGGCACACACTTACACCGATGCATTTGCACACTTCCAGTAAGACGTTCCCTTGTGGTGGTGTTTTTCTGTACAGTCCACTTCCAGCAATGAACACAACTGAAAAAATATTATAATCCAAATGGGAATTCGCATGGCTGAAGCTCAATCCTGCACTGGCTTCTGGGAAGGATCCCCCACCCCCGTATTTAACAGAAATGCTCTGCCCTTGGGGCTTACAGGATTGCACTTTTAACTAAATGAATATACAAGAATCCTCTCATGCCTTCAGATGGAAGAAAATGCAACATCCTACAAGATGCAGTGTGACCCCTAGGAAGTCACCATCATCATCTCATGCTGCTCTGGAACAACAGGTACCTCCACATCTGATTCATGCTGGGAATAAAACTTCGAAAATTCACTCCATTTGTGCTTCGTGTAGACTAAACTTAAAATACAATCCACACTGAATTGCTGCACCTGATCTCAGACCTTACTCATTGCAAGAGTGTGAGGATTAATCCAGATACAACATGGGTTCTGTGTCCTTTAATCTCACACACATTTCAACAGCAACTGCCACGAAGGTCACTGCGTCACATACAGGTGTTAACAGAAATTACCTCTGCTCATGGTTTCCACAAAGGGTTATACAATTTAAGATACTGTTTTGTCTTGATTTCCTTCCTCAAAGCACAAAGAATATCAGATCGAGACTTCAAAATCCTGTCAGAGATGGAGCTACTCGATTATTTATCATTTATCCTGCTCTGTGAGAGCCTCTGAGCACATTACAATTCCAAAGACACTATCAGGGAGAAGCACAATAAAAGCTAAGCATGTAATCCATATAATAAATCAACTAACTTCTTAAACTAACCCAATTGTCTGGTCAGTCCACAGCCAGTGGCGAATAGCAGGTACCTCTATTGCAACACAGGAGGCCTGGAACTCGGCAGGGAACTCACCTTTGTTCTTTTCTAACTATGAAGACTTTTAGCATCCAGGTTAGACCTCTGAGAGACGTCTGAGGTCAGTTTAGATGAGTTGCACTTTGCACTTGTGCAAAGTCACCCAGAGGGGTAGCTGCACTACCTAATTTTTAGCATCTCCCTGTGAAGCTGTTGGCGCCTCTAAAAGGTGATTCATTAGGTTCACCTAATGAATACCTTCTGGCAATGCCACTGACTACTTTGGGAGCTGAGGTTCCTGAATTAGGTTTGGCATTTGGCATTAAACAGTATCAATCTACCCCATCAGTCAGAAACAGAAGCAGTGCAGAAAATCTTGCTCTGTAAGAATTTCATTATGCCTCTTAATCTATCCTTGGTCTCCATCATCATGGGGAGAGAGCTAGTCAGGGCCAAAATAGTTATTTCATCCAGTTCTGCATGCTGCTCACATAGTCAAATTTCCCAGAGCATTTTAGCATGTTACAAAAGAACACAGAGCTGCTTCGGTGGGCAGGCCATAGAATCTGGCAGCAGGACACTAGCTAAAAACACATTTCGATTGATGCCTTCGTGGAAACTGAAATATTTACACGTTCGTTTTCTCCTGGGCAACTACTACTCTGCTAGAAACATTCATCACACAATGGTGCACAGAGGAGCCTGTGCTGCCTTAAACTGATAGGAATGGGCCACAAGGGGAAAACTGAAGCTTCTCAGGCCTGTGACCATGCACTTTTTTGAAAATAATTGATGTAACGTTAGCTGTGGCCTGATGACATTTCTTCAGTTTACTGACTCTTCTCCCTGATGGAAATTTGAGCGGAGACAGCAACATTCACATTCTCTGAGGGATGAGCTTTTCAAATCACAGATGCTGTGGTGAAATCACACAATTGCTTGGTCTCTCAGTGAAGCTAACAATATGAATGAGAAGCCAAAACCTCACAAATGCAGCGCAATAAGGGGACTGCTCTCCTCAGCATCTTGAAGATGTGAAACTAAAGCTAATGGGATGTCCTCTGTACTGGCTATCAAGGAGTAACAGTAAGAATGTCGAGACTGCTGAGTATTTTATAAGGGTTGAAGAAGAAATCTTGACAAGTACATTAATGGGGCTAAGACGCAAGCTTTAGGAAGCAGGGGGATTGTGGCTGCCTCCTGACAGTTGGACAATAAGGACTTTTTATCGCAACATAATAAGTTGTCACTGTAATTGTGGGAATTACTTCAGCCAAGTAAAATGAGACAGCTCAGAACAAAGTAACACCTTGTTCAGCTCCTTCTGCAATTCCTGTGGCACACTGATTCAGCAGCAAAAGTCTGAGACGTTAAAGGTGGCCCAGAACTGCAAAGAGCCCGTGGAAAGGTTCGAAGCAGCATCTTAAGCTTCTCTTTTATAAGCTGGGGGAGTCTGAGGACTGCTCAGATTGCAGTTCAAAGGCCAAGCCTGCTCATAGGCAAAGCTGCAAGCCACAAGGAGAATCATTTTGATGCATCCCTTTGCATTAGAGCAAAGCATCCACCAGACCACACCCTTAACAGTATCATGATAAAGTATTGCAGTAAAACCATGGTCTGTCCACTATCAGTGAACTACTGATTTTTCTTGCTGTTCTGAACTGTGGAATTGTTGGATGACCTTGAACCCTTGCATTTCCCCTTGCAGAATTAGTGAATTTGTGCATTTTCTCATCTATCCATGGACTCAAAATGGTAACTTCTATTACAAGCATTACTGTTTCCACTCACCAAGCGCCAACACCATCAGTGCTGCTGGGACGCCAAAAGCCAGTGCATAACAATCCTCTCCAAAACATTTCACATCCCCTGAAAAAGAAGTCAGAAATAAAAGCACCTCATTACAGTCAGACTTATGGTACTGGGGTTTTTGATTTGCTTCCCTAAATCAGTCACTTCCCCTGGCTTTAAATCTTCTTTGCTGGTGCTTGACACTGTGAATTGAATCTCCTTGAAACAGTAGTCCTCCCTTGATGAAGACAATTTTTAAGCAGGGTTAGAGTCTGCCAGCAAAAGCAGCTGATAATTGGATATTGATGCAAATGGTAGAAGAGAGGGGGCAGACAAATAGGTATAAAGAAGTACTAGGAACTGTACTTGGGAGAAAAAAGCAACATTTAAAATAACCTGAAGCCATTCTGTATTTGCCTAAATCTAAATAACCAGCACTGTGTTTCCACATTACTTGTGCCAGCTGCATGAGTTGTTGAGTGAAAAACCTGAATCTGATTTTATAGCGAGCTGCAGCGGACAAAGTGGAAGCCACTGCCCATAACTGTGTAAGTGGGAGCACAGGATTAGTCTTAGAACTCCAGTTCCCTTTCCGGCCACCTTCCCAGTCTCACTATGGGCAGCCTGCTCCAAATGTCAGGTCTTGCAGCAAGCCATCAGGAAGCCAGGTGTGTTACAGCACAGGTTTGAGCAATCTGAGCCATGGTTCACTGAAACCCTACACCTCTTGGACCAGTTCTGTTCTCACACCATGTGAATTTAGAGCTCCAGTTTCAAACAGTGAGCCAGCAGTGGGATCTGTGTTTCTAGGCCAGTGGCTAGAAATTACTGCATTCCTACAAGAAGTAATAATAAAATGGCTAAAACAAGCCAACACAGTTAACAGGAGACCAATCCATGAAGCCTCTGTTGCTCCTGTTTGTTGTAGCTGGGCAGCCACAGTCAGCTGCATAGCTGTGTGTATGCAGAGCATTTATTTACCTATTTTCAGCCAATTAGCTGAAATCTGATAAAGCATGGAGAGACATTATGGGCACACTAAACTTCTGACATGCTAAATGAGCTCGACTTCTCCACCTAGAAGTATATATTTCACAGTTCTGCCAAACGTCTACAAACAGCATTTCTTGCTTTTCCGCGAAAAGCTTTCAGACTTAGCAAAAATTTTACTCTTCCCCCATCCTCTCCTCCTCAATTCCATGTTGCAACTAGTTTATAGCTGGGCTATAATGGCACAGGTTTTGATGTTCAGAGGGGACTGAGTTTTCATCTGCCCATTGACTATACTGAGCAAAAGCCCTTCCCAATTGAATGCTGACGTGGGGACACCAGAGAGAGAATGAGTAAGATACAGCATTTGTCTTCACTCCTACGCATGGCGTAAACATGAGACAAGCACAATTGTTCACAGTCATTGTGATATGAACGGCCTGCTAAAATAACAACTGCAACAAAGAAAGCTTCCTAGAAGCCGTGGGACAGAATGAAAAAAAATCACTATTAAAATGTGAAGTCTACCTTGTCCCTGGTCTGTCCCCATCACCTATGGCCTGCAGCTCTGCCTCTGTGCCTGCATTTCGAGTGTGCCAACCCCCTTGGCTTCAAGGCGCTGTGACACAATGAAGAAAGTGCAGCAAGACTTGGGGAATAAAAAGGCTTGTGCAAGCTGGCTAGAATATAAAGTAGGTCTTAAATGGGGCATAGGCCTGTGCTTTGTCTTCAAGGCTAGTTGCTCAGGGCTGCAATCTTGCAAGCAGACCCAAGCACGTACGCCCGGGTGCCAGGACAGAGCCCTCCAGAAGTCAGCAGCACCCTGTGGGAGGGAGAAGGTAGGACTTCCAAACCAGCTCTGCTAAGTTTTTCAGCCCTGACGGGCTGCAAGGGACAACAGAGACCATTACCCATCCATAGTTTACCTGCAGTCAATACGGGAAATAGTCCTTCACTGGCAATGGGGATTTGATGACCATATAGTCCTTCCACCTTTCATGTTTTAATTCTGCAGTTCAGGCTGGCTTTGAAATACAACCAGGAATATAATTTCTGTGACTTGTCTGCCTGTATTATAAATCTGTTACACTGCTATGGCAGGATTAACAAGGCATAAATGCAATACACTGACCACTACACAGATAATATAATTTCTGCCATTCAGTTGTCATAAGAGCCTAACTACGCACAGCAGTTAGAGGGCAGCTAATTTATTGTTTTATTCTAAATCAACACTGACCTCTTAATACAGGAGTTACAAACGTAGAGATCAAACTTCCAGCATTAATGGATAAATAGAAGATGGAAAAAAACTTGCTTCTCTCCGAGGTCTAAAATAAGAGAAGACAATATCAACGTCATGGCTAACACACAGCATTGGGCTTGCAAATTGAACACTATCAATTCCCTTGTTAGGAAGGCTGAGTTAATATTGACACGAAGTGCATAAAATGTTAAGCAAACAAGCTTGTGTTCAGGTGATGGTAAATGCTCACACAAATCAGCTCACATTACTTGAGAAGCGCTTTGGGGCTTTTTGGCATTTCACAGGAAGAGCCA
The DNA here is from genome assembly GCF_003945595.2 of Pipra filicauda. Lineage (NCBI taxonomy): Eukaryota > Metazoa > Chordata > Aves > Passeriformes > Pipridae > Pipra > Pipra filicauda. The sequence goes on along the minus strand of NW_024103541.1, from coordinate 1,714,568 downwards.
CTGCTTTGAGAGTGTTGTGAGATGGCAAGGAAGAGAGAGCATTTACTTATTCAGAACAAGTAGCATGATTCAGTTCCTTTGTCACCTAATTCAATACAATTTGGCATGGTTTGACAAGCTCATAATTTCTTCCCATGTCTGAGCTCTTTATTTTTGTTCTCTTCTTCTCTCCTGTGTAGAAACAGAAAAAGAAACCTGTATATTTTAAGGAGCTGGTAATTACAGCATAGATGAAAGAGTGCCAGCAAATGAAAAGTATCCATCAGACATGAGATTACCAAACTAAGGACAGTCAACCTCAAACTAAAAGGGTAAATTAAATCTAGGGGAGCAAATTCAAGAGCCTGATGAAGGGGTGAACTCCAAGCAAAAGAGTTCAGACTTTAACTTATGTTGTAACATATTACAGTTCATACAGTCCAAGGATTCCTGTTGACATGCTTTCTTCCTGCATTATTCCTAATTTGGAAGGAATCAAGAACTTGATGCAGAGTTGGGCCCTTCTTGCAGGAGTAATATGTGAGGGTATTCAACTGAGGCCAGTCTCTCCTTTCTTGTGGGAGAGACAGACATGCAAAGTCTCATGCATATAACAGTGTTAGATGCCAGTAGTGGAGAAACAAGGGCAGAGTACCTGACCTAACAAATGCTCCTCTCTATCACCAGCTCTGTGACATCTGAGTCAGTAAAGGTAGTGGGGAAAATTGCTTCAGACATGGCATGGTGCCTGGCAGAGAGCTCCTTAAGGCACATTGAACCACATCTCTATGACCTGAGCATCATTTGAATGCGAAGCTTTAACTTAGCTGAGCATGAGGAACTCCTCAGGGACCTTTTTCTGTCTCCTTTCCCTCTAATATGTCCTGCTTCCTTTTGCTCCCTGAGACAACACTATTCACAAGGCTAGAAAACTGGAGAAAATGTGAAGAATTGTAGGCAGTTGAAAGAGGATAGCTCTTACGTAATGAATCCTGGGATCCGAAAACATAACAAAACTTCTGTAACTGATGGTGCAGACAACAGGAAATATTGTTACTTTGTATGGCAAGAAGTCCCTTATCACAAGGGTTCACTGCAGGAAAGGTGGGGAGGTGGAAGGACATGGAAAGGCTTTTCTTTATGTTCCCTTGTAAAGCAGGTAGTGGGAAGGTGAGGGTGAGGGCCCCATCACCTCCCACTGCCACGCGCCAAGGAGTCTGGAGGTCTGCTTACTTGGATTAAGGGCTTTCTATCTTGACCCAGCACAGTTATAAAGACCCCATCAACAAATTTTCCACAGTTTTATTTCCTAGAGTGTTTGAGGCTATCTAGTTCATACATTACTCGCAAATTATTTATCCTGGACTAAAGACTTTGAAAGCCTTATAAAAATCGTCTCTGTGGTTAACAGAAAACAGCAACTCCATTTCTGTCCTTAACAGTGGTTTTGATTACCTGAGACTTTCTACTGCTAAACTAGTAAAAGCATATTTTCTTTTTCATTCTACCTTCATGACTGGATATTTGTCATCATGAGGAAATCTAGAGAAATGAGCAGCCTCAGCAATCTTTCCCACTCCTGCAGTAGCCTTGCCATAGCTTGTCAAGGGTGGTGCAGTGGAGTCCTCACAGTCCTGCTCTCTTCTAGTCAAATTCTCATGCCATGTGTCTAACTCTATATCTGAGGAACTCAGAATTTCTGAGAGCTGTAATAAACTCAAGCATGCAGCTCTTGACATGGTAAAGTCTAGAGCAACAATTACCAAAAAGAATGTGGTGGTAACAGAAGAGGATAGTGATGCATAAAGAATTTGGAGCATCTTATTTCACACAATGTAAAAAAAAAATGGTCACAGAAAGGCTACAAAAATAATGACCCAGAAGCTTGCAAATTACACTGATTGAAAAAAAAAAATTCCTTCCCTATTGTCTTAATCTTTGGGGCAGATGAACATTAACAACATGATTTGGATTAGCTAATTTAGAGAAAATGTACCATACATGGTAATCCTGATCTGCTTGGCAATCAGAAAATAAAGAAACCAAGAGAAAGCTATTTAGTACCTTAAACACCATACTGCATTGTTTGAAAGCAGCTTTGGTCCCTAATTAATATGCAGAGCAGCTCCACATTCACATAACATATCGTAAATATAATTTTGTTCAGGCATTTTTAACTTGGACTCCTAATCCCATAGACAAAGATGTCTGGAAATCTCCTGTAGATAAATCTACTTTCCCTATCTGACCTCCTGCCAAATCACTCTCCATCACTGTTTGTAGCAGTACTGTTCTCAAAGTGGCAGATCCAAGACTATTATGCTTATAAAGTACTTAAAAGAGGATCAGACTGATGTTGCACATTTACCTCAAAACATAAAGTTGTCTCAGGGGCAATTTATTGTTTTATACACAAAACTACCTCATCCTTAGCTTTCACATCGAACAACTAAGCCTGTGCACTTTAAAACTCAGCTGAAGTTTATTCCTGAAAACTAAGGGAGAATCAAATGCTTCATTTAATAGCAAATTTTCAAAACTTATTTTATCCTACCTGGAGTGTAAGAAGAAAAACATAAGTCCCCTCAAACACCACTCCAGAGGGAAGAAATATTGTGGTGGCCTCGAACCTTTTATTTCTTACAAATTCTCATTCCAATTCTGAAGACTTAAACTTCCTATCACATAGCATAAAACATTTGTTTCTTCTGAAAGGCCAAGTCATTTCAAAATGGTAAAATAGAAAACTTTTTATTCTGAAAAGAATGAATAGACCAGAACACATTGTCCTTATCAGAATGCTTTTTACAGTTTTCTTTCTCTAAATTAGTTTTTCTTGAAGGTGGCATACAGGTGAATGCTTGAGACTTAGTATTTGATAAATTTGTTGGAGAGATGTAGTCTGAATGCTGGAGAACGGGTACAGGCCCACGCAACCATGGGCAATTCAGGTTTTTTCTCTGTAACAGCTGTGGTTGCAAGTTTGGGATAATAATATGTAAATGCCTGACTGGGGTGCTGAGATTCATTAGCTGAAGTCTATAAAACACTCTGAAGATAAGTGGTACATATTATCATACTGTAATTAGGTGGTAATTGAAAGATGCTGGATAAACATTATTAATTATTAATATTCATAGAAGTAGCACTTCTGTAAATGCTGCTCTAACACCAGTTACAATCCTTTTGGATCCAACTGACAGCGCAGGATGGTCATGCCTGCAAAAGGTTACGCTTTGGACAAATGACCACGAAACATCCCATGGTCTGTTACTCCTTAGTAACCATAATCTTCACTACTTCAGCATCATATAGTTCATGTGCACAAAGCACAAGTCTTCACGAAGTTTTAAATCTAGTCTATATTATTAGTTCATTAAATGCTGACTGCATACTGGGGTATTGCAAAAGACAAAGAAAAAACTGCTCTATGGGGCTCCTTGTACAAGGATAAGGGGGCAATTCTTGTCCAACTCTACCAGTGCCTTTCCTGACAGACTATTAATCTAACGTCCTTCTTCAATGAAGGACTGGAATTGCATTGAAGAGAATTTCCATCTTCCAAAGGTCCTAATATCTTCCAGTATTTCTCTAGAACTACTTCTGGAACAATTTTTTGTACTGTCACTCCTAAATAATCCTCCTTGAATATAATCCTACTCATCACAGACCCCAACACTTATTTTCTTTTTTGTAGCAGTGGCCTTCTACATATTTGAGGACTTATGCCACGCACAGAACTTGATTTGAATACTGTCATTGAGAAAATGGAAAATTCTATTTGTGTTTTAGGTCAACATAAATCTGTTTAGTTTCAGGTCAATTTTAAAATTTAGCATTTTGCCTGAGGATTAGCACTTCCTGACCTGCTTTGCTTCTTTAAGCGCTACCTTATCCCTGGTTGAGCCCCTGTGCTGCATAATGGGAGTTTGAGATTACTGCAGATGAGGGGCTAAGCACTTATGACAGAGAATGAGGACATGAAGCAACTGGACTACAATTCACAGGATACAAAGCACAAGCAGAGCTAAACAGAAACATTTCCATAACTCTTCAGAACTTTGCATTCTGGAATACCCAGAAAACATTCTGGCACTACTTTCAAAAGACTGGAATTTCCTACAGTTCTTTCTGAACAATGTCTAAGGAACAGCTTATGATTTGAGGAAAAATTCCCACAGAAGCACAGGCTGGTGATAAAATTTTTTTCTCCCCTTTGCTGTATTCCATTGCAGTGCATTATAATCACCCCTATTAAGCTGGTTCAGAAATGGCTACTGTTCCATGATATACGAGACAGGATTTTCTACCTACTCTGATGTCCAATTAACATTTAGATGATTTCATGCAATTATGACTTATCCTTTCCAATATCAGTCCTGTTCTGCTGTCATTTTCCTTTCCTGAAGCATCCAGACACTCTCAAGTCTTATGCAAATCATCCTTCCTCAAATCTTACTACATCTTTTCCAGCAAACTGGCCCTTATTCTTCTAGCACAACAGGATTTGATCACAAAAACATCCTCATAAAGTAAGCAGACACTGCAGATTTTAAGAAATAAAAGAAATCTTACATGTTCCTCTTCAAACTGGTCCCCTCCAAATGCAGAGACACAGGGCTTGATACCTCCTGTTCCAAGGGCGATCAAAAACAGACCAACCATAGACAGGACCCTTCATGCAAGAAAAAAAAATATCACCATTGCAAAACCTTTCCAGTGAGAGCATTTTAAGTGTCAGCCCACCATGATTCCTCTGATAACATTGCTTTTTGCACATGGGTAGTGATGATAAGCCATCTAAGTGTGAAAAACAAATTAACTATCCTAATTTCTGCATTCAGTAGCAGTCAATTAACCAAACTGTTTTTGTCAGTTTCTTGTTGTTCTGAGGCCCTATGGACATACAGGAGATCAAAGATGTGTGGGATTATTTTTCACTCATAGGACAACAAAAGATTTCACAGATCAATCGAGAAAAAGAAAAAAAAATGCGGGGGGAGGGAAAGTGCCTTTTCCTGTAGCCTTCCAGCCTGGGTAAGTGCAGACAAACTGTTTGAAACAGGCTCATTCCTGGCTGTTTTCTACTTCCCAGTGGTCTTCAAAATACCATTGTTGGCCTAGCAGATTATGTCTGCAGGGAACAAGAGTGTCAGGACTGGCCACATCTGGGACAAAAGAAAACTGTTCTGTAAACTACATGCGCTCTTGCCTGCATGTACTTTTTTTTTTTAGAGCTGTGACCACACAGGCAAAAACAGCTTGGTGGTTTCAGAGACACTACTCTGACAAGCCTACCAGTTCAGAATCTAGAGGGCAAGACGGGTTGTACCCAGTGGAAGACACAGACCCTTCTGTCATCAGAAAATGCATTTTGGTTTTGTGTTCCCATGCACACCAGCGAACCTTGCTGAGCTGAACAGCTATGCTGATGAAATGAGAGAGGAATGAGCCCAGTGCAGGCAGCTGGATGGAGGAGACCAGACTTCAATAGCATGGTATAGCAGAGGGGAGGCGATCACAGGTGCCTGTGATAAAGGGTTTAGAATCTCTGTGGAGATTTCCAACTCCATCTAGTGTGTTCACACACTAGATCCACCCTTCTGCTCTTACTCAGAACATCCCTAGCCCTTCCCTGATGAAAGTAATCCACGCACAGCCCCCAGACTGCTGGCCTGATGGAGGTTAAACATAGTCCTGAGTAAACCAACTACCATTGCAACCTGCTACAGCACTGTGGCTTCAACAGCTACTTACACATGAACCGCCTGGTTGCCCAGGGATGGAATGGCACCGACTGACTTTATCAGATGGCCAACAACATACACAATGGAGAGGTAGATGATCGTCCTGTGAGGAAAGCAAACAGCAATGACTGAAGGTGCCAGGTGATGTACAATCCAAAACAGAGTGTTCCCGTGCATCCTGATACAGCAGCTCTACTTGGCAGACACACAAGGAACTGGTTTGTTCCACCACTGGTACAGTAGGCAGCTATAATTCCTCTGTGCCAACTCTGAGTGCACTAGAAGAAACAGATAGGCAAATGGGTTCAGATTAAGGAGGGATAGCCCCTGCTTTGTTTGCAGACATTACTGAGCAGAATAAACTTAAAGTGTTTCAGTCTTGTCACGCATGGAAGGCTGCAAAGAGGAACATACTGTTCCAGTCCAACTCAGTTTCCAGATTACTAATAATTGGCATTTTATAGCATGTGCCTAAATGAATCCCTTGACTGGAAGGCATCCCTAGGGACAGTCAACCCACCTAACCAACACATCTGAATTAGGAGAGTGGTTTCCCCACTGTAAGTTTGTTTTAGATCCCAAGTACCTCTGAAGGACTGAGCTCATCTATCTGCCTCCCATGTGTTGGTGAGGGAGAAGAAGAAATTGGAGTAGGACAATCAAGCTCTTGAGTGTATTATATTTCTTCATCACCTTCAGGATTAAGAGATATCTATGTATTTATGTGTAGATGACATATAGAGGGAATGAAAGGACTTGTTAGGACAGAGACAATAGAAGAAGTCCATTGAGCTTTGAGCATGGAAATGGTCCCCGATGCATTCAAACCCTGATTGTAACAGCTAATTTAGAGCCACATCAGAACATTCCTAAAAGCCCCTCTAAACTGTTATCCTGTCCTTGGTATTAGCCGAGGTCCAGCTACTATAGCAAAAGCCACCTCCTATTAAACTATAGGGATTACTCCAGGGAAAGTCTCTTGCCTAACACACCAAAGTCTGTGTAAGGATCTACCTTCTCACAACATCATGCTGCACAATAGATATCCCCAAATACCAATGAACATTGCTAGGTGACCTTAAATAATGAAGTTAATAAACCCTCACTGTTATTTTTTTCACTGAAAGCAGTAAGAGAACTACTGAAATGGGGAACAGAGAAAAGAAAGAACATGGATACCTCCTTAAGAACTTTCTTCTGGAAAGGCATATGGCAGTTGTTTATTTCCTGCTGAGACTCTTCTGCCAGATGTGTGTAGTCCTAGAGAGAAGGGTTCGGCTGCATTTTATCACCCCGACAGCCAAGACTCCTCAGACAATGAACAAACAGTGCCAAGCAAAGAAAGTCCTATATCCAGCAGCTCACCACCACTGTGGGGCAGATGTTGGCTCCACAAATTATCATCAGAAGGGAAGACTGCTTAAGGACTCTTACTCAGGAAGAGTTTACCTGCTTATGTTCTCATGTAGATGATTTGAGTGAACCCAGGTTTTTCAAGCATAAAAATGGCTGTACTCATACATTCCCTATGCTGTGAAAAGCCTAAGTAAGTACACAATAGTTAGTGTCATTTCAATAGCTAATGTCATTTCATCTGAAACTGCAAGATCTAGATGATGACACCAGTTCCTCAATATCTTTGAATCCTTCCCAGAAGCAGACCTTGGCAAACTGAGGGTTAATCACCTTACACATCACCTTCCTGAACAGTGTAGGGAAGGGCAGTGGAGGAAAAGCCTATTTGTTGCAATTAATTTGTTCCAGCTTTGTTGCCCGTTGGCCCTTGGGTGTAAGAGGAGCAGGGAACAGCATGAGCAGACAAATCAGCTGTCAACAGAGGGGAGCTGACCTTCCCAAGTGTGTCTTTGCTGCACTCTGAGCCAGCTCAAAACCGGGAGCACACACAGCACTGCCCTTGCACAGGCTGCACGGTGTCGATGCATGCTGACTGAATTAGAAAGGTGTCTTCACTTACTTGTATTTGCCCAGCCATGAGTCTGCCATGATGGCGCCGATGACAGGTGTGAAATAACATAGCGCAGAGAAGGCATGGTACACAGCGGTGGAGAGATTCTCATCCCAGTGGAAGAAGCTCAAGAAATACAGTGTCAGGACAGCTAAAAGGAAACAAGCAAATCACATCAGATAATTAATGTGTATCTCTGCAGGTAAGCAGAATCATGATGGCAAGGCAACCACTGACTTGCCTAGCAATTATGAGCACTGCTGTGGAAAGATTTGTGCTTTCAGACCTGTTCCTCATAATCTCTGACACAGGAAAAGCTACAATGAGATGTATGAGTATCACGCATTCTTTGTTCATAAACATTTATGCTTACCTGAAAAATATATATTCTCTAGCTTATCTTGCTGTAACCTTAGTTTGTTTATGCACATTTTCTATTTGCAGATTAGGTGCCTGTAAGATTCAATTCCCAAACACACAGATTGCACACAGCTATGAAAGATATAACACACTAGAAAACCAGGTCTGATATAGAGAGTTATATAAAAATTTAGACTGGAAGGTACATTTGAAGGCCTCTAAGTCCCAACTTCTGGTCAGAGCAGATAGAGCAACAATGTCAGGGTACACTGTTCATACCTGCATTCCAAAATACCAATTTACTTTGAAACACAGCTGAGACCATATAGCACAGCCCCGGAAAACCAGTGTGTATAGGAACCCTAGGATGGGAAAGTCACTTCCCAGACACAGGCCACATACCTCGCATGCCATAGTAGGAGAAGCGCTCGCAGAACTCATTCACCACAATGAAGGCAATGCTCAGAGGGTAGTTGGAGCCACAGAGTTTCTGTGGGAGACAAACAAGAACATATTGGCTCTGTGAAAGTCTTTACCCCAGCAACATATCACCACAGCACCTGGATGGTGGAGAAGAGTCCAGTCCAAAAACCAGGTACCAATTGCTGCTTGACTGGACTGTGAGTTGGACTCAAGAGAAAGAGTGGACCTCACACCACTCTTGCTTTGATTAAGGCTCCCCAGTGAATCAGCCTGGCTGACACGGGCCCCGTAAGGACCGCCATGGGGATTTGGGGGGCTGTCAGCAGCCACCATGCTTTTAGCTCCAGGAACTCCACTGGAAGGGTGCTACCACCTCCCTACTGCAATGCAAAAAGTCACTGAGACGAAAAAACACCTTTGAATGCCTTTTCTTCTGCACTTCATATAAAGCTACCACCCTGCCCCAAAACTGCTCCCTCTTCTAGCACCAGATCTTGCCTCAGAAGCTGGGAGACTCCAGGGATCTCCTGTCTGCTTCTGTGTGTGAAGCTGCTCCCTCCCACGTGACAACTGCCCTCAATCTCTGTACCTCACTTGCACCAAACTGTGCCATCACATTCACTGAAGCAAAACATCAGCCCTGTGTCCAGCATTCCCTCAGGCATGGCATCCATTTCATATTCCAAGATTGCTGGCATAGTTATAGATAATTCAATTTATTAATCAAAACCAAAAAAAAAACAGCAATGGGACTGTCAAACCTGTCTGAGCATGGACACTCTCTTGCTGAACCTGACTTTACTCCAGCTAAAATCAGCAGTTCCCAAGTGAAATACAAGGCATTAAACAGACGAGTCTTGGCATGACCTTGTGTGGGCCCCTGTCTCTCTTGCTACCCCACAGCGGTCTGAGCTAAGCAGGTTCCAGCTTCCAGCTGCTTAGTAGCTCCACTGCTTCACAACAGGAAAGCAGGTTTTCACAGTACTGCCCAGCCTCTGCCAATCAGTGGGAGAGAGGGGCTGGCCATGCTTTTGGTGAGGGACTGGGGGGAGTGTGATGTTAACAGCTGCACTTATATCTATGGTTTTAAACAGCCATGGTATGGGCCAGTGAAGTGAGATGAACTCTTCACATGCATTTCTGCGCCTCGTGTCGGAAATAATGAATTCCTGTACTTCTTCCCAGAGTACCAAATGCAAATACAGGTACCAAAATAGATGTGTGTATTCAGGTTTATTTCACCATCAAGAGATCTAAGCATATTTGGATTCCCAAAGCAACAGCACCAACTTTAGAAGAGTCTATCTTAATTATGCTGTCTTGCTCAACATTATAAAAGAGCAGCAAAAGAGAATGATTGTCAAAAAAAAATCCCAAAACCAAATTGTAACTTCCCCCATCCCACTTTCCATTACTTAACCAAGCATCTCTAAAGGTAAATATTTCTGTCCCTCTTTTATATATATACACATATATTCTCTCACTATTTATGGGCTGCCTTTTTAATAAAAAACCCTTGGCCTGTTTGCTTTACTGGAGTAAATACATAATTATCCATTCATTTATTATTTACTCTGAAACCATCATGCTCAGCATATGGCTTGTAAGAAAGAGAGGGCTCCCTTGAAAACAGCACTGGGGCCTCCTGCTTTTAGACTAGCCTAAAACCGGTGGCATACATAAGCTGTTGATGCACAAACACACAAACATAAGCACACACAGAATACCTTTCTACAACAGGTTTTTCATAATAAAAGAAGAAAAGCCATAAGAGGCAAATTGTGTTTCCTGTGGGTGCTGGGAGGCATTTTCTGAACTCTGAAGTAAAATTGTACAACAGGGATTTTTTTTTCTTCCACTCTCTCACACATTTCATAACATTTGGTGGAGATGCAGAACGTGACTGTTCAAACCCAGCTGTCAGGAGCGCTGCTGCCTGAACTCACCCTCCACACCCAGTGCACAAGCCTCGGTGGATTTAGCTGCAGCGGTTTAAGGTGCAGTGACTCATTTCAGCCACTCCTGCTCTGGGACGGGCACCTCCTACAGGTGAGTAGAGGCAAGAAGGGAAAGGAGAGCAGAGGGCGGTGACTTCCCAGCTAAACCTCCCCGAGCGCCTGAGCCGGGACCCTGAGTAAGTGCTTACAAACACAGAACAACGCCTTACAAGCGGGGGTACTTCCATCTGGCTTGTATGACATGAGATGGTATCAGCACTTGCAGAAACCCTCATGTGTTCTCTCCGCTGTATCACTGACCTGCCTGTGGCCTGCCTGGACATCCAAAAGTGGGAAGCTTTCATCCATGCGGAGAGCCAGGTGCGGTTTGCTCGCTTTCGCGGAGGAGAACCTTGCTCAGCAGAGAGCCCCAGCAAAAGCAAAGAGGTTAAGCCTGGATTCATGAACACACAGATAGTCTTGCAGTGCTTAGCTACCACAGCAAGCCTGGGATATGCAGGATTATGGACCTCTTAAAGATACTGTGGAAGTTGATAGTCTGTGTCTTTGGAAAAAAGATAGTTCGTTTAAAGAGCCTGCTACAGGAGACGTTTGTTTTCACCTCTCCTTCTTGCTGTCTAGCTGCAAAATGGAATAAAGATTAATATTTCCAAGGAGCTCTGGATATCCAATAGTTAATGTCTGCACAGTACTTATAACTGTGAGTTAAACAGTTGGCTTGCTAATGACATGACTGTGAGTTTTAAGACCAAGTATTACATATTATCCTGCAACTCAAAGCAGCTACAATACAAGCCAAGTTCCCCCTGAATACAATGCAGTGAATAGTTTTTAGGGGTCAAGCACTCAACGAGAATTAGACTGAAAACCTGCACAAACATCAAACCTGCAAGGCAGCAATATATATTCACCTGAGTCAGGCTTTAAATCAGAGCCAAAGATCTAAACTCAAGGCTCTGGCACTACAGTAGGGCTCTAACACTCAGCACTGGCCTGTCCTCAGTTCCTGTCCTTCCTTCTGCTTTGCAACATCTGGGGACCCTTCCCTGGTGGGTTTCATCAAACCAAGCCAATGCAGGGGCCAGCTCTCTCTGTCCCACGCACAACATCCCCCTCCACTTCAGAGAAGTAAGTCCTTTCCCACAAGAAAAGTAGTGTTCAGGAAAAAGGCAGCAATCGAAACCTTACCCTTTTTCCCAAACATTCAGATAGTTTGTGTTTCCCCTTTAAGCTGCACTTTCTTAACTTAATCAGGTTAGTGGAAGGATTTTTCCCTTGAGTTGTTAATGCTTATTTCAATGCTCTGCAAGAAAGGGTGTTTGTCTCTAGCCAGAGCACAACAGAGGAGAGAACAGAGAGATCTTGCAATGTTTAGAGCAATCTGAGCAGAAAGCAAAGCAAAGGAAACCAGCAGTAACACTCACCGGGGATTTTTTCCGAAGAGGGAAATCTCCTTTGGGGGGATCATCTCCTGCAGACATAAAATTGAACAAAGTTTCCTTGGATTCATTTCTCTGAAAAGCGTTCATCTCCCCTCTCGCCTTGTCTCCCACCATGCTATGTGGCTGTGGTGAGTTGACTGGGAAGATTTCCAACCTCAGGCATGAAGTTTGATTCAGTTTGAGTTAACCCTAATTGAGCACATTTGTGCAGCCAGGGCAGAAAGGGGAGGGAGATGCTACCCGGAAAGACAACTGCAGAGTTCAAGAAGAGTCAGGGAACACAGCCTAAATCATTCACAGGTTGGGGCTGTCAGCACTTTATGGCACAGACCTCCCTGTGGTTTGGCATGCCCCCAGCCGTGGTACGTGCACCATGCCAGCACGGCACTGTAGGCTGCACAGATGTGAGCTGAATAAAAATTCCAGGTCCCAGACACACCTACAGCCTGTGGATTTAGGAGCAGAGTGTGTATCTCCCTCCCGATGTGGTAATGACAGGTTTACTCTGCAGGGATCTCATTCCACTGAAAAGCCACACATTTCAAGTTATAAACTACTAAAATGCTCATCACATCAAACCCCTGGACACTGGATGTCATGGATGCCTGCACTGTGTTAAATCATTTCTTTGCTATCTCAGGAGTGAAGTGACCCAGGGTTCATTCCCACACCAATTCCCTGGAATGACCTTGTCTTTTCCCATGGGACAGTTTAATCAAGGGGGCACAGCCAGCACTCAGAAGCAGCCCCAAACCCTGTCTCTACTTTCTATTATTCAAAAGAACACCCCAGGACTCATTAAGAGGCAAATGCAGCCTATCTGTGCTGGGAGTCCCAGAATTCCCCCTGCAGCTATGTGGGCTCAGCTCCCTGCAGGTACCCTGATGTCCTTCCTTCCATGCCCTTCCCACAGGAACAGTGGAGCCCTTCATCAGTATTCTTCCAGTGCCAGTTGCAATTACAGAGCAAAATTCACAACCTTCCCATAAACTATCCTCAGTGGTTGTGTCTCTGCAGTATCCTCAGCACAGTGCAGAGTTTTTTTCTCCCTCTTACACTTGGCTTCTTTAAAAGGCGAATGTTCAAAGAATTTTTCCAAATATTTCCCCCTTATCTTATCAGCAAAGCACAGACCACACCCAGAATCCATAACTGGTACAAGGAGGCTCCATAAACTCATCCTCAGCTCCAGCATCGACTTGCTGATAGTGTTTGGGTATCACAAGAACCAGGTTTGCAGTTGACAAACGAGGAAACAGGCCTTTACTCACACCAGAGATCCTTAATCTGGCTTCAGTTATTGCCAACAAGACATAGAGAACATTTAGACAAGGGAATCAGATGTGACAGAGTGCACAGAGAAAGCATAATTACTCTCCACATTCCCTTATATGCTCTGCTATTGCTTTCTCTGAAAATCCCCAGGGATCCTGTTCATTGGGCAACTAAACAGGGCAGCTAAACATGAAACCCAAACTACAGATGGGGCCAGGAAGGTCTACCCATTTCTTACTCCTTTATTCTTCTACAGCAGCGGCAAAGCAACAGTTTGATACCTCCACTATACTGCCACAGACCAGCTCATCTTCAGCCTTCCTGGGGATCTAACACCCACACAGCCTTTTCACTGGGTCCAGCCTCCAGTGAGCTCGGGTTTGTCAAGCCCATTTCACAGGCAAGAGTGACTCAAAAGCACACCCAGCGTTGGGGGCAGTGCAAGGAGCAGGACTTGTGCACATTGGTCCTGTCTCCTGCACAGCAGGGTAGCACATACTCTTGTGTCCTGCAAGTCTGACCCTGTGCTGCTAGAGACAGCAGGAGTATTTCTGATGGTGGCATCTCTTACTGCCCTAAGTATCTCTGTACAACTCTGAGTAGAAACCTGTTGTATTCTGCCATACACAGGCAAGCAGAGCAAACACAGCAGCAGAGTTATTAAAGGAGTAATACAAAAGGAAGACAGAAAAGGTTTCACTGTCTCTTGCACAGGGCTCCCACACTGCTGCAATGTGATGCCTTAATATTTTCAGCCTTCTGCAGCTATATTTCCTCTGTGTGTATACAGCCCTGTGTGTCACATAAGCTAAATGATTATTTTTTTTAATAGTAGCATGAAAAACTCTATCAGTCAGTAGGATTAACATACTACTTGTCTAATACACTGCAGAGCTTTTTAGGTCATTAGCTGCCAGAAGGTCTTCACAGATAGAAAAGGGAGAAAAGGAATTCAAATGTCTGGCAATAAATGGTAACTTGTAGCAAACAGCAAAAAATGAGTTAAGGAGAATAACTTTGCAAGCACATGAGATACAGATACAGAATAGCACTTGATAGAAGGAGACCTGTGAGGCTGGGCTGAAAATCAGGAAGGAATTGTACCACAAATGGAAATAAGGTGGCATTTCTGAAGACAAGTATAAACAAACGGATCAAACACGGAGCGGTGGAGGCTGCAAAGCCAAGGCACAAAATGAATTACAGCTAGCAGGGGGACACAAAAGGCAATAAGAAAAGGTGTTAGAAATGCTGTCAATACTGGAGAAAGAGGAAAGAAAATGAAAGGCTGTTATTTAAACCAGAAAACAAGCAAACAAAAGCTCATCCACAGAAGCCAGAAAAGTTGTTTGCTGTCCTTTTGGTTTTTTTCCACTAAAAAAAGTAAATTGCAACAAGATGCCCAACACCATTAAAATGAACCAATAGGAATATGGATGAAACAAGACAGAACCTGCTTAAATAATATTTGGATACCTCAAATGTACCCAGATCATTAGAGCCTGATGAAATTCACCTTCAAGTGCTGAATATGATACACTCAGGCACTTCCCATGTGGGGGGCAGAAGCACGACAAGCATCACCACTGCCTTTAAAAAGGCAGGTTAGGACAACCCAGGTGTGTTCCTCCATAGCCAGAGGGATACTTGATCAGATAATCCCTTGTAAGCACCAAAAGGAGAATAAGGATTACAAAACAGCCATTTCAGGTTGGAAAAAATGCTCTCAAACCAGACTGTTTCTTTCTTTGGTGACAGGGTAAGTGGCATAACAGCTAGAGCATCTCTGTATGTGATATATCCTAACTCTAGTATCTCCAGTGTCTCACAAGGAAATAAAGCCCAGGTGAAATGCCCATATAGTGGACAACTGGGAAATCTCTCTCAGAGTAGCTATCAATGATTTTCCATCAGACTAGGAAAGCACAAAACATGCAGGTCCTCAGCTTTTCCATGAGCAAAGAGAACACCAGCACAGCCAGTGTGCTGCTCTCCTTTGTGTCCGAAACCAGGATGGAGAAGCATAGGTGAGAACAGGGTATGAATTCAAACTGGTGTTGCAAAATGGGAGAAACCATTTTGCAGCTCTGGAATGAAAAATATGACATTTGGGGAAGAAGACTACCAAACACTACTCCTATCCACTGACAGGAAAAACAGCCACAGGGACCAACTGTTCTCCATTTTTATCAAGGATGAGGGAAATAACTGACTTTATTTTCAGTAAAGACGATTTGGGCTCCTTTTTCCAATTTCCGTATCAGCGAGGACAGATAAGCACTGGAACAGAGATGGTGTGGCTGGAGCTGCAGGATTCAGGCAACCCATGATTTCCGTTATATAAGAATGTATTAGGGACTGGATAAATATCAGGTCCTGTCCCAGAGCAGGCAGATGGATGAGGTGTCCTCCTGAGTTTCTGTGAAAATCTTGTGCCAAACAACTTCACTTGGTAAGCACGAAAGCCAAGACTGCTTTCTGTATAATTTCCTCTTTTCTAAGTTATCCTTTATGCAAGTGGGGAGTCTGCAGGATGATTCATGCTTAAATGTAATATTGAGCTACCAGATGCCTCGTATAGCCAGAAATTCCCATGAATAGATTTTGCTATGACTTTGAGTTCATAATTTAATTTTTTCTGGTTCCCAAATCCTCAGGAAGAAAATCTGCATTTTCCCATTGCATTTACAAACCCCATGTTCTCACTGCTCCCTGCTGCAGTACTGCGCAACTTAAGCTGTTTATACTCAACTAATCTCTTCATTTTTACCTGCATTCATCTTGTGGTACAATCCCTTCCTAATTTTCAGCTCAGCCACACTCATCTCTTAATAATGAGTCTTATTTTTAATTCATAGACATTGGCCATACTTTTATAGCCCTTTTACCATATATGCATTTCTCTCCTCTGTCTTTATTTTCGAGATAAGGTTTTAAGAAGCCAGAAGAATGTGCGCCAGCAACACTTAGGGCTTAATGACCAGACCCTGGAAGGACATGATAACCTCTCCAGGTCTCATCTGGCTTATTTTCTCCAATTCTTTGATCACAAGAAAGAGCAGGGCTTAACTGATTTACACAGATCAAGACTGGTTTCCATTGCCTGCAGACTTCTCCCAAACTTCAAAGTAATTTAAGAAAACGATTTATAAAATCATTTGAACAACCAGGAAAATATGCCAGGGGCCTTCAAACCCACATCTCTCCTCTATTCAACAGCCTGTATAGACTCAAAATTGTAAAGGTATTTAGATTAATACCACTAACAATATAAAGTACCTAATCTGTATTTAAGTGATTGTCATCTGGTCTCTAGTCAACCTGTAACAATCCAAGGAACTTCTCATCCCTTCTCACACGTTTTTACCTTCAGTTTCTCCTATGATTAGCAAGAAGAAATCTTTTTAAATTCTCTCACCAGCTTGGGGTTCCTCGGCAGCCCGCAGCGTGCCGTCCCCCTCTGCCATGTCGGACGATTCCTGCGCGTTGGACGACCCCAGCTCTGTTGTGCCTGAAGATGAACCTTTGTTGAGCAATCCCAGTTCTCTCTCACGCTGTTGTTAATGTTTCACTTCACAACAGCAGTCCTTTGGCCGCCAACAAAATAGTTAAATTTTCATTTAGTTTTTGATCTGAAGTCATCTTCGCTCAGCTCCCAAATGTCATAGGGAATCTGCCTTTCTCGAACACAGACTCTGAGGCTGCATGGCAGCTTTCATGGATGTTCACGATCAATCACTTTGCACTGCAGCTACACTACCTTTCAATAAAATTACTACTTCTGGATGTGGACAGGGACTGGCTCTGTGACTAGGCAGGTTCTATAGCTGACCATAAATCCAAATTTTTGACACTGTGCACCAGCTACAGAGCTGACCTTATCTATACATGTCTTTCACTATCACAGAATAATAGAACGGTTTGAGCTGGAAGGGACCTTTAAAGGCCATCCAGTCCAACCCTCTGCAATGAGCAGGAACAACTTCAACTAGATCAGGTTGCTCAGAGCCCTGCCCAACCTGATTGTGAATGTTTCCAGGGATGGAGCACCTAGTAGTTAAGGTTGTGAGAAGACACAAGGTTTCATCACCTTTTGACAGACTGTCTTCAGCTCCTGGTTCTTCACATATCACATAGGAATGCAGACATAACATTGACATGCTGCTCCCCCAGACCCTTTTCCACCTTTAAGTCATGAGCTGCCTAAAAGAGGATCAACAGTTTCTGTACTCCACTTCTGCTGTTTCCTACTTTCTGCTTTCCCCTATAACCTCCTCTAAACTGCTCTTTCAGAGAGGCTTTAAGGCAACTCCTCTGCAGGGGAAAACATCAGATGTTTTCTACAGTACAGAAATGGTTTAAAGTGAAATTCTGTGGGTTCAGCAGCGGAGCAAAATCATGTCTCCATGACCACACATCAAGTCCCTGAAGCCACCTGCATCCTTCCCCTTTTCATTGCACTGAAGTCCCATCTGCTTCATGGCCACATATCTCTCATCATCACCTCAACACACAAGATAGAGTCAAGGCTACAAACAGGTTACAATTCCTGCTGAACTCTGCTATTAGCTAGACAAAGGTTGACACAAGGGAATTGGGCAGGAGGACTATAAAGATGCTTCAGGGAAACACTGAGAGACATCTGAACTTAAGAGTGAAGAGAAACATGCAGCAATAGCTACTTATATGTGCAATAGTGAGCAGCCTAAGCTGATCACAGATCAAATTCCAAAATGAAATGAGGAATAAATTCCTACAGGTGATGAGTCATATGACAGAGCAACAAGGGATGCACAGCCTGAAGTGAAAGGAAGAAGAACAGCCTGAACAACTAATGAAAAGACGATGGCAAATTGTAAGGGGCTTGTGCAAGGAGGATTGAAGCAAAACTTTAATAATGGCTACAAAAGAGCAGGCTATTCACAGAAGAGATATTAAAGAAAAGATAGATGGTAAGAAGGATTCCAGAACGTAGGAAGTATAGTCAGGATCCAGGGAGCGCTAGTCATATTATAAGAAGATATGGCATAGATAAGTACAAAGCACAGCACGGCAAAGCCAGCAGCATGAGACTCTGGGCAAGCACTGTGAAAAACAAGCAGAAAAGACATATGAGCACTACAGGCCAGAAAATGCAATAGAGAAGAAAAGCTAGAGGGAGAATAATTGTTGTGAAAAATAAAAAGCTTCACTTGGTAAAGCTTGTGACTCTATTAGAAGATTGGAGGGGGGAACCACAACAGGAAGGGCTTTTATTTCTGAACAATTTTTTAAGAGGCTGTCATAGCAAAGAAAAATTAAGATTTTTCTCTTCATTGGAGGGAATGTTCAAGCAAAACACAGGGCACGAGAGAGCTGAGGCAGGAAATGAAGAAAACTCAGCACAAACAAAATACAACCATGAATTTAAATTACTTTCTAGGCTCTCAAGATGAGAGTGTCACAAAATCTCTGAAAAAAAACAATGGAAGTTGGCTCCAGAATAAGACTTGTGATCTTTCAGAACAGACCACTGATTAACAGCAAGTGAATACCAAAGAAGGCTATATATTGCATAGAAAATCAGGAATAATTTAACTAATCAGGCTGTCAGTAAAGAGATGGGCTAAGGGAACTCTTGAATTCTTTTCCAGCTATTTCCCCCTCCACTTCTAAGTTGTACTTTTTGCTGTGGTATAAGGTGCCATGCACACCATGACTCAGAGCTGACTGGTAGCACTGGTTTCAGTAAGTTCAAGACATAGAGAAAATGTACACACAGGTGCCCCAGGCAATTGGAACATGTCCAGTCCCTGGGATGTTTCTATGTTCTGCCCTTCTTGATAGTCCTTTGTTTCACCTTTATAGCGATTTAAAGCATTTTAGGAATGCTACCCCCCTTCTTAGAGACAGTCCCTAGTTGAAACAATAGCTAGTTTTACTGTTCACATAGGTACAGTAAAGTAAGCAACAGAGAGAATGCTCCGAAAAAAAAAAAACAAATCCAGAAAAGGATAGCCAAAATTGGTGTGTGAGGGCATGTGACCTAACACAGTAGTTAGTTCTGTTTGACTTGCAAGGGTGCAAGTGATCAATTCTGATTGTCACAAGGTGTGCTAGTCCCTCAGACACGCAATGACACACCTGTCTGGCTCAGGCATAGCTCTCTGTTCAAAACCTCTGAATAACAGAGAGAGCCTGGAAACAGAAAAATCTGAAGATTTACCCAGTCCACTTGCCTGGAGCTGAGGCTGGGTTGTCCCCTTCATGGAGTGAGAAGGTGGGAGGTCCCTGCAGCTGGAAGAAAGATGTATGTGGCGAGGCAGAACTTTGGAAAAATACTTGAGGACCATTTGGTGTCCCAAGAACATTTTCTCCCTGGTGGTTTCAGAAGCAGGACCTTAACATAGTGCTTTTCAGCAGCAGGTCTCAGGGCATCTCAATGAGCAGATATCAGTATCTCCATTTCAGAGAGGAACAAAAGAGGGAAAAACAATCCTGATGAAGGTAGATTCCACTGAAACCTCTTGCACGCCAGCCCAGCAGTCTATCCTGTAAGCTGCCCTGCCTGTACTGTTATCACAGCAAATGAAAAACAGCTACTGATTTATTGAGCCACAGGCTCTGAGGGACAGCTCAGCTCCTGAAGATATCACAGCTTGCAGCAGCCTTGGGTCTAGTGGAACGCCAAAAGACAGTCGAATCCAGTGTCCCAGTCACCCCTTGGGTACAGTGCCCTACTCTCCATGCTTACTTCCAGACTCTGGGACAGACACTGCCCTGGGAATTTCTGCACTGATCCCTCAGTTGACCAGTACCTGCTTTCCAGTGGTGTCCCCCACACGCTTTCCCACCCAGCTCCCGAGTAAAATGCTGCTTTTACTTGCTTCAGGAAGAGGCAGTCGGTAACGAGAACGCAGAAATCCTGTAACTACTCTATTCCTCACAACCAGCTCACAGGGTTGCCTTGAACCAGGCGGGTCTATCAGGCAGTGAAGGAAGGGGCACAGCTACAGGTTGCAACAGCAGGACCTTGAGGTTCAGTTCTGACTTTGCTACTTGTCAGGCCCCTTGAGCACTTGTTTCAGGTTTCCTAACCTTAACTCCACTGGCCATACAACACCAGTCAAGCAGCACAAATCTTCTGTACATCTGGGGCAAGTGGTTTCATTCATTAATCCGGCTACGGGATTATGAGAATCTCAGAGAAGGCATTAATTTCAGTTTTCCAAATTCTTTTCCATACACCCACAGTAAACAGCCTGTTCAATGTTCTTTGCAAGTTTCCCTGTGTTAGGAGACAAAATGCACAATTTCAAATCTTTGCCATCACAGAGAGCATATTCTCACCATAACCCAACATGCAGCTGATTTTTTGACTATAGTTTAAATCAGATTGCAATTGTGTAATCGGTATTTCATCAGGGCAAGCTGCCAGGGACAGAGAACATGTAAATCCCAAAAATACCTCTGTTCTGATAAAAAACTGTCCAGATCTAATCCACAGAGATATCAGCTGACAGTGGCCCCTCCCAGATGCAAGCACTGACAGATATGACACAACCTTCTGCATTCTAGGGACTGTCATTTCCACTGAGATGTTAATCACATCCTCCCCAACCAGCCTCCTCCACCGAGGGCCAGGCAGATTAGGGGCTCATCCAAGATTCATTAACTCTGGTTCCCTGCATTTTCATAACGAGCTTGCAGTGCCATCCATTCTTTTCAGCCTCCCCCCGCAGTGATCATGGGGATCAATTTGCTAACACAGTGAGTGGGAGTAGCTCTCACCAGCTCCAGGGGGAAGCACAGTCATGTGGGTTTTTCCTGCATCAGGTCCCAAAGGGACTGGCACAAAATTAGAGATTTTTTTTTTTCCCTCTTTTTTTAATGTTAATCTAAACATACAGCATTTGGGTCTCCAGGGACACTAACACTTTGTAGCACAATTCATTTTATCCTGGCCAGCCTGTGCCCACAGCGGTCTGTTCTCCACTGGCATTCAT
The DNA here is from genome assembly GCF_003945595.2 of Pipra filicauda. Taxonomy (NCBI): domain Eukaryota; kingdom Metazoa; phylum Chordata; class Aves; order Passeriformes; family Pipridae; genus Pipra; species Pipra filicauda. The sequence goes on along the minus strand of NW_024103541.1, from coordinate 1,693,433 downwards.
GACAAATCCCCCCAGAGCTTGGCAGGGAAAAAGGTTATTCTCTCATAGAAACAAGAACTCATCTGTGATTCTTCATCTTTATGCTAACTCCCCAAAAGAGATCCAGTTTTTCTAGGAGCTGAGTGGCATCTGATCCACCTGACATCAGTGGGTTCAGGAGTGCTCAGCCTTCTCCTGATGCAACCCCAGAGAACACGTTGTCTTCCTTCTGCTCAACATGCCTTTCTCACAGGACCCTAGGCTCAGTAGCCTAACTGGAGCACATCTTTTGGCTATGACTGAACGCTGAATTAGGCATTTGCTTTCACACCCTCCTCTTCTATCCCCAGCCTGTCTCCTTCCTCCTGGGATCTTGCATAGGATTGTGCCCATCACACAACAACTGAGTCCTGCATCACACACCTGCAAACACCCCATTGCTTCTCTTGTGCAAACAGCAACCCTGAACACAGAAATGGTTTTCCCATAGGCACAAAAAACCACCTCTGGTGGCTTCCAGCTTGTGGCCACCCAGAACCTATGAAGCAGTGCTGAATGTGCTGGGCAGCAGCACAGCATGTGCCCAAACAGCAGGCAATGGCATATGTTAATGCATCCACTGCAATCTCATCTGTGGTGTGTGACAAGGGAAGATGATGTTTCTCCCCCAGCTGATGAGCAGCAGTGCTGGGTATATGCTAGTAGAGGCTTTCCACCACTCCTTCCATCTCCTGTCTTTGCTGTCTGGCATTCAGTCTTTAGATGTCTCCAAGTGCTCCTTAGTGAATAGAGGAGAATGCACTGGTACTCACTGTCAGAGAAATCCATTAGTGCCAGCATTTATTAGCTTTCATAAATCCATGCCAAAAAAAATGCAATCACCTTTTTCATGACCTCCAGCTATGCCTGTGCATAACATGAGAAGATCTAGCCACCCCAGTCCTTTAAGGTCCTTTATGGCTACAAGAGAGGTATATATTCAATTGACTTCAAAGAACGTTTGAGTGCTCAGCAACTTGCATGAGATTGGTTTACAGAAATAATACTTTTCAGAAGCAAAGTGTACATGGCACTTTTTCCTCCATCTCCCATTCAGTTTTACCTCTAACAATAAATCACTAGAGAGTCAACATGGAATACCTTAGCATTGTATTCACCTAGAAATATTTCTTTCCTGTATAAACTCAGATTAATATTAATTCTCTGCAAGATAAAGGCAGCTAGAAATAATTTGATGGAATAAAACCAGTGTTCAGAATTCCTGACACTTCCCATTGTTAACAGACAAATGATCTTATAATGGTAAAGTCAGAGGAATAATTCCTCTCTTATACAAGGTCTGATTGACTAGACATGACAGATGGTGTTTTTATTACTTCCCGTTCTAAAAGAGGCCTCATCTAATACAGCCGAGGCTGTGTTTTGAGTCTTAACCTCTCAGATAAGCAAACCCTGTTTCATCAGGTTAATGGATCCTTACTTGATTGAGGAAGGCAATTTTCCTTAAAGTTATTCTAATCGAGTACTCAGAGCCCAAATTGTCCTGGCTGATTGACTGCCAGCAATGGGTAAATTTCTCTACTAAGGACCATATTTATTTTCAAAGAGGGAAAACAAGTTATTATTACAGAACCAATTCTATCCTGTATTCAATGGCTTCTCAGATACTGACTTTTACTGCAGTCACAGAATTAAAGATAAAAGTAAAGTTAATGCAGCCTTCCTCTCAGTAGTTTTGTTAAATAACAGGAGGGAAGGAAAATTAGAGAGAGATGGCCTGCTGCCTATGGATAGCCCCTCAATTAACTGCCCCTATGATAATAACAGCTGACCCTAATTGGCACAGACCCTTTCAAACAGGCTCACTCCAACCTGTCATGCTGCATCAGCCCCCAAATTGAGTGCTGTCAGCGCAAGTAACTTTGCCACCAGGCTGAGAAGTGACAGAGGACTATCTACCTTCTGAAAGAAAAGCTCTGAAGGAAAACCTGTGCCTGAAGGAAGATCCCTTTAAGTCCCATCTCCTGTATGGCATCTGGCTCCACAAGCAGTTTGGTGCTGCAGCTGCGTGGGAGCACAGTGACAGCCCATATGGAGATAGGGGTCATAGCGCCCTGCTGCCTTGGCTCTTCGCTGACTCCAGTCTCTGCAGGCAGAAACTGTGCCAGCCATGGGGGCTTGTCCAGGCTGCCTAAAGAAGCAGATGAGAGGCCTGACCTCTCCTACTCTCTTCCACCTAACTAAAAGACTGATCCAGCAACTGAGCCCCTGTGAGGACAAGGAGAAAGAGCAACCATCCCAAGGTCGTGAAAAAAAAATCCAGCCACAGAAACAAGAACTGGGCCCACAACTCCTGAAGGATCATTCAGTTAGTGATTTTACTTCTCAATGCACATATTAGCTTTTCATACAGCCTCACAAGCATAATTGGTAGCCCTGATGCCCCATCAGACATTCAATACTGGATTTCCACCTCCAGAAAATCTGACTGCCAGGAGCCTTAGCTGGAGTTTGCAGAGCAGGCAAAGTGATCTACTTAATGCTAAGTTTCCTTTGCCATTTTCAGAGCAGCTGAGCTGTTTTCCTAACAGCTCTGGTGAAGTTATTGATGCCTCTAATGAAACAATCATTATCAATAATTTTTATTTGCCAGCCACCAGATTTTAGGGCTTTGTCAGGCAGAGTATTACACTGTAATATCAAGGCAGGAATCTTTAAAACAGTGGTTATTCTGGAGGCATGATAAAGATACAGATACCAGGTGAAAATGGTGTGTTTGAAACAGAGGCTCCCAAGCCAAAGTCAGGAAGTATGGCTGAGCTCAGGCTCAAGGATCAGAAGATCCTAAGCTTTCTCAAATGTCTCTGTTTCGGGTCCTGTCATGTAGCCTGTCACATTTTAAACACACAGCACACTTTGGGAGAGGCAGCCTTTTAAAATAGTCCTTGAATATCATTGTGGGGTTGATTGAAGACACCTTTGGACTCAAAGCAAGTACCACTGGTAATTGTTCAGACAGGGATCAATAGAGAGGCATAACTTAAAAAACATGTTACTTGTGGAGACAGCCTCAGGGGACGGCCCTGAAACAGCTCCCACCATTAAACAATCCCAAAAGTAGGCATCCATCCTTGTTAATTACAGATGGAAAATAAAACATCAGAGCAGCAGGAGGAAAGGATGAGCTTGACTCTTACTAGGTCTCATCTGTTACATCAGTTCTGTAAATGAGCAGCAGAGAACTTGTCCCTGGGCCTGATGCAAACTTCCATAAATCAGGAACATAAGCAAAATTTCACTCCCATCCAGTTTCCAGTGTCTGGGAATAGCTGACTCCAGCTGCTTTGGAACTGCAAAGTGGCTCCACAGCTATTGGGTAAGCTGCCCCAGTAGGTTCCTCATTGCCTTTATTGAGTGTTGGGTCAGGTGCCATGCACACAAGTGTCTGTGATCAATGAACCCATGATTTGCTAGTTCTGCCCAAGGACTTATTCACAGTTAATGCAAACCAACTTCATTCATGAAACTGGCTGGAAATCTCATCAAAACAGGCTTTGCACAGAGATTTCTGACACTTTTGCATCCTGCACTGGCTGAAAATAGAGCAACAAAAGACATCAGCCTCCTCTGAGTTATTTTGTCAGATCTGAAGATGGGTAATTAATTCACCAAAAAAAAAAAAAAAAAGTAGCTTGCTCATTTTCTGCCTTTTGCTCCCTCCCCCCCCCCCCCCCAAACAGCCATGCTTTTTCCTTAGGTTTGTATGTTTTTCAGAACAATTTGTCAAGAAGTTTCTGCAAACAATTTCAGGTAATTAACAGCACTAGTGATCTGCAATATATGCAAGCACAACAGGACACATAGGGTTACATGATATACTTCCCAGTTTTTCACCTGGATGAGCATACATACTAGTAACAGGTTTGCAATACAGGTTTGCACAACTCTCACTCTGAAGCTCTTTCATGGATATTTTGGATACTTGCCTCAAAAAGCCCACTCCCACAAACATTCCACACGCAATGTCTGTCTGTTCAAGCACTCCCAGCCAGGGAATGCGGAAAGAACAGGAATACAATCAAAGCACATTACTTACGGAAATCTCTGCAGCGGGTCTTAAACAAAGGTGTCAGTGGAGTGTCCCCAGATGGAGGGATTTCCATTAAGAAAGCAGTGGAATGGTCCAGTACAAAAGAAGAGCACTATGAACTGTTTAAACTTCAGGATGTGTCCGAGATAAATGTAGGGTACGAATATAAGGTTATTTCTTCTTGTACCCACAAGCAGCACTTGTACTCCATGGTAACATACAGAGAACAAATGGCAAAACAACACTTGGCCTCACAGTAACATTGTTCTGTTTGCTGTCCCTGAAGACTTTCAGTTAATCTTTATCTGTGGGTTTGGCCAGAGAAATGTACTGGTGAAACTCCCCTCTCTGATTTCTCTGTGCAAACTTAAAGCTTCTTGGAGGATTCATTAACTCTTTACTTCATTTGTTTCAGGGTTGTCTTCTGTATTTTCTGTACCACTCAGCGGCTTTGTAAGTGTAGAGTTATCGGTGAGGTCTTTTCCCAACTTGCCCACATTCCAGAGCAGGGCTCCTGAAGAAACAGCTGGTCCTACAGGGAAGATAGATAGCTAAAACAAGTACATTGTTGGAGCTAGCTTGACCAGAGACCTGGTCTCTCTCAGACCTAGATCTTCCTCCTTTTCTCACATTCCCTGTTGGGGAATGGAAAACAACTCAAAGGATTTGGCTATATCAAGCCAACTTACCAAAAGCGATCAGCATCAGAATTGATGCCACATGTTTTGAAGAATTCATATTCAGCTTAATGCCTAAAATTAGATTTAGGCTTTGGTGAATGGCAAGCAGTGGGGAAAACTCACTGCGCTGACTATTCAGCTTCTCCAATAAGCCAGTCTGCCTGTGAGTGCTGAACATTTCCCAGGCACCCCCACTTTCTACACATACAAGAATCACTTTGCTACTCAAGTGCAGCTTGTAGCAAAGTAGGAGAAAGACAGGCAGGTAGAGATGTGTTACTAAGACAAAATAACCTTGAGTTCTTTAACTGTCTGAGAAACAAAAGAAGCTTTCCCTTTCTTCAGCCTTGACTTCATGATCTACTGTACAACTGAAATTTGCTACTCCTGAGAGTTGGTATGCTGCAGAAGGACAGAGCTTGGCACAGGTGGCTGGCTGGCCATCCACCCAAGCACTCCATGCCCCTATCCCCACAGCACCCAAACACCTCAAAGGCACCAGCAGCTTCCCCCTGGTTTAGGCAGGGCTCTAGAGAGTGCAATTATTTCAGTCCAAATGCTCAGGTTGCTAAACCACCTGCAGCATGTTAGTTGTGAAATAAGAATGATTGATGAGCAGCATACTAATCATTTTAGAGAAGATAAACCAGACCTTCAAGATGCTTGTGACAGAATAATTCAGAGGACATGATAAAATGCCACTGCATCCCTTGAGATTAAGAAACCTGATGTTCCTGTCACCTAGGCTCTGCATTTCCCATAGAGCCAAACCTGCAGTAAAATGGTTTGATAGGAATAATCTCCTCCTTGGGCATTTGCAGGACTGCACTGGAGTGAGGACACTCACTGTGTGAGGGTCCCAGACCTCATGCCCAGGGAACCCAGCTCATTCCCATGGTGAGGACCCTGTAAACCCTTGGGGTCTGGTGGCTTCCAGGCTCCCTGGCATAGAGGCAGGAGCCTGAAAGTCCCAAACCAAGCTTGTCATTTCCATTGCTGCTTCTGGCAGGGAATCACAGACTTCTGGGATCTTCTACTCACTTGGACAGGCCCAAGTCTGCTGCTTCCCTTCAGACTGCAGTAACTAGCTTTAAAGCCACATATGCTGAGTTATGGATATGGAACCCTCCTCATAAAGAGCGGACAGAGAAAATCAAGGCAGGAATTCAGGCACTGATGGCTGCGAGGTCACCAAGGAGAGGAAGGAAGAGAAGAGATACAACATGAAGGGAGCTCAATTTGCCACAAAAACCATAGACAGTGATATAAAAAGCTTCATAAAATATTCCTTTTGCCTCAGAGTTCACTCATAGGAAGAAATCTGTCAAGGCAAACAGGCCCCAAGGAAACACCACCCGGGAAATGTTCAGGCAGTTCTGCCCAGTCCCCTCAGAACATTATCAACCAAAGTATTGTCCAGCCCTGTTTTCACTGACCTGATGTATCAAAGAGGTCAAGGCTCTTTTCAACCAGCAGCCCTTGGTATGTGGAGCAGCTCCAGCTCATCACATCTGTCTGCCTCTACTGCTCCATCCCTATGGGATTTCAGAATAGCTGCTTTGACCAGAGTCAGTAAAAGCAAATAAATCTTTGTTTTTAAAAAGAGCTGTGTAGGAAACTCGCCATGTGTAACTCCAGAATAAACAGGAGACCATAGAAAAATTGTGTCTGGTGGTTGCCACACTGATATAAACCCGGGGAATGAATCACATGGGGCAACCAAGGAAGGAAAAAATTACCATAACTGAGTCTGAAGAGAGGAGACCTTGCTGAGACACTGCAGTAGGAATGAGGGTGAGAGGGATCTAGCTACAAGCTTGAGTAGTGAATGTCAGGCCAAGGACACTGCCTCTTGACTTGTTTGGAGGTAGAATCACTACCAGGTGCTCTCATGTCTCTCTGTTGTACCCCAGTGCTACCCACAGCCAGGGAGACAAGCAGGAACCAGGTCACCCAACCTGTCCCCATGACAGCAAAGAAACAGGGATTGACACCTAGGCACAAACACCTTCCTCAAGCCCCTCACATCATCAGGGTGGAAGATGGATCATTACTAATAAAAACAGAATGTTTTGCTTTCAAAATGATCTCAGAGAGTCAACGTCTGCTGGAGCAAAAAGCCTATTTCATGAGAATTTAGCAGGGGAATAATTTAATGGAGCTCAGATAAAAGGTAGTCACCTGGAACTCAGATTTAGAAGAAATTGCTTTTTTTTCTGAATTACTGGTTTGGAGGATAAATAAGGAATATTTATCCGATTTCACTTTTCTCACACATTTTCCCTGATGGGTGCACTAATGAACTCCAAACTGTATGAGGAAGTGCTTTCAGTCCATCCCCCCACCTCCCAAGTTGCAAATTCTTTATTAAAAACTAATGATTCTCTTTCTGAAAATTAGCATCTGCAAATCTGGGGGCAACTTCGACCCTGGAATAAAAAGGAACAATTAATTCCCTTTGCCCTGATTGGGAGTTCCTCCTTCTCACAGAAATCCCAAGGGCCTCTTACATTGACTGTCTTGATTAAAGATGGATTTAGCTTTAATTGAGTAATTGCTGTGGTTTGTTATCACTGGTTATGGCAGAGGTTTCCTCTGCTGTATCTTGGTCAGGCAGGGTTGTTGTCTTTGCACCTCTGTTCAACCTTCCTCAGTCTGAACTGTTCGAACAATTACAGGCATCATTTATCATCAAAATACACATGAATATGTATACATCCAGACAGTTTAATATGCCAGCATGGGAGGAGGCAGGTCACACACCAGGATGACATTGTGGCACAGCATACATAAGGAGGAGCCTGTAGGACCAGATCCACAGATGTGAGTGTAACTCCACTGATTTCAGTGGGTTGTCACCACTGAGACAGTTTTGTGTGCTAAGGACACAGAGCTGGAGCAAAGTCTAGTTAAAAAACAAGACATGCTCCATGGAGTGGAGAGATTTACTCTGCTACTAAGTTGTTAGGTGACTTCTACCTTGTGCCTCATGTTATCACTCAAGTAGCTAGAAGACCTAGTAGGAGGGGAGACCTAGCTGAGGGTAAAGCTCAGAAACATATATTTTCTTAAAGCCATTTAGAGGGATTTTGAATCAGCTGCCAGTGAATGAGAAGTTAATGTCTCTGCTTGCAGTTAGGACTGTAAAACATGGGTATGTGTATCTCTACTGTCTCGTGATTGAATCATTTCTAGGTGCTTTGTGATGCCTCTTATTGTGATCTCCTGACTCAAATGAAAGACAGAATTACCAGCATCATTTAAAACTGAGCTAGAAGCTAGGAAAAACTAGTTCTGGGGTTAATTTTATATCAAGTGGTGACCTCTTTGCCATCATTTATCACATAAGAGATAAATTCCCTGACTTTGCAGCTGCTCAAAAGCTCCTTCTAATTGAATCAAGCAGATTTACATTATCCCAGCTGACTTTTTTAAAGCAGGAAGTAGGGATTCACTTAAACCAGTGAAAAGCGTGGGCTTACAGTAGAAAGGAATTGAGAAGATTGTTTTCTCTCTGATTGCTTAGACAAAGTTTCACCATTATTCAAATATGTCATTTCAAGGATTTTAGTTCTTGAAGATAAAAAAAAAATCTGCAAACACATCATAAAGGCTTACAACTGAAATAAAACACGTCAAAAACATTTTGACTGACTCAAGCCATGTTTTCCATGTTTTCACTCTTTTCAAAATACAGGCAGCTTTTTCTGAGAAGATTTTCTAAATCTCAAACATTATGGTGAGGGGGGAAATGTCCATCTCTGAGTTACTAAGACCATCACATTCCCAGATCTTCTAGAGACAGAGACAACTGCATTGTCAGTGCACTCTTCTTCTACTTCTCCACCTTGCTAATGGTGCACTGGCCTGGACAAAGCACATGCAGTGAGGCAGGTTATTGCCAGTGAGTGGCAATACAGGTTTGCACTGCCTTGGCTGCTTCCTCAGCGAATGTGGTCCATTTACCAGTCAGCCAAGGACAATCTCTGGGGTTGTGCTGCTGTTAAGGAAGAGCAGTGTGAAAAGCATGGCCACTTGCCACCTGCATAGGCCAGATCTGCCCTACCTGTCCACCCCATCCAGCCCTCCCTTGCTGAGGCAGACTTTCAGATACCTCAGCTATGTGCTTCCTGCCAAAGCCACTGAATCTGAAACCACGTGCACCCAAAAAGCCATCTATGTGACAGAAATGTCTGCTAGACACTGTGGATTCAGGTAGTTTTAAATGGGGAAGAAGCCTGACTCATTCTAGCTCAAAGGCAACCATGTCAGGGCAGAGCCATTGGTTACAGTGACTCACTTCAGCTCTACAATCATGTTACGGGAGTACTCAGTTCCTTGCTCTTTACAAGAGATCCCAGTGGTGCAGAGATTTGCCAGATGCTGGTCAGGCCCATTCACGCAGAACAGACAACTCTTGCCACGCCAATGAAAGCTGTGGCAGATGCCCTGGGTGGCTGCCTGAGGGACTTGGCGTGGATGTGCAAGCCAATGAAGGGCAGCAGGTCTGCCCAAATGGCAGGATGGCCAAACATAGCTTAGACAGCACAGCAAGCAGCTCCTCTTCTCCACCACAGGCTGGATGGATGGCCTGGAGAGAGGCAAGTCTGCATCACTCAACATCTTCCTGTAGGACAAGTCACAAAGGGCTTTCTTAGGCAAGAGTCACTGAGGGCAACAGGCTCACTCTCTGCTTAAAGGCTAAGGAAAGAGCTTTGGGACCACTGGCTTGGACTAGCCAGTGAAAGCAGACTATGTATGTGGTACCTTTTGCTCTATTTTTGGCCCCTGCCCCATCCTGGCAGGCAGCGACGATGGAAATAATTTGACATGTAGATGAACCAAGGTGAGCCAGAAACAGGAAGGCAAAGAAAGCCAACCCCAAGACAAAGGATGGGCTTACACAGAGCACCAGAGCCAAGCACCTGCCCCAAAGGATATGACAGGAAAGGTCACAACCCAGCACTGGGTTGTTCCTGAAATAAATATTATTTGGCTTCAGGACACACAACAGAACCTCCTGTCAATGAACCTTTCACTTCCAGCATGCAGCTGGAGAGTGCTTGTCCTCTGTAAGACCTCAAATCTCAGAACTATGAGTTCACCTTAAATGAGTTCTACCTTAAATATATACAACACTCAAACAATATCCACTCTTGGATTATTAGAAGAGCCTTCGGTTCTTCTAACACCTTAAGAGAGAGCACAGAGGAGAAAAGTTGCACACACTTTCTCAAAGGGTACTTTTACTGATAACCTTCAGGAAACAAGAGATATTAGCAAAAGTTTAAAGGGTAACATACTACCAAAACAAGCATTCCACAAAGCACATGCCAACAGATACAACATAGCAAAATCCAACCCATTTGGTCTCAAGTTACCCAAAACGTTAAGAAAGGAGATTAAGAGAAGGAGCAAAGACAGAGAAAGATAAAATTACATAGCTACCATCCGAGAGTCCTGTGAAGTCCCAGTTTCCCACGTGGTGGGGCTGAGCCAAAGATGGCAGCCACGTGTGGCTGCTTTTATACCTCTGGGCCAGGTGAGGGGGCGGAGCTCCTGCTGTTCCAGCCAATCAGAGACTGGACTGGGCTCCAGGGGCCCTTGACTGACAGCTGGTCCAGGGCTGCCTCAGGAGCCTCGCAGGGGCTGCTGTGAGGGACAGGGCATCGCCTCCCTGGGATTCAAACTGTCCCTCCCCACCCCACACACACACCTGAGCTGGTCCAACCCAGTAACAAATATAATAATCCAGTGTCTCACATCCTCCGAGTCACTCCAGATCCATGGCGAGGGCTATCACTGTCAGCCGACAGATGGATTTGCCTCTCCGTTCAGTATTGCTCCATGGACTCTCGATCCCTGGTGTTTTTCCCTTTCCATCAGCTGTGGGAGTCTCCGTGCTCATTCTGGCCCTGATGGGTAAGGTAATCAGCTCTGTGTTTCCCCCCGGTAACAAAATACATTTCCACTGCCTCTCAGCAACAATCCAGCAGCCCACCTACAATGAGTTACTGATTCCATTCCGGTTCCCAAGAAAAAAGCAAGCAGATATCAAAGCCATGCCCATCTGTCATTGACTGCAGAAAATACGAGGTAGCAGTCCCTGGAGTCACAGCTCTCCAGGACAAAGCAAACCAGGCTGCTACAGCCATCCTACCATTGCTGGGAGAACCATTTGACTGAGCAACTCATGAAGGTGCAGCCCCTGCCCAGGGAAATGGGTGATTCTGCACATTTGATGAGGCCTCAGAAACCAGATCATGGCTGAGTTCATCCCTGTTGGTTGCAAAGGAGGCTGTTTCTACCAAAGGAGGCTGTTTCTATTGTAGGATCTGAACTTGCACTATTAAGAACTGATTTATGAGGAATCTTCTGGACTGCAAACATACAATGCTTAACATTTAAAATGTCTGGGACATCATCACATAGCCATCTCTTGAAACACTCTCACAGCCCTTCAGGCAAGGAGCAGTCAACCTGAACTGACTTATTGTCATCTTGCTAGTCATAAAAAAAAGAGAGGACCAGAGATAAAAAGGCCAACAGTAATGTAATGCATGTCACCACCTTCAGTCATATTGCACTGAATCTGGCACCACCATTTCTCTTCTTTTGCTTGAAAATTCAAACAGTAGCACTTTGCAACCAAACTTCATGAGAGTTTACAAAACAGCAGGCAGATGGAAGGGTGGTTTGAAAGGCTTCAGAAGGGAAAACACGGGGCAGTGACTCCTTTTGGAGATGAGTCATCCTCAGGACCTCAGCATTTTCCGCTGTGCAGCCACACACACGGAACAGCTGTCCCTAGTCAGGTGGGAGTAACACACTGTGTGTAGCATTCAAACTGATTTAGAGTGGTATTGTTTTAGAAGAGGACAGCAAGGGACTATCCAGACATTAAAGAAGCAGAAAGGATCATAATTAACATGTCTCTCTAGTTATTCAGCTGAAAAGATTCTCTTGGATCCAACAGGAATTGCACTCCTGATATAAGGAAAGTGGTGATCCTCAGATCAACCACAAGCATAAATCCATCTAGAGTTTCCAGAGAGAAGCATAATGGGCATCCTGTGACTGACCCAGCTCCTTTGGCTGGACCTAGAAAAGAGGAAAAACAAAAGCTCCACCTTGGAAGCAATGCAAGTGTGAGCAGCCACCATGTTGCTTGTCTGAGCTTGGAAATAGAGTCATGTGGAGCAACAAGCACTTCCATGCCATGAGGACTCATGAAATTTTAGCCTAGAAATATCTCAGTGATTTATTTCAACTTTTCAAAGCAACACTGTCAAGAAAATGGAAAAATAAAACTAGCTGCCCTACATTTTTGGTACTGCTGGAGAGCATCAAACCCAGAGCTTTGTAGAGTTGCTCCTCTCTGCACAGTGTTTGTCACAAAGGTACAAAGCCATTTTCCTGGTCTCCCTCACTTCTGCTATACCTGGTCATAACAGAAGGCAAAGCAAAACTGAAGGACAAGGCACAGCTGAGGGAGCCTGGGTCTGACACAGGAGCAAGTCCTCAACCTCACACAAGAGGAGTCCTTTTCAGACACCATTCAACTACCGGATGTGCCTCATAAAGCAGAAATTTTTCCCCACCATTCTCCCTCCCAAATTCCCTAACACATCCATACAGAAAACACCCTGCCACACTTTGAACACCCCCCAGTCAAGTTTTTCTTTTTCAGCTGCTTGTCAGCCCCAACAGAGCAGAGTTGCCCATTTACAGAACTCAGCACTCTAATCCACTGACACATTTTACAGGATTGTCTATTTCTTATCATCATAACCTATTTTAAGTAATCTTCCTGATGTTCAGTTCATTCATCTGCTTGCCTAAGGAAATATAAAAATTTACACCTATTGTAAAAGCATGAATAAAAGCTGATTGGGGAAAGTAAAGACAATAATGTGCCCATAATACTAATAAGCTCACTTGCACTGCATTTCTCTTTAAAGGAAGATTTGTTTGATTATCAACAGGGTGTTGATTTAGATTGCTGCTAAAATTACCACTGTAAAAGTAAACCCACTTTTATTGCATTAGTACAGAGAACATTTAATGTACTGTTTAAACTTTTATGTCTGTTGCTGAAGATGATCAATCTCTTAATTATCAAAAGGGTTCTGTGGCAAGAGATAACATATTTATTGCACTTGGGATATTTTTTGAAGATGTTAAAATTTACAAAATAAAAATCAACAAAACCTTTTTAAAATATAAATCAGCAAAATTGGTAGCAAAACCAGGTAGAGAATTTGTGCCATTCTTAGATCAGGCTTTTTGAGAAGGCAAAGTGAGGGCAATGCTCTAGGACTTAGAAGATTCACATTAACTTTCCAGTTTTGAACAGACTTGTGTGACTGCAGCTATCTTTTGGGTTTGGGGAATGTTTTTTTTCGCAGTGATGCTGTGCATTTTTTTCCAAATATAACAGTGAGAGGAAGAACTACATCCCCTACTAAGAACCTGTCACCACCTTCAGTGGTAGGCATATGCATTTCGGTTACTCTTTACACAGTTCTCTGGTGACCTGATACTTGAGATGTAGAGCACAAGTTTTCTTTGGCAGCAATGTCACCCTCCTCACACTCATACATGTCTAATCTCAATTCTGTAATGGGTAATCACTAACAGCAAAGAAGTAGCTCACATGTGGATGTACAGGAGGAAGAAGTTTGTGTGCATTCTGCGTGGGGTTTGCTGTGTACACAGTATCCCAAGAAATAAAACTGGAAGAAAACATTTTATATGAGCAAGCAGATAGTTGTTTGGATCTCCCAGTGTCCAGGTGCCATCAGTTTCTGCTAAATGGAGAACATTAAAACCGGAAATTAATCTAGAAATATTCTTCCTTTGGCTTCAGCTCACCCAGCACTGGTTCACTTCTTGCTCAGTGTTCAAACTGCTCCACAAGGAGAGCAAGATCCATTCACTCTGGCCACTTTGAACACTGACTGTGGAACTGTTTCTCTCTTATTCAGCTAAGATGAGAGTGGCTGGACTCTGGGCTTTTCAGTCCCACAGAGCTCACAGTCAGCTCAGCTGCAGCTCCTCTCCAGAGCTATACCCTGTGGTCAGCAAGGGATGGATGTTGGCAGCAGGGCTACAGGGCAACATGAAAAATATCACTTGCACTCCCTTTTGCGAATCATTAACAGAAAACACATTCACAGATGAAAAGCGCATTTAGCTGAAGAGCATTTAATCAGTCAAAAAGTCACCTGAATGCACTGATGGGGAGGGCTTTCAAGAACACTCAGGATCCAGTTCTTTTCAGTACAGCTTTGTTAAGAGATTTGCATAGATTTGCTTTCCATCTGGGTGATGTTGCCATGTGGGAGCATTGGTCTGACTGACTGATGACCCTGCTGGTGCACGCTGGGTGGGAAGGCTGCATGTTTGGAATGGGCAGTCCTTCAGACTGCCATTACAGACTGATTAGATTGTCTGAGAGAAACTCATTGGCTAAAACATTTCCAAAAAAGTGAGATCATACAGACTTAGTGACTGACCAGAAAGATTTCTAAGATAGCTCCCTCACTAAAGTAACAGAACCACCAGCAGACAAACTATATGGAAGAGAGAAAATCCTGTAATTCAGCCTACTTCAGTGCATGAGAGATGGAACACAAGAGGAAAATCAGGTTGTTAAGGTAACAAAGCAGCACCTTGGTTTCAGTTCTCAGCTGTGTCTTATCTTCCTGTTATGATCTTGGGCAAATGACTTGACCTCCCATAACTTCAGTGCCTCAGTTTTGGAAGGTTCTGCTGCCTTGATTACTTGGCTTTTAAACAACTTGAGTGAGCATCTCTTTGTGAGGGTTTGTACAGTACCTAACACATGCTCTCTGTGGCTGTTTTGAGGAGGGAAGCTCCATCCTTTATGTACCATTGTAAACAGCACTAACTAATAAGCACTGGAAGTTTTTCGCTGCATCTGTATAGTTCAAGAGGGGTTTTCTCATTCCCAGGCCACAGAAATGAGCAGAACAGACTGAATTCCTCATGCCTTCATCAAAGGGCTTCAGATGGGACATTGGCTGTCTGGGGGTTAAAGGTTTTCAACAATCCTTCGAAGGCACTGGCATTGCCTGTGGAGACTTCAGCCCGAACAAAAGAGCAAAGACCCTCCAGGTCTTTTGGGACTTAGAGCAAAAGAAATCTTCCTTTGAATTGAGGAAATCTTTAAAGAAGGGACTTCAGACCTATAGTGATAAAGGAAATAAAAACCATCTACACTGACAGCTAGGAGCAAACAGGCACAAAGGACTTTGAAAAACAACCAGCCTTTCATCTTCAATAGCAGCTCAACATCTCTGCACCAGCTGCTCGGTAAACAGTATAGCAAGGGAAAGAAAATCATTGGCACCAAATGCATTAAACATGGCAGTGTCTTCAGATGACATATTTTGTAAACTTCCTCCTTACAAGTTATGCCATTTCTTAAATCTAAAGGATTACCTGCTATATAGCAGCAGAGTTGTTTTTCCAGGCAGCTGGGCAGCTTCATTACCCTTGATTCTTGCTGAGTTTCCCATAATGCAGGTAGGCAGTTTGGCTAGGATGAAATGTCCAGTGACTGGGGTTCACCTCCTGTCTCTGCTTTACATTTTCTGAGGGACCTTCAGCAAAACACTTCACCTGTGTGACAAGTTTTCACCTGGAAAAGGAAAGGAGTTCTTTTGTCTTAAAGTAGTCAGCCCTTTATAACAATCATTAGCAACCTTTTATTGACTGTGGATCCATAAGAACTTTTTCAGGAGGCAGGTAGACTTGAATTTGACAACAGACTTTTCTCAGCTCTGGACCACATAGGAATAGTCCAGGGGCACCCAAAAACATGCATATAACAGGCTGACTTTATTCCAAGGCGTAAGATCCTAAACATCAAATAAGCTATATTTGGTGTGATTTAATTTAATTCAGTCATCTTATGTGAAATATGAACCACTATAAGCAAGGGGTTAAAAGAAAGCACTTAAAATCACCATACCGTATTTTGGGTGCTGAAACAGCTAAACACACTCAGCATCAACATAGGTGTATTGCAGGGATTGCATCCTCTAAGTGACTTGATTCTTGTGATGTATTAATACTGCAGTGACATTTTCTCTAACTTCCAATTTCGTTTATATTAGAAAAACTATATTAGAAATATAGAAGAAGCACATCCAATCATCACTTCTAATGCCTCTAGTAAGGCATGACAACACCCCCCCCCCTTCCCCCTTTCCCTTCATGCAGAAATCTATTGGAATTCTGGTCACTTAAACTTCCTAAACGTCATTTTGCTAACAGAAGAATAAGAATGCCAGACATTTACAGAGCGCACCAAGGCTTACCAGTAACATGATAACACATACGTGCTGCTCAAAAACCACTACAGGCTCTTTAAGTAGCTGCCTGGATTTGCAGGCAAGCTGCTGAAGATTGTTCCTGCAGGTTCTCGAGGTTCACTCTGCTGATAGTAACCCAGAGTCATAATCAACAGTGAACAAATCCCACTGAACACCTGACACCCACAGGCACCGAGCCCTAAAAAGCCCCATTGCGTAGGTCACAGCCCCCTCTCACCTGGCACGTGACAGTCCCATGAAAGGCACCTAACACTGCTCAGTGGGGAGTGTCTGGGGCTCACATTTGTCCCTTGGTCTTTGCCAAGGTGTCATCCAAAGATTTCCTCAACAGGAAGCCTTAGCCAGCTCCTCCACTTCTAGCTAACTGACTGTTGCTAGGCCAGATGCTTTCCCCTCCATCAAGCATGGATAGGAGGCTTCTCAGGACTGGCTTGAGAAGAGCACAGCTGTCTTAGTGTGCTAAAATAGGCACTTTAATTTGTTCTCCCCACTTTGACCAGTGAAATAACATATGGGTTACTGCTCTCTTCTTTAATTTGCTGCAAAGCAGCCCCAGGGTTTCAGGAGATAGCATTTGGTGATTACACTTGTAAGGATCCTGAACACTCATCCAGCTGATGTCTGCACACTCACTAACCACTCCAGTGTGAGGAACAGCAGCACTACATCCCACATGTTCCCAGGTCTGCACCTCATGTCTTAGAGCAGGTAACACTGATGGCTAAATCCTACATACTACACTGCAGAGCAATTTTGCTGGCAAAATCCTTTAGCAGCTTAGTTGCTATTTAATACCTGGGAGGCAAGGGCAGAGTTTGCTGCCACTCAGTTTAGCATTAAAAATCTTATCTTATTCCCTCAAAGGTGACTCACAAAGCAAGTATAGCCCTTGGAAAGCCAGTGTTTTACCAACCTTGCTGTGGTGGGTCCTTACAACTCGACTTGAAGAGGCATGACATCTTAAAATGGGGACCACAGACTGACTGGTATAGAGCTAAGCTTAAAAAGCCCTTGGTGCTGTTTGGCACCTGGTGGGATCTGCCTTCCTGTTTTAAGGTAACGGTATTAAGAGGTGTCATCATGTGGCCAGAGACAGCCACTAGTTTCATGACAAAGACAAATATCCTTCTGCCTTGGTCTCAAAACCAACCTGCTTTCACTGTCTGAGAGCAGCAGCCCCTCAGGCAGTGACAGCCAAAATGACACAAACATCCTTCCTCACCTCCTCCCTCCCCTTGGTATTATTATCCCAATATAAAAAAAGGGGAAACTGAGGCAGAGAGCAAGGTGACAACTTGTCCAAGGCTGCTCAGGGCATTGCAGACAGTCAGGAGGCTACATGAACTGCTGCTCTGGACATCATCTGTTCACTGCAGCAGCCTCAGGAAGCCGAGCTCTGTGGCTGGGAGGATGCTTTTTTGGGTACATACATAAGGCCTGAAGATGACCAGGGTGAACAGACCCTGATCTGCAGCAGGATTAAGGATCCCTGTCAGAGCCTGGCTTTCCCAGGGGCAGTCAGCAGGAGCAGTTTTGCTCACCATTGCCTTGCAGTCCCCTTCCCCCAGCCAGGCAGAAGAGGGGGAGGTCTCTTCCCTGCTTCCCCAGCACAGCCTCCTTCTGACCACGGCACAACTGACCCCAATTCAAGCTGCTGACACTTATGTTCAGGGTGTTTCAGAGCTTCATTATTTGTGAATGCCTTTTTGTGCAGCACCATTGGCACTAGCACAGCCTGTTCCCAGCCTGTTCCAGCAGCTCCCCAATGACTGAGGTGACAGGCTCAAAACAAGACATGGGTTCTGAACAGGTCCTCAATGGGGTCAGTCAGAGACAGCAAACATCCTGGTGGATCTTCCTCCATTTCCAGCTTCCCCTCCTTGTACACCTCCATGCACACAACCTTCAGTTGCTGCTCTCCAAGAGCTCAGCGAAGAGCTGCTTGGTTAAAAATACACATAAACATTTTTAAATCCTCAGCAGCAGGACGGGTATCGACAAACTGCATGGCACTGGGAGAAAGGCAGCAGAAATGACTGGGAGGCTTCTGGGATTGATTTATGAGGATCAGATTAAAACATACTAAACATCTATATCCCCACTAAATAGTGAGCCTGCCAGGCTCAGGGCAGGAAACTGGCTGCATTATCAGGGAGATAAATGCTGTGAGGGACAATCCAGAATATCTGCAGTTACTGTGAGAATCCTATATTTAAGAAAGGGAGGCTTCTTCTGCGGGGTTGCTGCATAAACTTTCAGCCAGGGAATAGTACCTGAAATGCTCATTGCTTTCTCCACATCCAACCCATAGATGCTGCCAGGCTCAAGTTAGGGAAGAGGCCAAGGTATGTCCTCAATCACCTTCTCATCACAGAGATCAGGTGGTAAAATGGTGGGATAGAAAATAAAAACAAAATAACTGAAAAAAGAACAGCATTGCCAGAATAGATGTGTGTCCACACCTCCCACTGCGGCCAGAGATGCTCAGGGAAAAATGCAGCAACAAAGCAAGTGGCACAATCCCAAATACTCCTCCAGCTCTTCCATCATCTGAGTTTGTAGTTCAGGTGTTGCTGTTCCAGAGGAAATTAATGACAAAGAGAACCTCAGGTGGGAGATCAGAGCAGAGCAAAGTCTCCTGAGAGCTGAAAACCAGCAAAAGCATGCCAGATGAGTGGCAAAGCCTTGGAAGAACGCATCTCTGTAGAAGAAACGTTATCTGTTCAAAGAAAAACAGCTGTGACCTGTACGACAAGCCTTAGTGGGCATGGACAAGTTACGATATTTTTCTTAAGGGTATTTCACATTTGAAATGATACCAAAGCTGTCAGGCATGCTTTTCCTATCCCACATCATTTGGAGAATTCCCTCTTAGTAAGCATGGCTGGGAGTTATGATACATGAGCCATTTTGCACAGTATCTGCTTTCTGCAGGGTCTCATCCAGGGCAGTGGCTCCAACAAGCAGAGTCTGCATTTTGACAGGGCTATTCTGCTCCTGCACACCGACACGGCCGTAATCCAGCTCTGCCGCCTTTCTGTCAAACCCTCCTTGTATCTGCAGGCACAGCACTGCTCCCAGACCTCTATTTACAAGTCATACCTTCTTCACTGCCAGAAGGGGAATTACTTTTTACCAACAACAATAAACACCATTTACTGAATACTGAATACAGTTATCAATGCTGGCTAGCCTTGGCTGCTCAGGAATAAAGACAAGGAGCTTTCATCTACTCAAGTAGGAGGTTCAGTCCTGACTAGGCTGTTGAGAGGGGACAAAGCTAGAAAGCATCCTCAGAAATATCCACAATCAGCTGAGCTTGTTCTTGCTGTCAAAGGCTAAATTTCCCTATTTATGATGTTCAACATGAATGTCTTATTTTTCTATGGAGTGGAACATTTGAATTTCTCTATTACAATTTTACAAGTAACCTTCTGTGTCAGTCAATGGAAAACTATTAAAAAATAGCTGAGTCAAAATCAGGCAAAAATAATACAGGCCAAAGCCCCCCAAAAACAGCCTATATCATTGCTACAGGAAAAATCAGACTTGTATTACAAAATACCACAGGTTTTTAATTTCCTCCTGACAGTGTTAACAAATCTGTACAGTTGTCCTGCTGGTAAGGATCTGGAGGGAATTGCAGCTAAGCAGGCACGTACCAATTCTGCTGTCATGGGACGTGGGTGATGAGACATAGAAGTGCCTGAAAGCAGCCCACAGCTTAACATTCTAAAGCACCATAAATCCAAAGAAGAAACTGCTGCCTTCATTATCCTCAAATAATTGAGGCAGAAGACCATTTAAACAGTACTGGAGAGGCTGCAAAGTTTAGCCTTGAAATATCAGCAACAAAGCCTGTCTCACCCCCTCCTGACGCTAACAGCCCCTCTAACAGATGCTCTCACTAGTAAGCACTGAAATGACAGACTAGTGTAAAGAGACATGTAGGATCAGACACAAACCTGGGGACAACTGCAGTCCCAGGACTGTCCCTCTCTTTTGCCACCACAAGTTCCAGCACAGAGAAACCACATCACCCATACAACAAGTAGTGAAAAGCAATCTGATGAGTGCTACCCCAAAAAAACCACAGGAGTGAGGGATGTTTCTTCCTGATCCCAAATGGGTCCCGAGTGACCTTCAAAACCAAACCAGAGCAGGGTAAAGGAACTGAGTCCCATGACCATTGCAAGATGGACAAACAGATTCTTGTTGCCAGTGCTGATGCCACATCTCATGCAGTTCATGCAATGTCATGAGAAACCCCTTGTTCTTCTTTCATCATTTTCCCTTGCTTCCCTTTCCTCTTCTATGCCTATGGCTATTACATAGGATCTAACTATTTTCCAGTTTAGTTGCTTTCAACCCATTTCTTCTTTCACTCTAATATCCCCAGCTGTACAATCAGAAATGAGAAAAGGAAGACCACAAGGACCTGGATTAGTCGTGGCCACATTATTGCTGTGCTGTCACTCTCCATGGGATGACTTTTCAGTGCATTAGAGACATTTCGGAATTAAAGCTAGAGTTTAAGACCAAAGACTTCTACATACTCCATTTTATTGGCAAAAAAACCACAGCCCACAATGCCAAGGGAATGAAATATGGTCTTTTTTCTCCAGGCTGGCATTTCCTTCTTACTTCAGTTGCTTTTTTTGTTTGTTTTTCACTTTCTTTACCACTGAACTTGTCCACCCTGCACGTGCACTGGACTGAGCAGACCCATCCTGCAGTCAATCACAGTGAGTCACTCAATTCAAAAGGTAAAGGGTTAGGCCCACAATACAGTTCAGGAATGAGTAAATACTGCTCTGAAGGGGTTTGTATTTGGGCACAGGTAAGTGTTTGTCTTATCAGAAAGCTGCTTTAAGTCATTGTTTTCAGCTAAATAAACTAAAGGGCACAGCAAGGTATGGACATGCTGAAGAGCAGGAAATCTCCAGCACATAAACAGTGGCCAGCACACAAAATCACGATAACTCATTGAAGTGCTTAGACCTTGACATCTGAAAATAACTATATCATTATACTTTATTGTTTAGAGGTCTTGAGTGCTCTGTCTGCAAAGACAACCCGTTTAATCTGATCATTTCTCATGGGTAAGGCTCAATGCCCAGGTTCTGGACCAAGACATCCTTCATGAAAAGGGAGGGAAGTGTTTTATACCCTCCTCCATAAAACACCACACAGGGCACAGACACAAATACCCTTCTCTGACACACAAGTTACACGCTGGTGTTGATCAGCCCCATGAAACAAGATGAACAAGTTACCCTCAGGCAAATCAGATCTCCTCAATTCAGAAGGCAGAGCCCAGTCAAGAGGGAACTAGAGACACCAGAGATTACCTTGCATTGGAAGCTCCTTTCTGCCTTTCTCTCTGAGGCTGAACATCTCAATTTCTAGGAGGGGCTAAAACACCAGTGTGGTGTCAGTATCCTGTACCAGTCACCTCTGCCAAGGAATGGTGAGAAATCAGCTGTATCACACCCACTCTGCAGGGTGTGCAGGGCATACTGAACACGGGCAGCTCTCCGAGGGGCAGTGGGCACTGTCTCATGTCTGACAACAGAGCACTGATCAGCAGGAGATGTAAACCCCCACTAAGGCCAGCAGATTTTATAGTCCTTAATGCATGTGATGGGCTGGACTGAGAAGTAGGGAACAGCCAGCTGTGGGTGTTTGTCTCTTTTCCTAGCAATGCCAGACACCAACTGCTGTACCTCAAAGCTCTGGGTCTTTGTCCTGTTTTCCCTCTACCCGTGGGAGCCTGCACACCTGCAGGAACAAGGGATGGACACACTTAACCTCCCCAAAACTAGGCAGCAAAATTCTGATCTTTCCAATGTGTATGAGTCACTTCCAACTGGGTTATTAAGTTATTACATTGTATTATTATATTAACGTCATTGCCATTTTCAGGAGAAGATAAACCTAATTTTAATCTGCTCTTAATTGAAAGCTTATCAAGAGACTGGCTCCATCCCTACACAGTCAGACGCTTTTTTTTCTTCTCCTTCCCTTCCCCCTCTCCATACGCTGCACTGTACACTGATGAAAAGAAACATTTCTATTCATTAGAGAAAAATCAGCTTGGAGTCAATCAGGCCTGTTAACCTACAGCCTGGGCTGTTATCGCAGAGCAGACCTTTCCTAAACCAAAAAGCTGTTGGGGGCTGTGGTTTGGCAGCCTGTTGCAGGGGTTTTGCTAGCTGCTCTTTTTTATGCTGGGGTACTTGACAGTTTCCATTAGAGGACGTGAGAATATTAAAAATATTTAAGCAGCTGTGGAAGAAAGTTAACTATATAATGCAAGTTGACTGTGCAGATTTTAATTACAGATTCCTCAAAAAATCCATAGAAACTCTGATTAAACTCCTAATTACTTTTAAAGAAGTGAATAAGCGGTCAATAAGATGAACAGCAGTCTCTCTCTTTCTTTCTTCTTCTTTCTTTTTCTTGCAAGCAAGCTCTACACTGATAGCATGCTGCAGACGTATTATCACAGGCAAGTTAACAGAAGACCAAGGGGGAAGCATTTCTCTAAAGATCCCTTTGAAAGAACTTTTTGTGACATCTTCAATACCAAGGCTGGCCCTGAAATCAATCAGGTCATAGTGATTTACACCACCAAAGGATGTGCCCGTTGCCTCCAGCTGTGACTTCAATTTGCAGGATTACACTGGGTTTTCCAGCAGAGCTCTGCCTCCACACACAAGCAGTGTTGGCCTTCAGGGAGCTGTCTAGCAAGGGGAGGTGATTCTCATGGAAATGTAGGTCTTGTCCCAAGGGGCTGGAGCCAGGCCTCCTGGTTGTGTTTTACTAACAGCCTTCCCAAACATGTCATATAACCATACTGAGCAACTTCACTTATGCCCTCTCTGTCAGGTCCTGGAGCTGGCAACACACCTTACCTGAGAGCTGTGGTCCAAGGTCAAGACTCATCCACAACTAATATCTCCACGGCTGAAGATGTGGGTGCCTCTGTGCTAAGCAGAGCATCAGCCCCTGGCATAGAGAAATTCTCTTATTCCAAGGGGAGCCTTTACTGGATGGGGAGAAACTTCTCAATCCCAGACCTATGGGCCGTGTTTCAGCCCCTCCACCCAGGCTCAGCCCTGCAGTGTGGATGCATCTGATATCCACGCTCATCCTGAAAAAGAAAAATGGTTTCCCAGTGAGACAGTTTAGTGCCTCCTCAGAACTTGTTCAAACATGCTGAATTTGCAAAGAAACTTCTTTCTTCTGAGCTTAGCTGAGACCCACAGTAAACTACAACCCACGTTCCTCACTCCCATGAGCATCGCCCCTCTCTTCCATGGCAGTCTCTGGCTCTCACTTAGCCCGAGTTTTGCTACAGCTGTGCCAGAGCAGGACAAGCCCTGCTGGCTCTCTCTGAGCACAACAGTGCTAAAAACAGTAAAAAAGAAATACCTCCTCTAAAGTAATTCAAAGTCTGAAGGTGGAACTCACTCTGAGCTGGTGTACAGCAGCAAGACATGCTGTGCAAGCAGTGACTGTTCCCAAGGCACAGCCATGCTTCATCTTCCTGTCTTCTCTCCAAGACATTATCGTTTATTTTGCTGTCTCCAATGCCCGTAACTTTAACCCTGAAAATAGCTTTCATTTCCCTGTCTCAAGAAGGAGAATGGGAGTGCTTTGGCTGGGGGGGGGGGTTGGGCATCTGTGCCTGTATTTGAAGGCTCTCATTCTCCATCTGTAAGTATCATCATGCTCTGCCTCTCTCACATGATTTTTTTATATTTTCCCCCCAGAGAAAACTCACAGTTACCAAACCTCCTTCCCATACCACTGCCAGCCATGTTCTAGCTAACACACAGGTCTGTGAAGCAGCCCCCCAGCTGCTGAGGGGCACTAATCACCCATTTCCCCATCCCTGCCAGTAGTGACAATGCATTTTATATTCCATTATGTGGCCAGAACTGTCCTCACTGTATCTGACTGCCCAAGTCCCAAAACATTATCTTTCACAAACCTTTCAGACTAGTCTCCAGATATGGAGAGACCACAGCCAGAGGATGCAGATTCCCTCAGGTAGAACTGTTGGCTCAGGGTGACTAAAGCCATACTGTGCACTAGGTACAGCACCTGAGAGAGCAGGGCTCAGCGCTGGCTGGGAGCTCTCAAGGCTTTTGCCACAGAAATAATTTTGGCAGAGGAAACACAGCTAAAATAGTAAGGCCATAGGGCATGGACATTCAAAGCCTGTTTGTTTTGGTTTTTTTTTTAAAGCTGCAGTGGGGTCTTCAAAGGGAGAAAAGAAATTGCAATAGGATACATGTACGAGAAAGAGATTTTGGGGTGCATTGGAGAGTTCAGTTAATTCCTGAGCCTTGAGCCAAGTGGATGGGAGGAGAAAGAAAGAAGCTTGGAAAAGGAAGGAGGGAAGGAGTTTGCTCTGCAACCAAATCTGGGTAATAAGGTGTATGTGGCTTCCAGTGACAGTGTAAGAATTTACAGTATAATAAAGATATATATGGCCATTTGGAACAAGCTATTTCTAACATAAAATGACTCTGTATATTGATTGCCCAAGGAATTTGTACAGAACACTATTTCCAGACATGTAACTGAGCATATTATTTACTCACCATAAAAGCCAGATAAATGGCCAGGCTCCAGGAGAGTGTGAGGCAGCGGTGGTTGTTCATTGACAGATGAATGGAAGGAGGTTTGACCGTGACAGAGAACATCAGGATCCCGGAAACTATACCACCAACTTTCACAAGTCACTGCAATGATCAGGTGTATCTGCTTGTTCTTCAAAAAAGGGAGTCTGCTTCAAGGCCCTCTTGAGAAGGCAGGAGCCCAACACAGAGGAGAAACGTGATTTCTCCTCTGGAGCAGCACTGAGAAATGAGGAGTCTGAGGCCAGCAAGTCCAGAAATCATCAGGGTCTGAAGCAGAGCAGGCTCCTATATAGCAGCATAAAAGCAATCGCTTGAGGCCCCCAGCCATGGATCTCCAGCTAAATCCCACATCAGTCACTTAAGGTGAGGGAGAGATGACAGCCATAGTTCAGCTTCTGTCTTGCTTCCCACAGGCCCAAGGCCAGCCTGGCCTGAGGCAGGTCCCCCTCAGTACTGAGAGTTCCTGGCTCATTTCCAACTGGATGGAAGTGCCTGAATGGCATTCTATGGAGTTCAGAGAGCCAGATCCCTGTTCCTCATCCCAAGAGACCCCTAGATATACTGGTGTTCAAAGCAAAATGGTGTTGCAGGCTTCCTTGTCTCACAAGCAGATTATAAACTTCAAAGCATTTCCCAGGGAATGTGATGGGAATTTCCTTCCAAAGCAGTGAAGGAAGAGAGTCTGAAAATGAGGGGAGGAATAGAGAAATATCTTTTGGCCTCCCAGAAGCTAAGCAAGAAGTAGGGCCATCCCAGAGATGGGGAATTCTGCAAAGTTTAGCAGATCTAGTGCGATTGTATTTAGCCTATTGATAGTTTTGCCTCAGCTCCTAAAACAGGTGAAGAAGCAACACAGTCTTGAGCATTGTCCTCCCCATCTCCTTGCCTTTCACACTCCATCACAATGTTATGTGTAGGCAATACTGAGTTCAAACAGATCTCCTAGGCAGGGTCTGCATCATTTCTGTATTATTAAGGGTCCAGATTGTTGTAGCAGTTACATACAGACACCTAAAGGATTGCCCAGACAGATGATGGGGTCTTGACTCAGGACTTCAGCTCATCAGCAAGTTGCTCTAATAATGAAAATAAACTCTCGTGTGTGTTAGGCTATGAAAGGGTTGTAAAACTGTTTACATTCTTCAGCACAAAGCCATGCTGCACAGCAGCCCAGAGGACCGTGAAGGCTGAATATTCTTGTACTGCTGCTGCCACCTAAAGGAAATGTCTCAAAAATGTTCTGAAATATCCTGGAATAAACATGTTCTGAAATATTCTGACATAATCCGGGCTAGAGTAGGCTTTTAGCTGAAGAAGGATTCGTTTGGAAAAAGGACTATTACAAACAGGACATTTCTGTTTCCAGGAATCAGATCCAGTGTCCTGGCAGATTTTCAGTACAACCATGATGGCAACTGAATGGGATCAGGGGACTTCTGCTGTCAGACTGTGAGGACTCTAGCTGTGACCACCCTGCCGGTCTAAGGCTACAGTTGAAAGAAGGCTTGTATATGGAAGCAATCTCTCTCATTACATGAGCCAACCTAAATAGAAAACCAAAACAGCTTTAGGATCATAAAAATATCATCCTCGAGTCATTTAGGGCTAAAACAAAAATACCACCAGTTCTTGTTCAATGGATCCCTCTGAAATAGTTTTCTTAAAGGCACCTGTTTCCTCTGTTTGAATTCTTCACGTTATTCAAGGGAGACACCAGGTCCTTTGGTGCTTTTGAAGAGATGGTGACCAGGTCAGGCTGGCTTTAGAAATCTGGCACCATGTCCTCTTTTGGCCAGGTGTTCCTGATGTTAGCTGCCTATGCAACTCACTTGGATTACTCCACGCCTTTTGGATTTGTTTGCTAGAATTGGATGTGCTCCAATGATGCTGGTGGTAGCTGGGCAAAGGGGAGATTTCTAAAAGGAAATGTTCCCATATTGTGCATAAAATAGCGATAACTTTGTTCAAGCTTCTATGCTGAATAAATGCCCAACACCAGAAGTTCTGTACAGTCAGCACTAGTGAGCCCAGGGAAATATTAAATTGCCTCGTAAACTGGAAGCCAAGTGGAAGTATTACTTAAATGCTCAAAAAGTATAATTTGCTGCTGCAGATCAACAAATTGCCGTATTAAATAGAGGGAACATTACCACGAGTTATGAAACTGGCTTTACAACTTTAACCGTGTTCACATTTTAATAACCTTCTTTTTAAGGGGTATGAGAATGTAGCCTCTTTAGTTTTCCCCATGTATGCACATGAGGGCATGCATGGAAAAATGTGCATATGGCATTCAGAGTGATTGAGTAAAGAAATGTCATTGACATCTATCAGGAGGCAGGAACACTCCTCATGAATGGGACAGTACCTCCCACTTCAGGACACTGGCAAAACCTCTTCAATCCAGGATGATTAAGTAGATGCTTCCAGATATCTCCATATGAAATGGTATGTTTGTCAAGATCAGGTAGCAGTGCATAAGCTTTAGTGCACAGTACACTCTGATGTATCATTCCACGACATGAATATCTAGCAAACTTACTACCTTCCCTACATATTTACTTTTTGGGATGAGTGAACACTGTATTGTCCTTATTTCACAGTGAGTTAAGGTGAAATGCATATGCATTAAGCAATTTGCCCCAAACTATCATATTGCGATGTGTCATTTGATGATAGCTGCTGTTTCCTGGTGTTATTCAGGAAGCCATTTGACTCGCAGCCTGTGACTAATGTCTTGCCTGAGTAGTCTTGTCAGGAGATGTGATTTCTACATATGCTTTCCTTCTCCCCGTGTTCCAGAGAAACTGTGTCTACCCAGTTTGGTCTAATACTTTCCCCATTTATCCTCACTAGGGAATTTTAGCTTCTCTTGAAAGTGGAAGAAGAGGCTATCTAGGTCACCAGGCATAGATGGATATGACCTTTTAATTAAATGTTCTGAAACTGCTGAGGAATTTGGAATGGAAGACAATATGGATTATTTTTAAAATGAGAATAAAAAAAAAATAATCCTTTCAAAAGGATCATCTCCTTGTGATGTCTTGCTTACTCTCCCAGACTGCATCTCAGGTTCAGGATTCCTATGAATCCTCAAAACAGGCAGCACAGGAATGCTGGTGTGCTCTGCTTCAAGACATTGTGCAGCATTGACTCCACAGCCAGCAGTTCTTATGACTGATGTCAGAACATGCTTGATAACAGAAGATGGAAACCAACAGAGAAATCTGAATGATGGGATTTTACCTTACCATTTAATTCCTCAAATAAGAAAGCACTTTTTTTTCCTTCAGTGCTCAGGAGCATGTACTTTCAGCTACTTACAACGGATGACGTTGACATCTATCCTCAGCTGCCCTCAAGGTGTTTTCTACAGAATATAAGAATTCCCAGAGTCTTTAAGCACAGAGGCAGTCAGGTAACTGGCTAAATATCTCTGCAAGTGTGACCATAGGTGTGAGACACCTCTCACTTACCTTCAGCTAAACAAATGGCACCTGTAGTCTAACCTACTCATTGAGAAGGTTCCTCTAGTCACGGGAGGGAGACCAGCTTTTCTGGCAGGCAATTTATCTGCTCGTCTCCAATCCTTTCCTTGGGAGGAGAGGAAGTCTTCTTAGCCTACCTTTAGATGACCTGCAGGGAGGGGAGAGGACCTCTGCCCCAGAAGATTCAGGAGGCTGTGTACCAAAGTCCTGCTGAAATACAGGCTTGGAAAACTACTTAAAACATTCCTCATTTCTGGTTTTGTCTCTTCCAGCATGACAAAGTAAATATGCACATTACTAATCAAGAATAGAAAATCACACACATAGCCCCCTCTCTGAGACAGGAGAACACATTTCATATTCTAACCATCTCTGAAGCCTTGGGGTTTACTTCCCACACAACTGAAATTAATTTTACTTGCAACTTCTCATGAAACAGTGTCTCTAATACTTTATTTGACACGCTGTGTTCTTACCTATATCTATTAATTTCTGTAATGGTATCCAGGGAAAAAGACAAGCAGATTTGCATGGCACACATTGGTTCTGAAAACAAAAGAAGCCAGTTTTCAGCACCATTCTCCTCCCCAAAGCCAAAGTCCTCACTGCCCCTTGTTGGTATGTCAGAATCATAAATACTTCACTACAATGGCTTTATGTATTACTTGGTATTGGTCTCCTCCACTTTAATGCAGTATTTTTTGTTTCAAAGTTCCAGCAACAAGGCAGAGCAATACTAGGCATAATACATGCTATGCACATGCCAAGGCTTGTAAACCTTAAGAGCCCATCTGTAGCTTTTGCACACCAGGAAGATGAAGTCATACTGGCACAGCTTTTTTTGCCATTAAAAAAAAAAATTGTAATTGTTCCTCAAGATCTTTGCTTCTCTGAATAACCTCACAATATTGCAGCTATCTGGCCTTTCTTGTGTCTTCAATGGAAAGTCATCCTGCTGGATCATTTATCGTCATCATTGTTGCAGACAATAGGCAAGATGGGAACTTGGGTGACAGGTCAGGGGCATGGAGAGCACTTCATTTTATCTTGGCGATTTGAAGGAAAAAGGATTTTTATTTTCACTTTGTTAGCATGTTGCCTGTACAGATGTTCCCTTTCTGTTAGCAGTCCTGAGTCCCTCTGAACAATTGCACATATAATCAATGACATCAAATACAAAACATATCCATGAAGCAGAACAAACTGTCATGAGGATTCACAACTGCTTTGAGAGACCCTGATCTACAGAACACCCTAGTATGCATTTCTATCAGTCTTGAATTTCCTGAGTTCTTCCCAGCTTTAGTGCAATACTGAAATACCTTCAGATTTTTTTCTAACTTTTACACATTTAAGGTTTGAAAAGTGTCCATGTAGAGAGATCAATGTTAGTTTTCACATGCTTCAGAGCACAAAGTTCAATCCACCTCTCTGCTTCCACTGAGCTGGCATTGGACTTTCTGCAGATACAAGCCCAAAAATGAGAGATAACAGCCCCCCTAGTGCTACCAGGGGAGCATCTTTCTTGTCTGCAAGCAGGAGACACCTGCATGCCAAGCTCCACTCTGGTAAATACCAAACAAGCCTAATAAGAGTCAAAGTCAGTACTTGAAATAACAGTAGAGCACAGAAAAGGAAAGGAACAGCAGGGTCTAAGAGGGGCCTTTGGAGCATGAAGGGCAGAGAGTTGGAGAGCAGGGAAACCCAGGCTCTGCCCCTGGATACTCTCTCCCACACACAGGTCCATGAGCAGGTCTGTAAAATTACTGTTTCACCTTCTGTGAGCTCAGTGCTAATTACAGGAGTCTACACTAGGAGCAAAACCCAAGGCATTAGAGGCCAGTGTTTTTAGGCCAGAAGGTAAAGAGCAGTACAAGCAATAAAGAGAATTGCACTAAAGATATGAACTACCTGCAAGGGGACTAGAAGACCTATAAAAACAAGGTAAAGTGAGTAAGGAGGATTATTAAGGAACCAGAAAGAGATATTGAGTATCAGACTTACAGAGAAGTTCCTGGGAAGCATAATGCACTGTGGACAAATCTGTACCAGGCAGAGGGTAAACAAGACAATTACTCCAGTAAAAATGCTAGAGGTGAACTAGTCAGAAGGTGATGAAATGGGGGAATTTATTAAGTGATTTTTTTCTTTCTGCCTCTTTTCAGGGAGGGGAGGATCCAATGCCATGACAGGGACAGTCCCTGGGAGGGAGAGGAATAAATAATGTGCAGATAGCAACAGAAGTGGTTTTGGAAAATACAGGGCATTCACCATTGCCAGATACATGAAACAGGTAGTTAAAAGAGAAGATGCACCTAACAGCTGTGTGGGAAATGGAGACTATAGCAGGAGAGCATCAGATCTAAGGAAGCTAGCACGCTAGCAAAGGAACACAATGGAAGGTGTATTTTCGTTAGTACTGGAATATTGCTACTGTATTAGCAGAGCGCTGAGATAGCCAAGCAGGATCAGAGGAACGGGGACAAGGAGAAGCCCTGACATTTCCAGAACTGTGAGTCTGCTGCAGTTGCCCTATAAAGCCCCATTTCATCAGGCCCTGCTGAGCTTCTAGATATGGTTGATCCATGTACACACAAAAGAATGACAGATCCAGAGCACAGAGGAATTTGGCAATCTGCTTGTAATTTTACTTTGATGTAGCCCCAAACAAATAGGTAAAGTCTTCTCATATTTCATTATAATATCCAAGCAGGAGTAATACTCAAGTATGAGTGGCAGCCTTATAGCAGGACAGCCAGAAGGCTCATGCCATAGCCTTTAGTTGGGACTCAGAACCTGTCATTAGCTCTGCCCATGAGCCAGAGCAGACACTGTGGATTCACGGTACTTCACTCACCACAGCAAGGAACTAGACTGTGAAGGCGAGAGAGGAGAAACTGAGGCATAAAGTATTACAGAGGCTTGGCTTGTTCCTTCACATAAGAAGTCCATGGCACAAATGGCAATTCCTTCTTGTAGATGAGTAACAACTCCAGTCAAGCCAGTACAATTACTAGAATTAAAAGGGAATCCAATCCATTTAACTAGATCTATTGACTTCCACATTAGCCCTCAAAAATTTGTATTTCAGATGGAAAGGAGATTTGCAAGGAAACAGACAAAGTACACAAAATAGCTATATTTCACCTCTTCCTTAAACTCACCACGTGGGTGGTAAGCACAAGCATGGGGGAATGATGATAATAAAACACCAGACTATTTTCAAAGAGAAAGAACAGTCCCTTGCCACACCTGCTCTTACAAATGCTTCTGCATGGGGTGAGTTCTGTGGAACAACAGTGCTCTCATTAAAGTGTCCAGAAAGGAAGAAGTGCAAAAATATTCTAAGGCCTGATCCTCACACACACTTTGTACCTTATCTCACATAATGGTTGTATTCCCACAGACACACAGACAAGATTTTTCTTTAGAAACAAGGCAGAATTGTTTTCCAGATAAATTCTAAAAGGTGAGTAGTCCCATGCTTACTAAAAGCAAGGAGTATACTTTCAGGTTTAAGTGATCAGTTAGGGAATAAATGCCCAATGCTGTCATGCCTATTCGGTAGCTGGTTCACTTCTCATGACCCACAGTCAGCCCTTAATTAGCCCTTAACTAGTCACTAGTGGCAGTGATTAATAAGGTGAATTGCCACTCAGGAGACTTAATTTTCCTCCTGCTTCTTCTGTTGTGTCTGTAGGGACAGCAAATTCTTTACAGGAAGGATGGTGTGGAGTGTGTCCATCTATTTTCAGGTTTTGTATCTATTTCCACGGCAGTGCTGTTCAGGCTCGGTTCTCCAGAACAAGTAAATGTTTTAAATTACATTTCCCATAAGCATCAGCTCAAGGGACTGTATATGGCAAATTTACAACTCTTTCCATTTGTCTACAGGAAGATGAGGAACATGACCACTTGTAAATAACAGGTTTGAGAATATAAATCATCCCTCTGCTTCCATCCCTCTGTCCCAGAGACTCTGAAGCTAAAAACAGACAGTTCATTACCATTTGGTTGTTATTTGGCCAAGTTTCAAATAGCATTAATGTGCATATTCATGTGACAGACGAGGCTCATCAGTTCAGCCCTGTGTTGTGTGTGGCAGAAGAGGTCATGCTGGCTGGTGGAGAGCCTTCACAGGTCCTGCATGTGCTCAGGACAACTCAAGAGATTGGCACAAGAGGGAAAGAGACAGTCAGCCTAAACTAAACCCAGTAGGGGATTTAGAATGGAGTTATTGTCCTGATTTTTCTTCTGAGCCCTGCAGAGCCAGGACCTTGCCCAAGCGATAAGCTGAAGTCCTTGTCAGAGATCAGTGGCATCACAAGTCTGAGGGATCAAAACCAACCAAAATCACGTTCAGCTGTACTACAGGTTTCCATCTAACCACAGACGTGACCTTCCCCTCCATTCCTTCTTTTGAGGTGACAGCTGTGCAACTTTTCCCTCCTTCCCAAATGCATTGAGGCTTAATGTATTGATTTGTGTCAGGAAGAGGGCAGAGCAGACGCCACTAGAAGTGCAAGGCAGTGTCTGGCAGGTGCAGGTAACCAGCTAAGTGATACGCACTACAGGAACACTTGCAAGTAAATAATAAATCTGTCTGGGCTCTGATGCATGTTGCACAGCAACTAATGCCTTCCCCTCTGCAGAGATGCTGCTGAAGTACAGTGCCTGGCTACGTGCTCAGCAACACCTGCCCCTGCACACGGGATAGCTATGCGGGGCCCTGCCACACTGTCCTGACTTTGAGGAATATTATAGTAGCTTTAAAGCTCTCAGACATTAAGAGATCATCACTCACTGTCTCCTCGAGCTGATGGAGTCCTTGCCCTACGTGTTATCCATTTAACAAATGTCACTGTTTTACAACACACTCTGGCGAAGAACAGAGGAATCCTTCAATTCAAACAGAGCTGCGATAGATTTAAACAACCAGGAGTGCTTTGCACTTGCTTGGGAGCAAAGAGGTTCCACAGGCTGAGGTCAGGGGAACAAGCCCTGAGAGAAACTGCCCTGAGCAGAAGGCAGTTCTGCTGGCAAACCCTGTCCATCCCTTGCAGCCAGTTACAGGTGGCTGCACAGCAGACCCAGCAGTGAGGCTGAGGTGTGTCCGACATCATGCAGGAAGTCTGTAGCAGATTTAGGGCTTACATGCTCCAGCTCCTGCTCAGCTGAGCAGCACCATATGGGATAAGCTTTGGATAGATACTGCAGTCAGGCCTCTGAGGTGGGAGAAGAGGCCAGCATGGAGCTGAGAAGAATCTTCTCATGCAGGCAGCATTGGCTCAACCATGATGTTGTTTCAACTTCCATGCAGTGGGTGACTGAGTTGACATCAAATCATCACCATTTCTAGCAAATATGAATGTTTCCCCTATGCTAACCCAGGAGATAATTTGACAGTCTACAAATTTAGTCAATGGTAAAACCTACATCCAAATAACATTGCAAAGGACAACTAATAATTGTACTCCTCATAATACAGAAAAAATGTTTTATCATAGCTATGTTGTTTTAAAATCTGAACTCAACAATGATAAAATGGCACAGCAAATCTACAGTATCATAAAAACTTCCATCCCAGTGCACAATGGATTTAATAACATTAACTAAAGATAGTATGTGTCCCTATTCTTCTGAAATCATCCATTTCTCATCTATGGTTAATCACTTTATATGAGACATGCTTGAAAATTATTTCCCCCATGTGGAAAACTTGGATGAAAATGAGAACATTCTGATTTAGAATCCAAATCCTCAGCGGAAAACTTAGGGTTTTTTTTTTCTTTTTCCTAAGCTGCTCAAAGTACTGTATTAAATGTTTTGGGCTTTGGTTTTGTATGGAAAATATCAGCTCTCCCAGGTTTTTTTCAAAGAAAGCAAATGCCCTCCATGATTTGCTCTTTGCTACGTCAGAACTAGAATTTTCTAGACATTAGGTCTAACCATGCACTGCTTTGGTCTCGGTGCTATCACAGCTGCCTGATATCCAAAAGAACTCAGAATCACTGACAAACACTTTTGTTTAAATGCTCTGACACAATAGCCTTGGTTGTGCTCATCGGAACAAGCTCTGTGGAGGGGAGGTGAATTTGCAGAATCCGACCCAGGGACAAGGGTACACAGTATTTTCGAACACACCTCCTTGTTCCTTCAGGATTGTGCCAGAGGCAGTTTGGCAGTTCTCAGCACTGGTTTCTGGAGGCAAAGTGACTCTGCAACCACAGCTGGAACAGACTTTTTCGCCTTTTACCCTAGGACCAAACAGCCTTCCCCTGGGCCTTGTCAGAGCCATCCATTTGTGAAATGGTTGCGCAAAAGGGGCCCAAAAGGCAGTAGGAACTTGGATGCTGTTCCAACTCTAATGTAATAACAGAGGTGCTGCTCAGGAGTGATGTACTCTGTGTCCCTCAGTCCCTCCAAGATCCCAATTAATACGATTCCATTAACTTCAAAAGGTGTGCTAAGTAGTAATGCTCTGGGCCATTAATTCCAACAACGTCAGCATGCTCTTGCTGTGACATTTTCCTTAATTAGTATTATAACCCACTACCCGACTGCAAGCTTTGCAGGTAATAATTCATACCCAAGTCCCCCATAAACAGAACTTTGGGTGCTCTCTGCTAGAAACTGCACAAACTGGTACATGGTAAAAAAGGCACAAGGGCAGAGGATTTAAAATGTAAGAGAAAATAAAAGGGTTTTAAAATGTGTTGCCAGAGTTACTGTAACTCTTTGAGCCTCAGTTATCTCCTAGGGGTCTGTTAGGCTCCAAAACTGACAGTTTATGATGTTCTTTAGACATCCACCGAAAGCAATAGACTCAAGAAAGTGTCCCTGGATGTCTGTAGCAAACTCTAGGCATCTTGTAAAATCTTTACATGGGTTAGACTGAGCTCACAGGGATTTGGTCCCTTGAAAATGAGAAGCAAGGTCTTCATTCACCCTGAAAACAGTTCCTGAACTACTCAGACTGCTGCCAGAAATCCATATGACATGTGTGACTTCGGTTCTGCCTCAGTGGTAACAAGGCAGTCTCTGAGGAGACAACCCTTAGGGGGTATTTGCAATTTAGAACCGGGCAAGATACACATGCCATGGGAGGACATATACTTGAAAGCAGAAAAAGAGAAACAATGCCAACTTTCCCATAACTTCTTCGTTTCTGCTGTAACTTATAACAAATACTCACAGAAGGGAAGTGGGGATAAATGGGACCCACGAACACCACTGTAATAAGAGATCAGAGAGAACCACTGGTACACAGGGAAACAAGCAGCCAAGACCTGTCCAGCCACCCACATACATGGCCTTTGCACTCATCTCCTGCAGCAGCAGCACCCAGAATTCCCATTTTACTACCAAAACAAGAACAATTTCCACAGGCCAAAGGATCAGAATACCTAACTTCATGTTAGGATCCCTTTCAGATATGACCTTAGTTCACTTTACCCCACAACATCTAAAACTTGAGAAGTACTAAGTACTGAAAACAGTCAGCAAAGCAAACATAAGTCTAGGCATCATTTTCTAAATGAGCCACCTGCAAGTAACTCAGAAAAGAAAGAGCTGTAACATCCAAGCTCTAAAAACAGGTGTAGTTTGGCCAGAAGTTGTCAAAGGTCAAGTCTCCCAGAACATGCAGTGCTGCTAAATGGCCAGATCTTCAGCAAGGCAGGCCTTCAGCACAAGAGGGCAATGATGCCGTGGGTATGGGCCAAACAGTCACACAGAAAGATGTAGGCTGATGGAAGGACACTGGATATTGAGTAAACACAGGAAATGTAAACAAAGATGTCATCTCCTTCAAAGATGGTCTCTTTGGGATTGGCTCTAGAAAGTGACAGAGTTTGGGATGCATAGTGTGTCTTCTGTTATCTCATTCTCCACCTAGACACCACAGATGTTCCTGAACAATTCCTCTTGTAGCTAAATGAGATAACACGGATGGCTGAGAGATGCCAAAAATGTTGTTCCCAGATCACTAATTCCTTGTTTTTCCAGATGAGACTGCCAAGAAGAGAGGCACTGACTGCCAGTTAGAGTTTCTGAAGGCAACATTACTTCAGAAAGAATTCAGATGAGACCAAACCACTCATGTCCTCCAGGACTTCATTTTCATCACCGTGGAGGAAAATGTAATCCAACTCTGGAGGCCTTTGACACTGAAGTCTGAGGATCTCAGTCTGATCTCTATAATGCTTATGTAAATCAAGGTCTGCTTATGCCACAGAGTCAGTGACACTTCACTGGTGCAGTATTAATAAGGTCCCAGATATCACCTTCCCTGACATGTATTCTGAAAGGAGATGGAAGATGCCTTGATTATAATTCACTGCCTTTTCCCTTACATGTGTGACTTGGCTAATTGCTAAAAGAAAGGAAGAAAAAGTCTTGATGTCAAAGGGGAGGTCTATGCTGGTGCAGTAGCTGGAGCATGTCTTCCCCATACTAGACCCATGAAAATTTACTGGATGAGAGGTTAATAGAGATGAGAAAGGACATCAGTCCCCATCTCCCACCTCCTTGCCACAGTACTTGGATTTCACATTACCAGTGCCGTGTCCGTCCTTCCCTCCAGCTTCATAACATATGAAGGACAGGAAGGGAACATAGCAATGCCTGGAATATGGGTAGCAGCAATCCTGCACTTACCCTCCCACAGCACACAAGCCCAACGCACAAGCTCATCACTCACAGAGTGTTGGGACTGGGGCAGCATCCACTGCACCAAACCAACACCCTCCCCACTCCAGCACCCTTCCTCTTTCCCACCAAGACTCTGAGAGCCTCAGTGATTTTGGTCAGTCTCCAGCTTTCTGCCAGAAGCAGACTGAGGAACAGACCACAAAAAAAATACTTGCTTGAACCACACTGTGTCATGTTTTGATGAAGCATAATGGGTTTTGCAACCACCAAGGGATCAGTCATAAACATCCATTCCCACTAATGCAGTCACAAGCAGTTCCTCTCAGTAGATCTGAAAAGCAATACAAGACAGCAGCCATCAGCAGGTTAAATGAAAAATAAGCAAAAGACATGGGCATAATCCAAATTATTGCTCCAGTCTCAGTGTGTTCATTGCTAGAAATAGCTCAAACTGAGGTTCCAGCCACGGCATTTCCAAACAGCTCCCTGACCCCTCACACTTTAGAAAGGCTAAGACTGGCTTCTGAGGCTTGACATTTAGTGCCAAAAAATTTTTTTCTCAGGGGCTGGTCCAAGTCTGTGGACTGTGCAGCCTTCATTTTCCAAAAATTCACTACAAACCACTTTACCTGTCCTTCCAAGTGTGAGGCCCATTTTCCAGTGAGGCAGACTATTTAATGCCATCTATGCTTAAAGTGAAAAAGTTGTGCAGTTTTTTTAAAGTTCTCCTTCTACTGTCTTCTGCTGGGGAGAGTAGAATTTGTAAACATGTGAGGAGCTGTTGGCTTTCCTCATTTAATGTGGGACTGAAAGGCAGACAGGCACCTCAGCACCACCAATGGGTCAGATATCTCATGGCTGATTAGAAGAACCTGCAGCAAAAATCTATCCAAGCTCAATAACAGCTCCTGTTCAAAACCACCCATAATCATCAAGAGCCTCAGCCTGGATTCTGATGAGGATGGCAATGGCCCAACTGTACAATTTTCCACATCACTCTGGAAACACCCTATCTGATGAGAAGAGAGTCACTAAACAGAAGTGCCACTTGTTTCAGACACACATAGCCAGCTCCGGAAGATGTCAGCTCTCATATAAATTAGTAACTATAAAGTGGAGAACCCAACACTAGGAAAAAAAAAAGGAGGAACTAATATGAGAGGTTTTTCTTGGTTCATGACTGGAACAGCTACTGTCATTTAAATTTTATTATGAAAGATTAAAGGAAGCCTTAGAGTGAAGCTGCTGTGATGGAGTGGTCCCAGGGTCTCTATAACTGTGATTGGCACCATCCTGATGTGTCAGCCTGACAAAGTTATGATAGTTATTACACTGGCCCTAAACCAGACCCTTCTGCCTGAGGCAAAATAATAAAAAATGGAGAAAAAAACCTTCAGAATACACCTCAATCCACCTGAGCACAGAGATAGATATTTAACTCAGCTTTATGGGTTTTTTGGAGGTGACATGAAGTAGACAGTCAGTACTGCCAAATCTGTACATGGATGACTCTTCTCATGGATATTTTTGTATTCTGGTCTGTAAGCAAGGCTTGGTGTATGGCCAGTCCATGACTGCTCTCCCCTATGGAAGCGAGGCCTCTAGGACACAGAGAGGAGCAGGATGAGGAGCCTCTCATCAGCTCATGACAGTGCCTGTCTTGCTCATACTGGCTGCTTCTGTCCCCACAAAACAGCACAGCAACAGGCTCTGTGAGGCAGGCCTAGCACTCCCTAAGCAGGGCCTCTGGTTTTACACCCACCTTCACCCTCAGCCACAGGTAAGGAGCAACAGCAAAGGGTCCTTGGACTGGTGCCACCACTCTGAACCTTTGTGGAGAGAGCAGTCACCTAGGAGTCACAAATGCCTGTCTCCCCGTTGCCAGCCCTCACAGTGGACCTGTGAGGTAAATATCTCAATTTCTGCAGGCTGCTGCCTTTGAAATCTCTGCCTGCCCTCGAGATGCCTTTTGACGCACGCAGCCGACTCGCTGACCGCGTTACACCACACACTGAGCATTATCTCCGGCCCCAGGAGACACTGCCTGCACAAGCACAGCCAACAAACAGAAGCATAATGAGCCCTTCTCACCACCCTGAAGCTGAAGGTGAGATCCCTTTTTAATAATAGGGTATTTGGAAGGATTTATAGGCTCTGGTTGTCTCAATACACAAATGACAGCATCAGTCAGATAGAGACAGCAGAGGAGGAAAGCAATATACCTGTTAGGTGAGGGGAATGCTGATGTAAGACACAGGCAGCACGGGCTGTGACTGTCAGGAGCTGAGGTTTGTGCCTGCACCTTCCTGCCTGGCAAGAGGCATGGAGCTAGCAGTGAAAGAAAAACTACATTCTGCACCCCAAGCAGGTTTGACTTGTATTTTAGAACAGACTAAGCCCCTTTGGTTCCATCCCTTCCTGTCTCAGGGACTCTCTACCTGCTGTTTACATAAAGTCACAGGACCCCACAGGCCAAAGAAGATGCTTCTTCCAGGTCTGTTTGCATCCCACAGCCCCTCACTGCCACGCAGGTGGAAAATGTAGTGTGCAGACTTCCAACTGAAACCCATATGATTCCTCCATTAATTTAAAGGCCAAACACAACAGGCAAAATCAGTTTCTTGTTCAAGGGTTGGAAAAACAGAGGAAGTCAACTTGCAATAACTGCATTCCTTAAAGACACCTTGAGGAAAGAACAGTACTTTGAGGCAACCAAGGATATGGGTGAGCAGATGATAATCCCATGTTGCAGTAAGAACATCCTGAACAACACTGCATATGAACTCAGACGCTTTGGGGCAATGGGTGATCTGCCAGTGGAGTCAGCTGGCAAACCACAGTTCATCTGCACTGGTCCACCACCCTTTCTGTCCCTACACAGTCAGGGGGGTAGCTGTAGTACCAGCGTGGGAGATATCGTACAAGAACAAGGCAGATGATGCTCTGAAATGGGGCACAAGGTTGGAGAGACTGTTTTCACAGTGTTTGAGCTGCAAAACCAAAGCAGAAAGGCAGCCTGCCCATCCAGTGAGATTATTTTAATTCAGATTCACTCAGAGAGACCTTTTAATTTGAGCAGGTCAGGGGTTCAGTTTGCTCTGTGCTTGCCTAGTTATTTCACAGATAATAGCTAATACAGTTTGAAAGGAAATTTATGCTCATGTATTTTCAAAGATTTCCAGCAAGTCTTCTGGGCAATGTTCCCAATTTAGAATTTATCTGTAAACTAGAGAAACTTATTGAGTTACAGTTTAATTGTCCTGTTCCATTAGGTACTGCATGGATGTGAACACACTACACAGTGAATTCTGCATTTCACTCCTGTTGCTGCTCTACTGAAACAAGTACTTAGTAGGAAACAGGTTACCAACCCAACAGAGATTTTTGCAACTTTGAAAAATCCCATTTTAAAATAAAACCAAGGCCTCTCAAATCCTTTCTGAAAGAAACACATGTGTACCCCAGTGGCAATGGGCTATCAGCTGGGACAGAGTGAGATTCTTCAAGTCCAGGCTGACTTCTCAGCAGGTCTCCTGCAAGCATGCCCCTATCTCTGCTGCTGGAGCTTCTTCTCACTCCATAAACATCACTGCTTCAACCAAACAGTGACTTGAACCCACCTTTCTCAGGGCTAGTGAATATTTCCCTTCTATAAAGTTGAACAGTTTCAATAGGAGGAACTGATAAAAACCTGACCCAAAATACCCAGCGTGGTACAAGAAGTTGGGATACATTCATCCAAGATCACATTCAGCATTGTCTCACAGCTCCTGCTGCCCTGATGAGCGCTGTTAACTCCCATGCTATGGACTGTAATAGAGCATGCAATCATTTCTCCATGTGTCCTTGATCCAAGCAGAGCATAATCAAAACCACCTCCCTTTTGAGAAGTATATTCTGAACAAAGCTATTTCATCAAAATATTTTCAGCCATTTCAAGTACAACAGCTCAAATCCATTTGTTGCATTGTGCATACCATGCAATTTAGTAGATCAATAGGCAATCTTTGCCTTTGTCACTAGCTACAGTGAGAACCTTTGCCATGCAGACACTCCCTTCTTTTCATGTGCTTTTAACAACACTTCTGCCTCCAGCTTCTCTTTGCTCCCATACACTTTGCAGATACACTCATGAGCCAAGTCAGTATCATGCACAGGACAGACAAGGCAGAGTAAAAAGAGGGCTGAAAATACATCTCTCTTGCAGAAGGGAAAGCTGAAATCTCTGTCATTCTGCAGGGCAAACTGAACAAGCAACAAAGAACCTTGCCTTCCTCTGGTAACAGCCCCTGTAAAATCCAGCCCCAGAAAATCAGCTGGGAGTGCAGAAGCATATTGTGAGCAACTGGGCTAATAGAGCAAACTCCCAAATGGCAGAGGATGGAGAATATTTCCTGTGCTCTGCAAACTGAAGCTTATATTCCTTTCATATCCCTCCTCCATTCTTCCAGCACAAGAAAGCCTGCCCAGCACCTTCCTTGTAGCCAGCACACACCTTGCTAGAGCTGACATCTGGGATTTAGCTTTGCTTTCAGTGCCACTGCATGGCCAGCCCAGGGACTGGCATGTGCTCCAAAAACCTCCCATCTGCCCACTAAAGCAGTGGTGTTACAGTTGTGCTGAACAACTTGTAGAGCTCATCCTGAGTCACTGCTGCATCAGGGACACACAGGGCTGCAATCCAGCATGTAGGAGAGACTCCTTCATCGACATCCACATTTGATGGCTAAGCCAGGCTTTGAAAATGACGTTATACATGTTTTCCAGGAATTTTATCATTCCTGACCCTTACTAGTCAAGTCCTTGCAGAAAGACACCTCAATTTCCCCATCAGCACATTCATAAGAAACATAAACAACTATAGTCACCATGCCCTGTCCCTCAGTTTCAAGGGGGAAAAAAAGCAGCTTTTCCAAAGGTAAAGACCTCACAGTCACCAATGGATCTTGGAGAATAGCTGCAGCAGTTTCTCCCTCTTCCTCCAGGGCTTTAGGGCTCATTACCAAACTAACAGAGAGGCAGGGTTTGCCTGTTAGGAGCTTTTCCCCATAAGACAATTTATCTGCAATTCGAACAGTTTAGAGCACAGCAGGAACACAATACAATTTATCTTAACTGAAAACAGCTTCAGTCTGGCACTATTTGTCTTAGAAATCAGGGCTCCCTCCCAACATCACCAAACTACACAAAGTTCGATGTCAGAGGTATGAAGAGGATGATGATGAGCACTTCCTACTCGAGGGGGAAAGGGAGGGAGGCAGCTCTTCTAGGGGATCGCTCCATATCTAAAAAGCCCATCCGTAGGATACAGTCACTAGTTTCAAGTAGTTCTTTGGAAATGTCTACCCCTCCATTGTGTTCTTCACTGAGGTGTGAGCCAAATTCCTCCTGCAAGTGAGAGCAGCAGCAAACTGTAACTCTGAGATAAGAAAAGCATCAGGGAATCTTCTCATCGACCTAGATATAGCATGACAAGGACCTGCAGATTTGAATGATGGCTGAGAAATTATCATAACCCATAAATTAGGCTGACCTCACACAGTTTGAGGCTTTTTTCAGGCTTTTTCAGTCAACTCTGAGCTCTTCCCTCCTCCAGGTAACAGCAAATGTCTCATTTTCCTGAACAGAAATTGTAGTGATTTAAAT
The DNA here is from genome assembly GCF_003945595.2 of Pipra filicauda. Lineage (NCBI taxonomy): Eukaryota > Metazoa > Chordata > Aves > Passeriformes > Pipridae > Pipra > Pipra filicauda. The sequence goes on along the minus strand of NW_024103541.1, from coordinate 1,650,881 downwards.
AAACATCACTTTCAACAAAATGTGTCACATTTTATTCTGAGGCTGTCAGAATAAAACCTTCCTTGGAAAAGTTCTCCCTCTTCATTTTTGGCCAAAATGCTTCACTGAACTCAACCCAGATTCACAAACAATTTTATTCCACAAAACTATATTTTTCAGTGAATTAAGTATTCCTCAAAAGGCATTTCCCCCTGTGATGATGACCTCTACCATTTTCTTCTTTGATGTGGTAAGTAATAAAAGACAACTAAGCAAGAACAAAGCACTCTTTTACTTTACCACTACACAAGAGATTTCACACCCAACCACTTTTTCATGTCAGAAACAGGCTTTCAGAGACATGAAGTTCCTACAGAGGGAGGATATTACTTGCCTACAGTCACACCAGAGCCAATGGCAAGGCAAAAATGATCCCTTGCATTGCAACTCTCTGCTTGAACCACAAAACACCCTTGGAAGAGGGTGAGATTTATTTCTACAGTTTCCCGATTTGCAAAAGAAGCACCACCATGGGGGTTACTGTGAGGAATAATCATTAGCAGAAATGGTCTCTGGTGTCTAAAGGCACCAGATACAACAATTGCATTCTGCAAGATGTCATCCCCACATCTAGTGAGAGACAGACCTTGGAGCAGAGGGCTTGCAGTCTGTGAAGACAGCTGAAGGATGTGCTGGGAAGTGCTAGTCCCTTTGAAATGCAGAGAGAGGAATAGAATGCAGTCTTCCTTTTTTTAGTAGCAGGGCAGGTTACTCTTTATCAGCTGTTAGACCTTGCAGATGTTTTCCCTTGTAGCCATGTATAAAATGGCTGATATGGCACAAATCTCCATATGACAAATAACCTTCCAATGCCAGAATCCTATTTTAGATTCCACTTCACCTCCTAATCTGATACACATCTTCCTGGGATGTGACAAATCAGGGTTACAGAAAAGATTGACTAATTAAAAAAATATTTTATTCAGGAAAAGGTACAGCATTTTAATAAGAAATGCATTAAAAGTAAGATTGATAGGATAAGAACTGTGCATTTTAATGCACAAAAAGGGGAAAAGCTGTGTAAGGAACCGTAAAGGAAGACTTGTTTGGATCTTCATGGTGGTACTAGTACCTTCAGTATTTGAAAACACAAAATAGCAAGTTGAACTGATATCATGTGCCAGTGCTACCTGTGCTCCATATTAAGAATGGGCTACTTACATTCTTGAAGTTGGGTGTGTGTCACGTTCCTTGTTATCTCAGCTTTGTGACTGTTGCTAAATTCCAAAGCTAGCAGATATTTGATGACACAGGAAAATGATGGGAAGTGTGCTTTTTGTTCTAAACTGTATGGAAGAGCTGCCTTTCTGTAACAGCAGCAAGCAAAATTAGTTTATATAAATATTGCTGGATTTATAAGTCCAGTATCTTGTCTTTACAACAATAAATTTTCTTTTCTGATTCCTATAAATTTATTTTTCCTCTATGTTCTGTGTCCTCATTAGTAGCATAGGTTTCATAGAAGAGTTTCTGGCTTCCTTACATTTGTAAGGTTGAGCAGATGTGAATCAGAAGAATGAAAGAAGGATTAGACTATTGGGCCCAATAGGATCCAAAGTCAGATTCATTTCCGTATTCCATTGCCACATTGACTTTTGGGGTTAAAAAAAAAAATAAGCAGGGCTCCATCTTAGGCCCAGTGCTCTTCAACATCTTCATAAATGACTGGATGCAGGACTGGAAGGGATACTAAGCAAGTTTGCAGATGACACAAAACTCAGAGGAGCTGTTGACTCCCTCAAAGGCAAGGAGGCCCTGCAGAGAGACCCTGACAAACTAGAGGACTGGGCAATCACCAACCATATGAAGTTCAACAAGGAAAGTGCTGGATCCTGCACCTGGGTTGGGGCAACCTTGGATGTAAGGACGGACTGGGGAATGAGATGCTGGAAAGGGTGCCACAGAAAGGGACCTGGAGGTCCTGGTCGATGGCAAGTTGAATATGAGTCAGCAGTGCCCTGGCAGCCAGGAGGGCCAACCCTGTTCTGGGGGCATCGCTAGCTGGTCGAGGGGAGGGGAGTGTTCCACTCTACTCTGCACTGGGGTGACCTCATCTGCAATATTGGGGAAGTTTTGGTCCCTGCAGTATAAGAAAGATATTAAGCTACTGAAGAGTGTCCAAAGAAGGGCAACGAAGATGGTGAAGGGCCTTGAGGGGAAGCCGAATGAGGAGCAGCTGAGGGCATTTGGTCTGTTCAGCCTGGAGGAGAGAGAGGGGAGACCTCATTGCAGTTACAACTTCCTCGGAAGGGGAAGAGGAGGGGTAGACACTGATCTCTTCTCTGTGGTGACCAGTGACAGGATCCGAGAGAATGGCCTGGAGTTGTGTCAGGGGAGGTTTGGGTTGGATCTTAGGAAAAGGTTCTTCACCCAGATGGTGGTTGGGCACTGGAACAGGCTTCCCAGGGAAGTGGTCACAGCATCAAGCCTGAAAGAGTTCAAGAGGCATTTGGATGATACTCTCAGGTACACGTTGTGACTCTTGGGGATGATACTGTGCAGGGCTAAGAGTTGGACTTGATGATTCTTGTGAGTCCCTTCCAACTCAGCATAGTCTGTGATTCTGTGACTCTGTGATTCTGTGACTGTGGAATTCATTCTGCATTCCCACACCAGTAGACCCACAGCTTAACTAGGCCAGATTTTCTTTGTTACTGCATATTAGCCAAGAAATTCAATTAATTGGTGCAAATCCCCCATTTCTCACTGGTTACTTTGTTGCCTCACTCAATACCTCACTCAACAATGACTGTCTCCTTCCATGCAGGGTAGCAGCAATCAGGGCAAGGATGTATAGATGTGGTTCCTTTCTGATCCATCAGATAAAAACCATGAAAAACTGTTGAGGCTGACCCTGCATGAACTGAGGGAACAAGACTCTTTCTAACTCGTACAGTTCTGTGAAATCTCAGCATGATTGCTAAATCCTGTTCCCCAGAATTCCACCTTCAGTCAATGCTTAGCAATGACTGAGGGTTATGCTTGGGAAGCACTGAATTTGGGAGGCTCTTAAGTGCAAATAAGGAGATCTCTATTGAACACCTCCCCAGACTCTGGGCATGCCTGCACAGACAGGCTCAGGTCCACCAGACCCAAGCTCTGACCTGCCTGAATGCAAGTCAAATCCTGCCTGGAAACAGGTAGCAGCGTTAGAGCAGAACCGTTCGCTCTCGCTCATGCTCGGAGCAGTGTCCAGGTACCTGCCCAGCCCTCAGAACCTGTGTCTGACAGGGCACCAGCACAGGACATGTCCCACCACCTTCGCCCAGGAAAAGCACCCTTCCTGTGGCTTTCTGACACAAATGAGATTGATACGTGTTCTTCCCTGTTTTCCCATGAGTAGCACTCTGCTAGACAAGTCCAAAGAGTCCCAAGGCCGCAGGAACCATGTAGCACACGCTGCCCCGTGCGAGGCCTCGCCTCGCAGTGCCGGCATCAGCCTGCAGTGTTGGCAAAGCACCTGGGACCATGCTGGTTCTCTACCCCCAGCTGAGGTGTTTGAGAAACACCCATCTGGAAGGGATAATAAAAGCCCGCATTACCAACCGCAGAAAGGCGAGGCAGCGCAGATCCAAAGCACGGCACACTGAGGGCTTTCCTGAGCGCCCGCCTCTCCTGTGCCAGCAGCTGCCTGCTGGCAGTCCGGAGGGGTTCCCGCACTGAGGGAACCTGGCTGTACCCTCGGCTGCTCCTGGGCCCCGTTTTCACCGGCGCTCTGCTCGCGGCACCGACTCTGCTCGATCGTTCCCTGCCAGCCCCGCAGCGGGTGTTCCCCCGCCCGGCTCTGCCCCCTCAGCCGTGCCCAGGAGGTGGCGCCGGCCCCTCGGCCATGGCCACCCTGCCGCCGGCGCTGAGGGCGCCGCACTTGAGGGGCATCAAGACACAGTGGAGCAAAACCGCCCTGTCCCCGGGGCTCCAGGGAGCGGGAACGTCCAGCCCAGGGCTCCCCTGCCACAGGGACGCAGGGTTCGGGGGACAGGCGTGAATGGGGTCACCCCGGGAGGGAAACGCCAGGTTTTGTCATGGTAGCCTGCAGCGGGCAGGGTTAAGCAGAGATCTACGGGGACGTGGACATTTGCTGCCTCAGAACAAGTTTTCCAGCACCAGCCGGAGCGGCCCAGGGCCCCAGCAGGTGCCTGGACCCGCGGCCAGGAGGATGTTTGTCTTTGCTCTGAGCAGTATTGCGCTCTCCCGCCGCTCTCCTCAGCCGTCACTGCACTCAAATCCTTGAATGGCCGCTGGGCGATTGCCAAACAGCTCCGATGCCAACCCGGTGCTCTCAGGCTGAGGCAGGAATTCTGTCCGGGAAGGTGTAACATGATAGTGGGACTGGGTGCTTGTGGCAGACCTGAGGAATCGCAGGAGAAATTTGCCACTGACAAGCAACAAAAATGCAGCATAAAATCACAGAATCAGAATCTAAGTTGAATTCTCAAGATCATTAAGTCCAGCTGTTAACCCAACACCACTGTGTTCACCACTAAATTATGTCCCAAAGTGCCGCATCCACATGCCTTCTGAATACTCGCAGGGATGGTGATTCCGCCACTTTCCTGGGCAGCCTTTTCCAATGCCTGACTACTCTTACAGTGAAGAAATTTTTCCCAATATCCAATTTAAACCTCCCTTAGCACAGCTTAAGGCCATTTCCTCTTGTCCTGTCACTTCTTGCCTCGGAGAACAGACCAACCCTCACCTCACTACAACCTCCCTTCAAGGAGTTTGTAAAGAGTGATAAGGTTCATCCCAAGCCTCCTATTCTCCAGACTAAAGTTGGGTCTTGCATACAAGTCCCCCGGTGCCGTCCGCTGAAACACCAGTTCTGAGGAAATTTGTATACACACTTCACCAGTATCCAAATATAGCTCCTTGGGGAAAGACAAGCTCCTGAAAAACTGTGTATCTGGAAGAACTGAAATTTAAACAAAGATTTGCTCAGAGAGGGTACAAACTGGAGTTGGGGTCAGTCTGGTCAAATAGGTTGAACTATTTGGGATGCCAAGTTTAGACTTTTGGAAACCTGCAAGCACATGGAATACAAGCACTTTTACTAGTTCGGGTATTTTTTAGTTGAAGTTTAAAAAAAATCTGGCTTAAATTTAAACTTCCGCTTTGCTGGGGAGCAGCTCTAGCTCAGCCCATGTCTATGCACCAAAACTCTGGAAGAGGGGATGCTCCTGGAGCTTTTACTCTCTTCCCACTAACAGACTGGCTGTGCTAGTCCACAGGGATGAATGGTCCTGCTGGTAATTCATTAGAAGAATGAAGTGTAGAAAGACCAATGAGACCACACCAGTCATTCAAAATGAGCTGAGAACAGGGACTGTGGATGTCACTGTGCATTTATATATTCCTCCTGGAAATTACTTTTCCATGCCCTGAAGAATGCCACTTGGATATCTGTAAATGCGAGCTGTCATTTTAGTCACATGGAAGTCAGTTAGAATTTTACAATTAATTTAAATAATAGTCAGAATTTAAAATCCCTGTTACTACTCTAAGGCATTTCAAGCCATTATAAATGAAAAATGAAATTTATCAACCATTTCTACCTTGCAGTGAACAAGTGCCCTTCACTGAACAATTCCTGCATAACAGTTGTCTTTATCTTGCTGAAGCTGAGACCAGAATCTACAGCACCAAATGCTCTTTCTTCAGAGCTGTCTGTATCTCAGCACACACACACCACAAAGGAGAGTGAAGCAGGCCTTGCAGACACAGGGTTTTATCTTAACATAGCTAAAGCATTGCCAGCTAATTCTTGGAAATTCAAAGCAGCCAGGTCTCAGACCCCGCTCACACATGTTGCTTGTGATAAGAAGCCACACTTTTGTATTTTTGCATCTGCTTGTCAGCGTGACTGAACAGGTAAGCTGCTTTACTGCTAAAGGCACCCTGACCATCTCGTTTCTGCCCAGCCCAGTGTCAGCCAGCTGTAACCCTGCCTCTTCAAAGAGTTATTTTGGCACTGCTGGTCACTAGCAAACAGCCATCACACTCTAGTCTGAGGGAGGCTGCACTGTGTCTGGGGATGCATAAATTTTATGCTGTCCATACAGGGCCTCACAATTAAATACTTAATTGTGTCATATCCTGAAAGCCCAGATAAAGTCATTTGAGAAAGCAGTGCTCTAATTTCCAGTTGTTTTGTTGCTTGAGAACTAGAAACGTTAAAAGCAGGAACAAGATTCTAGTCAGACAAATGTCTCTCTGCAAATTGCCAGAGATACACAATTAATACTAAACTGTCATTAACCCTGCGTACAGCTTTACAAATCAGACTATAAAGTAATCTGAAATTGTGTCCTTGCCAAATTTATCAGGACGAGCTTTTTCAATACAGAGACACCAATTGTTTGAAACAGCTCCTAATGAGTCATTTTGGGCCACACATAAATTGTTTCTGCCTCAAGGGATTTGACACTCCTTTGTCAGATGCAACAGCAGCAATGATATATCCCTGGTTTGCTTTTTATCATCGATTTTGTGATGTCTTTCTGTAAATCCAGCCAAACCCAGACCTGGAATGCCATTTTGGCAGGGTGGCCCAGGATCAGAGTTAAGATATTTCTGCACCAACAGCACCTTCCAGCACCAGCTTGAGCTTCAGCATAGCCAAATCTGTTTCCTTCAGGACAAATTGGGAGTAATACTTGCCTGTTGCTGGGGTGGGTTAGTCAGCACAGCCTCACCTAATCCTACTCACCCACCCTTTGTTTGTGACTCAAACATTTGTACTTTATGATTTTTCTTTCCTCATGGACTGTAGTGCTGGAGGCTGGGAGGCCATGCAGCTCGGGGGGTTATGTCCTGACAGGACTGTGAGCTGGGATGTGTGACTAACTCAGACCCAGAGGGAAAAGGGCTACCTGGTGTGGTTCCCAGGGCTTGCCTCCCTTCTGAGATGTTCTTTATGCTTTGAAACTGGCACCTTTTTAGGAAGACTGAGCCTCTTTCCTTTGTCAGAAGAGAGAACTATGATTAAAATACTCTTGCACCAACTGGAACAAAATAGGGTAGCTATATGAAGAGCAGAGTGAGAGAGTCATGGCATAAATGCCCTTCTTGCTTAAGAAGAGAGGTGGGAAGCTCATGCTAGCATGGAGGAAAAGAAATTTGTGAGGCCAAATGACCTGATTTCACTGGAACTGTGTTTGTGGCAGTCTGGGAGCGCTGTAGTAGCACAGCAAGCTGGCTGAGTATTAATTGTGTGGCTTTGTCACCTGAGCAGAGTCCAGCAGTGAGGAGACCTGCTGCTGAGCCACTGTGCTACCTGGAACAGTCACCTCACATTGTGGGATGACCAAAATATTTCCTTCCTGCCAGCATCCCTGTAAACTGGAAAGGTGTGAGAAGTGCCAAGGCAAGCAAGGTTGAAATTACAGTTTTACTTTAGCTTGGGAAAAAAGTTACCATTTGTGCAGCCCCTCCTCCTTTGTCAAAGAAGCACAAAGTGAAGGAAACACAGCTGTGAGGCAGCCTCTCGCAGCTGAGCATCTTTATCAGGCAGGAGGTCTCTGTGTGGTGTGAGCTGCTGATAAGACCCAGGAGACTCACAGCTACCACACAGCAGGGAGCAGTTTGCAGGCTCTGCACTTCCAGCAACAAATGCACCTGCCTGGCCGTTGCTGTCAAGGTCCCAGAAAGCGTCAGATCAATCCACTAGCACCTTTGCCACATCCCACGGACACTGGCTGTTTGCCAGTCTCCCATCACAGAGCTGCTCCCAGTTAACAGCAGCTGAATTTACCTGACAGCAGTCATTCTCCAGTACGGCACAGGCAATCTCACACTTATTTTCATTAGGTTTAGGGGGATTTGTGCAGCATAAGCACTTACTGTTTCCACAACAGAGGTCATTTGGATCAAAGGCTCTGATGTAACACGGCAGATTCTTTGGCTTGCTCAGCTCAACTCATCTCTACAGAATTATAAATATAGCCGAGACATTATTAAAACTTTAACAAGTTTCTCTCTTGGGGCCCTCAGTTATTCACCTGTGAGTAGCTGTTGTTTCATCACCGGGAGGGAGTCAAATGGAAAGTACAAAGGCAGGGATGGGTTCTAAGCTTCTAGTAGTCATTTGGTTTTACAAATTAATGGGGATAAAAAATCCCCACTAAGCTCAGTACTCTCCTTCCAGGTGGTACTTTCTAAAATGTAGTCATCGTGACAAGAACTTCTTAAATAGCTTAACGGTCTTGCATCTGCTGTTAAACACAGCCACTGATCATCAGTATCCTTGACAAACACCATGTCCTGGTGAAGGTTACCAGGCAAAGTCTGGCTTGTAAGGGGAGAAGGAGCTCAAATAAGGGGACAAGACAAGCATAGCTGCTAATCTGCGTGGAGTTTTCCCCAGGTACCTTCAGGTCACATTTGGCAAACATTTTTAATGACCGGCATGTATTAAAAAAAGCATTTATGAAATGTTAGCTAAATGTTTCTATTGGTAACTTTCACAGATCTTCGTGCAGCATGGGAGTAGAAGTTATTCCACACTGTGGTGGGAGAGGATCGTAAAGCACATAAACATTTCCAGTGGAGTCGCTGAAGGACAAATAATTCCAAAATAGTTTGTCCGATCCTAATGCTCAGATGAGCCCTTTACCTTGTGCTGCCTCTGTTGTGCTGTTGTTATTCCAGAAAAATCAGAAACTGGCACAAACATGTTTTTATTTGAAGGGGGAATTTCAATCAGACACTGGCCTTTAAAACAGCCTTCACTTTTAGGAACATTAGTAGTGGGAGATTTTTAATACTGCTGTAAAGACTTGGACCAAAACTGTGGTGAAAGAATAAATCTTTTCATAAATTGTCAATGTGTAAAAAGGAAATTGGTTAAGGGATGAGCTGGTATTTCAGGCTGCAGCAAGCTCCCCTGTCTCTGGGAGCTGCATATGAGGATGTCCCTGAGTACTTATTGCAAAAGTCATGGCAATGAAAAGGCACAGGAGAAAGCGGGGGCTGTAGAGCTTAGTGGAAACCCAGTACATTGAAGATCTTAGAAAAGGTATATCCAATTAGGTGAGCTCAAGTTTAATTCTGCTGGTTTCTAAAAGGAAGTCATTGTGCAACTGTTTTGCAAGAGCATTGAAACTGGTAGAACAAGACACACAGCATGTGGAAATGAAACTTAAGATATTAAAGAAGAGTTTGAGTTGCTGTTGGGTCTTCTTTAATTACCTTTTTAAGACACTCCACTTTTCTTTAAACTTTAAATAACAGCATGAAGAAGGCCTCATCTCTTAGATGGAGCAAATAATCCTCTGTCATGCGTAAGCAGTTATGAGAACAAGCCAAGCTGCACAGCACATGGGAGATGAGAGATGGAGAACAGGTTCTGTAACAAGGGCCCCTGTTCAAAGCGAGTCAAGAGAGGTCTCAGCAGCTAACTCACCAGGTATGTGTTGTACATCAACAAAGCCTTCTCTGTTGAATGAAAGGCTCCTTCATCTTTGCCTCTAACCTCCATTCCTTCCTCACCACAGCAGAGGATTTGCTTTTCAGAGAAGGAAAATCTGAGAACACACTCATTTCTTCTATGGATTCAGAAAACCGCAGAAACAACTAGAGCCTGAGCCCTTGCTGTTCCCAGCAGATGTGGCATTGCCTTTACAAACACCCTGTATGAAGTTGGTATCTCTGCTTAAGAGCTGAGTAGTTCTCCCTGCTGACCCAAACCTTAAGCTCTGAGTCTGCCCTTCAGGAGCATTTCTCCAAAATGAGAGTCTGCAAGTGGGGAAAGAAACCCCACAGTAAGACACTCTTTGGAGATTTCCACTACTTCAGCCCGCTCCTGTGCATATAGCTGGTGAGCAGGGAGCTGCTGCCTTGGGATACTACTGCTAACCAGTTAACAACCAGGAGAAGCTGTTGCTGCAGTTTCATTGAACTGGGCAGAGTAATAGCTGAGACACATAGGTCTTTCTGTCCTCCCTTGGGTGTGGATGACTACTCCTACCCTGTTTGAGGTCTAAACCGTGAAAGAAATGATCATTTCACACTTTTTTTTCACCTCATTTCGGTACATCTTCACCTTCTTATCGCATTTCCCCTACCTTCCTCGAAGCAGCAGGAATATATATTTTAACAATATTCAAAACTCTTTATCCTCATTCCTCTTTTTACATGTCCTCAAAAAGCTGGTCTGAACTCTCTATCTACTTAAGACTGTCCTCAGAACCTTATGTGGTTAGCTGAATGACCTCAGAAAGAGGTGAGAGGAGGAATGTACCTGTACTGCAGGCATTAGCCTAGGAACCATCATGAGCCAAGTTGTCTTCTCTTCCTTCCTCTGAAGTTCTTCATTTCTGTCCATCTTAGGCACTCTCATCTCTTCTGTTTAAGGATGATTCAACAATCTGCTTGGCTGTGCTCAAAAACCTTCCTGTAGAAATTCTAAAGAAAATAAAAAGTGTTGGCCAGAAATTATACAATTTTTTGTGGACCAAAATCTTGAGTACCAAATCAAACTATTATCTGAGATTATCTGTTCATACTGGATTCCCCAGAAATCAATCAAGGAAGACCCAACAAACAATTCTTCTTAGAAATACCATGGCTCTCTTCTCAAGGTGATTCACTATCTGTTAGCATGGAAGTGACTTACTAAAGTCCTTTAATCTGAAAAATAGTTATCTCCTGCCTTCCTCCAAATTGAAGAGCAAAGTCCACGCAATAAAGCTGATCATGTCAGGTGCCTTGACAACAAACTCCACAGTAAGCTGTGTTCCAGCTGATGCTGATACCATGATTTTGATGAGCATCTGTTTTCAGTAATCCATGCCTAGGCATCAAAATAATTTTGAACGATTACATGGGAATTAAGATTATTACTTATCTGGACATTACATTGTATTATAAACTATGCCTTCCTAAATACACATTACAGCATTAGGGGCAAGGATCTCAAGAAGGAATTACAGATAGAAAGAAAACCCCAAGTAAATGGCAATCCCAGTGTCAGTCATGGAATACAGTGGTGCCAAGGCTGCCCTGAAGAGATCACCTCAGCCTCTCCACATGCCCCAGGGCAAGGTTTATGAAAAATAAGGGTAGGACAGAGTTCTTACAAAAATTGGAAGCTGACAGGCAAGGTAGGTCCAATTGGTAAGCACAGATACTCACCATTTCAAGACTTAACAAGGGTTAACTACTGCAACTGTGGAGAAATAGTTACCAAAAAACCTGTGCATATTCCAGGTGCCATGCAGAGAGAAGGGCTCTGGTGAGCTGTGACTGCGGTGGTCCTTAGCACTGCAGTAGTCAGAAGACTAAAAAATTCTGAAGTTTTCAGCTGCATTTGAAAGGCATTTTTGATTTATCAATATAAGTGATAAGCAGCTGTTCCACAAATCCAAAGTATACACAATAGCTTAATTACAATGTCACAGTAAAATTTATAATGTCACAATAAAAAAATATTCTTCAAATATATCTGCTGTTTAGAGATACACACACATGCTTTAAATCTCTGGATGTTAAGACAAAATAACTGAAAGCAACAAGATAGAGCCAGATACATTTCAAATTACCTTGAAAGAGGTATTTAGAGGTTGTAGGAACAGTGGTCGTGGAACTTACAGCAGTTGCTGATTTTATTACTTTCCAGTTAAATTGATATCACATGAATAAAACTGTTTTTAAGGGAGATTAGAATTTTCAAACCAGGGTCCAAGAAAGAAAATTCCTTTTAAATCTCAATGCAACTCCCTTCTCACTCCTTCTATTTGGGAACAATCTGCAGTAGGAGATACGAGGTCTTGGCACTGCTCAGGGCACACAACCCAAACCTTAGGGGAGGAAATGCCCCCAGGAAGTCACAAATGAGACCCTGGCCAACCCCTATGACAACAGGCCAAGCAAGCTCTTTAGGTCTTCTGCCAATATTCAACAGGTACATGGATAAGAGGGACCAGGTCACAAATATTCATGCTGGAAATGGCATGTAGAGCTTTTTTCCTTCATGCATTTATATGTTATCTTTTTCCTCTTATCTCCCCAAGAACCCTGTTACAGAATCTTGTCTCCTGACGTGAAATTTAAAGGGAGCCTTTCCTGAATTACCACAATAGTGCATTTGACAAAACATTTCCATCTAGATCACACAATTATTTATATTGCGTAGGGCCTGACTGGCCACTAACCACTCTGTACTACCTACTATACAAAAACTTAGACAACACTCTTGCCATCCTAGAAAGCTTTCAACCCAAAGATCAATTCCTAAAGATAGCACAGGCTTAGTTACAGTCCTGACACCCAGGAACTTGGAAATCTGATTTGCTCCCAGAGCTATATTTAAGCACCTGTATCCATGTGAGTGCAGTTACACACAGACACAGGTAGATTGCACTCAGCAGTTATATTGCTAGAGGAGTGATTATAATCCATGCGTACACACACTCTGCATGATTTAGACCCTGGCCTGGTCCTCATTCCACACATCTGCTCACACCCATACACCCTGAACACAGTTATTAAAAAAAAAATCAGCATTCTGGCTGGAGTTGGAATTTAGCATTTGCCTAAGGCAAGGCTTTAATGCAAATGAACTGCTGGGGTCAGGGCTAAAGGCAAAAAGAGGGCATTTCAGCTCAGGACACTGCATTATCATGCTTCCCTGTTATTTAGCACACAGGGCTGCTCCTAAGTGCTAAGGTTACCTTCAACATCTGGGCTCCTCACATCACCCTGGCAGACCTTATCAACAGCACGTGCCAAGAACCAGGTGCTCTGCTGGAGTTCCCACACCAACCGTATGATCCATCAGAGAACTCAAGACACTTTCTCTTACAGAGGTTATTCCACAGCAGCCTTCCTCAAGGTTGTGCATTAGCCCTTTTCTCCTCTAAGACCTGTTCACCCATGGCTATTAACTCAAGCTTTTTCCTTTGAGCATAAACACAAGAATGTTTTGCTTCTTATGATGCCAAGTTTAGGAAGCCAGAAGAGCAGCAAGCTGTGACCTGCTGCAGAGCATGGACCAGCACCATAGTGTGGGGTACAGAGCATAAGGTATGGAAGCATTGGAAAGCAGCATTTCCTGTATTTCATTTAATTTCACATATTTCATTTCACATATTTCACTGGGCTGATACTCAGAGCATAGTTCAGAGAATAAGCTGGTCTAGTACCATCTATTGTATACATTTCCTGAGTGTGCATTTTTTTCATGTCTGCGCATTCAGGCTTACATATGGGATTCAATCCTCTCAGTTTAGACACAGAGCTGTGACCCAATCACTGCAAGCCAGCAAAGGAGACTTCTGTGCAAGACTGAACAGATTTATCTCTTCAGAACTCACCCTACAGACATTTCCTACTGTTAGTTACAAACCTCTTCAGTAGTAAATTACAGGACGAAACTTGGAGTTTGACATACAGTTCTTCAGGTCTTGAAGTATAACTCCAAATGACGGAAAAATAAGACCTTTTCTTGTCTAATATAGTATCACTTCCCACTGGCATTTGGATGTAATTTGTAACAAATATTCATCAGTACACTTGAATCACCATAAACTTTTGGTGAGTTCTTACTAAGCTCATCTCAGTGTAGCAAAAGAACAAACACTTGAGTCTTGCAGACAGGGTGGGGAGTCTGTATTAGCTACCATTTCACTGCTTTATTTCTTTGCCTGACCTCTTCACTTCACTACTTTAGGTAGAAAGTGGAGTTCTTAACCAGTAAAAACAGCATCTGACACATGAAAATGATAAATATTTGCTTTATTAAATTACTTTTATACTTTTACAAAGAAATTTTCTGATTTCCGTTACAGAATCAAATGAAGGAAATTCATTGCTGTCTCTGCAGTTACCTAAATTTAGATACAAAAAGGTTGTAAAAAGACCAGCCTATTCAAGTTACATAAAAAAGGCAGAGAATAGACAAGTTCCTTTAGGAATCTTGAGGCTCAGAAATATAAAGTCCCATAATACAATGAAATTAAGAATTCAGCAATGTGTTGAACAATTGTAAACTGTAACTGCACTAGTGGACCACATTATTCAGCAGTTTCCTTAAAGGTATGAACTGTGAACTGAACAAAAAGTGTAGCTGACACAGCAGACCTCATTTAGTTGTTCTCCCTTTCACTCCCTCCAAGTCAAAGTTGTCAGATCAGCATTTAAATGATAGGAAGGAAACTTGCCTCCATAAATATCAGAAATTTCTCCATTCCATAGCTATTTATATAAAGTAACTAGCTGTTACAAATCAGTTTCAAGTAAAACAGGTGGCTGAGGCAAAAATAATCAAAATCAGATCATACACAATTTTACTGTAAATACAGTAATTTGAAGATAAACACATAACCATAGCACTGACAGGATATCAATGCTGCTCTATCATAGACACGATGTATCAGTAGAAAATTAGGATGTCTATTATCAAAATTGAGGACATTCATTCCAGTCTCTGGTAATCTAATCTTAGTGCAAAACAGATGCTAAGACATATTTAGCAAAAAAAGGTGATACATTTAAGGCCAGAAAGTTGTTCAGTCATCACTATCGCTTCCAGATTCACTCAGCTGCAAGTCATTTCCTAGAAGAGAGAGTCATCATATTAGTCATTTTCAAGGAAATAATTTTCTTCTTTCAAGATATTCCCTTTCCCAATTAAAAAGGCTTACAAAAGCTAATACTCAGGTCAGGGAGACTGGACCAGACAATCTTTAAAGGCTCCTTCTAACCCAAACTATTCTATGGTAAGAGAATAAATAGGTGTAGAAACAAATTCCCCAGTGACAGAACTTCGGAGAGATCCCTTTTCTACAATTTTAAAACCTTGGCAAGGAAGCCATTAGCTTATTTGCACAAGTGCATTTATTTAATATCACCAGATCACAAAAGACAACACCTAGCTATCTCTGCCACCCACATTTTCATGCTTCATAAGTGGGAAAACTGCTGGCGAATGCAGTTTTGTGAAAAACAAGTTGTTGGGTTTTTTTGAAACACATCTGAATGCTACTCGGCTGCGCTTGAAAACAGAGTGGTGTCTCAATCAAGAAGAGCAGCTCTTTGACATACCATTTAAAGATGTATCAGTGACCTACTATTTCAAACTGGTTTTGGAACAAGTGAAGAAACAAAACATCAAAAGAAATTTTACACAGCACTTTAATTTGGTGGCTATATATATGTATTTTTCAAAATGAGGAAGTAAGAAGAAAGATTATATTGTGCTTGCCATGGATGTCCATAAGCTCAGGGGGTAGAAATGAGGGAATCTTCCCAGGATGTCAGATAACTCACAAAAAATACAGCAGCATGCTATACACAGTCTGCATTGTATCTAGCAAACTTCCCACACGTTTTTAAGCATCTGTGACAACTAGTATGCTTTTACTCACACCTCCCTTGCCAAACAACCATTACAAAAAAAGAAAAAAAAAAAAAAAGGAATTCATCTCAGGTTGTGCAGAAATGGCCTAAAAAGCAAAGCAAAAATCACTGAAACTGAGAAAACTGAGTTGGCACACTATTTTCACTTGCCCTTCCCTCAGCTGCAGCACCCTCCACAGATCCCTTTTGCAGATGGGTGAAAAAGTAACCTCAAGGGGGTAAACCCCACAAGACACTCAGATTGGATCTTTTGTTCTCAGACATATCATCTCTGCCAGAACACTGGAGTCTTTAACATGGCTGCATTTAGCCTTCCTTTGTTTTCCACTATGTCATCACTAAAGCTTAGAAAGTGGTACATGGTTTTCTGCAACAAAACAAAACCACTTTATTACAAGAAAAGAATAGTGAACACGGCTGTTTCCATCAATCTTTAAAGTACTGCTGTAGACAATTCCTTCGTTTCCAACTCTCTATATAGACAAAATTTACAGCTGTATTATTTTAAGATAAATTTTAAAAATCAATTTAGAAAGAACAAAATCAAGTTATTTGTCAATAACTATTCAGAACAGTTTAATATCCTAAAAAATAGTACTTCAAGATAGAGAATGGTATTGGTAAATTAAACTCATGTATTTATCACTCAAAGGAGAACTATAGTGTATTCTTAGAAATCCCAGCCCTGTTATGCACTACCTACTTTAGGAGAGGACAGGGAGTGTGAATAAGAAGATAACCTTCCAAATAGTGTTTCTGCAGCCTTCAAAAGTTATTTCAACATAGTTAATAGAAATTACACAAACCCTGTAACACCAGCCAAAAATATCAGTGCTTGTGAAAACCAGCAGATGGGAAAGCAAGAGCTCCAAGTTCCAGAGGCAGAAATAATATGTTAGGATTTACTTCAGGGTAAACTTTCTGCCCCATTTTTATAACCCTACCTCCAAAAGCACCTTCAGAGAGATGGCAAAATAATACAGTCTAGAGTTGGCAGATTTCAATGGATTCGGTGCAAAGATAGAAAGCTCGTTTAATGCAGACTCTGAAGAAATTCTGTTGTACTTATGGGGCAGCAGTGAAGTGGGGAAAAACAGTTGAATTCAGTTTTCACAGTGCCAGTTGCTTATTAGCAATATTAATTGGGGAAACAGATTGCACAGCAAATTACAACATTTCCTATGCTTTTAAATTGGTGAATATAATATATTCAACTGAATTCTTGCTAGTTATAGGGGACAGGGAAACTCACAGGAGTGATCCGTGTTTCACAGACCTTAGTGGTCACAGCAACACCAAACTAATACAAGGGAAAATTATTTCTTGACTAGCTGCTTGTAACAGCACCAAGTATAAAAAGAAGTGAAGTTGTACTGAATACTATGTACATAACACAAGGCCCCAAAATAGCTCATCTATGCTGGGTTTTCTTTGGAAAGTTACTTTGTTTAACATAACCCTCGTTTAAACAAAAAGTAGACATAAAGCAACATATGATCAAATATTCATGCAGAACAGATTCATTAGTGCCACCATTTACTAACTTTGTTATAAGGTAAGTCGTGAGCCTACATAACCAGCTTCTGAAGGTGGAAAGGGGGTGAGGGGCAGTCTCGATCCCTAGATTCCTGGAGAGGTAGATATGTGTATCTGACAGAAGTATTTGGTTACCATGCTCTAGACACCACCTCCTCCATTTTCCAAGTTCCACAAAACCTCAGCTGTATAATTTCTACATGCCAGATGAAACTCAGCTCTCTAAGCCTTCCCCCAGCCTTTTGCCTGTGCGCAGCAAGTCAGAGGAAAACTTCACTAATTAACCAGTATGGCCCTGACTCTACAGAGGTGCACAAACACTAGTCACAGACATAAGCAGGCAAACCTTAAAACAAGATTAGACAAGCAAACAGCTTATGCTGACATCTGTTGATTCAATATTTTATTTTTGCAGAAAATTATTTGAGATGGAAGAAATGACTGTACAGAACCCCAACTGAGAACTTTTGCCACTCAAACTGGAACAATGTGATATCCATTTAGTTTTTCCAGGTTTCACTCTCCTGCCAAATTCCCTCAGCAAGGGAACTAGAGAAAAACATCCTCCTTGAAAGTAACTATTCTGATCTTTACCTAGTTGAAGTGTCTTGTAAGTGTTAACTGCACTGGAGGTGGGATGGAATCATTTTAGGCAGTACCATATCTGTAGCCGTAACAGAAGGAAATGGCATTAAGCTCAAGAGCTGGGAGAGCTCAGAGGCCTGAGCCTACAGGCAGAGGTTCTACCTGTCAATGTGGTTCTCAAGCACCACCAAGCCACCAACTTCCCCTGGAACAGTTTTGATGTTGTCATGTTTTAAGCAGCATTTTCTCACTATGACTGCTGGAACTGGTGGACTTGGCCACCTGTACTTGTAAATGTATTTCTCACTGGAAGTTTTGCCAGCTGGGATTCTGTCACTGGGGATCGAGCTTCATCTCGTTTTCATAACAGTTTTATTTAAAGCGTGGAGAATGGGAAATCACATTTGTGAATAAGGGTTGAAATAAATGGCACCATAAAGTTGTGCAAATTGTAAACATGAAGACATTGTTCTCTGCAGCGACAGCAAAATGAAAGCAGCATTTAGTCCTTTGCACATGAAGTCACAGGACTTTTCAGTCTGATCTTATCTGTTAATGCAGTACATAATTAAATATCTATGCAGGTTATTTACGTATTTAAATACTAACTAAAAAAAAAAAAAGAAAAACAATCCCCTGTTCATGTTATCCACTAAGGACTGAAATAAAAGTAGATCTGCCAGTGTCTAAAATTTCAGTATAACAAGTTTACATATAAATGATAAACCTTAAAGGTCTTAGGCTGCAAACTCAGGTTGATGGGAATCTCTTCAAACTAAGAGCCAGCAGCTAAGCACCTAATTAAAAATGTAATCATTTCAGAAGAGTAACCATAGGTGAGTACTCACTTCTGTGTCTGAGTATTTCTTCTGTTTAGGTAGTGAACTTAAGATTCTCTACCTAGTGGGATTTTTTTTTTTTTTTTAATGTGAGAGTTTTCCAAACTCTCCTTTTTGGAATACACGGAGCACTCAATTCCAGCTGTGTAGCAACCACTCTGGAACATAAGAGCTACTCTTCAAATTAAATCTGTAGTTGCCTGAATGGGTGGAATAAGATAATATCACCTGAAAGCGAATTGCCCCTGTCCTTATATGCAAAGGACAGTTTTACCATGCTGTCCCAGTGGAACACTGCCATGAATAATAGTAACTGACATATCTTAGAATACACCATCTCTTCTCTAACTCAGAGTATTGTGGCCATAGTATCTTTCTGATAACTCTACTCAAGAAATTATAACCATATGTTTTGGGAGTGCCTTGTTAGTTCAATTATTTTCAATACAAAATTGCTGTTCTCCAGTCCTAATGTACAGAACTGGAGGGAAGCCAGAAGAGTTTAGGAAATATTTTCAACTGCGT
Source organism: Pipra filicauda (assembly GCF_003945595.2). Classification (NCBI taxonomy): domain Eukaryota; kingdom Metazoa; phylum Chordata; class Aves; order Passeriformes; family Pipridae; genus Pipra; species Pipra filicauda. The sequence continues at coordinate 1,632,003 of NW_024103541.1, read as the reverse complement.
CAGCTTTAATTTAATATCTCTGGGGACCACAAACCTTCTAGCCCACTGTCTAATTCAGCCTGCTGCTGAACAATCAAACCCTAGCATCACTTCCCACAGTTTTAATTATAACAGAGACATACTTAAAAACAATATGGTTTCCTTTCAGAATCTTGATGTCTGGAATTGTGCACTAAGAAAAGAACAGCCTTTGTACTTACGTAGTGTATTCATCATATGACCACTGCTCTCTTGGGATCTGTTATGACTGGCATCTTTGTCAGGAACAGCCTGTTGTGGTATGGCAGACACAGTAGGCTGGGGCTGCAAATACGGCATCGACACAGGAAGAGAGGGCTTCATTTCCTCATCTTCAGAATCACTAGAACTATTTTCACTACTTGATGAAGAGGACGAAGAACTTTTAGAGTCAGATGAACTGTCAGAGCTACTCAGCTGGTCCATGATACTGGCTTCTGCTTTTAGCTCTGCAAACAATATGATTTGTTTCTCAGTTAACATTCACCATAATTGAAATATAAGGAAGAGGGAAAAAAGAAAAAAAAAAGAAAAAAATCAACAGACATCAGGTAAACACACTATAGCACTTGAAAAAAAAAACCAAACCAAACCCACCAAAACCCTCCAGAACAAAGAAAAGGGCACAGGCAACATCCAGCCTGTCATGTGGTTTTCTTCTCTCATAGCTCAGGCACTTTCTCCCTTTCAATCTAAGCATTAGAACAAGGGTGACTGTGAACCCAAATGCTTGACCCCACATTCCACGGGGTACTGCATTCCCACGTAACCTTTAATTTCCACAACTAGCAAGTCTTCTGTATTTTCCTTAGCACTCCCAAAGATGCCTTTCACTGACTAAAACCTGCAGTTACAATCGCACAGATCAGTCAGCTGTAAGATGTCAGCAGCTGCGCCCAAAATGCCTCCCAGCAGTTCAGCATTACAATCAATACATTTATTTGGACCATGTGACATTTTGCTCAGAATCAAGTTAAGCATGAAGAATATCCAAAAGAACCATCCACGGTTTATATTAGGAAGATTGCGGCAAATCCTTGCTCTCATTATAGATGTGGAGGTGTGGATCATGCTGCACAGTATGCATTTTTGATATATAGTAGCTAAGGCCAGCATACAGAGGGCATTAATCTTTGCAGAAGGGTACATGTAATAATTGTGCCAAATACGAGTGCTGAGAGAAGCCTGAAACAGAGCACTGAATCCTGGTGGATGGAGGACTCGAGGAGTTATGCAGTGTACAGAAGATCATCACTATACAAGATTGTAACTACCCAGACAATCATTCAGGTGATCTTACAAGCACTTGGAATACTCCAGGAACAGCTCTGATAGAGCAGATACAAAAACCAAGTAGGAGAGTGGCTCATCTCGCTTCAAATTTACCCAGTACAGGACAGGTTGAAGACAAAAGTCACCAAGACACAAGACAGTGCAGAGCTTAATCAAGAGAAGAAGGGAGAGGAAAATAAAAAAGATTCAACTTCAACACAAACTTCCATGAAGCCTTCCAATTCTGAGTTATCAAAGGCTGGTCAAAAGGAAAGATACTTAGGCCAGCCTTATCAAAGGTCAGTCTAAAGAAAATGGAGTTCTGGAAAAATGGCACCTGAAATAGTGTAGCTATGGCTACAGGGACAAACTAACCCAATGCCAAGGAAGAGGAGAAACAACAGAAGACCATACTGGCCGCCTCAAATATAAGGAGGGGAGCAGAAAGAAAATAAAAATGGAAGCACCTAAGCCTCCTTCTGTTACTAAGGATATGTATAAGAGAACATGATCTTCCACCCATCTGGAGCTGTAACCTAACTGAAAGATACCACTCAAGTCCTAAGCATTTAATTCCACTTCCTCCTCAGCAGTGTCTAATATAAGAAAAATTTCAAGTGAATGGCTAATACCAAAAACTGAGGAATAAGACCTCTGGCTTGAATTTTGATGTAATTCAAGCAGACAGAATTTAAATTAAGTATTTTTAACCAATGAAGGAAGGACTGTACGTGTACTAGAGGATAATAGATGATAAAGGCAGAATGATCTTTCCCCCACCCCAGAAAACAAAGTTAGTAACAAGTTCCAGGTAGTGTACTTAAGCAGGAATAGTCAGTTATACAACCATGGGATGAAGAATTATTAAGTGGGCAACACTTCTAAACAGTCTGTGAGTTACAGTGATTCCTACACACTGTCCTACCACGCTTGCGCTGTTGCGGAACTGACTTGATACTATTTGGTCTTGTGACACTTTAGACATGATACTATTTGGTCTTTGTGTATAAAGATGAATAGTGCCTGTAAAACAGCCTCCTTGCTCAACTCAGCACTGCTAGAACCTTAGCTAAAACAGTAAATGTGTTTAGGGACTGTACTTCAGCAGGTTTTTGGAATCCTTGTAAGAAAGCTAAAGGAAAATGACAACAAATCAGAGATCCAGAAAACTCAACTTCTAAGGAAAGATTGAAGCATCATTTTTGATAATGAATGGGAAAGACAGAGCAGCTTCTGAGCTCCTGAGTTTCATGGAGGACTGCTCAAAAGCAGATGTTCTGTACTTGCATGATAAATATGAAAGTAGTAATGGGCTTGCTGTCAGACTATTTATTAGAAAGAACCTGAGCAGTAACAAGAGCAAAGCCCTGGAATGGCTTGCCAGAGAGTACACAGGATCTGTCAGTGGAAGGCTTTAAGAACAGGTTAAAAATTACATCAGAAATCTGATTTTAGGACAGAAGGATGGACTAGATGACTTAAAAAGGTCCCTATCACCCCAGTTGTCAATTTTTCTGCATTTTTAGTAGTACTCAAAATTGGACTGGCGCTACACAGGAGTTTGATATATGTTGGCAGCCACTTTGCTGACCTGCATGGGTTTGACACCACCACTGCCCCCAAAGCAACAGACCACCAAGAAAAAGCATCAATTCGTTCCATGAGCTCAAGTACTCCTTCCCCTTTGCAGCCGCAGATGTATTCTAGTACTGTCCTGCAATATAGATTTCTGGTCAGAGCTTAAGACCAAAATGGAAACAAAAACCATCTTCATAATGATACATCTAAAAAAAATCTGTTTAAAGGAATTCAAAACAACTTAGGAGGCAGATGTCAGTTCCAGTCAATGAAACTGCCACCTGTCAGCATTTCTGTAGCAAGTAATTACCACCTGCCATCATCCTTGTCCTCCAAAAGGAAATAAGGCCTCCTATTAAGTGAAATATGAGTGTCATACCAAACCAGAGTCTCTCAAGAAAACAGCACATAGCACTGCTCAAGGGTTGATTTATGCAGGGTTTTAGCTGTCTTTTTCATTGGAGCCTCATCTTTCACAAGGTTCTATCTGGTAATTTAAAGTGTATTTTGAGTTGTAAAGCACTGTAACCTATGTTTGCTGAGTGCACAGAAAGAAAAAGGAGCAACATCAAACTGGAAGTGACTCAGTTGGTTCCAGTGCCACGATACAATCAACCACATACTTGATTAATGCAGCAGTTGGAGGCCAGAGACAAGGAGGGAGCAGTGGGACCCTTGGCATTATTAACCCTAATGGTTCGCTGTTTTTTTGCCTTAGCAAGTTATAAATGCTGCTTTGTTACCCACTTCAGCCAGAGTGGCCATTTCCATATCAGAGTAAAGTGCTTACATGATCAAACCTCTAATGTATTTAATCTCAAATTAAAAAACAAACAAACAAAAACCCAACCAAACAAAAAAAACCCACCACACAAGCAAAAACCTGGGCTCTTATGAACTAATTGCTCGTGAAGAGCAAAGTTCCTAAAACTTATGTGCCAGTGGAGCTTACCTCGTTCTATATCATCCATGGGAGAAGATGGAAACATTTTTTCTTTTGACGGAGAGTATTTAACGTTGTTGGGAACTTTGGTTGCATTTCGCATTTGCTGCTGTTGCTGCTCGATGCGAGACTGGACTTTACTGCTTCCTTCAGCTCTGTGTGTAAAAGGAAAAGATTTCTAATTGCTAGAAGACAAGATGCAAGGAAAAAGGCAGAATACAGGGGATATGGTACAAGGGAATTATTTCTGATGCCTTTCTAAATACTATCCTTAGATTCTTAGGTAAGTTATTATACTGGTATAATATTGTTTATAAATGTGTTAAAATTTGGTTTTTGATACAGTGCTAATAACTTTATAACACTTTGTCAGTTGATTTGTTTTTATACCTGGCTGCCCAGGATCACTTAATAATAATTCTGCTGGAAGTTACTTACATGGACTCAGCAGCAGGACAAAAAAATTTAAAATCTTGGTATGGGAAAAACAAGCCATTAAAATTACTGAAGCCTGTCACAGAATTTATCTTTTTTTTTTATTTCCTAATTTACAGTCGGAAGACAGTAGGCAAACTACTGTCCAAAGAGGTTTTATTTCTCCCTCCAAAGTGATCAGAAAATAGTTACTATTTCTCTCAATAATGTAACAGGTTTTGGTTAACAAAAAAATAAATTCCCATTTCTTTTGCAGTCAAGACTTGAAAGCTGTGAAGTCAGTGTGCTGAGAGAGCAGGCTGAACTCTTGCTCCTTTGAACAAGGCCAGTTACTTTCTAAAATTATATTTTGCTAAAAATAGTAATGGGTAGTTACATATCTCAATTTAGGCCCATTAACAAATCGATTTTCACAATGAGTAAAGCGCAGTTGTTTCTCTTGTAAATCACCCACCTGGTTTTTTTCACAGTGATGTTGCTACTAAGTTTCTCTAGGCGACATTCTCCAGTGTCATGGTTGATAATTAAGATACATTCTTTTAGGTAAGGCTTCTTTGAGCCCTTGAACACAGTCACTGGTGGAGTTGAGCCCTATTAAATCAGAAGTCCAGTAAGTGTTACTCCTATAATCTTTCTTCTTAGAAACAGCAATCCATCAGTGATGGCAAGTTCACTACAAGTGATCATTTCTAGCCTATAAAACTGTTACTGGTTAATTTAAATCAGATTCACAGTAGCCATATCCAAAAGCAGCCGGTATTTGACTGGACTGGGATTTCACTCAGCTTAGTTTAGTTTGAAACTGATTAAACGCTCATTTCCCAAGGCGAGCAGGCTCCCTGTAGGACTCCTTTCACCAAAAGGGTTTCAGTTCCCATATCAGGAGAGCAGTAAAGCATGGCAGGTAGTAAATTTTCCCTTTCCAGTCTTTCCTGCTTTAGAACTGCACTAGAGCAATAAATACCAAGGGGAAACTTGCACTGCCAACATACACATGAAGCTTTTCTGAGTACGCAACGCTTTGGGTCATCCTACAGCATATTTCCAATGTGGCCAACACACTTAAAGTTACAGTGCAGCTGCTTAACCTTTGGGTCTTCTGTAGTTTTACATTCCTAGAGCAATTGTTTTTCTACTCTGAAAATCAGAGGCATCTCTGAAACAGCACTGAAACTTTATACCCTTCCATATTCAGGATATATACTTATGACAACAAAATAAATCACTCCCTTAGGCCCACCATCCCTCAGCCACCCCACTCACCTCAATATTTGGCAGCGTTATTGTCACCTGTTCACCTTTGCCAACTTCAAGGTCTCCTTCACAGGACATATCGATAGATGCAGGCTTAAAGTCATCTAAATATAAAAACAAACTGGATTATTTACAGGCTTTTCAGGCATCTTATAAATGTAGACACCATTTAATTGCAGTTGGAGGCTACTAAGTTAAAGCCTTTTTTTGCTGGTGTATCACCTACTATTCTCCTGAGCAGATCATTCCATAAGTCAGTACAATTCAAAGTCAAGCTGCTTTTCTCAAGATTCAATATAAGTGTTAAAACCTTTTGGTTAAGATTAGAAAAATGATTTTAGGTTTTAATGGATAAAGAGGCTGAACAAGCTGTGACATATTTCAAAGCATAAATCCTCACATAATTATTTTTGGAAGAATGAATAAATAGTTCTTGAAAATGTTGATCCCAAACATGGGAGATGTAGACAAGTGACTGAAAATGCAAAGAACAATATCAATTCTCAATATCCATTTCTGACTTTATTACAACATGTATGTCAGAAGCTGACCAAACCTTGGAGTTTCAGTATAGTTATTTTTGTCACAAGTGAAATTACTTCCCAATTTAACATGAGCTTCCTTTTTGTCTTTTTCAACATCTAAAGTATTGGTTAAAATAAGTTTTAAAGAAAAGAAGGTATTAATTTCTGATCCTTTTCAAAAACGTGAGACACGGAAAACGAGCGGCTCTGCCTCAGCACGGCAGCTCTGTTACATACCATTATCTACAAAGTATTATTTCCACCACAAATGAATTGGGAAAGGCTACAGTCAAAAGGCTGCCTGCGCTGATCTAGGGAGACGGGGTGGCAGCGAGAGGCTCTACGAGGCCTGTAGTAACATATGTGGGGTTGAATCCGCGGCTCCAGGTAACGCAGGGGCAGTGTCGCACCCCGGGATGCCGGTGCCCTGCCCCGCACACGGATCGAGGCGTGGAGGGGACCCGTCAGCCGGCACACGCTCCTCGCCTCGCAACCTGCCCCGTCTGGCGCTGCTGGTCACCGGCGGCGGCACTCCTGTGGCTGGGGAGCTTCCCAGTTCCACAACTCGGCCTGCAGCCAAGGGCCAGGTGGCACAGACCACAGCTGGGAAGCGTGGCTCCAGCCTGCACACCAGCCGGGCAGGAAAACCAGGCTGCAGGAACTGGTGGGCAGGACCGTGCGCGCAGCAGGAGGCTCGGAGCTGACACACAGGTAACAGCCCCTGCTAACCTTGTTTAGGACAAATCCCCACGTGCTGTCTCACAGGGTCAAGCACACAGCAGTTGCAAAGTTTCTCATCAAATCAGAGAATATTTGCTTTATTTAGGACACGGCTATTGGACTGTTAATACCTGAGAAAATTAAGGTACTGATACTTCCGATCTCAACTTCTAACCAGCTGTTGTCTAACCAGCTTAACTTCTAACCAGATTTTTTTATTAACAAAAACGTCAGGTGTCCGAGGATATTTCTGCATGTGCTTTTGATAGAACTGGTGAACGTGCCAGTTTCTATGTCTCATTTGTTGGAAAGGAAGAGAGATTTCAAAACAGATTTCAGAACAAATCATCAAATTACAAGAGTCAGCAAGAAACTGTAGGGGTAGGAGGTACCAGATGTGGTGGTTAGTTCTTTTTAAAATTAGGGCAAATTTCAAGCTGCAGCACTTGTTTAAATTCATTTATAGGTTTTTCTCCTTCCACAGTCGCAGACAATCCTCTGTAAACGCCATTCCCTTTGCTCACAAGGAGCAAATTGACCCTTTCACACACAGGACACTCTCCAGAGAACATACGCAGGACTGAATCTTGGGGATCAGTCTATAAATAACCAGACAACAAAACCAGAAGCAGCAGTCCTAAATTACCAGGACTATAATCCTGGGAGCATTTGTTTCCTAGCTACCCTCAGAATCTTTGAGCACACACCTCTCTAGATAGTAATTATGTACTCAGGGAGGGTGCACTGGCTCCGTGATTAACGCTGCCTGCCTGTAACCTTTGATTGCTGAATTGTACGGAACTTCTGAAAACTCGGCGCAAGGGAAGAGGGCAGAGCCAGAGCTTCTGCTCAGCTCGGCTTCCAGCAGAACCTCAGGGGGACACTGTAGAAAAGGCATGAAAAGCGAAGTTAGTGCCCAGAGGGTGGCGAGGGGCAGCTCTGCGATACAATGGCCGTTCGTGCTCCAGCACCGACTGAAACCTGCACCGCACTGGTCCCGAAACCCAGGACCAGCACCGCACGGCGCTCAGCTCCCAGCTGCAGCCCCGAATCCCGGGATGAAGGCAGCCATCGGGCCGGCAAGGCCAGGCCGGGCCGCGGCCACCCCCGTCCCTCAGGGCACTGCGAGGACAAACAGCCTGACCCCCTCCCCGGCCCCCTGAGGGGCTACCCCAGCACTCACAGCGGACAGTGTGGAAGGCGCAGCGCGGCTGCTTCTCGAAGCTCTCTCCCAGGTTCAGCACCCGCGCCTTGGGGTCGTAGAGCGACGGGACCGCTCCGTTCATCGCGGCGGCGCCTCACACCATGGCGGGCCCCGGGGCCGCCACCGCCGCCCGCACCGAGCATCCCTCACACCGCCGGGCCCTCGGGCCCCGCCCACGCCGCCTCCCATAGGTCATCGCCGCCCCAGCCCCGCCCTGCCCGAGCTCGGATTGGGCAGCGGGCGCACCCCTCTGTAGATTTTCACCAATGGCGCTGTCGGAGGCGCCGGCCTGCACGCGGATATGCAAATGACCCCCTCCTCCCTCAGGGGAGAGTGCTGGTTGGCGGAGAGCGGCCGCGACCACGCAGCTGTGCGGGGAGGGGGGCGCGGGGGAGCGGTCGCGTTGGAGACGGCGGGTCCGGCGTTCCGATCCCCCCCCTTTCCCCCCCGCAGTGGGGGAGCCCCCGCGCGGCGGTGAGAGGGGCCTGGGGTGTGCGGAGGGTCTTCTCGGAGCGCCTGAGGGGGCCCCGCGGTGCGGGGGTTCGCGGCACCGGCGCCGCCGCTCCCGGGGGCCGTGGGGGCTCCAGGGTGACGCCGGTGGGAGAGGGCACCGCTCCCTCGCCCCCTCCCCCGGCCGAGGCTGAGGCGCGACCGCTGCCGCTGCCCGCACCGCGGGGCCGCGCTCGGGCCGCCCGGCCGGAGCCCCGCGCTGCCGGCAGAGCCGGTCCGGCCGCCCGCGGCCTGGGGAGGCAGCGCGGTCGGGGCTCCCTCCATGTTTGTTTCCTTTCCCAGGGGGAGACGGGCGGCCCGAGGCTTCCAGCCGGTGGTGCAGGAGCTGGAGGTGGGATGGAGGTAGTGGCGTAAGGACCCCGCGCCTGCACCGCCACAATTAGGGAGGAAAGAGGCTGGAATCGCTGGTGGTGTGCGCCTGTGGCTGCTCCCCATGGCAGCTGCGGACCCCCAGGTTCTGGCCTTGGCTGCTCAGGTCACTGAGAGCGGGGAACAGGACATCCCCCTGCTGCTGCTGAAGTTAAAGGGTAATTAATACCTTTCCTAAAATAAAAGGATGGACTGGCGAGCTATGGACAGTCCTTCTCTCTTCTGCCTCCTTAAATACTGAAGGTTTTTCTGAATATTTCTAGCATGGCTGGAGACTCTGTAAGGTTGACAATGCAGCTTTTCCTGAGAGTGACACTGCCTTTGGCTTGGCAACAGTAAGGAGGAGGAGCTGGGGAGCAAATGGACAGGAGTTTTTCCTGCCTCTCAGCTGTCACCCCGATGATGTGGGCCCTTGTCCTGCTGATGCGGGCAGGAATCTTATACTTGGTCAAATCATTTCTCCCAGTGATTTTGGGCAGAGAGCCAGAGTGGTCCTCAGTATTCAGTGTTTAAGTCTTAACACAGAAGTGTAATCATGAGCTCCTGTGTGACTCCCCTGCCTCCCCTTCTGCCACACAGCCACTGCTCTTAGGAATGGTTGGAACAAGTCAGGTCCTGTTCTAAATTGGGATGTAATTATAAGGAAGCTATATGTTTCCCAGTGGTTGTGGTTTTATGTGGCTCAGGAAATTCATACAAATGGGCCATATCCCAGGTAATGTATGTTTTGCTACTAAATGTGTAGAGAGAAAATGGCAACCTAAGTTTAGCGATCCTTCCCGATTGTCATATAATCTTACAAATGGTTTGTAGCTGCAGGAGCAAAAAATGCTGAAAAAATACTTTATGAAGTTGTTAGTACTCTTACAGCTACTTTAATCCTGGCTCTGTGTGCATATACTCTCCTTATGTTTTAGTAAAAGAAAAAAAAAATAATCTTGCACATCAGAATCTTATGCTCATCTTTGTCTCTCTCCTGCTTTCATCTCACAGGAGTTTTAAGTAGCCCTTCCTTGGGATGTGAAGAATCAAAAAAAATTAAGCAAGATATATATGATTATGGTCTTACTCAGTACTGCTTGCTGGTCCTTAGGCAAGACCACTCTCGACTGCGGGGAGGCTGGGCCACTGCTGCCCAGCTAGCAGAGATACTAAGGTAAAAAAAACCAACAAGCTAAGAAGTTTTCTTCTAGTTTTCTTTTGGTCCTTTCATCTTGCTCTTTTTCTTTTCAAGCTGCAATACATTGGCTCCCATCCAGAACAAGGCTCGCTGTTCAGAAAAGGCCAGGGTTAAAGTGCAGGGAGCAGTCAAGAGCGGAGGGGTCAGGCATAGCCTAATTGGTCCTGTTTAATTCATTCGTGTTGTGTGTCACTGAGCTGGGTAAACTGTGTGGTGGGAACAGGGTTTGTGTTGGCTTTACCCTTTTTTTGTGGACAGTACTCATCAGTGCAACAGTTCTTATCCAGTAATTGCTAATTTTGAATTGCAGGTATTTAAAAAGGCTTGTTTGCTTAGATTTCGTCTTGCAAAGATCTTTGACCTGATTGACTCACAGCTTAGCTTGGCTATATTTAAGTGTCTATTTAATATAGCTATTTTAAGTACCTATTTACTATTTTTAATATAATAGATGACAGGGTTCATATAAACTAGATAACCCCATTTAGTGATATTGTGAGGATGGCGCTGTTAAATTTAATTCATAGCTAGTAAATAAGAAAACTTTAAACTCAAATCCACAGTGATCCAATCTCAATTTTTAATGTTAGGAAAAATAATACATTTTAAATTTTTCTCAAGTTGTATGTGGTTTTGGCTTAACTAGGGAGCAAAATTCTAAGGCATGAAGTAATTAGGCGACCATCTCTTATTTATGCCGCATCTGCAGTATGAATTTTTAATGCAAGGAATTTCAGTAAGAGAATGCAAGATTTATCACTAGAGTAGTGTAATACTTAAATCATCCCCTATAAACTATTTCAGTTTGCACACAATAGTGAAATTTATTCTAGCTGTAAAAATGTCCTTTTGTAACTGGATGAATCTCAGCTTCATGCCTAGAATTTGCTTTCCAAGGGCCTTGGTAAACAAAGCTTTACATTTGTGCATTCCTAAAAAGCTAACAAAGCCTGGATAAAATGTCAGAAAGCAAAATTCGTAAGAAATCATGAAGACTCTTTTGTTGCACTGGTATCTGTGCTGAGTGCAGAACTGAAAAACTTCCCGGTTGTAAAACGTGCAGTTTCTTGTAAAAAGTCTTCCAGAAACAACCGATGTGTTTGTGGTGAGTAAAATAAGAGCTGAGATCTGAGGAACTGATTTCTAACCCACATGTCTTCCTCAGCTAGCAAAAGGTTTTAGACAGGGTTGCTGAAGGTTTTGTGATAAATAATAGGGGGGTTTATACATATTTTCATTACCTGATGTGCACCCCCTTCATATCAGTCTTCTTTTACCAATTTTTTGTCTACTTATCTATTTTGCCTTTTTTTTTTTTCCTTCTTCATGACCATCAGAGCCCTTCCCTAGCATACGGAACAAGCCTGAACAGATCCTTGAAGTCAAAGGAGAAAGTGCCTTGGATATGTTTTAAACTGAGAAATGCCGTAATAAGTAGTAGTATGGTCTCCAGCCTGCCAGTGATTCCTCTTCTTTTGGAGGCAGCCACCTTGGAGCCAGTCACAGCAGTGAGCTGTTGTTCAGTGGTGAATTGTCCCATGCCAGTGAAGCATTTCTTCTCTGATGACGTGACATTCATTCAAAGCTGTTCAAACAGGCCTTTGACTATTCAGGTTGATGGTTTTTTCTTCTTTTTTTTTTTTTTTTTTTTTTCATTTCAGTCATTGTTGTGTAGGACTAGAGATGAAAGAAGATCCTGAGGAATTTTACGAGAAGTTTCTTCCTTCAGCCATAGACAACCTGCTGGTCTTGGGAAAACGCTTGCAGGCGAGATTTATCCGAGCAATCAAGGTATTTAAATTTCATAGTTAAAAGAGCAGAGAACCTCTGTAAGCTTTCCAAGGTCATGTATCGGATAAGTAGAATATTATTCTAGGGACACTGTACTATAAAAAATTATTTTCCAGAAATCACAGTTGTTTTTCTTATGCCTTGGAGCTTTGAAACTGAAATCTGTCACTGGGAAGCATTTGGTCCACGACTTGTGCAAAGCCAGTTTGTTACCATAGGCCTGTTTAGAAAGTTTGTCTACTACTTTTCACAGGTTTTAAAGGTAGAGGGAAGGATTGCAATCATTAGTAGGATTGAAGAATGAGAGCAGTATAAGAGGGGAGAAAAGCCTTACAGAAGGCAGCATCCCAGTCACGGTAGTGTCTTAATTTTGCATATCATTAGGTCAGCCTTTGTAACGACTCAGTTCCCACTGCTTTTATTCAGCTTTACAAAAAATGGTTTAGGAAGTCTTAAGATTTTAAATCAGAATTGTTGAAGTTTGTTTTGCTATAGAATTTCTGCTGTAAAATTGGCAAAAAATTTCCAAGAATGCTCACTGCTTCTGAACTTACACATTGGGAATGCTAAAGGCAGAGTTTTGAATTTATAAATTTAGACACTTTCTCACATTTCTCTCCCCTCTTTGCAGAGAAGAAGGGTTTGCCCAGTTAGGTTCCCTCATGCTTCTGAAGCATTCTGAGTTCTAGAATCAGAAGAAAAAAGCTCAACAAATGAAACCCACGAGTAATTTAAATAACCAACCTCATGGATTCTGACAGTTTCCCGTTTCCCCATATTATCTAATTTTTTGGCTCACTGGCTTCTTGCACTTAGTCAAAGTTTTCCTACGAAGTATTCTGATAGACACCACAATCAATTCTCAGAAAGCATCAGTAACATCTTTTCTGTTAGTCCAATGCTTGAGAAGTGCATTTGGTTCTTAAGAAGGAAGCACTGTCCTGAAAGACATCCCAGGAGACTCAAGTCTTATCCGCAATATGTAATTTCCCCCACACTTTCTTATTATGTCTCAGCCTACATGCTACTTGAGTCATGCTTGTGGGCAAAGATTTCTTTTGAATGCAAATGCAGTCTTCATTGTAATTAGTACTTTGTCTTTTAAACTTTGTGGTCTCAGAGGTGACTGGGCACCCAGACTTGGTGCTTGCTCAGTGGAATTTTGGAAATCCCACTGTACCAGTGGGGATTTGTAGTTTATTCTGCCCTCATTTGCTTTTTGTACAAGTCTTTGAAGTCAAGGGAAGTACTGAAATAGCTTTCAGAAACTGTCATGTTGCCAAAACACAGAACAGATAATATTACATGTTAACTTATCACTGTTATTTTGTATTTCTCCGTGTCAGTAAGGATCAAATACAAAGTTAAACTTTGACTGACGGCTGGGGTTTACAGCACGGATCTAGGGACTAGGCTTTCCATAGTTTTATTTGTGGAGGCTCAAGTAATGTGGGAGATATCAGGCCATATGTTTTATAACAACATTTGTCAGCAATGTAGTACTATCAAAAGCTCCTTTGCAGTCCCCTCTTCCCCAAGATTCTATATTTCCAGTGGCCTGTAGCTCACACCTGGAATATAGACTCTAGACTGTGCATCTGTATGTGCATTCACATGTTAAAACCTAAATTCCTTCTGGTCATGGCAGAGTGCTGGAGCACCTCTTCTGTGAAGAGAGACTGAGAGAGATGGGAGGTTGTTCAGCATGAAGAAGAGAAGTCCCTGAGGAGACCTTATATCACCTCCCAGCACCTAAAGGGGCTACAGGAAAGCTGGAGAGGGACTTTTTACAGGGGCATGTAGTGACAGGACAAGGGGTGATGGCTGTGACACTGAAAAAGGGAGGTTTACATTAGATATTGAGAAGAAATTATGTACTATCAAGGTGGTAAAACACTGGAACAAGTTGCCCAGAGAAGCTGTGGATGCCCAGTCCCTGAAAGTGTTCAGGGCTGGGTTGGATGGGGCTCTGAGCAACCTGGTCTAGTGGAAGGTGTCTCAGCCCATGACAAGGGGATTGGAACTAGGTGATCTTTAAGGTCCCTTCCATCCCAACCATTCTGTGATTGATTCTGTGTTTTTTTCCAGTCCAGTGTTATCACAGGCAGGCACATAATGTCTTTATTTGGCAAAGGGATTAAATTTCAACTTAATAGTGGTTTGGTGTTTGCTCCCAGATCTCCAACTATGAAGTGCTTCTAAAGCTTCACCAAACCAGTTTTTTGGGAACCTTTTCCATTTTAACTGTGTCCTTGGCCACTTTGTACCTTTTTTTTTCCCCCTCTTCTTTAATCTTAAGTAATGTATTTCCCACTTTGTGCGTTAAATCTGTGATGCATTTTTACTGAGCTACTGTTTGTCTTCTTATCCCTCCTTTGCTATCAAATATTTTCTAAGAAGTAACCAAGACTTCTCTCTCCTTGTTACGAATTCTTCACAAATGGGTGATTTTACTTTTTTAGTATGTTAAGGTCTTATCGACTGATCTCTGACCTCAAAGAACTCACAAGTTGGAGTTTTTTATGACTGGTTCCTACAGTTTCACTGACCTCATTTGGGAATTTGGTGGAGTTTTGTCTCCAAATTCCCAAGGCATACAAAGCTTCCCACTATGTCAAGCTGAACTCCTAAGTGAAGTGATGCCTTAAGCCCCTAATGTTTTGTTTGTTTGGTTTTTTTTTTCTAATATTGGTAAGCCTTATAAGTTTTATAAGTAGATTTTAAAAGCAGCAACCCTCCCTCCCTTGTCTCTTGTCCCTTTCCCTTTCCCTCTAGCACCCTTAGTTTACACATTCCTTAACCCTCTTACTCCATTCTATGCTCCCTATATCACTCCTACCCCCGAATCCAGTAGGGAAAGGGAAAGGTACAAGGGACAAGGGAGGGTTGCTGCTTTTAAAATCTACTTATAAAACCTATAAGGCTTACCAATATTAGAAAAATAAAAAAAACATTAGGGGCTTAAGGCATCAGAAGATACATACACATGTTTTTACCTACTTCTCTTTTGTTTAGGATAAAGAAAAACAAGATTTTTTACACTGGTTCCAAACAGTAACCAATGCCATCTGCTGGCTGTTCGATGGGCATATTCAACTAGCAGCATGTGGTAAGGGAAATGACAACCTATAAAACACCTGAACATTTATTTATGGCAACTACAGGTATCAAGAATCACTCTTAAGCTAGTATCCACCTAGTCTTCTATATTGAAGCAGATGGTAAATCAGTCTCTTAAAGTATTCAGCTCAACAGCAATATCTAAAATGGAAAAGATCCACTAAAGGGAAATACTCAACAGTTCCCCTTCTAGTCTTCCAGAGACAAACACTAGAAGTGTCTTCCTTCTAATTCTAAAATTGCAATTTCCCATTGTAATTCTATACCTTTAAAATTAATTTTTTTCCCAATAAGAGACAGTTGATCCTTTCCTGTGTGTGATTAAAATATGCAGAAATTTGACTAGAGTACATTGCTGGCCCTGAGGAGTGGTTAGAGTTGGGAACAGATTTCTGAAGTTCTTGCCATGCCAGGAAACTTTACAAATACCTAAGAAACTTCACTATACATTTGTGACCAAAATAAGCTTTCAATTAAACCAGTGTTAATAATGCTGATTTTAAAAAGCAGAATTTGTTTTTCTTTCTAGTATAGAACAAAAACATAAGGATCATAAGATGTGTAACTAAAAACACACATGGTCAGAAAAATTGCTGACTACGTAGACAGTGATACACTGTCATAAAAAAGATGGTGCTTTAATGACATCAGTGGACTTGGATTAAATAACCTGGTGTAACAAACTGTCAAGGTTGAAGTCCTTATCTTTTTTGGATATTGTTGCCCCAGTGATAATTCTGCTGTTGTAATAAGAAACTGGTACTAGTGTAACATAAAAGGTTTTGAAGCTTTTATTCCATTGCAACATCAGGGCCTGGGGGATATCCAAAGGCAGAAAAAACAGGGTTCATCATGTTTTTTGGATCTTGAAGTAGTTTACGTATTTCAGTAAGTTCCAGTGTAAAAATTATAAATGAGGGAGTTTGTTCCAGAAACAGTATCTGGTTTTACTTGTTATGGCTTGTGTTCCATAATGAAGTTTATTTGGTTTATGGTATTTTCATGTCTGGTTCTGATTGCGTAATTTCTTGTTTGCTTGTTTTTGGTTTTTTTGCAGTACTGCAAAATGATTGCTTCCTGCAGTTGTTAATAACAGATGATGTTGAAACAGCAATTATAATGATGTCTGTTTTAGACAATATTTTGAGGATCAATAGGTCAGTTGTTTTCATATAATTATTTTTCTGAGTTATAAATTTTAAACTCAATTCATTACCACTTGATAAAATAAATTTTATATATATATTATATATTTAATATATATATTATTCATATACAAGAATTGTTTTGTTTTCTTGTTTGGGGTTTTTTTCCCTAGTCTTTGTTGTAGAAATAAAAAAAAATAAAAAGCTGGAGGTTTTATCTGGTTAAATTGAGAGAATGGGAATTGGTTGATTGAAACAGTAGTACTGCCTGGATCAGGTTGCTGGCCCAGCTAGCTGGGCATGTTGGCTTGCTATATGGCCTGACATATCTAAAAATAATCACTGTTAAAAAGCTCATGCTTTTTAATTAACACTTCTGTCCCCCTTCCCCTTTTTTTTCCTTTCTTCTTTTTCAAGTTCTGTCTTCCTTCAAGTTGATAAAGCGACCCTTCACTCTGTTTTGGACGAACTTGTTTATAAGCTTTCATCTACCACCAATCCTGCTGTTGGAAGTGCTGCCACAAAACTGCTGTTGGTGGTGGCAAAACTGAGCAAACAGCTTGTGCAGTTACTCACAGCTCGCTACAAAGGTTTGTAAACATACATGGGACCCATGGCTCAGCCTTCTGCAAGGAGTTAAGTCACTGTGAGAATACAAAGATGAAGGTTTCCCATCTTGATTCAATAACTATCCAGTACAGGTGGAAACTGCAGTTCTGTGTTGCTTTTGGGGCTTTTTTCTCCTTCTCTTCTGTTCATTTTTGTTGTAGTTTAAGATACCGTGTCCCTTTCTGTTTCCTAGATTTATCTTCTTCTGTGGACTCTGCATGTGGTAACTTGTCTTTTAAACCTGTTGTTTGTCACTTCCAGCTTGATGGGCTTTACTTCTTCCTGTTTCCCTGTGCAGGTTGGTTACTGAGGGATCCCAGTAGCAGAGTGTCTGTACTGCCACAGTCAGAGCCCTGTCAGACATCTGCCTCTGTGCTTTGAGTTTTACTCAAAGTGAACTTCTGACCCTGGGTGTTACAGGTCTGCTCATCTGATAGATGCTGTTCTGTTATTGAGGAGCTGACTGTCTTTTGATATCCAAGTAATTGGAATGAATTCTTTCCAAGAATTCATGTAATGAGTTTATCATTTTGTCTTGATGCCTTTAGATGAGGAGGCTGCATATGTGTACAATCTGCTCTGTTGTTCATTCTTTAATGAGGTGTCCCATTCAATGTTTCTGTCTCTAGCCTGGCAGGGAGTTCCAGGAAGCCCTTTTGTCCTCTGTCATGCCTGTGGTGAATAAGGAAGAGGCTTTGATGCTTGCCAGGTCTTTTATGTTGTTGGTCAAAACTACTCATGAGCAGCCTCAGTCCTTTCGGGACAAGGACAGTAAGGAATGGGAATGGTAGACAAAAATGTTCAATTCCAATTTTTTACACTTGTGCTGATTACTTATTAGGCAGTACCAGCCAGGAAGATTTCTGGACCAGATGGGCAGCTTTACTACCCTTTTGCTTGAGAGGTGAGGGCTTCCTTTTGGTTTGAAATTAAATATAATGAGCCTAAGGCTGGTATCACATTGTGGATCCTTGTGAATCTGTTGTGATGGTCTGATCATCCTAGTTGTAGAATGCTGGCTTGTCTGAAGAGGTGCAAGTCTCCATCAAAAGATGATGCTTTGTTTTACTCTAGAATCACAATATGCCACAGTCATTTAGAAACTCTTCATGTCTCTTCTGTGCATTTTGTCTTTCCACTAAGAAATGAAAAAAAATTGCTTTTTTCCTCTACTTTTTTTTAAAGTTAGAATCCTTATGTTAGTTTTCACTCAGATTTGGAATCCTTTAGATAGTTTGAGGAATAACAGCAACAAAGAAAGCATCTTTCCACCATCTGGCCATCTCACTGAAGTCACTTGGCTTCTCAGTGGCTCAGAGCCATTGCCAGTGTGAGGTGCTTCAGTGTAAGCTTTGCCAATGGAAGCAGCCTGCCCAAGGTGAGGACATCACCTGAACCCAAGACTAGCACAGTCTACATCAGTTTCCAGGAAGGCCTGGCCTTTTTATCTGCATGGGTTGACACGTCTGAGAGGCAAATGCCAGGTACTCCCTGGCAGTGGCTGGAAGGTGCATCGGCTGTGTAGTCTGTACAGAGACTGGCCAATGGTTGTGTCAAAGCCACAGCACTTCTGTGAGGGAGCTGCCTTGTGTAGCCAGACTACTTGCTTTCGTAGACAGCCTTAGGGCACCAACTAACTCCATTTAGAACCTCACCTGTGTCTCTCCTCAAGTGTTTAACTGTCATCATCTTTCGAAAATGGTGCATGGGGTGCCACAGAGGTGCCATTTCTGTTTGCATGGAGGACTTGGTGCTCCATATCCAGATCCTGTATATGAGTGTTGGAGTTCCCTAGTGTATGAATATGCTTACAATGATTTGAAGATGGAAAAGTTACTTGAATCTGCAGTTCTTCAGGAGGCTATCAAATATGTGCCTACTTCCTGCCCTCCTTCCTCTTTTCTGCAACTTCCCTCAGAGCTCTTGGGCTCTGGGATTTGTCTGATACAAAGCTTTTAGCATGTGTTACTGTGTACTTGCACAGGGAGTGTGTGTGCCTTGTGGGGGGAGCACAAATGTGATTTTTAGCTACTGCAAACCCAAAAAGCTTTTTCTCATGAATTGGATGCACATGTACTCACAGACTGTGTTATGCAGATAAGACATCGAATAATTCCAGTTATAAATAAATAAATTTTATTATGAAAAATATGAAAATAGTGCTAATAACACTCTGCACTTTTGTGGTGCTTTACATTCTTTTAGTACCTTACAATGACTTACTGTTAAGACACTGAAAGTACACTGATAATTTAACTGCCTGTTATGTAGGAACAATACTTATTCAGACATACAAAATCACTGGATAATACTTCTCTGTGATGGTTGTAGCACCAGATATTCTTTGATAATATTCTGCATTGAAACTCAAAGGTGGCCAATAGTGTTCAGCTCTAGTGTTCCTTTGCACATAGAATCAGATTTTATTTGTTGACTCCAGTTCGTTACTTTGAAATCCTGAAAAGAAACATTCACCTACTGCTATCACATGCTGTTTCTTTCCCTTAGGATTAAAAGGGCTTTTAAATAAACAGTGGACTGGCAAAGGATTTGACAGGGAGCTCAATCAGCTGTTGGACGTGCTATATTTGGAACAATTCAGTGGAAAAGGAGAAATGCAGGTGATAAAGTTTGATTAGACTTTTTTATGTGAAATCCTAGTTATATGTGATTTGTGTATGTTTAGAATGGATTTACTCTATCGCTTCCATGACTCTTTTCAATTTTTCACTATGGATTTTTAAATTTCATATTTATTATTTTTTCTTTTTTTTGAAAACATCAAGAAATTTGTTATTAATAGGATATGGGACTATGACTCGAGAGATTGACTTTCTTTATAGATTCACCATAGATTTCAATACAATCATAGGGGAAAAAGAATTAATTTTTTTCCTAATCATAAAATAAAAATAACTGTGTCTGCTTTTCTCATGTCGGTGTTACAAATTTAGATCTCTGAATTCTAAGCAGCATTCACATAGAATTAAGTCATATAGAGAAAATATGCTGTAAGAACACCACCTGGGCTGTGTTCCCAATAAAAGGGATGACGTGTTTTATGAGCTTCTTAAAAAAATTTTACATGCAGGTTTCTCAGAGACAATACTTTAAAGAAATCAGAGTTGTGTTTGTAGAGATTTGCTTTCATCTGCAACAGAGCAAGGTGGTTTGTGTTTGGGTTGGTTTGTGGGGTTTTTTTAAAGTCATTTAAGAATAGAATTGATTTTCTTTTTCGTGTTTGCATTTCAGTGACTTCTGATCATACTGCAAATGTAACATTTTTCCTGCCGCTAATTCTCCAAACTTGTCTTTCTGTCCTCTCTAGAGTAGGTGTTTTGATTGAATCACCATTTGAAATGCCAAGTGCTTCAGGTGTTTTAAAGGCAAATTTCTAACATTGATTATATATATATTTGTTCTGTAGATTCATTTGTTTGCCACAGAAAGCATCAATACAGGGGATCAGATGAGCTGCCTTTGGGGCAAATATGGGGTTCGTGATAATAACTGTCTTACAAGACCTTAAATTCCCCAAGCTGTACAGATAGTGAATTCGATGCATTTGAAAACTGGTGGGTTTTAGCCAATTGTTGACATTGTCCAATTATGGAAGCATAATTTTTATGCATAGAAAATATTCTACAGACTGTTTTATTTCAGAAGCAGCATCAAGCAGCATGTATAATCCAGGCTACGTGGAGGGGATTTCAGACAAGGAGAAGGCTGAAAAAGCTACTCCAAGCAGTGACCACATTACAGAGAAGCTTCAGGTAAACACTATGGCTTTGTGAAAAACAATAAGGAGTGGAGTCTATTAAGAAGGTTTGTGTTGGGTTTTGTCAGTTCACAGGCTGACAGGAAAAATTCAGATCATCTGATTCAATGTCCTGGTTGAAATAGGCCCAGCCGCAAAATAGAATCTCTCTGCTCAGGGCCATATCCAGTTCTGGAGGTCTCCAAGGGTGGAGATCCCACCATTTCACTTGGCCACTTTTCTGGTGCTGGATGATATGCCTTGTGAAGAATTCTTCCATTACAGCCAGTGGGAATTTCCTTGTTGCACTCCTTACCACTGCCTCCTGTCCTTTTTCTAACCACTTCCATGATCTGACTGTGTCTGCTCTATAACACTTAGGAAATGGAAGACAGAAATTAGATTTGCTTTCCTTTTGGCTAAATAAACCTCACCTGTCCTTTTATATCCTACCTTCCATAACCCTGATTGTCTCGGTTTGGACAGTGTCTATCCCTCCCTTTTGTCAGTATCTTGTCTACCACTGGGGGTCCCAGTAGAGTGTGACCAATATTGCAGATATGGCCTCAAGAGTGCTGAGTAAAGCCAAATAATCATCTTTGATTGCTGCCTCTGCTTGTGCTAGTGCAGCCCAGTATGCCCTGCAAGGGCATGCTCCTGGCTCATGTTCAGCCTGTAATCCCACCAGGAACCCCAGGTCCTTTTCACTGGAGCTGCTGCCCACGTAGTCAGTGCCCAGCTTGTACTGATTCATGAGGTTGTTTGGTACCAGGTGTAGAACTTCCCATTTAAACTTCATGTGGTTTCTGTTGACCCATTTTCTGTGTTTGTGGAGGTTTCTCTGAGTGCCAGCCCTGCCCTGCATGGGAGATTGTGATGACAGCTTTGATAAAGTCAAGGACAATGACATCCAGTGCTCTCCCCTCATCCGCAGAGCCAGTCATCTCATCACAGAATGCGATCTAGCTGGTCAAACATGATTTGCCTGTGATAAATCTGTGCTGGCAATTCCCATTCACCTTCCCATCCTTGCTGGAAATACCTTCCCTGAGAGTTTGTTTCCATATTGCAGGCCCTGAGTTTGGGCTGACCAAGTATTCCTTCATCTTGAAGATGGCTTTTTCCAGTCAGCTGCTATTTCTAAAACATAAAGGTAATGTAATGCCAATATGAGCTGTTTCACTACAGATTCTTTTAGCAGAAACATCCAAACAATGTGCTGTTCCAGCAGTACCAAACTGCCACTTCTGGTGCCAAAATCTCCAACTGTCCCTTTCCCAGCTGCCAGACTTCTCCATGAGAAAACTTACTTCTGTGATGCTTTTATGTTTTCTATGTAAAAATTTGTGGCATATGGAAAACTGAAAGTGTGGCACACTGTAGCATGGGATTGCACTAAATAGCACTAGAAGATGATGTACTGGTGGTAGAACAGTTAACTGATTCACGGTTAACTTGACACAAAATTGCACTGTAAATTATATGTGAAGCTGTCCCAGAGTTTCCACATGCCAGAGTGCTGCAGAAACAAAAGCCCATAGTGCTTGCTCAGTATGGTGATTGCAAGACCTTGTTCTTCATTAATTTTTGAAATCTTTGACTCTTGGAAGTGGAGTAGTTTCAGTGACCTAGATAGTATCCTCTGCCTTGGAGCAGCACAGAAGAATGAAGCTGTGTAAATAATGCTTGTCTCACTTGAAGTAAGATTTCAGCAGTAATGTTAGCACATGTTAGGCTAACTCTTTTGAGAAATTTAGTGAGAATTTAATATAGGTTAACGGATCTAAATCAAGTTCAGACTCTACAAACTTTTTTTTGCACCCGTTGAGCATTGCCATGTCAAAACTATACCAAGATATGAATGTCAAATTACATTGCATCGTGACCAAGGTGATAGAAAACAAACAGTTATGATTTGTTGTTGTCTAGATTGGCATTAAGAAGATATTGGACTATCTGAGGTGTACTCTTTAACTTTTGGAAGATTTGCAGGGGCACATAGTGTGTTTGTTGAGGGCCACTAGTCACTGCAGCTTTTGTACTGAAACACCAAGAATGACACCTTGTTGCTCCTTTTTACTCCACCATACACTTCAAGCCAATATTCCTGCTCTCATCAGGCACCTTGCAAGCCTGCAAGCCAAACTCATAGCCCAGGAAATTTGGATGCTGGGCCAAGACATAACATGGTAAAGCAGAAGAGAAAGTGTGACAAGACTATCAGCAGTCAACAAGCTGCTTGCCTCCCTTGTGTCGTATTTTCAATATTGCAAGCATAAGTGTGTGCCTCTTAAGTAGTTCTTGAATCATTTAAATGGACTTTTGAAAGTGTTTGTTTAATATTGAGAGGAATGGAAAATTATTAACATCCTTAAAGTTGTGTGTTCATGGTTCAGTCAGTCCCAGTGTACTGAGCAAATACAGTAACTGTGCAGCTCCAGTGTTGGTTTTCTTCTGTCTGGGTCAAAACTGCTGCTAGCATTATGCTGAAAAATAGTGTTTGGAATACTGCAAGCTTGACTTTGGAAGAACCTTCAAGAGGACTTTTTAATTTTTAACAGTCAAGTTCTGGTTATATTCACAGATTTATTTTAGAACAAGTGTGGTTAAATACTGCAGAGGCTGAAACTCCAAACTTGGCTCACCTGCAGCTGCAGTGGAAGATTTAAACTCTGCAAGTTATAAACTTCTGAAACTATGGTTTCAGAAATGTCTCCCCAGTGAATGTTAAAGCCTGTAATCTGTCCTTGAAGTTAGTTCACTGTTATGTAGCTAGTTGTAAGACTCTTAAAATGGCAAGAATTTGTGTTAATTATGCAGGAAAAATGAAACCATTTTATATATATAAAGAGATGATCAGAGCGAGGCTGATCTCTGTCATGAACTGCTGAAGGAAGCTTGGATCTTACTCTGTGTACGTTTTACTTCTGTTCAGAGGCATTTCCCTGTCACAGTGTGCTCTTGTGCAAGCAAATGCATCTTTTCATTAGGAGGAACAGAGAATGAAGAAGAGCATGTGTTTTGCAGACTACATGGGAAAGAATCAGTATCAAAGAAGCATTTAAGTACCTGACAGACACTATTGGTAGTTTCACAAAGGTGCATCTGAAAAGTTCATTAAATATTCTTGTAGTTTTCAACGTAATGAGGCTGATAAAAATCTGTGGGGAAAATATTAATAGTTTTATCAAGAAAATGCCATCAAAAATCCTGTTTGATGCTGTAACTTCATTTACTGTAGAAATATAATGTTTGGATTAAAACATTAATTTCCTGGATTAAAAATGTAAAGATTTACAGCTCTAATTTGCAGAAATGCATGGGCTGAAAACCTCTAGTTTCCTTGAAACCATTCTGATATAATCACATGTATCATGATCTGTTTCTGTAGGTTGGTGTGTGGGCACACTTCAAGTCTTTGTTACAGTTGTAGAGGGATTATGGTGTGTCAGGTTGTGGTGGAGGCTTTTCAGTTAGGGTCAGATCTTTAAATCCAGAGCGTCTCTTTTACATGACAGCTTCCATCCCATCTTTCCCCACCCAGTTATGGAGACTGAGAGAAAGTATGGTTGGTGGAAAAATTGCACCTCAATTTACACTAGTGATGAGAAACACACAATTATCTCAACAGTAGTGTGAGTCTAAAGATATGACATGCAGCAATACCAAAATTGCTGTACATTAGTTCTTTTCTACTGGCTTTTTTTTCTCCTTTCAGGCATCCCTTGTACCTGTGCTCTGTCCATTGGTTTTCTTTCCTAATGCTTAAAGCACTTCTTTCAATGTCTCTGGAAAAGTGCTGGAGGAGAGCAGAACTCAGGGCTGTGGGCCCAGTTGGGGTACTCAGGTTCTGAGTGGGCAAGTGATTTTGCTGCAGTAGAAACAGAGAAGTCATATTGTTACCTTGTTTTGGGGTAAACTCATAAAGTCTCAGGCATTAAGCTGCTAATGAGGTCGGATCCATTGGGATGAGAAGGGGTAGTGAAGGGGAGTCCTAGTTCACACCTCCTCTTTCATACTTCACAGAGACCGTGTTGAAGTGGTCTCAGTAATTATTAGTATTGATACATTAATATATCCAGTATTTATGTATTAGTCTCTTTATTGATATGTTAGTACATATATAATTGATGTACAGGCTATTTTTAGCTTAAACACTCCAGGGCCAGTTGCAGAGTTTTCTGTGAAACATCTGCTGAGTCTTTTCCAGTGCCAGACACAGCAGGGCAACATCTTAACATCAAATCTAGTACAGATCAGGAAGAATTTGCAAGAAAATTCTTTCCTAGTGTTCTGTTAACAAAGTTGATGGAGAAAATGTCAGTCTGTATTTCCTGGAGAAAAAAAAATCGCTCCAGATTTAAGAAGTGAGGCTTGACAGCCAACATTCTGATCTACTCCTGCAGTCAGTAGAAAAATAGTAGTATGTATTATAAGAAGCAGGTGCCATGCATGCTGATGGATGGACTGGAAAAGGTGCATACTGGAGCAGATGGCTAATGTTGCTTTACTTCTTCCCCAGATGATGGAAACAAAATTATTTTTCCAGTTTGTGCTGGCTGTGAATGTCCCACATGGAGCATTGCTCCTTTCAGGGTCCTTAGAACTTTATCCTAACTAAAATTTTATCCTTTGATTTCATAGGCTCAGAGTTTTTTGTAGGTATAAGAGATTTGTGGCTAATTTGAAGGTGACTTTTCGTTGCTTGGTGTGGTTCTGCAGCCAACAGCTGGGGTAGCAGATTATTTTGCGGATTTCCTTTCTCAGCGCTGGACTATTTAACACAAAGAGAAAGAGAGGTACTTTAAAGAAATGTACAGCTTAAGGTAATTGTTAATGTACTTATGTATTGCAGAGCTAAACGGGAACAGGAGCTGCAACACTTAGCAAAACAGAAGGAAGATGAGGCTCTAAAACTGCAAATGCAACTTCAGAGACAGAGAGCCATGAGACTCTTCCATGAACGACAGCTGGCCTTACTGGAAAGAGTCCATGCCAGTATGATTTATATTAAACTATAGCAGAAGATTAAATTATCTGGGACTCCTCCAGTTTCCCCAAATATATGTCCCAATCTTGCACGTCTGTTTGCACTGTAGTCTTACTGTCTCTTCTCCTGACCCAATTATCTGAAAGAGAACATGCTAATTCCCCCAGGGCTCAGTAACTACTGATCAGGATCTGCTGCCTTCAGAATGGTGCAGGAGAAAGGGAGAGCCCGTTTTCTTGTGTTACAAAGCTCCATTGCAGCTACAAGTCTGCAAGACATGACCCACAGCTAGTGGACCTTGGGGAAGAGGGGTTTTTAACTGAGAGCACCCAAGCTGCTTTGGTACAAGCTGCTTTGGTACTATCTAGTTTGAGGATTAACAATGTAAATTGTTAAGAGATCCTAACCCACAGTCTTGTAACTGGATTTTTGTTACATTTGTAGGTCAGGTAAATAAATACATGGAGGAAATGGAGGATAAATCAGCATTAACTATCCAGAGATTCTGGCGAGGGTATAGAGCAAGAAGAATTTTTCATCAACAGAAACAATCTCTTAAGGAGTATAAAGCAGCTGTCATTATTCAGAGAACAGTAAGTATATATACTTTTGTTCTAGCATTAGATAGGACTGAGTGGATTATTGTGATGCCTCACAAAACTGTTTATTGTCTTACTGTCAATGTAGCCATAAGTTACCAAAAAATTACTCAGCAGATGATAGTCTAGAGCCACAAGTTGCTTAGAAGGGTTAAACCTTGCATAGGTTACAAATCCTAATACAGTTTTGTAACTTAAACGTAAGAGCTGCTACTTCAAAACCCAAGGTTGGAATGTCACCACACTACAGTTGAGTCAGTGACTTATTATGAGTGTTGTTACTTACTATTTAGTGTTCATGCTGACCTTGTATGTTGTCTTTTCAGCATCATAGCTGCATTTAGGCTTTAACAATGCATTATGGAAATATTTTTCTTTCACTGATTGATTACAAACGAAGTGAGAAGACAAACTTCTTGTCTGTTATTGTCATATTCTCATATGTTCTTTACAAAGGCTTGTAAATTCTTGGAAAAACGAAGAAGGAGGAGACCTCTCTCTCCTTGGAAAGAACCCAAGGGACTGACTGATGAGCAGAGACTAGCTTTGCAGCAGAAGGTGGATGACTACATCAAATTGCATCCGGTCTGTTTCTTAGTCATTTCATAATTTGCATTAATGATGCAACATAAAATACTCTAGGGATGAAATAAATTCAGCATCATAAATTTTGATCAAGATAATCCATGTGAGGTATGTGTGTGTTAACTCTGCTTGTTTGACTGCAAGGCAGCAGGATATTGGGGATTTTAACCATTAATCTAATAAAAAGTGTCAAAGCAAACTGTAATTGGAAAATTTATATATTTGATGCAGGATAACTTCAGAGATAGTTGCAGAGGAAGCAAAATTATTAAGTTAACAATTAAGAACAGCATTTGCATTCCTTGTTTAGGCATTATTCTACCCCCGGAGGATTTAAAATAACCAGCTCCTAATGGTAACAAACTGTTACTTTCCTCCAGGCTTCCCAAATGTCAGAAGAAATGAGTAAAGAATTACATATGCGGGCTCAGGAAAAGCTGGCACAGTTCCTGTTGAGGAGCAGGCTGGATCAGAGAGCAGCGCAGAGGAGAGAAACATTACTGGCTCAGGTCAACACTGATGTGGAGCTGCTAATGAGTATGTGACTGCCTGTGATCATAGTTTTGATTACCATTTGGATTAAACCAATTTAGATGGAAAATTAGAGTGAGCAGTGGTAAAGCCTCATTTCAAAACTGAAAGATCTTTCTTCCTTTGCCATATGCCTTATCTTGAGATTCAGTCTTTGTTAAAGATTATCCAAGTATTGCTGTAGGTTAAATACACCTGCTTTTCAAGGAGTATCTTATTCTTCTACAAGCAATGGGCCTGTAAAAGGCATTAAAATTTCTAAAAAGGGAATCTCACACAACCTATTCCTCTACATTTGTTTTGCTTTGTTTTGTTTTCTTGTGTTGTAAGTAAGCTGCTGGTTGAAGTCCTCTAACCCCTTCCAGATAAAGAAGGAAATCTTTGAGCTATGAATTCCGAATCATGTTTTCATTTTCTCTGGCCTGGCTTTATGTGAAACAGAATTCACTATTGTGATATCTTAATTCCAGACAAGTGGCCCAAAGTGAAGGAGCAAGCGTAGCAAACTGTAGCCACCAGAGAGCACCCAAGCCGGTAGAATTCAGCACGTTACTGAATTCCATTATTTAGTCTGTCATGTGCTGTGTCACTGCAGCTCATTGCTCCCTGAGCAGGCAAATCAGCAACACACTCTTACACTGTGCTGGGTCCCCCAGGCAGGGAATTCTCAGTGCTGCTGTGCCAGAGCAGTGGAAACACCCTGCTGATGTCACCCTGTGCCAGGAGCACTGATCCAGCAGTAGTGACCAGGAGATCCTCTTAGGTCATACTTACCCAAGAAGTCATTTTGGTGGATGCCACCACTGCACCTAAAAGAAGTAGTCCTGCTTTCCCCCTTCTTCTTTCTACCCCATTATGTATTTATTTTTTCGGATTAGCCTTTATTTGGATCACCTCTCCAATCAGATTTATCATGCAGTCATAAAATTGCAATGCCAGCATGGGGAAAGGGATGACCTAGGACAGTGGGAAGTGGGAGGGTAGTGCTCCTCTTTTTGTTTGAAATACTCATAAAGCCACAAACAAAATATAAAAAACTCTTCTCCTTGTTTTTACAGATGCTCCAGGGTTAGCAGAGACCACAGAAAAAGACATTGGTGTCTTTGTGAGTCGATCAGTCCCTGTAGCTACCAAGGCAAGACAATCCCACAACACTATGCTGAAATACACTCGCTGGCCATGGTGGAAAAAGCTTGGAGATGAGTTTATGGAGGATGATGTAATTCCTGACGAGGCCCTAAATACAGAACTGGAAACTCTCTTTATTGGTGGTAGAAAATCTTTATAGGTAACAAGCTGAAGAATTCCATATTCAACCAGACTCATACCTTGTACTATGCACTTACTTTTGTGTGTTTTTAAGGAAGGAAAACATTTGAAAAAGACTGAAAAATACCAAAACCTCATTTTAGAGTATTTTACTTATCTTGGAAAGAATCCCTTCCTGTACATCAACAGTTGGATCCTATTGATCTTGTTGCAAATAGGATTTAAATACTGTAGTTGTAAATGTAGTTGTAAATATTTTGTAATTTGTATCACTTTAAAGGTAAGTTTATAAACTTTGTCTTTTCAGTTCTTATTCACACTGGGATGCATAAAAAATCAGGACATTGGAAAAGCCTTGGCTTTTATAGCAAAACATTTTTATCAAGTCACGTGCTTTGAAATAAAGATGGGTTCAGAACAAAACAAGCCACCAATACAAAATCAAACAAGCACGAGGTAGACTGGGTGCTTTCTCTGTATTCCTCCCAGGCTACCTGTCCTTGCTTCCACCTTCTGTAAGCTCCCTTTTGTTTGAGTTTGTGCAGGAGTTTCATTTTTATCCATGAAGGCCTCCTGGAGTTTTTTGTCTGACTTCCTTTTTGTTGGGATGCGTTGCTCCTGAGCTTGGAGACGAAGGTGATCCTTGAATATTAACCAGCTTTCTTGGGCTCATCTTCCCTCCAGGGCTTTATTCCATGGTACTCTACCAAGCAGGTCACTCAAGAGGTCAGTCCCCTTGCCAGCCTTAGGATCTTGAAATCCACCATTTCATGGTCACTGCAGCCAAGGCTGCCCATGAGATCCATTCCTTACCAGCCCCTCCTTGTTGGTGAGAAGAAGCTACAGCACTACACCTCTCCTTGTTGTCTCCTCTATCTCTTGGAGAAGGAAGTTATCATTAATGCATTCAGGAACCTCCTGGATTGCTTGTCCCCTGCTGTGTTGTCCCTCTAACAGGTATTGAGGTGGTTTAAGCACCCCATGAGGACCAGGGCTTGTGAATGTGAGGCTGTTCCTATCTGTCTGGTTTTCCTCTTGGGGCAGCCTGTAGCAGACCACCACTGTAATGTCCCTGCCCTCCCTTTAATCCTGACCCATAAACTCTGTAAGCTCCTCTTCCATCTCCAGAGCTCCATGCACTCCAGCTGGTCATTGACATAGAAGGCAACAACTCCACCTTGTCTCCCATGCCTGTCCTTCCCAGGGAGCCTGTATCCTTCCATTCCAAGAGTCCAGTCAGAGAAGCCATCCCTCCCTTCTCTGTGGTGTCAATAAGATCACAGCCCTGCAGGTGTGTATATTGCTATATGTATATCTCTAACTCCTCTTGTTTATTCCCCATGCTGTGTGCATTTGCACGGGGGCATTCCAGTTGGATCCCTGATGAGACCAACTTCCTGGCTGGAGTGGCTGCAATTTCTTTATGCTGCTCTTCAGGTGCTCTTCTGCCCACTTGTGATCCCTCTCCAGACTCTAGGCTTCTCTTGCTGGCTCTGACATCAAGCTGGGATGGATGGAGGTTCCTCTCCCCTGGCAACTGTAGTTTAAAGCCCTCTTCACCAGCTGGGCAAGCCCATGACTGAAGATGCTCTCCAGATGGACCCATGAGCCCTCAGCAGCCCATGTTCCTTGGGGCTCACAGGTCACCAGCGCTCCCTTGGGCTGCCTTTTTCCTTTAAAAGCCTGCAGTTCTTCTCACAGCCAATGCAGTGTACGGGAGCATGGGCACAGTCCAAACTCTTACGTGGGATTGTAGCCTCGGTGTGACCATCTGGCTCTGTCTTAAACCGTGAAGAAGTTGTTTAATCCAGAAAGGTCTCCAGCCCAGGGCCTCTGCAGTCACTGTGGCCCAGAAGACAGTAAACACCTCCAGTAGGATCCTGCCTATGGGTGTGCCCAGAACAAGAACTCGAGGCTGCACTAGTGCCACAGGAGCCTGCACTATTTTTCTGGTAAAAGGCACAGAGATTCTTAAAAATTAGATCTTACCTCACTGCAGAGGAGGAAAAAGTGCAGTGATTTCTGCTGGTTTTATGTGGGCAGCAATATTGTTTCAGCATGTTTGTTTTCCATTCTCTCTAGATGGCTTTGAGTTTTAATTTCAGTGGAGATGAATGGAAAACAAATAAATAGAAATAGTGGGCAGAAGCCCAAGCCCGTTCAGTTGCAGCTGATACGTTGAAATTAATAACTGGACAGCTGCCAGGAGGAAGAGCTGGGCTCTGTTAATTTTTTGAAAAGAACTGTGATTTGGAATGCACTTGAATTGGCTTGTGATTCCTTTCTTGGAGAGTTAAATGGTGGAACAATCCATTAGGTGTTTGCTAGGGCACTCGCATGTGTCTGTTGAGTTACATTTTGTTCTGCACAACTCTGTTGTTAGTTTTAAGCCGTGCCCATAACAGGACAGGTGCCCTACAACCACAGGGCAGTCACCAAGCACTCCAGGGGATGGAAACTGTCCCCCAGCAGCTTCCAAGCTCTGACACTGGAAAAGGCCCAGCATCTCTGGATGGATGCACTGCAGCAGGCCAGCTTTTCCCTCCTAAATACCTGAGTCCTCTGTATACATCACTGTCCCCTCTGCCCCAAACTGTTTTGACAGAGCAGCCGCTGCTATTCTGTTTATTCCTGATCACCTCCTTAGAGCAGGGAGATGGTCGCCAAGGGGCTTTGCTGAATGTATCTTAAAAAAAGACCTGACCCCCCATGGCCAGTGTTAAATACAAAGTGAATTAGAGAGCCATCTTACCAAAAAGACATTTATTGTAATGGCCTCTGCCACTCACTGCCATTGGAGTGGATAATGAAGTCCCATTTTAGAATGTGCAGTTTGCTAGATAATGAGGGGTTTTAAGTGAACAGAGAGCCTAGTAGAAGGTGCTATCTTGCTGAAGGAAATAAAGTTGCTGATCCAGCAGTCCAAACTCCTCTGCCCCACCACGGCCCTGACAAAAATGCCTTGTTTTACTTTGTGCTTGCCACCAGGATATTGCAGTCACCTTCATTTTACAGACCAGGGAAACAGAGTCACAAGAGCCATGAGGGAACGTGCCTATGGCCATATGTAACTGTATAACCTGTCACTTGTTCCTGTTACTGTTCCAGGCAGAACAAGCCAGGACAGAGCCACTACATGCTGAGGCAGAGCTGGGAGATGTTCTCAAATGCCAGTTGCTGTGGCCAGCTTGGAGCCTGAGCCCAGCAAAAGAGATCTCCAGGCTCCCTTGCTGGGAGGAATTAGGCATAGCTTGATTCATGCTCTTTTCAAGTCCTGCACCACATGCACCATAGGCAGGACATATTGCTAGCATTTTATTTCACTGCAGCTCTTTCTGGAATAAAATACTCCTGCCTGAATAACAGGAACAGGTATAGACAGCTGAACAGAAGCCATCTCCAGCTTGCTATGAGGTGAACAATCCTCTCTGGGTTATACAGTCACCCAAAAAAAAAAAAAAAGACTGTAGGAGAGACTGTGAACTGAGATGGGACCAGTCCTGCTCCCACTTCCCTGTGTGCCACAGGCATGCCCAGAAAATTTGGAGCTGTTACTTGGACATAAACATGCAGCACAGGTGGTCAAGCCAAGTAGGAAAAAGGGGCAGAGTTCGGTTGTGCCCAGCAGGTCTGGGCTGTGCCCCTGTGGGTAGTGAGCAGGCCTTCCCCAGTAGGCTGAAGACAGACCCTGGTCACCCAGGGGAAGTGTGGGAGTGCCCTCCACACCAGTGGAGTGACACACCTGGGGGCACCTGTGATGAGGGAAGGGGCAGAGGTGGAGCTGGAGCTGCTCAGGCAGTGTTGCTCAGGTCCGTAAATACTGATGGCTGTCTCAGCTGGCCTGTGGGGGCGATTCAGCTGAATTGCAGGTTTCTGTTGCTGTGATAAATTGGACCAATTTGTCATGTGGGTTTGTTTCTTCCCTCCCTTAAGTAAAGCTATACAGGAGTGTTATTGCTACAGCTTCAGCAGCAGCAGACAATCTGGAAAACAAAATCCTCTGGTGGATATGGATAAAATGGAAGGGACAGTGACTCTTCTTCTGCCAAAGGTGCCACCAAAGTCATGGAGCTGGAAGAAGGCAGCAAAGGAACAAAACAAACGAAGAATTACTCAGCCCTTTCAGAGAGAGAGACAAGGCGGTATCCTCTGCTGGCTCCTGAAATTGAGGAAAATTCCTGTTTATGCAGACAGGGTTTTTTTTCAGCTGTAGCTGTAACTGGACTCTGCAAACAACAGGATGCTCATCTCCAGCAGAGACACAGGCATGCGCTCAGGACTGTGCTGCTGAGTCCAAGGGCGTCTCCTGGCCTTTCAGACTGGCTGTAATAGGAGCTCTGAGCTGAGGACAGGAGATAACCCTGATGCTATTTCACCCCTTGCCTCTGAGCCTTCTACGGCCGAGTTCCATGCGAGCAGAATCCGGTACAAACATCTGCTCTCCACTGCAGAGTATCACGTATATCGAGTACAGGGAGGAACAAAAGCTTTCTCCAAGTAGCGGAATCAGGGCTATTTATAAATTATCCTTCATCATAAAAGGAGGCAGCCCTTTGCAGGGGGAGCTGCAAAGACCATTGCAAAACAGGCCTCCAAGTTCTCCTTATCATCCTTCTTTACAGCACAATAGCAGCAGGTCATCCTCTAGGCATCCTTGTGTACAGTGAAGAACCCTTTAATAGATTGTTTACTACATGAGTGATATAAGGGTCCAGATTGACCAAGGGGAACTGAAGGACAGGTGTCTCCCATCCCCTCTTGCCTGCTCTCCCTGAAGGTAGGGCTGGGTTTACTCCAGGTGCTGTCTTGGGACAGAATGACAAAGTCTGGCAGGTGAGGACCAAGGTCAGGACACCGCAGCTCTGGCAATTTTTCCCAGTTGTGCTGGAGAACTCCTCTGTGACCTTGAGCACATATTGTTTCTGTCTTCTCTCAGATGAGGCTTACTGTTGCATTTGTAATTTAAGAGCCTTCAGTAGAGGATGCTGTGAGACCAGTGCCACTGAAATCCCATTCTACTAAACTGAAATTGGAGTTTGACAGGCCCTGGAAAGAAAAAATATTTGTACAATCAGATGTTGAGCGCACAGAAAGAGCTCAAGGTTGCCATGCTATTAATTTCTCTCCACATTCAACTTTTCTCTGCAGAATTTAGTTCTTCTCTAATTACATCCTCAAACAGAAGCAATGTTATTACCTGTGCTGGATCTCTTAATAAAACCTATGAATACAAGCTATTCTGATCTCCTTTTAACATGTCTCACCAATACAGAACCTGCCTGTTCAGAACGAGATGAACACACACACACATACAAGTCGGGTAACAAGACCCAAATAGAGTGAGCTGGGCCTAACTCTAGCATTACACAATAGAGCCAGTGAACTGCAGGACTTAATCCTAGAAACAATCAAAGCAACCATTAATTTGCTGAGTCCTTACTAACTGAAAGGTAAGAGGCGTTCAAGCTGTTGCTGTTATCCGTAAAATGAATGGTCAATTAAAATAGTTGCAAATGCAGGATACAACTCATTCCTATGCCCAGGAACAGAGATAAACGCAGGCATTACCACTGCCTTGGCTTTATTCTCAGAGCAGCTCCCCTGTTTCCTGCGAGACTGCCCGTCACGTGTAAGAGCCTGTGGAGGCTGATGCAGGAAGATAGTCAGGAAAGTCACCAGAGCCGTGCGCGCTGTAGGACAAAAGAACGCGCTATCTGTGGCCGGAGATAGGGACTCCCGAGGTGGCCAATCTAAAGGAAAGCTACTGGACATGGAAAATGAGGGATCCCAAGCACTGTAAGAAGAAGCCGGGGGCTCACCCAAGCCCGGCTCGGCACTGCCCGGCACGCTGGGGAAGGAGGGGCGCAGGGCTGGGGAGAAGGGCGGGCGCCCAGAGCCGAGCGCCCTAAAGCCGAGCCTGCGGGGCCGCCTCCTCCCGGCACCGCCTCCCGGCACCGCGGGGACCCCAGCCCTGTCCCCTCAGCACTGCCCGGCGCCGACACCCGGGGACCCCCGCTCGGTCCCCTCAGCCCCCTCACGGGGCGGGGCCCGGGCCGGTCCCTCTCCCGAGCCGCGCCCGCCGTTGCCGTGGCGACGGGCTAAGCGGGGCCTGGGCGCGGAGGGGCCGGGCCGGAGCCGACCCGCGGCTCGGCGCTGCCGGGGCGGGCATGCACAACAAAGGCGGCGGGCGACGCGTCCCGGGCGGGCTCCGCAGGTAGGTGGGTGCGGGCGGCGGGCGGGCAGGTCCCTCTCGGCAGCCGCTCTCGCAGGACGTGTCCCCACCGCCGCGCTGTGAGGGGAGAGCGACCGGGGGGCGAGCTCCATCCTCCACCCCGGCCCCGCCGCACCTTGCGGGCGCGGGGCTGCAACAAAGGCAAATGGCTGCGGTGCGGGAGGGCTGCGGGGCCGGCGGGGGCCACCTGCCCCCCGCCCGGGGCGGCTCACGGGGGCTTTGTGGTTTATCTGTGTGCTGGGTCTCGTTCCCCGGGTCCGGCGGGGCCGCTCGTGTCGCACCGGCAGCTCCGCGCCCAGCGCGGGCAGCGGGAGCGGGGGGGCACAGGCGCTTCTCGAACCCTTCCACCCTTCCCCGGCTGACACCTGCTCGTCTGGGGGGTCCCGCACGCTCCCCCCGCACCCCGCAGTCCTCGCTCCTCGCCGGCAGCGGCGGCTCCGCCGGCTCAGACGCGGCCCGAGCGCTGGGTCCGGGCGAGCCCGAGCGCTTTTCCCCGCGTCCTAAAACTGCACCCGCAGGCACAGACAGCTTTGCAACCGGCAGGATAGAGCCTGTGAGGTGCCTGGGGCTTTTTTGCTGTGCAAGGTGGGGTATCGTGTGCTGGGCACGGTACTAGCCTGAGTTCAGTCGCTGTAGCGGGTGGCTGGGCAGCACTAAGCTCTTTACATCTGCAGGGTCCGAGTGAGTCATTTCTTAATTTGTTTCCATGTGATTCATAACGTTTTCAACTCCAAGATATATTTTCCCGAATTCATAATAGGTTTTGATACCTGAGGTGTTAGGAAGGGCATCTGAATTTATAGAGGTAGAAGTTTTACAGCATTATTGAAAACAGAATTCCCTGGAGGGAAATCTATAAAACCTACTCCTACCATTTTCATTTACACTGCAGCAAAGCAGCGCTGGGCGCATCTACACTTTTGCCTTCCCTCATTTCCCAGTCATTGTGGCACTGAAAAGCATTTTAAACAACTCTGTGTTGTTTGTTGGTATTATAGTAAGGCCTGAGGGCTTGGTAATGGTTTTTTTCACTCTCAAAATGCTTCACAGACATCAATTAAGACTGGGAACACTGGTGCAAGTCAGGAAGGTTTTATTGATCCCATTTTACAGATGACGGAGCAGATCAGAGACCTAGAAAGATTTAAGTCAAATCCAGAACCTAAGCCATCATCTCACAGATCCTCTGTTTAAGGTACTCTTCTCCACCTCCTTTAACAAAATTCTCTCCTAATTTCACTGGCTGCTCCAAGAGCTGTTTTGGGCACTGTCAGGCCACATATGCTCTGGGATTTTGAGATACTGCTCTTGCATATTGCTGAAAATTATATGCCTTTAGTGCCATACTGTTGAGAAGAATGGTTTCTGATTAAAATAGGTTTCTCTTCTTTGGTTTGTACTTGGTAGAACCCAAGAGCTCCATCATGGACAAGGTTGCATTGGGCAAGGCATTGTGCAGCCAGACAGCAAAGCATGCACAGAGCTGATGAGCCAAATACAGAAAGCCTGGGTATTGCCTGTGATTTCTTTGATAGCCTCTTTGATGGTCTCTCCTCACTAACACTCTTGAAAGGGCGTATTTCCAAAAGCAAAATAAGTGGTTCCTATTGTGACTGGAACTGTGAAGACTCCTGTTAGGTTGTTTTTGAGTCTGTCCACTTGCTTTCAGGGCCCAGACAGGAGATGGGCTGTGTTTAAGATATAATTCACATCCTTAGGCATCGCTTATGTTGATCTCCTTTAAGGCCTTTAACCAGAGAACCCCAGCTGCAGTCTCAGATTTAAGGCTTGCCCCTGTGCGTAGAGCACTGCACAAGACAACAACATTAGCCCCAAAGCATTTATAAAGTTTTAAGCTTCTTAAACTTCATCTGTGTAAGAAAAGCCTACTGCAGACTAGGTGATGATATATAGTCCCTGGTAGTCAAAGAGGAAAGTAGATTGAATGCTTTTATGGCTTTTCTGAGTTTAATATCCACTTGGTGCTTGCTGAGTCTGATTTAGCTAACGATGTGTTCTGGAAATCCTGGTTTCTGAATATTTAAGTTTCAAGAAGATCAAGTTCCACTTTTGTTACACCCCAACCAACAAAGCAACTACTCCCCAACCTCAGACACCTTGGTGCTGCAGGTGCAAGAGGCATTGTTGATTACTGGCAGGCAAAATATGGTATCACAGTTTATTTCCTTTCCAGTGTTTCAGAGGACAGTTCTTTTAGAGAGACAGCAAGTGTAGCTCCAGGGCCTCCATGGCTGGGCATCAGCCAATTACTGTCATATCAGATTAGCTCTATGGCACATCAGCACTCATTTATGTTAATGCAAATGCAACATGACTGTTCCATAGTATTGATGGAATTATTGTGTTTACAGCCATAAAACATGACTAATTGAAAGGGAGGTTCTGATTACAAAACTGTGGGCTTCCAAGGTGATTCCTGCTACAGCTTCTGAATGGACCAGTTTGGAAATATGAAGAATAAATGAACTGCTAAAAGACATAATCAAGTTGTTATTTTCCACTGATGCAGTTATCCTTTTGGCAAGCTCTAGGGGGAAAAAAAAAAAACTAAAAAAAACAAATAGGAAGAACTTAAGAGGTTTTTTTCCCACCTTGCCATGATCCTGATGCAATACAGCCCGTGCTATTGTAGCTGCTTCCTGGCCCATGAGAAAAGCTCTAACCTGCCTGTGCCCTGCAGAAATCCAGCCCTTGAAACCAGTATGGAGATTTCCTCAGCTGCCACTGCAGTGCAGGAGCACATTCTCCTTGTCCAGAGCAGCTTGGCAGCAGCAGCCGTGGGTGTTTGAGATGAGGAGGCATCACATGCAGTGATGCCAGCATATAGCCAGCATATAGCATCACATAGCCAGCATTGGAAACTGTCCACAGTTTGATGACTTTCCTGCTCCCATGTCACCCGCTGACATTCAAAGGATACGCCCATTTGTCTCTGGGAATAAACTAGGCACCTTTAGCCAAGAAACCTCAAGTTCTGCAGTCCCTGCTTCATAATTATCCCAGCCTCAGCTTCCATCTGCCTTGCAGTTCGCAGCAGCCCTAACAGCTGGTTCCTGGCAGCCATTATCGCCTTCCAGCACGGGAACAGCTTTAGCTCTGAGTCTTGGGAGGATGGACATGGCTGGCAGGATCAGTGATATTAGGAAAAATAACAGAAGAGGTAGAAAACTGGTGCATGGGCACAGAGAGGGAAGATAGACTCAGAACATATGTGACAAGGAGGGAAAAATGAAGTGACAGGTGGGAGGCCCTGCAAATCCCGAGATTTTGTGGGAGTCACAGATGAGGTGGGATGTGGAGGGAGGCAGGGAGCTTTGCAGCTTGTAGGAACAGGGTGAGGGATCTCCTCGGCTGCTGGGGATGGATTGCATTACTGCTGCCAGCCTGCAGCCCACTGCCCAGGCTTCAGAGCTGTTCAGCCAGCCCGAGCAATGCACAGGGCTATGCAGCATTTGTTTTTTTTCCAAACATCCTACTGTAAATTACAGCAACAAAGGTTGAGTACTCCAGGAACAGCACAGGAGTGCTGGAGTCAGTAGCCTTGTCCACAGTGCCATCTCTGCTAGGGGAGGGCCCTGGGAAAACCCGTGGCACCACGGCAGGCGCCAGCATCAGTTATATGAGGAGGAGCGATTTGCTGCTCAAGGACAGCAAGGACAGTGGAAAGTCTGTGATTTCAGGAATTAGTTATGGAAAGCTGGGACCCTCAGGCTGAGGTAATAAGAATAGCTGGAGAATTAGGCAATTCCCATATTCATGAGCTGACAGACTGCAGTCCCTTTGCCAAGCCTGCGTTAAATACACTGAGGGGCAAAGGAGTTTTCTGGCTTTGCTAACAGCTGCTTCAAGGTGAAGCACAAGGGGAAAATGGAAAAAAAATCTCCACTGTTTGCTGATATTCATTTTGCCTTGAAACATCTCAGGGCCTGGAACAACTCGAGGCCCTCTGCAGACCTTTGGAACCTGTGTTTGAGACAGTTTCCTCACATTCTAGAAATAACCTGATGAGGAATTAAACAATACTTGTCCTAAGGATTTCTCTCCAGGAAGTAATGAAAGGTTCTAAAGCTTTTGAAATCCTTCTCCATCTCCTGTCCTAGATGGGAAGTCAAGGAGCAGCAGTTATTTTTTTCTTATAAAGAAAAAACATGGCTTTGTGTTTTTAGCCAGAGAGAGTGTCTACGCCCTTGTCTTCTCTGCTGCTGAAGTGCTTAAATATACGTGTAAGCAAAAATCCATTTTTCCTCTGGGATATGAAGCTTCAGCAGATGGTAGTGGGAGTTTACAAGCTTGGTTCTTTGTCAGTGCTTGCAGAAGCAGCCTGACACTGCAGTAGCTGTGGATGCAGTGCTAGAGCTGCTCCAGTCAGACACTGTGCAGCCCATCTTGTGGCTTCCCCGGCGTCTGGGAGCAGTGCTGGCAGTACCCCGTCAGAAGTAATTTGTTTACCACACAGCAATCTGACTGTTTCTGTAGGCATGTTTAGGAAGCCAGTTAGCAACTGAAAGATGACAGTGGCTTTGACCACAAGCAAGTGATTCACAAGACTCAGAGTACACATGGAGTACACACAGAGTACATAACTTTTTATGCAAGGTTCTTCCCCCAGGAAAAAGGGAAATAAAGACCCTCAGACACTGAGCAGAGGCAGCTCCATTCAGACCTAGCACAGAAGTGTACACGTTAGTTTCTGGTGTC
This sequence comes from Pipra filicauda, assembly GCF_003945595.2. Lineage (NCBI taxonomy): Eukaryota > Metazoa > Chordata > Aves > Passeriformes > Pipridae > Pipra > Pipra filicauda. The sequence continues at coordinate 1,592,649 of NW_024103541.1, read as the reverse complement.
ACAGCCCACTGGAGCTGCTGTGACAGATTTAACTACTGGCTTCGTAGATTATTGCAAGGACAACTTGCCTACCTAATTCCCTCTAATCAAGCCCTTGCTTATCTTGAGGATCTTTACATCTTGCGCATCTTGCTCAATAAACTCTGCAGACAGGTCTAGAGGCAAAGCAGTGTTTTAGAGTTTGGCTGGAGCAGAATTAACACCAGCCGTGGCTGGTACTGGATTCAAGCTGAGCCCCCTGGACTAACAGCACACTGGTGCCTGGGGATATCAGTCAGCTCTGTGCTGAAATACTCCTGTCATTCATGGTAGCGTGGCTGATCCTTCCGACCTGCTTCTAGGAGTAGACAGAAGCAACCTCTCAAGAGGAGGTCCCTCTTGAAAGACTATTTTTAAAAAAGTGCCTTGTAAGAGCCAGGAAGGATCGATACAGTTTCACTACTAATCTGTGCTGTGGTAGTCTAACCTGAAAAAAACACTCAGGCCTGAACTGAGACCTCTCAATTACAGGAAGATGAGAGCATTCCCTCAGGAGTCCTGGTTTGTGGTACTTAACTGTTTTGCTCTGATGTGCCCCATTTTTTACCACAGCTGTTGCAACAGCTCTGTTCTCTGTGGACGGTCAGGGCTCAGGTTTCCACAACGCAAGATAATCTGTCTGTAAGCCCCAGTGCAGCACTTCTCTTCCTAGTTTAGGGGCTAGATACGATTTTGGAAATTGGTGCTTTGTGCTTGCAGAAGCCATACCTACAGTAGGGAGACTTCACAAGTCAGTAGTTCAGCTTCCCTGAAAGCTCAGTATCATTGAGAACAAACATCAGGCAAAGTCACAGGAGAAAAAAGAAAGAGAAAGAACATCTGTTTTTGAAAGAGTAGGCCATGGAAGCCTTTGTACAGATAAGCAGCCTCTGAGCTGATCAGCTTTTTAAGATTAAGGTGCATAGCTTACTTGTTTGATCTGCCACTGGAGTCTAGGAACATCTTCCAGTAGGTATAGGAAGAGTTGACATCTCATTCCTGGCTCTGAAAACCAGGTCTACTAACTCCACAGCCAGTCCTGTCTTTCAGTGAGAATCTCCTGATCTTTTCTCCAGATTCTGTCCTTAGCTGGGTGCCATACAGCCACATCCCCAAGGGACAGTCACTGCTTGTCTACACAGTGCTGCACTATTTCTGGTCACATGCAGGCAGTAGAGCAATAACTCTGCAACACTTCTAATTCTGGCTCTCAGCACACTCCTCAGGCTTTTCTTCATTACAGCAGTAGCATGAAGTAAATCCATAAAACAGAACTAACCCAGCTAGAAGAAACTGCAGGCACCAGCACAGCCCACAGCCACATGAGCCATCCCCTCCGTGCTTATGACAGTGCAGTGTGCGTTACTGCATAGCTTGGATTTTTTTTTTAATAGGATGGCTTTTGACCTCCACGAGAAGAAGCTCCCTACTCCTTCTGGCCTGTCCAGAGGGATGAGAGTCAGCGACTTTATTTCCTCATTGCATAAGAGCCTTGCTTTTACCTGTATCTCACCTCATATAAAGACCGTGTCAGAGCACGGTCCTTTTTGAGTGAAGTAATATTCAGGTCAAAACTCCAGTTGTGCCTCAAGCTAACACTACATTAGAGAGTAATCCCTTTGAAGAATGTATAAATATTATGCAAATCAAATCAAAGTTGTGCTAATAGGAAACACAGATGATACACACAAACACACACACACACATATATATGTATATGATAAGTAGCACATAATTGCAAATTATGTTCCTGCCTCACCATAAAGAGAAAAATACTTTCCATTCTTAGGATCTGTGGCTTTCTGGACCAGGAGAGATGTTCTGCTATTTTCAAATAGAAATTAGAGAAATTAAGGAGACTGGCTCATAGATAGGTGCTTATTTAAGGGGCAGACTTCCAGAGCATCTCTGCTTTCCTTGCTGAATTATTTTGAAAGGTGCAAGCACTTATTTTTGGTGAAATGATGAAGCACATTCTGTGATAATTTGGCTGTGAATATGGGCGCTGAAGACTTGTAAGAATGAGGCTTTTGTGCTGTTCATTGGTGAATCTGAACACAGTTATGTGGAGGATATGTGTTAGTAAAGTGATTGAACTTTTGAAAGGCATACCGAGGTAAGGCCAGGTCAAGTGAGATGTCCGCCTTTGCAGACAGTGAACAACATCATGGTATATCTGGAAATACAACTCTTAGTTCATGGTTCCACCTGCAGGACCACAGTACATCAATTTGTAAAATAGCATTAACAACCCACTTTGGATTATCTCTGTGGATTACCATAATTACTGTATGGTAAACATGTCCATGTGTAAAAGTCCTCAGCAGCAATGTACGTGTGCAGGCTGGAGTTTGCCACACATGGTGTTTAGTAGCTGCATAATCCTGCTGACATTGGCGTAGCTTTCCCAGGTGGAAGCCACGCACAGGGTGTGGTCACAGGAGATAAGAGGTTCATAGAGGTGAAAGCTGGAAAAGCATGCTGACATCTAATCTCTTGCTCCACACGGGCTACAGGACTTCCCCAAATAGATTTGTTCTATCCATTGCCTCTCTCCTTTGATGGCAATTTCCACCCCCTGAGCCCTGTGAACCCGACTTTGCATTCACATCCCCAGTCCCACTGGCTGTCACCATCGCTTGCCTTGCTGGGTGCCAGTGTGGTGGCTGTGTCCCCACCTCACGCTGATTATTTGGACACATGATAATTATGTGTGGTGATGAGGGATGTGCTTCCTGTGCTTCACACATTCTCCTTCCACTGAACAAGAATCAGGTGCTGGACTGAACTGACAGCCCCCTGGCTGTGGGGCAGTGGGGCCTCATGAAGGGACAAGGTACTGCCTGAAGTTGAATTCCTGCTTTATAGCACAGCTCCAGCTCATAATTAACACAGGGCTGGAGCAGAGCTGTAATAGGAGTGCAAGTGGCTGTAGCTCTGGGTCAAAGATGAGGATTTTATAGAAAATCACAGAAAGATGGGTTAAGAGCCTTATCAGGCAACAGCATAGCAGAGGGTGCTCTGTGGTAGGAAAAGGAGTTTCTGTAGGAACTAAGTGTGTAGGAGAGGTGGCTGTGCTTAGGAGTGAGGAGGAGAGAGGAGTTCCCACATACAAATGCCTGGAGCTTCTGAGATTCAGTGCATCAAGCACCAAAGCAGTAGGCAGGCAGCACGACTCCAGATGAAGAACAGCAAGGAGCTGAATGCCTGACTCCTAAATAGGTTCCAGTCTTGCCCTGCCCTATCCTCTCTGCCCATTTTGCCATTCCTGGTGCTGTTTGAAACACAAAGCATCTGGAAAGAGCAATGCCCTTGTATGTGCCTTTGGCTTCAGGAGAGATCTTCCAGCATTGAATTTGGCCCACGGATTTTAATTACTCTCCACTGTGATAGTAATGGGAGCCAGTGGAATTGTACTGATTTTATTTCCTTTTAATTTGTTATGATGCTCTGGATGCAGATTAACTTTCCCAGGTCGATACATATTATTGATTCATTCTGCCTCATGATGCAGTAAATGGCTTGAGGAGGTGGCTGATTTCACTGTAGCTTCTCCTGGTACCTTTGTACCCCATGCAATGTCCTCCTCACTCCAGCAGTAGCCAAAATCAGATACCTTTGCTTGCTTTTGAGCAGGTTGTTTACGTGCATGTATATGAGGATAAACTCGAGCCTGTGGTACTGCTTCTCCCTATGCAATAGTCCAGGTCTCCCGGCTTCCTTTCTGTTTGGTGCACTGAGTGCGGGAATGGGTTTGTGATCATTGGATGCAGATGAACCCACTTCTGTGCTCAGCACAGGGATGGTCCTCACTGAGAGGAATTGTCCTGCAAGGAGAGGACAGCTGCAGTCAGAGGTATCTCCCACCAGTGCTCCTCTGAGCACACACCTGTCCAGGAAGCCTTTCTCAAGGCAGTGGCAGCCTCTTACCCCTGTCCCCACGTGCCTGCAGAGCATGGATGATCAGCACAGTGTAGTTAAGGGAGAGCAGCAGGAAGAGGAGCAGCAGCGAGACTCTTATCCTCACATTCTCCCTCCCGGTGAGGGAACATGACAGCAAAGCTTGTGTGGGACTACACCCTACTGAGGGATCCTCCTCCACTTTCTTTGGAGAAAGACCCAACACTCCTTGATGCAGAGTATTTAAAGTATTTTTTCTTCTGCTTTTACGTCATTGAAGCTGTAATGGGGATGAGGAACTGAGCCTGAGTTCTCTCAGTGCAAAGCCCTACCAGAGGCTGAGATTAGGAGGCTGAGACAGTGTTATAAGAGGGGTGACTGCAAGATATTCTGCGGCCCCTTTAGCTGGAATTTGCTCCACAGACTCAAAACCGCCCCTGGAGCCAGGCTGGGTGTACCAGTGAATTGGTACAAGTGCACAGCCAGCCCTAGTCTGGAACCTCATGCTAACTGCCCCACACAGCTCCTGCCTGCTGTTGGTTCTCTGGGCCTGGCTGCAGACCTGGTGCATCGCCTAACCAAGTCAGCTCGAGGGGCAGGGCTGTGCTCAGAAGCAGCACAGGGGTGTTTTCTATCCCCCATGGTGTTCTTATACTACATCATCTTGGATAGGAAAGAACCAAAGGAGAAAAACAGAAGTTGGACTCAGCAGCCCTGCAGTCCCTCCGCATTCCAGCCCACTGGCATGGACTGCAGCAGGAAGCCTGGTGTTTCAAGACTCATCTTAGAAAGCTTCCTTGTCCTCAGCCATGGTGAAAACACTGCTTTGTGGTAGCTAAATACTCCAGCTCCTTGTGTCCTTACAGCGTGAGGCTGCTGTGCCCCTCAGCAAGTCCAGAGGGACACTGACTGCATTGCATGAGTGATGGAGGTGTCACATCATCAGTCAGAGGCCATTGGGTATCCCAGTGCAGTCATTGCTCTGCCAGTGAGTAGCCCAGCAGCTCAGTGATTATCTGTTTGCTGCTGATGGTCAGAGGCGTTCCATGGAGCAGAAACTGAACCTAGGCCAGAGAAGCTTTGCCTAAAATCAGAGTCTGAACAGCCCCTTCAGATGTAAAATGTTACTTAACTTCAATTGCAAAAAAATCCATCAGCTCTGTGGACAGTTCTAATACATGAGAACATGCGTACTGACCCTTCAGCACTGGGCAAGCCAAGATAAAGCAGTGAAGAGGTAAATATCAGTTTGTCTTGTCACACAGCTGACTTCAGGACTTAGAAGCCTATATCCAATTAAAGCAGCCAGGCAATTGACATCAAAACAGTTGAGCCTTGTCTTAATCTAGTGCATGTCAATGTGGTTGCTGTAGCTGCAAGGAAGCCTCGGATATATCTGGGTGGGTTTGCCCCTGTCCCCTTTATCTCCATCTTGCAGAAGTTTCATTTCCAAACCTTGCTGTGCATGACTTGTCCGTAGCATTGTGGTGGTAGCAATCTTCTGTCTTCCTTCACATCCAAAGCTATCCTGTGCATCTACCTGCCAACATCCTGCTCATGTTGGCCCCTGAATAGTGAGGAACTTCTCTAACCAGCTTCCTGAAAGATACTGGGCGAAAGATTGGGAAAAGGTTTTATGTAAGACCAAAAAATAGCACTAAGCAGAAAAACAGAGGTAAATTGGGACACTGATGAAAAGTCAGATACTGAGGATTAGATCCCAAACCTCATCATCCTAGGGAGCTCGGGACAGAATCCTGCAGACCCTAAGCCAGGGACACCCATCATGCATTATCCCAGCAGTGTCACAGTGTCCTTGTATGTGGCAGCATTTCCTCAGGATACTTGGCATTCATTTAGGAGGAGCAAAAGCTTTGGGGACCTAGTGATTCACCAGAGAAGATGCTTATGCTGCCTTAGGCAAAGCAGTACAAATACACACTTTTGGCTTAGTTCCACCATATCCTTAGAGAAAATAAAAAAGCATTTAACTTTTGTATCCTTCTTTTTGCTGTGTAGACAAAGCCAGGTTTCACACTTAGCTGGGTACTGAGTGTGCCTTCAGCAAAACACCACTGAGGGCAGAACTGGGAGAAAGGCCCTTGCCTCCCTCACATGTACCCCAGGGTAGCAAATGTCTCTTCGTTTGCCTTCCTTTCCCCCTGGAATAAGAACTAGACTGCTTTGTGCCCTTCTCTAACTTTTTTTCACTGTTTAGGTGGAGAAATTAATTCTATCCCAGCTGAAACCAGGTGAATGTTTGAACAGGCTTCAGCTTCCACCCTTCCCCGAAATGGTTTGCATTGAAATGGACTTCTAATATCTCCCTGGAAAAAATGGGATTGTACGTGAACTGGTAAAACTCTTGCTTCTCTACTTCTCTTACAGTCCCTACCTCACAGAATCACTTGAAAGGAAACATCACGTCCTCTAGGATTTGGGGTTTTGTGGTTTTGGTAGTGTGGTGTTTTGTGGTTAGTTTTTTTTTAATTATAAAATCCTTTACTCTCACCTCCCAGCTGGAATTCCCTGAAGCACTCTCACCTGAATGTATCTCAGGGATGATGCCTTGCTTAGGGAAAATGCTGTAAATACCAGCTGGTCTCCTGAAGGACCAAAGCAAAGGAAGCCACATAGCAACTGCTGTTGTCTGGCAGGTCAGAGGGGCACTGCGCCTTCTAAACCAGCTCCCAGAGCAACTGTGCATCATCACTTGTCAGATGCCCTTTCCAGAAGATGACAGATGTCTGTTATCTATTAAAAAAAAAAAAAGAAAGAAAGAAAGAAGGAAAAGGAGAAGAAAACAATGATGAAGGTCAAAAGCAGCTGCAAAGACACAGCCACACACAGAGTGATGCTGGTGGTGTGTAAAAAGAGGCATGTATGGGTCACGGACTGGTCTTCTGATACCACGGTCCTGTCCTTGCCCACATACCTTCATTTCCTTACTGCTTCAGAGGGGAAGGCACCATGTCCCTTGAGGTAGCTGGAGCCATTCCAACTTGTGCTCAGGCAGTGGCTTGAAGCTGTGATATTTGAACACAGGTCTCAGAGTTTAGTTAATTCCAAGTAATTATACTTCAATTTTACGAAACCTTACCTGACTTTTCTTGGTGCTCAGAGAATGCAAGGAGAGTTCTTGCAGATGCTGGAAGATAGTTTTATTTTCTCCTCTTACAGATAGCAGACCTGAAACACAAGAATCGAAGTGTCTTGTCTGGTGAGATAGGGGACCAGATGTCAGTCTCATATGTTACCAAGTTACAGTCTGTTCACAGCATCTCCCACTCCACAGCTGTAAGAGTTGCAGTATTTGCTTCATTCACACACTTGGGGTGAAAAGTCAAAACTTCAGTTTGTGGTTCTCCAAATGATGTTAACCTATGTCCACAAAAAGCTCAGGAGTGTAAATCACTGTCCTGAGACCTCCCACAGAGAGGCTATTAACAGCAAGAGGAGAAAGTGCTGCCTCCATTTCAAGGCAAGGGGAGTTGGCTTTAATTTTTAAAACACTCTCACAAGTGATTGATGAAGCAGTATTTTTGGAGAGGAGAGGAAACTGGCAGTCTTCTGTGGCTAGGGCAAATGTCTCATGATGCCAGTGGTACATCAGAGTACTTCCACCAAAATACTTCAGATACCGAGGCCTGGCTAAAATCATCTGCTCTGGCTGCAGCAGAAATATATCTGGAAATAAAATCTGGCTGGAGAAAATCAAAAAGACATCAGGATCTCTCTGTATTCATCAGGATCTTAAGTCAAAGGCTGTCTTGTCCAACCGTCTTAATGATCCAGAGGTGCTGTGCCATCAGCACCTCACAAATTCCCAGATGCCTGGTGGGGGACAAAGGAAGGCAACGCACACCAGAGCTGGAGCTGAGAACAGTACTGGCCTGTGGGCCGGTTCCCATCATCACCAGTTGGAAAGAGAGGAAGTGATGGACTTCAGGTCTTTAGCTGTGGATAGTGGAGAGTGTTGTGACTGCATTAGGAGACCCCCATATCAGCAGCTGGGAGGCAGGACTGTGTTCCATTCATCCATTTATCTGGTTTTCCTGTTTATTAATTACAGTTCTTCTGACCTCTGCAGGAGGACATACAGGAAGAGCAGTATCAGCCATCTAATTACAGTGTCTGATTTTGCTGCTGCTTTTACACATTTATCAAAGGTTTTACCATTGACTTCAGCAGAGTTGAAAAAGAGCCCTTGTTTCATCAAGTGGCACCAGATTAAGTTAGCAGGATTCTGTTCCAGGGCTTCTGACATGCTTCCAAAATCCAGCTCTGACATTGCCCTGTCTGTGTGTGGGTAATTTGATTCTGCTGGTGCTGACAAAAGCCCTGAGCAGCAGCAGAGATTGGACCTTAAGATCTGCATACTCAGATGGTAGTGCCTACTTCTTTGCGTGTCTGGCTGATTTATTTTCAGACATAATGATCAGAAAAGCAAGCCAACACCCTGAGACATCCCTAGCTTATAGAAAAATATCAAAAACTAAACCTGATTTCAGTAAGAATTGTGAGAAATTGAGCCATTATATTCTGCAGAAGTTGATGGCTGAGGCAGAATGCTTCATGCCCTGGCAAATATCAGTGATGTTAGCAGGCTGGCTTCCATTTGAGAGACCTTGGTGATTTTCGCAGCTGGATGACCTCAGCAACAGGAATCAGGGCCTCACTTCACATGGAGAAAGCCCTTCAATCTTTAACTAGACAATCTTCGACTTCATCTTATTTAAAGATTTTAGGCACTGTGCAGTGCTAAAGAGGATCTTGCTGAGCTCCTGTTACCTCAGCAGCAGCTGATACATAATGAATTATTCAAGACTAGCCAGTTCCTTCATCAATTTTAATAAATCAAGTTTTCCACCATGATCTCAGCAGTGCTGCCAGCTGGGATATGATGAGGTAAGCCCATTATTTCCTGTGGCCTTTTCCATTTGGTCCAGGTTTACATACCTGAGGGCCTTGATAGTAAACAAGAGATTAGTAGCAGACGGTGCTAATTTGGGGTGGATCTACAGTGGGCAGAAGAGGCAACAGAACTCCCCCATCTCTCAGGAGGTCACAGAGCTCTGTCTTTACACTGGGAAGATGGCTTTGCATCTACAGAAGTGGACTCAGCTGCTACATGCTGACCCCCAGAGCAGAGTGTAACCCTTCAAACAGATGAGCTGGACGCCCAAGGCAGCTGAGAGAGGCACTTCCCATCTTTTACACAGACTCACTCTCATTAAATTGTTCTTATGTCTCTAATATTTCTAATGTTTCTCCAGAGCAGGCAGATTGTGGTGTTTATGAACCAATCCCCTTTAGAAAGCACCTACATGGATCATTCATCTATGTAACACATGCACACCTGTTAATGCACACACAAGCAGCATCTCTCAGTACACTGCAGACATCTTGCCCAGGCTGCTGATAAACTTCTTCACAGTGCAAGAGCTCCCACAGCAAACACTGAGCTGGTCTGGTGACTGCTGTAACCTGTCTTTCCCTCAGCTTTTGCTCTAACTCATCAACAGAAAATACTTTCTGACACTGAAGCACTTGTAGCATTTTCTGTACATCTCTTGAATAGACAGGAACATGCTTCTCTCTGTTTGTTATCAATGTCAAAATTGCTTATTCTGTTTTTTGCTTCTGCTTCTCTGGCCAAATAGTAACCAATCTCATAAGGGAGTCAAAGGCAAAAAGGTGCTGTATGCCCCCTATAGAATTTACTTTTATTATATTGTGCTGCATTGCATAAAGAGGTGAGAAGGACCCATTTTCTCCTTTCTCTTTTCCTCTGTAAACTGCAGGTTTCTCAGGGCAGGGTATTTCTCCAGCCCACATCGTTTAGAAGGTTTAGCACTTATAGTCCTTATCCCTCCTGTACCCAGGACATGCATTTTTTACTGGAGAGAAGCAGACCATTCAGCCCAAACCCATTTCTACCATGGCTACATCCAGCTCTGATTATTCCTGTATTCAGAGAACTTACATTGGCATGAGGACATGATCAGATATAGCATAGCTGCACTTTACAGCAAGGAAGGCAGAAATCTCTGTAGCTGCTTTTGCTATCATGTATTTTAGGAGACGGAAGATGAACTGCTGAAGAGGAAAGAGGCTGGACACAAGCAATGCTAAGAATGAATTGTTTACAGCCATGGTGATAAATTCAGTGCGTGGGTAGCCCATGAGTATCCAACCTGTCAGCATCTCTGTGGTGCACACTCTCATGAATGTGCTGCTGGTGAGGCATCCAAGCTCAGCAGTTTATCCACAGATCTGGCACCGAGGCTCAGTTTGATTGATGAATGAAAGACAGACCTTGATAAAGGAAGGTCACACTTAAAACTTGGGAGGTTTAATGATTTGATTTTTGGGGATGGAGCATGAAAGAATAGCACCTAATTGCGAGAAAAAAGAGTGTCCTTCCCACAGTGTATTAAACAGCAATATCCATATATCTGTGTTTCAAGAAGTGGGAGGCAAATTCGCAGATCCCTGCAACCATTGTACCTGCTGGCTCTTCAAGTCTGCCTCACACAGATATAGGGCTGTTTCCCATGCCCAAGCCACTCCCACTAATCATCACAGCCACCATTTAATTTTTGGAATGACACCATGCTGTTTTTAGGACCTAACATATTTCAGCTCCTTATTGCCATCATTAATCCTGAAGCTCTTTAATTCTCCTTATGTCTTCCCCCCCCCCCCCTATCAGTTTTGTGCAATTCTTAGCCTCTCATTTTTATTTACTACTTTTTATTTTCCCAGTGTTTACACACATAACATGCTTGCTTTCACTTTCCCCATAAACAAGAATCCTATTTTTTTTAAAACAATATATTTATTTAGCCGCAGGATTGTGGCTATTTGATCACTTAGAAAAAAAAAAGCTCCCAGTTACCATTTTTATTTTTCTACTCGAATTTCCCTTTATTACCTTGCTCACAGTTGTTTTCAGCTCTCTGAAGCTGACATTTCAGAGTTGTAATGATGGATAATTGGTTTGCACTGGGCTCTGTTTGCACACATCAAATGTAACTGTGTAGTGATCATTGGTAACTAAGCAACCAGTTATGTTTTATTCCTGTGATCAATTCCTTGCTATCTGTCAAGATTAAATCTAACACACAGCATGTGCCCACAAGGGATACAACAATTCTGGGAGTTAAGAACCCATCATCTGGGAATAAGAGCATCCTGAAGCCTCTGATTTACTTCTCTGACCGTGGTCTCTTAAAGGCACGTAGCCGCCTTCTTTCAGTGGATATGAAAGTTTAATGGTCTTGCAAGTCTTGATGGTTAAGGTAGAAGTAGTTAATTGGCTGCCATGTTTTATTCCTGTGATTCAGGCAGTGTCAACAAACACATATTTACCCTTTATCTGTTAAACCAACTTGTTAACATTCAAAGGCTCTGAGCTGGTTTGCTAGTCAGAAGGCCACTTGTGACAGGCTTGAGTTGCTTTGCTCCTACGTCCTGGAAGGTCTCCCAGCAGTAGTTGTTGCATGAGACCTTTGAAAACTCTTCATTTTCTACTCTGTTGTTCCATGTGAACATTTCTTTCTTCTATTTAACTGAGGAAAGTAATACTTACTAACTACAAGGGCTTGGAAAACTCCTTGTCAGGAAGCAAGTTAGGATGGCCATCTCTGGGAAGGGAGGTGAGGTAGAAGCCAGGCAGCAGGGCAGGTTGAGACAGGAACCTTGGACAAGGGGCACAGTCCCACTGCACCTAAACTGGAAGAGCAGAGTGGGCCCTATGAATGTGTCTTTGTTCAGCCAACAGGCCCCAGAGAAATCTGTAGCTCCAACACAGCTCTGATGTCAAGCTGAGCAGGTCAAAACCAGCAAACATATAACCTAACCCAAGGAAGGGCCAGGGCAAGGGCTTAAATGCAGCTCCTAGGCCAGTGGGTGGCAGGAGCAAGGGTGGAGGTTCTAGATGAGACTGGTCAAAGTAATTAGAGCCTCCAATATTCCACAGCCTAGGCTTGGATCTGCTCTGCTACCCAAGTTCTGTTCCAGAGGGATCACTAGTAGACATTTCACATAGAAGAAATCTATTTTAGCTTCATGCAGAAAAGAAAAAAACCATGGTCCATCTGGTGGAGGTTGTAACAACTTCCATCACTGTCTATCTGCAACAAATGTTGCATGGTGCTCAGAAAGAAATCTTTGGAAGCTCCATCTCCAGACTCGTTTTGCAACTTATCCTTCTTGCTGTTGCTGGTTGTTGAAAGGAGCCATATGGATTTTGTACTGAAAGTTGCATAAATGCTAATATGCAAGTATATTTTGAGGTGGCATATGGACAATAGTAAATGGAACTAAGTGGTTTTTTGGTTCAGATTACACAGGCAAGTTCAGTGAAGCAGATGCTGCAGTGGGTTAGTCAGGAGCTTCATTTGCCTAGAGTCCCAGGTTCAGATCTTGATGGGGTTATTTCTGCACTTGGCTGTGCTGAGTGACTTTGTCAGTGGTACTGATGTTTGCCAGCAGATGCAGAAAATCCAGAAAACTTCAACCATTGTAAAAAAAACCCTCAACATACAGTCTGATCTGGGTGATACTGTAGACCAGTCAGAGACAGCAATCTTTGTAATGTAGGCACAAAGGTATTTGTTAGAGTTATTTGTAGAATAGAAATTTAGAAATTATTTAGAAAAATATATCTAAGTATTTCTAAACATCCAGAAAATGTGTGTAGTCTAGTAGCTGACAGTACAGCCTGCTAGTAGATGTAGGAGATTATTTTACTTTTTTTTTTTTAATCCTTGTTGAACATCAAAAAGTCCTGGGTATGTGGTGTCTGTGGGCTTCAGTGCCCTCTCCATCCGGGCGGGTGACGTGATTCATACTGGCACAGGATATCACAGCTCCTGTTGGGCCCTCCCCAGTCAGGGAGCAGGAGCATCCTCTGTGCTCAGGCAACAGGTATTTGAGCTGGGTCTGAAAGCTCTGGACTGAGTCCCATCTGGCATCAGGCAAGCTGATATCTGCACAGTAACTGGCTGTGTTGAGAAATTTTCTACTTTACTCTTTTCTGTTTTTCAGTGCTTGGGAAATTTACTCATACAGCCTCAAGCAAAAAAAAAAAAAAAATCCAAGTTGAGCAGAGATGGAAATTTTTCATGTAACTGTAGATAAAACATCCCCTTTGATGATAAAACCACAATTTTATCTGCTCTGATTAAAAGGTTAATTAGATTTAGAGCTTTTATGCACAAAGGAGAAACGACAGCATCCTGACAGATTTGTACAACTTGCTCGGAGGTTGGCTTACAGCTAATCCACTGTGGTCACTACAGTCCCCACTCCTGTCACAGCCTGGTGCCTCTTTTTTACAGCCTCGGCTGCAACATTAAACAGCAGCCATAAAGCATTTGGCCAATGGTCCTGCCAGCTGATGAGCCCTATTTAAAGCCTGCTCATTGCATCGCGTGCATTTCTCTTTGCATAGGGAAGTAGTTAGCTTTGAATGTCACCCAGTCCTACAGAGGCAAGTGGGAAGATGGATTGTGTTGGCAGCAATCCATCCATCTGTTCATCTGCCAACACTAATGTTTAGCTTTTCAGGCTCCCAGTTGTCTTAAATAATGCTGACCTACAGGATCTGGGGTGGGAAAGGTCACATAGCTCATTTAGTCTCCCATTTCTTAAGTGGTAATTAAACTTTCTGAGGTGTTATGGCTACATGCAGGAGTTGTTGATGGACAGTACTTATGAGGTTGAGGTTAAAGCCTTTCCTGAGACGCTGTGTTGTGTGAGGTTCTTACCATCATATTGGCTGCAGCATCCCCCCCGTATCTTCTCAGAGTACTCCTTAAAAAATGTGTTTATAAAGGATTCATATCTGTTTCCCATAAGGGATTGGGTGTCTTCATGGACAATATTTCCTCTCTTTTGATTGATACTATAAAGTTGTATCTGTAGAGTGGTTTTGCCTCTTCTTGCTGTGGAGTGTTCAGCTTTGGGTAAGCGTGGGTAGTTTGTGACAACCACAAGGGCTACACACTTTTGGTGCTGTGCAGGAGCCAACTTAGAAAAAAAGATGGTTGTTTGCCTGCAGCTCTGCTGTGATGCTCTTATTTCAGCTTTTAGCACTGCTTTGGTAAATTAAATGTGCATGCGATGGCTCTCTTCACCTGTTATGATCTGTGCCTTATTTTTTCTCAGTTACGAAAAAAAAATAAAGGTTAACAAGAACGAAGAGACCTTCATGAGACACTTGGAATGTTTTGCAAAATGGCATGGAAGTAATGATACCTAACTGAGACTGCAAGGGTATTATAGAGCCCAGAGCTGGCTGGGAACTACCAGCTCAGACCCTACAGCAACTTAGTGGCATAGGAAGGGACATGGAGTGTCCTGTGACTCTGGATCCAGCACATGGAGAAGGGATCTGATTTACTGTCCTCCCTCACTTGCTTAGAAAGAGCTGCAGAAGTCTGCATTTATTCTTAATTTTCTTCACAGTGTTACATGTGCAGTGGCTAACCTGCACTGCAAGATGATGCAGCTTGCACAAGGTATCCAGTGCATTTGTGCAAACAAACCCATTTGCTTACAGCTGGCTCTAAACAAAGAGGCATGTCCTGCCTCCTCCTCCATCACCTTTCACTATAGCGTAAGATCTGGCAGAGAACAAAAAGATAGAGTCCCTTGGCAATATTGGTAAGTTAAAATACGTGGTTGTGGTTAGGAACATCCCAAGAGCATATGCGTTCGTATTAATCAGTCTTAGAATTTGTTTCTTAGTGGTGGCTTTAAAAACATCTCCAGTAAACCATGCATGACATGATGTGTCTGGGGGACGCTTGTGTGTGGTGAGAAATCCCATGGATCTCTATTGCCTCCGATATGATCTCTCCAAATCCTGTCCCTATGGGGTCACCTGGAAGTTAATGCCCAGCTGGTGTCAAAGGCAGTCCAGATTGATTCTTCTATCTTGAATGTATCTGATGCATTTTTAAGTCTTGATATAGTGATCTGAGAAACCTTTGGTGACCAGCTGTTTAAGGCAAATCACACCTGGCAAGTAGCCCTCTGGAATATGTGCTCCTCTCAGAGTTCTGGGATTTGTGCCTAAAGGCATTTACCCTGGTGTCTCCAAATGGAGGAACCCAGAGCACCAGCCCAGTCCAAATCCCATTTCTGCTCAGCCCTGAGCTGCTCTGGGCAGTTCACCGCCTGTCATGTCTCTGCAGTCAGAGTTGTTAGCAGAAAAATAATAGCTGCAAACGCAGCACAACAGCAGTTCCCCACAGGCAGAGATCCTATTTCAAGAAGCTTTTACACTCCTATCGCCACCTCTGTCTCCTAGTGCAATCAACTAGTTCCTGCCCTCGTCTGGCCCTACCTGTCTGTGGTGGTACCTCCTTTCTTCCACCCATCCCCTCACTCACAGCTCCCCCATCCCCTCACTCCTGGCTGGGGGAAAGGCAGGATGCTGCAGCTGAGTCTGTGCTCTCCACCCTGGCAAGAAGCAGGTCAAGCAGAGCAGTTAGACTTGCTAATTGCGAGTCACAACATTTCCTGCCAGGAAGACATCAACTGGAGTCTCCTCCAGCCATCAGTGTTCCTAAAGCTTCTAATACAGACAGATAGGCAAGAGGAGATAGAAAAAAAAAATCCAAATAATTTCCATAGCTAATTGAAATGGAGGGGAAGGGAAGAGGTGCAAATCCAACTTGAAAGAGCAGCCTTTGCCTCTGATAGTCAACTGGGAATTTACTGGGGCATTCGAGAATATGAAACACAAGCAAATAAATGATGCTGACGTCTGATCAAAGGGTTGCTATACAAGAGAGAGCCTCTGTCAGTGCTGGTCCAGCCTCCATGTGCTTAGGAACCTTGCCCAATAAATTTGATGAACAGCTACATGTAATATAAAGAAACTAACTGAATTTTTCTCTTGGGATGTGTTCCCGATGTAAAGTGCCTTCAGACTCTGTAGTCCATTAGAACTACGTTTATCAAAAGATGCAAAAGAGAGGGGCAGAGTAATTTTGTTTCCAGTTCCTGACTTCGCATGGAGGCAAAGGATCTGAACACACAAATAGATGGAAAAGCTGACACATCTGTTGGATCTGATCTACACTGGGGCATTTACTGGCAAAACTGTCTGTGTAATGGTACTGCTGTAGATACTGCTCCCTTGTGGATACACTTCTTCCTTAATAACAGATCCAAACCAATAAAGACTTTCTGGATTAAGAGTGCCCATTGTGCCTGGAGCAATACTGCTGCTGGGAATAAAAGGATCTCTAGTAAGTTTGTATGTATGTAAGGCAACTCCTAGACATAAAACACATCAGAAAAGAGTCTTTGCTAGGGCAAAAAAGCATACTCTGAAATTTGCTAATAATACTAAAATCTCCCCCAAAACAGGGCATCTTGCAGTTTGTGTACTCCTGCGTGAGCTTAGATAAATAGCATGTGCAGAGGAAGAGGGAGTTCCACTGGGGCTTTATCACTTCTTCGTTAATGTGTCACCAACATGGATTGGGAATGTTTTTCCCAGAGAAAGCAAGGTCAAAGAGAGGACTGGTGTTTTATAGGAAGATGGTTCCTGTGCCCCAAATCCCAAGAACACTTGTGCAAAGTGAAGGGGCCCAAATGTGACTGGAGCACAGCCTGTCCTTGCCAGCAGTCACCCAGCTTGGATGAAGGGTAAAAGATTATTCTAAACTACACATTGCAGAGTAGGAAGCTGTGAGAGAAGAGTGCACAGCACTGAGCCTCAGGGAAATAGAGCAAAAGACTGTGCAGCAAAGGCTTTTCCACGCTTGAAACAGCTCTAGAGAGGCTGGGGGTTCCCAGTGGCTATCGTGGCAGCTGAATGAAATTGTCACTTGCGATAAGGCATCCTGAGAGCTGGGGGAAATCCTGGCTCTGTGCCCACTGGCACAAGTCCAAGTGATTTCACTGGAGCCAAGATTTTTACTCTGTATGTGAAATGAATTGCCAGAGTGAGCGAAGCTGCAAAACTAACTCCTGGTAATGAAATCCACTTGCGGCGGTGCACCTCTGCACCAGAGCCCTGCTGCGAGCAGGAGTGTTTGCATGGGCTCTGGAGAACACCACGTCGTTCTTGTGAGAGGCTGGAGGAGTCAAGAAGTGTGAAGTGCCACTGAATTTTTCAAGGATGTCACATAAATGGCCATTTGTAGACAAATTCATGTTTTCTGTGGGGGAATTTTTTTACCCACTTTATTTTTTTTTTTATTTTTTTCCCTGTCTTTCCCAAGATTCCCACCAATGCCAGAGACTATCCATCAATATCACCATAGCAACAAGAAGTCATTAATGGTATCACGTCTGTTGGCAGGATCTACAGGGTGCTGAGCTGGGTGGTGAGCCATCTCCTTCAGCTTCAATGGGAAAGGCGAGAGCTCAGGATCTCTGCAGGATCAGGAAGATCTTTCATTCTCCATCCCCTGCATCTCCCCAGAGAAGTCCTGCATTGCGTAGTGGCCATAAGGACATATTTCTTCTCTTAGCAAGTTATATGCAGCATATCCTGGCAGCATATTCTTAGGGAACTGCTGCCAGGAAAAGATGGGGCTGCATTTGCTGCACAAGTAAGGATAAATGTGCCTCCCTTGGGTCTGTTTGCACGGGGCTGTGGCTCTGAGAGACACTTTACATTGCAAATAAGCAACTTATCCTGCAAACCTCCAGGGAGTTCGGAGCAAAGCAGGAGGCTCGGGGGCCAGGAAAGGGGAATGGCAGGCTAAACTGGGAGGAGAGATAAAAGACATGTCATATAATTCTGCTAAATGGTGAAGGAAGGGAAATTCTCAGCGGGTGTAAATTAGCATTGACAAACAATACTAATTTACACCCAGCTCGTGGTCTGGCCCACAGTTTAATCAGCTGAAAAGCATCAGCATCTGAAAAGGAGGGTGTTGTTTAGAGAGGCCCGTGGGAGGAGCTGGAAATCTGCAAAAAAGAAGAAAGTAAATTCTCCTTGGTAGGTAGGGAAGAACTTGTGATGTTCCCTGGGACTGATGCAGAGGCAGAGCCTGGCCAGCTGCACCAGTTCCCTGTCAGGACTCCCACTGACTGGTAGCAGGCAACATGCTGCACTGGACCTTCTGAGGACACATCCCTCAGCTGAGACAGCTGGCAGGTACAGTCCTTGGAGGTTTTCTGCAGTGTTACATTGCTAAGTACGCCCACACTCAGAGGAATGGGAAGTGTCACTGCCTGTGGCCATCCTTGCCTGGCCAGGACTGCTGATGCTACTGGCACTCACATTTCCTCATGCCAAACCTGCCTCTGCCAGCAGTATGCCAAAGTGCCCGACAGCTTTGGGATGTGACCAAACAAGGCATAGAATGAGATCATCCGTCCCCCTCACCCTCCTGAACACCTCCTTCCTCCCTCAGGCCTCTTTCTGATCTCACAGATGAGTTCTGTATTGCTGACATGGAAGAACTCTGCTCATCCACCTACCATTGGCTTTGGGGAGAACTGGAGTGGGTTCCAGTGCAAAGTTAATAAACTGAGATCAATAGGATTAGGTTGGGGGACTTTTTTCTGTCTAAGGAGATGAGAGCCAGGGTTTATTGCCTTATTGGAAAGACCAGTGCAGTAAGCCACTAGTGCACTCAAAGATTGAGGCTTGCGACTGTGCTGCAAAATAATGTCTTCCTGGTACAAGGAAGGGACCAGAAACTTCTAAAATACAACTTACTCTTAGAATTAAGGTGTGATTTATTTCCTCTGCCCTGTGCATTTTAAGGCTTAGACTGAGACTCTTGGGGCAATCTTAGAACAAGGAATTAGGAATACCTTCAGCAACCGTGAAGGATCCAACTGTATAGGACTGGTTTTCTGTTGTCTTCCTGGGACTGGAAGAAGCAATGTACAGGACAGGGGAAATGCTGTGTTGCTGTGTTCCCTGATGGTCATGTGTTGCTAGTTCAGCCGAGAGTATTTCCACCATGAAAAAAATCCAGTAGCACAACTCAGACCCTACAGATCATGAGATTAAATCATGTGTTAAATGATGATGTTAAAAAAAGGACTTGATTTGGTTTTTCCCATTAAGTGTGACTTGGCTTTTTACCTGTACATCAGCTAACTCAAGCCTGAGCATTGGCTCTGCTTAGTTATAACCCTGTGGGCTCTTTCTCCAGCTGTGACAGGGGAGCAGAGTGGTTCATAGAGTTACAGACAAGCGCAGGACCTATCGATCAGATGTACCCTGCAGGTTCACAGGTGCCATGGGTGATCTGTCCCACGAGAGGACTTAATTGCAAATAGGAGTTTCTTCCTCCTGAGAAGGAATCATCCAAAGCAGCTTTGTGGTCAACCAGGATTTTGAAAAAAGCTTGGCAGATGGTGGGTGCTGCCATCTCCTGAGATGCTTCACATCTGATGATGCCAAGCAGGTCCATCTTGGACTCTTGATGGGAGTGTCACACTGAGTCTCCAGGAGCATTTGTCACAGAACCACCATACTCAGCCTTCATTAGCTGCAAGATGAATGCTAATCCTCTCAAGCTCCAATCCTGCTGCTGCATTGTCAGCAGGGCAGTTGGAGCAGTATTTTCCAAGAGACTGAGTGGTAAAAGGGGGTACAAACAAGGAATCAAGAGGGAACGCAGGTCACCTTGAAAGTATGCTGCTTGAAATCAATGTGCTGGAGTGCCTGCCCTTGGAGGTAGGCTGGAAGCATCATGTCATCACAGCCTTTCTGAAGGAGGAACACAAGGAGAAAACCATGCTGTGACACAAGAAGGAGAAGCTGCTCAGACTAACAGAGCAGCCAGAAAAAATCATCAAAGGCACTGCTGCCAAGTGCACAGGTGTGTGGAGCACTGTGGCTTCTCAGGTGAAACCTTTCATGTCAATAAACCACAGCTCCCAAACAGCTTAAAAATCCCACAGAAAGAGAGCCAAGAACACTTGAGGCCTTAAGTGAGTCCATAAAATTTTGTGAGTAGCTTTCCCACTGCCATGACACTATTTTGGAGCCAGTCTGACCAAAATAGAAGTTCACATGAAGTTATGGTGATTCCTACACTCTCCCTGGTGGAACTGTGTGTACGATAACAGGATGTTCCTATAGTGACCAACAGATAACTGTGGACAGATTCTTCTCTGGCACATCTGGCTGGCACATGTGTACATTTGGGCTGCTCTGACCAGCCAGCCCTGACACTGGCCAAGGTCAGTTGTTTTTCTGGAGGCAATAGTAATGGTGGTGAAGCTGCAGAATGATGTGTGTCAAGCGGCCTCCACAGATGGGTTGTATTAGCTTGTGTTCAGTGCAGTGGGATGGAGGAAGAGTTGGGGAAGTAGGAAAAAAAATCCTGAGAAGAATGAAAAGAGACAGTATTGTGTGACAAGGCAAGCACCTTTAACACAGCAGAATTTAATGCCATTGCCTGTGCTCTCAGCAGCCCCTCAACCCTGGGATGCACTGGGTCTTCAGAGGTTCCCCATGCCAAGCTGTCTCTGAGATTTCAGGGACTATAAATACAGTGAGCAGACTAGAAAGGTTATTGTTATCTCTTTATTACCTGTTTTTGGAATTGATATGGCAATTGTTCCTCTTGTTAGCAATCCTGGAGCAGACAATGAAAGTAGTGATAATACTGTAAACTCAAGGAAAGTTACATGCAACTGTTTACCCTAGGAAGAAAAAGAAACCCAGGAAATTGTACTGGCTTAGAGAACTACTGTGGCTGTACCTCTCCTGCTGCAATTAACAGACACTATATAAGCCCTGTTCCTGTTTCAGCTGCTATAACAGACAAAAAAAACTCCAAACCCCCAAGAAATAT
The DNA here is from genome assembly GCF_003945595.2 of Pipra filicauda. Taxonomy (NCBI): domain Eukaryota; kingdom Metazoa; phylum Chordata; class Aves; order Passeriformes; family Pipridae; genus Pipra; species Pipra filicauda. Next base: position 1,571,932 of record NW_024103541.1, on the reverse strand, counting down.
AAGTGCAGTCACCTTATCATCCCGCTGCATCAACCAGTTTCTGCAGCACAGCTGTGGTTAAGAGAACAGCTAAAAAAGAAAATACAGCCAAGGCACCTTTATTTTTCTTGTTAACCTTTAACTTGAAAAAATAAACATATCTGGCATTCTTTCCCTTGAGACTGCTGGTGTTCTGCTAAGCAGCTGAAGTGATGTGCATGACGTGGCAGTAGACAGATCATGCTGTGTCCATGAGGTTTGCTGTATCAGATAGCAAAAAACTCACAGCAGTATTGTAGCTTGCTAAAATCCTTTATACAACTCTTTGAAATGTGCTGTTTGCATCCCTCTGGCTGGTTAGATCTCTGAAATAAAAGGGAGATTGTACTCCAGAATAAACTAACCTCTGTTCAGTGGTGCATTTTGCAAAACCTAATGCAGAGAAAGTAGAGTAAAACCTGAAGGTTATTTAATCTCGTATTTCAAGATGGAGTAAAGTATCTCCAGTTACTCCCCTCCCCTCGAAGCAAGAGTCTGGTGTGATGGCTATGACTCAGAAGTTAATTTGCTTGTGACTGAGATGATGTAAAAGTGGAAAGTGGAAAATGTATCAATCTCATTTGAAGCCTCTGATCAAGGCAGGAGAGGCCAGACAATAGCAAGCTGCTCTCCACCATTTCATGGAACAAATGTCCTTCTTTGGTAAGTCTATTGAGCAAATCTTACTACAGTGACCTCTGCAAAGGAGCACCAATAAACCTACTCAGCCCTGCCAGATTTGGTGGCCTCTTTTCCTGAGGCCTTGCAAAGCTCTGTGATCCCTTGTCCTGATGTCCCTGGAGTCCTTGAACATTACTGGTCTTCTCCACAGTGCTTTTCATTAGCAGTGAGCTACTTATCCTGTGCCTGCCTGCTTCATCCTCCTGACACTTTGTCTGGTGCTTTGCTGGGAAGGTCAGCCAGGCAGAACAGTTCTGATGTGTTTGGGAGGGAATAATTTATCCGTCAAGCTTTAATCCTTGAGAAATAAGTTCTTGGGGGGGATTTTGCAGGAAAATTGAGGTTAGTGGCAAGTCTCCAAGCAGGCACTTATCAGAATAGTGGAGAAGTTGATTAAACGAATCACATGGCAGAAAATAAGCTGAGCACACGTTGCTTTAGTCTTATGCTCACTTAAGGCGTGAGGCTCATAACCACTAGGAGTTTTCAGTCCCTGAGCCAGGGAACAGGCAAGTGTTGCGCAGACAACGTGACTGAAGAGCAGTGATATGCCACAGTGGCAGCCAACACGAAGCTCTGTTTTGCAGTTTGGCCTGGAATAAGTCAACATTGGCCTGGAGGATTGCCGAACTAGAATAAAGCCTGAGCTTTGGGGAAGCACGGACAGGACTGCCTGGAAGTACCCACTTGGGTAAATGAAGGTGTGTAGCCTCAACCCACAGTGCTCACATACACTGTGGAGCAACAAAGAACTGGCAATTCACTGCTTGGTCTTAACTGGAAGAGAGCAAAGGATGCATTAGGACTGTTGTATACCTTCAGGAGGGGGTGAATTAGGACCCAGAGCTGGGTCACCATGTCAGAAATCAGCATTTACTTCTCACCATTCCCTTACACTTCTGTGACATTTGCTAATTTCCATACCTGGAATCACCTGCTGTAGCTACAGACTGTAGTTACAGCTCTGAGGTGGTGGGAGGGCAAACTCTTTCATGTTGCTGTAGTTCCCCATGTTTCTTTGTTGGTGACTTTGTTGATGTAAGACTGCAGGTAAATAGTCTGTATGTACAGTGGGTCTGCAAGTATGTGCTGAAAGGTCATCTTTAGGGTATCAACCGTAAGCATATTAACCGAGATTTTTTTCTTCTGTCTCCATCTGGTGCTGTCCTCCAGCAGACTGCTTAGAACATGCTTGTGCTTGTGTTACTTGGGAGCTGAGTGTATAGACACATCCTTTACATTATGGGGGTGTCAGTGGCCTGACAAACACAGGCATGTGAGCTGAAACTATGACGCTGTTGCTTGTGTGCCCTGAGGAATGGAGCACAAGAACAGGGAAAGGAGGGAGAAACAGTGTTTCCTGGTTACAGGCCAGGTACAAGTTATCTGGTGTTTTAGAGAGACCACTGCTATTTTCCTGCTTCAAGTATCCCTGCGCAGTGGGAAGCAGGCTGTGCCTCAGCACAGCCAGTCCCCCTTCACAGGTCATGACTCGGGCAGCAGCTGGGCAGGATGCTCAGGGAAATTAAGCTTTAGCTACCTGACGTGCTGTGCACAACCCTCAGGGTAGTGACGTGGGGGGAATGGGTCAGTTCAGAAGAGTTCATTAGGAAAGAGGTGGTCCTTCCAAGAATGGAGTGACAGGGAAGAAAGGTGCTGCTGCCCCAGCTAGCTGTTATGAGATCACTACAGCTGCCCTACAGGAGTGAGATGAAATGGAAATCACTGATTTCTGAGGCTCCCTCTCACTCCAGCCAGGGCACCAGATCCCCTTGCACACCCACCTGTGCATCAGCTACATTGCATACACCTTTGCTCTGAGCTCTCCTGGAAGTATCAAAGGGACTTCCTGTGTCTAAAGTGTTCTCTTAGACCAAAAAATCATGTTTTAGAGAAAGAAAAGTCAGCTCTATTGAGTGACAAATATTAAAATAAACTATTTGGAAACGAAATTCCCATCTTCTTCCACTTAATCCAGTACATTTTGGTGCCTGCCTACGTGTCAGCAAACTCTGCACGGCCTCTGGAAAGTCTCTGTCTCCTGCTGTCTCACGGCCAACTCTGGCTGTTCTCTGTCTTCTCTGGCTCCTCCACTCTGCAAACCTGCCTCTGGCTCGTGCTCTCTGTCCCTTGCTCTGCCTGCCCCACTGTGCCCACAGGAGGTTTCTCCCAGCTGGTCCTTCCCTGAAAGTGACTTTTGCCATCCCACACACATCTTCTGGAAAATCCTGCCCTGGAGAGCAGCAACAGGTCCCTGCTGCCTGGCAATGCTCCTGAGCTCTGGCACCTTCCACACCCGCTGGGAAAATGGGCCTCAGCTCTCCTGCAGGGCAGAGGGGTGCCCTCACCTGCTGGTGGGTTTGAGGCATTCCCCTGATTAACAGAGGGATGCAACCCCCTGCCATGTGGTCTGTGCTGTCACTTGGGCAGGCAGGGGCAGAGTGGCCACTGACAACCCATGCCTGGCATCACTGTAGCTGACCTGATACAGTGGGGCTCAGCACTATGAGCACTGGCAGTGAATGTCCATCTGAAAAGAATCATGAAGACAAAAGTCAATTGTCTTCTCAATGCTGACCCATCTCTTGATGAAGGGAGCAGCCACAGACAGATCCCACCCTGTCATTTCTGTTCCTCTACTTTCTTGCTCTTCTCCTGACTGCTTCTGCCCCTGCCTGTGTGCTTTCTTCTCTGACCCCCTTGCTCTCACACTCATACATGCAGAGCCTCCCTCACATGCTTTCTCTTCAGGCCTTACTGTATGTAGCTCCCTGCCTTGGGCCAGGGCAGCTTTATTCTCAGCTCTCACTACAGCAAGAGCTGTTTTCTCTTTATACTTACTCTGAAAGCACAGTACCAAAAGTACATGGTGGCTTTTAGTCCCTTGGCAGTGACCTGATCACAGACCAACCTGACAGGCCATGGCATCTTTTATTAACAGCACTTTCTCACGGGAGCCCTTTGGCACTACCAGGAACCGTGTTCCCTACTCAGTGACTGGCTCTCACATCATATAATTCTCTCTTTCTTGACAGATTATGTTATAACCTATGATCACAGAAAGTCCTGATCCTCACGTTTCTCTGCTGTCACCTGTGGGCTCTTCCAGAGCCATGAAGAAGGGGGAACTCCAGCCCCACCATGACAAGACCGGGTGAGAAGTGCCTGTGAACAGCCACACTTTGAGAACTAGTTTTAATTTTTATTTTTAGCAGTTATGAAGGATGGAAATAATGTTCTCCATTCAGCGGTGAACCAGAGGAGCAGCTCTGCCTTCTCTCTCTGGGATTAGATTAAAGATAGTTTCATTAATGCGGGGAAAATATGCTAATTTGAGCCATTCTAAGCAAGGGATGAATGAAGCTCCCAGCACGTTACCAAGATTGGCTTCCAGGCAACACACTACCTCAGACTTCCCCTCAGATGGAAGGTGGCTTTTGGTGTGTCACATGGTGAGATGCCTGAGGTGTCTTGGCCTTCAGGGAGTAACGAACCTCTTCGTTCCTGTCCCGATCAAGGTGTCTGTGCTGCCCGAATGGTTTGCCACATGTGGGGAATCCAGATGCACTACAGAACAAACAGCCTGGGCTGTAACTTATATGGTTCTGTCTTGCTTTACCAAGACCTCTTCCTGTGTGTTCAACCTGGTTGGTTCCTGCCTGGCTTATTACTAAAGACTGATGCCTCACCATCCCAGCTCTATCTTACCCTTACAAATCTCAGGCTAACCCCATATTTCCTGCCCAGTCTTGCTGTCCTTTATGTATGGCTGTCCTTTATGTATTCCCTTTGCCAAGAAGTGCAGTGGACTGAGCTGTAGCAGACACTGGTGCCTTGTGTGACTGCTGGCAAGTCTAGGAGGTCTAAGTCCTTGTGAGAAATTTAGAGTCTCTCCATTCAGTATAAGGGGGCTCCATCCACTTCCAGTGATGACACAGATACTTAGCTTTCATCCTGCTGGCCCAAACTAGAGTCTGAGGATTTAATTCTCTGCTCTGAACACGAGATTTAGTCACTTAGATTCCCTGGTCCTTACAATACTGAACACAGCTCATAGGAGCAGCCTTGGAAAGCACACCTTTCTCTTTCTGGGTCTCATGGAGGGTGATCATTTGGGCCTGTGGTTAAGGAGTCAGGATGGTGCCTGTGTGAAAGTCCGTGAGGTACCATTGTCTCTGCACTGGGAAGGCCTTTGGCAATGCTTGGCTACCCTATGCAATCAATAAACCATATGCATCTTCCCTGTGAAGGGTTAATCAGAGCAATAAGGGGGCTGCATTGTGACTGTCAGGCACAAAACCACCACCTTTGTTTGTCCTCCTTGCTGCTTGGGTCTTCCAGGAGACCTCAGTGTTATGTGATCCTTTCACACCCCAGCCTCCCCCTTAACCCACACACTCTTGTCTGCACCCCCTTTGAGGGCAAGAACCTTGCTATCTCTTGTACACCTGCTGTCTCATGAAGTGCTGCAGTGAGAGTAAGCTGGGCCTGCAGCAAGCACTTCTGAGCATTTGTCACTGGAGTTGAACCACATTATTGTGAGGGAATTGCTGAGGGTAGGTAGGATAAACTTCTCCAAATTCAGATGGGTAGTGTAAGGCCACTGTTGGCTTGGCTAGAGAAGAAAAAGATTCCCTGCCCCAAGCCCTGTGGCTCATCTCCTAGTTATGCTGCTCTGTTCCTACGCAAGCTGTTGGTGTTGGCTTCTGCGTTCCCTGGAAGCAGACCTGCTGTTGCATCCTGCAGCTGCTTCAGTAACTCATCTTTCCTTCCATTCACAGGTCTTCCGCGCATGGCGACTCCACCCATGTGAGAGCTCTCTTATGTGAGTCCTCAGCAGCACATTGTGCTGTCTGTGGTCTGTGGACACTGACTGCCATCTAAGCAACACCACAGCTCCCTCCTCTCCCCCTAGACGCCACTGTCTTAGAGCCTCCATGTGCATTTGCTATGACATACATCAGTGTTGATGAGAGACAGGAACACTGCCGGGTGATCTCGAGCTGCCAAAATAATCAGCTCTGTGCACAACATGGCTTAAAGGATTTTTCGGTTAGCAGCATGCATCCACTAAAGAACCTAGACACTCACATTTTTTCTGGGGACTTCCACACTCTAGACTACTGCCACACGGGCAAGGCACCTTTGGCCGGTCCTGTGGAAAACCGGATGTATCGGAGCGTGGAGAACCTTCACTGGGCAACTGTTGCCGACTCTGGGCTGTATTCTCACTGCCGGAGCCTGGATAACGAGATCATCTTTCGCTATAGAGGCACCAGTCAGTGGACAGAAGGCTGTGTGGATGTGGCCCCAGTACAGAGCACGTCGGACTCTCCGAGAAACCTTTCTCTCCGTGCTAAACAGACGTCTCGATCGGCACAGAGCGTGCACCTCCCTCCCTTTGCCAAAGTGCCTCAGTGGCTCTTCCCTTCTGCAGAGGAAAGAGCCTTACATGGGGATGCCAGAAAAGAGCTGAAGGAGAAGCTGAGGCTGCACAGCAGTAAGGTGGCAGAGCCCTGTAAGCCAGTGCGTCCCCAGGTGGCCCTGCCTGACCTGATGGCCCGGGAGTTCTTTGAGTGCCAGGTGTGTCGGCAGTGCAAGAACGGTTGTGCTGTCAACTACTGCACGGTGTTGGTGGAACACACTGCCCTCAGGCACGGCCTCACAGGGAGACAGGGACTGTGCTTTGCACACAGGATCATCAGTCCAGAAGACATCAAGCAGGAGGCTCAGAGGAGGCTTCAGCTCCGAAGGCAGAATAGCTCCCCCAGTTTGCCCCTTCAGCACACAGGGGAAAGCCATGAGATGGGCAAATCCAGAACAGCAGAAACCCTAGAACAATACAGTGGGGAAACAGATGGCAAAGTCACATTGGGACAGAGCAAGAAAGGTCGCTGTAAAGGGAGGCTCTACATACCCACCTTTGAGGAATTTAAGCAGATGAGAAGAAAGGAAGGAAATTCATCTGCCAGCAGCAGTGAGACAACAGAGTGCTTGAATAAGGGTCTGCCTGCAAACCAGACACTGGAGGAGGAAAAGAATGTCTGTCCAGAAGCTTTGGGGACCAAAGCTGCCAATGAATCTGCTGTCACAGCGGAGGATGATGACGATGTATTCCACGAAAACCACACCTCTGCTGGCTTTTCCCAGTATCCAGCCACATGGGATGGTTTCAGGATGAGCAGTCCTGAGCTGAAGGACAAAACCTTCCATACCTCTAGCCCAGATACATCGCCAGTCCCTATTTGCTCCAGTCCAATTCCACGATCACCTTTACAGGCAGTAGCAATACACAGAACTGGGCAGGAGATCTTGAGTGATGAGCAGCAGAAAGGAGAGACAAGAAAATTAAATGATGTCCTCCACCTTGCAGGGCAGTCCCTGGCTTCTGAAGCCCAGTCCTCTTGCTGTTCATCGCTGCTGTTAGAAGCTACAGACTTATCCAGCTATGGAGCTAAGCTACAAAAAATGAAGGATGAATTCATAGGTTCAGCCTTGGAACTTATTAAGAAAAGGTAACATGCTCCATGGGGTCACCTGAAAGCAGTTCCATTGTTAATGATCTCGTCTTTCTCCTGATATGTACATTTAAGTCCTGTAGCATAAATGTGTTGTTGGCAGAGCCTTTGATCTTAGAGTCTCTGATAGCCACATGGACGTCTTTAAGCTGTTGAGCTTAAACTCCATCTTTGCGCAGGATTAAACATCAAAAAGCATTTTCATCTAGACTTCGCCTTTTTATGCACCTTAATCCTATAAAGACAGCAGCCATTAGTTCTGACACCCAAATTCCCACTTGTTTTATTTCTGCATTAAATTGTTGAAATGTCTTTTTTTTTTTAATCATCTGTTAAAAGTAGAAGACAGACGAGGGATACAAAGTACTAATATGATTCCTTTGAAGAAAGATGTAGAGTCTGTCCTACCACTGCAGGACGTGAATTTAGATAGTGTGACATGCAGCAACAAGTGCTTTCACTTGCTGCCTGTATGAAGTGAACCAGCAAACAAGAGCAAGGTGGCTGCTATGAGTCTTTAATCACCTTTTGTAGAGCCACACAGCAGCGAGTGAAAGCGCTTGCAAATACTGCCCTTCTGCCAACTCAGTGTAGGCAGCGAGAGAAAATGGTTTTGTAAAGTCTTCCTTCATCTTCTCCAACCATGGTTTCCCCCTTCTTTGGGAAAGATGTCCACAGGACTGCTTTTTCTCTATCTTGGTTTTGGACACTGCAGTCCTGTTACCTCCCTCCTGCCAAAGAGAAGTGGATCCCTTTCTATGCAGAGTGGCTCAATAGGAATCAGCAAAGTTCTAGAAGCTAAGGATTTGGGGCAGTTATCACTGTCTTATCACGATGGGAAAAGGCTGATGGAAAAAGGAGGAATAAGTGTTGGTGGAGTGGTTTATTTCCATGCACTTGGCTTTCATAACTGGCTTTGCCAAGAATTGCATTTGACTTGTTTCCTGGCTGCTTCTGCAATCCACAGATCAGTGTGTGAAATGCCAGGGCATCAACCTTGTATGCTGTCTTGCTATTTCTGGAATGCATGGGCTCTGAGACCGGACTCAGGTTTTGGAGGAGACGATAGTGACTTCTGCACAGGAGTGAGAGTCATCTGAAAGAATTTCTGTGGAGCTGAAGCAGGGTGACAAGCAGAAATACTTCTGCAACTTTACATTCCAAAGGGAGGTGGGTGGTGTCAGAGCCCTAAATGCTTCCCTCAGCTGTCCAGCCCAGCTCTGTGCTTTTTTTCTAGAGTATGAAAACCCAAAGAAGCAGATGAGAAAGCTGTAGTATGCAGCCATTTTCATTGAGTAGGTTATTTTTGTCATGGATGTGAAATGAAATACACAGCCTGGCACAAGCCAGGAGTGTAGGAAGAGCTGCCTCCATGCAGATCAAAGGTTTGACTAGTATCTGGAGCCCAAGGTGAATGCATAGCAAAGTACAGGAAATGGGTAGTGCATAAGATCTTTCTTCCCACTACTCTCCTGGCCTCCAAACACTTCCTGCCCGGGGCCTCTATGGTTTCAGTGTGGTTTCTTTGCTTGTAATATCTACAGTGGTTTTTGTTTCTGTGAATGTGTTCAGTCTCCCTAGTTGGATATATTAAAATCTATGAAGTGATTTTATTAACACCAAAATGATAGTTGATCTAAAAATGAGAATGACAGTGGTTCCAGTATGAGAGAGGTTGTTTCATGTGAAGGAACCAACCTGGCCTGTTTATTTTCCGTAATAATAACATCAATTAATGGTAATTGTTATTGCCAAAGCTCTTGTTAGTGGGAAAGTTGAGTTTCTTTTTTATGGAAATTTCTCATTTTTCCATCATTTTCACCTGAGACTGTAATGTGCCTGAATATTCACAATTCAAGCTGATTCTCGCTGCAGGGGTGGGAGACTTTTTATCTGGATGTTTTGGGTCCTAAATTATGATTGTTGACAACCAGGCCACATTTTTATAACTTCTAAATGAAATGAGCTGAAAGCTGAGGATTCAGTCCCATTTCCACTGATACTGAGCTCAGCAAGCCCTTGACAGAGATGTTGTGATGGAGTGTCATAGAATAAAATACCTAAAATTGTCTTCTTTCTAGTGGTTCTGTGTGTCACAGTTTTACAAAGCAGTTTTGTCTGTAAGTTAACTGTCTCCCTAGCAATTCATAGTTAATTTGTTAAGACTCATTCAATTGACTTAATATTTCACCAGTGAAGATTTGATTTTCAGTCTTGAAATTATGGCAGCTTTAAGCCCCTCACTGGTCACTGTATACCTTTAATTTAGGTTGTAGTCCTGGCTGGGAAGGGGTGTTGAGATCTAGGTGGAAGTCCTGTAAGCATTTCAATATATAGTCCACTTTCTGAAATTGTTAAATGGCAAATTGTTCAGGATAAGGGTATGCAAGGACCAGGGGGGTTGTGTCTATGAAATGGGAGACATGGTGACAATAGAAACCTGCACAAGGTAGCAAAGGACGTGACTAAGAAAGAAGACTTCCTGGAAAGAGTGTTGTATTTGGGATGGCACCAGGGCGGTGGATAGAATACCAGCTTCCCATAGTGGAGGACTTCAAGTCAGGAAGGGAGGTGACAGCAGGGAAGGCGTGCACAAAAATGTTTCCATGAGTCAGAAGGAGTCAGGAACATGTGAAAAGGGCTGAGAACTGCTGGCCTGAACAATGATACAAGCATGAAGAGGCCCATAGAGACCATGAAGGAAAGTAGGTGCATTTCCAGTTGTACACCACACCCCTGGTACTTCTGCTTCCATGAGATTCAGAGATGATGACCCAGAGGTTTAAAAAGACTTTCAAAAAGAACGTATCCTCCCTGTGCTGGCCCAAGTGCATCACCTGTCTTGGGGGAACAAGAAAAACTGACACCAATCCCAGGCATAAACTGCTGTCCCAGTAAGTGGTTTGATCCCAGAAGGAAATATGCCAGAGTCCCCCCCTTCTGCAGCTCTGCATGAGGGCAGAGGGAACTGCTTGAGCAGGCAGTGGTGCAGACCTGTTGGCCGCACAGATCTCTGCCAGGAAGAGGGGACTGGAGAAAGGGGCAATATCCTGTTTTCTTGGCAATGTCCCCTCTTCCTCCTAACCAGAGGCAAAGGTTAAAGCCTGAAGCTGTGGTTCTGCAAAACTGCTTATATCCTCCCTGTTTTGCCCACATCCCTCTGGTCACACTCCTAGTGAGTGAAGCAGCACTTGTCCCAGCAGTCAAAGCAAGGATGAAGAAATCTCCTTTCACAAAAGGTGGGCTCTGCATCATTGCCTTTTTTTACCTCTCGCTGACCAGCCATGGGGTGGGTTAAATTTCTCAGTCTCCAGTAATGTTTCCTTAGCTCAGCTCTCTGGATACTATTGGCTCTTATTCCCACTGCAGGTCATGGCTGGAGATTTTTTTTAAATATTCCTATTGGTTATGGAAACCACAATAAGTGGTGGCATCTGGTCTGCAGAGAGCTGCTGTCAGCTTCACTTAACGGAGCAGTAATGTCCTGGAATACTTCCCATATTTAAGTGGATGATTTTGAAGCACTGTAAAAATGACAAATGAAAGCTCAGCATCTCTCTCAGAGTCTGGTCTGTGTGGTGGTAGGTGGTGTGATCAAGAAGATAATATTTCAGTTTTGAGCTCTGCTACTGACCTTGGACACATCCCCATTGCCTCTCTGTGCCCCTTTCTGTGTGTTCGAACCAGGAATGGTTTGAGCAGGAGCAGCTTTTGGAAAGGGTGGTTTTCCAGCAGTAGCACATCGTCCTCGAGAGTTTTCTTGCTCCTTAACCTGTGCCTCCCCTCCCATGAATGTGCCTAGCTGAATTGTTCATACTTTACCCAACTCAGTGAAACATTTATGAAACGATCTGGCTGGGAATACATGAGGTCAGGTATATTTTTTAAGCCCATATAATTTCAAGACTGATTTTAGATCATAGCCATACAGACAGTTACACTGGGCTGAAGGAGTGGCATCCTAAGCGTGGCTGGGGACAGGAGGGAGGAAGGAGGCAGGAACCTCTCAAGCCAGGCCAGGCCAGGCCAGTACCATGATGTGACCACAGTCTTGCTGTGTTCCTGTGCTGCTCTTACTGCAGCCCTGTAAGGGGGCTGGCACAGTCCCTACTACAGACTGCTTCGTGACAGTGCTGATGTTGGTATCCCCTTTCTGCAGGCTGGGCAGTAGAGACCTGGAGGGTGACAACAAAAAGTGAAAGCCGTGAGCCTGCTGTTGGCACTGTTGGCACTGTTGGCGTTGCTGCGCAAGCGACGTCTAAACTCTTTTTAACTGGTAGTGTCAGCAGAGACTTGGAACCATAAATGGGGGAAGATGAAAAAGCATAAGCTGGAAAGATGCAAACCAACTTTTCTGGCCTGACAACAGAGACGGCTTGTGTCCTGGGAGATTTGTTCCCTCTTCAGCAATTTCAGTATTGGCTGATGGTTTGTTATCGGAGCCAACTGTCACTCACTGTAAGGAGAATGCCCATCTGTCTCATGTGTTTACTTGTAGCTGACACTGTTGGAATTGCATATTAGCAGTACGACCTATCAGCATAAGTTCACAAATGAAGCCTTTAAGAAGAAGTTTTTTCTCATAGGAGATTTTTGTTAAGCATAAAATATATGCATAACCTGAAATATGTTCCAGACTTTGGCTTCCTGTATATACAAGCGTCCATATCCAGTCCTCACAACCTTGCTTTGTAAAGGGATCCAAGTCCATAAAAATAAAGTAAATCAAAAATAAAAAAAAAATTCTTCCAAGCAGGCTTCATTATGCATGGAAATAAGGTGTCTCAGAGAGTCTGTTAAAAAAATGTATCACAAGTAGTATCACAAATGACAGCCTGTCAACTACTCTGTCAAGTCAGTGGTTTTGCACCAGACTGTGTCTGTCTGGAGAGGTGGTGGTGTCTACAGAGAGGGGAGCATGGGGTTGGAACAGGCTGTCTATATCGGCCAGACCAGGCCCTTGTTAGCTACAGACAGCCACGAATAAGGGCATCTCAGAATTGCCAAGTGAGAGCAATAGACTCTGCCAATCTTTTCAGGTCTCTTAAGTGCACCAAAAGGCCTGATCCTGAGATCACTGAAAGAAGGGGGTATCTTTCCAGTGGTTTCAGTGGGCTTGGGATCATAAGAAATGAAAAACAGAGGGAAAGCTCCTTTAATCCTCTAATCCCTTCAAAGTATTAGGGTTTTTAGCAGGTTTTCTTCCAGATGAGCAGTATGGTTTCTGTGTTGACAACATCTCTTTAAATAGCAGCAAATATGGATATGGCCTACTTAGAAGATTTTCTGGTCCCTATGGAGAACTTCATGTTTTATGGACACAAAAATGCCCTGTGAACACCCAGACTGATGTTGGCAAAAGCGCAGTTACCCAATTTGCACTGTCTTAATTGAGCTGTGCTTAGAGCCCCTAAAATGCATATACAGCCATCCATGCTGACCAGTCATGATTCCTGCCTGCACTTGCCCTGGACTGTTGCAGATGGTTGTTAAAACTGGGGCTTGCTGCTCAGTCTCATCTGTGTCAGGAACAGCAGGAGAATTGCATCCATGATGTTCATCAGAATCTGCTTCTTCCCTTGCAGCTGCAATGCTGAGACTGCTGCCAAATCCCCCTCTAAGGGACAGTGTGATCTGAGGGAAACTGATCTCCCACCTCCGGAGGACAGCCAGCAGCCCACAGCGATGTCCATGGCAACAGAGACCTGGGAGAACAAGCCAAGCAATGAGACAGCCAGCGCCACTCCACCTGCAGGGAATGTAAGGGAGAGGAATTCACCTCTCATCTTGGGCACCTGTTCAGGATTTTTTCCTCATTAGAAGCTCTGAAGGATCCCTTGGTTGTAGGATCTGGGCAGGCTGGGAGCCTTCGATCTGAAATCACACCAACTTCCATAAGTGATTAAACTCTGTTAGAAGCATTTCTAGTGCCTTTTTTATTACAGTTAATGAAACAGAAGTCGGTTTTGTGCCCCTGCCTATGTGCCACTGCATTTCTTTCAGGGAGTTCAGCAATAATGACTTCATGGCTTCCAGAGCATCTGGGAGATCAGACTCCCTCCTAGTTCCCTCCTGGTCAAACTGCTGATGTCAGAAAGGCATGGAGGATGGAGCTGTGGACCCTGCAGCACCAAAATGTTCACAGAACAGAGGCAAGATAGCTCAGAATCCTGGGGACAGGCCCCTGGCCTGGGCTGTGCTGTTGACTCCTTCATGGGTATTTGACAGCCATGATCCAACCCCCTCGTGTTCTCAGAGCTACACAACAGCAAAGGGAAAGGTGTTCTTGCTCTTAGGACTGAGCAAGACAGAGGGACCAGGGGGAACAGATTCCTTAATGATCTTGTAGTGGAGCTGCATTTACAATCCCACTGCTGATGAGTTACCTTTCCTCTCCTTTGGCAACTAAAGTCCATTGGGTGCAGACCAGGTGCTGCTTTGACCACAGCCTTGCTCTAAACCCTTTTCTGCCTTTCTTGCAGACCCCCAGTCCTGGCTGTCGCCGATCCAGCTCCGACATAGTCCATGAGAGCACGGATGGTGCCAAGGCCCAGCGGGAGTGCCGGCTGCGGCCACACTTCAGTGACCCTATGCCGACAGACTCGGTGAAGAGGAAGCAGCTGGAGCTGAAGATCGCGGCTGCAGCGCGGCAGCACGCGCAGAAACGCCGGCAGGAGCGAGACTATGGTACACACTCTGCACTCTCAGAGGGGCTGGAGGGTCAGATGCTGAGCCTGCTGTGCTGCTGTAAATATGGAGTAACTCTATGACCTGGGGAAGGGAAGCATTCTGGGTTGTACCCAGGCATGCAAGAAATCAGGATTTACTCTGCTGCGTCTCTGTCCCTGTATGGCAGGGGAAGAGGCAGACCAAATGAGGTCACAGGTGTGGGCAGTGCAGGGGTGACAGGCTCCAGGCTTCACCTGGGAGCCATTTGCTTCTGACTCTCACCAGTCTCAGCAGCAAAACAGGGAGGGGAGGCAGCTCAGAGCCCTGCTTCACCAGATGTAGACTGTCCCTGCAGGATTCCTCATGGTGAGAGATCCTCAGGTGAGCTCTGTGCAGCTGGCAGTGCCTGTAATGATTTGTGTCTGTTCTCAGGTCCAGTGGTAGCAAAAGCCAACCTTGGCCATGGTGGCAGCTTTGATGAGACTCGCCGTGCCCCACGTGGCTCCCTCCGCTCCAGGCACCATTGGAGCAATGTCAGCAGCCTGAGCACAGACAGTGGGATTGTTGGCGTGAATGATGCCCGGGACGACCTGGATCCCAGCGAGGGCACCCGGACCAAGTCAGCAGATGTGGAGAGGGCAGATAGTGGCATTGGCCATATGCCAACCAGGAAGTGGAGGAACAGGGCATCTGAAACACTGAGCTCCCTGCAGGCCTGGGAAGCCCACCGTCCCTGCACTGACTGTGGAGAAAGGGACCTGCCGGTGGAGACAGATGTTCAGAACTGCAACCAGAGGCGGGCTGACCTCTGCGAGAAGTGCCGCAAGCGCAGGACGGAGCGCAAGGAGTCTGTGCTGGAGTTTGTCAACACAGAGGCCAGCTATGGAGAGGACCTGCGCATCATTAAAGAGGAGTTCTACCTCCCCATGCAGGCGGCCGGGTTGCTGAGCCAGGAGCAGCTCCAGGGCATCTTCAGCAACATCCAGGAGCTCATTGACCTCAATGAGAACTTCCTGGAGATACTTCAGGAAGAGATCGATCAGGCCTTTGACCAGGTATGATGCTGTGTGCTCTAAAGGGGCTAGACAAGGCAGGCAGGAATAGGTTTTGTGTCAGTGGGGCAGCATAGGTGGAGCAGAGGAGCAGGAGGTAGGATTCCTGGGTTATGGTCATCTATCTAGTCCCTTGTTCCCTCAGCTATTGTAAACTAGTGATTTCAGAAGCTGTGTGCCAGGTCATAGCTGCTGGCCCACTCTCTGCTGTGGTAATGCCACTGACCTCACACGCCACCAGCAGTCCCATTAACAGGACCTAATGGTCCCATTACCAAAGTTAGCTCTAAGCTGGTTAGCCTGGATGCTGGTAAGAGTGTGACCATGGGGGCACAAAGCTCAGCTTGGTCAGTCTCTCAGGCCATGCTCTTGCAGCCCTGAGCTGACTCGCTTCATGCTGGCTTGGCTGTGCTTGCCTTGGCTTGCAATTTACTGCAGCTTGGCTCTAGGCTGGCTGCAGGGCCAGGCAGCACAGGCTGCTCCCTGCTCTACGGCTCTGTGTACTGGCTGTGTACCACCCTATGCACCCTGCCTCGCACAAGGAGCTTTCCTGCCTCACTAACATGGTGGTCAGAGGGCAGAGAAATCGAAGTAAGACTAGAGCAGCAGACAGTCACTTCAAAGAACATTTAAACAGCTCAACACCCTTTTCTTCAAGAAACCAAACCCCACTTGTTGCTGTGTCAGTTTCTCCGGGATGTTTTGCTCTCTAGGAAAACATCCCTTCTCTCCCTCTCTGAAACCCTGCATGTCAGACTGAGTGACATATGTTTCAAAAGCTGGCAATTTGGACAACCACTCGTGCACCTGGCACAGTGAAGACAGATGTGCACAGCCCGTTTGATGGTCCTTGTGAATAATTTATTGAGGCAATGGTTTCTACAAACAGCCATGGGTTTCCCCATCTCCTCCATCTTGCCTTGGCAATCAGAGCTCAGTACTGTACTGAAAAGCTGCCAGCAGCCAGAGAACTGTTCCCTCTTTTGCTGGTGAAATGAGTAGTGATTGCAGAGCATGTCAGCAGCATATACCTTGACAGAGTTAAGAGCATTATGTGGCACCAAATTCTTGCTATTCTCATAATTTATTATGCATCCAGAAATCAGAGGACAGTTTACCATGGTATTTATTTTTCCCTCTAGGCATCAAAGTAGGCCAGTAACACAACTGAAGGAGACTGCTTCCCAGCCAGGCCAGTTGCTGGGAGCAACTGCAGAAGTTGTTAGGTGCCATGTGTGTTACTGAGTTACAAGCCTCTCCTTCACATTTGCTCCTGAATGCTCTCTGTTAATTTATGCACTGCTGCAGGACCCCAGTACATGCTCTTGAATAGAGGCTCACTCTGGCCTTTGAGCCCCTGCTCTGGTGAGCTGGCTGAGTGCACAGGAGGAGGGAAGACAGCTCTTTGTTGTGGAAGAGCAAGCAGTTAGACCAGCTTTCCTTCCCCTCCCCACCCACTGCTTCCCTGGAACCTGCAGAGACTGCCTTTCCACTAGGAAGGGTGAGCCCAGCTCCACCTTTGGTCTGGTGCTCACCAGATCCTGCAGCAGGGTCATGCTGACAGGACTGAATGCAGGCTCCGTGGCTGTGTTTCTCCTGAGCTAACCAAGCAGGGGATCTATTGCATCCTTGCAGGGGGATGATGACCTGATGACTGTGTGCATCGGAGAAATATTCCTAGAGTTTGTCAACATGCTGCCAGCCTTCCAGACCTACTGCCTCCAGCAGTCCTCCTCTGTGAACATGCTCAACGCACTGGAGAAGGAAAAGGAGTTGCTCAGGTGAGAATGTGGCTATGTTCATCCAGGCTGTGGGGACAGAAGGGCACCAGGCTGAGTTTGAAGCCCTTGTCAACCCAACTAGATCAAAGTTTGATGCTAACTTTCTTCAGTTACCACTCTGTTGGGGTGAGGACAGTAATGTAATCTCCAAAGAATACTGAGTTCTTGGTATCTCCACTGAGGCAACCAGTTGGTCACCAGCTATGTTTTGTGGTAGCAGTGTCTGACCACTGCACTGAACTGTCACCAAATAATGCTCAGCTGAGAACAGCTCTCAGTCCCTGTGCCAGAGCCCAGGTTGGATTTCCACTGGGGAAAGCCACCGTGAGGCACACATGATTTGAATTTGTTTCCCGTTCCTAGCCCCAGCTTACTGGAACGTCAGGCGAATAATTTGTCTTTCCACTGCTCGGCTTAAAATGATGACGGTACCAAATTCTTGTTTAGAATGCTGTGTAATCTGATGTTTAAAGGTGCTACAAATTAATATAATCTGATATAAGATGATGTATGTGCCTCGCGTCTACATCAGGGTGTACCAGGGAAAGATCACACCCTTGCTATTTTACGATTTAATAGAAGACTGTTAGGATGCCGTGTGCTGGTGTCCCAGGCACCTCATCATGGTTCTGCAGCTGAGCACAGGTACAGAAATTGTTGGTCTCTGAGAAGACAGAATTCACAAGGTTGCAAAACCGGGGGGGGGGGGGGGGGCCACAGTGCCCAGCAGCACCATGCTGTTCATTTGCTTTTAGGATTGCAGCATCTGCTGGCAGAACAGCTACCATTTCATTCTCTCTTCTTAAATCCCTGCAGAATATTCCTCAATGTCTCCCAGAATGACAACACAGCGCTGCGGCGGATGAACTTGAGGTCCTTCCTGATGGCCCCTCTGCAAAGAGTCACCAAGTACCCACTGCTGCTCAGCAGAATCATCAAGGCCACCACCGAGTACCACCCGGATCACGGCAGCCTGCGGGAGGCCAAGAGCCGCATCGAGTCCCACCTGGAGCACATCAACATGAAAACCAAGCAGGAGGGGAACACATGGACCCTCCGATCCTTTCGCCAGGACAGCAAGAAGAAGAGGGAAGTCATTAATATTGAGATGAGAGAAACTGCCCTCAAAACTGTTGGTTGGCTGCGGGAGGAAACGCGATTTGTGATGGAGGGGTCTCTGCAGCTGGCCCAGCCCCCCGATGGCCAGTGGGTGAAAAAAGGCAGCAAGACCCTGAAGTTCCAGAACATGCAGGTTCTCCTCCTGGTGAACATGAAGCGTGTGTCTGAGTCCAGCCTGGAATCAGCCGAGCCAGGGCCTGTGAAGGATGCTGTGCTGGTACTCATCAGGGACAAAAATAACGGGAAGTTCCATTTGCTCAGGGAGCCCTTGAGGCTGAGTAATTGCATTGTCTCTACTGATCCAGACTGTGACGACACTTTTGAACTCATTGAGATCAGGAGGGAGGCGTTTGTGTTCCGGGACAGCGACCGGGCACGGACTCACCACTGGTTCAGGCAGATCAGGCGGTACTCCAGGGAGCTGGGCTCCTGGAAGAAGCGGCGGAATGCGCTGCCCAACATCATGATCAGCACTCCTCACACCAGGCCCTGAGTCCTGCACGGGCTGACTTGGCTTGACCAATGTCATGTGCAGAGACCATCAAGAGCCTCAGTGGCTTGAACTTGCTGTGCTCCATGGACAACACAGGGAGGAGTCTGACCCCCAAAGACTCTTAACAGCACTGGAAGCACCACAGCCTAATGCTGGTCTCCAGCCTCAGGACTCACAACCAGTTTGTGACTCATGTACATACAGAGATGGTCTCCCCTCGAGGAGCAGATCACTAGAGGAAAATACTGTTTAACTTGTTGATATTGCACTGCAGGAGAATGATGTATGATGCTTGCCATTGCATGGATCGTGTTGAAAGCCAGTCTTGATGAGAGAGGTTTCCACTACTGACTGCATTTCATCAGCATTAGGTAAAGTCAGGGTCAAAATTAGGTGCAGTATTATGCAACAGAGGATGAAAGTTGAAGAAAATTATGTTTTCCACCACTACTCCTAAGGACTGTATTTCATTATTCACCTCTGTATATTCAGTCAAAATACTTGTTTAAAAAGAAAGGCCTTTCATCTTTAATCCACATCAAGTAGGTGTCAATTTGCTCAGATTCAGCTGCATGCACACAGCAAAAAAAAAAAAAAAAAGAAAAAAAGGCAAAAAAAAAGACAAACATAAATAAAAGGAGTTTTTGCTCTCTGACACATACACCCCACATATGTGTAGAACCTGTGGAAGAGCAGCATACCCCCACTGAAAGTCTGTTATTTAACTGACTTAGGGACTGGAACATAATGCTGCATCTGAAATATCTCAGAAGTATATGTAAATACAGCTCTGCTACCACTGATAGTGAACTTAAGAGTTTGCAATTATTTAAATGATGTAATCTAGTGTATTTCAAAATTTAATTGAAAGGAACAATTTACCTTGTACTGTAGAGTAACATAAAAGGTTTTAATAATTATGTTTCAATTACTTTAGGTGGGTGGTTTTTTTAAATATTTGTACTCTGGAGTATATCTTTCACATGTGGGTGGCATTCAGGTGAACAATGTGCCTACATCTACTCTGTGGAGGGGCTACTCCTAATGAGACTGGGAGATCAGTACAAACCTGCTACTCTAACTCTCACTAGACAGCAACAGACTGGCACAAAATCTTTTGCTCTGGCTGCAGTCCTGCCTGGGCAGGTCAGGTCTCAGCACACCAGACGTGAGGGCACAAAGCACTACCCCGTGAGGTCCAGCCTCTCTCAGTTCCTCAGCAGGGAAATGACTCGAAGCTGAACAATAGTAAAAAGGCAAACGGGGTTTAACCTTTTCAGCCTGACATTACCACTGACCGCTGCCTTGCGATTACAAGATCAGCAAAATGTCACGCTGTGACTTACACAGCAAAGGCCAGATTTCAGCCCGGGAGGCAAAATTAAGGGAGCCTAAATATTGGTTCATGGATCTTGGAGGACAGCCTGTAAATGTTCTTTCAGGCCTGCAGGGTAAAGACAAAGCCAATCAGTATTATTCAATACCAACACAGTATTTTTTTTACAGGCATTTTATTTTACAGGAGGATTCATACAAGCACATTCATGTATTTCTCCAGAGATCAACCAGCATCAGTGGGCACCACATGAAGGCAGACAGAAGCCACATTCTTAAAGGTAGCCCTAGTCTTGTAAAGTCACCAATGACACAATCCCTGAGCAGGCCTCAAACTGTGCCCAGTGCTTTGTCCTCTGGCCACAGCTGCCAGGGCTTGTTACACTGCTCCAAGCACTGAGACAGAGACCAGCAGTGAGACATGCTGTGTCTCACTGTATTTTCTCTTCATCTGCACCATCCAGCATTCTGGTGCTTCATTTTGTCCTAGAGGAAATGGAAAGATTTGCATCATCTGGAGGGTGCTCAAGATGTGAGGGTGGCTGCACATAGCTGAGCACTGTAGTGAGCAATAGCTGTCAAAATGCTTGTCAGGGCAGCAGCCTGGCTCCCTCAGGTG
The DNA here is from genome assembly GCF_003945595.2 of Pipra filicauda. Lineage (NCBI taxonomy): Eukaryota > Metazoa > Chordata > Aves > Passeriformes > Pipridae > Pipra > Pipra filicauda. The sequence goes on along the minus strand of NW_024103541.1, from coordinate 1,551,647 downwards.
AGCTGGAATTCCCTCCAGCTATTTCCTAGTTGCTAGACAATAATTGTTTGTTCCCCAAAATACTGAACAGCCAGTGAAGAGCATGAGGCATTGCTTTAGTTTGCTGTTTGTTTTTCACAGAGATGGATGCCTGAGCAGAGCAGCTGCTGGAGGAAAATTTCTCTTATGCTGTCATGAGAGATCTGCATCTATGAACCTTCAAGCCCCATTCACCTCACACGTAAAAAGCAACAGCTTGTAGCACCTTTGTCTTCCCTGCCAGGATCACAATGGCACAGCCATCTTCTCTTCATTACCTCTGGGGCAGCTTTGACAAGGCAAGGCATAGGTACAAGTAAGTGTAACAGATTAATTTATCCAAACAGCAAGTGGCTTTCACAGCCACAAAAGCTGCTGCTTTCTGGAAAGTTTTCAATTACTTTCCAGCACAGTGATTTTCTCCACATCAATTCATGCTCGAAACCAGCTGTGGACTGTTTGTACAGTCATATCTTTCAATCAAGATACCTTCAGCCAGCCTGGCTGTTCAGAAAGGTTAGAGAACAATAAGTATACGTAAAAGGTCTGATATTTAGCATCGAGCTTGTGTTTGGCTGATTGTTCAATTTGTTAGATTCAGGGTATTTCTAGGTATCACAGGAAGCACCTGCCTGCCGGGCTCCAAGTAATCATGGCCTATTTCCTCTGAACCAAGCAAACTGTCCCCAGAAGAGGGTCCATAAATAATCACAGGGTGTTGAGTTACAAGCAGGACATGTACTTGGTGCTGTAGTCCTGTCTAAAAAACCTGTGGCCAGGGAACAGTACAAGCCCTTTGATCTGGGACAGCCTGCTAGGGGAAGCGACAGTGGGATTGTTGAACCTGTCAAACCAGACAGAGGTTGTGCTTCCAACACACGTGCTCCTTTTATGTATCCGATGTGTACACAGCTGCTTGGCTGCCTGTAAATTACAGGTGTTGAAAGGGAACTCGAGCATGGAACAATCCCTATGGCCCTGGAGAGCCCGTGATGTGGGGTGAGGCGGCACAGGAAGGGCGAGGAGTGCCAGCACACTGACAAGGCAGTAGATTTCCATAATCCTTAGACACCTTTCTGAACTGCATGATCCCACTCCTGGGACGTTCCAGGTCTTTCAGCATCACATGTACATGTCTTACTTGACAGCCATGGAGATTAGTTGTGCTGTATTTTTCCATTTCTGATTAACAAACTGACAAAATGCTATTATAACCCAGGGTACTTGGGAACGGGGTTGTCTGTAAGCCAAGAAAGCAATTATTTGTTCCAAACTCCATCATATTTTTATGCCTTTCATTGTCATGACTGACAAAGTACTAAGATTACTTTTCAAGACTCCTGCCCACTGAACTTACCCAGCTAGTACAAACAGACCTTTCTGGATGTACCACGTCACAGGGAATAAGAGAAAGTTAGTTACTCCCTTGATTTATCAGAACTCAAAAATGACCTTTAACAAGAATTTAGTATAAGCCTTACTGGTCATTTACCAGGAAAACAACAAAAGGCAGTCTTTATTTATAGAGTTCATATAGTTTTGAGTTCTGAAGGCAGACACACAAGAAGACAAAACACTGGATTAAGAGCCCCCTGTGAGCTCAGGTCCCAAGGAAAGAAAGAATAGCTCCTTTATGAGTCACGAGGCTGGGTGGGAAAGCCTGAAAAAAACATGGGGAGATGAAAAGCAAATACTTTAGAGGGCAGAGACTTCTGCTTTGGTGAACAGAGATCTCCTTTATGATGTCCTTGTACATTCCTGGTTGTCCTTAAGAGAAGTGTGGATGGGGAAGGGGCGTTCAGTGTGGGTCTCCGCTCTGTGATCAAGAACACATCTGAAATGGAGCACCAGCTTTGGTCTGGCAGCAAGTAGCTGTCACTGAGGACTGAGAGACTGACCTCAGCACATCCCAAGTTCTGAAAAGAGCTCCAAGACCATCTCAGATCTCCTGCCTTCACTGCACGTGAATTTATAACACAGCAAAAATCCCAGGAAAGCAGATTTCCAGCAGGAGATTCTGGTGAATCTTGCACTCTCCTGCTTGTCCCTGACATGCTCAAAGGGAAAATAATTTAAATCTTTGAGAACTATATCAAAGATCCCTTCAGAGCTCATGGATGAGGCAGCTGTAGTAACTCTCATTTTGTGATGTCAGCTGTGTCTCCTCTTAAATGCATGTGGGGGTGAGATTCAGCTGGAATTAGGTTGACATTCTCTGACTTGAAATTGGAAAAAACCTGAAACCAAAAGCAAAGGAGAAAACTATCCTCCCAGAGATCAGATAAATATTCAAAGCTCTCACTGTCATTGTTGAGTGACCTGTCACTACAGTGGAGTATGATGGAGCTAAAAGTCTTACTGATCAGGCAGGCAAAGGAAATGCCTTATATCTCTCAGGCTGCTGCAGAATATCAGTACGACTGGAGACAGGTACAAGCATTATTAAAAAAAAAAAGTTTTGACAATAACAGTGTACAGTCCAAAATAAGACATCTCCCTCAGGAAGTTGAAGGTGATCCACTAAGGGAAACCTTTCTACAGCATGATGTAAAAGTTGAGTGATAGGAATACAAAGTTCCTGTTCTTCAACAGATATGGAAGAACACTCTGGAGGAATCAGAACACAGGCAAAGCATCCTGCAGCACCGGTCTCTGCCCAGGCTTGAGCAGTTACACAGCTGAAAAACATTGAAAAGCTGGCATTAGGCTTTAGATCCATTAGCAGGGATTAATGTAATGATAATTTGCAACTCTCCAGCTCAAATCCTGCCCCAGTGTGATCTCCACTACTGCAGGCTTTGCATCCCTGAGAAATTATCTGGGCTACAAATGAGAAGATCCAGTCTGCACACTGGATAGAGACCTTGGGAAGGTTCTCTGCATAGAACCAGGAAAGGAATCCTTTGTTTCAGTGTAAGTGGAGCCCCAGTGGTTTTGAACTCTTCCCTCTTAGTGCAGGAGCTTCCCTTGCAGATCCTTGGGAGGATCCACATCAAACCTCTCTCTGGGTGGAGGGCTGGGCAGATGGGAGCGGCAAGCCTGGAGGTCACAAGAACATCACAGAGCAGATCCCATGACTGATGCCTGGGATAACCCAACTGTGCAAAAAGCACAAGGCCTTTATAGCTCTGGACCATTTCACATGGGCTAAAATCTTGGGTTGAAGTGACAATAAACAGGCAGTGACACCTGACAGGAGATACCCCTCTTACCTAACTCATGCCAGACCCACATCACGCAGACAAGAGACATATACCAGATAGGACTCTTCCTTCCAAAATCAAACACTCCTTTCACAACACTCCAGGAATTCAGGGGGGAGGAGGCTCTGAACAGCCTTTACACACTCTTCAGTAGAGCTGCACTGCAGCATTCAGCAACAGGCAACACTTTAATGAGGGAAGATGGACTGCTGGTGAGTAACGGGTCAGCATCCATGCACAGACCCCTGGGGTCACAGACCCCCTGCTCTCCTTAATTGCCTTAGTGTGTAATGAACTCACTGGCTGAAAAACTTGAGTGAGGCTCTATAGCACATAAGTTTTCACTTTCCTCACAGTGAAAAGAAGACAAATTATTTACAAAATAAAAGGCAGTTAAATTACTGCAAGAAAAATCAAAGTTTACCACATAGTGTTACAGGTCAAAGAATACTTAAAGCTGACACTACTTAAAGCAGGGAGAGGAGGAAGCCTCCCTCCACACACTGGTACAGCATGTGGAGGGACTGTGTGATGCACCAGATTGGGAGCAAACACTGCTGAAAACTAAAGATCAGTTCCTTGATCCAGTTCACTGCACAAAGATGTTTGCTGGGACCAGAAAAGGGCAGCCTGGAGGTGATAACATGTCCTTTAACAAGTGCCAGGTTAAACAGGTGGCTGGACCCTGGTTGCAGTTAATGAATTCCAGCAGGCAGAGCCCAGTTCAACAGCCAGCCCCAAGGTCTGCTCTGCATCCTGTGCCATGGAGGTCTGCTCACCCCTGCTTCCCAAACCGTTTCAGGTCACCACTTCCATTGATCTACTGGGCTTGAACAGGCAGTGCTATAAATAAGGAGCAGTTAATCAACTATTTAAGTGCCCTTTTTACTGAAAAAAAAACCAACAACAACACAGAAATGACGTCAAGATGCAAAAAAAACCCCAAAAAGCAAACAAAAACCAAATGAGTGAATACAAAGATGATCCAAGAGAGTGCTCCTGGGAATACACTTGAGGCTGAAGTGGCTCCGGGAACAGCCATGCTGGCTGTTGAGTCACTCAGTGCTCCTGCTCTGACTCACTCCCCTCCCAGCTGCCAGCGCTGCGCAGTCCATTCAGTACCAACAAGAGTTACTTGTTCAGAGTTCAAGTGCATCTGATTCATCATGAGCCATCAAGCCTCTGCAGTCCTTGGAGCTCACTGCCATTCCCTGCTGGCTAGCCTGTTCCCATTCCCCCTGGGAAAGGGAAGGGTCAAAAAGAGACATCTCCCCATCCTTCCAGGTTTTCCTTCTTCCCTCTGCTCCCAGCTCTGGGATGCAAACACAACTTATCATTTAGGATCAGGGTACTGTGCAGATTTACAGTCAAGGCCACAAGATCCTACAGGCTACCTCCTTGCTGCAGCCTAGAAAGAATTACTGGTTTTCTTTTCCCTTCTCCAGACCCAGCTTGGGAATGCACTGTACAGCCTGGCTCTTGCAAACGATGCTTTTTCAGAGGAAGATGCTAGGCTCTCTCAAAACCTAGGAACAGCAAAGAACAAGGTGTTTGCTAACACACTCCAGGAACACAACACAGGAGTGTCTCTCAGGCACTTGCTCTTCACAGAGCCCTAGACAGAAGGATCCCACACTTTGCACCTCTTAAGCCCTAAGTAAGAGACTTGCTCTTCCAGTTGACCCTCCCATGGTCCCTGCACTTGTGACACAGCAAGTGTCACATAGACTTGTGCTCTATGTCCACCCAGCTCTCGGAAAACACTGAGATGCAAGAGCTGGCAGATCTGAGATCTACTGAAAAGCTGCATTAGGTCCATGGGATCCTGTGTCAGGAAGCAGATCTGTTGCATGACCAAATGCAACTGGAGTACCTGGGACATAAGCCATGACAAAGCCTTAACTAACACCAGCCCTGCAACCAGAAACCTGCCCTGCCCCGTGGCCTCACATCCCAGTTCCACATGCCAGGAGTCCTCCAACCCGAGACACCCCAAACTGTTGCTCAGGAAACTTTTCTCTTATTCCCCTGCTCCCACACATTTCCTGTGTGACCTTGATCTGCACAGCTGTGTCTCAGAGCCTCAGTGTGTTGTTTCACCCCACGTCTCTGGTTTTGGCAGCAAAACTGGCTTAAGCTCCCTTCCTTCCTCCCACCTCCACAGAGTTAAATCCAGAAAGGTGCAAACAGTGGCACAGGGCAAGAACAAAGAAGAACTTTGAAAGCTGGTCTCATTGCCATAGGACTCAGGAAGTTACACCCTCATTTTCTTCAGTTGTGAAAGAGGAATATTACCATCTGGGTATAACTTAAATGCCAGTGTATCAGAACAGGGTCCCAGGAAGGGAAGCAAACAACAGACAGAGGTACCAAATGGCCAAAATCAAAGAACACATTTTATTGGCCAAAATAACCAAGAAATCATTTTCTTCCAATAAACAAATAAACCCCCCTAACTGAAACCATGGTAAATCTTTGCTAACAAACTGAAACACTAACAAACCCCACATAAACTTTACTGTTTATGTTCATCCTCTGGAAGTATTACTCCTCCTACAGAAGTTATTTGTTCTCCTTAACCCTCCTGCACCACCAGAAGTAGGAGAATGGAAAAACTCATTCAGGAAAGGAAAAGAGAAAAAGCACACTGGGAGCCATGAGTCTTTCCACTTACACAGGTGAAAGAGGCTGTTGGTGTTTGCAAACACCTTACATGCAATTACCTGAAACTAGTAATTTGCCCTTTTCTCAAGATACAAACATTTTACTACACAAACTATAGTTTTGGGGTTTTTTTAACCTCAGGACAAGGGTACAGTTGTGGCCTGTACAGGTTGTTACAACTCAGATGCTTCTCTATTCAGAAATCTTGGAAGTTAAAAAAAACATTAAAAAATTGGTTAGACTGAGTTCTTGAGGCAAATGATCATATTCAAACTCAGCATTTACTCATGTCAGTAAAAAAAATATCAGATAGAGAAAGCAGGCCTTTGAGAAAACCTTGCTCTCCATGGTAACTGAAATCTTGGAGGAAAGATAAAAATGAGAGAGAGAGAAAGAGAGAGATGTGCCAGACACCAGTTCCAATGGAGGAATTCTCAGGAATATTTTCACTAATTTCTCAATTAAGGGGGATACATTAACAGAAACCATTTAAAAAGATCTGGTTAGTAAACGGTTATGCAAATCTGTTCAACTTACCTAGGTGAAAATTTAAGAAACAAAAAGGAAAAAAAAAAAAGTCTTAAAAAAAAGTAGATATTTACACACTGTGTTTTTTAAAACATCCTGTGTATCTGCACTGAGGTGTGTGCTGTGCACACGCCTTTGAAGGTGTGTGAGCAGTCACAGCCACAGCACCTCACTGCCGGAGCAGGGAAGCTACACTACAGAACTAATGGGAATCAGCTCATGGGAGTTACTGACTATTGCTGCTGTGCACTGAACAGCACCGTGTGTCTGACAGGGGAATTCCACTGGAAACAGAGAGCCTCCTGCCCTAATTTAGACATGATTTTACAAAACATCTAACACCTGTACCACACCTTTTGTAAGAAAATAGAGAGCAGCTTTGAGCTGCAGTTCTTCTAAACTACTGTAGGAAGGCTTCACTAGATACTTCCTAAATTGGCAACCATATGAGGTAATCGATGATGCTGTTCAAAGGAGCATCCTTCATTTCTCTCCACCTGCACCAACTGTGGCCTCCTTATTGAGTCCTCTGATCGACAAGTCATAAACCACTTCCTCGATCTTCTTGACATCGTATTTCAGGCCATCGTAGCGTTTCCTCAGAGAGTCGTTCTTCAGGTTGAGGAGACGGAAACCAGAATCCAGCTCGTTGATAAAGGTTGAGATGCGGAGAGGGCGGGAATAGTCACCGGCTGTGACACTGTTCACTGCCAGCCTGGCCTGTGAGAGGAGACACACCGGAGAACGTTGGCAGAGCACCCACCCAAATCACATCACTGTCCCCATCAGCTGCTTTACCAAATGAAGCACCTGTTTTCAGGCAGTCAGATTATTTATACTTAGATCTACCTTTTTGCTGACCATAACTCTGGATTTTCAATCAAATGACTAATGTAAATCTTAAAAGTATCAGTGAGGAACATGCAGAGAAGCATCTTGCTAGAAGTTCAGATCAAGGTGGTGTGTATCAGAACTTCCAGAACAATTTGGGAAAGCTAAAAAATACATTACTTTGGGTTTTTACGTCAGTTTCAATCCAAAAACATGCATGAATATCTTCCTTACCAGCTCACTGGCGAGAGTTAATACACCAGAAAGATAGTCTTCAATGTCCAGGTGAAAGCCCCGCTCTCGATCAGCTTCAACTGAGACAAAAACAGAGTGGTGATCAGGTGATTCTGAGCATGACCAAAACCCAGCCAGCTGAAATCGCATTTGTTTACTGGAGATAATTTGAAATATCAAATTTATGAAATATTATTACAAAATAAAAGTCAGCATTTTCCTGTATGTATGATGAAATTACTGCCTCTCCTCAGCATTTTTATTCAGCATCTTGTACGTCCTCAAGTGGCAGTGCAAGAGGTTATAATCAATCCAAGAGAATAACTGAATTTACATCAATATACAAGATGTATTTTCCTTATGTTTTTTCAAATCTTTTGCTCCGTGGTGACGCAATTCTTTTATGGCAAAGAATTTAATGTTTTCCACCCTTTTTGAACACTAAAAGCAAAAAGTTAAAAAAGTAAGCTCACATCTTTGTGCTACTCCTTTGGTAGATTCACACAGTTTGAATGGATGGCCTTCATTGATGGAGAATTTATTAATTACAAGATTAACTTACTCCCAAGTATTTCTGCAACAGCTTCTCGAGTCACTAATGTTTCTGACTCCAAGTAGACTACGAACGCTGCCAGAAACACCAACCGCTGAAGCACAAACCTCCAGTGCTCATGAAATCTGCAGAAGAAACACCAAGTGAAGGTATAAATAAGTGATGTCTGTTACTGGAGCATTAGGCAACAGGCACACATTATGTGTGCATTGTGTTTTCTACCTTTACACAGCATTTTGCAGTGTTCTGGGCTTAACAAAATGACACCAGCTGAAAACCATCTCCTTGGCACCCCAGAACTCTCATCCCCAGGTTACCAGCCAGACACTCGCATTTGCTTGTCCCTCTCACACACCTAACTCGGCTCCCAGTTTTCCAGGTTGTGGTGCCCACAGACAGTCAAGGCTTTCCCTCCCACCTTCTCTCAGCAGATCTGAGCTGACAAGATCCTTGTTCTTTGAAATGTTCTTGCCAGACACTGTCCCCTTCTGGCAGCAACAAAACACACAGGTGACAAGTTCATTTAGTGTCTGCACGACCAAACAGCCATTTCATGACAGATTTAGAGCTCTGCTTCCAGAAATGTCCCAAACCGAACAACTTAACTGAAATTAAGGGAGCAGCAAATGCCTAGCTCCCAGATACAAGATAATCAATTTCTTCAGCTTTCTTTTTTTTTTTAAGAAATTTTCTAGAAAAATAATTTAATACTGAGTATTCTTAGTGAAAAGTTATAGTGTTTGAGCAAAAGCATTTTTTTATCTATGCTGACAAAAACCTCATACTTGTCTATCACGATTTACTTTTCAAAGAGAAAGAAGCATTCAGCCCATACACCTTTAAATCATTATTCCATAGCAATGATGCCAAATGCCCAGGTAATTCCCATATATATCTGTGTCTGGCTGGGTGTGATCCTGCGCACCTGTAATACTGATCAGCAGGAAATTTGGTCTTCAGAGACTCCATCTGTGTCCTCACCGTACTAAAGTGCTCACGAGCCTTCTGACATTTCTTTGGGACTGAAAAAGAAACAGCACAGCATTCAGGGAATGAGTATATTCAGGAAATGGATACTTGACAGGGACCAGGGGTTTGTAAGCAAAGTTTTCTAGTGTAGACAGTGCCATTTGTGCTTCTTCATTGTCCAAGACAGGCTACTGAGCCTCGGAATCCATCTAAGAAGTATTTCTTGTCACACCATGAACCACAGAGGTAAAGGAGAAAGACTCCTGAGTTCCAGGCTGTCTGATCTGCTCTGGGCCTTCTGAGTCATACAGTCAATGGAACAGCAACTTTTCTTTCTCTACATTAAAATCTTATCCTATTTTTTTCTTATCAATCAGAGTTAGGTTATGTGAGGTGTAACATCCCTCCAGGTAATTGCATTTCCTGCTTTTTAATGATGTATTTGCAGAAACTGGGTTTCAGTCTGTCCAATGTTACCCTCTGCAGAGCAGCGATCTCTTTCCATACCACCCACTGCCACCTCTCGTTTGCCAGCAGGAGTTACAGCCACGCTGCACCCGCAGCACCAGCGACCGACCAGAGGAGTTAGACCAGAACTTCTTAACTGCAGCCCTCTCACAAATCCTGGCCACGGACCAAGGAAGGCCAAAGATCAACCTGACAGGTTCTCCTGCACGTGTAAAAGCCAGGATTATTCACGCAAGATCCATAGAAGCTAAACCTGAAAGCTGTGATGGTTTTTATCAAACAAGCCCTAGTAGATGTCACTTAAGTGTGTTTATAAAATTTCTTTCAGTTAATAAAACATAATTTCTGTTTAAAGAAAAAAGGGATGGAGAATAACATGGGAAAAAATAAAAGCTTCAGGAAGCAGAAGGTGTGAGTGCTCTGTGTGGCAGCCAGGATGAAAGACCCATGTGAAGCTCACAGATAGCTAAGGGCTGCCTCTGTTGTGAGCTGTCACATAGCCAGGGGGGACAGAGTAAGGAACACATTTGCATTTTGGCTTCTACCACAGGAAACCTGTGACAAAAATAAACAATTAACTGTAAAATTAACTGTAAAGGTTTAGACAGAAGTGCCCAATGATAGACACATAACCCCCAAATTCAAACTATCCTTGTACAGGTATCACCCCCGGTGTTGCTGTTTTGAGAGCAAAGACACTGAGGTGGCTGTCAGGCTCTGGAGACCCTGCTTGTCACCCTGGCTGACATCAGCTACCAGCAGGCTTACACTGCCCTGGGCAACTTTCTGAGCAGTTCTCAAACTCCATTTTGGACAGGGAGCCAAGGAAGCTTATGCAAGATGTCCTTTTAAAAGCCCCTGGCTGGTATGGGGAACTGTCCTCCATCAAACTTCCAACTGTGCCATGTTTCTATTGACAGAACTCACGCCACTGCTTACCCTTAGGACAGATTGCTCGTGCAAACCCTTCCCTGTTCTCACTGACTCTCTGTTGTTTCCCTGAGTTTTCATCACTCCCCCTCAGTTGATGATGCAGGAATAAACAAAGGAAGCAGGAGGCTGCAGGAGGAAGGAAATCTTCTCCCACTTACACTGGCACAAGGAACAACTGGCAAAACGGCTTCTGCTGGAGCTGCACCAACTGCAGCTGCAATTCAGAGCAACACAGCTGCAGTTACTCAGCATTAGAAGCTCTGTCACCTGTGAATTTGCAGTAATTAATAGTATTTTTGACCTTTTTATTATTAGTTTGTATATTTTATTTATAATTTAATATTTTTCTAGTTCAACATAGTTTATTAATAGTGTTAATAGTTTTCCTTACATCTTGGAATAAATAAGTGTAAGGCTAAAAATCTTCATGTTACAAAGTACAACTAGAACTCTGCTGCAATGAGAATAACTCTCTCTTTCATAGTTACAGGAGTCACTGTTTATCCCTTTTTAATCTCCTAATCATTCTAGTTTCTTAGTAAAAACACAGTACTGACTCAAACAACAAGATGCTGCAGGAAGCCAAACAGACATTTAAGGTACTTACACTGCAGAACTACAGGTACTATCAAATAAAACTGTAGTCTGAGCATGTGACATCTGACAGGTGCTGTTCTCCCGTAACAATGCTTCTGTTAATTTGCATTCTATTATCAATCTAAACATTTATTAACTTTCTTTACTACAATGGTAACTGATGACAAACTGACAGGTCTGTTACTGTGAGTTAACTCCTAACCTATTAAGCATGAATTCATTATTTTTGATATTACAAGAACTATAAACTGAGGCTTTGGGTTTTTGGCTTGGGTTGGAGGCTTTTGGTTTTGTTCTTTTTTTTTTCTTCAACTACTCCAAATCTCTTCTCAAATTCTGCAAGTTCCAGGACCAGCTCTGTCCAGGAATTAAAATTAAATGCTGGAAAACAGCCCCTGAAGTTGTCATCCACATAACATCCATGGGTTTTCACAGCTTATAAAACTGTCTGCTTGTCTAAATAACCAATCAGCAGTTCTGACTTCCAGCACTGCCAGATTTCCCAAGCAGGTAGAACTTGCACTTGACAGCATAGGTCAAACCTCAAGTGTTGCTAAACACAGACCCTCTCTGAGGCCAGAGGAATTCCAGGCCTCCAGCTCCAGGAGGAGTGTCCTGGTGAACATCAGGCTGAAAACAACCAGTCAGCTCTGCAGGTGAATAAAACAGCACCTGGGGAGGCTTGTTCTATTCACCTTCGGAGGGTGGCCTGCCCAAATTCCTCTCAAGAGTTTCCAGCGAAGTCAGAATAGTTGCTTCTTCTCAGGAAATGCTGACTAGAAAAAAAAATGCTTTTAAGTCACATATGTAAGTTTATTCCAGTAGTTTCACCAGTAAGCTGAGAAACGGGGGAGCTGAAAGAGCACATTTGACACCGGCAGTGCTGCTCTCCTGGCCTGGAGGAAACGGGCTGGCCCTGAAACATTCTGTCAAACATCTTAAAGCAAATTTGGACTGAGAGTCTGGAACCAGGCTAGGCACGACCCAAACCTCAAAACCAGCAGAACAATTCCTGCTGCCACCCAAACATGCAGCAAGGACAGCTCCTGCTTTTTCAGCCTTTGCAAATTCCATTTGTATTTTGCAACATTAGGTAGATTTTACACACACACAGAATCTGTTTTCTACAAATCAGATTAAAGCCCAGCCCCTTCCCAGTCTACCCTGAGCACCCTCAGAGCTTTCAGGACCGCAGCTTTTTGGGATGTGGGGTGAACGGGTGGGAAGAGGACACTGATACAAAGGCCCAACGAGTGATGATAGAACAATCCATGCGCACGTCACTTAGAGGGATACCCAAGAGCCAGTTCAGCATCCCAGGAAGTAAACACCTAGAAAAGAACACGTTGCTCTGCACTGAGATGGGAGCAGAGAAAAAGAGAGAACGGTGCTCCCTAGGGCTGAACGGCAACTTTGCTACTTGTCTGGCTTGAAACCCTCCCCTCGCGGCCCGGGGCAGGCGGAGCGGCACTCACTGTGCTGGAAGCCGGGTCCCTGGTGCACGCCCTGCAGCAGCGTCAGGATCTCCCGCGCCGTCTGCTCCAGCGCCTGCACCACCTTCCGGATCTCCTGCGGGCACAGCGCGCCGTCAGCCGCGCCACCGCCCCAGCCCCTCCCGGCGCCCGCCCCGGCCCTCTCCCGTGCCCCCCGGCACCTCTCGGATGTCCTGGTCCTGGCCGAGCGCTCCCTGCAGCGCCGCGAACATGTCGCTCACCGACATGGCGGTGCCGCCTCTCCCGCCCGCGGGGCCTCCCGCCGCCCCGCGCGCCGCCTCAGCGCCCGCGACGGGCTGCCCGCGCACCGCCTGAACGGCCCGAGCAGCCGGGAGGGGCGGCTCGGGCGCGCTGCCCGACCCAGGGAGAGAACTGGTGTCCCCAGTCGCTGGCCCTGGCGGTGCTCGTGTCCGTGCCCGTGCCCGCGTCTCGGAGCGGCGGGGCCGGGCCGGTCCCGGCGGGGCCGCGCGAGGGCCTCGTTGCTGGGAGACGGCATCCGGCCGCGCGGTGCCGGCGCGAGGGCAGTGACGTCCTTCCGGCGGAGGCAGCATGGCGGCCACGGCGGCTGAGGCCGTGAAGGCCCCGCCGCTCCTGGCGCTGGAGCCGCGGCTGCAGCGCGAGTTCCAGCAGAAGGTGCAGCGGTCCCGCAACAAGCGGGCGGCCAAGGTGAGTGGCGCGGCGCAGCGGGGCGGGGGTGGCGCGGCGGGTCCCTTCCCGGTCTGACGCGGCCGGTCCCTTCCCGGTCTGACGCGGCCGGTCCCTTCCCGGTCTGACGCGGCCGCACTGTGCCCGCAGGAGGAGCTGACGCCCGGCGTGGTGTTCGTGGGGCACCTCCCGCGGGGCCTCTGCGAGCCGCAGCTCCGCGAGTACTTCGGGCAGTTCGGGACGGTGACGCGGCTCCGGCTCTCCAGGAGTAAGAAGGTGAGTGAGAAACTGCGGCTGCCGCTCGAGCCGGGCCGGGGCGCGGCGGAGCCCTCACACCCGGTCGCCGGCGGCTGGGCCGGGCGGGCTCTGTAACACCCGGGCTCCCTCCTTGCGCCAGCGGCCGCGCCCGGAGGCTCCTCCGCAGCCCCCTCCGCCCGTGCCACACGTGGAGCGCGGTGTTCCCGGCAGCGCCGGGCTCTGCCCCCGACCGAGCACGGGCGGCTCGGCCGCGACTCCTGCGGCCCATTTTCCGTAAGTAAATTCTCTCCTGTGGGGGATGTTGCCAGAGCGCACCAGTTCGAGAGACGACGCGAAACGTCACGATTCCGCTTTAGGTTTCTTGTTGCTTTGTGTTCAGTTATTCTTCTCGTTTCTGGATTTGCTATCATGTTATGAGGGTGCTGTATAAGCTTGGTAACAACCACAGAACAGTAGCCATGAGGGGCAGATGTGTTTTTTAACAAGTATGTGCTGGTGAGCTGTCTATTTCATGTACAAACATGTATTTTACAAATAACGTAATACCAATTTAGGCCTAAACCTGGTGCTTTTTATTATTTCACTGAACTTTTCGAAATTACTTGTGTTTAGCTGGTAAGGGGTTATGACTTTGGAAGAATAAAATAATTTTGATAGAGCTTTTCAGGTACCAAAGCATTGTTTCAGGTTTGTCTCTGTCGTCACTCACAGACTGGAGGCAGCAAGGGCTACGCATTTATAGAGTTTGAGTGTGATGACGTGGCCAAGATTGTTGCAGACACAATGAACAACTACCTGTTTTCTGAAAGACTGCTCAAGTGTAAGTATAAGCTGAAGTGTAAGTCCTCTAATCTGGAAAGGAAATTCAGAGGTATTTCCCTTATTTTTTTTCAGACTGTTCATAGAACCTTAGGGGTTTTTTGTGAAGTTTTTTCCCAGAAGTATTTTCTGTGGGACTAAGCCTGCCTTCCTTCCTTTCTTTTCGTCATGCATAAAGAAGATTCTCTGCAGTCCTTTGGTCACCATTGCTGTTTTTTCCTCTGGGCTGATAATGCTCACAGTGTGATTCTGTAACCTGAAATCTCAGGGAATGGTGGGGTTTGCTGTGGAGGCATCAAATGTGGAAATTCCTTGTTGTTTGTAACTGTTGCAGCTGTTGTCTGTAAGGTCAGACATAAGGGGCTTTTTTGATTACAAGATTAATGAAATCAGTGAGTTTCTCAGACATGGTGACAGTAACACTTGCTTTGTAAAGGATTATGAGCTGTGTGTTGTTGTAAAACAATTATCTGTGATTTCTCTGGGTGAAACCGAAGTGTTCTTTCCATCCATCCTTCATCAGTTCTCCCAGTGACTGAGTGCTCAGTTACATGTTCTGTGTTGATAAGATGCTGCACCACTGACAGTGTTGTCACAAGGAGTGAGCGGCGTTGTGTGGGTGTGTCTGGGGAGAAGGGGAGCTCTGCCGTGACCTCCTGTCCCGTGTTTGTGGTGCAGGTCAGTTCTTACCTCCTGAAAGGGTCCATGAGGACCTCTTCAAAGGCTGTGACAAAATATTCCGGAAGCCTTCCCAGCCGGCGGTCCGGCGGTACAACAGAATCCGCTCCCTGGTGGAGAAGGCCAGGATGACACAGCGCCTGCTGCGGAAGGAGAGGCTCTTACGGAAGAGGCTGGCTGAAAAGGGGCTCGATTATGACTTCCCAGGATTTGTAAGTTTGGCACCATTTCCATGAGTGTTTTGTGCAAAATGCGTTTCTAGGGCTGTGCTAAGTACAAGAAGATCACCTGTCTTGTGTGGAACTGGCAAAAGTCCTGGAGCCTCGGGGAGGTACAACCATTTAGACATTCTGTGGCTTAATACTGGAGTGCAGTTCACTGGAGAGCAGCAGGGGCTTTGCCTGAGCCCTGTGGGAGGCTTTGGCAGGGTGGAGTTTGAAGGCAGGTCCCAAGCCCAGAGCTTCCATCCATAGATGGATCCCATAACCGGGATGTCACTCCTCTGCAGAGGGCTTGGGTCAAGTGCTTGAGTTGTAAGCAATGCTGTATAACATGGTGTGTTTTTAAAATGCTCAGGAGCGGCTTTTCTTGTGTTGCTTTGGGTGTTTTTGTTCAAACCAGATCACCTCTGTGTCAGTCAATCTATTTACTGTAACAAAGAAACCTGTGGACTGTTAAGTAACTGTTTGCAACTTCACACAAGGAAGTCTGTAGTGATCCACCTGATCTGTCTTACTTCCTAGGCTACGCAGGCCCTTTGCAAAGAGAGGAAAAAAGTTAAAACATCCAAGAAATCAAAACTGAACATTTCTTTGACCAGCCAGGTAAGACGGACTGACTAGTCCTGGTGGTGTCCAGTACCACACTCCACCATTCACACCAGGGCAGATGTTTCAAGTCTGCAACTGGCATCTCCATCTTGAAATCAAAAACCTTGACATTGTTTGCTTGAGAGATTTTTGTGCCAGTAGCTCCTTCGAGATATATTAACACTCTTGAACAAGGGAGGGCGGTTGAATCATCTCGGTTCTTTCTCCCGTGGGAGTGTTCAGCAGCAAGGGCTTCTGCTCAGCATCTTGTAACCAGCAATGCCCATCCCATGGTGCCCCCAGGTAGTGGTGGGTCTGCTGTCAAACTTGGCTGTTCAGCACTCACTCTGCTGGGGACAGGCACCTGTACACCACCTACACCTGTGCTTTAACCTGTATGAAATGATCTTGCTGGTATCCTGCTGTTGGTCTGCCCTATGTTACAGTGCCAGCCTGTTTTGGTGAAAAGGAAGTTGAATTGTTAACACAGTCTAGTGCAGTGTGTCCCCATTTACATACTGTGCTGTCCCTTCTACCCCGTGCTATTCAGACATGGTATTTGATGTTTTGGAAACAAATGCCAGCTAAGAGCAGCATTAGGATGAAAGGGAAATTCAGGTCATCAGGACTGAGATTTGGGATACTGACAGTCTAAAAAGGTCTGTAAGATTTTGTTTCATCACTGTTGTGAGTTGGTTTTGGTTTTTGGTTTTGTTTTTTTTTTATTTTGAATGTTGCTGGATTTACTTGTAATAATTGGGACATGGCTGATTGTGAGGAATAACTTGTACATTCTGTCAGCTGAGTTCTGAGGTCTTACTGAGATAACGAAGCTGGGATGTTTCAGCTCTGCTGGGGGCTTGATTGTGGAATTTCGGTATGCCAGTCTCAGATATACTTCCCCCCATCACCCTGATTCTTTTCCTCTTGGCTTTCATGGTGCTTTGAGTCAGGAGATACAAAGCTTAGAAAGCAAATGTGCATAATGACTTGTTAGAAAATGTAAATTAATTTACATTTGCCTTGTACATACACTTTTTTGAAGGTGACACTTTTGTCTGAAGAAATAATATCTAAAAAAATAGCTGGTTATTTAAAAAACCCCACAATTTTCCTTAACATGTGGAAATTCTGAAGGAAAGGTGGACTGAGATGCCTTGTGGTACCACAGGAGCAGTGACAACTTTCTCTGGAAGGTGGCTTTGCAGTGAATCATGTTTTTCTGATCTCTTCAGGATCCTACTCCAGTCTGTACTCCTGCAGTGCTCGAGCGCCGGAAAGCTGCTCAGGTGGATGATGATGCAGAGGATGATGAAGTAACTCTCCGACTGCCCCCTGCCAGTGTTAAGAACGCTGTGCAGAAGCCAAAGAAGCAGCCAAGGAAAAGACCGAACCTGAATATACAGAAATAGACTTAAAATTTTAGGGGCTATAGCCATGTTTTCCCTCAACTTCAAAACTGTTGAGGTGGACCTTCTAGTGGTTCTGCTGCCCTGGCTCTGTTCATCCTGACTAGACTGTTTTAGTCTTTCCTAGGCAAGGACTGTTCACAAGTCCTCCCCCTCTGCTGTAGCCATCAGAAGACCTATGGCCTTCTCTGCCTTTGAAGATTTTCTTGACTTTGTGCTCACAAGTGCCCGTGCTGTGACATGGCTACAGTCGTGCCGGAACCTTCAGTTAATTTTGTAACTTGACTCTAGCGCTCACTGTTTGGAAAGAAAATGTGAGGCTGTCCATTCAGAGTTTGCTGAGGAAAGCAAATGTATCTTAGATTTATAATTAATGACAGGTTATTAAAAAAAAACCCATTTTTCAACTTTGTTGGCTCTGGTAGTGGTTCTTCTGTTTAACCCACTGTCTGTGTTTCATGTTAGTTCTCACATTTTGGACAAATACAGGGCAAGAGATTTTTTTTTTTTCCCCCAGGAGGAAGACATTCTATGAATTTCATCTCCTGTTTGTGATTAGTCAAGATCTGCCTGTACTGTCCAGGGCAGAAGTAGAATACCACACTGCCTGAGCAAGCAGTGCCTTTCAGCCCTACTTTCAGCAATGCCTGGGAAACTGCCTTTGCCAGAATATGGAGTGGTTGCAGAGAGCTTGGAAAGGCCTTGGATTAGGAAGATGGGGAGAAGAGACAGAGTCGGATGGCTCAAGTCACTCACACTCAAGATTCCCATTCCTTTCACTGTGCAGGCCAAAGATCAGTGTTTGAGCGTTCCCTGCTGCGGAGGACACAGGGTGACAGAGCTGGTGGCTGGTGGCTCAGCCAGAGTCACGTTCATTCCTCACCCACTTCTGTGAAAGACATTTCACTCTGCAGAGGTCCCAGGTGGCACCTGCTGACGTACTGCTTTACCTCGGGGCTGGCCATGCAAAGGTAGCTCCGGGGTTTTGTGTGCCACAGATGTGCTGTTGCCTGGTTCAGAAAATATTCAAGGACCTGTGAAGTGTGGCTGCTTTTAGGAGGACTTCTTGCTGCGCTGTAGAGAGGAGCAAACAGTGACAACTAGCTTAGATAAAGCTGTTCTTAGAGTGAGCCAGGCTCTGAGAAGATGCATCAGTAATCAGAGCAGTCTGGGTTCTATTGGCAGTTCTGTTGTCCCTGCAGCACCTTGTCCCTGCATTTTAGTTTCACTGCCTGCATGAAACAAGGGTATCTTCTGCTTCAGGGGGCAATAAGCACATTGCAATATTGCAATAAACATCTGGGTGGGTGAACCAGGAGTGGGAAGGCAGGTTTACACTCAGAGAACTGAGTGTAGCTTTTTGTTCTGCATTAAGATTTATTTTTGTTCCAGCTAGCTTGTCACAGAGCTGATGGCAGATATCCAGTCCTGTTTGAAAAGGCAGTTTGACTGTGAACTTAGAATTTGGATTTTATTGCAAATCTGAGACCTGTAGAAATTCCAGTTTGGGTTCTCTGGCACCTACTTAGCCATGATCTTTTGTTGTCTGAGATTAAACACTCTCTGCTGCTGTTGGCTGCAGGTCAGGTTTGGCAGAAGGTTTCAGAGGAAAGCCCAGGTGATAATAACTGGCTGCTCAGGTAGGTGGCTGGCACTAATTCCCTGGCTATTTTAAGACTGGAGTCCTGGCAGAGGAGGACAAATCTAAACCATTGGCCTGGCTAATCCTGACCTATCCAGCCTGATCACTTGAATAATTGTGAGGTTATAACCTTCTCTTGGTGACTTGAATTAGACCATTCTCCGTTGTCACCCTAAACTGTCGAGGAAGCCACTTGGGTGAGTGTGCCTTTATATCAAACACTTGTCACATTGGGCATGCCAGAGAAATCAGTTCACCAGCCCACTGGTTGTGGACACTCCTTACCTTTTAATAGAGTGTTGCTGTGTACATCTGCAGGCTTTCTTCCCTCTGCATTGTTTGATGTGAAACAGGCAGTGCTTGCACCTCAAATCTGTGGAAAATACATCCTCAGCTAAGATGTGAGATACACGGGATCAGAATAATTGGCAGAAATTGCTTATCTGTTCGTAACAGATGTGCAGCTCTGCAAGAACTTCTAGCTTGACATCATACAGCTGAGAGCAGCAGAAAAAAAAGCAATTTCTTTTAAAATCCATGTTCCTAACTTTGTGTTGGGCAAATAAAGATGGCTGTTGGGTCAGGAAGAACTAGAAATATGGCTGGACTTTCTCCTGCCGGGAGCTGAATCTCTCGGGCACAGCCTGACACCGGGGGGCAGCATGCCTCAGCTGTGAACTTATGCTGCAGGACAAGGTTTCCTGGGAAATGACGTCTGGCTGTATGAAGAAACCCATCTTGTCCAGGCAGTTTGGAGTGACTGGCTGCGTTGGTGTGACTCATGTGTCTCTAACAAGGTTTAAGAACATATGAGAAACCTGGTATGGATCTTAATCAAATATGTCCATTTCTGTGGTGCTACTCCTTCCTAGGCTGTTGAGTTAAAGCTGCTCTTAAGAGAACTTAAGTTTATCTAGAGTAACTTCTCCAGTGCAGTTCCATGTTCACCAAAGCCTGAGCATCCCCCTTCCTATGCTTCCCAATCCAACCCTTTGGCCTGCATTTTGAACCCAGAGTTGCATTGTTCCTACTTTGCTTTTGTTGCTGTGCTCCTCTCTGTGCCCACTGTTCTGCCCCTGCTGTGTCCACTTGTGGCTCTCTTCTGTGTTTGACTCAGTGGATTCTTTTCATGCCACTTGCAGTGCCAGGGCTATCCTGTCTGGCTGCATGAGCTTCCAGGGGCTTTGGCTTCTGCAGGTCTCTTGGACAGGTTTGTTCCTTTAAGCCAATACCCTGGCTGCTGCTGACTCTCCATGTTCACATAGCAGTGTGAGCCTTGCTGGGAAGACGTTCAAGAAAGCTGTGCTTACAATAAGGTTGCTTCCTGCTGTAATTTTCCTTTCCCTTCCTTTTGTTTGTTCATCTTCCTTCAATTGAGATCAGCTTAGATGGCAGTTCTGAAAAGCAAGGAAACAAAATTCTGTTTTGTTTGAGTAAAGCACAACAATATCCAGGCTACAGCAAGGAACTCTGGGCAGAAGGGCAGCTTTTCTTGGTGATAGGTTCTGTTTTTAGGCTGCCTGTGTTATTAATATACTGCTGTCCAGGGAGATGTACGTAAGCAGAAATTCAGACACCTGATACTTGCCAAACATAGTTTCCATAGCAAGTGGACAGACATGCTGTGTCATGAGTTATGCCTCAATGCCTGCACTGATTTTATTTTCTCATCTCTGCAGTCGTTTGATCATTCATCTTGGACAAACACAAACCTCCCGGCCACTGATTTTAGGGCAGGCTCTGAGTTGTTTTTACTGGGATGCTAGGAGTGTTGGGGCTGTGGGTTCAAGGCATGACTTGCAAGTTCTCTGCCTCTCAGTAATGAATGAGCTGTTTTGCTGAACGCTTACGTATGTATTACTGTTTTCAAGCTTCAAAAACACGTGCTAGCCAAGTCTGCTAATTTGCACTCATTTATTACAATTTCTCTGTTTTGCAGGAGGGGGAGCTGGTTTTAAGAGTGCTTAGTATTTCCCAGCACATGAAGTACTGGAAGTATAAGAAATATGGGGGTTGGGGAGGGTGGGGGAGAAAAGCAGAATTGGCTGCGAGATAGAGGGGAGAAAGGAATGATGAAGCCAATGTTCACCTCTCAAGAAAAAGGCACTGGTGCATTAGCAATGTTAGACTGCTCAAAATTAAAGATGCAGTTTTATATTTCCTTATTTGTTTTGCCTGTCAGATGTGCTGTGGGATGCCCAGGCTGCACAGAGCATAAGGAGTGTGCTGCAACCACGGCCCAAGTGCTGGTGCTTGCTCATGATCAGAGTGGAGGAGCAGAGCAGGCTGGGCAAGTGACACTTGCTCTTGCCAGTATCAAGCCTGTTTGCTTGCATACCTGGCTTTTCAAAAGGCTGCAGCCCTGAGGAACAAGGCTAAAACCTGCCTGCAAATAGCTCATGGTGCAAGGGAGGACTTGGGCATGGCTCTGAGGGGTGACACACTCTCAAGTAACGCACCAGCGAGGCAGAGGGTAGCTCTAGCAAATTCCCCCTCTCCCAGCTTTCCCTTTGGAGTGTTGGGATGTTTGGTTCTCACTTTGCTGTGGGATGCAGCTGCCTGGGGTAGGGCTGTGCTGTGTGAGGTGCTGTGCACATCCCTGCCCTGGGCAGGGTGTTGCAGGTGAAAGCCGGACATGCAAGTAACAGGAGTAGAGTGAATGTGATGTCCATTATGTGTTTTCCAGGAATACCCATGAGTCCTCTTGGACCAGGCTCCTTCATTGTCCAAGACACTGTTCAAATACATCCTGTTTTCCTGAGTTTACGATCTAACCCCCAAATTCTTGAAATGTTCAACTCTAGGCAGCAATAATCTGCACCTTCTTAGCCAGAGATATGTTGGGGACCACCCCAGGGTGCTGCTGGAACAGTGGGGAGGCCATTCTGAGCTGCTGCCTGGCATGGCTAATGCAGGCACATCCCTCCCTGCCAAAGGCCAGCAGCTGTCAGAGCAAGCTGAAGAAATGGCTAACTGTGTGAATGAGAATTCTTAAAGTGAAACACTTTCTCCCATGCAGGGTGCAGCAAGGCCTCTCATCACTTCTCCCACCCAGCATTAATTAAGCATATGGCAGGGGCAGAGATCTTGACTGTCCTGGGAGCCTTGGACTAGTTGTGGCCAGTAATCATGTGGCTCTTCTGTGCTGGCAAAGGATAAACTACACAGAAGCTCCTACATAAATCTTGGCTCTGAATGAGGAAGAAAATGCTGGTTTATAATTATCTTCAAATTTGTTGCTGAAGAGAGCAGGCAGGGTTGGGAGGATGAACACTGCAGGACTATGAGACAGTAAGGCACTGGGGTCACTTCCTTTCCCTGGTTGTACATTTGACCCTGCACTTGACCCATTACATAGAGCCTAGGGCCTGGCCTGGATTTGAAACTTGTTGTTTTAAAGAACAGGAAGGAGAAAAAAAATCTGGTTTTTATCGTCGTGGTTTTGGAAAGCCCTGTTTTTTTCTGTGCATTTTTCCAGTGCTGACTGAGAGGAGGCTTGGTGAGCAGGTACAGACCTGGAAATCAGGCTGCTTGCTCTGCAGTGTGGCGTTGCTGCCAGTTTCCCACAAGGGCTTGCACAAACCCAGCAAGTTTGCATGTGTGTTGTTTTTTTAAAAAAAAGCAGAGAAGTAAGTTGCTTCTGTCAGGGTGGCTTCGCAAGGCTGAAAGCATTGCACCATTTTGAGAGTGAAGGCAGTACTTTGCCTCTCGCTCCTGTACTCAGTTACTGTTTCTCACAGAAGGCAACCTGCAGTGGGGGTGAGCAGAGTATGTGCCAGCTGTGCAGCAGCAGCACAGCTACTTTGTTGCCTGTAGCATTTTTATTTCTGTTGATGTGAGAGCTGGAAGGGATCGGGTGTGATTTTCAGGTGCTGGGCTATGTTTGCAGGTCTGCCTGTTACAAGGGCTGCGTTCATCTGCCCAGACACAATGGGCAGAGGAAATGTAAGACAAATCTATAAGGCTTTTCCCTCAGCTATCCCACACAAAGATGTGGTGGTTGCAATTTATTAACTGGACATTGCTTAAAGTGCATTCTATTGAATTGTATCCTGAAAAACAAATTCCAGGTTTGGAGCTGCTGGAGCTTTGTGACTGGTCTGGCCAGAGCTATGCAAGTGCAAGGGACTAGTTTGAGAGTCATCACGGATTCTCCTAAGGCAAACCTGTCTGTTGGTGTAATGTCAGTGCAACCAGATGAATCACAGCCCAAGTTTTTATGCTGAGAACTACTAGCTCAGCTTTTTTTCCCCATCAGCTCATAATTTTACAAGATGAAATCCCACCGTGTTAATATATAGTATAGAATCAATCAGTTGGTTGTTAAGACTCATTTGGAGTTGGTGATTTGGACAATTGGTTTTGGGTGAGCTGCCAGTGTATGTTTGCTGTGTTGCCATTCAATGTCAACCCTCCCATTGCATTCTGTAAGAGCTTCCATTAATTTCAGTAGAAATCTGCATTTGGGGTGAAGGGTGACCTAATCTTTAGAATGGATCTTAATCCACTTAGCCTTTCTTGCAAAGCTCAGCGTTTTTTCCTTGTCAGGAGCAGACTGCATTCCTAACCTTGATGTGTCACTTTCCAGTTGGCTTAATATTTGGGTGAGGATAAAAAGGAAATGTTGTTCAAAGATTAAAAGAACCCATGCTGCTAAGGTATGTGCACGTGTGATATGCAAGTATAAAAAAAAAGAAGATATGAGCATAATTGTGTTTGGGTGGTGGAAACAAGGTATAATAACATCAGCAGATGACTATGGAAAACAAGTACAGGAAGAGGTAAATCCATTTGAAACAGTGTAAATGGGAAATTATGAGGGAAGAGGAAATGGGGCTGAAATGTTGTTTAATGTAAATTTAAGTGCAAGACAAAAATAGGACTCTTGTAAGTTTGACCTGTAAACGTCTCTTCCCAGGGGCCTGAGGGCAGCCAGGAAAAATACAGTCTCTGATACAAATACAAGACCTAGTGCCCATGCCTTGGTAAGACCAGAGATCATCTTCTAGGCTACTGCATTAATTCTAATGCAGCTCAGAAATGGTGGAAAATTGTTGCCAGTAGCCTGTGTTCAGTTTTGGGGGGTTTAAGCTCAGGCTCTGGTCACAAAACAAAGAATTCCACAATTAACACTAATTGGTACCTTCCTTGATGTTTTGGTCAGGGAGAATGAACTGTTCCCTGCCTCCCTGGAGGCAGTCACTCCAGGTCAGGGGAAGAGGCCCATGGGGATGTTGCCTGGCTCACAGGACCTTCATGCCAATGGGAAATCTCTAATCAAACCCAAATCACACTTCATGAAGACGACCTGCTTTGTACGTGATGTTTCTCCTTGGGTGGCCAAATGTCTGCAAGAAGTGAACACACGCAGACGTGCCCATGTGCACACGATGAGCCTTGAAGCCATTTGCTCACGTCCCTTTAATCAAAACCTCCTGCTTTTGCATTTTCTTTTCTGTTTGGTGACTGAAGCGCAGCTTCATGTGCCTTCACGTGGGAGTTAAGTGGGTCAGTGGGATGCTTTGTTCGTGGCAGCTCTCACGTGGAAAAAGTCCGATGCAAAACGCTGAGGCTTGGCAGGAAAGTGCCAATTAAAGATAGCGGTGGAGGAGCACATTGTGTGAGCTGAAAGTGCTCAAATCTGGGGCTGTGACAATTGTCATATGCAAAGGAAAGAATGAAGAATTACTAAATTTGATGTTGATCTGAAGTACTGTTTCCCTGTTTCCAGTGTTTGTTCTCACACAGTATGGATGAGGAGTTCGTTCCCTGTTTCACAGGTGAGTGGTAGAAGAGATGAGTCACACAAGGAGCCTGTGCCAGAGTGGGTGGGATCAACAGCACTCAGAAGCTGGGTACCTGGGCTTCTCCTTGTGTTGGCCCGTGGTATTTATCTGCCAGCAGCAGTCCAGCCTTCTCCTTAGCACTGCACAAGTCTGTTCAGATGATGTGTTCAGGGGATTTAAGTGCCAGGAGATGGCAAAGGGAGAGATGCAATGCTACATCAAGTCAAGTGAAGCTGTTCTCCCCCTCAGCCATGCAAGTAGTCAAGTTGGGACAGCACATAAAGGAAATGTGGCTTTCTAAGTCTGCGTGGTGGTGTGCTAAACTCTAGAGAAGCAACTCAGGGACAGCCAGGTTTTGATGCTGCTGTCCTCTGCTGACATGGGCAGCTACATCATCATACTGTCATTCTTAAATAAACACATTTCTCCTTGGAGCACTTGGCCCTCAGATTCCTGAGAAGATTTTGTGCAAAAGGGCCCTGAAGAAAGGGGGAAGACAGATCACTCAGCCATAGTCTGTGTTTCTGCTGAAATAGAGCCAGTCCATCCCTCTACTTCCCACTAGTTCTGTTTTATTGATGGGTTTTTGTTTGAAAGAGCAATGTGGGTAATTGAAAGCTAGTCTTACATTTCTTTATTTTAAAAAGCTTTCTGACTTTGATTTGCCCTTACTTAAAAGCTTTCTGTGCCCTTGCTGCAGATGTCCCTAAGTTCATCTCGTGTTTCACCCCGCAGGTGGACTTGTTTAGCACGTGTATAGGCATACACCTGCTCAACAAGCAGGGAACAAAGTACTTTGCAGGTGGACTGATTAGAGAGATACATGCTGCCTCACTGGGAATAGTACCCTCTCAGGAGACAGATGTTCCTACCTTTCTGTTGCACTAGTCTGATTTGGAGATCTGTGTATGAGACAGGTAAGTAAACGGATATCTTTCAGAAATGAGAGTATAGTAAAAAGTATCCTTTTTTAGAGATGCTATGTATAAGGGTATTGCCAAATGCCTGCTGTTGAGCCACTGGTACTGAAGGCCTTGTCAAGAAGTCACATGTGATGGTAGCAGTTCCTCCAGTGGTTACTGCTGTTTCCTTCATTTAGAGAGTCCTTTCTGCACCCCAGGATAAATCCCCAAGGACTGGTTAGCAATAGCATAGTTGTTACCTAACAATAACTTTGGGGAATCTGAATTATCCCTGCAGATTGGATTCCATCCAGAAGCTTAGATCTGGTTGCCCTTGGGGTATCCTGATGTGCCTTCATGGTGGGTTTCCACTGAGAGCCATCACAGGCAATGGATGTGCAGATCTATCATAGGTGTGCTGGAACTAAAGCAGATGGATATCCCTGGGAAAGTCAATGGACTGTGCAGGGTAATCAAGAACCTCATCTGAGCAGAACTGAAGAATACTGAGATTAATGTTAAGAAACCTGAAGGGCAAGAATCAGAACAACGCCTTCACCTCCTTTTTAAAAAATTTGAAGAAAGCTTTCAAGCTACAATGTATTTTGGACTTCTTTTTCCAATGAAAATGAGGCTTATGTGATCAGTCTGTCTGTCTGCTCCTATTCAGCTGTCAGGCTAGCCCCCTCCTTTTTCCTTCTCAACATTTAGGGGGGAGGAAAGAATCTCAAGTTTCATGAGAACTGGAAGAGAGAAATAATCATTGCCAGCCTCAGGGGAAGGCAGGAGGGGAGCTCAGGCATGGTATGATCCCTTTGGCAGAAGGCTGCCCTTCGACGTGCATGTGTACACAGCCGTGGATAACCACACACTGTGCTGCCTGTGTCCCCTTGGAGGGGACTGTCACAGGAAGGTAGGGCTGCTGAGAGAACAGGGCAGATTAGAGGGACAAAACCCACAGATCTGTGGGAAACTAAGCATCATTGGTGCTACTGCTCATGGAACAATTTGGTTATCTTAAATATAGGCAGAAACTGTTCTAAAAGTCTTTGCAGGGAGCCAAGGAAACAGTCACATAATAACAGGAAAAAAAATCAAAACATTAGAGCTATTAGGTGACAAATTTATTTCTGTGCACAGACTTTACCTGTTTTATAATAAAAATGTGAAGAAAACACATAGAAAAGGATTGTGTCCACAATCTTTTTGTTAATTGCACAGTGAGGAAGCTTTTAAGTTTTGTGCAGTTGTCCCCTAAGTCTTGCAACAAAAAAGAAAATAAAAAAACATATTTTCTATGCAAGTGTTATCTAGGAGGGGAGGAAAAAATACTTAAAAACTACACCAGATGTATTTCTCAGCATTTCTTTATGAAGGTTTAGGCTGTTGGTCACTGCCAAACAGTGACCGTAAAATCACCAAAAGTAAGAATCTGTGAAGAAAAGGCAAACATACAATTATATCAGAAGGAATATTAGGAAATTTCCAAAGTAAATGCCTCTGTATTGCAATACTGAAGAGAAAGAATTCACAGCAAATGTGATACACAATTATTGACTTCTTCCTAAAATGAAATTAAATATTGCTTATCGTAATTCAGCTAACTTAGAACTATTCAGTCTTTATCTAATTTTCTTGCTCAAAATGGATTGTGATGGTATTTTGGGAACAGAGGGAACTATCTAGTGTCTGAGAGAACTTTGCCTGTAGTTGTAGCAGATCCAGCTGAAGTGGAAGGATTATTGGTCCTTTATTAATGTACCTGTGACCTCTGTCATCAGCTGCAGTTGGGAGACTGCACAGAATCACAGAATCATAGAATCAGCCGGGTTGGAAGAGACCTCTGAGATCATCAAGTCTGACCCTTGATCCAGTACCGCTGCAGTAGTGCAAAATGAGAGCAGGGAAAACAACTGGAGTCCTGGTTGCAGAACTGCCAAATGAGGGAGGGAAAGCACTCGGCACAGGGACTGTGCCTCCTCTGGGTGCAGAGCGATGGTAACGTGGGGACTGGGAAACCACAATAGGTGAAGCAGAGCTGTTGCATCTCTACTGTGGGTAGTGCTTAGCCAGTTAGGGCTCTCAGGAGATTAGCTACTGCCTGGGGGTGAGAACCATGGTAATTTCTAAAGCTGGTTTGTAATCACCTGCTTTCAGTTTACCCAGAGCTGGCATCCTTTTAAGCACTAATATCCCCAGCTTTCTCTTGACATCTGTGCAGCCTTTTCCAGAACTGACATGCAGCCTTGCCGATGGCTTCGCTCAAAGCAGCAGTTTATGTATTGCTCTCGAACCTGAGGGAGGAAAGGAACAAATTACAAAATCTAGGATTATTTGGAGAGGGCTTGCCAAAAACAATTTCTGTGCCAAAATTGTGAGCCAAGGAGAAGGGCATTATTATTTCAAGAAGTTGTGAATGAAAATGAACCATTTGTTCCACATACAGCTCTCCCCTATGAACTGTTTTAATGGCTCAGACTACAGGCTTGTTAGGAACCACAATGTCACCTGGGGAGGTCAGCTGCAGAGGACGAGCACAGTGGTGGTTCAAGGGAAGATGGAGGTTCATTCCCTACAACACCACGAAAGCAGCAGTCATGAGCCCAGGCAGGAAGATCGTCAAACGTGTCTTGGCATAGAACCTCTGCACAGGGCATTTGTTTCCCATTCTCACCTCAGTTACATAGTGGTGGCACTGCAACTCATTCCATGTAGGAGAAAGATTTAGTTGTTTTTGAATACAGGTTTTTAACTAAGGCTGGGCAAAGCAGAGACATGTGGAGCTCCTGGAGCATCCAGAGGGTCCAGTGGAGAGCAACAAATGTGATTAAGGGACTAGAGCATCTCTCTTATGAGGAAAGGCTGAGAGTTGGGCCTCTTCAGCCTTGAGAAGACTGAGAGGGGACCTCATCAATGTGTATCTAAAGTGGGAGGCAGTTTCAAGAGGATGGATCAGGTTCTACTCGGGGGTGCCAAGGAATAGGACAAGAGGCAACAGGGAGAAACTGATGCACAGCGAATTCCACCTGAATATGAGGAAGAACTTCTCTATCGTGTGAGTGACTGTGCACTGGTACAGATTGCCCAGAGAGGCTCTGGAGTCTCTCTCACTGGAGACATTCCAGAACCGTCTGGATGCAATCCTGGATGCCATGTGCTCTGGGATCACCCTGCTCGAGCAGGAAGGTTGGGCCAGATGACCCCCTGTGGTCCCTTCCAACCTGCCGCATTCGATGATTCTGTGGAACAGTTTCCCTCACCGGGGATCACTAGAGGATGGCAGTGCCCTGGTACGCAGCCGCGCGGCAGCGCCGAGCCCTCACGCTATCGCCAATTCTTTGCAAAGCATTTGAGCTTCTCGGCGGTCGGACCCAGGAGCCAGGGGCACGGCACTGCCTGGAGCCGCCCTCGGGGGCCGATCAGGCGGGACGGAGCTCTGGCACTCCCGGGAACACACGTCCCCGCGCCCCCCGGTCCCGGCGCTGCCGCCGGGCGGTATCTCCATGGCGACCGGGCGCGCGCGGTAACGGCCCACCCCCGCGCATGCGCAGGGCGCGCGCTGACCTCACCGCGGCACCGGGGCCCGCAGGGCGGCGCCGCGCCGGCGCGCGGGGCGGGGCGGGGCGGGCGCGGGCGGCGCGTGCGCGGTGGGCCCCCTATTCTTCCCGTGGCGAACGGGGCGCGCGCGCGGCCATGGAGCGGAGCGGGCGCCGCCGCCGCCGGCTCTGAGCGGAGGGAGCGACAGCGGGAGCGACGGACGGCGACAGCGGGACAGCGGGACAGCCTCCGCCCGGCCCGCGCCCCGCAGGTACCGCCCGCGCCCGCGTCGCGGCGGCCCGCGGGGAGAAGCGCGGCCGCGGGCGCTTTGTGTGCGGTGCCGCCGCCGGGTGACCGCGGGATGCGCGGGGCGGGGCCGGCCCGCCCGCGGCACCGTGCGGGAGCAGCGCGGGGCCGGCTCTCCCGGCGAGAGCAGGGCAGGGCAGGGCGGTTCGGCGGGACCGGCGGTGCGGGGGCTGCCGGGCCCTGCGCGGGGCCGCCCAGCACCGGCAGGGCCGGGGGTCTCCGGGGAGGGTCCCTCGGGAACAGACAGCTGGGCGAGGGGAGGGAGGCGCGGCCGTGCTGATCTCGCCGAGCGGCACCGGGCTCTGCCGACGCTTGGGGCTGCTGTGCCTCCAGCAGCATCCTGTGGGTTGGGTGGGCTCGGCCCTGGAGCTTGGCCCCTTTGTGCACGTGCCGTGCTCTCCTTTCATTTCTGGGAGCGTTTTTAATGGGAATTGGGCGAGGACTGTGAGTTTGTGCGTGTGCGAAGAGGTGGCTTCATCGTTAGGCAGATCCTGCAGAAACGCTTCAGAGAGCTACTCGGTCTGAGTAAATACAATGTTATGCATGTTGCAGGCCTGTGTGGGCTCTGATTAAGGTATTTTTAATGTTATATGTCTAAAGATATCTGTGAGGAAGGGGAAGGCTGGTCCCTTCCCCAGCCCCTTGCACAGCCACTTGAGAAGGGTGTGGGAAACTGAGGTAGGATGACAAGCTCGGGGTTGTATGGGAAGCCTGTGCTGGAGTAGCGCAGAGGCTTCCCAGATGTGAGGGTTGTTCTGAGCACTGGATTCTCTGTCCCTTGTGGACTTATTTCATAAGTCAGTGTTTAGTAGAGGAGACAAGGGTTAAGTAAAGAAGTATGTGCCAAGCCAGTGTTGATAAAGCAGGGATGTGGTCTCCAGCCCAGTACTTGTGCCAGCATCAGAGGCAAATTTGTCATAGCCCAATTTGCTGCTGAACACTGCAGCTCGTTTCTCTGCATCTTTTGAGCAGTTGTATCTCTGTCGCACGCTCCTCTTGGTGCCACCTGGGTGCTGTTGAAGACAAACCAAACTATTTTCGCTTGATACCTGGAGACACAGATCCACCATTTAGCTCAGCAGAGCTCAGATTAGTTCTTGGGAAGGTGTTGGAAGTGCAGGTGTTTGCTTCTGTCTGGGATTCTGAATCGGATTTAAGAGGTTTGCAGCTGTAGAGGGGATATGTTTGAGAACTCACAATAGAGGTGAGCTTTCTCTAGAGCAAAGGACTCCACTCAAGTGCAGGATAGAACTGCAGTACTGTCATATTCAGGGTCTCCCTTATCATGGCAACATTGCTCAGTGTGTGGAACAAGCCTTTGTTCTGCGGTCCTGGGCTTGGCAAAGTCCAGCCTTTGCTGGTTTTCTCTATTGAACCCTGTCAGTGGGACTGAAACCTGAAAGTTACAAGAGGGACAGAGGAATGACATGTCACCATGGGTGATCCTCTCTGTGTTTCTTAATTTTTAATTATTGCTTAATTTTTTTTTTAAATTGCTGCCAACATAGGTTTGTTGTTTTTTCTTGCACTGATGCCTGCAACATTCCTGTGAAGTCCTTAGAATTGATCAAACAGCTTCAAAAGTTTCTGTTTCAAGAAGAAAAATGCCATGAAGTTATATGCTTTGGCCTTGCTTCACTTGGCTGATAACATGAAGTGTTAAAAGTGAGAGAGCAGCATGCTTGGGAGATGGACATGTTTCTCTAGTTCACGTGACATTCCCTAGAAGGACAATTGCAGAGAATGCCTACGAGAGAATGAGCTGGTCCTCCAGTCATCTTTGAAGTTCTTTAGGAATGTTAAATTTATGATACAACTAAAGTGTTAAGAAAATTGTATATTTAAACAGCAAAACTGAAACGATTTATCTGTTTCTCCTATGTGTTAGTCAGTCTTTCTCTGTCCATTGGGCAGTTTGTTCAGGGCTGTTGGTTATTAAAAGATGAGAGCTGACAGCAAGTCTGGACACTTGTGTAATGATTTACAACATTACAGTGGAGGACGAGGACAAGATCTCCTCAACAACCTTTGTGTCTAGGCAGGTCAGAATAAGTTTCAAGAGGCTGGACGTGAAATGTTCAGATGGATAAAGTAGTGACTTTCCCCGCATGTACCTTTCCACTTCAGTGTTCCTGCAGGTTTTTGTGAGAGGTGTCTTTGAAGTGTGTGGACTGCCATTACAGGTCCCTTCTGGCCTCAGATGACTTTGGATCAGGCTCATGTGTCACCCTGAGCCTCTCATTATCTCAGGCCTTGCCTAGACTAGGGATGGAAATGTTGTTGGTGTGCCTCTGGATGGGGCTTGCTGCTGTTAACGCCTCCTTGGCTGGCAGTTGTGATTGAAGCTTCCCCCTGGATTCTGACAGTGCCAGCGCACCTTCCAGCAGCCTTTGCCAGTGCATAAGAGAAAATGCTGGCAAGTGTATAAAGGTCCCTCACCTGAGTGAATAAAATAGGCTGTTCTTGTCTATTAATTTCTTCAGATGTGACTTTAGTAAATTATAAGCAGTCTGACTGAGGGAAGGTGTTTGCTTCTTTCCTTGACAAAAGGTTGATGTTGTGTCCGTGTTGTGCAGAACAGCATTAACTTTACCCCACTGTTTAATGGCATCCATTTCATGTTGCTCTTTGCTCCGTTGCTTCATTTTCATCACCCTGTACAGTGTTGAAGTTTGCATTATGTGTTTCTTTCAAGCTCACTCAGTGCTTTGGATATTGTCCATTGGACCAACCTGTTACCAGTTCTCAAAGCTGTCTGAAAGCCTGATGTGAGCTAGTTATGAGCTTTGCACTGTGGGATACTGAGGAGCTAAACAAATACACGTTCTTTGGCATTCTGCACTGCACTGGTGTCTGGCTCTGTCACACACGTGAGAGCTCACTTTCTCCTCTCTTTGGCAACACTAGCATTCTTACACCAAAACCCCAAATAAACTGCATGGAGTTGTAACTGTTAAACTTACAGGAGGGCAACAAATGGATTTTGTGGTCTGAGAGGCTACTGGTGCTCCCCAAGAGATTTAATCTCAGCTCATGTGTTTGAGTTCATCTGGTTTCCTGTTCTGTTCCTTAACCAAATCTCTGCATGTCTGGCTCTGCAAGGAGGGAGATGTCCATTCTGCATCTAAAAACAAGGATGCCAAATAGGAGCCGCAAAATTAATTGTTAGAAGAGCGTCATCATCATTAGTTTATTGGAAGTGAGTGGGCAGATTTAAAATCCTCTAATTTGTTTCCACCACCAGCGAGTTAATAGACTAAACAGCCTAACCAGGCCAGTCCCTGGTGCAGTGTGTCTGTACTTCAGGTTTAAGCTATGGCCCTTTATTTTCACTTTGATTGTAGATGCTTTAGTTTCCAAGGTATTTCAGAAAGCCAGATTGAACCGATAATGATTTGAGGCAAAGTTCTGATCAAAACAGGGTCAGATTCTGACCTATGTTTCAAAGTGATGCTGAGCAGGAGGGAGGAATTGCAGGTGTGTGTCTCTGCCTGTTACGTGCAGGTGGTTTTATTGCCCAGAAGTCTCTTCACTGCCACTAGAGGTTCAGCCCAATTCATGATATCGTCAAACAAAAACCGCTTCTGCTCCTCCTTGTCCTGTGCTCCCTCCACCCATTTTATAAATCTGGAAGTGCTGTTGTGGCTTTCTGCACTCCCTTTGCAGCTTGTGTTGAGGGATTTCTTTGGCCGTCCACTTACGTGTGGTTGTAAATGCCAGGCTGAATAGAATCTGCTTCTGCCTGAATGTAGAGAGTAACCCTCCTTCCCCTCCCTGGAACTGAACTGGTTCTGGGTTCTGTTTTCTGCTGGCCCCTGTCAGCAGTTGAAATCCTGCTGCTGCTGAGAGTTCTCCTCTCCTTGCCCAAGAGTTTCCATGGCAGCCCTGCAGAACAGGGGTAGGCAAAGACCCCTATTTTGCCATGCAAACAAATTTGAGTCATGGAAGAGAGATGGGCATTAGCTGGGAAGCCTGAAGAGAGACAAAGAAAATAACCTTTTTCCAGAACTGTTGACTTGCAAACTGCTGCTGTTGTGTCCCACAGCCAGTGTCCCTTGAGGGCTTGCACCCAGGGTATGATCTTGTGTGTTATTTTGCCATTCCAACCTGTCATTTTACTGTTAGCACTTGTCTCTCAAGTACTTCCTTCTGGGGTAATTCTGGCTTGGACTTGTATGTGAAAACTTACTTCTGTGTCACCAGGCAGTTA
This sequence comes from Pipra filicauda, assembly GCF_003945595.2. NCBI lineage: Eukaryota > Metazoa > Chordata > Aves > Passeriformes > Pipridae > Pipra > Pipra filicauda. Next base: position 1,518,155 of record NW_024103541.1, on the reverse strand, counting down.
TATAGGGAAAACAAGGTCCTGGAGGATTGGAGTAGAGAATTTATATTGAACTCACCGCTCTCTTTAAAATTCAGTTATCCTGATCTTTACCAGCATGTGATGGTATTATTTCCCCAAGGTGTTATCTCACCCTCAGTTCCCACTGCAGACTTGCTTTGCAGTGGCTCTGGAGAAGGCACTGAATGTCTACCCTATTCCTGCCTGTAAAATAGGAGCTTCTTGGTATTCTACCACTTTTCTCTTCAACTGATGTACAGGCAGGACTATCTCAGTCCTTTCTATCTCAGGACTGGCTAAACTAGTGATCTTAGCCTAAGGAACTTCATCGCTTGCAGTGCAAACAGAGATTAGAAGATTCAGATGTGAGCTGTGAAGCTCCTTGTTCTGCTGGCAGACTTGCAAGTGATGGGTCACTCTGCTCTAGTTCTCAGTAGTGTTCTACTTCCAAACCTTGCTAAGCATTTTACCCACAGGAGGTTACAAGTGAAAGTCTCTTCCTTCCTTTCCCATATTTTCCCAGATGAGCCAGTATTGCTGCTGGATTGTGGAGGAGAGGGTTAAGATGTCACTCTGGAAAATTTTGTCCTGCACTCCTAGTTGCAGTAAAAGGGGGGCTGGATGCCTTTTCCATTCTTGTGGAATGCATCACTACAGCCCCTCAGGGAACCTTGTGCGCTCTTGGCTCGGACACCTTGCAGAGCCGAGCTGGAAGTCGGAAGCTGTAGAGAGCCAGTGCTGTGTAATTTGTGGGCCAGGGGCCCTCAGTGTCAGAGCTGCAGTCTATAGGCTCTAAGGTTAGATCTGTAGAGTGAGGGAGAGGTAGGATATTTTTGTACATATAAACCCCAAACTTGAGCACTATAACAGAATCAAGTGTCATGATGATAGTTGTGTGTGTGTTGCCCCACTGCCACCGGTCCATTGCCCCTAATTAATTGCTTGTAGTATGTTATCTTGGAACACTGAACTGAGGGAGTCCACACAGAGCAGCTCCTGACATTATAGGATTTTGAGCTCATTTCAGCACTCAAACTGTTAAAAAGGAAGAAGCCCTTGAAAGCTCATTCTAGACTTGTCCTTGGTCTCAGACAAAGTTAAAACCAATTTCAGAGAGGGGTTGTATTAAGGAAACAAAAGATGCTAAAACACATCTAATTTTCTACCCTTACTCTGGAAGGGTCACTCCTACTCTGCAAAGTGGTTTCATTAGTGTGGGGTATTGGAGTCACATTGAGGTGACCTGCAAGCCATTTTGGTTTGCTGCAGCTTCATTACTGAGGAGATTTTTTTTGAAGATTATTGCCTTTCTGAAATTGGTATCTGTGTGTGAGGTGTTCAGTTACTGAGGCAGCAGTGTAAACTTTTAGTGGAGGCATAAGAATTCCAGTTATCTGAAGCTTATCTCTCATCTTACCCAGGGTAGGTAATACAACTTTCACAGCTAGCATCTGGCCAAGAAGGATTGTGTGGGGGCTAGAAGGCCACAGTTAGCTTAAGCCCTGGAAATCTTTCAGCTGTCATTCTGAAAATCTGCCTCAGTTTTCCTGATGGCAGTGGAGTTGTAGCTTGGTTACTGTCTGTACTTGTGCACATGAACCCCTTGATAGACTCCAGGCAAGTTTGAAGACCAGCTAGTATTTAGCAGAGTCCTAGCAAGGCTTCAGCCAGCCATGGCTCTTCTGAGGATGAACTGCCTGCAGCAGTAGAGAGTTTTGCAAACAATGCCTTGGTGTGGCAGGTGCTGTGGGAAGAGAAAGAAACCCTCCTTTCAAGACCTTCCCCGAAAAGAAACTGCATTCACATAGGCAGTGCTTTGCTTATCAGCAAGGTTGTGCTGCGGAAGTTGTGGTACTTTGAGGACAGTTGAAGTTACTGTGGAAGGAGTCTCTGCATCAAGTGCCTGCAGAGACACTTGGTACATCGAGATAAGCAAGGGGCTGTCCCGCCAACTAATTAGGAAAGCATGAGTTGTCAGTCTGGAAATCTAAGATACCATCTTTGCATTAGGAGGAGGCTCAAATACAAGGCAACACTAATTACTGATTTAAAACAATCACAGTGGTTGTGCAATATTCCCTGGTACTAAAAAAACATTATTACCTACTTATGGGGACAGGTGAACAATGGGGAGGGCCCAGCTGTCAGTTGGTCGGTGGGTGTTTCTGCAAACTCCCTTCCTCCAGATGGTTGCTCTCTTCTTCAAGTAGGACACTTGATGTGGTACTTGTCACTTGGTTCTCTCAGAGGGTTTGAACAAGTAAGAATACTTTGAGCTTGGAAACTGTCAGTACAGCTGCTTTGTTCACTGCTACTTGCACACTGAGGGGAGAGTAGGTTTGATTGAGTGCTTGGTGATTGTCATACTTTGTAAATCCCTGACACCAAATACCCTCTGGGCAGGGGATAGCTGTGCCTGTTGAAGCAAAAATAGAGGAGTGTAGAGAGGGCTGAGAGCTTCCATCCTTCCTGCAGAGCTGCAGTTTGACACTTCCTTGCTGATGAGACTTCCTCTTAGTCTTTGCAGCATATGATTTCCAGGTGCTGTTCTGATAGCTCTGAACTTCTTGCCCAAGGGGGCTTGGGTGGCAAACGCATTAGTTATGTATTTATACTGCCCACCTGTCAGTAGTGGTGAGCTACTGCAGCTTTGATGCCTGGTAGTTTTTATACTTGAAAAAAACCTGCTGCAGTTGGCTAGGGTGGAGATCTCTTGGAGGAGGAGTTCTTTGTTGTGGAAAGTCAAGGTTCAAGGAAATATCTGTCTAATATACCTTGAACTAATTTTAAAGTGAAGTGACTATGCAATTAGGTCCTGAGACCGGTGAAAAAGAAGGCTTGTTGGTACAATTGTGTTGCTGTGTTATTTCAAAAGCTGCTGGGCCACAGCTAACCACGTACACACACAAAAAAAGACACCAAAGAAGTGTGGTCACGTTTAGAAGTGGTTTACAAATTAAGCTTATTGGCTGGAAGAGAGATCCCTTCAGGAAGATGACTAGAAAGGGCTGGTTATTGTGTGGCACTGGCTCTTCTCTTCAGTGAGTGGCAGCAAGAGGCTTGTCTCTGCAGGCTTGTGTCTGGAGCAGTCAGAGCAGTTGTCTGGGGAGGTTATGGACTGCACCGACTTTTTGGCACATGAAGATGACAGCAAAACATGACAGAGATGATAACCTGATGACTAGAGCAGAAGAGAGTGGGCTATCATTTTAAAGTCAAACAACTGTATTGGAAGAGCTCCCCGGTACAGGCAACCCCCCAGGAGAGTAGTATTGCATTTTTGACGTGCTTCAGGTTTCCTTCCTTATTGCAAGAGGAAGAAGATTTAAAATTTCCTGTGGAGTTACCCTAAGATAAGGTCTTCCTTGAGAATTGCAAATAATGCACTTTCACTTAGTCTGGGCTAAGTGGGGTTTCTCCGAGGTGCTGAAAAGTGTTCACTGGCTTATGTATCCAGTTTAATGTTGCCACAGCATCTTAGGTAATAAGTATTTCCATATTACTATTTGAATTGACTTATTGTAAGTGCTGAGCCAGTTGCTTTGCTGTGAATTGTACCAGCTTTTATGGTGTTATGAAGGTAGTATCTAGGCTAAGTAACTTTGGGCTGTTCAGTCTTTACCAGCTTTCTCCTTTAAATTCATCATTTTGAGCTCCAATGTGGTATTAAACTTAAACCTCTCTATAGTGGCTTTCTACTGGATAGCTCTTGATGGAAAGTTCATGTGTTACTGCCAGAGGCTCTGACTGAGCACATAATTTTGATGTCTTATTAGTGAAACAGGGAACTTCTTTTGCAGTGACAGAGTTGGGATGAGAGAATAGTTTTTTTTCTCTTAGATTATTTTGTCTACGTATGGACATTGTTAGATGTAGTCTTGCCTGTTCCTTCAAGTGTAAACTGCAAGTCTAGGAGGAGGACTGGAGAAAACCCTTGCTCTGGAGCTTATATTTGCAACCCTTCTCAAAACTTGGAGGAGCTCCAAACACGGGACCTGTGCCACTAAGTTATTAGTTTTGAGTTCTGCATGACTGTTCTTCAGTGGGAACTTTGTATCTTGTAACATTGCTTATCTGAAAAGTGCAGGAACAGAAATGGACCACTGGGGCTCAGGTTGTGGCTTTGTGTTTTTTCAAAGCTTGTTGTGTGGGAAGCATTTGCCCAGTTGGTTTCAAACTTGATGGGATGTAGCAGCCATATGCTTCCTTGCCTGGGAGGTTAATTTTTTTGTCGGTTTGGCCCTTGTTTTTCTCAGGTGGTATTTTTTCCACTTCCTTCTGTGAGGAAGAGGGGGAGTCAACAGACTTCCTAACATGTGTAGAAAAGCTTTTTTTTTTTTTTTCTTTTTTAGGTAAAAAATTGCCATTTAAAAACCTGTTGGCTGGTAGATGCACACTAGCTTCAGCCTTTCCTCTTGGCTTACTATTCCTGTTTTCCCTGGGATTCAAAGGTGTTTCTGACTCTTTTCCCATGTGTGCATTTAATAGTGGTGCCATAGTGTATAGTGGATCTTCTTTAGACTACAGTGCTCAAGGTTATGACACAAATCTGTTCTGCTATAGTGCATCATGATTTTTATCCTCTGTCTTCCTTCATGTATTTAAAAATCCAAAATTTGGAGAGAAATTTGTTTACATTAGTTTGCTTAAAAGGTTGTTTCTGTGCTTGTAGGCAGAGGCTTACAACTCTCAAATGAAAACCACATAGAAGAAAGACCTGTAACTTTCAATGTTCCTTTCTCATGGCAGTATGGCCAGCTAATGGTTTCTTGGATGTGTCAAGACTTGTTTATGTGTGATGTTAATAAAAAATGGCTATTCTGTGTTAACTAACACTCATTCACACCCTTCTGTAATCTGAATTTTCGAGTTTAAGCAAGTTCTACATTTGCATTTTCAAAGCAATTAGACTTTCTTCACCATATTCTATCCAGTTTAACAGAAGAGTCCACTTCTGAACATGTGTGCAGTTTCTGGAGTCCAGAAGCAAACTGCACAGCTAACTTGAAAGGCTTGAGCTAGAACATGTTAGCAGCTAAACACCACTTCCCTGCCACTTCTCCCCTAGTTCCATGCTAGTGAGGGGTCTGGTAAATGCTGCCCTACTGTGTGAAAACCCTTTGGTTGGGCACTCTGACACTGCTGTGAGTAATACTGCCTCACATAACTAGAGTGCCTGCAGCAAGGAGCAAGACCAGCCTGTGCTTGAGGGCAGGGACCAGTATTCAGAGCTGCAGACAGGGAGACTTGGACAGAAATGTCTACTGCACTTCTGCAATTGGTTGAAGTGGCCCTGTTTTTGTGCCTGTGCTGCCATGGGTAGTCAGAGCTGTGTCATGAACCATTTTGGTTGAGGATGGGAAAGAGCACTTCTTTCAGAGCTGATGCTAAACTGACCAGTCAGAAACTGTGGCATCAGCAATAAAAAAGGCAATGCTTTCCTCTAGTTTGGAACCAATGTTTCTCTTAGATAGAAAAAAGGCATAGCTCTAAGAGTATTGGTGGGGGTGAGATGTTGTCAGTTTTAGAGTTTGACGTCAAATCACTCTTGAAGTGACTTGAAACAAAATGATGAGAGTTTTGTATGTCCTTGAAACGGTTCAGGCTGGGGTAGTGGTCACAGATAAACTATCACAGCACTAACCCAAAGCTCAAGGTGCTGTGTGTGCAGTTGCAGCTGATGCTTCCTTGCTGCTCTGGGGGGTGAGGTTTTCTGGTGAGGAGAGAGTTCAGTCTACACACACAAGCAATCCCTTCTGGCTGAGGGTAGGATTTTCCAGGCAGTTGGCTGAGGTGATTCCCTGGATGTACAGAACCAGTTTTGGTCACCATCAGCCAGCAGGGTATTTGAATTGGCTGCCTGGAATGGAGAGACCTGCTCTCCGGTGACTTCTGCATAGCCAGTGTGGGCAACTGGGACATGTGTGGTTGTGCTTGTAGGGTTAGGGAAGCTTAAGACCTCAGTGCTGAATCTAGATGGTGTGCTTGGTGGTGGTAAGATGTGGCAGTATGTAAGTCTGGCCAAGGAGGATGGAGGTGAGATAATGAACTGAAATACTCTGTGTGAGGGATGCTTTTGTTTCCAGGCTGGGATTCTTGTGTGCATCTCATCTGCTGTCAGGTCTACTTTGTTTTTATTAAGACTTTTGTGAAGGCCTTATTTGCTCAAACAGAAGGTATTTAGATTTGCTGCCCCGGTGCTTCCAATTAGTGAACTTGTGCCTCCAGCTTCCTTCCAGTTGTTTATTGAACCAGGTGTCTGCTGCACAGCCTCTTCCCTTGCTCTGAGTGTGACCTGCTTTCCTCATGCTGGTGGAAAAAGTAGGGCAGATTTCTAGCTTTGGGTATTATTAGCCAGGAAACAAAAAGACACCCTGGGGTTTTATCACCCCCTCCTGAAAGAGCAAACCTGTGATGAGGGAGTGCTTCAGGAAGCAGTATGGTGATGCCAAGAGCCCTGGTCTGTGGGAGGGTGGAGATCAGGCTCTCCAGTCTGTTCCCTGGCTGCCTGGAGGGGTTCATTTGGCTGCAGATGGAGGGACAATAAAAGGGCTGCAACTGGGTTCCTCCCTAATGAAGTCCTTGGACAGGAGAGTTTCTAGAGTTGAGGAACATAATCAAACCCTAAACTTACAGTAATTTTTTTAGGCATAAGCCAAAAGTTTACCTCAGAATGAGTGGCAGCAAAGTTTGGCCTGGCCATCCTTGTGTGTGGCCTTGGTTCTCAGGACACCACAGGCACTGTTGGTTGAACTGCATTTAGACTGTGCTAGTGCTGTTTCCTGTACACCTGTAGTTGGGATATAACAGAATTCAGTGTGGAAACAGCTTGAGCACCTAGTTTTTTAAGACTGATTGTTTTACATTCCTGGAGCTCAGTGTCAGTGCTGTATCTTGCTGACCAGCTGATTACATGGATTGCTGAAGGCCAAGAGTCAAAACAGGATCCAGACCACTCATTAAAGTAGATGAGTTTTCGTGGTGATCTGCTTTAAGAATTTTGTCCCCACCTTTGAGGGTAGATGGTGATGGTGGCAGTCGCGGTAGTATTGATTACTAATCAGCTGCTACTTAAGCCACAAATTTACTGTCTCTCCCTAAAACTTCTAGGGAACTGATGGGTAACTGCTGTTGTTAAAGAATAACCAAAGGTTTTTGTCCTGACCTACCTTGTTTGATTCCTTAAAATAGAACAATGCTGCTCATATCTGACTTACCACAGCTTGGCAGCTGTATATGAATAACCTATTTTGTGACATGCTTTCAGTCTTGTCTTTTTTTTTTTTTTTCCTCCAGTTTTAATTTAACCTATAATACTGTTCTTTTTCATTTCTTTCAGAATGGACTGCTGAATTGGGATTTATTGCAGACTCAACAGTACAGCACTGCTCGTTGCTTCATCTATTACTAGTTATTTAAATTGGACTTTTAATATCCTGCCAGCTGCTGTCCACACACACATGGTGCATTGTTGCCATTCTCAGAATTACATCTTTGAAACCCAGACCCTCAGTAACCTTCATCGAAGAAAGAGGCGACCTCCTGCGTACTTTTATAGAGGGATTTTTTGGGCCTGCTGCCCTCTGGCTTTCTTGCTGGTGCTGTATTTCTGAGACACTATGGAGCCCAGTATGGAGTACTGCTTGGCGCAGGTGCTGCAGAAGGATGTTGGAAAGAGACTTCAGGTTGGCCAGGAATTGATCGATTACTTCTCAGATAAACAGAAGTCAGCTGACCTTGAACACGATCAGACTATGCTGGATAAAATGGTTGATGGACTGGCCACTTCTTGGGTAAATTCCAGCAATTATAAGGTAAGAATTGTCAGGTGGAATGTGATTATTGTCAGAAGTTTTGATGTTAAGTGTTACTTGATGTAAGTGAAAGTTGTATAGTAGACATGCTGTTGGACTGTTCTGTAAGCTGGTAATTATGCTGAATCCACCACTGCTGTTCCACATCTTGGTAGCTGCTATGATATTGAGGACTCAAGGCAGTAAGAGTTCAGTAAATGGTGTATTAAGCACAAGTGGATTTATATTTGGTGTTCATAGTTTGTAATACCCTGGTTTCTTTGTGTACCTTGTTACGTGGTGTCACGCTTAGATCATCCCAGTAGTTAGCAGTGTTGATTTCCTGCGATATTAACAGAGTTTATAAAACTACAGAAAGCATATATAAACAGCAGTATTTTTCATTGTCATTAGATCTTGCCAGACTTTTTTCCCTATTTTCTCTGGGCAACTTAGACACAATAGATCAATTGTACTTAGCTCAAGAAAGGTAATGTGTGTGTATGTATCTTCTGTTGAGTGTGATAGTGTAGAAATGACTTGGTAGGACATGGAACTCCACTGCCTTGTTATCCCTGTTATGTTGCTTTATCTCCCTGCAGGTCTTAGTGAGGAAGTCCTACCACAGCAAGTACTGTGGGAGTGGGGAGAGCTTCTCCTCTGGGGCTTAGAAAACTCCTGTCCTGGTCTGTTCTTGAGGCACTTGGACAAGTCTAATAGGGGTACTTAAGATATTGTATGGGATGTAATAGGAGACTTTGTTCCTGCCTCTTAAGTCCAGGAAAATCTGAGAGTGAAAGTTCCTACAGAGCTGAGCCTGAAGATACTTAACTGAAGGTTGTACTGAAGTTTGTGAACTCCTGGAGAAGTGAAGGAGGGGGTGGCTGTGTAGGTTGCAAGTGCTCTGGAGCTCGACATCTTCAAATTAATTTATTTTTAACAGAAATTTGGATTGAGAAGTGGTGTGAGTTTGCAGAGTGTTGGTTAATGTGTTCTGCACAGCTGCATTTTTTTCCTCTACATTTTTGTCAACAAGCAGCTGTAGTAGAAGCTGTTTGACATATTGGGGGAAAAAAACCCCCAAACACTAAAAACACAACCGCCAAAATCAGTATGGTCTCAATAGAGGATCCATTCTGCTGGAGCACATGAAGAACTTTTTAGTTTGCTGTTGTGAACAGCGTACATAGAATTTTCTGAAATTGCATATTCTTATTCCCGTTTTTCTTGCTCACTGGCTTTCTCTTACAGACTTCCATGATTCTCAGTGGAAGGGTAACCCTATCACAGTAAAATTGAAATTGTTACAAAATGTGCTTTTTGCATGGATTTTTACTAACTGATATGGATCACAGAGCTATGCAGTGCTTTTCAATTCCAGAGTCACTCTTAGTTTGCAGAATTTCTTTTCAGATAACTTGCTCCCCTTCCCAGTCTTTTGTCTGTTGAACTGCACGCTTACAATGATCACTGAGGTATTCATTTTCCAGTAACAAACTGGTGGCACTTTTGTACTGCAGTGACTCTGTTCCAGAACTCATGCTGCTGAGCTGGCTGTTCATTAATGTATGTGTTCTATAGATAGCATTTGCTGTGATTAATAAGTTCTAGTAAGCATAACAGAGACATGTCTCGGATATCTGGAGACTGTTTTCTCAGTGAATGAGTATAATAGAGGATGTGAAGCCCTTGCATGGGGCAAGCTGGCTATCTGGAGGTTAGTGGTGTGGTGAGATCTGCTTCAGGATCCAGCCAGGCCTTAGTGCACCATCATGTGCCAATTCTTTCCTTCTTTTAGTGCCTGCATCTGCATTTTTGTCCCCTTTCTTCTTGACTGCTTGTGGGGTGGGGTTCAGATGCTCAGCTCTGCCTGGTGTGAAGGGAGTACAGGGGGGCTGGTGTCATCTGATCCAGTTCATGGATTAGTGTGTCCACCTTGAAAGCCCAAGCATCACTGCCCTAGAACAGCCATCTGGAGAGATAAACTGCAGTTGTTTGGTCACAGCTGAAAAAGACATTACATTTGTAGTCTGTTTCTCTTCTCATCTCAGTCCCTTAGTTTGAAAAAGTATCAGCTGAAAACAAAGATTGAGATCACCTTCAGGATTTGAAATTTCCTTACAGTTCAGTGATAAAGCATGTGGTCTCAGAATTAGACCGAGTTTGTGTAACAGACCCATTGTCTTGGGACAGCATCCAGTTGATTCGTGGCCCCTGCTTGTCTGGGATTCATCTAACTATACACTTGTGCTTACATGATATCACCAAGGAATCATCAGTGAACCAAAGAGAAGTGATATCTCTAAGGTAAACCAGTTCAGTTTGAATTAGAAGGAGCTTGAGCTGATGGTGAAATTGTTACACCTTGACAGGAAGGGCTCAAGCCCTTCATTGGCATGCAATTCTGAGCTGTGTAAGTCATGGCCGTCTTTGGTGGTTTTAGGCTTTGGTGTTTTTCTGTGTGTTTTTTCTGTTTTAACATGAGAATATTTTGTGAAGTCCTTGACCTCAGCACCCTGAGTGGAGACAATGTAATCTTTTTTTTCAAGTGATGCAGCAAAAAAGAGTGTTGGAAGGCAGAGATGCTTCTCTTTCCATGTTGCTGTCCAAGTCTGTAAAAACATCATGTGTGAAACATAGTGAGACCTAACATGCTTCTGATAGCACTCAGCCCTCTGAAACTCTTGTAATAAATGGTCTTGTGACCTGATCACTGATTCCTGCTTCCTAACAGGCAGCTGCCTTAGGTGCAGAAGGCGCTTGGATAGTTCAAGGTGCTTTTCAAGTCAAGGAAACCTAAGGATGGTTGTATGAAGCAAGGCGCTGAGGTCCAATGCAAACCCATTTGAGTGTTTGTGCTTGCCAGGAGCGCTCTTGAACTGCACCCAACAGGCACTGCCTGGCCTACGTTTTCCCAGCAGTATTTATAGGTGTGTGGAAGACAGAAGAACAGAGCAGAGTGAGAGATGAATTCACTTTGAGAGCTCTCACTCCTCTTTGAAGCACAATTACTTGGAGCAAACAGCCTGTGTTTGTGTGGGCAGTAGGAGTCATGTGTTACACCAACCAGGTTGGGCTGGGAAGGTATTTTAGGATGCTGCAGACCAAGGAGGAATCCTGCCTCTGTTCTGTTTCTTCATGTGTTTTGTTTGCTTGCTCTGTGCTGTTTCGGGATGGTAGTTCTGCTTGACTCCATTTCTTCCCCTGCTAAGCATAAAAGGGAGTTATTTTGCTGAGCTTTGAGTCTCTGAACAATAACTAAGGCCTACACAGCTGTCTGTCTTGAGACATGAAGCAAAACAGCACAACAGTGTCAGGGACTTCAGCATGTCCTCCCAGCTTCACAATCCTGCAGCAAGGGAGAGGGCTGAAATGTCGGTAATCCCTTGGTGAACAATCTCTCTCTGAGCTGCTTGTGGCACTATTTAGTAATGTTGCTGTTAAGTGTGCGGGATCTCCTGGCTCACCTCTGGCTGATGTGCCTTTCTCTGTACCCAGACTAGGATGTGCCATTGATGCTTCCTCTCGAGGTGTAAGGGTAAAGTAATATGTCCAGGATCTTAAAGTGATTTTCTACCAACCTGATATTCCTAGAGGTGAACCGAGGGTGTTTGGCAGTGACCCACTTCTCCACAAGAGTATTGTACTGTTGTCCCCATCTAGCAATGTTGATGAGGTCTCTTGCTCGTTTTTCTTCCCTGGGATGTGGCCTGGGCTGTTGGAGTTGAGGTTTACATGGGAAATAGCCCTTGTTATTGCTAGTTGCTTTTCCATAAACGCCCAGGAGTGAAGTAGACTTAGAGATTTGGTGGTGACAGCCTTCAAGCAGGTCAGGATCCAACATATTAAAGAGAGATTCTAGTCAATGTTTTCTTGTGTTGCAGAGTGGTAGGAGAGGCCAGTTTGAAGTGAAACTGGGTGGAGGTTTGCAGTAAGGAATTGGATGAAACTTTTTTTTTCCATGCACTTTGGCAAGGAGTGATTTTTTTTGGGTCTACACTGCTCTCACTGGACAGGGTTTGCTTTCCAGGGAGAGTATCTCACCCTTGCATGGGATGATCCCTTTTACCCAGTGCAGCTAATCTATGTGAGGCTCTGTGCCCAGCAGCCTGCAGGACTGGGTTTTGCCTCTGAGTGGGGACTTAGGGACTGACATGGTTAACAGACCCCCATGTCTGAGGACACTTCCACATCCACAGCCTCCTGCTGTTCTGGTAGACCCAGTCTGTCAGGCTGGGCTGTGTCCTTAAGCTTGCTTTGTGTTCATGTGTGCAGGACTTCAGATGTGATTTGTTTAGCTGATGTTGTTACTTACAGAGACATTATGCTCTTAAAAATAAAATGTATGGTGAGATGTTACAGAGAAATTTTTTGGTGTGGTGAAATACTGCAGGGAAATTTTATTTCCCCTGACAGAATTCCTAATAGTGTTAGAGGAAGCAGCCGTCCATTCTGATCTGTTTCTGAATATCAAGCATTAAAAGAGCACGCCTCACTGAACTGAAGAGAAATAAAACTTACATACATAAATTAACTGGCTTTCTTAAACTCTGTATTGAATAATTTTTTTTTTGCTTTGCTAATTGAGGGGTAGAACAGATGGTGCAGGCTTAGTTTGAAGTGACATCCATTAGAGTTACTTAAGCTGATGAATGGTTGTTCACTGTAAGCATACATTTGTTCTCTATACCATGTTTATTTTGGTTGAAATGCAGTGGAAGAAGTCGTGATTTAAGAAATAATTATCATGCATGGTTATGGGTTGATATGATAATTTGGTAAGTGTGTTTTGTTAAGTATTTAATGCATGGGGGAAAAGGACGTCACCATCTGGGGAAGAAAAAGGAACGTGTAAAGGGTTTCCTTTACAGCAGCTGCTGTTAGCTGGTGATGCTGGGGGTATATGAAGATCAGTAATGTGTACATTCATTTAGTACTTTGATCCCTTAAAACCTCTTTACCAGAGGCTGAAATTGCAAATAAAAATGAATTAAATTAGTTTTGATATGATAACTGGACTATGAAGGAAGAGTGACTTTGAGATCTGGACTTGTAAGTAGAGGCTATTCCTTGTATATGCCCATATTGCAAAAGGTATCTTGGCAAAAACTGTTTTTGATGTCTCCTCTTGTGGGGAGAGGAGTTATCTTAGGAAGGACTAAAGACTCGTTGGGTTTGAACTACATTTATGGAGCGTGTCCAATCCTTATTTTTAGGCTTTTGTGCTGGCATACTCCTAATAACTGGATTTTCCTGCCCTAAACTTATGAAAGAGCAGAGTTTTGGCTCCAGGATATCCAGTTTCTTGTAAGCATTGATGTTAATTCCCAGTCCAGCTGATCATTTGGTTTTTCCCTGGCTCCAGAAGCTGGACCTGCCTTTCAACACTCACTGCATGGTAATTTGATGGGATTATGGTGTAGCTCTTACCTGTATGGTATCAGTAGTGTGGGGAGTGCCACGGAGGATGCAGTGCAGAATAGGAGATGGGAGCAGCTGGGATAGATCAAATGCAGTACTAGCTCCAATCCTTTGTATTCAGGGCAGGGAAAAAATTAACTGCTGTAGCAAGTCAGCATTTAGAATTTCCCTGTGGCTTTTTCTTCACACTTGAAAGGTAATAATGACTGATTGTAGCAGGAAGGGTTGTCCTTTTCTGGCTGCAGTGGGAAGAACTGTAGTGGAGTAGTAATACTTTGTTTGTTTTATGCACAATGTGGATGTGCTGCTGGTTGCATGAAACAAAAAGCTTGTGAGCCTTAGTGTACCAGACAACAGTGTCTTTGAGTTGTTTGCCAAGATATTACCAAATCCAATATAAATAGTGAGAACCTACAGGATCCCAAGAGAGTGTGAAGAGTGGAGACACAGCGTTGAAATAAAGGGGACAGAAGTTTGTTTACAAAATTGTGGCACATTCAAGGTCTGGCTGACTTGATATCCTTAGTGGCCTTTAGTGGATGGTGAGAGATGAGTAGAAAAATGGGATATAAAGTAAAAGTTTCCCTTCCATATCCTTCTGGCTTGTAGAGATTTGAGCCTCTGATTTCATTTTCTGACCAAACTAAGTTCCTGTAGCATTTTAGCCCTGGAACTAGCAAGTGTTGTCTGTTGCTCCCTTTTTTTTTTTTGTTTTGTTGTGTTAGATCTATTTTTTCTTGCCTGTTTGGTAGAGTGGCTGCCTCAGCATTTGCAAGGCCAAACAGGCTCTCATTTGGGACCGGTCAACACACAACAGACCGAACCATTGTGGTTACTAAATTGAGAGGATAAAGCTATTCCTTTAATGCTGGTGTAGTGTTTCAGTTGCAGCACTTCAGTGCTTGTCACCAGGATTTATTCAGAGGTCTAACACAGTCACCCAGCTCTCAGGAAACTTTGGTGTGCGTTGCTTGACTGCAGGCTGAGGGTCACAGCTGATGCATCGGTGGAAAAGGCAGATTATTGGGGATTTATTTTCGTGGGGATAAGGGTGTACTAATGCTATTGTACAGTATCTTGTCGGGCTCTCTGTGGCATGTGCTGTACAGTTCTAGTTGCCTGTCTACAAGGAAGGAATTCCAGCTGGAACAGGTGCAGGGAAGGGCTAGTGGAGTGTTTAGGGGATTGGAGAGCCTCCCTAACCAGAGGAGACTAAAAGTTTGGCTTGTTTATTTTACAGTATGAAGGCTGACAGGGAATATGACTGCTGTCTATAAATACATCAGAGGGGTGAACCTCAGGGAGGAGAAAGAACTATTAGATCTAAAGGGCAAGGTTAGCACAAGAACGAAGGGTATTATGACTGTGAGTAAATTTAGTCTGCATGTTGGGTGAAAGTTGCCTGCAGCAAGAACGTTGGAAAACTCTTGGAGATGAATAAATAAGGACAAGGCATTTGGTTTTGGAATAGATCTTGTGATGATTTTGAATAGTTTATGTACAGTATAGAGTAATAGGGATTATGCACAGTGATAGGGAAGGTTCGTTTCAGTCCAGTCTGTGTGGTAGAACAGGTATGATACTATGCCTGAAACTGCTTGAACACTTTGGATAAACACAAATATTTTGAACAGCGTACTGGTTTTGGTCCTCAGAAATCCCAAAGTGATTTACAGAGACTGTTCATGCTGTGCTTGTTGCCTTTGGATTAGAATTAGCAGTCACATGCATGTGTGATCCATGTCCCTTTGTGTTTAGTAGGTAGCAGGGTGAGTATAGGACAGTCCTCACTTTCTCTGTCATGACTTGAACAGAAGGTTAGTGTCAGTGGTGGATTTAAATGTACCTTGATTTTTTTTGCTAATCTCTAGATTTTTCACTGGAGTTCTGTTGTCCTCTTGATGCTGAAAGAAATATTCATCAGCCCCTCAGGTCCTCCCACCAACACCATTCTGTTAGCTTCTCCACTAAAAGTATGCACACTCTTCCATGTCTTTTATGGGATATTCCTTTAAGTTGTCTTAAAAGCCATTCTTGTCTCGCCTTTTGAACTTCACCATGAAAATACTGCCTACTGTCAGTCCCACTGTCAGTGGGTTCTAGTTGCTTCTGATTTTGTCTAGTTGTAATTAAGTAATTTTGTAAACAGGGAATTTTTATGAAGCCTCGTTTCCCTTGACTTTTTCTGTGTAGATTTGCTGGTGTCTAATGCTGTGTTTTTCATCACACAGAAGTCTTTTAATGAAACCTCTTTTGGTTACTATGTTTGTAAGAGCATATCATCTTTGTTATCTCGTTTGTCCTACCACGTTAGGTTGAAGTTTGCTAAAAGTGGCCAAAGAATTCAGAAGTTGTGGGACAGGAAAGAATATATGAATGTTAGATGACCAGTAAAATGATCTCTTCCTTAAAAATAAGACTAAAAAATACCTGATAATAGCTTTTTTTTTTTTTTTAGCCTTCCAGTGTTTTCTTAGCATTAAGTGCATGTATTTTTGGAGGAACAGCCCACTAGACTAGGCAGTCTGGTGCAGGGTTACTTTGCTGTTTCAGATACCTGATTCTGGCTCTGACAGCCCTCCTTCTGCAGCAGTTGCATTTTGGGAGTGAAAGGTAACATTTCCTGTGTGGCAGTAGGATCAGCTCATGGGATCACAGGGTAACTCAGGTTGCAGGGGCCTTTGGGCTCATCATCTAGTTTCATCCACCATATCATTGTTAACAGTTAAGGCCTAAAACTTGTTTTCTAACAAAATGGATTAGCACATAAGTGGTAACTGTCCCAATGTCAGAAGTACCTATATGAATTGACTACCATATAAATGTTTTTGAGGTGCCAGTGATGACAGCAGTTTGGGTTTGTCTCAAAGATATATGTGTTGACTTTCAGAGGAGTCACCCAAGGTACTAGTGACAATTTATCCGAGGGCTTAACACAGTTTTATCTTTGTGCTTGACTCGCTCAGAGCTCCAGATTTCTGGTGGCTGGAAGTGTGCTGTGCGTGAGTTTGTATGAAGCTACCTCATGTATTTGTATACCATGTGTTGTCTGGTCTGTGGCCATATCATTAAATGCAAGAGGGAAGGTGTGGGAACACAGTGGAGACATGTAGTCTCTGATTTTGTCCAAATGAGTGTTGCCTCCCACAAATCATTCATTACTTTCTTTCTAGATGAGATCTCTTTTTTTTTTAAACTAGGCAAAACCTGCTGTGTTCCTCATTTGGTATTGCTTTTGTGCCAAACATGAAACTTTAAAACAAAGCAACATTTGAGTATTCAAGAATCAGAGCAAAGACTCCCAGTTATCAGAGCATGGAAAGCAAGATAATTTTTTATAGGGTAGCTGGGATTTTAGCCAGAGAAAAGAATGTGTAGGATTGGATCTTGCATTAAGTGTGAGAAAGAAAATTTTTGTGGCTATTAATGCTTTTTCATCTCCAAAAGTAGCTTTGTGGAGAGAAGTTTGCAGAAACCATGAAATATTACATAGTAGAGCCCCATTCTGCCATAGACCCATAAACAGCTTGGGGTGGAAGGGACATTAAACATCATCCAGTTCCAACACCCCCCCGCCATTGGCAGGGACACCTTCCACTAGACCAGGGTGCTCAAAGCCCCATCCAGCCTGGCCACACACTTCTTGTGGCTGCTCCAATGGCAGGACATGCGCAGGAGTGTGAAGGCTGGCAGGATCTCTGGGCTGTGGAAGCGTTGTGAGGTGAACTGTGGTGGTACAGCCTTGCCAGGGCTAGGAATGTTCGTGCCAGTCAGCTGGTGGTTGAGAACCTGGTAGTAGTAAATGGGAAACCTACAGTTGCTTCTGCTCAGTGCATTTGGAAATTGTATTGTTTGAGTAATATCTGCATTTACTGTTAATTGTATGTTAGAAATCAGCTCTTTCTGCTAATTGTCATAGTTCTTTGTGTGTCTCTTAGAACTATGTTCCATTAAAAGTGATTTTGCCATGTATTGCCATGACTCTCCATTTGACTAATATCAAGTGACATAGCCGTGTTGGGTCTAATTGGAAATCCCACTGCAAATGGAGGCATCAGCGCTTGTGCAGTGATGAGGAACAAATATCTGCTTTTAACAGTTTAGGAGGACTCCATGTCTCACTATTGGGAGCTTAAATAAAGGGGTCACCACTTCACACAGTGCCGTGTGAAGCTGAAAGTTACAGGCTTTTACTGCTGTACACTTGTCACCAACGTTGTGTGATGGAGCCAGACCTGTTAATGCCCCAGTTTCTGTAATAGCTTTATAAATACAGACAACTCTAGCTTTCACATAGGAATAAAAAAAGTGTGCCTGAGTTTTGGAGGGAATGTTCTTTGCTCATGATGAAGTCTTGTTGCACCAAATTACTTAAACCGATAAATGCATTTGTGCATGTTCTTACCCATTTAGAGTGCTGTGGACAGAATGATCCTTGGGCAGATCAACTCCTAGCTTTGTAAATTAAGCCCGTGGAGAAGATAATTTTGTACCTTGATTAACTCTGAGACATTCAGAGGAGCACTGCAGTGTTGTATCCCGAGGCATGAAGGGTGCCACTGATGTGCTGCTGTTGTGTGCATGGCTGAACTGCTTGACCTCCATAAGGAATTTCTCTTGCAATGATTGGGTGCTGTCTGGAAAGCTGGAACTGCACGCAGTTTTTAGTAGGTATGTGCTCTAACAGACTGGAATATTTGGTTTTCTTTTGTCTATCTGGCTAGAGCTTTCTTCCATGCCTGCATAGGTAGCTTTCATGGTAGTCTATTGTCCGCCTCTTCTACCTTCCGCCCCTTTACGTCTTTGAGACCTACAGGTCTACCTGTATAATGTTGCTGGAATGTGAATAAGTTATGTGAGTAGGTCTGCTTGTGGAAGACTAGTAACTCCAGTCCCCATCAAGATCTGAGCTTTCTGGTTGCCTTCAAAGAGCTCTGCTGCTTTCTTTGTGTTGCCCAGGTCCCATTCTCTCCATGCAATTTCATCTGTTTCCTTCTGGAATTTCCTGTTCTGGTAAGCCCGCTCACAGTTAATGAGGTTTCCCAAGCAGGAGGGCATGTGTGGGGAAAAGTGCAGTGGTTCTTGTTTGAAAAGTTGCACTAGAGATGGTGTGATGGGAATTGGCAGTACAGGTGGATGGGAAGGCAGGAACTGACATCTCAGGCCAAATGCCGGTGCTTTGTAAGTGGAGATAGGAAACCTCAGTGTGCAGAACTGCTGGAGAGGGATGGGTGTGTGAAAAGAAGGATCATCCTAGGCAAGGTATCAGGGTAAGACAATTCCCTCTAAGGCAGTAGTGATAATGAGTGGGTCAGAGCTGGAATATTTGGGAAAACTGGAAGCGAAAGGCGAACTGCTGAGAACCACATGAGAACTTCTAGCTGTTTAAGACAGTTGAGATAGGCTGGATTTCAGGTCTGAATTAAATACTACAAGTTTAGAGACTTAATAAACTTGGAAAGTATCTTTCAGGTTCCCAGTCAAGGAGAGATCTTAACTGAGCATTAGGTACTAACATGGTCTTTTCCCAGTTGTTTATCCTTTTTTGTGTTATCACTGAGGTATTTGGGGCTGATGGTAATTGACACCTCTCAGGCATCTTTCAGAGAGTTTTCTGGTGGCCATTTTCAGGAGGAAGTAGTGCATGAGAATTGTAGCAGAGTGTGCTGGACAAACACTTAAGAACAAGAGTTGGTGACTTTTCTGGGTGGTAGCTCTGTTACAAAGCTAAGTCAGGTGGAAGGTGGTGTGAGGGTGGCTTGCTGGCTTTCTCATCTAAGGAAAGCAGGTTTCTCATGATGTAGTAGTGAAGTCATTTAGGTCACATGGATCTCATGGGCTCCGGAGTTCTTTCAGCTAACATAAGGGAGGGAAATAAAATGAAGGTAAAGTTGATTTAGACAGGACAGCCAGGATGAATTGCTGGAATACATACTTTTATGCTCTTTGTGGGTACTTCACACTTCCTTGGGCTATGTGTTTTCTGTGTTTTACCTAAAATCCAAATTTATCACAATGATGATTCCAAGATTCTTGGTCCAACATGAATGTAGTTTTGTTGGACTAGGCACAAAGGGGTGGCTGGGGTGGTCCTGCTGTTTTTATGTTCCCAGCCAAAGGGGCTCACTTTGTGCAGCTGCAGCCCTTGGACACTGCTGAGCAAAGGCTGTGCTTGGGTTGGGTGAGACATGGAGTGAGAAAGTGTGAGGAGCTGTGTAAGTGGCCATGTCTCAAAGAACTGGTTGTTGTGCAGGCAGGTTGATGCTGGGAGTTCAGAAGGCCTGGATAAAGCCCTCTGGGGAATTTGAGCAGGTGTGCATGAGCCAGGAGCTTGGAGGAGAAAGAAGCTGCTGATCTGGGAAAAGATGGAGCTTAGGGGAAGGATGAGGGTGGGATAAATTCTGCTTTCCCTGTGGGAAAATAACCAGTGGTGACTCTCAGGTGGCAGTCTGAGAGGAACAGGGCAGGAGGACAGGTTCTGGTGTGCCCTCTTAAATAAGGATGAGGTAAGTGCAGGCAAAGGAAAGAGGCCAAGGGCAGGACTCTTAGATGGTGTTCATCAGGGCGGGAGGTGAGCCAGGAAAAACTTCTGGGACGTCAAGGAGATGCCTTGAGCCTATTTATTTTCCTTCTGTTTACTTCACACTATCAGCAGTTGTAGGTGTTTGGCATCTTCAAACTGGGAGGATGGAAATGAAATGTGTTGCTGGGGGTTGTTTTCCGGGGATCAGAAGGGCACTTGTGATAAATGAGAGCAGCAATTCCGATAAGCAAATGTGTGCTAGAAAATGGCTCTACAGCCAAACTTGGCTGAGCAACAACTAAAACAAAAATGCTCTAAAACCTGCCTTTTTTAATCAGGAAAGGTGTGGTAGGGTTGGGACAATGGGAAGTCTGGTACTTAATTAACAGCTAAATCCTGCTGCCATTGAAGTCAGAGAAACTCAGCTTGACCCCAGCTGCTGCAATGTGCCATGTGTGGGCTCTCCGGAGATGGGACATAATTTTGGATGAACACCACAGCTAATGCAGGGAAGATATGTCAGTTTATTTTTAGTTTTAGCTCTTCAACTGCTTTTAATAACATGCCCGTGTTACTTGTGTGCATGTTAATAAGGATTAATTCACATTTGAATTTTGTTTCTTATGGAAATTTTTTTCTGGGAGACATTCCTTTGAGGCTAACCTTTAATAATGGGTAAGCGGGGGATAACTAATCTTGTTTTCTCTTTTGTTACAGAAGTCAGAGTGTGTGATTGAAATTTATGATTTTCCACTTCCCCTATTTGAAGCTTTTGAATCTGTATTTTCTCGTAATAGTTTTGGTGATTTTAAAGTAAAAGCACATGGATAGTTTTCTGTAGTCAATTATATCTGAATTTATATGAGAATTTTTTGTTTCTGTGCTAGTTACTTTGATATTGCGTGAATGTGGCATCTCCAAAAGATGCTGTTTTGTATAAAGCTTTTACACAGTAGAAAATAGGGAAAAAAAGTCTTAGGTTGTTACTGTTTTTTGTACTGCTCTAGGAATGGATATGAGAACAACCCCAGCCCTCTCTGCTGGTTTGCACTTTGGCTGAAGCACACCAGTTTCCAACCTGTGGTCTCTTGGCCACGTGAAGCTTGGTTTATTGTTTAGGGAGCTATAAAAGATAGCTTGAAAGAAGTGAGGCTGTCGCCTGTGGGCTTACATTGGCTCTGTAGAGAAACATATCCTTGCTAGAAAGTATGTAGATCACTGTACATTTCAGAAAGCTGAAAACTATTGCATGTGAATTAGATGGGATGTCCTTTTTGGCAGATGATAAAAGCGCTTCTGCATTTTACTGTGGTGTATGCAGTATCTGTATCTGTAACAAAAACTAAATTGTTGGTCAGAATTCTTAGTTCTGATTTTCTTCCTTTATTTGATTTGAAGACCTTAAATCAGGTTAAGCCCTAATGCTCTTGCAGAAGAAATACTTTATTCATAGAAAATAATTGGTTTCAGTGCAGGAGGAACTGCTTGGGATTTCATGAACTGTACTACATGGAATATCAGATTAACTGACCTAATGAGCCCCTTCTGCCTCTAAAAATCTGTTATTGGTGCAAATAATGTAGGATAAAGAGATCATAGTCTTTGCTGCCTATGTTCTTTAAAATAATGTAGCTTGATGCTAGACAGATGATGCTGGTTTTGGTCATTTTTTTTCTTCTCTTGTCCTTGCTGTTTCCTTTGCCCTTCCTAGATCAGTGGTGTGAGAAGGATGTTCCCTCTGCTTCCAGACAATGCTTGTTTTGACATCCTGTATTCTGCTCTTGGTTCTTTCAGAGGAAATCTGCTATCTCATTTGACTTGAATAGAATCATTATAGGTATCAGTGTCTGGGCAGAGCAGCTGACTAACCAACACTACAGGCTGGATTGTGATGTGGAATTAAGGCTTTAGTCATGAAGGGGTGTCCTTGTGCAGAAGGTTATTTGCTTGGGTTGATGCTGAGTGACCACTCCAGGGTTGTGTCACTGTATTTGAAAGGGTTACCATTCTGTAGCAAATAGAAGAGCTGAGAATGAGATGTTTGGGAAAGCTGATCAGCAGGTACTTGAGTTGTCTCAGAACCTGTAGTAGTGACCACATTCTTGCAGTAACTCGAGGTGCGTCCTGCTCAGTTGAGGCCTGAGACTTGGCAGGGAGGGAGATGGGGATTGAACCCAGGTAAGGCTGGAAGGGGTCCTTTGCCACAAGATGTTTTCTTTCTTGCTGGCAGGTTCAGTGTTTGTGGATGACATGCTTAAGCTGCATATGGATACTGTTTTCATATTTGTGCCTGTTTTGGATCTCTGCTGTTTAGTGCTCATTTTTGGAGCAGTTGCATACCTGTGAGATGGATCTTATTTTTTCCTTTTATCTAGCATCAAAAGATTAAAAGGAAACTTGAAAAGAAGCATTCGCTCTTCATTTGACTTGCACAGCTAATTTTCTCCTTAATGCAGTGAGCTTCAAGTTGCTGCTGAAAGCAAGTTTGTGCACATGCACCAGGAGTCTGCAAGGGGAGAGTCGCAGAGAGATAAATGTTCCATTCCGGGGAGCTGTAGATTTCCTATTTCCTGGTCCTCTTTTGTTGGTAATGAGCAATAAGTGATCTGTCTGCACTGTGGGCAGCTGAGCCTCACATGTCAGTCTTTATGTAGTTTTCTAGACCTGATTGGTCTCAGACTGGTGGTGGCCCATGCCTTGTGTAGTGTAGTCTTTCAATAGGGACCCTATTTGTCCAGAGTATTTGGGTTGGAGCATTTAACAGACTCCAGTACAGATAATGCTGTTTGGTGCCTGATGGCTAAATTCTTCACTAGAACTAATCTGTGTATAAAACGTAGTGTGAGTCCTGCTCATTAGGAGGAACCCCCTGCTTCTCCCCTGATCTTGCAAGATCTGATTTAGAAATTTTTAATGCATGTCTTTTTGCTACATATAATGTAAATAGTTGGTTTGGAGATTCACTACTCTTCTGATTGGCATAGTTAATGATACACATATCCTGAAAGTCTTTGATGCTGGATCAAAAAAAAATAAAATTATTTTGGAAGGATGAGATTAATATCAATTTTTAAATTCTGTAGTGTGTTTCATCTAGAAGGATCTGGAATTACTTTTCAGACCAACAGAATGGCTAAATCCATCACTGAAGCCTGCTGCTCTTACCTGGCTGATCAATTGACTTGGTACAAATGTGTTGCTTTCTGTCAGGCGCATTAGATTGGTTTAAATATTGATGTTCTGTGTTCTCTGTCACCAGGCATTTAGGCAGATATTGTATTTAGTTCCTAGTTTGCAGATAAAGTAGCAAGGCAGTACTACAAGGAAAATTTGGCAATGGGGTAGTGAATTTTAGTATGCTTTGAGCTCCGAACTAGTGTGTGGAGCTGGTCTGGAAGCTCATCTCACAGCACATTGAACAGAGCTTCCAAAGGAGGAATGAGAGAACAGCTTTCCTTGGTGACAGCTTGTGGCTGTGCCCAGAGTGGGCCCTGCTGAGCCCCCCTGTGCTGTGTCCCTGTTTCAGCTGTGTTGATCCTGGTGGCCACATGTCCCTGTGGCAGGCACGTGCCACAAGCCCAGGGGAGCCAGGTTGCTGCCTGATATCCTTACAAGCAAGAGCCTGTTCTGATTCTTGCTGGTAACTTTTGCTCAAAGATAGAATGTTCTACAAACTGTGTTAGTGGTTCAATTAAAAAAAATTCTTCAACTTAAAGCAAACAACCCAAGACTAGACAGGAGGTAAGACTATTCCTCTCTCCTGACTTAACTCCTTCTCCTTCTGACTTACCTTTCTAAATTTTCTTTCCCACTTCATCTTTCTGGAGCTACAGAAATAGGACCTTGTGAGACTTGGATTAAAAGTGGTGCAGAATAGTTGCAGTGCATCCTGCCTCCCTTCTGCCCTCTGAGTGGAAAAGAAACTGCCCTGAAGATATAAGCATACTTGCTGAAACAGTGGTAAAGGTTCTTTCTCTCTCCTGCTTCATGTGGAGGAGCTGTTCCTCCTCCCTTCTTTGCTGCACCAGCAGTTGCATTAGGTGACTTGGCACCTGGGACACGTTGGTGATCTGCCCTCCACAGCTCTGGCAGTCTGAAGCTTTTGCTTGCCAGGCTGGTTTAGAGCTTCCTTGGGCTGCTCCAGTGTGACTGATCACAAGAGACTGGTGTGCAGAGTTGCCACCTCTGTTTGGAGGGAAAGGTACAGAACCAGTGTTAGGAAAACCAGACATGGTGGGAGGGAGCCCTCCTCTGTCTGTGTGACTGAAATAGGCTGGCAGGCAAGGTGACTCCATCGTGGAGAGGAAATCCCTGGTTATTTTTCACGCTCATAATTTTCTGCCTTATGTTTCTGTGAAGCTGTAAGTCACTCCCCAAAGTATGGAGGCTGCTCCACAAATTCCTGTTGAGAAGGATTCCTCATTGTGTGGAAGAGGAGCTAGATGGGTTGCTTGCTAGCCTTGGCCCTTTAAGTATAAAAACGTGATCAAACTACTGCAGGTGGATTTTGTGTGTGTCAGAAAATTACAATTACAAGTTAGAGACCATCTGTCTAGATTGCTGAACTGTGAACAACTGAGTGGGTACTGGGTTTCTGCTGGTGTAAAGTTTTGCTGGGAAAGCAGGTGCCCTTGCAGGGATTAGCTCCAGGGGAAAAGGTGTCTTCTCTCTTGCTTGTATATGCAGGTTGCTCTAGCTAATGCCACATGCAGATGCTTCTCGTTCCAGATTAATGATGCCTTCTTCCCCCAGGTCTCAAGGAGGTTGTTTAAAGTTGGGAGAAGTGTATTGACAGGATCCAGTTGCTGGGCCTGGTCTGTTTGCCCAGTTCCTAAAACCACCACAGTGAATTCACTCCGGAGCCATGGGAAGGGCTTAGTTGATGCTGAGCTGGCAGCCTTAGCAGCAGGTAATTGCAGTTGTGCCTCCAGTATTTTGGGCTCTTGGGAAATGACTAGAGGCAGAGTCTTGCCATTCTCCCCTTCCCAAGCATATTGCACACTCAAGATTTGAAAAAAGGAAAGTTCTCTTGCAGATCCTTGTCAGCCAACCATTACTGCTCCCAGTCTGGCCTGTGAAGGAGCTGTGTGGAGTTTATTTCGTGTGAATAAGAGGAGAGCGATAGTGAAGAGTGGTTAATAGTGAAGAGCCTGCTATTGACTCAGCTTGTACAAACCTTTCTCCCTCCTCTGGTTGCTGAGGTGGTAAAAGAGAGGTGGTTGTGACAAAATGCAGGTTTACAAACCACAGATTTGTGCCACAGCCAAGCTCTTTTGTGTAGGTAGTCAGAACAGCAGTCCAGTGTATTTGCTGGGTGGCTCATGAGATGACGCTTTAGATACCTTGCGGACACCAGCAGACTTTTTGGGCTTGTTTCTGTCCTACTTGTGGTGTTTGCAGGCAGAAAGATGCCTGTAGGAGGTTGTGCTCTGCATTAAAGGCTGCAAGAGGGGACACAGTTGCAGTAGTGGTACAGAGTGTCCCGCTTGGAAGTTTGTTGGCCATTTTGTTCATCTGTGTTCAAATGAAAGCTTGGTAGAAAATCTGTTGAAGAGTTCAGAGGCTGCATATGAATTTTTAGGAAACCCTAACCTAGACTGTATGTTTTCCCTGTGTTTTTAAGATGAATAGGCATTGCAATAATGTGATATGAGTACTACAGGTTAACGTGTATGACTAGCCTGTGGGAACTAATATGTTTTGATGGTCTCTATAGTATTTAGGCTATCCATAGAAGGAAGAATCTCCTGAGAGAAGGTTTTCAAATAAAGTTTCTATTTCCAGGTAACCTGGGCTATTTAATATCCTCTCTCGAATGAGGAGCAGTGAGTGTTTGCAAGGCGTGGGAGCACAAGTTGTGAACGTCAGTCACAGCTTGAGTCAGCAGAGGTGCAGGGCTGGTTCTTTGTGCAGGAACCAGGCTGTTATGGACTCAGGTTCAGCTGGCAGCTCTGCCACTGACTGACAGTATGCAGTGTCCAAGTACATAATGTCTTTCCCTTTTCCTGAGTCACTTTTCTGTTCTTTTGGGAAAATATTTGTGCTCATTAAGTTGAGGATACTGGCTGTATAAGCCCATTGTAGGGATTTGAAAATGAGGGCTGATGTCAAGACCTCTGTAGTTGGGGAAGGATGTCTAACTTATGATCAGCTTGTTTCTTGCTCCCTCCAGAGCCAGCAGCTGAGGAATACGTTGTACCATAGACCTCACCCTGGGGTTTGATTCAGTGGTGGATCTTAAGTACATGGGGGGAAGACACTTCACATATCTGAAGGTTTGGGAAATTGTGCAAATTTCCTTTTTGACACACTTTCATGCAATTTGAACTTGTTCCTAATGAGGTAAAATACTACAAGCCTAAAGTGAATTTTATATTGATTTGAGTGGCCTGGGGACTTTTTTACAAGGTCTATCTCACTTAGTGTGGCATAAATCCATTTGATTTAATTGGGAAAGGGCTGGTCTATGTGTTATTTGGGCTTTAGTAGCTGGTCTTCTGTGGCAGTGCAGCACAACTGAGTCACACTGAGAAGGAAGCCAAAACAGGGTACGCTGAATATGCTAACATTATTTCCCTTTCATGCAGGGTCCGGCATGTGTGGTTTGTGAAGTTAGTATGGGTGATTAGAAAGTTGTTCTGAATAGCCAAAAGTTTGTAAAGACCTATTGTTTGCTGTTGAATAATGAATGTCACAAGTGTGAAGAGTTTTATTGGTCTTGGAGCATCTCAGCCTGATAGAACCTAAATGCCTCCTTACATCTTGCTTGCCGCAAGGAGAAAGCTCTTTCATGTTCTGAGTGCTTCCCTAACTTGTTATTCCAATAAATCTCATTATGTACACACTCTAGACTTCTCAAAGCTGGGGCCAAAGTAAGTTTTGTTGAGAAGAAAATTCTGTTTGTGCTTGTGTTTAAGTTGGGGTCACTGGTGTAGAATTAGCTAAGGATCCTTCAGGGAAAGAAAGGATGGATGTGGTTTGAGTTTCAGATGTGGAAGAGAAAGTCTAAGGTTAACCCATAGCCTTTATATACGTCATGGTTGGATGTTAATCTTGATTTAATCCATATTGGAAAGTTTGTTAACAAGGGTGTCAACCTTACCCTGGGGAGTAACTTCTATTAGCCAGTGTAATGTATTTTTTCAGTACATTGCCAGTAAGAGTCTATCACTGTGCCTTTCATTGTTCATAAAGGATGCTTACTAAATACTAACTTATATTGCTGATAATGTATTTTTAATGGCAAAGAGGAAACTTTGAGGCTTTATAGGTATTGTAATGTAAAGGACTTCGGGAAATAGTGAAATAGTGAAATTCAGTTTATTGTTTGTTCACAGAAGACAAATGAATGTACCCGGCTGTATTCTGTCAGACCTGTGCTTAAAATACATCCTTTGAAGATTTCACAGCCTCCTGAATTTGTCTGTTCCAGTGCCACTCTGCTCTTCATGTTTAATTTTCTTTATAGCTAATCTAAGAGGATTTCTCTTTATCCTTCTCTTGGAGGATATGGGAAAAGTCAATCACCACTCTTGTTCAAGTCCCTGCTTGCAAAATCTCTTCAGTGTGATTTCTGCTACAATTGTTTACCTGTACCAAATGAGGCTGGTAGTTTGTGCCTTATTCTGCAGTGTGTTGGCAGACCTTTATCTGTGCTGAGGCATCCCCTAATTGCTGATAGATCTGGTGGGATTCTGGGATGAGGGCACACTGCCCTTTTCATCCCAGAAAGGTGATAAGTAATTGAAGGGTAGAGAAGAACAAAACCTCACTGGCCTGTAGGTTAATCTGCTCAAAGGCAGAGGCCTTGCTTATGCTTCCTTTTCACTCAGGGATTATCTGCCCTTGGAGGTGTAACATCTTCATAATTTAATTAATATCTAAAGAAATCTTTAGCCATTTTATGGTAGCTGCTCTGGTTTCCAGCTCCAGTTCTGTAGCAGTGTCATTAATAAAGAGGTGGGAGAAGATGTGGGATGAAGCTTTAAAGGCATTGTTGTGGGCAGAAATAGTTTTTGTAATCTCTAGAAAGACACAGCATGTGGCAGGGAAAAGAGCACGCTGACAGATGGGGTGAGTGCAGCTACAGTCATACCAAGGAGACGCTGTTGTGAAGCTTTCATGCCGTGGCAGACAAGTGGGTCACAATGTTGATATGTCACCCTGACTAGGAGCTTCTGCTGTGATCAAGAGTGTGGTGATAGGAATGAAGACATTTCTGAGGAGGGCACCAGTAGAAGATGGTAGGATTGATCTGTGTACATGGAGAATTTTGCCCTTGGAGACAGAGGGCTTGAGTCAGTCTCCTCTGAGTGAACTTCTTGCATGTACAGCCTGGAAAGCAGCAGTGGAGAAGAGAAATGGTCTTGGAGGCTTGTTCTCTTGGCTGCAGCAGAATTGTCCCGCACAAGTCAGGTGGGCTGTTTTCCTTGGTGGTCACTGTGCTTACAGAGTGTCTCACAGTCATCTGATGTACATGGCAGAAGTGAGGGGTGGTGTTAACAGTGCTTTGGTTTGTGACTGTGTCTATGGGCATCGTCTTTCCTGCCCGTTCCTTGTCGGAGATACCTTTTTGGTATTCTGAATTAGCTTTGGAGCCTGGGGAAGAGTGCACCTTGCATGTGCACTGGGGCTGGACTGCAGCTGCTGTAGTGGGAGAGGCCAAATGAGTGCACTGAGAGCTTGGAAGAACCAAGGAATGACTTTCAGGCTTTGTTTTAGGCCTGCCTCAAAAGAAGTTCTTGAACTGTTATTATGTGAGCAGAAAACTGGTTTGACTTGTGCTGCTCTTCTCATCAAACTTAGTGAGGAAGGAGAGCTACATATGTCTGTCAGCTCCCTGCTGCGTGTGGCAGGTGCTGGGCTTGCTCTTTGCTCAGTGTGGTTGTAGGGCAACTATATCCAGACCCATATCTCCTGTGTGTGGGAAGAGGACCTGACCAAAGCCTTGGGAAGCAGACTTGGGAGCCTGATCCTGGCTCTGCTGCAAGTCTGTTTTGTGGTGCCCAGAGTCAGCTGGGAGCACACCGGTTCCTTTCTGTAAAATCAGAAAATGTCTTCAAGTTCTTGCAGAGAACGGTGTAGGCTGGAAGAGTGCTATTTGCCTGCATGCTGCTTTACACAAGTGAAAATAAAATCAGTGCTAGTTGATTGGTGTTGTATCCCTTCTCACATCCTCATAAGGAGGGATTTTGGATTGCTTTCCATGGGTATTTTGCCTGAGACCTTGTATTTCTTGCTGGGGAAAAGTGATACAAGGGAGGTGTTGATGTTGGCATATCCTGACTTCTAGTCCTAATTATCCAGTAATCAAGAAGAATTTTATGGAAAAATAATGCTACTGACTTAATCTGTCTTGTAAAATAAAGTTTTCACTACCTTGGGTTATTTAATGAGTTACTTAAAGAAACCATCAAATCACGTGTAAGGTCAGCACATAACTGGACTACTCTTTAAAAAGCAAGTGATCTCCCTAGCAGACTGAATGAACTTAGTAGCTAAAAATTGTGAATTCTTAGTAGCTAAAAATCTGTTTCTAAAAAATTTAGGTGATTTTTAAAGGTCTGAATTAAGTCATCAAAAAGGTGAGAAATGTATAAGTCATCAAAAAGGTGACTGCTGATTTCCCTGTTCCGTTTCTAGGGAGAGTGTTAGTGCAGATAGCTGGCTTCAGACTCTGGGTTTGTGCTGGTCTATTGGTCAGAATCTGGCCGGTAGCAGCAAATCCAAATTCCTTACTTTTGGTTGATGAAAATGTCAAGATATATCAAAAACCAGTGCAGAGCCTGCACCTCTCTTGCAGTTCTCTTCTTCAAATAAAGAGTTAATGAAGAATCTGTGCTTTGCTTCTGTGTTGCTTTGTGTTTGTGGCATTTTCTTTGATGTATGAATTCAGAGACAAGGAACAGAATGTATATGTGCATACTCAAATTCCAAGTCCTTTGAAGGATGGGGGAGAAATCTCTTTAAATGGTGATGTGAGTGTACAAGTAGTTCTGCCTGGGTATTTTTTTCCTGCATGTATAGATCTTGGACTGAACTTCATTTGTTACTGAACTGCATGCTGGCACAGTCCCAACACTGCAGGCAGATGTATTTGAAGTAGCCAAATATTACAACTTCCTAACATACAGTACTGCTAGACCTCAGTGTGACAAGTTTATGATAGTAATAACGCTTTGTAGTTCCAGAAGAGGATATGAAAACTCATGAAAAACCCTACCTTGTATTTCCTGTCTTGCAAGGGTGCAGGAAAGTGCTATTAACCTACAGGAGGAAAAAGATGAAGGGCAAGAAGAGACATAACTGTATCTGGATCTGCTTCTGAAGTGGTTCGTGATGTTCATTTTGTGGAAGATTTAGCAACTATCTGCTCGACTTCCCTTACAATGTCTGTGCTTAAGAAAAAGCAGCCACTTGATCTTTAACCTTCACTACAAGTAGTGTTATCAGGAAAGAATGATATGTTTCTTGGTTTTATCCTTGGGCATTGTCATACTTTTAAGTCCCCTAAATGATGTTTTCTAGTCTGACATAGTTACTATCTGTGAAACTCAATCTCCATTTCAGCTGAAATATCCTCTGTGCCGTAGACTGCAAGAGACTTGCCAGCAGCAATCCCTCCTCCTTCCAGAACGACATTGCCATTGACAGACTGATAGAGAAATAGTAATTGAAGCCTATAGCTCTGTGTGACTTTGAAGTTTTTACTTTTATCAGATGATGTTAAGTTAAACAAAACCTAGATAAAGAAACCAAAAGCCCGATGCCATTTCTTTGCTCAAAAGACTGTACCAATTCCTGATATGACTGGCAGTATTTGAACTTGATACATGTATGTATCTTGCTGCCTGATCTATGTTGCAGATCCTTTATACCTGCATGAAACCCTGTTGAATTCCAAGATTGTCATGGATCAGATCATGTAGCTGTAGTCTTTGGGGGCTACAAATTGTTGCCTGGCTTATACTACTGTACCTAGAGAAGGATTAAAAAAACCAGTTTTCCTGTTTCACAGTCTGTCAGCAAGGTCTTGCATGTGGTGACAGAGAAGTACATTAAACCTGTTTATGAATTGGCAGGGCTGCTTCTAGCTAGAATATATAAAACTGTTTCAGGTTTTAATGAACATTTGAAATCAGTTCCAACTGAGGACCTATATGTTAAGAATCGAATAAAAAAAAAAAGCTTTGTAATAATGTGACCTGCCTGATCTAATTTGAGCAGTGGGGTGGGGATGCTATTGAACTAATTGGTCTTTGAAGACACCTTCTAACCTGATTTTATTGGTGAGGCCTATTCTTATGCTAAAGGTAAAGAGCTATTGTGTCATTTAATTCGACATGGAATGTACAGTAGGGCTGGATGGGATGGGAGGCAGCAATCTGGCATCCTTTTCATGTCAGGTTAACAGTGGCACACTATCACATCCAGCACTCTGTTTGTCTTGTTTCAGAATTCACAAGGCATCAGATTTTTGGCTCTTGGAGTGACCATGCTCTCCCTTCTGTGTAGAAGAGGTTACTGTATTTAAGACAAAAAGTAATACTAATGGGACACTTCAGTTTGGAATACGTGTCTTGAGGGGAAAAAATCGCTTTGGAAGTTAGAGGAGCAGGAAGGCTTGCATCACTTCCAACCAGTATGAATAAAAAGAGATAAGATGGTGTTGAATAAAGAGGTTTCAAAGTTGTGAAGGGCACATTTTTAGAATTATCGGTCCCTCTGAGTGCTGCGTATTTTAGTTCAAGCTGGCATTTAATTTGTGCTTTAGAAATTTCCACCAAGCCTGCCTTAAAATCTTTTGGAGACAAAAGTAAATAAGTAAATCCCCCTTTGAATGTGCTTGTGATGACGACAGGGGACAGCTTAAGAGACAGAGTCTTTTAAGAAGTCTCTTCCTCCGCAAATTACAACTATTTCTATACTTCTTTCATAAAACCTGTTGATTTGAACAAGAATGAAATATTTAGAAAATTGTTCTTCCCTTTCTTCTCTGAGGTGAAATGTGACTCTAATTCTGCCGCTTACATTTATTCTTCTTCAAAATTGCTTTTCAGTGTTGCTATAAGTTTCTGCAATGTTGGGGCAAAAAAACCGCCTCCCTCCCCCTGAAACATGACACAATCTCTTTTACTAAGCTATATTGCATTAAATTTCTGCATTTTTATAAAGATATGCTGTGCTGTTAACTGCTTGCATAAGTATACAGTGTATCCTGTTCAGCAGGAAGCTGCCAGGCTGTTCTTGTTAACAAGTGTCCAGGGAGAACAAACCTCTGAGAAAATAACAGAATTACAAAACAAGGCATCAATCTTCCAAAATCACAATCAAAATGGTTATTTAAACACTTGATTCAGCTTACTCTTTTTTGTGTTGAAAGTAATGATGAGAATTGTGAAGGAGAGAAAAGTGTAGTAAAAGCATTGTGAAAGGTGAGTAGAGCCTGTCCAGGAGGTACATGGGGGGTGTCAGCTCTTTGTGTGCCCTGCGCTGAACCCTGAGTGGCTTCTTGGATTACATTTATAGCTTCTGTTCCTCTGATGTATTTCAGTTTCTTAAGAGTTCCATTTAAGATACTTAATCCAAGAGCTAATGATTTAGTTGAACATTTAATTAATACCTTTCTTGTATTAGTCCGCAAGAATTTGCGGAAACCTCCAGCGTGAGGGATGTTTGTTTGTGTAGCTGTGGCACCAGAGCATTGATAGGAGCTATTTGCCTGACTTGTTTAAATGTGTTTCTAGAGCTGGATATAGAAGCCAAAATGTGTGTGGTTTGTCCCTATAATTTTCCAGTTGGTTTTCCACTTGTGCTGTCAGCTGCTCAGACAGCTTATTCTTTTCCCTTAACAAAGTGCTGGCTCCTTCAAGCAATGCAGGATGTAGAATTCCTTCCTCTTCCCTTGAGGTGTTTGTGGTTGGTTTTTTGTTGTTGTCGTTTTTCTGTTTTGGTTTGGCTTTTCTTTGGGGGGGGAGGGTGTGTGTTTTTTGTTTGTTTTTTTTTTTTTTTTTTTTTAAATCTGTAAAATGTCTCTCCGGTTGAACAGTTCTGGAGACTGGAGCACTTTGGCCATGGGTACTGCTTGAGCTGCCTTACCAGTGTCAGCCCACCCTTGTGTCCCAAGGATACACTGGATCTTGAACCAGTAATTGGCAGGCTGTTCACCTTGATCTGCTATGACTAGGCTTCCACGAGTGCCAGCTGCAGGAGTTCTTTTGTAGCAGTGGGTTTCCAGCAGAACAACAATAGCCAATAAAATCTTTCCAGGCAGATTTTGTTGAACAATTATCCTACAGTCAAACAACTGTCACCTGTTTTATATCTGGAATATCAGGTGAGTAGGATGATGAGGAGTGTTTTTTGTATGGAATTAGGTTTTCCAGACAGCTTGTTAGAAAAGCCACAATTACCCAGCTGAGCTGCTGGGCTTGGTGCATGTGGTGTTTGCTCCAGAGCAGTTCTGCAGACATTGCAGCCTCCAAGTGCCAAGGCAAGAAATCTACCCTTGTCCGTGTGCAGGTGTCTCGGACCCCAGATGCCTGTGGATGAGTAGCTTGCCTGAGACTGCAAAACCTCTTTGGGTTCCTGACCACATGCCAGGCACCCATGTGGCCCAAGGGTGTGCCCTCATTTAGATGCATTGTGCTTCCCTGTGTTGTCATATAATTGAGTATCTGTTGGACACAACTAAAAAGGCGTCTGTTTTCAGTCTGAGGGACGAAAACAGATGTTTTATTCTCTCGTGAGAGCTCAGTAAAGTGATGCATCAGCTGTTGCTCCAGATCTCGATGATGACAGCTAAGAAGGCAAAGGAAAAGGCACAGAGGTCAAAAGGAGTTAAGGAGAGGAACATTAAATAATTTTTGTTTCCTGTGTGTTAGGTGACGTGGGGTTTAGTTCTGAAGCATGTGGAAAGAATTAGCCTCTAAGTTAGCATGACGTTTTACATGAGCAGGGGCAGAATCTTTTAAATTGATTTCTGTTTCCTAGACCGGACAAATTAAAGTCTTGGAAGAGACCTAATTGCTGAAAGTTAAAAGATAATAAAAGCAATGCCTGAATAGATCAAGAACTGTGCTAAGAGCTGAGCATAAGAGAGACACAGTTGCAAGAATCTTGCATGAGGTTGGAGCTGCTGAGCCAGAAGCTGTGTAAGAAGGTCTGCAGGGCGCTAGGCCTGGGCCGGTTGTGCCACTTCAGTGGAATGTCCCTGTCCCCTTTCGGGATCACATGGTGGTTTAAGCAGAGGGAGCATGGTGGCAGTGCCCAGCTTGCAAGTGGGCATTGCAAGTATTTCTGCTGATGTGAGGTCTGGTTCTACCTGCACGGGCACACTCAGGTGAGCGCATCAGGACTGGGACTGCGACCTTCTGTGTTCTTGTGGCATTGTTTTTTCTGGGGTCCTGGTTGTAGCTGGAGTCACTGAGGGCAAACCTTTGCAAGTTTTCCCTTTAAGTTGTTTGACGTGAATTGAAAAACAGAAACTAACTGTACCTTGGAGGGACTAAGAGAGAATGGTAAAAGAGGAAACTGATGTAGCCAACAGCTTAAACCAGAAGCCTCAGTCTTCACTTACCCATCTTACTGAACAGTAAGCTGTGGGAAGCACCACATCTGCTGTATGGGTTGTGCTAGATCTTATGGCTGCTCTAGATGCTGGGTTAAATCTAGCTCAGGTGCACCCCTCACTGGTGTAGGAGAGACTGAGAATTGGTTTAACACATACCTTTAGGGGTCTTCCTCAGGGCTTTCTCCTGAATGGGTCAGAAAGGGTATGAGTAGGATGCCTGGGGACTCTTCTCAAGGGTGTAGGAGTGTGTGGTACAAGCTGAGCAGTCTGTCTGTGCAGGGCTGGGAGGTGCTGTGAAAGCTTTAGGTTAAGGTGTTTCCAGAGTTTTACAAAGGCTGTGGCTACTGAAAATGCTATTGCATTCTTGACTGCATGTCTTCCTTTCTTCCCAAACAAGGCAAGAACTAAGCCTCATTAACTGTGATCTAGCAAGAGATGCCAGCACCTAATAACTCCCCCGTTCAAGTCAGCTGCTGCCTACTCCTCACCACAGTGGCTGCTCAGCCTCCCAGATTGATCCCCAGCTTTTTTCACATTCCAGCAGCTGGTGGACTTGGCTGTTTCTGCATCTATTTGGTGCCCTCCTCATGAGGCTGTCCATGCAGCCTGTCATCACAGGATTGCTGTTGCTCATAAAAGGGTGTATTGAATGGTGTAATCTGGAAGTGCAGATGTTCAGAAGCTTGGGAACTAGTGATCAAGGGGAATATCTGGATATTTGAGCATCCTCACAGTTCTTTCTAGTCTTTGTGAGTCCTAAGAGAGCAAAGAGGACTGTTGGTGATTTTCTGCTAGGTTGTGTGCTTGCCTTGTTTTTTATCACATGCTGTCTAAACCTCGGAAGCACTTCTATTTCAGTATTAGAATATGCTGAGCTTTTCTATTCCTGTTGGTGTTAGAGATGAAGTTGGGGTCAGTGCTTCTGTGCTGGAAGCTTTGAGGTGCTCCGGCTGATAAGGTTCTGCCTAAAGGCAAATTACCAGTGTGATTTCTCACTTGCTCTGTGCACTGTAGCAGCCTTTTGCCTGTAATGGAGGGGAAAGCAATGTTATTAGGTGAACCAACCTGGTCTTTTAATAAGGCACATTGTGCTGTGCTAGCAATTTATTAGCTGCCATAAGAAAGGCTTTCAGTTTTCCTATGATAAACAAAGCAGGGCAATGCAATGGCTTTTTTCCTTTCTCTGACATATTCTAGTTGCTTTTCTGTAGGAGCACTCGTTGTCTGATGCTTCATTATGCCTTGAACTTCTGAGATGCAGCTGGTCACCAAAGCTACAAGGATGTGGTGGTCCTGATCCTAAGCTGATGCTGAGGCATGATCTCATCGTTGGTCACAGAGCTACATTAATTTTTTGTTATTGGCTGAGAAACTGGCTGTAAGTGCTCAGCTGGAGGCAATAGAAATGTATGGAATAGTGGCAGTGTTTGTGACTAAGATATATAACTGCTTTGGGGTGAAGAACCAAAGGTAATAGCAGTTGGTAGTGCAGGTGTTTCATTTTGATGTTGTTTCATATGAAGACACTAAGCACTGAGTGCTGCCGTGCAGGTATCCATACCTGTCAGGTGCTGCATAAACAGGACCACCTTTCTGAAACAACGCTCCTGGTTTTCAGCAGTGTTTGGGGTAATTGAGATGTGGAAGCGTGAAATAAGCTGGGGCTCTGCTTTCAACTGCCAAGCCTCCTGTTCTATTACCATGAGTGCTGCTTCCCTGGGGATGGAGCACAACTGGCGTTTATGTCCGTGGTGATTTACCTGCTGTGCTGTCTGGTGTTTTGACCTCGCTCGAGGTAGAAGAGCCACCTGTGCTCTACAGTGGTGACTCTGCAACGTGTAATTCCCTCTGTGTCCTTTGGACAGAGCCCAGTGGCTGCTCTTCTTCTCATCGCGTGCAACAATTCAAGGACCAGTTCAGAATCTTTGCAAAAGAGGGCGAATTAGTTATTCTTTGGAACCCATCCCTTCAGTTCCCCTGAGCAGAGGCAGGGCAGGGAGCAGTGTGGCTGAGGGCTGATTTGCTCCAGCTCTTTCACTTAGGACATATTTGTCAGCTCTCCTGCAAGTGGATGACCACATTTCACAGTGATCATGTTGTTTTAAGCATCACTCTGTTTGTCTTTGTGGAGTTTTTGTAGTGTTAACTTCTTGCTCTGTGGTACATTTCCTTAAATTGCTTTTAATTACTCATGTGTTATACCAGATCTGTAGCTCTGAGATCAAGAGACAACTGAGGGGTTTTTGTTGGCTTTTTTTTCTGGATCCAGAAAGTAGTTCTTGGGATTTTTTGCTTTTGCACAGGAAATCTACCCTTGTGTCCTAACAGTAGGAGTAAAAATACATCTATGTATTGATCATTTCTGACAACTTTTAAATTACCTCCCAACATTTAAATTACTTTAAATCCCAGTCCTTCTGGGATTTATTTCACCTAGATATTTACTAAGTTGTTCATTTGTTCCCAGGTTTGTAAATGAAGGAGAACTTTTAATAACCAGATTTTTGCTTGGTGGTTTCATTGGGTGTTTTAGTTCACCTGCTTCCAGTCCAGCAGTGGACCCTGGCAGCCTGTCACTTGTCACATAGGCTTTACTCTCCTTGATCACTGTCCCACAGTGCTGCACCATTATAAGCTCTGTGAGTTGGCATCAAGTAAACTGGTCCCCAGAATTTTGGTGTGAGCAGTGAACCTTAATTCACAGATTTCATTATAGTTTTTTACAAGCAGTAGTTTTGAAGTGCTGAGCTGTGCTCTGAGCTCTGTTGCATTGGAGCAGCGGGGGGTTAATGAGATGGGCTGATTGCAGTTCTCCCTCTCTCCAATCTCAGAGACTGGAGGGAACAGTGGGAAGTTGTGTTGCTCCTTGTGTTGTGTAAGTGAGGTGTTTGTTGGAAGCTCAGATGGATGGGACTGTAGTGTGAGGACTGCTGGGATACTACTGGCTGTCATGACAGTGAGGAAAGGTGATTCAGTTGGCCTGCAAGGGTCAGAGGAGCTCAGAGTCGTGTTGGTATGGAGGCCTAGGGAAAATAAATTTGCAAGATGATGTTGGACAGAGACAAGGACTGAGGGGAGACCACAAGTAGTGGAGCTTTGGGAACCTGTCTGTGTGGAGAAGCACAGGGCAGTCAGTACCTTCTGGATTTTCCTTTGAGGTAGTGCCACAGTACAGACAACATGAGCAACCTGGGATTCACTGCCCGTAGAGAAGGCTGTTGTCATGAGCTGTCCTCAGAAGGAGACAGACATCTCTGGATGTATTGCCAAGAGAAAAGGTCTTCAAGCATGACATAGTAGGAGAGACTGGGAAAAGAGATACAGAGATGAAAAGCATTGTGTGGTTTAAATCCTGTCAGGTCTGCTCAGTGTGCTGCTACTCTGATTTGCATGCAGTGATGCTAGGAGCCCCTCAGTGCTGATACTCTCCAGTATACAGGATGTGGCATCCCTGCTAAGGAAGGACAGAGTGCCTGGGATGTTCCTGACCCACCATGACTGTTCTCAGCTATAAGTAGTCTTTCTTTGATCTGGTATTGCTTAGTGTAACTCCTTGTTTTGGGCAGAATAACTGATCACCTGTATAGTGGGGCAGAAAAAAACCATCTGAATGGTTTCTGTAGCTCTTTTTTCCATTTTTCTAAATCAAAAATAGATATCTGGCCTCTCATCAGTATCTCAAAACACAAAAGAAAGCCACTATAAGATTGTTTGGTAAAGAAAAACTCACACATTAAACTTCACAGATTTAGAAACTGGTGGTAGTTTCTAAAGTAGCTACTTCCAGGTAGCTACTTCAAGAGATTGTGATCCATGTTCCAGTGTAAAAACTTCTATATCCAAACCAAGCAGATGCTCTCTCGAGGCATTGCTGTATTGAATGGCAAATCAACGGCCCAGCACCCAAAATTGTGTGGGGATTTTGAAGGTGGTATCTGTGGTATAGGGATGGTATCTCATGGATCTAGAGAAAGAACCCAGGAATAACTATTTCACGTCTTCCCCTGTTCAGCTGTTAGACCACAGCTTGTAGTCAGGCCAGTAAAACCAGTTGTGCTGCTGTTACTGCCTTCTTGTTGCTGGTGATGGTTTTGCAAATTGTGTTGTACAGAACAACTCATGATCTGTGTCTGTGCTAGGGTTGTTGGGCTGGGGAGATGTACTCATGCTGCCAGTGCAGATGTGATCCCTGCCTTGGAACATGAAATGTTTTGCTGGAATGGTAGAAGGAGATGGACTCTTCCAGACTGGATGTGGTTGTGTTCGAGTGCAGGTGGAATACAGCAGTCAGCATTTCATAAGTTAACTTCACGTTTCTCTGTCTACCAGGAGTTTTGTTACTGTTGTGCTGACCCAAAATATGTACTCAACTTGAAAACTAAATTAGCAAATGTCATCTAACTTTAGTGCTTGCTCGGTCTTTCGTGCCTAGTTCAGTTGTGGTGGATATTTCATGTCCTGAGGAATTAGAACTGCTCTCTGTCTGACTATTGCTGGTCAGACAGGCAGTGATGTGGGGCATCAGTGCTTGCCTCAAGTTTCCCAGTATGTAGTCTGAAGCGTTCTCTTGTTTTCAGAAATATATTAAATTTGCATACTTAAAGTATGCAAGCGCGTCTTCATGTCTTTGTTTATGAATCCAAAAGACAATCTAAGCAAGTGTTCAAAAAAACCTGGTTGAATTCTCTTACAAATCCTTTTCTTCATGGTGAGACTTAGAAGTCTTTTCTTCCATCTCCCTTCCCTCCTCCAAGAAAAACATCCTAGGCAGAGACTTCAAAGTGAAAGGGCCAAGCTTTGTCACCAGTGGTGGAGATGAGCATGTTGAAACAGCATGAAGCAAGCTGGTGACACAGCTGGGGTAGGAGCTCTCTCCAGCATTTCCATTTGGTTCCCAAGCTGCCAGGTGTGGAAGGTCCAGCAGGAGGCCAGCAGAGCAAAACAACTCCGTGGGGATGTGCTGCTCAGCCCATTGATGCTTCCCTGCAAGAGACAGGGGATAAAGGTTTGTGCAGCAGCCATCACATCTCTGCTGCTTGTGGCATGATGCAGAGTGGAGGAAAGGGTTTGCCTCTCCCCACCACAGTTTGTGCAGGCTGTCAGGGTAGCCCGAGGCTGAGATTCACTCTGGTCACTTTGTGCTGGATCAGCTGCTTCTGGATTGTGCAGCTTTCTTAACCTTTTATGGGAGCATATTTAGGTGTGTAATACCCAGGTATTAAAGAACAGATGCTTTGAGTTCTTTGAAGTAACTTTTTGTTGACCTCTTTAAAAAAAAAAAAAAGTATTGTCTGTATTGGGAAAGGCTGTGTGGCATCCTGGGAACTAATTCTTTACTGACCTGGCAGTCAGAGAGAGGCAGGAGAAGGGCTTGCTGACAGCCCTTGGCACCTACAGGAAGTACTTCATGACATGACAAAGCAGCAGCAGATGCCAATGGATCTGAATTCTTGGTGGTGTAACTTGCCACCCAGACTATTATTGACTATATTGGGGAACCTCAGGAGTCAAATAAGCAGAGCAGCAGAGTCTCAGACCAAGCACACAATACTGTGTGTTTCTGATTCTGAGATCACTCTTTTGGGGGCCTGTATAAAGTAGTGGCTAAAAGACCTGTGCTGATGTAAAGGCCTGAAATAACTCTGTAGTTATCAGCACTGCAGCATTATCTGGAATTTGATGGAGAGCTGCCCTTCCTGTGCCTTGGTGTGGAGCTGTGCTGGCCAGCTGGCTTCCCTGGAGAGAGGCCCTGCTGTGGGATCAGGGAGTGGAGTGGCTGCTGATGGGGCCCATCCCTGCTCCAGCCCTGAGTCTTCCCTCTCCTGAGGTTCCTCCTGCTTGTAGGTGTGTTAATTCAGGCAGAGCTGACTACTTCAGTGGTGAACAGGTGGGCTCTTCAGTGCAGTCAGTCCAATGCAACAGTTGGGCTGGAATTCAATTCATTATTCATTTGTTTGCCAGCCATGCCCTGGGTTGTCTGTTATCTGTCTGTAGTGGATCCACTGGCTCTCTCAATCCATACATGATTTCAGCTTTTTACCTCTGACCTTCAGGAGTTTGAGGCAGGTGGCACGTTGGGGTTGATAAATGAGTCCAGCATGGTCGAGAATAACATCTGCTCACCACAGTGTCTGTTTCCTCAGTAGCTGTCCAAGCGCCACTGTAATCATTGTGCTCAATAAATCCCCATTTTTATAAGCACAACAGCAAAAAGTCTTGGGAAGCTTAGCTTGTCCTCCCAGCCTCATCCTGGGGGTGAACTGCAGGGTATGTTTGCACTGTGCATGTGTTTCCTTTCATGTTTGAGCGATGAGTTCCCCTCACTCTTTCTGGCTTGCAGGCAGTTTGAAGAAGAGATGGATCCCTTCCTCTCCCGGGATCGAATTTACCCCTGGGGCACATCTCTGTAATTGCAGGCAGCACACTTATCTCTGTGCGGGATGCTTCTGTGATGGGACTCTAATCAGACAGCTGTGAATGGTGACTGGCACTCAGAATCCCATTGATTTTCCCTAAAAGCATCGCTCCACTAATGAGGATGCGGAGCCCACTCTTGCTGGGGCTCTGCTGCCGGACCCCAGCCGGGAGGCTCCGGGTGAGCTGGCAGACAAGCGGGCAGCCATGGGGCTTAGGGCAGCTGGCTGAGCATTTGTCAATGGTAGATTAAATCCAGTGTGCAAGATGAATGTGAAAACGAAACACGGCTTAACAGAAGCACGAGGAAAATTCTCCTTTGGCGTACAAATAGATTCTAGATCTTGTCGGCATGCTGCAAATGATGTTGAATTAAAAAAAATTGCACGGTTGAAGGATCTGTTACTCCGAGGGGGAAAACTGCAGGAGCTGTTTGGAGAACGTGTTTGGGAGAAGTCAGGATCCAGGGGCTTGTATTTAGAAAATTTTCTTTAGCAGACTTGACATGGAGTTGTAGGCTGTTTCCTGTACGCACCATGCATAGCTCCGTGGCTGCTCCGGAGCTGAATCCATGGGACAGACAGAGGGTTGTTGTGGACTGACCGCTGGCATGCAGAGCAGCCGTGGCGACTCCAGCAGGAGTTAAAACAGCGTGACCCGGGCGTGGAACGTGAGGGGTTTGGTGTGGACAGCGGGTACCCCGGACGCGGCTTCCTTAGGGACATTGGTTGTTGATGGGAGGGGTGCCGGCGTCAGCCGGGTGTGTCAGACCGCAGCAGTCTCCATACACACGCCGCCGCGACGGGTGCCCGGTCGGGCTCGGTTCGGACGGGCTTTCCCTGCCGCGGGGCGGGTGTCATTGGGACGCGCCGGGCACTCGCCGCGGTGCGAGGTTCCAAAAATTGCGCCGCGCACGGAGCGGGCGCCGCTGTGTTGCTTTAGGCGTTAGCAGGGCTGCCCTCGCCACACGCTCATTGAGCAGCCGCGCAACCCCCAGATAAGGACGGTTAAGTAGCAGTTGCGGGCGCGCCGCCTGTAGGGGAGGGCGAACTGCGGCCTAGGTCGCGGCGAGGGGCGGCGCGCCCCCCGGCCCTCCCGCTCCCGCTGGCCGGCTCGGGGGCGCGCTCCGCGCGGGGACGCGCGGGGAGCGGCGGCTCGGGGCGGCCCCGCGCCCCGTTCGAGCCCTTTTGTCGGTG
Source organism: Pipra filicauda (assembly GCF_003945595.2). Classification (NCBI taxonomy): domain Eukaryota; kingdom Metazoa; phylum Chordata; class Aves; order Passeriformes; family Pipridae; genus Pipra; species Pipra filicauda. The sequence goes on along the minus strand of NW_024103541.1, from coordinate 1,476,239 downwards.
GCGATGGCGCTTACCCAGAGTGCTCCGCGCCAGCCGGGCACTCATTTGCATAGGGGCGGGGCAGCCGCGCGGCGGCAGCGGGGACGGGGCGCGCCCCCTGCTGGGCAGCCGCGGCAGTGGCGTGGCCGGGCCGGGCCCGGGTGTGCGTGTGGATAATGGGCATTATCTGTGCAATGCGGGTGTGCCTGTGCTCCCTGTGCCTGCACACGGCCTGGGGATGTGCAGAGAGTGTGGATATGTACGTGTGGATAATGGGCATTATCTGTGCAATGCAGGTGTGCCCGTGCTCCCTGTGCCTACACACGGCCTGGGGATGTGCAGAGAGTGTGGATATGTACGTGTGGATAATGGGCATTATCTGTGCGGTGCGGGCGTGCCCGTGCTCCCTGTGCTTGCACACGGCCTGGGGATGTGCAGAGAGTGTGGATATGTACGTGTGCGATTGCACACACACTTGAGTGTATGTACAGGGAGTGTAGATCGGCTTATATATTTGGAGGTTTAGATTAGATATCAGGGAAAGCACCAGCAGGGTGCTTGGGCAGTGGAACAGGCTCCCTCGGGAAGTGGTCACAGCACCAAGCCTGACAGGAGTTCAGGGAGCGTTTGGACACTGTCAGGCACGTGGTGTGATTCTTGGGGTGTCCTGTGCAGGGCCAGGAGTTGGACTCGATGATCCTGATGGGTCCCTTCCAACTCAGCAAAAAGTTTAAAATAAAATTTAAAATCTAAAAATAAAAAAATGTGTATATGTGCACATTTGTATGTATGTACAGACAGCATAGACATGTATGTATATGTGTATATATGTACACTTAGGTGTATGTACAGGGAGCTGAGCTGTGCTGGGACAGCCCCGGTGGCACCACCTCAGAATCCTGGCTGTACCTAACACTTCCAGGCATGACTAACCTCAGTGCTTCTCCAGGAACTTGGAGAGAAATGTCTCATACCAGCACGATCAAGGTCTATAGGGCATCCTCATGTGTTTCATATACAGGCTACACAGTATATTCAGTATGTAATGTATCTTTTTGTGGCTAGTAAATGTAGTTAATCAGAGTGGGTTTTCTGATCTGCAGCCTGTCCTGAAACTTCTCTCAAACAAGGTGTCTTTCCCTGGGTTTCAGTTATGTTATAAAAGCGTTGGGTTTAATTTCTGCCGGTGAATAATTAAGCAGCTCTTAGTGCACACCATTTTCTAACTATAATTGTAATAATTGCAATTAATTACAAATGTTAATTACAGCAAATACTGCAGGGTTATGTATATGATTTGTGTACACTGGACATGTATATGTATGAATTTAGCATTGAGCAGCAATTACAGCTGTAATGCACACTAAAACACCATCTGTCCTGTCCCTGCAGGTGGTTCTCCTGGGCATTGACATCATTTCCGCACTAGTGTCCCGCTTACAAGATCGCTTCAAGGCCCAGATTGGCACAGGTGAGGGTGTGTGTGAATGTCCCCAGTGCTCTGCTGGCATCCCCTCTGGCTGCTGTACGCAAAGCTTGGTTTCTCCCCAGGAGAGCACTCGGGAGGCTCTGGGTGGTTTTAGGCTCAGCTGAAGGGCAGCAGGTCCGATTCCTCCATTGGGTGGGGGGAGAGCAGAGAGGCTGTGCCACTGTGTCAGTTTTTTCCTGAGGGATTTGGATGTTTCTATTTTCTTTCCTCAGTTCTGCCAAGTTTACTTGATAGGCTGGGAGATTCTAAGGACTCTGTGAGGGAGCAGGATCAGACCTTGCTGCTGAAAATCATGGAACAAGCTGCTAACCCTCAGGTATGTTTGACAGCCCTCTACAGCGTGAGTGACTGGCTGTGTAAAAAGGAAAACTTTTTCCATCAGAGGGTTTTCGCCTGTGGCTCTGTCTGAAATGGCTTCATTTCCCTACGCCTTGTTATGAGATATTTGCTTCACTTGAGAATGCTGTTGCATGACAGGATGCACATGGGAGTGTGAGTGTCGGTGGATTTCCCAGGAATGGGATGTGTTGGGTAGATGTCAGAGTTGTTGTTCTGGATCTTTGGAAGGTACTTGCTTTCTGTAAATATGAATATTGTTTTAGGTAGTGGGGAGTTACTGTGAAGTCAGCACAGAACAAAGAATTAGTCAGAGCTAAAAGTGTCTTGCTACTTCTTGTCCTGTTGTTCTTGGATGGGCCTAAATCTTATATTTAAGCTCCAGAGATGGCATGGTGTATGTCTGCTGCAAGGGAGAATCTTTCTTCCCCCACTGTCTGTTTTTCCTGTCTCATTCTCTCTTCTGTTTTCCACAGTACGTGTGGGACAGGATGCTGGGAGGATTCAAACACAAGAATTTTCGGACAAGAGAAGGGATTTGCCTCTGCCTTATTGCAACACTCAATGCGTAAGTCAGAACCTTCTGCAAACCGGTGTTGTGTACACAAGCCTGCTCTGTGATTCATAGTGGTTCTCTTTTGTTCTTCATTCCCAGATCTGGAGCTCAGAGTTTAACACTGAGTAAGATAGTGCCACATATATGTAACTTACTTGGAGATCCAAACAGCCAGGTAAGCTTTTGCTGTGAGTCATGTCTAAAGGTTGTGCTGATGATTGCCTTGTGGGTAATCAGGGCTATGTTCTGGCTGGTAAATCAGCTCATTGTGCTGGTGGTGAGCTCTGAACAATGTTGTGCGTGAAGAGCCCTTTGCTGCTTTTGAAGAGGTATGATTTGAAGTATGTCCAAACCAGCATATCAATTACTCCAAGAGTTCAACAGAACAACATGAATCTGCAGGCGAGATGAACAGAGCAGGAAACCTTTGTGGGAAAGGAACTCCTGTACCTTACAGGCTTGAATACAGGAGAGGCTGCGAGGATCCCTCTGGGCTTGGTGCAGCACCCCTCACCTTCAGAGAACAACCAGTCTTGGTGGGGAGGGCAAATGGGACCAGTCGGACAGCCTGACCATGTGTGCTGCCAGAAACTGTGCAGGAGTGTTCTCAACAGGGAGTGAAGACAAGCGGTGTAGAGACCTTAAATCAGCAGTGCAACCCAAATAAAAATACAAGCTGAATAAAATTTGTTCCTTCTATATGCCTTTTCTCCTACTTAAAATTAGATGGAAGTATGTGAGGTTAGTGAGAAAAGGGGGATGGGGAAGCAGGGTTCAAACCCGTATTGTGTAATGTGTACTAGCAGTTTTTCAATAGCCCTGTTGGTTCCCCTGTCAGCATGAGTGACACATAATGGGATCCAGGTCTGGAGCGGGTGTTCAGTTGAAAGGAGGTGTGGGCTGTCAAACTGGGGAATTGGTTTTCCTTGGCTCTGGGGAGTTGGCCATATTCCCCTGGCTGTCAGGGCCACCCCTTGCTGAAGAGGAGGACTGAGTGTGAAACAGCCTTCCCTTGCTCCTTGTACCAGTGCAGGAGGAGAAACTCGTTACTCCAAGAAGTTTCTGAGGAAGTTTAATATTCAGGGTCCTCAGGTTCTGAGCTGAGACTAAGCAAGCTGTTACCCTTCAAGGGGATACTGGGTTTAGGGCTTGGATGTGTTGAACAGCCAGATGCCTTGATCCTGCCATTGGTGAGCTGTTGAATGAACTGGGAAGTTGGTGTTTTCCCTCAGAACTGCCTCTTCCTTGTACCTGGTACAGCTTATTATCCCATATCCAGCTGCAGGGGTAAATAATGGATCTGATCTCTCCCTTTCTGCTGGATCTCGTTCCTTGTCCTCAGAAAGCCCATGCCTGAACTGATCAGACACCCAGTCGCTGTCAAAGTGGCTCCTGGTGGAACAGCACCTGTCCGGGCGCAGGGGCTGGTCCTGACCTCCCGTAGGGCTGCTGCGCTGCTGGTGCCTTCTCCTGAGCACTGGGAGACCTGCTGCCCGGTCACTGCTGCCCTCTCTTGGAGAGAGAGAGGACAGAGAAACACATCCAGGTCAAGTCCTTTGTTGTGGATGTGGGAGCTGTTCCATTACAGCTCTTCAGAAAGAGTGCTTTTGTTGTTTTTAAGTAATGCAGTTGCATAACCCAGTGTGCATCTGGTGTTACAACAGTATTTAAACTCTGATTATTTTCTCAAAAATAAAATTGAGACTGAGACAAGTGTTTAGGGTTTTTTTGACTAGGAAGCAGGGCACATGTGCTTGCGCTTTGAATCTCACCTATAGGCAATTCTAGCTTGTGTCCACAAGATATTCCATATCTAGTCACAAGGTGTGCAGGTGTATGGGTAGCTGCCAGACCATCTTTTGAGAAGCAGAAGTGCACAGCTTTGTAGGTGTTTCTGCAGGCAGAGCAGATAGTTTACCTTCTCTGCCTGCTGTGTGTGGTGGAGGAAAGGGGTTAAGTATAGAAAGGTGACACTTTAATCAGATTTATGTCTCTTCTGTTGTCTGGCGGGAAGGATGTGCTCAGCAGTTTCTTGCAAATCAGTTTGGAAAACATGCAAAATTAATGGTGATTCAGGTGATTGATTACTCCTCCCTTTCTCCATGTTTTGTTAGCAACATAGAAACATAAGTTTGTAAAACAGATTTAAAATTCAGTTTGTTTTATAATGTCCAAGTAATACGAGGTCTGTTCATGTCTCTCTCCTTTTTTCATCCAGTAAATGTACCTATTGCACACAGTGGGTGGAGTTTGGCAAAGGCAGCCAAGCTCCCAGAGTATGAAACCTTTCATCTTATGCCTTTACTGCCTTTTCAATTAAATTAGACCTGCTGATACTGTTAATATGTGAAATGCAGGGTTGGAAGCTCCTTCATGAACCCTGTGGTAACAGGTATAGTGGCAACTGTTGTTACTGAGAAATATGCAAATTTAGTTCTCCAAGGTAGGACAGGGATTTAGTTATTTAAATTGTAAAGACGATTGATTTCTCTCATCTCTCCCATTCAGGTTCGAGATGCAGCAATAAACAGCCTTGTGGAAATTTACAGACATGTTGGTGAACGTGTAAGGGCTGATCTCAGTAAAAAAGGATTACCACAATCTCGGTAAGTTGAGAACGTCCTTAAGTCTTCACCGTTTTTGGCTTTCTTTTTATTACCTTCCTTCCTTCCTGCCTTTAGAAGGCTTTGGGAGCTGCGTGATTGAACCTTTTCCTGGGATCAGGGTTTGATATTTCTTCATCTCAGAAACACTCAGGTTTCACTTAACGTGGATCCTGTACCTTTGCCCAAATATGTCACCACATCTGGAAAACCACTAAAATTATTACAGATGTTTAGTTAACTTATTTATGATTAAATTACTTAAGATTTTTCCTATATGTTCTGCATGTATAGAGAGGATGCTTAAAAGTAGCCTGTGTTTATGCAAAAAAAACCCAGTCAAAATAATCAGTTTTAAGGTTTTATTAAAAAAAACCCCAAAATAAACAAAACCAAAAAACCCACCAAAAAAGAGTCCATAAAAAACCCAAACAAAACCCAGCCAACCCTACACCAAAACCAAAGCCATGTCCCTCTGCTCTGCCATTTCAGCTAAGAAAGCTGCTCTGCATCTTACCTCCAGTGCGCAGGGTGGAGCATGGTTAGACCTGAGGCTGGAGGAGATGGCAGCTTGTCAGGGCACAGAGGGAGGGGAGAAGAGGTGATTTTGGAGGTGGGGTGCATGCAGACGGAGGCAGCACTGTTGCCTCTTGTTCTCCAGTGAAAACATCTGCTTCCATAATGTGGCTCAAAGTAATAAACTGTCTGGGAAGGGATAATGAGAGGTGATAGGGATCTTCTGCTCCACCAGGCCTGTCACATAAATGGAAAAGTGTCAGAGCCAAAGACAAATGTTGTGTGAAGTTGTTTTTTAGGGGTGTGTCTTGTGGTATTTCTGCAGATAGTTAAGATAGGCAAAGTGGTGATGAACTGGAAACGCATTTACAATTAGCCATGTCACATCTTCAGTAATGTAATATTTCCAATTATATCTCTTACACTTCTGTAATATCAGTTGCTTCTTAGTTTTTCTAATCAGTTGCATGTTGACTTTTTTTTTTAATTTTAAAATAATTTCTTTCCACACTGACATTTTCGACTGTGCTCCCAATGAACTGAATGAAGCCAAATTTGTCTGATATCTTGAGATGTTAGAAGATAGCTGCCCAGGGAAGTGGTGGAATCACCATCCCTGGAAGTGTTCAAAAGCTATGTGGATGTGGCACTTCAGGACATGGTTTAGAAGTGAACACGATGGTGCTGGGTTAAAGGTTGGACTCAATGATCTTAGAGGTCTCTTCCAACCTTAGTGATTCTATGATTCTAATATTCCTAAAAATTAAATTCAGTTGTTCATTGTGCATTCCTTTAACTTTCAAACAGGTTGAATGTAATTTTTACAAAATTCGATGAGGTCCAAAAGTCTGGAAACATGATCCAGAGTTCAGGTGGTGAGTAGAATTACTTCTAATCTCTTCTGGTGTTTTTTGCAATTTTTGCTAGTAATTTGCTTACTTTAGTAACAAGTGTTTATTACTGTTTTTTGTATTGATAAGCTTATGAGTTAGGAAGTAATCTTAATAGGTATCACTCCTTGTTTAGGAATAGATTTTTGAGAGAATTCTTGGTGAGGAAATTCATCCTTCTACCAACAGCTGAGTAGAGCAGAGATGAAGAACCTGAGTTCAGAACTGCGGGTTCCTATCAAGCTCACACCCTCTGCAAGGCCAAGAGCAGGAGAGGTGATGTCCCTGGTCATTCCCACCATGCTCTCAGAAGCCAAGAGAGCAGAGAGGTCTTTGCTCTTTTAAATTGGAAAAAATATCTTTTTCACTTCTAGGCACAATTCTTCTTTCCATATCCATTTTTAAATACAGTAAACTTCATCCCTGCAGGAAATAATAAAATCAACTTATTTGAAAATCCTGAAGTTATAATTTGGATTATTCAGAAATGTGATGTGATAGTCTCTTGTATGTTTGCCAACAATGAAGACCTAGTGCAGGTTCCTCAAATGGAATGGGTTAAAATTATACCTTTGCATAATGTGGGAAAATTTTGTCTGTACAGGGAGATGAGACTTACAGAGGTAAAAAAGTGCAGTTGAGAAACAAGTGTCCTTGTAGTTGTTTAAAAGGGGGGGAAGTAAATATTTAATCCCTTATCAAACTTCTTAAGGTTCACAACCTCCAGGTGATTGCTCTGAAATCCCAAGTGAAACAAGCTTAATGCTGACTCAGCTTCTCTGCTTTCCACTTGGCTAGGCCAAGGCAGAATTTTTTGCTGGCAGTGAAACAGAAGGGGCTTTCAAAAAAAAACAAAAGCAATTTGGTGCATCATTGTACTGTGTATGTTGCTGTTGTTTGGAGTTTGATGAGACAGACTTGCTATCTGTGGTAAGACATATTGCTTATCTAAAGCATCCGTGTATCAGAACTTCTACTTTTAGACTTCATTGGAAACTACTTTTTCTTTTATACCCCTTTTTCACTGTTTTGGTGAATTTGAAGATTTAACTTTTTTGTGCATCGAGTGCCCGAAACCGTACGATCCCCATCTCATGTCCTTGACTCCCCTGACAGGCTTTTAGTACTTCCAGACACAAGTACTCCTGTCTTCCTCAGCCTGCTAAACCTGATCCTCTGGTGTCTCTCTGTTCTTGCTTGTGCTGTGGCTGGATGCAATCCTTGGAGTCTCTGCTCCATTGAATCTCTTGTGTGGACATTGAGACCAAAAAGTAGCCTGGGGAAAAAGGAGATGGTGAGAGTGGAAGAGTGTTAAGGGGTCAAAGAGAGCAAAGGATAGGATCTCCTATTGCTCTGCCAGAACCTTTTCATCTTCCCTAACAATGAAGAAGTCTGTAGTTGCAGAGTTCAAGCAGTTCTCATTTGACACCATTACTTATTAATATATTTTGTGTGTGTGTTTGAGGGGAGGGTTCAGTTTCCTGTAGTGCCATAGGCTGGTTTGTTTCTTCCTTGCCCTCCAAGCATAGCACAAACACAGCACACATGCTCATCATATCTAATGTGTCAACAGCTCTGTGCAACTTTCAGTTTACCTTGGTGAGGTTGTGTAAAGCCAGCGAAGGAGGCTTATCTTCACCCGTGGTCACAAGTTTATTATGGCCTGAAGACAAGCTAAGTTTGTCAGGTTTCTTGTGTCCCTGACACCTTCTGCAGCTTTTGAACAAGGGTGACACTTTCAGCAGTTGTCAGAGTCACCAGGGAAGGTGATGATAAATATTGCACATCCAGAAGATTTGCCTTTCCCAGGAAATAGTGGAAATAGCTCTTAGTTTTGTTAACCCTTTGAGTCTGGCAGAGTGGTTGTATGGGTGAATGAGTCTGTGCTTTTCTGGTGGGTAGCCAAGAACAAGGTGTTGGCTGAAGGGTCACTCATAACTGAGCAGTGGAGTTGTGCTAATTACAGTGAGACTTGAAAGGGGTTGTCCAACCTGTCTTATCGCAGAACTGGACAGGTGGGAATGCAAATGTTGCTTCTGGAATGGTGGAATATGGTGAAAACTGGTCTCTTGGCTCTGAGACGAGACTACAGTTTGGGATAACAGTTTCCTCTACTGGTTCACTGAGGATTCAAGTAAAAGAAAGCAATTGCAGCAGCACTGTTTGTATATCAGGAGTGTTTTGGAGATAAGGGAGTTGCTGTAAGTTGTTAAAGCGTTCCTATCTGATGGTTCCCAAGACACAAACAAACAGAAATCTTACTTAGACTACCAGAAAAGGTGCTTAAAATAATAGAACACTTTCATAATCCAAAGAATAAATGTAATAAATGAACTCTAATCAGATTGTGAATTTCAAGTCTCTGAAAACAATTTGCGTTTTGTATTTATTTTTCTGTGTTGTGATCCGTGAATCCTTCTTTGAGTGTATCTTGAATTGTTTATTTTTTTGGCTAGGCATTGTTTTTATCATTTAGTAATACAAGAATCAAATGCATAGTGGGGTGGGGGAGGTTTGCAGAGTAATCTGAGGTGTTTCATTAAGACAGAGGGAGGTTTTGGCATGCCCAAGTATGCTGCTTGTTGCTAGGCTACCAGCAGCCCTTATAGCTAGAATATGAAGTTAAAATCCACGCTGGATTTCTCGATGATTCTCAATGCATCTCTGTTTTGTTATTTGGCATATAATTAGTCAGCCTCTTGAAGCAAAAATTATAGTTTTTCCCCCTTTGGGCTTTCAGCAAGCTAATTATTTTCTGTGTAACTGCTTTTGCTAATTATGCAGATGCCTTATTCCCCTGGGACAAATACATTTTCAGCATGAAAGAGCCAATAATTGCCAGCTAGTCAGCTGTTGTCTTCATGTGGCGCTGTGTGATGATCTTGAGTTGGATGTGATACAGAGAGAGAGGCTATTGGACACAGACTCCAAGAAATTCATGCTGCATTAATTTCCTTGGTATTATCTGGAAGGACCTTAACATAAAGTGTACAGGTTTTCTGTGGATTTGAGTTGACTTTGGATCAGACCACGACTCCAGAAAGCTTTATAATCAAGTTTCAATACAGATTAATAATAAAATAAATGATCTGCTGAGAGACACAGGCTGATAGCAATCAATAACCCAAACCAAAGCTTTCAGTAGCCAAAATGTTTTGGGGTGTTTTTTATGCTTTTGATCATTGTGATATCTTAATATGATGTTCTTTGATGTAAACCTTTTTTTTTTTTTTGTATAGGTCACACAGTTTTGGGAGATACTTCTATATTTATCTGTGCAGGGATACTGCAGTGGTGCGCCTGTGGGAAGGGAGGAGATCGAACTTTCTTATTGGTGATGAATTTTGACTTGGGAGAGCAAGATTTAGGGACAGTGGAGGTGGTAGTGGTCTTGGGCTACAAGGGAATCAAAGCAGGAGATCTTATAGTCAGAATTCTAGAGTTGAGATCTCTCCCCCGTGGATGCTTGCACGGAGTAAGGTGAGAGGAGGATGCAGTTTTGGTAGCTGACTGTATGTATGTGTGTTCTAAGAGTGAGCAAGTTAATTAAAATAGTGCTAAAATAGAAGATGTGATAATTTCAGTTACTGAAAACGTATGAAGAAGGAGCAGTGCTAATTTTCAGTAGAACTACATCTATATTTGAGATAATGTATTAGATAAATATGCTATTTGCTAAGTGAATTCTGTTTAGGCAGTTGAGAACTTGGAGTCAGTTAGATGGAAACTAGAACTATTTTAGATTCCTGTGTTTTGCTAGTAATAAAGTTGAGTAATTGAATGCTATTTTGATATTTATTATACGAAGGAAAATCACCCACATTTGCCAAGTATTGCCATGCATCTGGGGGTGGGATATTGTTTGTTTGTCAACACACATCCAAGCAGCAGAGTTGCAGAGTGGAAGGAGGGACAACTGTCTGTGGTAACACAGAGGGATTTCAAACCACTAAATGCTGCATTGTGCTTTTCTGCATTCAGTCCTCCTTGCGCAATTTAAATTCCATTATGGCTTGTTCTCTGAATATGGTTTTCAGTTTTCAAGAAAAAGAAAATTCATTTCATTGAGTCAGCATTCTTATGGCATGAAAAAAGCAAGTAAATACCCCTTCACCTGTGTGGGACCTGAGAGAGCAGTAATGTCTGATATTTGAGTGAGCACCATTAACTGAGAGTACATCCTTGTGGACGGTATAAATGGACAAGATGAGCTCTGCTCTCTTTCTAGCAGCTTTGTAAATAAGTATATTGCTGCCTCTTGGATCTTAAACTCTGAAATGTAGAAGGGAGGGGTGTGAGCAAGCAGGCACAGGAGGACACATAGAGCTCAACTGAATGCTGAGCAGGCTTTTATTTTGGAGGAGAGGTGGCAATCGCCTGCTAGGTCACACAGCGAAGTGGTGTAGGAGGGTGGCGAGTTTGCTGCTGGTTAAGTTGCTGAGAGACATGTACTGTGGGGCTGCTCCCGGAGCACAGTGCCCTTCCCCAGGATCCGGCACTGCAGAGAATGACTACAGGGAAAGGTAGGTGTTAATGAATGTGCCACTGGGATGGATGTGTTTATTTGTTAGTGTCTGAATATTTGACTGTTCTGTTTCTTTTTAACGGTGTGACGAGACTGAAGCAGTCTTGCAGTAAAAGTGGAACTTTAAAAAAAACAGCCTGGAAGCATCTATAGCCTGGTGGCATCAAGCTTAGTTTAAGTTCTATAAAATATGATAAATGATCTGTTTGATGGGGTGAAGGAAGAGGATGTGTGCATATATAAGGGAATGGAACAGGTTGTGAGAGGTGAAGGACAGGTATTTTCAGAAACCCTTCCTGGTCTCTGATTTTTTTGAGTGATCACTGAGACTTTAATTTCCTAGCCGTTGCCTTTTGCAAAATTAGTTGGGAAGATTATTTAAATTGGTTATGAGTACTTTTGAATTGGAACCACAGTTCCAAGAATGTGCCATATGGAGAATCAGTGTTTTCCCCTGCATTTTTATATTTTAACTGCATTTCTGTAACGGAGGAATTCTGTGGTATTCAGTGAGGCTGGAGGAGATTAGGTGAAATGGAAAGGCAGAGGACATCTGTATCTATTCACCTGTGAAGAATAATTTACAGGATAGAGACATATATTGCATTTATTTTTGATACGTAAGGAGCCTGTGCTTTTTATCTTAGCTTTCAGAGGAGGTGATTTTTGTTAGCCATCTTTGCAAAAGCTGCATCATTTTTCTTTCCCTTTTTCTCTCTCCGTTCACTGTACCTGTTGTCGTGTTGAAATCCTTACTACACTGTCGATGTAGTAGACTAAATTTAGGAAGTCTGAGATTGTCGGTATCTGAATTTTATAGACCTTGGTTTTGTATTGATATTTACAGCGTCAAGGTGCGAGTTAACTGGCAGCTTTTTATGTAACAGAAGGTAGAAATCACTTGGGCAAATTGAATGCTGTGGAATGGATACTACATGTTACAGTATATGCCATTTCTATGCACAGTTCTTCATTTTAGGAGCTTGGAATATCCTTTTGGAATATTATGTTTTCCAAGGCAATTATTACATGTCTTTTCAGAGGAGGCAGTGGATGCACGTGTGAAGCGTTCCTTGTTCACTGTCAGTAAATGCCTCCCAACTCCAGGAAATAAACACAGAAACCATCTAGGCTGGTCCTCCTTCTCTGAACTGCATCACCTGTCAGTGGATAGTGTCACCATCTACAGCTGAGAGACCTTTTCATTCTGGCTCCTCCTGTCCAGGTCAAAAGAGGAGTTGAGAATAATCCATTATTTTAATAAAGTTGGAATTGTGTTGAATAATTAATGTATTTAATTGCTTATTAAAGAAAACGAGCATGTATTTTGTTGTCAATGAAGCATGATGATTTCATCATGCTGGGAACTTCTCAGATTTATAGGATCAGCTGGTGGAATGAAGAGCCTGGGGTAGTAGTCCAGCTGGTCTTATCTGTTGGGAAATGTCTGACCTCCAGGTCACCACTGCTGAACTGTGGTAGTTGCAAATGTCAGAAGAAAAGTAAGTGTGTAAGTTGTTAGTGCTATTGTGTGTTCTGGATTGAATCCAAAGTACCTTGAGTGCAGCATTTCCTTGCAAAGAAGTGTTAGACCAGAGTTACTTTGGTTGTGTGTGTCTCATCACTTCCCTAAACCTGATGGTTTTATATGAACACACAAATGCTATTTTGGCAAAGCTTTGGTGTAACTAAGCAGAATCATGTTGCTACTAACATCACTAACAGATGTGCATAAAATACAGGCTAAAGGAGTGGGCAGCTTAAGGACAAGATGCTGCTGTTCAGTGGGGGGGTTGTGAGCGAAAGATTAACGTGCACCATTCTATTAACACTTAATGGAAGTTAAATGCATGAATATCCTGCACATCTGGAATGAAATTTTTCATGCGGGGCCTGATCTTCCTCTTTGGTAAAAGCACCATGTGGATCTGAGTGACCTCAGTGTTTGTCTTAGAGAATACATGCAAGTTGGAGCACATTGCAAGGATGAATCTCCAGTCGTGTTCATAAAGAATTAGAATGAAAAAAATCCTACACACTTCCCATGGAAACTGCAGTAACATCTGGTACAGCTGCAGAGGTGATCACAGTTCAGGAATCCTTTGTAGTTGCTGTTTTCTCTGCTATGGTCTTTTCCTCCCATTTCTTTCATGTGTTTTGGTGTTCATGTGTTTTGTTTTCACCTGTGAAACAAAGCCTCAAATCTGCAGTGGTCATTCTTTAAAATCTCTGGACCAGTTTCCTGGTATCTTCTGTGCTGCTTTGCCCAGCTGGCTCTCCTTTGTAGATCTTCTGTTAGAAAGAGTTTAGGGATCAAAGCCGAAACAATATTAAATCTGGTGACATTTTCCCATGAAAGGACTAACTCTAAATATCATAGTTTTGATCGCTTAGCTTTGTCATTTATTGTACACACAATCTTCCAGGGGCAAGTTTATCAATAGAATGGTTCATACACATGCCCGTGCACACACATATTGATCACTGTGAATATAGCAGTGATTTTAGGTCAGCCTTTTAATTCTCAACAGTTCCCTGAGAGAGATGGGAGTACAAGTTATTTGACTATCCTAAAGGAAGGCTGGCTGGCACACTAAAGGGCAACCTGGTGTGAGTAAAAAGTATCCCATAGCTGTATACTCTGCAGATTCGTGAAGCTTATTTGGGTCATGTTTGTGTTTCACACATTCTGACTTCAACACTTGTTGGGTGAGCACAGGAAAGTGCTTCAGTGAGTACAAGTGAAGATATCACATGCTTTCTGCTGTTATGGAAAGAATTACAAAATTGTTCTTGACATAGGAATTTTTGCCTGAGGCTCACAAATACTTCAGTCTCCACAAAAAGTGGCAGAGAAGTGGGGGTCTTTCTCCTTTCTGTATGCTGTCTGGGTGCTGGGTTCTTGAGAGTAGTCTCCTGGTACTACTTTTAAATGAATGCTCTGGGCTGTTCTTACATAGAATCACTGTCCCAGTTAGAATTCAATTGCCGTCCTTAATCAGCAGCCCCAGCAGTGGCCAAAGACTGCTTGGGGGAGAGATGAAATTTCTTGCACCTCTTGTGGAGCACTTTGATGAATTCCTGTGCTGCTGCTCTCATTTATTTGATGAGATTTGTTTTCAGGTTGAGCATGTAACAAGTGAACTGAGTTTAGCTCCTGTAATTAGCAGCCTCTGAGGACAGCACTCACCCCAAGGTAATTGGTGGAATACAGGATAGGCTTTTAGGGGCAATAACAGTACGTGAGACGTGTTTTCTCCTGCCAGTGACAAAGAACATCCCTGCCCTTGTATACTGTAACTACGGTGGTCGCAGCTTCCATAACTGTGAGATTTTATTCAAGTGTCGAGACTGAAGAGCACCTTGTTGATTTCTAAGGAGCCTAAGATCAAATGCCTGTGGGCTTGAAGATCTTCTTGTACCTAGTCTCTTTTCATTTTCAGATCATTGACCTGAGGCTGGATGAGATTAGACCGTCGAGTCCATTTCTGAGAAAGACATACTAAAACAGATGGTGTATCCAGTTTTAACATACAGTGGTAGAACAAAAACTGCAGTTATGGCCATGTGAGTTTGGGGCATGAAGAGGACCTTTTCCAAATGCAGTAGCAGACAAGTGCTGATTTGTTACTCCAGAGAGAAGTACAGTTAATGCATTGTCTGTACTTGGCTCTGGTCTGGCATTATGCTGCCCTCCTCCTCCGTTATGTTTGGCTGAAGTATTTTGTTTGTAGCTCAGATATAGCAATGTGAAATAGAACAAAACCAAGCTATAATAAGTAAAAACATCCTATTTTTGTAGTATTAAGACAGCAAATACTGTATAATGACTGGGTTTCTTCTGCTTGCTGAAGGAATTAATTCTGCCCTGCTGCTCTGTCAAAGGAATCGTTTGTTGCATTGTGAAAAGCAGTTTGAGTCTCTTTTTTGTTTATTCCCCTGAAGCCCCAAAACTGCAGACAGCCCTGAATAATCCTGGCTTGGTTTACACCCTGCAGGGATCTCACTGCAGACAAATCTTCATGAGGAAAGCTGCTAATGGCTGCTGCTTTGCAGTTGGCCTTCAGAGTCAAGCCAGGTGAATTTTGGCACAAACAATGCACTAAAGAGGAAGAGATAAATACCTGTCCTTTAGATGCTTGACATGGAAGTGTCTGGTGTTATATGCAGATACTGATGTCTAAGGAATATGAAACATATCTGGACTTCATTGGAGACCAGGATGGACAGTGGTTTGATAAGAGAGTTTTGGATGCTTAAATGCAGAGGTTTACACTAATTTTTTTTGCTCCAGATCTGGTCCCTTTGATATTAATGGACTCTTTCTAATGATTTCAGTGAGAAATAAACTGGACCCTTTGTAAATTGCTGGTAGACTATGTTATAAATAGCCTTGTATGAGTGTTTGAGGCATGACTGCTCCTAGTCTTCCAGAAGGAAGGGGGAAATAGAAGTTTTAGGTATGAAACAGTGCTGGCACTGCTTCTGCTGGTGTTTTTTTTTATGCAGTTGGCAGCATTGGGGCTGCCTTTACCCCAATGTAATGAGACTGTTCCCTTTGGCTCTGGTGTGGGTACATCTTTAAGAAATGCATGTCTTCCACATACATCTCTCTCGAGTAATGGGGCTCCTGTCTAGTGGAGTGCTGGTTCATAATGAGACCTGACATTTCTAATTAGGTCTGCTTTATGAAGAATGGGCCTAACTCTGTTCTCTATCATTTATATTTCTCCCCCTGACCTCCCCCCAGCTCTTTCTGGGGATCAGGGACAGTCCTGGAGCCAGTCTGAAGAGGCAGGGCCAGGCACACTTCTTCCTGCTACAGCTCTGCCAGTGCACTTCACCTCTGATTTATATTCCTGCTGTTTGAGCTCTGTGCTGGGCAGGAGCTGAATCTGCAGAGACGTCTAATCACATGGAGCTTCTATGATGTGGAGAGACAATCACGCTCCTTTTCACTGGAGACTTAAATAAGATCTGATCCCAAGCTTCCACAGGCAAAATATTTATGCACCAGCTCACTGAAACTTATTCTTTGTCCCCTCCCCCTTAAGAAACTCCATACTTATCTCTAGTGCTTTCCTTAGATGTCTTTTTTTTTTCTGGTTTTTTGATGTGCTGGATCTTCTCACTGTAGTGGGATTTCTCCAGAGATTCTGTACTGTGTCTTTGTATGCACATTGTGCTTCTTGCTTGCTGCTTCCTTTCATGTTGCTCCCTGAAGCTTATTTATTATCAAGGGCTCTAAAGCAGTCTTGTCCCTATTTTTGTCCAAACTATTTCTTGTTTATTGAAGCGTGGTATAAGGATCTGTGTTCACTCTGCCTGAGAATGTGAGAGATGCAGTAGGATACTGGGGCAGTGGGAGCTTTGTGACAGAGACAGACTGTGCAAAATACTGTGTCTTTTGTAAAAACCAGGCCAGGTGCTCAATCAGCTGCAGTGGGATGTTCCTTCAGGGCCTTTCCACCAACTTCTTCCCAGGAAGGCTGGATCACAGAGTCATCTAAACCAGCATATTTTACATGCCCTGAAACGTGGCGCATGGTACCAGTTAGAGGTGAGAATGCACCTGGGCTATGTTTGACTGTGCTCTGCAGCCTTGGCCAGCGATGGTCTGACCAGCTGGGTTTGGCATGGAAAAGGTTTCTGTGAAACAACACACACTACGAACACCAGGAAAAAGCTGTGATCAACAGCTCATCTTTTAATTTTTGGGCTAGAATCCTGACTTTTCTGTACCTGTAAGACCACTAATTTCAGAAAACCTCTGAATTAGAAGTAAGATCCTTTTTATCAAGAGATTATCAGTTAGTTTTATGCAAGTTCCAGGAACTGAGGGGATGGCCCAATGCTTGTTTTTTTTTTCCATGATGTTTTTTTCACTTTGAAGATAGTGAATGAAACACTGGAACAGGTTGCCCAGAGGATCCCCATCCATGGAGACTTTTAAAATTAGTCTGGATGAGGCCTTGAGCAATACAACTTTGTCAGCCCAGCTTTCGGAAGGAAATTGGATCACTTGACATCCAGAGACCCCTTTCAACCTAAATTATGCCATTATTTTATTTTTCCTTCTATAGGACACAATAGGTATTGAAGACCTCCAGATTCATTCAGTGTTTCTTTTACTCAGTACTTTATAGCTGTGTGTGTCAGTAAGCTGAAGACACAGATTGCCAGTGTCATTTGAGATGGTGTGTTTGTCTGTTACTGAGCACTTCAGTTTATCAAGAGTGGTAACAGGGCTAAAGGCAGAAGAAAATGTGACCTCAGCTAACAACACAACCTGATGTCAGCATGAAAAGGCTGCAAACCACAACAGAGACACTTCTATAAATGGCAGCCTGTATCATTTAATGCACATCTTCTGCTGATTTGGTGTTATACTAGAACTGGTGAGAATACTTCACTCTAGTTTTATTGGTCTGTCATCAGTGTGAGTGTCAAGTTGCACAGGATCATTTTCAGTGAAGCATCAAGGTGCAGATTGCTCTTTGATTTTAATATTAAGAACTTAAAACTTGATATTTAAATGTGGATATATTCTAACTGTTTGTCTGGGGAGCAGCTTGCTACAAATTAGTAGGTGAGCTGTATTTTGTTCTATTTAATCTTCGTGCTGTTCTTCAAAATACTATTTTTAGAAGACTTCTGAACCTTTACTTGTAATATTAAGCTTTATTTTGCAGATAGAGCTCTGTACTCCTGTTCTCTATTTAGACAGCCTAAACATTTCTTGTAGCTCAGGATGTTTGAATGCATTTTCTTCGTCTCAGTAAAGTTTTTGACCTTCTTTCCTCATATATTTGCAAAAATAAGCTAAGTAAGCCTGGTTTAAGTGTAATCTAGGGGGCTAAGAACCAACCCTCAAGTCAACAAACCCACCCATATTCCAGGCAGGAATTATGAGTGGTTCTTTGTGTCAGTGGGAGAGGATTTCCAGATGAATTAGTAGGACCCTGGTTCTAATATTTAACCACAAAATTACTATTAAAAAAAAAAAAGCGGGACTGGGAGTTCTCTGATGCATTTCCTCTGTTCTACTTTTCAGTGGAGACTTCATCAATTCAGTCTCCAGTTTGTAAAGTGGAGGAAAAGCATACTAGGGGCCCTTGAAGCTTTTCATGGGGAAAAAAGGCAAGGCAAACAGATCAAAATGACACTAATTGGAGCATTCATTTCTTGTGGATGCCAGTAGGTAAAAGTGGCATTGAATTTCATATTTCCCAGTTCAAAAACCTGATCTTACTAGCTTTCAATCTCTGAGTGAAGCTGAAAGTCAGTCTATAGTTGTCTGTTACGTGCTGTGCTTCACATGTGCCGGTTCCTCAGTTTGCTAATTCTTCTGTAAGTGAAGGCAAGCGCAGATGGTTCCCAAAGAGAACCAGATGATTTACCAACATGGTGGTGCATTTGCAGGAGTGAGACTTGAACAGGCTTAAGGCTGCTTTATTGTCATTGCTTTGAGTTCAAAGTTTTCATTTAGAAAGTTTAAATTCCTAAGTTCTGTCCCCTTTTCTAGTTTGTGATTAATTTATGGTTTTTTTATTCTACCAGGACGCTTGTCGACCTTTCAGTAATTTGTTATTAGGAGCTATGCTCATTATCTGTGGTACCTAAATGAGAATGGGACATGTAAGGAGAAGTTCATGCCTTAATTCCATAAGAGACTTAAGATTCCTCTCCATAGTGCCAGGAGACAAAGTTGTTCTCATCCCTTCACAGACTCTTCAAAATAAATCATGCCAAGAATAGACCCTCACCAGAGGGACAGCGTGAGTGTAGTATCATCTTTTTAGCTCAACTGACTTAGTTTAGCTGGACTGAAAGCCCCCTGGGTGCTGGTTAACATGCAGGTTAATGGCTCAACGCTTGCTTCCCTAGCTAGCTTGTGTCTCCTAAGCATGGATTCAGTGTTTGGCAACATCCAGGGAACTGATAGGATATGCACTATATCCAGTGAACTGGAATGCTGCTGGTCAGTCATTGCTGCAGGCTACCACAGCAGTACAAACAGTAAATAGCCATTGTATAACGGAGCCATTTGGTTCCAGTCTAATTCTTGCCACTTGAAATTAAAGTAAGTGCTCTGCAATGGAGGTGAGCGATTCAGGTGGCTCAGATGATGTAAGTGGTTGATGTGTGAGCTTCAGATGAACCAGGCTGATCATGCTCTCGTGTTTTGGGAGGCCCCAAACCTTTTTCTCTCTGAATAAACTGATACCTGGTAAAGCAGTTGGCCACATCTGAAGATCATCCCTAGGCAGAAGTCTCTTACTTCTGTGGTACCTGCAAGTATACAGGACTTCAGCACTCCTGCTTATGAAAGGAATGAAGTGATCCAGCAGACCTTCAAGCTCTAACTGGTACTTGTCTACTCCAGAAATGCTGAAGATTTATCTATACATTGAGCATAGAATTTGGTTTTAGGGATTTGATAAGACATTATTTCCCCCCACACTTTATTCCTGTTTCTTCTGAATTTTGTTTGCTTCTGGAGGCAGGGTACTGCTAACTGCTCCTTGCTCCCCGTGTTCGGTTTTCAGTGACAGCTGCTGGCAGATGGCAGTGCCCTATGAGCATTCCCTGTTATTTATGTTAAACAAGGTACCAGCAGCCTGTATTGCCTGCTAAAAATTACTGAATTGGGTGGAGAAGGATTTATGCGGCTTTTTCTTTTGTAACCCAGTTTCCTGACATTTTTTGATATGCTACTACTGATACGCTTTTCTGTGTTCCTCCAGTTCACATCTTTACAGTCAATTGTTCATGCACATTTTTTAGTGTTAGTTCATACTGATTCTTCAGATAGTCTAAGCAATGCCTGGAGACAGCTGCTAATAATAAAAACTTGCTAATTTGGTGCTCATATCTGCCTCCACTTTCACACCTCCTCTGTGCTACCACTTCCATATCTGATAATGTTTGAGTCATGGAGTTTGTGAGCATTTTCCAGTGTGTCAACAGAGAGTAATCCTGCCTGTCAAAGTGAGTATTAACACTTAGTTACACAGAGCATAACACTGACATGGCCACTCCTGCTTCCGATTTGTGAAAATGTAAAGCAAATGCATAAGAGTCTGGAATCTGACTGTTGATCCTAAGCAGTATTACAATTTTAAAGGAATTTACTTGCTTGTCAAGATCCTTTTACTTGGTGAATGAGTAAACAGAAATAGTGACTCTGCTCTCAGACAGTTTTTACAACTGGTTTGGGACAGATGTATTTGCAGAGCTCTGAGTCACTGTGAAAGCCCAGATATATATACTTGTATATATACACGAGTGTATAGCTTTTCACATGCTACTGTGAAATAAATGGTATGGAAGGACTGTTATTTTCCTAGTTAGATTTTACCCTTTAACACATATTTAATTTTGAACAACTTACTCCCATTTTTTTAACATTCCTCAACTCATGTACTCCTTTTTGATAAGTGTAAAAGGAGCAGTCATATTTCAAAAGGTCTTTCCCATGAAATTTTCAATGTTAATGCTAGAAAGCAGAACCATGCCATCTTAGTCTTGGTACATCCTTGTAATGCTTGTACCTCTGACTTAAGGCATGCTCCTGTATCTGAAATGAAATGTGTTCAAAATCAAATATTTTAATTCTTTGACATGTGTTATTCTCTTTGGTTCCTGCTCTGAAATGTAAATTCTGGGTGTGTCTGGACACCTTACAGCACGTGAGACACAGAGTGCCTTTAATAACCTTGAACTTAGGCTTTTTTTGTCATGCAGCACACAGATGTATTACAGAACATCATGTATTTGAGTGAGGACCTGCAGGGTGTTTACCTCATGTGAAACAGAAATGGTGCTCCTCTGCTCTGAGTCTTTTGTCCTGTACAAAAATGTGAAGTGAGTAAAAGATGACAACAAAATGATCTAAAAATAAAGACTTAATAAAAATGGGGCTATAGGAAATCATGCAAATGTGAGGAACCAGCAGTCTCTGATTTCCAAGGTGCCTCAAAGATCTTTATTTCCCTCACATCTCTGTGACCTGATGGCTGCAAACCTTTACCATGGGGTAATTATCTTTATAGCAAACTTAGAAAACAAATCTCTTCTCCCCAGTCATCACTTATGGTAAACCTGGATTCAGGGAAAGATTTCATCAGTGCTATTGCACTGAGAAAGGCCCAGTAAGTAGTTGAAGACCATTCTCTCAACCTGGGAGGCTGTTACAGTTTCCAAGATAGAATTGTCTCAAACTTCAACCCTATTGAGTTTATTTTTCTGAACAGCCTTGAAAGAAACCTGTCTAGGATTAAAGCAATCTGTTAGTTTCTGTTGTTACTTCTGATTAGGATTTATGCTCAGATGTTGTGTTACTTGGTTTTGCAGTTTGTTGCTCATGTGCTCTATTCTATCCCTAGCTAGTAGGACACTAAGTATTATGGATCCATTTTATCTTGATTTGTCTGCCTTGTAAGTCCCAGAGAGTAGGGGAACCTGAACTTTTGGAGGCCTGTCCAGAAAATCTTCGTGCATTACAGTACATGTCTGAACAGGAAGAAGGTCTAAATTGGTCGTCCTTGATTCACCCTAGATAGTTATGCTAGGTTTTTGACTTGTGTCTAGCAACTCTACAAAACACCAGCCAAGAAGGCATTGTTAGTGGCAGTATTAGATGTTTAAATTATCTCCTCGGTATGACAAGGTTTTAGTGATTTTTTACTTTCAACATCAAACTGTGACTTCATACTAGTGGAGAATAAAGAATCATAACTTCAGTCACTAGGAAGTATTTAATTGAATTGCTGGACTGAAAGGGATGCCTGACTCTTGCTTTTTGAGCATGATAGGAGTTGATCTGACAAACAAGGCGACGCATATGTGCCAGTTCCCACGATGGCTCACAAAGCACACAGCTTGTGAACTCTTGTTATGTGTTTTGCAGTAATTTCTGTCTTGCCTTCTATATTCCCTGTCTCACCTTCCCTGTGTGTTATAGAAACTTAATCTCTTTAGCTCTGCTTGGGCCCTTTCTAGAGCCTATTTTCATCTCCCAAAACTTTAACTCAGGCTTGTGTACATCAAGTATCATTCTAAGCTCTGGTTACATAGATTCTGGCTGTGTTATGTAATCTATGTTTCAGGCAAGTAGTAAAAATTTTTGTAAGTTTTAAGGTTAATGAGTTTAAGCTTCAAGGTGAATTGTATATCCTATAACCAAAATAAGAGTAGGAAATGTTCATCTTAACACATATATTTATGCTTTCCTTTACAATTTTTGTTACAATTTGACACAGTATTTAACAAAGCAGAAACACAGTTGTGTAATGAAGTCAGTGGTTCTCCTGGTGACTTCTGCATTTACATCACGAGCAGCCTACTGAAAAGGGGCCAGCTTGTTTCTAGGAGCTGAGCCTTTATATGGGCCACACTTTACAGCTTGCATTTCAGGAATAAAGAATAAATGTCATATAGGAAGGAAAGTAGCTTTCTACAGGGTAGACAAATCAGTGTAAGGGGGAAGAAGCTCCTATCCAATTTGTCCATTTGAATTATCATTGCAGTGATCTTTCAGGTTCACAGATGTACAGAGTTGCTTCGCCAACCAGACTTGCCTTAGGGAAAGGAGAGATCTCAAGCTGTTTAGAAAATGGTTCCTTGTATTAATGAAGTGTTGTTTTCTTTTTGGTTTTGACTTACTGACTTCTTTCAAGTCTGACATGGAGGCAGGGGTGCCTATGGGAACCCAGAAATCTACACAGATGGAAATCAGTTGGATTTAGGTATCCTGTGAGACTGGCATGTAGGTTTTCTTTGCATCAGCATGGATTTGAGATTCCTTATGATCATTCAGATCTGGGGTGTTTAGTTTCATGAACACCAGCATTTGCTGTTGATTTAAGCTCACTATGATTTCAGTAACTTTAGTGAATGAGTTAAACCAGCAGTGCTCAGCACATCGTCTCAATCTTGTTCTACATCAGCTTCTCTTAAGTTGGCAGAGTCACTTGTGAGAAGGTGTCAGTGCTAAGGAAAGATGAGTGATTTTGACTTCTTTCTTTCTCTAGTAGTGGTGAAAATGGCTATGCCAGGCTTTTTAAAACTGCAATCAGTGTTCCCAGATTTTGCAGGGGAATCTGTTTTTTTTTAATGTCTCCAATTTCATTTAGGTCAGCATTTGTTTTGTGAAGTCTTTAATGACTATATGCAGGGTAGGATGTTTAGCTGGGTTGTGATTAATGTTTGTATTCTTTGTAGTAAATGTGGATGATTCTGCTTGGCTTAACTTGCTTTCTGTAGGGCTATGTTATATTACCTTGCACTTGCTGTAGCCTAAGAGCAGCACAAGGGCTATTACTTTGGCTCAGCTGATGTCTTATAACTTGTTAAGCAGCAATAATTTGATCATGTGTCTGAGTCCTGAAGTAAATTCATCCTTCGTTTTTACTTGACAGACTTTGCCCTTGAACCAGAGATCTTTTACTTGCTGTAAATCTTTATTCATAGCTTCTACCACCTCTTACCAAGTTCTGAACTTTGATTTAAACCAAGTGATTAAGGTCAAAATGAGCCTACCCTTAGTCCCTTTGTTTAGCTCTTCTAGTGGGAAAGGTGGCCTTGGATTTAGAGTCAAGTGGTATAGGAGATACAGGAGAAAAACCGGTAGAGTTCAGGTCAGATGAATCAAGATTTTACTGGTCTGTCACACCACATTTTTTCAATTCGGATTTCCTAATTGATCCTGACATATTTATTTGATGCAGTAAATAGCTTTATGTGGGGAAACTGATTTCTTTCATCATTCTTTTATGGATGTAGCAGTTGTGGAAGTCTTTTACTGTGCACACAATATATGGGAGGAAAATAGGATGGTTACTAAAGCAGTCAAATGACCAGCTGTGGTATCAGAGTCAATTATTGAGTCCAACTTTCAGTCATGGCAGAAGGTTTTGTATAGCTGGGCGACAGTCTTAAGTTTTACCCCAGTGCAGGGACCTGAGGATGATTGAAAAAGGATGCTGAGTCATGGGGAGAAAGTGAACAGCAGCACTGATGGAGGCCAAATAAAAATGGGTTGCCAGGACTATGTTAAACAGACTGATTAGGACACAACTATTTGCTTTTCTTTAACTGCTCTTTTTCTTTTAAAAGGAAAGGAGGAGGATGATATTTGTGCTTATTTTTTGTCTATATGTAAAGTCTGAATAACAGCAATTATTTTTAACTATGCTATGACTACATTATTTATATTGAAAGCTCTTTCGGAAAGATGCTTTCTTCTTTGTAGCACACTGGAGTTCCCTTGCTTGCTCAGGGTTTCACTTTGCCTCTGAAATACGAATATCAGATTTAGTAGTCTGAAGTCATTAATGACAAAAGGAATGAAAGTTTCAGCGCTGTCTTGACTCTACCTTTGTTTTTGCTTTTCTCCCTCTGAATAGGACTTGCTTTGTTTGCTGTACCTAATGATGATGATTGTTTATGGGGGAGAAAAGTGGATGAAGGTGCTTAGATTTGTCTTTTGTTTTAAAGGCATTGGGGAGTGGGGGAAACAAGCTTCAGGAAAACAGAAACCATGCTGACTTAATATTTTATAAACTGTGTTACTGTGACACAGTTTTGGCTTTGGAGCTTTTCTCCCATGATTTTTTTCCTTGAGGCAGTGATTTGCCTAAATTGGGGCTTTGAAGGGTGTGTAAAGAAGGCCCAAGAAACTGATGTGTCTCAGGAAATGGAGCTTTCCACTTGTAGATCAGGCATTCACACTGTGCTTATATTTGAAGCCATAGTAAATATCAATTAGATTCTTTAGGTTCTGTAAGCCAACCACATGGAAACCATACACTGTCCTGAAGTATTTGTTGAACAGGCCACTACTTGATGTACTAAAACATCTCCATGCGCACTTGAAACTGCATAGAAGAAGAAAATCTGAGATATTAGCATCTAAAAAAAATGAAATATTAGATCAAGTTTTGCATGCTCTTGCATTCACCTCCATCCCCAACGTATAGAGCTGGAAACACAATTTAGCCTAGTGTGATGATGGTTAAATAAAGGGAATCCTATACTCTGATACATCTTCTGGCATGTGCTCTGATTTTGACTTTTCTGCATGACCTGGAATCAGCCTCCTTATGTGAATTTTGCCTTTGTTTCCACTGTATCAAAAACCTGGAATTAATACTATCTAGATCATACGCAAGTCTGTGCAGAGTAGTATTATAAATTACTGTTATTGAACATTCATTCTTAAAGTTACTGAACAAACATTTTTTCACTAAAAGTAAAACATTTCTTCCTGCTCTGAGTTTTTGGGTGCTTTTAGAGTCCAGAATGTTTTCATAATCTGTTATCTACTAGTTTCTGCTTTTGCTTCTAAAAAAAAGAACATTTTCAAAGCTACCGTGGAAATCACTGATCTTCAATGATCGTAATAAATACAGTAAGTTTTTTTTTCTACAATGATCCTGAGAAAAGTGATATGCTAGCTAGCTATTCCTTAATAAATGAATTTTACTAATTAAGGGAATGTTTATTCTCTTTTGAGACACTGGGAATAAAAGCCAAGTGGGCTTGATTGTTGGCAAACCATTGCTTCCCTGTGCCAGTAACTACCAAAATGAATGTGATGTGGGTAGGGAATAAAGACTTCTCACCAGCTCTGGCAGGTTGCTGGTCTAAGCTCTGGATGTAGTTGAATGTGCTTACGTAGACATTACGAATACTGGCACAAGCTGCAAACACAGGCACTGGTGTCATGGTGCTGAAGCACAGTTTGCAAAATTCTGTATCTGTGCAGCTTATCAAAGACTCTGCTTGCTCTCATGGAGTTGAATTGAAGTGGTGAGGAGGCAAGAATCATCCTAAGTCCTACTTTTATTAGTTGAGTGTAGGCAGAAACGTGTACTTTGTAGTGTATCAGGAGAATGCTGATGCAGCCAGTCAGTCCTACTAAATACTGCACAACAAGCATCAACTATCCCTTTCCATTGCTGACAGCTGCAGTGGATGCTCTGGAGAACATACAACCAACTCTAACCTAGTAACCATTGTCCCAGGAGCTCAGAAGCATCTCAGACCACTGTTTGGTAACCATTTCTGGCTACAGAGCATAGCCTTGATCATAAAATTCAACTTTGAGTTTTTCTTAAATAAACAAAACTTGTCTGTACACTTTGCTTGCATATGTGCCTTCGCAGTCTGTAGTAACATGCATCTTTGTAAAGATGAAGCATTAATTTGTGGTAGAGATTCCTGGTCATCACACTGGTCATGCCTGTTGTAGTAGTTGATAATCTGTTTTAAGAGGCACCTAGGCTGTCAAGTTGTTGCTCATTGGTCCCTAATTTTCCCTTTGTGGTTTTTCTTTTGTCTCAACCACCTGCAGTTTTAGACGTTCTTATCTCATGGCTATTGCCGACTGAGCATTTTACAGTATTTAAATGGTCATCTAATTAAAGTCTATTAATTATGCATCAGGCAAGGCATTCTGGGTGAGAGTCATTAATGTGTGATGTGCATAGCACCATACAGTTTTTGCAGATGTACCTATGTTCTTGCATTAGCCTTTAACCAGACAGATGAACGAAGCCCTGGCTCCTGTTTTCTGTGAATGTACAGGAGACATAGGCTGACAGCCTTGTTTTTTCCATCTTTGTTCAGGAATAATTGCACGTTTTGTTTCTTGGCTCAGAGGTGTCTGCTTGGAAAGTTCAGGATGTGCCACCATCTCATAAGAGGGTCATTCATGGCAAATACGAGGTGCTGGGCAACATGTTGCCCCTGTTACTGATTGTAAATAGATCTAAATGAAGGTACTGGGACAGGGCTGGTGCTGCAGCTTCCCTAGGTCCCTCCAGCACATCTTACTGGCTTAACTGCACCGACCCAGCTATCCTCTGAGACCTGTCCAGAAAGGAAACAAGGCTGCAGCATGACATTTTTATCTCCTTGTAGATATTTCTGGAAAGCTTTCTGCTGCAGGATTGTGTGCAGTAGCAGGCTTTGCAGGATGTTCTGTGGTGGCTGGAAGTGGGATCTGCAGCATTTCTGTCTTCTCCCCCAAATGTGCTCTGGGTAACTGGAGGCAGCAAGAGACTTCTGCCCTTTTTTGTAACAGTCCTTTGTCCTAAAAATGTCAGGATGCTCATTCCTTCCTAGTACACCTCTGCCTGCTAGTTGTCAGTGCTTTACATCTCGGTGTGCTGCGTTTGTAGAGAATAAGCATCCCTTCAAGAAGCAATAAGTGATACAATAGAAACTGCAGTTTCCCTTTCTTGACACTGAAGGGTGTTGGGACAGTCAGCATCGAGGTGAGCTGCACTGGCCGTAATTCCCGAGGAGGTAGAGAGAGGGATCTGTGCAGGGAATGCCAGTTGGGGAGTGCAGGCTGGAGAAGTGCCTCATCCTATTATGTCATGGCAGCAGATGGTGCAGATAGCTGGAAATTTGGACCTGGTCTGTGGGGCTGGAGTCACCTGCCCTGTTTGCACATGATGCTCCTGCCCTTCACTGGTGAAAAACATCTGCTATTTAAAGGCTTCAAATTGTTGGTGTACCTCATAATTATCTTCATCTGTATAGGGTGTAGACAGTCCAGTAAGACAAAATTTCACCTATCTATTTCCCCAGGTGTATCTGCTTATTCATTCGGGTTTTGGCTGATAAACCCCAAGCCGTCGCCAGCAGGTGTCTCCCTGGGAACTCGGTTTAGTCTTTGGTTGCTATTTTCCTGTAGCAGTTCTGGGCACTAACCCTGTGAAATAGAGAGAACTCAATTGCAGGTGTGGCTAAGCTTCAAGCAACCTGTCAAGAACAACTAAATTAAAACTTTTTTTTTTTCTAATATGATGTGATGTGTTTTTCTACTTTATTGAAACCTTTTGCAAATGTCCTTTTTTGAATGTGCATAAACCAGATTTGAAGAAAATTTTGGGAAAATAAGAAAACATTTGTGACATTATTTGCATCTTTAGTAGGAGGGAGAGAAAGTGATCTATAAAGAAACCCCATATGTTCAGGAATGGAGCTTAATCCAGACTCTGGCAATGCCCTGAAGTCTTCGTGCCCTTGAGAATGTCTCTCAGCTCTGTTTCGATTTACTCACATGTTAAAATACCAACAAATCCTTCTTGCACCTGCTGAATGGCTGTGCCTTTTAACCACCTTTATGTAAATTTTTAGAGTGAATACTGTGCGAAGCTGACCACAGACCCGGCATGGGGCGATGGGTCTAATGTGGATGATCAGGGGCTGGGTGATGCTGCCTGAGTTCTGACACTTGCTCACTGCAAACACGGAGTCCAGGCTGTTTCCATAAGGTTTCCAGCAAATGCAGAGATGGAGGTTAGAGTGAGGAGGGGAAGGGTTCATTGATTGCTCTTTGCCTGACACATCCCTGCCACGTGTCCATATGGAGATGGTGCCTGAGGGAGCTCCTGTGCTTCTGCAGAATGGAATTTTTCTGTCTTGTGAACAAAGGCAGAAGAATTTGCTTTCTTTTATATAATTATTTTCCTAAATAATTAAACTACAGTAAGGTTGAGGCAAAGTCTGAACTCTGGCACTGTGCAGCAGACAGGATTAATATTAAAATGGAAGACAGTGTGCTTTATCTGCGTTTTGGGTGTGACGGAATGCTTTTCTGCACCTATACCAGTCCTGCAACTAGGCAGTAGTAGTAGTAGTAGTTCTGGAAAAAGTATTCTCTGACTCTAAAAGATCCAGCCTGCATAAACAACCTTTCTCATTGATTGGTATCTCTAGGGCACAGGAGCCCAGTTTGTGTTTTTTATCTGTGAAGATTATGCTAATGAGAGCACTATGAGGAGGGAGTAATAATGTCTGTGCTCTGGGCAGTGCAATTTAAAGGGTATTTTCAAGGGTCCAGAAGAAAGCAGGGACAGCACCCCCCAGGACAGTCAGCAGGGAAAGCTGTGACAGTGAAACACAGAAGTGACACCCTGTTGTGAAGCGTGTTACAGTCTCTGAAAGAGCTGGGGTGTTTGTGTAAGGATGCATTTAGAGATGGTTGTGCCTCCATTCAGGTGAACGGCACATGGGTGTCTGGCAAGGCCCAATGATGAACCTCTGGGGCAAGTGGAGGGCAGGGGTAAGCTGTTTTTGCTCCTGGAATTGAAACTTTACGTAAATGTGTGGGCTTTTGGGATGGGTGTGGTTTTCCAAGGTACGCATCGTGGATTTCCTGATGTCTTGAGGTCTAGCGGAAGGCTCTGTGCCTGGCTGGAAAAAGCACTGTGGGAATATTGTATTTCCAAGGATGACTTTGAGGAAAGTAGATCCTTATCTCTATCTCTTCTCCCTTTTTATTTTACCTTATCTACGTGTCTGCATCTGTCTCTCAATTATTTAATTTTTTTAAATCAGTGTGGGGTAAAGGTTCTGTCTATGCGGCCCCTAGCACAATGGTGTTTGATTCTTGTTCAGATGTCTGTATGAGCTGTACTAAAGTAATTGGTGAAACTAATAAATCCTGGCTTTTTAATGGATTTTTATCAGCTTTTGATGCCGTAGTGAATTCTTTTGGCTGTTTGAGCTGGTGCGCTCCTTCCCTCAGTATCATATCATCAGCGATTTTGTTGCCTCCTGTTGATATTTAATTTTACAAAGCTTGTAGGAATGCAAGCTTTGTATAATTTGTACCTCCTCTAAATCTACTTAAAGCTAATGGAAACTTTCATATGACTGAAAACTGTCTAAATGAGTTTCACGAACTCTTAAAAATTCCCTTTTCCGTGTATGTTAGTTCCATGAACAGAAGTTTCTAAAAACTTTGCTGTATCCCTCAGAAAAGTAATTTAAATCAGTCATGAGTTTCATGATTTCAGATCAGTCTTCTACAGGACGATTTTGTTTGACTTAGCAGGCCAGTCCTTGAGAGCTGATTTTGAGTGTTGCCAGGGCTATTGCGTATTCACTCAGATAGAAGATGGAATTTTCTTTCCATATATGGACTACATCTGCCTAATCTGGTGTTGGATCTGGTCAGGTTTGAGTGTACAACAGTTTCCTCATATCAGTGTGATAAAGGGAACTTTAAAATGTAATTTATTTGTTATTTCTAGTGCCTGAATGTTTTTCTGCTTACAGAGGTATGGCACGCATCAATACTCTGAAATTGCTGTAGTGTTGTGCAGGATGTGTATCCTAAGCAGGATGTGTATCAGAAAACTGCTTATATAAGTATGATGTATTTGGAGCAGAAGACAATTCCAAATTTTACTTCTTTCAGGATTCTTCTTTTCCTTTGTGGTATCAGTTGAAAACCTGTTAGATTCATTAGCTCATGATTAGACAGAATGAGGCAGCAACCAAGATGATGAGTGTCCCCATTCGTAGCTAAGGAAGGAAAACTGAAGCATTTAGGCTTAAAGAAAAGCATATGGGGTGTTGTAAGGATTATTAAGACAAAAAGCATTTGTTTGCTAAGGTGGCATGACATTCTTGTCTTGGGTCTCTAAGCACCACCTTAGGTGTGGCTGATGTATTGCTTATTGTATTTATTAAGATCACAAATGGCTAGATTTACATTGCAGAAACCTTATTCAGAAGGCAAACTCCCACCACAATGATACATATTCTAGTTTAAATAGGGCGATACATGTGATGTAAGAGAAAGAAGCCAAGGTGCTGGTGATATGCATGTCCTTGTAGATAGGATCAGTGCTGTGGCTGGTCAGTCCTGGTGAGTCCTTGTTGAAGGGGTTCCTGCTGAGGTTGGGTTTTTGGGAATCCACTTCAAAGCCTGGTGTGAAGGACGAGATGGTTCAGCAAATAGTGCCAGAAGGCAGCAGCAGGGGTGGACTGGGACTGGAGCTGGTGGCTGGGGAGACCTGGACCTGAGGGGAGAGAGTTGGTGGGTGGCACTGGGTGGGCTGACCAGGGTCACTGAGCGGTTGGTGTTTTAGAGGCTCAAAACATTGCCTGGTGTGGAGGGTGGGAAAGGAGGGGCTGTGTCTGGGGCTAGGAGAGCAGCTGTGAAACTGTGGGAGATGGGCAAGCAGGAAACCCTAATGATGTGCTGTGCCCATGTACTTAAGCTTGTAGCTGTGACTCCTTTGTTTTTAAACATTTAATCCTGCTGAGGAGCATGCGTATGTTCCTTTAGCAGGTTCATAAACTCATTTTTCTGGAGAAACCTCTACAATACTTTTACTGGAGTTGGACAGGCTTGGAGCTAAGCTGTGCATGGGTTTTGTGTGTGCAAGTGGGAAGAGGCATGTAACCTTGGCTGAGGTTGTCTTGGAGGCTGATGGGATGCCCACACCAGAGAGGAGTGAACTGTGCCTCATGTCCTATGGGAGACATATCTGGAGATGGAGGTGCCAGATGCTGCCCTGGGGGCAGGGCATGAGCTGAGATGTCCGAGGGGTGTCTTGTCTCAAAAATGTGGACCAATGCATGTGGCCTAGCAGGAAGCAGGAAGGAGGAACATACACTGTTTTCTTTGGCATTGGTGGGTTTGCCAGGTTGTGTACTTGGCTTTTAGAAGGTTCACAGATCTTCATGGAGGTGGGCTTTGGCCACCTAGTAGGGGTTGAGCATGGAATTTGGATGTGCGGAAATGGGGATCAGCTTTAGCAGTTGTGTGACTGCTCCTGGTGCAGGATGCCATGGGGAGGGTGGTAAGGCAGGTGTCCCTGGTGCCATCCACCTTCATCTGCACCCGAAAGGGAGATTCTTCCAAGAGAGATGCAGATGATACTTGCAAGCTGTATCCATCTTGCGTGTTTTAGCTGCACTGATGCTTGGAGATGGAGCATGTGATAAATGAGCACAATGGGCCCAGGACAAGTTTAGTCCCTTACAGAGTCGGATCTGAAAACCATAGTGGGGCATCTTCATTAGAAACAGACACTTTTCCCAGTCTGCCATCATTACAGAGCGGTTGTCTTCCTTAAAGCTTATAATCAAATAAGTAAAAGATTTGAATCTGACATCCTGAAGTTTTTAAAAGCTGGAAAAACATCTCATTCCGTTGGAAAGGAAATTTGAGATTCAGTTACTTCCCTTTAAAAGGTCCCAGGCTGGTGCTTCAGGCAGGGGAAATGCTGTCCCTTGTTTACCATGGTTCCTGAACAGCTAGGGCAGCCTCCTCTCAGCATTTTGCACCTTCCCCAGACCTGAAGGGGTTACATTTTAAAATGAATAATGACTAAATTTATTCGTCATGGACAAATGATGACAGCTGTTGAGATGCTCCTGTTAGCGCTTCCCAGGGGATAAAGTCAGGCTGGATCCTAGTGCAAGCCAGCCGAGCCAGGCAGACTCAGCTCGTCTTCATCCTGGATTATTTGTCCCGGGTTCCCCTCGCTAGAATGAAATTTCCTTCCTAGAAGTGAACTGAAGTTTCCTCTACTGAAATGGGTGTTGATGAGAATCTTGCAGAGCTGCAGTTGTAGCGAGAGGACAGAGGCCATGGCTGTTTAAATCCACGTGGGAAGACAGCATGCTTAATGAATACAAGAGGCAATGATTGATTATGTTCTGGACTGAAAGCCACGGCGCTCTGTGAAGCACTCTTACATCTGGGCACGCTATGGAAAATATGAAGGAATGTTGAGGAAGCTTATTTGCAGAAGGATATGTACTTGTAAGCAATTTTTTTTTCTTCTTAAATAATGTAAAGGAATTGAAAAATGTAAAGCAGATTGTCTTCTCTCTTTCTCTGAGACAGCAGAGTGGCGAGCAGACAAAGGCCTCTTTTATAAGGGCATGTCTCTAACAGAGTACTATAAGGTCCTTTTAAATGAGCACTGGGAGTGTCTTGGGATGGGAGAGCATCAGTGGTTATTTAATGTTAGAATTAGGCACTGATTATGCTTCAGTGCACCTCAGCTGGTGCCCTGAGAGTTACACCCATGCTGAATTTACCATTTGCAGATACGCTGAAAAATATGATCCTAGCTCAAGTGATTATTATGAACAGGAATCAATGGGTGGCAAAAAAAAGGGCTTTTTAACAATAGTGTATAGTAGCTT
This sequence comes from Pipra filicauda, assembly GCF_003945595.2. Classification (NCBI taxonomy): domain Eukaryota; kingdom Metazoa; phylum Chordata; class Aves; order Passeriformes; family Pipridae; genus Pipra; species Pipra filicauda. The sequence continues at coordinate 1,443,373 of NW_024103541.1, read as the reverse complement.
GTTTTTCTGTTCTTCTCTGTACTCCTGTGTTCAGGTTTCTTTCTGTTCTTTGTTTCTCTTTCTGTCCTGCACACGTGCTGCTGGTAGACTTGATGTGCAGTTCTGAATGTGGTGCTGTCATTCTGCACTGCTTGGATGAGAAAATACTGTTGGGTTGCTGAAGGGATATTTTGGTTTGATAAATATGTAATGCTTAGTTTGTAGAGTTAATGAACAGGAAGATGTGATTGTAATCCAGGCATCCCCAGAACTGTGGGTGGGCTGGTTGGATTTTTGGAGTGTTGTATTTTTGCTAATGCTCAGAAAAGCCTGTTTTAGGTGAAAATCATAGTTTATTTAATTGCTAAAATGCTAGGGGAGTGTGATACTTTTAATATCTGCATGTTTTTATTTTTTATTTACTATATGAAATAGTAAACCACACCCTCGTCTCTTTTCAGAGGGGCGAGGCTTTAAAAATGCAGATAGAAGAGGAAGTGAGTTAACTAGGGCTGCATCTAGATAGCCTGAAATGCAGCTATGGAGAATTTTATTACCCAATGAAAGTGACTATGAACTAGTAAAGTATCTTTTGTTTTGAATATGACCGACTTTCTCTTGGCTGGTAATACACATGTGGCAAATAATAATTTGCCTCATATCTATATAGGAGCTTTTGAAATAAGTGCAATTGGGACAAGTTTTGCTTAGAAGTTTTTGAATTGAATGTCTGTGGAAGTCTCTCTGAATCACTTAAACCCCTTCCAAAAGACTTCAGAGATTACATGTTTTAAAGTCTATTTTGATCTGCCCTGACCTTGGTGCAACTCTCACCAAATAACATTTTTGAAATATTCGTGTTTGAACTACATTGTGTCTTTATGAAACAAAAATTCAATTTTGCTTTTTAAGAACTGCCTGTGGTAGAATTCACTGGGTGACACACCTCCTAACCTCACAGAGGATTAGTCCTCATTGCAAAAAATTGAGGAGGTGGGGGGGGAAGGGAAGAGAGGGGAAAAAAGGCAGTTGAGAATTTAATTGGTTTTTAACCTTCAGCCAGTGGCCTTGTATATTTTTCTATTAAGTGAGAAACAATATTAATAAATCACATTGGAAAACTGTGTTAATAAATCTTGAGTTGTTGTGTTAACACAGAATATAATCAAACAACTTATTAAGAATCTGGCTAGGCTAAACAAACTCCTGCAATGAATTTTCATTTAATTGAATTAAAAACATATTTTCTAATCCTTTAATCATTCTCATGATTGTTCCCTGAGCTCTTTTCAAATTATTTTTGAATTACATGTGTCAGCACATGACTGTTGTCAATAGGGAGCTAGCACGGTCTCCATGGCTGCCTCCAGGCACTGTGTAAAGAGAGAGCCTACATCCTAATTATGGCTTATATTCTTCTCCTTAACAGTGTGACCTGAAATTTCTTTAACTTCATGTGTTCATTTTTGCCTTGTTCACTTTTGCCAGAACAACAGTACAAGTACCTGTTATTATGTTACCCCTGTCCTTTAGATGTTGCTTTTTTTTTTTTAGCCCTTTCCTGTATTTCAAGACATCTCGAACATCAGAATTAAAGGGAGAGATGTCCTTGGCCACCTCTTTTAACTTTTTGAATGCTTCTGTGTACCTGCCATTTCTGTGTTGTGCTGTGGTTGGATTATGGCATCATGTGCACAGGACATATTGAAAATAGGGTGATTGGGTTTTCAGATGCTCTGTAATGGTGCTCCTGTGTCCAGATTCTAATAAACCAATGCCACTTAGGGGAAGGAAGACTGAAGGTGATTGGGCTGAGAACAATACAGGCTTTTCTTTCTTTTCTTTTGCTACCCCTTTAATATGCCTATACTGTTATCAAGTTAATTTTTTACTTTGAGAAAGCTCAACCTGTATTGAATTTCACTCATTAGTGTCTAACTAGGAGCCTGCATTTGTTACTAGATGTTCCCAGGTGCTTTCCTGAGCAGGGATGGATTAAAGCACCTGCTTGACTTTTTGCCAAGTGAAAATTGTGAAGGAAATGTTCCTAAACCTGTGGAGAGTGGGTGTGTGCCTTGGGTTATTGGAGAGGGATAGACATGAAGCAAGTCTCAAATCTTGAATGAAGTGTTAGTGTGGAGAAGGTAAGTAATGGGGACTGAGCTGGCTTTCTGACCTCAATAATTATGTGTTCCATCTACATCAACTGCCCAAATGCTTTGTCACCTTTCAACCTAAGGCTGGCTTTTCAAGTGAATTAGATAATCCGTGTAAAACTGCAATATAAGCACTCTTTTGGAATTGAAGTGACCTTCAGTGAGAATCAAAGTGACTGTAGTTCATTTTAAGTTCATTTATGTTCGTGTTTGGTGGTAGAGGCTGAAGCTGGATGTACACAGAAAGCTCTTTAAGTTTTAATGCACCTTTTATTTATGTTTTTATAAATTTGAGGTAACTTTTTCTGTTTCCTTGTAAAGCATATCTAGTGATAATTTAAAGAGTTAAAGAGGATTTATAATTCTGGGTGGGTTTGTGATTAATGGTCTGGGTCTATCAAGAGCATGGATATTGCCACGTGAACTTTCCTGGGTTACCCTATTTATCCTCAGTCTGGTGCAGGCAGTTGGCAGATGTCACCAGGCAGCCTCTGCTGCCTCATCTCTTCCACACCTGGATCTTGGACTTGTCATGGTCTTGGTTTCGCTACAGTCCATTGCAAAATAGCTGTTGGAGGCATCAACGTGAGAGGTGCAGACTGTAAACACCCCCAAGTGTTATCTGTGGCTCATGTCTTTCTGCTGTAGATTTGAAGTTTGCTCTTTTTATCTGAATGCATTTATTGAAAGGGTTTATAACATAGTGGCTGCAATAGCAGAGGATTGAGTTCAGTGGCTGAGTGATCTTGGGTGAATAACTGGATTTCTAGGATATGAGGGCTGGCAGAGCAGGCTGGAACATGCAGCGTGTTTGCTATATCATAGGCATGTTCTTTGCTTCACTGGCCATACAGCTGAGTGTGGTTTTCTTTGGCAGATAAAATTTTTGATGATGAAGACTCCGTGGATGGGAACAGACCTTCCTCAGCCAGCTCCTCTACATCTTCCAAGGCCCCTGCAAACTCGCGCAGAGTTGGGATGGGGACTACCCGCAGACTTGGGTCTGCACCTCTGGGCTCCAAGTCTTCTAGTAAGTGAATAGCATGACATTGATGTGAAGTATTTATACTTCATACTGAGCTTATTGCAAGGACTTCCAGACCGGCCCCCAGAATTCAGTAACAAATTTTTCCCTGTGAAATCATGACGTGTGTTCTCTGCGTGCCACAGCCAAGTCGGGTCGGATAAACCCCTATAATGTATTTTGCATTTTTGAAAGGTTGGACGTGTGTGGTGGTGCGCTGAGGGCTGTGAGTAAATCATGTCAGTGTTGCAGTGTTCTCTAAACCTTTATAGCTGCAACTCTAACTGATCTGAGACAGGCTGCTTACAGCTACATGCTAAACTTTAGCCCTTGCAACCTAAAACTGACACACTGGCTTGCTTCTAAGACCTTTGGGCATTGCTGGTAATGAAGGCGCAGAAAGAAAACTGTGAGCAATCATTCTACGTGTGACTGTAATTCTACATGTGGCCTAGAGAAATGGAGAAAGTTCTCTATCTCAGACAGTCTCTAATCTGATTAGTATTCCAGAGACTATTTATCTTCCTTATAATTCGTCTGTTTGTGCACCTGTCAGATCTCCACCTTCATCTATTATAGATGGGATTAAAACTTTAAAATAAAATCTCCCATATAATTAAAGTAAGTATTCCCTTTCATCTTTCAGACTGTGTCCCCTAACTGTTGAGTGATTACTGTAATGACTTCCCTAATGTGCCCTCTGTGCCTATGAGTTGAAGGATGCCATGAATGTCTAGCCTGTGCCTGGCATTGAATTTCCCTGTCTCTGCTTTCATTACATCTGCAGCACTCTGAGGCTGCATGGATAGTGAACTTTCTCCTGATTAAGTGCCTTGGTAGCTGGTGGTTTCTTAATTGATTCTCTTGTTGATAAGAAGATTGAAAAGGCTTTTTAATTTGTGTGTCAGCAGCCAAAGAGGGAGCAGGTGCTGTGGATGAAGAAGACTTCATTAAGGCATTTGAAGATGTCCCAACGGTTCAGGTAGGTAGAATTACATGTTAAACCACACTGTACTAAAAAGCAGAAGATGGATAGAGGATCGCATGCTAATCATCGGCAAATTGTGATTCATTGTGATGTTAACAAATCTTCTTTAAAGGGGAAGCAAGTTAGAAGTTGAAGGGAGGCAAGTTTTAAGTGATGGTATCTGCCGGTAGTTCCTGTGAAATGCTCAGAAGCAGAGGGAATGGGGGTGGGAGTGGATATTGGGCTGGAACTGGATGTGCACTCTGCACAGTGCAGTCTGGTCAAATGAAGACTTAAATCAGCAGGAGCCACTCTCCATCTCATCTGTACCCTCTGGGAACTGAAAGCAAAAGATGACCTGTGTCTCAGGGATTGGTGCTGTGTGAGTGTGACAACTGGGCGGTGCATGTTTGCTTATTTAGCTGGATAACTGAGATGCATCACGTATCCCCCTCTCCTTCACCAGAGCTTTGTGTTTGGGACGGCTGAACTGCACATGTGTCCGCTCATGATCTTTTGTAGGTCTTCACAAATATAGCCACTGGTAGCTGCAGGAATGCTGCTTTAAATTGTGTAATTGTAGTAAAATAATAAGAGATGAACCTTTAATCGTCTTGTGATAATTTTGTAGCTTTTGATTGCAGGCAGTGAGTGTAAACTCTGTGCATTATGCAAAGCCAGTTGTAGCACATGATGTTTAAGCATTGAGGAGCAAAGGACATAAGAATGTTGTTGGGAAGTGATCTGATTTTCTGGAATAAATCTTGCATTATGGTGCTACTCTGTATTTCAATTTGTAGATTTATTCCAGCCGGGATCTTGAGGAATCCATAAACAAAATCAGAGAGATACTATCAGATGATAAGCATGACTGGGAACAGAGAGTTTCCGCGGTAAGTAGTGAACTTAAATATGATCTCTTTTAATAGAAGGTTTTTCTACACTGAGCTTAATCCCATGAATAAGGGACTGGGATAACCTCAGGGTAAGGCCATAATGTAGTTTTAGTGATGAACACCTGTTATATTCCCCCAGACTGGGAGGAAATATTTCCTTATGAGACTGAATTTAAACCACATCTGTGAGGGAGTATGCTATTTGATATACAAGAATATGTTGAGGCAGGATCAGGTTAAACTGGAAGTCATGTAGCAAATCCAGATGTAAAGCTAGAAATTTGCTAGCAGATGCTACAATCCAAGTGTCAAAAGTCATACTCTGAATATCTTAAAACTTACCTCATAAGGCAAAAAATGACTTTGATTGCAGAGAACTTATTTATACTTCTGCAAAAGGAGGTGTGAAATAATTCAGAAAGAATTTACACACTTAGGTTTTGAATAAATAAATATGACTGTGGGAAATGTGGAAGTGGAAAATTGGATGTTATTTGCATGTCAAGACTGAGTTTTATTTGCTGAGGTGAGCTGTGTTTTCATAATATGAATAGATGCATGGTCTTGTCTACACAGTAGACTTTCATCAGTGTTGTATAGTGACTTCTGTCAAATCCTGTATTGCAGATCTGAGTGGCAGACTGTGCTGATTCAGCTTACTTTTGTTTAATTTTATTTCTGTACTGAGTGAGAGCGTGCTTGAATCGAGGCAATGTGCGGGTGCAGTGGTGTACAGGAGGGCCTGTGAAGGTGTCCAGAGAAATGTCTGTAGGATGAGATAGTGATCCCTGTAATATTAATAGAAAATTTCCCATTTTTCGGGGTCAGGGCTCCACTTCTATTAGAGCCAGATAATTGTTTTAATGAAGTCAATGGGCACATTATAGATATAAGTCAGTATTACTCAGACCTGGGTGTGAGCCATGCCCTTTAGGTCTAGATATCTTTTAAATATATGAGTCAGTTATGAGATGACCTGTTTTAGAAGCTGTTGTAAATGGGGGAACAGAGAGGAATATTTAAGATATCTTTTGGTTTAAAAACTAATATTTGTGTTATTGATAATACAGTTTGAGTAGCTGTATGCAACACTTCTGGATTTCTGTAAGTTAATGCATTTATATTATATTACTTAGTTTGTTAACCTATGAGTTGAATCTAAGATACAAAATAATAAAATTGCTTGGACATCAAGAATCAAGTTCCTCAATGCATGTTCAGGAGTAGTGTACAAGGACCCTGGAAACCAGATATTGACCCAGAACATAATTTTTCTTATATTTATCACTCATTAACAGTCACTGATTTCTTTTATGCTCCTAACAGTTGAAAAAGATCCGCTCCTTACTTTTGGCTGGAGCTGCAGAATATGATAACTTCTTCCAACACTTAAGGCTTTTGGATGGAGCATTTAAATTATCTGCTAAAGATCTGCGGTCTCAAGTGGTACGAGAGGCTTGTATCACGTTGGGGTAAGTTTACTTTCTATGTGTGCTTGAAATGTGATGTAGAAAAAAGGAACAGACACTGGTCAAAACACAATTAGGATGCAACTCCTGCTGCTAGTTCTAGACTGTTAGAGGTAGAAAATGATTTTGCTACAGTTGTTTCAGCACATCCATGTAGGCCACTAATTGTAATTCTGCCAAACTGTGTTCCTCAGTATTAAACAATGCTGATTACAGATATGCAGAATTAGTGATCAGGCTGTGCCTTCATGCATATTAGGGAAGGATTGAACAATAAAGCTGAAAATGTATATGTTTTGTTCCGGTTCAGACTGAGCTAGTTTTTATTTTTGTTGGTCTATCCTTTGAAATATTTCAAGAAACAGGGTGCTTCAGTGTTTCTAACATTTTTTTTAAAAAATTGTGCATATTAAGGCAAAATAGGGAGTTTCAGTTATAATATAAACTAACTGAAAAAAATATTCTATCACCATGATCCCATTTGTTTGATAATAAGTTTTTAACTGTGCTAGTTACTTTATTTTATGCTGATCGTACTGTTTCTCAGGGTTCAGGTGAATGTAGAGCACAAGTTTGAAATGAAAGCAAAGGAACTCTGTCCTTTGGAGTCAGAGAAGAGATGACAGTTGCAAAGATTTGAGATGTCAGATGTGCTTATGTCAGATGTTCTGTCGAAGTCTGACTTGCTTAATCTTCAGCTCACTTATCACCATGACTTCATTCTGTTTTTCAGACATTTGTCATCAGTTCTGGGAAACAAGTTTGACCATGGGGCAGAAGCCATCATGCCAACAATTTTTAATCTAATTCCGAATAGTGCCAAAGTCATGGCCACTTCTGGTGTTGTAGCAGTTAGATTAATCATTCGAGTAAGTATACATCAAAAGAGAACAATATTACAATTTCCAAATACTGCAATGTTTCTGATGAAATGTGAATGCTGCTGCAATGAAAATTAGATTAAATGCCTAATCTACTTTTCCGATTGCGCTGGGCTTGGCTGTCTCGGATGTCGTGCAGCCTTATTCGTTAAGCTCTGCCAAAATAGTAGGAAAAATGTTTCCTTTTGCAGAGCAAGATATTTTGATCCCTCTAAGAGCTGAGCAAACTTTTTTCTTTGAGAGGGTTTTAAACCTGCCTTGCAGCACAGTCTCATCCTCTTAATTATGCTCTACAATACCTCACAGACAGTTCAGGTTTCGTAAAACAATTAGTTCACAGCAGTGTCTTCTGCTTAGTAATTTACTGGGTAATCTGTAGGTAGCCTGATGTCTCTCAAGTTGTCACCACTGGCAATTTAGATTCTCCTGCAGTGTCTTTAGCTCCTTGACTCACTGGAGCCTGTCATTATAGAAGATAATAAAGTGTCTGTTAAATATATTTTAGCAGATAAAATACATCTTTAATAATAAAAATCTATCCATATTTGTTAGTGTTGCTTTATTTTGCAATTCTGCTTTTAAGAATTGAACTGCAAGAAGTATCTGAATACTGGGCTCAGGTGGCTGAAGGAGGTGGTCTTTCATTCTGTAGAACTGTGATGTAAAGATTTCTTCCTGTTTCTGTTTTCTTCCAGCATACGCACATCCCTCGGTTAATACCCATCATAACCAGTAATTGTACCTCCAAGTCTGTTGCAGTTAGAAGGTGAGAATTTACTTTGAATTTACTGGGTTTTACCAGTAAATGAGTTTATATGTGTTTTCTGATAATGCAAATGTATTTGCTGTTGTTTGTGAAAATGGTTTATACAGACACTCACTTATTATAACATGAACCTCACCCTCCCCTGTGATTTGGGTTCAAATTCAAAGTCAGCTGTCCTATATAAACTGCAACACTGCAGAGAGGAAAAGACATTTTTCCTCAAAGAGAAATGTTTTTTAAACTAATCTTTATGCTTACGTGTTGTTGTAGCATCATGTTATTTTGGCTTTTTTATGGACACATTCCTGTTCCCCACTCTTAGCTGTTATGTGTTTTCTTTGAGCCAGTAGCAGTAGTAGTCTTCTGTGATAGCATCATCTGGAAGGGAAGTTGGACTGGAAGTTCTAATGGTCCTCTCTGCCCTTAAAATCTAAGCACTTCAGTCCACTACCTGGCTGGGAGACTCTTACCTCGTCCACATAGATGAACTAGTTCTGTTCTAGTTAGACAAAGGGAAGGGCTTTGTTGTTGCTGCATTTGGTGACAAACCTTGAAGTCATTTCAGTGCACTTGTGCCTTGGTTTCTTGAAGTGAGGAAGGGAGATTAAAGTTGGAAAGTGTCCCCACATGAAGCTAATGGTGAAATTTCTGTGTGACGCTTGAACTAACAGGTTCAAAGTATCAGCATGAATCTTCTGGCCTCCTATCCTGTTTAATGAAAAAGGGGCTTCCTGGATTGTTTTATGTCAAGGCCTCTCTACAGACTTCTCTATAGTGAGCTGCCTGCAGTTAATACTTCAGACTGTTTATTAATGGTGTTTTTAGAGATGTTGATGTTTTTTTTGGGGTCTACACTGAATTTTGATGTCCCAAAAAGCTTCCTAACAAAAGATGTCTGTTCAGAGCTGGGGATGGCAAAGCCAGCATGCCCAGATTAATTTAACTCGACATTTCTTCTTTCTCTTCTCTCAGGCGCTGTTACGAATTTTTAGACTTGCTGTTGCAGGAGTGGCAAACACACTCCCTAGAAAGGTAAGTTCTGAATACAACCTCCTACCTATATCTGAGGAGGTTAATTCTGGAGAAAGGATAATCTAGGAGATTAAGATTGTATCAGGTAGCTCTAGTAGAGATTTTTTGGCTACCACAAAAAGCATGTACTTATGTGCACACACACCATTTGTCCCTGTAATTCTGTCAGTCAGAGTTTGGTGAGTGTGTCTCCTATGCCAGCCTTGGAAAACCTGACTGAGCAAATCCCTGAATTCAGTTATTTTTTTTTAACAAACTTTTTTTTCCTTTTGCACCCTGAAGTGAGATGTGAGGTGAAGGCTACTACACATCTTATCAGGAGCTTTTGAGGCTTCTACCTTACTTCAAACTAATGACCAGTTAAAGTAATTGTGGGAGAAGAGACTGGGACACAATTTCCTTAGCCCTAGACTGTGCAAGACTATTTAAGGCTTAAGAGAGAGTTTTTGAACCAGGCAGTTTGAATAGCTAAGTAAAGATCTATGAAGAATGCTGCTTGCCATTTCCTAGACAGCAGTGTGGGTGAAATAAAAATGTCTTGTTAGAGTAAATAAATAAAGATTACAAAGGATCTTACATCAAAATGGGAGTATGTGATGAACTGTTTGTTTTTGGAGACCAAGGCAAAATCAAATCAGTCGTTTGTTTATAAGTGTTGCTTATCTTTCTGAATTGCTGGATAATGTTTTCTTTCTTATTTCAGACACATATCAGTGTTAGCTGAAACAATAAAGAAGGGAATTCATGATGCAGACTCTGAAGCCAGGATAGAGGCAAGAAAGTAAGTGGAAGGTGTCTGATTTTCCTCCCCTTCTTTGCCCCTGTTGTGTGGTTAGCCAGTGATATTGCATGCTTGAAACACAAGTCCAAGCAAGTCTCCTGACTTCAGTTGGTGGTAACTTTTCCCTTGGCTTGGGAGTGTGTGTTTCAGCAGGAGATGCCATAGAAGGCGATCACACAGGGCTGAGTTACGTGTATTGCATCTTGTAATGGTGCTTATTTCACTTTGTTCTTGTAATAATTTTTTTTTCATCTGGGCAGGTAAAAGGCTTACTTGCCTTGTTTAACAGTCTAGAGTTGAGAACTAGTAAACCTCATCTTTCTTTTTGAAGTTTGAGTTGCTTGCAACGAATTGAGATTTCTGTTTAGTACACAAGCATATTATATATAAATATACTATTACTAATACATTTTTTCTTTCTTGGCCTGTATACAAGACAGTAATGCTGGGCAGAAGTGTAAATTGGATGATCAGTCCTGCAGAAAGGGATCTGGGGCTGCTGGCTGACAGCAGCTGATTAGAAGTCAGCCAGGAGGGCAAACCCCAGCTTGGGGTACATCAAGCACAGTAGGATAGGATGCGTGGAAATGCTTTAAAACTCTGCCAGGGGAGGTTCTGACTGGACATTATGAAACATTTCTCTACCAAGAGGGTGGTCAAACATTGAAACAGGCTTCCTAGAGAGGTGGTCAATGCCCTGAGCCTGTCAGAGTTTAAGGGGCATTTGGACAGTGCCCTGAACAGCAGGCTTTAACTTTTGATCAACTCTGAATTGGTCAGGCAACTGAATGAGATGTTCCACGTAGGTCCCATCCAATTGAAATAGTCTATTCTATTGTTATTTGCTACTGTTGAAATAAAAGTCCTTGTGCTTATACACTGCTAAATGGTACCCTAAATAAAGGTAATATTTTATGACACTGAAACAATATCTTTGTGTTTATCTATAGGAAATTTTAATATTTGCAATTAATTTTCTTCTGTTGAAGATCTTATGCATTTCCATTAGTCTGGTCATGCTTATGGTAGTATGCTGATATACCAGGATCATGCTCTTCTGAACAGAACACTACAGGAACATTTTTCTTCAGAAAGAGGCTGCTGTAAAACATGAAATCAATGAACAATAAATTTCATCAATCTAAATGCTCTGTTATAGGCAGAGGTGTTTCACACTAGGACTGCTTAAATCCTTTTGAAAAGGCAGTGTGTCCATCACTGAAAATTACAGTAGTCACTGAGACTTCACAACAGGTGACTAGTTAATCTGAATAGACAGCAAGGAGAATGGCATGAGACTTCAGAGAGCATACTTAATTCTCTCTTCCCATGTTTATTAAATAGCAGTGTGGCTGATTGTAAGACAGAAATTTGTTTTCTTCTAGTGATGTGAGAATGTATGTGGCTTCTCTGAGGACTGGCTGTCACACACAAACAATTCTTGATTCATTTGAGCTAATGATTGTACTCTCAAAATGCCCATTAGTTGCCCCCTGAAAAGTACTGAGAGTCTTCATCTCCTTTGTACTGAGAGTGAATAGTGTTTGACTATCAGCCAGGAGATTTGAACTATAGAGGAATTCTTCCCTTATCTTAAAATGCTCTTTTGTTTTTAGCATGGCACTAATTTGAAGTCCATGGGAGCACCTCTTTTCTCTTCCTTGTTATTTCTTCCCAAAAACACTGTCAACAGCCTCAACTCAGTACAGAGATATCTCTGCAGCATTCTAGGAGGACTGTTAAAATTGAGGAATAAAACACCTGGTGCTTTCCTGAATCAGGCCCATGCATGTGTGTTCTGCCTTTGGTCTGTTCTTGAAGTAGCTCTTGAACACCCAGTCCCAAACTAATATCAGTGTAGTGGGTCTGCAATCTTCTATGTACAGTAGACAGCTGGAGGGATGAGGGTTCTTTCCATAATAAAGATTTGTTGGCTACTTGTGTTTTTACAATGAATGCACCAAGTGATTCTTTCATTTGGTTTGTCTTCCGTGTGGCTGCTTGAGCGATACAATGGGTTGAAAAAAGGGAAATGTCTTAAATGTGTCACAGGGCAGTAGATGGTTGAAATGCCTGGGCTAATGAGCCCACTGATGGCAATAGTGAAAAGGGCTCTGACTGTACCTTTGCTCCACTGCCCCCTAAAACATGTCAAGGGCTTGCTCACAGTATCGTGCCTTGTTTCCAGGTGTTACTGGGGTTTCCACAGTCACTTCAGCCGAGAGGCAGAGCATTTGTACCACACCTTGGAGTCTTCCTACCAGAAGGCCCTGCAGTCACATTTGAAGAACTCTGACAGCATTGTGTCCTTGCCACAGTCAGATCGCTCCTCCTCCAGCTCCCAGGAGAGTCTCAAGTAGGTCTTTGTGTCATTCACTGCTTCTTGATTTAAACAACTGCAGACAGAGAGCTCCACTGAATTGGAGGGAGCCATCTCATAGCTTTGTCTCGTCTGGTCATCATTTGGACTCTATGCTTGGTTACTCCAAAATATATTTTATAATTTTTTTTAGCTAATGTTATATGAAAATAAAAAGCCAGCAAAACTGCTTACTGGCTTTAAAAATATAATCATTATCTTGACTCCATAAATAATTTTCTAGGAAGCTGTTTGTGCTCAGCAGATACTGTTAGTCATTCCTTTCAGGTGTGCTTAAAATAGTGCCTGGATTTAGGTTCTGCATTTCACATTAATCCTAGAGGTATAAGTCTGCTTCTATCCATACAAGAGACAAGAAATGACTAAACTAAATTGGAGTTGTAACTGCAAAGTCAATATTTAACTCTTCTGTTGAATGTATTTTAGCTAGTCTTAGAGATACAGTTAACTTAGACTCCAAATGTCTGTGATTTATGTGTAATATGATATCAAAAATTTATTGGTTTAACTTTTTAAAGCTACAAAAAGTGTTCTTAAAAATCTCTTCTTACATAAATAATATGAATATGAATTTATTTCGTAGTGCTTTTATAACGAATGTCATGGTGGTGCTGTATTTATTCTTGAACAAGCTTTGTTGATCTCTTCCTGTATATAAATAACTTCTTATTAACTTAGTTGTGTACTGAGGGAACAGAGTAGCATTGCTTCTGATGACTAAGAAATAGTACTTTTGTTTTAATAAATATTTATATTAACTTCCAGCCGTCCACTGTCTGCCAAAAGAAGTCCTACTGGAAGTACTACATCTAGAGGTGAGAACAGGAGCTGGAAAATGTGCTTGGATGTTGCTGATGAAGTGTGATGGATTAGAATGAAAATATCAGACATTGTGATAAGCAAAGAAAAACTTTGATCACTGTTTAATGCTCCCTAAATGGCAGCTTAGTATGTAAAAATATTAAATAGTTTTGGATTTTACACCATATTTTGTGCATCAGCTGCTGATAAAATGATGCTTTTAAAGGATGTTAGTAAATCTGTAATTGCTTACACCTGAAGGGAAGCCTAAAAAACCTTGAAAATTGTAGCCAAGGTATGTTTAGCTGTGTAATAACTCAAATAACTGCTGCTGATGCTAAGATATACAGCTACATAGTCTAGTGGTGCCTTCAGTTTAACAATTTTCTGTCATTTATTCTCTGTGGTTTCAGCGCTTACTGGAGGTGTCTGCACACAAAGTCCTACATTGTTAAATTCCATCTCGTTGCTAATCTGTTTTTACTGTCAGATGGAATATTTAGGTACAGCTTTTCCGTCCTAAGTAAATGCGTACGATAATCTAAATAATACATTTTAATACAAAATATAATAGTCAAGACTTTGTTGGTAAAAGATTAGCTGCCTTCTACACCTGACCAAGATCAGGTTCTGGCTGGTTTTTCTGTACACTACACCCTACTGAGACCTTTGATTCAAGGAGGTATTGTTGTGTAACCTACTTGACTGTGCACACAAATGCATGTTTGCTTACAGCTGAGTAGTCAAGCTTCATGCTTAAGTGGGTGAGCATCAACAAGTGATGGAAACAACGATCCTCTTGAGAAGATGAGGTGTTGTGAAGGAAGTTATTAGAACCTGAACTGAAGGACCTGAAGGTCTGTTTCGGCCAGCAACTCACAAGCCAGTGATGGGTATTGTGGTTGAACTTTCCCATCTAGATTCTGTTAGAAATGTCTTTTTACTGGCCTGACAGTGATCTTACCATTTAGGCTTGTGTCTGATAAAGTTCTTAGAGGTAACATCAGGTCAGCATTGATGAAATATCTTTGCATGCAGTGTGGGGTAGCCCTCACTGCCCTGATAAAGCATTCTTAGTTGAGGTATTTCAGTACCAGCAGGGAGTGTTAAAAATAGTACTTTAAACTGCTTGTCAGGCTCTTTGAAGCACACAGCTCAAAAAATTAATCTTCTTTATTCTGGATCTCCCACTCCCATCTGCAGCATCTACAGTAAGTACAAAATCTGTGTCAACACCAGGATCTCTGCAGCGATCCCGCAGTGACGTCGATGTGAATGCAGCAGCTAGTGCCAAGTCAAAAGTGACGTCTTCTGGAGCATCCACCCCCTTCAGTTCTGCTGCAGCCTTGCCCCCAGGGTCATACGCATCACTAGGTAAATCTACGTGTTCTACTCTGGCAGTTAGCTTTCTTTAGTAGAAGAAAGTGCCTCACAGTTTTGCTGGAATATTAAACTCTAACTAGAAGAACATACCTTTAAGATAGTTCCCAGCTCTCCAGGATCAGTGTGTGATCTCTTGCCCTTTGGGATTAAGGAAAAAAAAATGACAACAGAACTAACTTGAAGCAACTTCATAGGTTTTGAATTGTATAATAGTCTGCATCTCTTCTTTCTGGGGAAAAGCAGAACTTATTGTGGTTCTGGGACGTTGCTGAGGAGAATACTTACTACTCAATTCCTTTTGACATGTCCCTCTGTCTCTTTTCCTTCTTCTCCTTCCCTCCTTTCCTGACACTGGTTTTCCATTAATTGTTTTATGCTTTGAGTAGTACATCTTAGGTGAGTTTGATCGCTTTCTGTTTCACAAAAGAGAGGGATACAGAAGCAAGAGGAAGTCAGCCTTACTGTTCCGCCGGACAGGATATAAGTATCTGTTCTTTGTACTAACTCTTTGGATTATAGCCATGTGTCACATTATTCTCTCAGAGCATTGTGTATCACCTTCAGGTACCTCAGGGTTTCTTACAACACACTTTGCATTGGATCTTTCTCTCCTGGAGATACCATTGGAGAAGTCAACGGAGGAGGAAATGCAAGGCAGTGATTGACATCATATTTGCTGAGCTTCAACTCTGTTGTGAACAGAGCTGATCATCTGAGCTAGTTTCTCATTCTGCTGGTTTCATACTAATGTAATCCCAGACTTGTCATCGACTTACTTTTACAGGAGGGAGAAAAGTCAGCAATCTGTGGTCTTGATTTAAACTATAGGTTATCTTCCTGAGTCAGTTGAGAAGTTTCTTCTCCTTAGTGTAGGGCATTTGGTCTTTAATCTGATAAAATATACTTGGTGAATTATGTAGGGATGGTTTCTATAGATTCCTTTTTGAGACTGGTCTCTTTCATATCTGAAATGTTTTACCTTGGCTTAGACATGTTGGTTGTATTCAATTCAGAAGTTGAATTCTTATTCTGATTTAAATTGTTCATACTTGTTTCAAGATGTAGATACATCGCAGTGGAAACATAATACAGAATGTGAAGTTGATCCTGTGCTTTTGGGCTTGCACGTGCAGCCGTTTTTGAGTCGTGCTGTGCACTGGCTTCAGTGGCTAAACTGCCTTCAAACAGTCATGCCATGAGGAAGAATGGAAGAGGGGGGAAGTACCTACTTAAAGCTAACTTGATCCTTGAAGCTGAGAGACTGAATACAGTTAGTCTTTTTCTTAAACTAGGCTGTAGGAGAAAAGCAGCAATTTCACTCTAAGTGATGCAAACATGGCTGCTCCCGAAGGACCCTGCTTCCTTTTGAACTTGCAGGGATGTTTATCATCTTCACATTCCCATGAGAGAAGTGGTGAGGCAAGCAATGAAAATCGAGTTTGGCAAAGGTTGGTTATTGCAGGAGGGAAAACCTGCAAGTGTTTTCTTCAGATATATCCAGGTTTGATTTGCTGCACAGTCAAACTTTTTTCATTTCTTTAATTGTATTAATTTTTTTTGCATATTTATGGAGCTAATATATAGTGCCCGCTTCTGTTGATGTTACTGATTTTTCCCTATTAACCCTCTCCTTATTTTTCTTTAATTTGCTTAAAGATGGTACTACCAGTAAACCCGAGGGTAAGCAGTCTCTCTGTGTAACCGAGGTGTGTCCACAGTCGTACTGCCCTGCCTGGTCTCTGTTCTCAAAGTGTTATCTGGTTCTCATCCATGTTCACTGGTGACCTGCATGAAGTGTTGCATGGTTGTCCTGCTCATTTTGATGCCATGGGGTATTCTTCACTTTCTCTTTGAGCTCCTCCCTGCTAATAAGCACTAGTCTGCTTTTATGACTTGACTTCTGGTCAGAGTTGTATGTGGGTTTCTGTATTTAAAGTGCTGCTTTTGGTTGAAGGTGACCTGTGCCCAAACTGAAAAAAAACCCAAAACAAAACCAAAATCCAACAAAAAAACCCCAACACAAGGCTTGTGATTTCTTGCTCCTTGATGTGTAAAGGTTTGCTGTGTTTTTCCATCCAAAGCTCAGGTCACAACTGCCAAATGCTTTTGGGAAGAGACTGGGCAGTGAGAGAATTGAATGAGATAATCACATGGCAGAAAAATGAGGACAGTAAACAATGATCTCTAGGGAAGGAATATTTAGTCAACCTCTTTAAACCTGAGCTCTCTTTTTGTTGTTAACTGTCTGTGATGGCTTACACTGAAGACAGTTGGAGGAAAGGCGCTTTTTTACTAGAACACTGAGCCTGCTAGTTTGGGAAGGATCCCAGTCTGTTCCTCTGGCTCATTGTCAGAACTTGTTCTTTATTTCTTTTTTCTCAAGCAAAAAAAGATCACTGGGAAATCACTTTTTCTGAGGTAGACAGGAGTTGAAAACAAAAATGTTTTCTACATAGAATGAAGAAACTACATCCCCCTTTTCTTCCAATGCAAGTCTCTTTTCGAGGGATCTACTACTGTCTTGTGAGACTGTGCTCATATCCTTGATAGCTGCTTGTATTTGGATGTGGTGGTCTTAGAAGTGCCACTGTACTGTTGTGACACATTATTTTCCTGACTACTATTGATGCATTGATTTATTATTTAGAGGGGAAGGTCTGTACCATTTCTGAATATGGTACTTAGTGTTGAGAGGTGAACTGGCTCTGCATCTCGGGCAAGTGTTTGTGCTTTATGATCTGTCAGTGATAAGGAATATGAAGTTGGCCTAAACACCTCTATTTCTAAATCAGTCGTGAATTGGATGAAAATTCTGAGTTGTTATAATACTGAGCTTTTTGGTTTTGTTAATTGTTGACCCATTTATCTTCTTCCTTTCATCCCAGTTCTCAAACCTTTCTATTTCTGGCCTAGCTTTGAAATGTTTAAGGTTTAATGTTAATTTATGAAATACCCTATGCAGTTCTCAATCCTCTCTTTAGCTGTAATAGTATTTGTGTAAGCAAGTTACAACAACTGTCCTGTGGAATACCTTTATTTTTAGCTTATTGAATGCTTTATTGCCATAAAGCAAAAGCGTGGGGTTTTTATTTGGCTATTGTTTTCAATTCAGTTACATTAGAAGCAGATTGGATTTGGTAAAAATCTGTAATAGAAACCAGCAAGTTGCTTAAGACAAGGAAGATTGAGATGAACTTTCAAAAATGGAGTTTACCATCTCCTTAGTGTTAAATACCGAATCTCATATTTTTTTGCTATAGGATTCTCTTTCTTTTGGACAGTGAGGATCAGGGAGAATTATAACAACACAGTACACTAATAGCCAGAGTACTTGAAGGAGTAAGTCACTGTTTGAAACTCTTCATCTTTGTTTTCCTTTGAAATGGCTCAGGGGAAAACAACCTTTATTCAGGATTTAGTGTGTCCTACACTGAATGATGAAGGCTGAGAAAGGTCTTCTGCCAACTCTCTCATATTGCAGAGTTTGTCAAGAACTACAAGGAAGGCAAAATTTTATATTCTTGACATAAATGTAAAAATTAAGAGGGTAGGGGAAGAGAAAAACATCCCCTTGCTCTGGAAATACAGGAGGAAACAGAATATAAAGCAGAAGTGCCACCTACACCCATGCTCCTGTGGTTTGTTTGGGGTTTTTTGCAGGTCACCAGTAAGTCTTCAAGAGAAAATCCCCGTGTTTTTTTGTGTGGTTCAGCTTGACCTTGAATCTGCAGTCTGTTTCCCATCATGGCTTTCTGTAGCTACAGTGTAAAAGTTCTGCACCTTCCCCTCAGCCGGAGCCAGCATTGTGTGGACTTGGCAGTTCCAATCTGCTTTGCCCTCGGTTCTCCTCAGTGGTTTGGTGAGGAGCCAGGCAGCTCAAACCAGGAGCAAGATAGAGTAGGCTGTGCCAGTAGCAAGAATACAAGTTGAGTTGAGTGTCAGTCCTTTGGTTTTAAGTAGTGGCATCCCAACTGGCAAATGTTGCTGAAATGTGCTTCCTTATGGAAAGGTATTGTGAGTCTGTATACCAGTGAAATCTGTGCAGGTCTTCATGCAGTGCACAGTTATGCCTTGATTGCCCAGACCCTTCATGTATGGGGTCTGGGCAGTCAAAACAATCATGATTCCCTGAACTTCATTAAGGGCTTTGGACACAGAAACCTCAAAAGAGATAAAGTCTTTATATTGATCGGTACTTCACAGCTAGTGCTGGGGAGGTAGCACTTGTGCCATGTTTGTTATACCTGATTAAAAGGAAACCTTAGAAAAGTTTCTGCGTGTTTTATCATGAAGTGGATTTTCAAGGAATATTTTAAAAACGTGCATAATGCTGACTTTCAGTACAGAATAATGGTGCAGAGCATTTCTGTTATCTGGCTGCCTTTTTTCAAAGTGAGCATAAAGTCAAGCCTTTCCCTAAAGGGAGAAGCATAAATGCTGGTTTGACCTGAAACTGGCAAGTTTAAAATAAAATCGGCGGTTTCTACAATCAGTGGCACAATTTTCAATAGTTTTTATTATTCACCACAAAGGCAATAAAATGTGTTTCATTATAATTTTCAGATAACTTAGGCTCAGTTGGACACCTTGAGTGCATTATCAAAGGCTTTAGGAGTAACAGAAGTTTAAAGAAATCACCATTCCTGATTTCTTCTCTGCCTTAAAGCTCTCCTTAAAGGCTTCTTTCAAAGTGGTGACTGACCGTGGTACTGCTCAGGTAGCAGGTTTCTTACTTCTCTTGGTCCATCCCTTTGCAAGTGCTGAGTTGATTTGCCCATGCTTATTTGTGTAGGGCAAAGTGGAGCAACTGTTGTTTACTGAGTCCTCTGCTTTGGAGGGAGTTCTTGTGCAAAACCTAGAGATGGCATAATCTGATGCTTTCCAGTAAGAATCAGTTCCTTCTTGGGGAAAATTGTGGTGCAGAGTCAGGTCTTACACTAATATAATGTTGGACAAGTGCTGAATATGCATGGTAACCATTCCAATCGTAGTTGTAGAAAGTTGTTTACAGATTTATATGTAAAGCATGTTTTTAATTGATCTGTGTCTCAGATGTCCATGTGACATTTAGCAGCGATACATATAGGGGGTTGTTTTTCTGCAAGTGGGGTAAAAACCTAGTTCTAGGTACCCTAAATGCTTTAACCTGATCTGTGGAGAGACCATTATCATCCTAGTGCTTCCATATGTAACTTGTGTGGTTGTAGGTATCACTATTTACACATGGAATTGATTAAACTGAGTTGCGGAGCTATAACATACCATTTCTAGACTATTGGAAAGCCATTTTCTTCAGTGCAATGCACAGGCTGAGTGTCACAAAGCCCATGTCTGTTCTGAGGAATGGGGATGGTGCAGTGTCCACTCAGAAGAGCTCAGAGTAATGCTGTCAGATGAAGCCTCTTGTAAAGCACAAATGTTATCATAGAATCTTACTTCACTTGTTCCTTTTAAAAAAAAAACCAAGACAACCTTCCTGGGTTTTAACATATGTTAGACATTTCAGGGTTGATTCTGAACCATTGTTGTAAAAATGACAGTAACTTCAAGAAATAAAACCAAAACCTCCTAAAACATCCACAAATGGTTTCTCAACACAAAGCATTTGCATGGAGTCTTTCAAAATCCTTTCTGTACCAACCAATGTGTCACGTATCAAATTTAGATCAAGGACTCTTTTATGGAAATACTTTTATGGTTTTTGGAAACTAGTTGGGGCAGTCTTTATCTGTTCCTTTGCTGTACTGCTGTTGTCAGAATGCAGTAATGCTTTTAAAAGCAGTAGAAAAATAATGATTATGAAATATGGATTGCTACATCTGCAGTTTGAGCTAGATATGGAGACAAACCCACTTGAAAGCATAGAAGTTTTGGGAGGGGAGGTGTTTGCTTGAATTAAACAACAATAGCAAAGTCTAAATAACTTACTTGATATGTTTTTTCCAGTCCTGCTTGAAATTAGTTTTTCTGTCTGGGTTAGAATGATAGAGATAAAGCCACATGCATAGTTCTATGTGCAAATAACTCTTGGGTGTAAATGCAGACTCTTGTTTGCACATGAAATTCTTAGGGAAGTGTAGCAGACACATTTATATCTACATATTGCATCTACAATATATGCATGCTGTACTTGGTATAATATATTTGAAAATCTGTTTGCACAGTGCAAGTCCAGTACAGTGTCTGAAAGGATGAGAAAACCAGTATCAGTGTTGGCACTCTGTTCCTCCTGTGGGAGAGCAACTCCTTGTCCCACATTGTTCTCTCTGACACCCATTAGCCCAAAATCAGTGTGCAAATCTATCATTCCAAAAGGAAGCAGAATTTTGTTCCTGGGCATTTATTCATTCAGAAACTGCTGAAGTTGGTAGGAATCTGTCCACTAACTCTCAAGGGTTTCAGAATAGGACTTGAGTTCTCTGTTTCTAATCCTACTGATAATCACATGTTAATTAAGTTTGACCCTTCAGTTCAGTTTTCTTTTTTAAAGCCTCTAGAATTATCAGAAGCTAATCTTGGTTTCTCTTTATAGATTTTTTTAGGCTTTGTATTTCTTAAGGTAGAATACATGTTGTCCCAGTTTTCTCCTTAGTCACCTACTGATGGAGACCAAAAAAAATAATTTTTTTTGTAGATGCAGAAAAATCCAGAAAATTTTGAGGATCTTAAGTGGTCTGTGCATAAGAGGAGACATCAGTATCTTCTCACCCTTTCTTGGCCCATACATATCACTAAACATGTCTTCCAGTAATGTCTGCTGTTGTGTGTAAAAGTGAATTTCAGCTTGAGTTACCCCCCAGGACTTCCTATAGTGCCAAGGCCTCCTGTTGGCATTCTGGAAGGATGTGAGTGAATTCCATTACTGGTTCCTAAGACTGGTCAGGTTTAACTTCTTGTCTTACTATGATGCCCTCTTGATGTGAGAAATGAGAGGAAGTCTTGAGGCTTCTGACAAGAGTGTGACATCTGTCTGCCTCCTTCCCTAAACAGTTCTTCCTCAAAGCCCATGGTGGGGTTCGGGGTCCATGCCTTGTTAACGAGTCACAGGGTGGCTCTGCTCATCTGTGTGTAGCTATGCTGTGCCAAACTTGCACGGGATAGGAGTGAGCCAGCAGAAAGCTCTAGGGCTGCCTCTGATTGTGTATCAGGCTGACTGTTTGTAAGAGGCAAGACTGTCCTAGAGTAGAGGAGAACTGCAGCCTTGCTGGTGGTAAGACCTCAGCAGCCAGTTTGGTGACTGCTGGACCCATGTGGACATGCTCAGAGCTTGTTTAGTTAAGCCGGTGATTAAAAAGTTTTGTTTGTGTTTTCTGAGTTTTATGCTAATGATTTCTTCTGTGTCTCATTTATAAGCAGTTGTTTGAATGTACATGCCTGTATTTTGCCTACTGAGCTGTTTTAAAACTAGGTGCTGGTGAAGAGGTTTGAAGTAGAGCTGTCTTGTAGGCTTTTTCCCTTGCAGACAAGTTTAGCCTTTCTTCTCAAAGTTAAGCATCTCCTTGTCTCTTTGTGTCTAGCAGAAACTTGCAGACCATGTTATGAATATTTTGAGAGCTCACAGAAGAACGTAGCTCCCAATTGTTCAACCTGGGCTGCTTGCCATTGTCTTGTCCTGCATGTGTACCTTATGTGAAGTTGGGTTTTTTTGGGTGGGAAATGTGTGTCTCCCTGTTCATATTTCTCTGTATGCTTATGGTAGAGACAAGAGGGCAGGAGATGAATATCTGTAACCAGTGGGTGCAGTTGTCTAGACTCTTCCCTTACCTGATATGGGTTTTTTCTCTTTTATTATTGTGCCTGAAACTTGAAATCATCCTCTGAATGCAGGATAGCACTGGCATGAGTCCTGAGAAACAACTTCAGATTTGGCTGGGAACGGACGTGTTGAAAAGTACTGATGGAGGCTTTCTTTGTGTTACTCTTAATTATCATTTCTTTCCCATTAACTAGAGACAGATAATTGAAGCTTAGCACTGGAAAGAATGTTCTGTAGGAAACGGCCCTGCCCCAGGAAGGGGGTGAACTGATGACCCTGTAAGCTTTCCTAGCTCAAATGTCTGTGGCTTTTTCATGAGGAAAGGACCGAAAAAGGACCAAGAACACTTTATACCCTTTCTCTGCTTAAATAAAGAGAAGGCACACAGAATCATTTTTCCACAACATTGATTGTGTTAAATGGGACTCTCCATTACAAGTCAAGTTACACTGATCTCTGGATAAATATGAGGGATCTGTAAACAGGGAAAATTCAATGAGCCTGAAATAAAAGCATGGTCAGACTGCATTGACAGAGTGTCGCAGGAGTGCATGCCATCCTGCGCAGGGGGAGCAGGATATAAAGCACCAAACAGCTAGCTGGAAATCCCAGTGATGGAATTTGGGAGGGCATCTGTCACACCTGTCTCTGAAAGTGTGATCACCTTCTCAGAAAGTAATAATTTGATATAGGACGCTGCATTGAGGAGGTTGACATTTTTTGTTGTTGATCCTTTATAAAGAAGCTACTATAGAACAGAAACAAAGACTATAGAGAGGTAATATTTTTTAATTAAACTGGCTGATAGCATTACTGAGAGCAAAGAAGTTTTTGGACTCATGGACTGTGGCTGTTTTCATTCCCTCCCCTGCGTCTCAGCCAGCCCAATAAAAGGTGTTGCCTCTTCCTATAAAATTCTTTTGTATACCCTGGGTAATTGGGTGTAGAGTGTGTTAGACACTGCTGCTGCCTTTTATTAACAGTGTGATTGTCTTTGCATTCCTCCAGGTCGGATCCGTACGAGGAGACAGAGCTCTGGCAGTGCCACAAGTGTCACCTCGACACCTGCTGATACTCGAGGCCGCAGCCGGGCTAAAGTAGTTTCCCAGTCCCAGCGTAAGAATTGTTTTATTCCTGGGGGAGCAGAACAAATAGTTATTAATACGTTTCTCTTGAACTGCAGTAGCGTCAGCTGAGAATTGGGCTCACTTCTGATAATAGTGTTTGGACATGTAATAAAATGAATCCCCATGTAGGCAGTGTGTGCTCCTGCTGACAGAGAGGGCCCCAAATCCGAGTGCTAAGTTGCTACCATTATTTACTGGTTGTGCAGCAGAATCTCATGTCGCTGTCATCTGTAGAACTAAATAGCTGGCACTGAGTCCTGCTGAGACACCCCCTGTGGCTGTAGCTGACTGCTGTCCTGGGGTCTTGCTCTGCCAAGCTTCTCCCGCTTATGTGACTCTATTTCTGTATGTGTGACACGTGAGCTGTCTAAAATTAACGGGATTTGGCATCAGTTTAAAATAGGACATTACCTATTTTGTGTAGATATGGGGAAAAGGGTTCTGCTTTGATTCACATGACACATCTGCGCTCTCTGGCTTCCTGGCAAGGCATGACTTTCCCCTAGGAGCCACACATATGGTCCTGCTGCATGTTTGTCATGTGCATCTAAGGAGAATTTTGTCACTCAAACTTTAAAAGGAATTGGGGGTAGGAAGAAGGCTAGTCCTTGTTTTGAGGACCTTCAGCCTTGTGGGTAAGAGGAGATGGGGTTTGTGGAAGGATCTGTCTGTTCTGAGGACTTGTCTTGCTTTGTACCCTTATTTAAAAGCCCTTCTCTGTTCATTCTCTCATTGCTTTGCTCTGTCATGCTGGAGAGGTGAAGAAGCAGTTTGTAACCTTGTGTTAAGCTGAGAGAGCTGAAGAAAGCAGTAGTATGTTGAGAATAGGGCCAAATGAAAATCTTTACATTGGGGTCTCGAAGATATATTTGGGCTTAGGTATGCTGATATAAATTGATTGCTTAAGTTTTGAACCTAAAACTGATCTAAATCCAGAAATTACCCTTTTTTTCCTAAACTTAGTTTGGTGAAAAATGGTCAGACTGCATGAGACAAGTCTCAGAAGTATTTAAAGAATAGTTAAATATCCGAAGGTTTCAGATATTATGAACTTACTTTTTTTTTTTTATAGAATGCCTTATGAAAATTTAGGATGGTCATATCTGAACTTGCTGCCTTGGTCTAGTTTGCTGAATCCCATTTCCAGCCTAGCCCAATCAGATGTGTTCTTTATCCTTAAGCCAAGTTGCTTGAAATAATTTATGAATTCAAATATAAGTCACAGGACCAAATTCTCCATACCCACACAGTGGGTAACCATGCTGAAATTTTTCAGACTGGGCTGGGGTGTAATTTAGAGCAGAACTTGAGTCTCAGTGTCTTGGTTGACATTTTACTAAGTAACTGATCAACCTTGGGAAATTTAGTTGCATCTGCACATTAACTCACTGCATTCTGCAGAGGCTTTAGGAGTGACATGTTTGTAAATAAATCTGTCTGTATTGTGTATAGCATAAACCGCATGCTGAACGCAGTATTGTCTTGCTGTCTTTTAATCCACTTTTTGCCTGTCCCTTGGTCTGCCCTCATAATCAAGGATCGAGATCAGCTAATCCTGCTGGTGGTAAGAAATGTTTTCCCTTTCTTGCTTTCTCATGTTATTTCCTTCACATTTTTTAACTGCTAAGCTTTTAGTGTCCCTCATTCTCTCCTAACCGTGAGACTTAAAAAACATTTTCTTAAAGTCATAAGTCAAAATGTGTATGGCAGGTGACTTTGCTTTCTCCCAGTAATCAAACGTGCTAAACATACGTTCTGCACATGGAGGCACTCTCACTGCTGCAGCTTAAACCCCAGGTGCTAAATTCTTTTTCCAGTTACTTCAGTGCAACCCTGCTGACATCAGTGAGATCGCAGCAGTGTAACTGAGAAGAGTCTTGGTTTTAGGTTGTGGTACTCTGTGTAAGACTGGCATCTGTCACTTTGGGGTGGGGAGAATGGAGCCAGCACCACACACAGTATTGGAGTATATTTAATTGATTCAGAATGGCTTTGATTGAGAAATTGGAGGGGACGAGTAAGTGTATAATACATGTGTTATGGCATTGTCCATGAGACTAATAGAATTGCATATCTTCTAAATTAAGACAGGAGAACAGTCTTTAACTCTTGCTAGTACTAATAGTATCTGGAAATGAAATTTTTGTGAGATGCATAGGTACTTTTCAGAGAGAAACCAACATGAGTATCAATTCAAAATGTGAGCTTGCCTGAGTATGTTCTTGCAACCTTTTCAAGTATACTTTTCCTGGCTGTTTTAGCAAATAAATTGAATGTCAGGAATGGTAATGGCAACAGCAGATTTTCAGGGACTCTATATACCTGAAGAAGCAAAAAAAAAAAAAATAGTCTTGAATCTATTACTCTTAGAGTATTACTTCTTTATGATTACCTTTAAGCTAGCATTACTTAATTTTCAAACAACTTAGCAAATGAAGACCCAGAGGGGAAAAAAAGAAATTATCAGTCATCTCATTAAATTAGACAGCAAAAGTGTTTCAGATAGAGATATCTACTGCAGCTGGAATGTAAATATGTAAATTAATCTTGGTTAGTAGACTCTCTTGCAGACAACAAGGCTTAGAAGAAATGTAAACTTGCTATGAACTATTCAAACAGAGAAGAAAAGATAAAACAGGCCAACTATTCGACTTGCTAAAAATTTTCTTCATCTGAAGAATTAATAGCTTAGATTTAACCAACCAGACCTAATTAAGCCATCATCTCTACAAATGTGACAGGCTCACGTGGTTTACCCTTATTGTGCTGATCTCTTCAGATGTGATGGGGGTTTTATGTTGGTTGGATTTTGTTGTGGTTTTTTTTTTTTTTTTTATTTTCCTTCACTGAATTATTGTAGGAAAGTAATGCCACCACCGCAGTGTAGAATGAAGATGCCTGAGCTCCTTTGCAGCAGGTGACCTGTGCCAGAAGCCGGCAGCTGCAGCACAGCTCTCCACACAGGCTCGTTGGTGTTGCTTTGTGAGGAGTAGAAGCAGCCTGTGAATTCCGTATTGCTGCAACAGGGCTGTCCCGGCACCTCCACAAGCTCTCATAAAGCCAGCTGGGGTGTTCAAATGCAGCAATGTCTGGACTTGATCCCCAGTGGGAAGCACAGTTCATAGAGGCAGGGTTGCTGATGTCCTTGTTTATTGTCCATGGGCTTTCCTCAGTCTTCCTTGCAAGCCCATAGGGAACACTCCCATTAGTTTGTTGAGTGATTTGGATCAAATTTTTATAGAGAGCTTATTGTGTTCCAGTTTTGCCATCAGTGTGCTTAAAATCTTGGGGGGGTTTAATTGTTTTGCCCTTATTTCTGGTTCTCTTCTAGCTGGTAGCCGGTCTAGTTCTCCGGGTAAGCTCTTAGGAAGCTCCTATGGTGGCCTGAGCGGCGGAACATCCAGAGTCCAGCCAGTGCCATCATCTTCAGAGAAGCGCAGCAAGATTCCTCGGAGCCAGGGATGCAGTCGAGAGACGAGTCCCAACAGAATAGGACTAGGTAAGAACAGTCGCTGCAGTGACATGCTGACCAGCATGCTTGAAGGAGGGTCCTTCCTGTTGACTAGTAAACTGTTTATGTTACTGTTATTCTTCTGAATTTTTCATTTGACAAGTTAATGTGATTGTGGTTTATTGGAGAGTAATTTTAATTTTCCAGGTTGAGCTATACTTTCAAAGTAAGCCTAAAGATGTCATGATGTATCTTCTGTTTGAAATTCAACATGAGTGATGTTATTAGATCAGATGGCAAAAACAGTTGTCGTGAATAACCATCACAGCAGAAAGACCTCATTTGGTATCAACGTCTCAGTCCTAAAATGAGTTGAGCAATCTTTACAGTCAGTTGGAATCAAAGGCAAAAAGCACCTTCTTGGATTATCTGAGAAATTTTGCAGCTTAAATGGTTTGCTTCTCTCATCCTTAATATCTTGGAGCCACATTCTTAGATGATGTTTTAGACTTCTACTTTAATTGTTCTGCTTTCAGTATTCTTGTCTCAGTGACTGTTATGTAAATATTCTGTAATAGTTTCAATTTTCAAATTTTATCAGCAGATTCATTTTTTTTAGGTCAGGTGAGTAAACATCATATATAAAACTTTCATGTATCCGAACTGAGGTGAAAAGGTATTCAATGTGCTGTCTGAACATTTTCATCTTTTAATAGAAATTGTTTATAAGTTTGAAACTAATGTAAAAGAAAAACACTTGAAATGATACTGATGCTAAATTATTTTTTATCTCCAAAGACTTTTCTAGCAAGTTGAAATTGATTGAAATTATAGCCTTACTGTTGGCAGTTAAATTTATAACTGTTGTCTTAGCAAATGTATTTTACATTTAGGCTACCTTTTTATTTACAGTAGATTGTTAATAGAGAAGTATCTTATTCATTCTTCTAGTATACTGAAATAATTTTAGAGCACCTCAGTGCATATACCATTATGATTCATAAAAAATACTTCATGTTCATTGTGATTGCTTTTCCAAATTCAGTGTTCTTCTCATGTCTGATCTATTTTATTGCCTCTGTATGAATTCATTGTGCTTTTCTGTTTGCTGCTTTTAAAATGTGAAGTGCCTCCCAAATACTGGAGATAATTGTTCTGCTATCACTCTGTAGGAGAGCGGTGTTTTTTAGGAGGAAGCAAAGAATGATGGATAGTACCATCACCCATGCTTAAGCTGATCATCACGTTATGTGGTTTGATTTGAAACAGTCTTGAGCATCTGAAGGGAAATTGCCTTGTGTAAAAATCCTCACTCTTGGGTTGCCTGCTTTCAGGTACATTACGGAGCCTTGAATTCTTTTGAAAGAGTAATTTGTATCTCATTTCTCTGGTGTGCTCCCTGAGAAGACAGTCAGTGCTTGTTCTTTGAGAGTGGGAGAGAGCTCTGACATGTATCAAATGTGTGGCTTACACCTGCCCTCCCTGGGTTGATGGCCACAGCCTGTTCTTTTTGGGCTGTTAGGGGAACAGGCGTGTCTGACACTCGTGTTGCTTTTACTGCTCAGTTGCAGAAATTCTGTATTTTTATTGAATCTTGAAAATGGTGATATTGGCTTGGATAGCTTCTGCGCTGTCAGCTATATATCATTATTCCATTGTATTTATTACTTTATAGCATAGTAGCTAACAGTATTTTATGCTTTTTTATTATGTTGCTTCAGTCTCTCTATTTCCTTGATATTTTATTTTGTTTGTTCATTTCATTAAATAGACTCCCACTCACCTTGGTTTTCAATACAGGAACCATCCACTGGAGTTTTTCAGGCCCTCCGTGGCAGTAGCAAGCTAATAGAGCCTCTCCATGTGGGTGCCTGTTAACATCAGTAAATTGATGCTAGCTTAGATTTCCATGATGACCACAGGTATCCATGAATAATGTTCCTTCTGTGTACTGGAAACCTTGAAGAAGTTGTTTTCAGAGGCACATTTGGTGTGCCAAGGTCCTGCATGGTCACCTGTATAGCCCTGCTTATGACACTTCAGTTTTAAGCTTACCTTTGCTGTCTCCTCGGTGGGTTTTACAAGTGGTGATAGTTGGGGAAGGAGGAGTATAGTCCACTTAATCTTGAGCTTTTCTTTGGGTCCCTTGAAGGAGATCATCTCCTCAAAAAGGCGATGTCCATTTCCCATGGATTGAAAGTTATCTGCCTGAAGTTAATTCTGTTGGATGCTCAGCAGACCATGTGGCACAGCTGGATCTGAAAGGAGTGAGAGATTCAAGTTTGTTGTTCTCCAAAAAGTGGAGCAGGCACAGCTGGCTATCAGTTTCCTGCAACAGCACTCTCTCTGGTTATGCTATGAGTGTTTGCTGGAAAGCTGAAGGCAGTTCTTGACTTGCTTCTACAGGGTGTATCCCACTGCAGAGCTTTCCTTTGGCTGTTTTGGCAGCATTTCAGACTTTAAAATGCTGGTATTGATTTAAAGAAAGCCTCTGCCGATTTTCAGTCTCCACTTAAGAATCATTAAAATTCACACCCTGATGAAATACAAGTTTCTTCCAAGTGGTAGATTGGTAAACAGGGGCAGTATCATGTTCTGCTAGTGATATTTACATTTATTGTGTTCCACTGGTGTGTTTCAGTAATGATGTGAGCCATGTCTAAGTGCTGTGACTTTCCAGATGAAGTTGGTAAAACTTAGATGTACAGTACACATTAGAAAGTTTGAATATTATTAAAAACAACGCAGCCTTGTCCTGTCCTAGGCTCTCTCACAGCAGAACTGGCTGTGGGCACACTGTCTGCTTTCATTCTGATTACCCCTTTTAATCCATTTTGCTACTCATTTACTTGATTTCTGTCCAACTTTTGGGGGTTGAGAATTCTCAAATTGAGACTTGTGTCTGTCGTCTCTGCTGCCTGCAGTACAGAGACAGGCTGTCACAGTATGAGAGACTTCTCTAAATTACAACACTGCTGGCAGTGTCTAAAGGAAATACTCTGAGCAGCTGATACACAACCTTCTCTACACAGCACAGTATTAAAAATGTGAGGCAGGTGTCTGGGAGTCCACAACAGACTCATCTTTCAGTTCTTTTCTATCCATTCTTTTTTTCCTTTCTTCTGTGTTTGTATCAAGTAACATGCAACCCTTTTGTTTGACCACTACTCATGAAGTAATCAGTGTTTGGTTTAGGGTGCTCTGTTTGTACAGTCAGTATTGTGCTACATGTGTAGCATTGTCCTACTAGTCTGTTCTCATGCAGTTAGAGCACATTTTCTTCATACTTCATGCTGCTGCTGTTAGCTGTTATGGAAGGAGAATGTATTGTGTGCATCCATTAATTTTTTTAATCATTCACATCTCTCCCTCTCTTAAGAACCTTTACAGTTTTTAGTAGGGTTGTATTATAGAAAAGGCTGGCAGATCTTCTCTGCTTAAGAGAAATGACTGCTTGTGCAAACCTGATGTGAAGGCTGCCATTATTTACATCTAAGCATGAGACCCAAGAATGAGAAGTTTGCTTCTATAGAGTCTGCAATTTCAAGCAAGTATTATGTGCAAGACTTTAGTGTGTTACTTTTACGTGTAGTTTACCCGTCAGCTTTTTTCCTTGTACATCTGAGGTGAGATTATTGTACTCATGGACCCTAGTTTCATCCAGTTCTTATAATTTAGTCTGTCTTATTTAAGACCATTTAGCTCACTCAGAACCATTAGACATTATGGTGATCTAATCATCTTGGTTAATAGCTCATCTTGCATTGTCTGACATCAAAGGTCAACCATCAGAACCATTAATTCAGCTGAGAGATATGAACTGGGTTTTGCAAAACTGGAAGGGATTTGACAAACCAAGAATCTGGCAGAAGTTTCTATTTGAATTAAAAAACCCAAATATGAAGGTTTCTATTTTGTTCTGTACTGTTTTGCTTGAAGGATACTAACACACCCAGTGTATATGAGACCACAGAAACACTGTAGAGGAACTTCATTAGCTTGAGTCTAGGCGTATAGGTTCTCTGTAAAAACCAACATTTATAAGAATATATATATATATTCTGAAGCATGCAAATGGAATTTTTTTTAAATAAAAACAGGGATACTGTCAAATTATTAGCATGTTCATATTATGCATACATACCTCTGCTGTGTTGTCATCAAAGCTGGCAGATTAGGATTTACTTTGTGCATGAGAAAATTCTTTAATGGCTTTTCTTGAACGCTTAAAATATGCTACTGCCTTTTCAAAACAGCAAAGGAAATCTCTCTTGTCATTAAATTCTTCAGGGTAAACTCCTGACAATTAACTGCTGTTCTTTTCCATAAGAAAATATTGTGTTCTTTATCAGGTATAAAGCTTACTAAATACCTTTCTGCAAACATCTTTCAAACATGTAGGATTTCAAACATCTGCAAACATATAGAGTTTTGTCAAAGTAAAGAGTATAGTTTAAAGCTCCCCTTCAGTGTGCATACATCTTGATCTATGTGCATGTAAAACTATAAATATAAGCTTTTAGAAAATGCCTGAGGAGCAAGAAGTTAGCTTCTATTAAATATCTGAAGCTCTGCTGCTCTCTTCAAATTCAAATCACTTTTTAATCTGTCTTTCAGGTATTCAGGTTCTAAATGCTTTTTCTCAGTACCTTTCATTAGAGAAAGATATTTCTGCAAGTCTGTACAGTACACCTTTTTTTTCCTTAGGATATTTGTTCATGGCAAAATTATCCTTGTGAAAGGCAAATCTATGTAGAAATAACATATAGGTATTATGATTACTTAAAAAAATTTTCATCTACTATTTTGTTCCAGAAGGATGTTTATCTTATAATTAAGGAAGAAATATTCCAGAAGGGTTTCTTTCAGCCTCATCTGTTTTGCAACAGTAGAGCTCCCCTAAATGATTGAAGATTGCTGCTCTACTTGAATAACAAAACTTGGATTGCTTAAGACAAAAACAGACTGTCAGCCAGACATTAATGCTGCTCAAATTTCACATCACAAACACCGCTCAGCATGTAAGGTAGTTGGTTTGTAAAGAGCCTGAGCAGGCTGCTGCAGATTGTAATTACTAATGTAATAATTACCGTAACTAACAGAAATGTGACTTGACTTTGAGCTTTCTGTCCTCATTAAACTTGTTCACCTTCTCTGAAACTCTCCATGCTGCATGCTAGCACGGAGCAGTCGTATCCCCCGACCCAGCATGAGTCAGGGGTGCAGTCGTGATACCAGCCGTGAGAGCAGTCGAGATACAAGCCCTGCTCGGGGCTTTCCTCCACTTGGTGAGTACATGTAGGCATTGGAGCTTTAAGGGTCAATATTCTTTTGCCTTTTTCCCTTGTTGTGGTTACCCTTTCAAGACACTGCTAGGTGGAATGAGCTCTTTCCTGTCCTCTGGATTCCTCACACTCCCCCTTTCCAACCCTGTTTTTTTCCCCTCTGTTTTCTTCTGCATGCTTCAATTCTGGTTTTAAATGTTTCACTGTTAGCAGGAAAATAGTTTAGTTTCATAAAATCAGCTTGTACGGGGCTGCTGTGCTTCGCTTTACAACACTGATGAAAATCTATGGGAGGGCAAACCTGGATCTTCTAGGTCACAGTGAAATAGTTGGTAGCATCGTAGTTTGTTCTTGAGTGACTCTAATTATTCACAATCTGACTTTCTTACAGCTAGACACAGTTACAGTATATAATTTCTATATTAAATCCTTAAATGGAGATAGCAGCTCTCTTTTTGTAGAGGTTTTACAGAACATTGTTAATCATCAGTTTAGTTGCACATGCCATTTTAGTAGAAAACTTTATCAAGCAGCTTAAAATTGTGGAAAGACTGAGGTTTTAAAGGAGCATCATTGAAGTGCAGCTTAAGTGTACAGTACAAATAGAGAATCTCATTACAGTTACCACATGCAGAAGTTTTTCTGCACAAATGCTGAATACAGCAAGACAGTTAATGTTTCTGATCAAATACCATGTCATATATTCAACCAAAAACATTACTTGTATCAAAGACCTGTCATCTCAGACATGAAATATGGTTGATCTCCAGACCCTCTTTGTTTATATAGTAATTTAACGAAGAATGGTGTTACAGGATCTATTTTGCACATAGTGACAAAATGAAGAATATGATACAGTGTGTAAGTGGAACACAGCACAAGTTAATTTTGGAGAGGCTTTTGGGTTCAAAGACTTCATTATATTGAGTTTTAAAATAATCTATTTGCTTTATCTCTAATATCAATTTTTGGTGAAAAATGGGAGGAGTTCAACTTTGCGTTCATAACTTGGTTCATAGCTCTTTAAGATAAATGGATGAACTTTTTTTTGATTGAATGAAGTTGATTTGATACTAGAGCTATAAAAAGACAGTTGATACACAATTGTAACTCAATTTTATAGTTAACTTGCCTAGCTTCAATTTTGGATGAGCCTCTTTTCCTCCAGCCAAAATGTATAAGCAGGCTGGATTTCAGGGTAACTCGTTAGTGTTCTGTGTCACTGTGCTGTGGTTTTTTATTTTATTGAAAATATAGTAGTTGAAATATTATCTTGAGCCCTTGTTCTGAAAAATAAATGCAGTGTACCAGAGTCAGGGTTGGTGTGAGCTTTGTATGCCTTCACCAGTTCTGAGTCTGACTCCTACACTGACTATAAAATTTTAGTTACAGATGTGTGTTACACTGTTTGTTACATTTATTGTGGGAAGAGGGTCATCTCATTTTAACTCATGTTTTTTAATTACCTGAAGATTAATGCATTTCTAGAAATATATTGTTATTGGGTCATAAAGGTTACACGGGGAGGAAATATCGATGTAACAACAGTAACCCATTGTAGTTGTTATCCTGTTGCCTTTTCCTTGTGTTTTCATTGAAATGCTTTGAACTTGAACACGTTCATGAACTTGTTAATTGTGTTGTGGATAATTCATGTCAGAGAAGTTTATATATGTCAGTTTAAGCCAAAACAATATGGTTCTATTACAGTATTTTTAGAACCCAGTTAATCTTGCAATAATGCAAAGATAATATAATCCTACTGTGCGTGGTCTGGTTTTGCTTATAAAGATTAACTTGTATATTCGTGAATTATACTTTAAGTAGCTATATGTATAGACAGGATTCTTGCATTTTAGAGGTATTATGGTCAGCGTCAAGCCCGACATCCTGACCTTGCGAATTGCCCTTGTTTTTGGGCTGCTGTGTAGGTTTGCATGTCTGTGCATCAAGAGTCTTGCTTCCTATGTTAGTAAATCCCAGTTAAGAGTCAGTCTATGCTCAGTCTGTTTGCAGAGATGTGGGGTTTTTTAGTTTTTTTTTTTTTTTTTTTTTTTTTTTTTTTTTGTTATTCTTGTTTCTCCATGAGCCCTAATCTTGCAGTGGCATCCACAGGGGCACAGTGAATGACTTGGGAGAAAGCAATTGCATGCTGAGAACGTTAATTGTGAGGTTCAGTCCATAATCCTGCGCTGACCCTGCAAATCTTTCATGAGTTTACTTATGATGTCAGTGGGATTGTTCTCTTGAATAAATGCATGTGTTCTCCATAGTCAAAGACCACATTGCATATTCTGTATAGCTTTTAGTGAAGCTTTCACAGTTGAAAAAACTACAAATTTTATTTTTCCCATTTTGCTGATTTCTACTTCGTAATATTTGTGTTTATGAATTCCTTGCCTTAGAAAGAAGACTTAGAGTTTTTCTTCTGCACATGTATGTACATAATTGACAAAGCCTGTTTGGATTAGAAGGTGATTTTGGTTTATTTTTTCAGTTTCTTGACAGTACTAGTTACGATGTTAAAGCAACAAGGCCTTCAGTGAGTCTGTGGTGATGAATTGCTCAAATGAACAATCAGTTTCTTGGGTCAGTTGCTTTGAGCTGGTGAGCATGTCATTGCTAGACATAGGGAAAACTTCCTTAGAAAAACTGAATTTATGTAATTTGGAAATGACCAGGCCAGTTTTGCATTTACTTTCATAAAGAACTCATTTGTATGCTGAATCCAAGAACTGAAAACCTCTCCAAAGGCGTTTTGTGACTGATGTGCTGCTAACAACTGGGCATTGAAGTGGGAGCTATATTTGGTTTAGGCTCCTCTGCTACTGCGTGTGCTCCATTGCTATTAACAATTTGTATACATGTGTAATTCTAGATAGGTTGTGCATATGCGATGTGCATATTCTCGTTATCTGTGCATGTTCATACTGAGGTTCAAGAAACATGTATACAAAATTTGTTAAAAGCAAGACACCTTTGGCAGTAGCAACACCTGCAATATGTGTGTACGTGTGTTTTCTTGGAAAAGAAACCCAACCCCAGGACTGATACACAGTGGTTGGTGACCTCCCTGTATGACTCTTTCTACTTATGTGGTTATGCCTTCTCTTTGTTAACGTTTCTTTATGCATAGGCTAGAATGTTGTAGAAAAATACCTGCAAGCACAATTCGTAACCATTCATCATGGCTTCACTTTGGGGTTTAGATCAGACACATCTAAATCCTTCTCTGTAGTTATGTGCTCCACGTTCTCGTTGATGGCCGTCTTCCAGGCCTGTGGGTCTGGAACGTGACTGATGTGCACTGGGGGGATTTTGCTGAGCTGCACCCACTTTGGGACTGTCACAAATGAGTTGTGTCATGCGTTGTGTTTATGGTCACGAGGGGAAGGGGGGAAGCTACAGACGGAGGCGTTGCTGTGGGGCTTGCACTGTATCTGTTATGCATTCATACACAGCCTCATTTCCCCGTCACTATGAAACACCTTTACCGGTAGTGGTCACGCGCATCCCCTTTGGATTGTGGCATTTTCTGTCTCGGGTTCAATGTGTGTTAATCCTGTGGGTGTTGCCATTCCTTCTACTTGCAGCTTCTCGACGTCATTCCAGGTCCACTAGTGCTCTCTCCACTGCTGATTCTGTTGGGCAGTCAGGTGAACAAGCGCTAACTGCATGAATCCGCTTCTTATACGTAGTCTTGTTTTACACCATCTTAACATTTGCCATCGTATGCATCAGCCAGCACTTGGCATGTGCTTCTCACCGCTGCGGGGCTTTCTGTTCTGGTTTTGTTCAACGTGGCTTTTTGTTTTGAATTTCATTTATTGGATGTTTTTAATTTTATGTATTTTAGGAACATTGTGAACAGTGTTTAAACAAAGGGTGATCCAGGGCTTACTCAATTCTCCTGTAAATTGGCTCAGTTGTGCAGCAGGGGCCTAGAATTGGATCCCATCACCCAAATGGGTTTCATCCCATTTATTACTAAATATTCTGGACTACTGTTGCTGTTAATGAAAGTTCTTTGGGATCCTCTCCAGAATACACAAGAGCAGCAAAAATTAAGCACCTGAGGAGCTTTCAGAATCAACTTTGAAGCATAACACATGCTGATCTGCCCTTCCTATAGTTCTGAAGGCCTTGTCCAAAGTACATGGAAGTTGTTGAAAAAAACCCAAAATTATTCCCTTAATTTCAGTGGGCTTTGCATCAGGCAACTGATGCTCACATATAATGAGAAAAATCTGCAGTTGCTTCTTCCTCACCTCTGTGCTGGATTCTTATGGAGAACCTATAACTCCCTTTGAAATCAGGATATTTCACTGGGAGTCTTAAAAAGAGTCGAACAAGTGCTGCTGGCTTTGGGACAATAGAAACTTAATTATGGGGACAAAGGTGATGTAGAAAATGAGACCTTCAGTGTTTTCTTGGAGGCTAAAATTGCATAAGGAACTTGTGATACTGAAAGTTATTTAATTATACCCCTTCAGGTAGGGAGTGAAAAATACTCTGTTTCTCATGAGTCTAGTTAAATGGCTGTCACTTAATTAAAACTCTCAAAACATTTCCATTATCAGGTTACTCAACAGACATGATGCAAGCTAATTTGACTGGCATTTTTCAAATAACATTTTGAATTTGTATTTAACCAAAGTAATTTAAAATATTTAAAATAGCTTGATTGTAATACAGATTTAAGCTTTGTTTGCATTCAGCTTCCTGTGATAGTCACTTCATGCTTGGCTCCGGTGGTTTGGTACAAAGAATAATCAAATTTTTTATGGTTACCTGTGTCCTACGGAAGGCCAAAATCTTCTGAAAAATGGCAAAAAAGGGTCAAAAGTGGTGATTGCAAATTTTCACCAAGTTTGGAACAAGTATAATGAATCTAGCCAGGGAGACAAGGGAATGTGGCCAGAGCATATTCTGCTTATTTCTTACCCAGTAATGTTGGGCTTGCCTGTACTTGTTATTCCTGGAGCCAGATGTGTTCCCAGCCCCATGTTAGAGATATACTGAGATCTCTCCTAAGGTCTTACTTCTCCACTCAGATATGGCAACAATGTCTTG
Source organism: Pipra filicauda (assembly GCF_003945595.2). Taxonomy (NCBI): domain Eukaryota; kingdom Metazoa; phylum Chordata; class Aves; order Passeriformes; family Pipridae; genus Pipra; species Pipra filicauda. The sequence goes on along the minus strand of NW_024103541.1, from coordinate 1,406,166 downwards.
GGGAGAAACCCAGAGTAACTTAGGTGTTATGAATTTAAAGATCACTGAAAAAATTAGTTCAGAAAATTCCTGATAGCCATGGAGATAGATAGAAGCCAGCATGCCACACTGCACTTAACGTGTAAGAAAAGCTCAATTTTTTTTTCTTTATGCTGGGTATTTAAACTGATCTACAATTGAATTACTTTGTCATTTTGTTCTTCATTTAATAAAAAAGCCAAAACAACTATCTACCCTTTTCTAATGTAATACTAAATTTATGTGAAAACAAATGACAGTGGTATTTTTGATGCTGTGTAATTTCAAAAGCTAAAACCAAATTCTGATCTCAGTAACACTTGAGCAATGTCATTGAGTTGGGTTTAAATATAAAACTGAGTTCAAGACTTCTCTCAACATTTACAGCCCTCGTATTGTACCAGATATTTTGTGCACTTAGGAAAATCCTTGTCTTCTGTACATCTTTGTAGTGTATATCTCTGTAGTTGTGACTTTAGTTTCAATCAGACCTAACACATTGTTATCTCCTCTGTGCTTCTGTTAAGAGTGCACAGATCTTTCTATTTTAGGGATAAAGCACTATTTCACCTAAATATTTGAAGTGATTCTTCAACTCAAGTGCATTAAAAAAGGGGATAGTAATAACACATACAACTTTTATTTCTTTGTGAAATGTCATGATTTGATTACTTTTTTGGCAGTAGTTCTAAGAAATTTGTTTATTTTTTTTCCCTTGTAATGTGTTTTGTAGAAAATGTGCTTTTGTTGTAAATCAGAAATGTCTTGTCTGGGTACATAACTCTAGGAAACAGTAAATTTTGTTAGATAACACTTCTGTTTGAAATAAATACTAGTCTGCAGGGGTTCTTTTTTCTTCTCCAAATACTTTGGATATAAAATTTTTCCCTGTTTCCTTTCAGTAGCTTAATCTCTGATACATTCGAATAAAGCTTTGGAATTAGGACAGTAGACTGGCAAACTTCAATCTCTGATTTAAATTATGCATGTCAGTGTGAGCTAATTCCTTAAAAGATATTTCAGTGCAGAAGGTTCTTAAAGAAGAAAGAAATGAAATTTTGTGATAAGCGCAGTATTTTCCAAAAAAATACATTAAACTGCTGAATACCACATTTGACCTCAGTTTTTTGTAAATCCACAATATAGCTGGGCAATTTGATGAGCAGTATTTTTCCATTGTTAAATTAAATATAGATGAACTATTAAAAGACCTGTGTGACTTGATCCCTCTCTCGTGCTGCCTGATGGCTGCCTCCAGTGTGGATCAGCTGAAGGTCTATTAAATGGGCTCACGCAAGTTGATTCTGAATTTGCTGGCAAAACTCTTATTGGCATGTGTGGGTGCAGGGGAGAGGTGTGTAACCAATGTCCCTGGAGGGATGTTCTGAGTCCTTGATGAGCAAAAACAAACCCATGTGGAAACAAAAACTCGGAATGTAAAAAACCAATGTTCCTGCTTATGGACCAAAGCCAGGATCCCCGTAATGTGGTGTCTGATCTGCCCCCACCTAGAAGGACTAGGCTGCCAGAGCCTGGCCTGTGGTACTCAAGTCAGTGATTCTGTCATATCCCTGCTAACCTTCCTTTTTGAATTTGGCTTTTGCTAAAGAAACTAATTCAATAACTTTTTCGGTAGACTTGGCAAATTATAAAGTAAACTAATTAATGTTAGGAGCGTAAATGGCATTTTAGACTCAATCTCTGTTGCTTTGGATGCCTTCGAGAACTTTGCCATCAAATTCAAAGGGAAAAAGATGATCCTGTGTGCTCAAAAGATAAGTTTTGACATAGAGCTTTGGCATTTAAACTGCTTCTTAAGAACAGTACTAAACCAAAAATTGCAGTCACTTCACAAGTAAATAATAAACTTTATACTGTGAGGGCATAGGGGAATATTGTACTGGTCAATCAAGCCTTGAGACATAAAATAGGTATAAATACTAGTCTCACATCCTTGCCTGAGAAAAGGCTGCAGGATGAATGAGAGCTTGGGTATTAGCATGTTCTGACACCAGGCATGGTTCTGTCTCTCTGAAGTTAATGAGAAGCTTTCTCTTGATTTCTGAGAGTGCCAGATTGGGATGGGCATGTCTGCCTCTGACATTAAAATAAAGCTTTGAAACAGCTGTGTAAAAAGAAACATAAAATAGATACCCTGCTTCCCAGTTTAAAATAAATAAATACAAAGTTGCCCTGAGGATCCAAAATTGTCTCTAACACCCAACAAACAATAGTTTATTTCTTACCTTAATGACAAACTCTCTGGAGCTCTGGGTAAAGGGGTGTTTAATGGAAAAGCACTGTGAGTTCCCAGAGCCCATGGGGAGAGCTACTTGGGCACCTGATTAGGATTCCAAGTGAATGTGAGTTCATTTAACAATCTCTTTCAATGTTGTCTTTTGTGCAGACCGGTTTGGACTCGGACAGCCAGGCAGGATGCCTGCTTCTGTGAATGCCATGCGAGTCCTGAGCACCAGCACAGATCTGGAGGCTGCTGTGGCCGATGCACTGGTAAGAGGAAAAATACAAAATGCTTCCAACACCGGAAAGTGGCTTAAAGTTACCTGTACGTATGTTCTCCTCTTTCTAAATAGCTTTGTTCTGATTGTGCCAGTGTCTGATGCTGTAGAGTTAGTTACCTTTTGCTGTTTTGTCTTCGGCTATATTGGCAGCAGTATATTTTTCCCTATTTCGTGTTAGTTCTCCGCAGTTGTTATCAGACAGATGCTGTGGCTTGGTACTAGAGCTGCAGGATGGGTTGGATCAGCTGTTTGTCTTTCACTTGGCTGTCAGAGGATGTTCACGGCACTGTGAGGGTTCTCGTCACTCGCGGGGTTGGAAATTTCCATCAATCCCATTACCTGCATAAAGACTTTGTCAGAAAAAGAGTGTCCTCTGTTAGAGTCAATTCCTGATCGGGTTTCAGCAATAACTGAGAATTTCACAAGGTCCTGCCCTGTGTTTATTTGCACCTGGATAGATACTCAGTTAGCTCATAACCTGGCTTGCATGGAATCGGTACCATCTCATGCAGTTAAGTTGTATTTCTCTAATTTGCTGCTAGTACTTTCAAACATTCACTACTTTTCCCAGTAAATTTATTGTCATTCTTAAAAATTTCATTGTCCTGTATAATCTTACTCAACTGTGGTAACTCTTGACTAGAACCCAAAAAGTGCCTTCTGCTCTTCAGAAGGCAAGTGTTAAGCTTTTGGATTTACCTCAAGTATTTGGGTGAGAGAGGATGTGTAGAAGCAGGAGAAATTACTGTATAGCGTTAGCTGGGTACCAGTGGATCTTCTCAAGCTCCAGATCTGAACTGAGGGAAAGATTTCCTGGTGTATCTTGAGACAGATATCTCAGAATCTATCTCATATTGTCTCTAAGGAGGATGAACCATCCCCAGTGTTTGTGGTGGATGACCTTTCTCCATTTCCTAGTTCACTTTCCCTAAGGATGGCTAACATGTTCCTTTTGTATCTGATTATCACCCAGCTCATGTCACCTATTAGAGTACTCTTAGAAAAATGGCCCTTTTTACAAAATTTACCTTTCAAAACAAAAGAAGTATTTCCGAATACTAGAAAGGTAAGATAGTATATAATGGATGGCACTGTTGCATTCAGTGGGCTGAATCATTAGTGAACATTCCCATTACCAAATACAACAAACAACATATGAGACAGTTCTGCTCTCAGCACCTCAAATTTGCCACCAGAGCAGTTCAGAGTATAATTACAGGCAATGGTTTGCCTGTGTAAACAAAATCAGGCTTTATCCTTGCATTTGAGCAGCTGCTGAATACAGGCTTTGTGAGGGAGAAGAGTCACAGTGTTTCAATTGACTGCTGAGCACTGAGATTTTTTTGGGTGTGACTTAATCTTCAGTTAGACTTACAGAGTTCCCTTTTAAATATCTCATAAATTAAATAACATTGTACTGCAATGTTAAAATCTTGAAGGGTTGAACACTTTAAAAGGGAAATACTTAAGTCTAGTTGGAAACCAGGTGGTGCTGCTGACTGTTGATCAATCTGAATTTGTATGACTTTAGGGGATGCAATGCAATGTTGCTGTCCCCTTCTTTCCCACCAGCCCAATTTGCTCTTTTTCTTGGTTGCCTTCTCACAACAGGCAATTTACAAGCCCTGTGCAGGCTCCTTTTGAGAGAATAATGTGATGCCAACTTTTACCCAGTAGCCTTGTTTTCAGAGGAGTTTTCTTTTACATGTAGTAGAAAATGAAAAGAACTTCTCCAAAGATGGCTTGAGCCAAATTCTCCATTTAAACAAAACACAGTGAGTCATTTTGTGACCTCTACTCCCTCTGTACAAATCCCATTGGATCCACTGCTTCTGTTTGAGCTGGACTTGGCCTAAACCCTACAGTGGCTGTACTGGGAATCAGTGCTCAGATCTGTCAGAAGACCTCAAAGGGTGATGGAAACTTCACTGTTAAGTGAGGCCTTTAAGCCAGGCGTGCCAGCCAGGGGGTCTTAAAAGAAGCTAATCTTCAAAAAAGTGTGGTGTAAGAACTGTGGGTTGAAAGAGAACTTGGCAAGTGAAGTTGATAAAATGTGCTGTACTGTAGATAGTGGCTTCCTCACATCAGAATTTCTTTGTAAGACCCTAAAATGAAATGCTACTAATAATATGTGGGGAAAGAAATCATCACCAAAAACTCTGGTATCTTTCGGTGCAGAGTTTCTGAAAAGTAAGCAAAGAGGTGCTGTATATAGATCTGTTCCTAAAAAAGAGATAATCTCACTTCCAAGCTCCCCTATGGAAACTGTAAGCAATACGAGTAGTGCAACAGTTAGGAGATATTCAGGCGTTATTATTCCCACTTTTATTTTGCGTAAACTGTATTTTTTTTTAATTTGCTAAGACACATTTGCTATACGTTTTTGTTGCATAAACAAACCCTACATAAGCTTCTGACATAATTCTCTATGCTTTTTCCCACCCTTCAATATTTTCCTGCCTACAGCTGTTAGGAGACTCCAGGAGCAAGGTACTAGTGCTTTCTTGACTTTTTATTTCTACTTTCCAACTCTCCCCACCCTGTTGCTAATGCCCATGATACTGCACTTGAGTTAATTTCTATGCTTCAATCCTTCAGTCCTAGTGGAAGCAAAACTCTGCTGGCTTCACAAGTCTAAGAACTGCAGGACTGGACACTGGAAGGAGTTCTGTAGCAAACACTTCAGAATATAGATGATCTGTTTTTGATATATTGTCCTTTCAGCCCTGTTCTGTTAAGGTTCATTTGACAGTTTATTTTGCTGCCATAATTATTCTAATACTCCTTCTCGAAGTGTCAAGGTTGTCAAAAATGTACGTAAGGGAATTAGGTCCTCTAATGCTGTGCTATGGAAATGAGTGGGATTTGAGTACTCAATTCCCTTGGCAACCTCTGGAAAAATCCTAGCCCAAACTAACAGAGAAATTGGCATCTCCTGTATCCAGTGCATTTCTAGAGTCACTTCATTATCAATATCAAAGTGACTGTGCATGCCAGCACAGATTTTTTCAGCTCTTTCTTCCTTATCTTTTTTTTTTTTTTTTTGAAGTAGAGGTTATGTCATCATAGCATCTGTAACAATGGAACTGACCATTATTGCCAATAAAACAACATTTAATTTCATTACCAGTAACTAATTCGACTGGGCATAAATATCTTGCTTTCCTGCGGGGGAAGGCAGGCCCTACTCCCTTTAGTCACTCGAATAGTCTCGTTGAAATCAATGGGATCTATCTTGCTCTACTGTGAGAGGTAAGCAGGCAGTGCATGGTGACGTCTTAAAACACCTATGTCACTATAACAGTAGCATTAATCTTCCTTTTAGTGATTACAAATAGAATGTTTTTCTTTTGGCATTAATATAACTATATATAACCTGGTAAGTCTGAGTTTCCCCTCTTCCAGAAAAAACCAGTGAGAAGAAGATATGAACCCTATGGGATGTACTCTGATGACGATGCCAACAGCGACGCATCAAGCGCTTGCTCGGAGCGCTCCTATGGCTCCAGGAATGGGGGCATTCCACACTACCTGCGACAGACGGAAGATGTGGCTGAGGTCCTGAACCACTGTGCCAGCTCCAACTGGTCTGAAAGGAAGGAAGGGCTCATAGGTCTTCAGAATTTACTGAAAAGCCAGCGGACACTGAGGTGACCTTCGTGGTTTTATGGTGTCAGTAGTTCATGAGTAGGCATGGCTGTAGTGAGAAGTCAGTAATATGTACCTGCTGTATGGAGGCAGGTAGTATCTTTTATGGCTGTGAAAGGCTTTGTCTTCACAATGTGGGATTCTGTTAACCTTTGGAAAAATTTCTGCTATGTCATCAGTATAATTTGTGTTAAATTGTGGCAGTAATGTAGGAAGGGCTCAGGTAAGCATGCTGTCTTCTCTTCACCTTCCTCTGTCTCATGAAGACCTCCAGTGGTAGGTGCTTGGAGCAGCACAGTGAGGTTTCCCACAATGATGGTATTGTAAACATACTCAAAGGGTGGTACCATTTTTACATTATTCTGTTTGAACCTTCAATATTTTTTTCCACAGCAATTTCGTTGGCAAAGCAAACATTGCACTTACCCTAAAATGAGTCAGGGTGTGTGTGTGTGTTTCAGAGCTGAGATCAGACAGTGCTGACGTTGGATATACTTTGACTCTTTATGGAGGCTGTAATTATAGATCTTGTTTATAACTCTTGAAAAAACTTCTATCAGAAACTTGTGTCCTGTAAATTTAAGTGTATAATGTAGAGTGAAGATTCTTAGGGCAAGGAAGTAGGTGTACCAACTCTGAAACTTTGCTTATGGTAGGAGAGACAGACCTTTTTTCATTGTTACAAACCACAAAAAACCCTTCAAACAGCTTTGACAAGTCACACTTGAGAAGAAGTCTTCTGATTATCCAGTAGTTATGTGGAAACTCCCTATAGACCACAGGTCATGTTAACTAGACAACTGATTCTCAGACCATAGCCTTTTCATCCTTAGTTTATGGTGAAAGTATTTCACATAAACAAGCTGTTTATCTCTTGGCTCCTTTGAAGATAACATTCACAAATAGCTGTGACAATTTTAGTTTCCTGTTATGAGTAGTATGTTAAATTATGGCCAAGTTTATAAGTGGTTGTTGCAGGATTTATAGCCTACTTATTTGGATTTGTGCAAGTGTTTCCATTTTAAAAGGGCTTCACACTGGCTGAAAATATTTGATTGTTCATATTAACAGTCTGAATGAAAATGTACTGAGAGCAGGCCTTGAAAAGTTGTTTTCTTGCCATCATAAAAATATTCTAGCACTTCACGATATGATACAGTCCTTAAATGGGAAGTGCTACAGGTTTTTAGAATGAGTAGTTAGTCTCTAGATCAGAGATGCTTTTTGATGTGGTCTGTTTCTGAGTCTCTTAATACTACCCACATGTGTGCTGTCTTTTTTCTTTCTCTTTAATAAACTGTTTGGAAAAACTGTGACACCTCATATACTTGTATGAGAAAGTTGGGTGAGACTTTGATTTTGCCATGAAAGTGTGTGAGGATTATAACCAAGGTTTGGAGTGCTGTTGGGGATAGTTGCAAAGAAGTGCTGACAAGTTTTGGTGATGGGCTATTTATTCAGATCAGTAGCTTTTACAAGAAATGCCGGTGGAATTAAAGTATTGATTTCGACTCTGCTGGTTGCGGTGTTTGAACTGTGCTGCTGTCACTAGTCCCTCAAGCTAGCAAGTCATCTTAGCTTTGATCCTGAATAATTTTTAAACCTGTCCCAGAAACTACAGTTCTGTACAGTTATTTTTTAATTTGATACTGGGTTTAGTTCTCTATATTTCATTTTGGTTTTCTTTTGATCTGCTTTCTTCTTGGTTCAGAGTTGATCTGGTGCCTGTTCTAATGATTAGATTTTATCATCCCATTTGTTCCCACGGCATCTTGCAGAACATCATCAAGGTCATTAGTCCAAGGGGCAAGTCTGTCTTCTAATTAAACCTTATATCTTCTGTTGTGGTATAACAAGTTAATAAAAGGCAGTGATGTGGCTAGGTTTTCTTTAGTATTCTGAACTGAAAGATTAGCTGGGATTTGCATATCCAGAGATGTGCATGCAAAGTGGAACGGCACTTACCTACCCTCTTTGTTTCATACAGCTTCATGTGGCCTACTTTTCTAAGGGCTCCCCATAAAGTCTTCTAGACAAAACAAGGCCAATGAGTCCCTGAAGGAAATATTCTTCCACTATCTGTTGCAGTTTAGTGCTTGCATTGTTACCTTGGGTCCGTGAGCTTTTAGAAACGGACGCACTTATACTTGACGGCTTTATATAACCTTTGTCCAGAAGGAAAATTCATTAGAGTAGTAAATAGGGGTTCATTCAGAGAGCTGCAATCTACGTGAAGTCAGGAGAGTGTTGTAGTCATTTTGAGACTGTGCAGCCTGACAGCTTACTGTGATGTTGTTAGAGAGACTTTTTTCTCTCTCTCAGACTCTTAAAACCATTGGGTTTGTACCCTTTTAAAATTCGATCAGTCATAGATTTATTTGAAAAAACTGTCCTGTGTTACTTATGAATAAGCTAACATAAAACAGGTGTAGACTACTAGCATCTTCTGGCCTGTTCAAGGCTTATTTTTAGAAAGAGAGAAGTTGATGGACTGTAAAATTAACAGTGTCAGTCTGGAAAGATGTTACCTGTAGCCAAAACCTTCAGTAACTCTTCTCTGAGCAATCAGTGTGCATTTCACTAGTTGCTCTGGTTTCATAGTAATTGTGAAAAATACCTAATTGCATCCATAGTATGCAGGAAATGTAACTTAACTACCTTACTCTGTTTTTGTTTGCACCATAAACAACCAAAGATTCTGTATTCTTTGCCAGTTTGCCTTGAAGGATTTTATTTTCGATACATTGCAAGTAAGAGCTTTGGCACCAAAGAATTCTGCATGTGGTGACTCAAATTCAGTATTTCATGCAGCATTTTTTTTGCCTTTCATAAAAAGAGCACTACTGAGCACCTACTAATGTCTTACTAACAGGAACCTAGACTGTGCCTTGATTTAATTATCTTCTGATAATTTGTTGATCTGTCTTCCATTTCTATGTATTTGTCTCCTAAATGTGCTTACTGTCAGACTACGGAGTCTGTTTTGATCTGTTGATAATGTGTGATTCTAGACTGATATTAGTGAAGCAACTGAGAATTTAGACCCAAATATTTGATTAGTATATAGCCAAACAACGTGAAAGTTCTCAGTTTACTTGGAAATTTGAAACCCCTGACACAAAGGAGACTTGAGAAACCTATTCTTAAGCTGAAAAAAATGCACGATTCAGTGATTCAGTGACCTTGACTCAGGCAGAAACTAAGTGCCCCCGAAATGTGCACATTTCAAGTTATCTTCTGAAATCCAGAATACAGAAGAAAATAAAAGCATCAGAAAATCGGAATGTCTGACTTAACATTTTTTAAAAATAAATATTTATTAGTTTTCTTAATGTAAAACTGGTGATGCCAGCAGTTAAACTGGAGTGGCAGTTGAGGCTTTACCTAGACACGCAGAGTTTTCAGAAGCATTATTGAAGTAACATTTAAATCTTTCAGCTGTTAATATTTACTAGCTTTTTTTTTCCCCCTGCAACTAAGGCTTTAGCATTAATATCATGTTTCATTTATGTATTTTAGCCGAGTCGAGTTAAAAAGGCTGTGTGAAATATTTACTCGCATGTTTGCTGACCCTCACAGCAAGGTAAGATCACAAAGACTTGGCTCGCGCTCTTACGTTACTATGTGTGCACATTTGACGCTGTTCCAAGATGAGTGTTTTGTATTTCTACCCCTGCCATCTGCTGGGGGAAACTGGCATTTATAAATCTCCTTGATTTTCATCTTTTTTACAAGGAAGGGATGTGTCTCAGTCTCTCTTATGTTGCTAGGAACCGGTCACTCCATGCTTCCTAAGGAGCAACCTAATGCCTTTCAGAGGTCACCTCCTGGAGTGAGAAGTTCAGTTTTATTTGCACTTCTCTAGGGAGTCTCCTGGTGGTCCATGAAGGGTCATGAGCATCACAGTCACTGGGGTTAGTGTGTTGGGTACACTTGAGAGCAGTTTGGGGTCTCCCCAAGGTACTATTCTGAATCTCACAATTAAAGTCTTTCATGTAGCACTTTGCCTTCTTTATAACACTGCCCTTTGAAGTTAAAGGGCGTGGCATGAATTTACAGACATTTCTTGAAAAAAAGTGGGCTAGAGGATGAGGTGGTTGGGTCCATAGGGATGTTCAGACCCCGTGGTCTTCTGTTGACAGGTAAGTAGGAGCAGAGAGAAGAGAAAAGGGAGTTTCATACCCCTTCCTTAGGAGATTTGCTGTTTAGGGCAGCCAGTAATGTCTGGGTAAAAACATCTGCTGTTGGGTTAAATACAGTTTAAGAAAGAATAAGTTTATACAAATATTTGTACTTCAAAACCACTTGGTAAACCAGTTTTAATAAACGATGGTCATGTGGAAATGACCTGGGCAGGCAGTGTTGCCTGTCACAGGTTTTGCTCAAAATGTGCATTTTTGGCCTTAATTATAGTGTGGACCAGCTGTCCCACAGGTCTTGCCCAGTGTGTAGTTCCTACCTGTAAGGTCTTAAAGTTTTGGTTCTCAGGGGTTTGGTATGTGTTGTGCAAAGAGTGAAGGTGTAACTATTTGTTTGCAAAATATTTCTGATTTCTGAGTAAGGTGAGAGCTTACTGCACTCTGGACTCAAGTATGTCTTTGTGGCAGCAGTGATCTGTTATCTGCACTGCTTTTATAGAATTATTGCTACAAACAAATTAGTTGTGGTGTTAAACACATGTAAACTTTGTTCATATAAATGTATATAAACATACGTTACTTTCATGACTGAGGAGACTGGATCTGATCCAAGGTATATAATGTTTTAAGTAACTCTGCTGAGAAAAGATTGTGTTTTAAGAAAATGTAAACTTTCAATGAATGTGTCTTTTATCTGTTGACAAACTGCATCTGAACCTTGATCACTATGTGTGCTAACGAGTGGTTTGTTTTGTTGCATGGCCTGCTTTGCCGTGGAATTCACAACAGAGAGTAAGTGTTTTCTACCCCCTTCCTTCATTCGTTTCATGTGGTATTTTAATACAACACATTTTAGACGTCTCGTTTGATTTTTTTTTTTTTTCAGAGCAATGTAGTTACTAAAATCATTCATTCATGAAACTGTTAATAACAAAGTCATTCTGAAACTCAGATTGTAAACCCCTTCCCTTTGATTATTTTTATTGAAAGCACTGTATTTCTTTTTGTGACACTTGTTTTGTTTATAGGTCTTCAGCATGTTTCTGGAAACCCTGGTTGATTTCATCATCATTCATAAAGACGACTTGCAGGACTGGCTTTTTGTTCTCCTGACCCAATTGCTAAAGAAAATGGGAGCAGATTTGTTGGGGTCCGTGCAGGCGAAAGTTCAAAAAGCTCTGGATGTTACCAGGTAGAGTACTCAGATGACAAATGTTATGGAGGTTTTTTCAGGATTACAAGAAGGCAGGAACATTTTAGAAATCCAACAGTGCTGTATAATTTTGAGGGCTCAGTCTTTATGAATACCAGAATAGAGGAGAACAAAGTTATGTCACAGTATTTCAAGCATTGAATTGAAAAGACCTTTCTCTCTTTTAGATAAATAACTTTAAAGCATAAATTTTAAAATATGTAACTGATTAATTTTGGAGTTTTGGGGGGTGTGTGTGCTTAGATATCAATTTTTTTTGACTGATAGGTACAAAAATTTACAGTATTCATAATATGAAAGGGGCTTTACCACAAAGTTTGGAGCATCTTTAATGTTGTTCAAACAGCAAATAACAGTCATGTCAGGATCAGACCTTGAATGCTACTGTGATGTTCACACAATTCTGTGCTCCATGTCCTTTTTGAGGATGTCCAGCACAGGACAGTGTTACAATAAGGTTCAGCTCATTCTGGAAAATAGGATAATTTAAAAAAAAAAAAGTAGTAATAATCTAGGAGAAAATAGGGTAGAGTAGGAAAAAAGAGGAGAGAAATCAAAGCCAGGTATGAACTCCGAGGACAGGATAAACTAGGCTGCTTCTCGAGATAAGGGAACAAAGCAGAGTCTGAAATGAAGAAGGAATGGTGTGCCAAAAGCTGGAGAAGTGTACAGAGAGTAGGTAGAATAACAATGTATAAAGATACTGATTTAGAACTTTTCTCCAGTATTCTGTCAGTAATCAACTGATCCTTAGATTTGGAGTTTCTCTGGTTGATGGTCAAGTTAAGAAGAGGAAAAGAGTAAATGTTGAAATCTGGTGTGTAAGCTTTAATGTATTGAGTTAATTTTGTCCTAAACATTTATTTTGCATTACATTTTTGCCTTTGTTTTCTTTGGACAGGGATTCTTTTCCGTTTGATCAGCAGTTTAACATTTTGATGAGGTTTATTGTAGATCAGACCCAAACACCAAATCTGAAGGTCAGTATCAAAAGCTGTTTCACTAAAGCATCAACATGCTTGTCTTACCTTGCCATGTCAGGCATACCATAAGGCATAGAACTCCTGAGAAGGTAATTAATTGTAAGTACATCCATGATATAGGAATTATATTGGCAACTTTGATTAAGTCTCTCATTCTCCATATTAATAAATGTGAATATCTTTAAAATAGGGCCCTATAACTCATCACAAGTCACTAAGAGTTGGGCTTTAAGCACCTGGGAACATTTTAAAATTTAGACATGGAATTCCTCTTCATCCTGATCTTGGTGGGAAGAAAACCTGTCTGTGCAGGACAGAAGGGACCAGGCTCTGAACATCTGGGAAACTGGGATCCCAGACACACCTTAACAAGTACTTACTGCACCAATCAGGTGTAGCATGTATAAGGTTTGGAGAAAAAAACCCTCAGAGCTTTCTGTCATTGAATCATCCCTGAGGGATACTGTTGTGCAGACCGTTTTTTCAGGAGGTTGCTGTTTCAGAAATAGGAACACCATAAATTCTGGAAGTCGTATACATTTATCTTCCAGAGACAGGAATATATTAGATGCCAAATGATTCAGGTGTTCTTTCTTCAATCACCCAAATGTTGGATCTTTTCAGACTCCAGCATCAGGCATTTTTGGTTTGAGACCAAAAGCTATGGTTTGGCATCTGGACCAATAACTGCTGGTGGAAACAGCGTGGTGGAGTTCTGATCTGCTTTTGCAAATGTACCATTTCAAGCCAGTTCTGATATTCCATTCCAGACCCTTACTGGAGTGGAATTTATCCGTGATAGAAAGTTGCTCTTGGTTTTTGGAATGTTGTAGATATGTCACAGGACTACTTCCCTCTCTCTCTTTCCTTGCCATGTGTGACGTGTCTTATCAATCTGTGGTGGTATCTATTTACTATGGGATAAATCCATCTTTGCCAACCCCTGAGTTTAACAAATCCCCTTTTCATTTCTCAGGTGAAAGTTGCTATCCTGAAGTATATTGAGTCCTTGGCAAGACAGATGGATCCAACAGACTTTGGAAACTCCAGTGAGACAAGGCTTGCTGTATCTAGAATTATAACTTGGACAACAGAACCAAAGAGCTCAGATGTGAGAAAGGTAAGCCAAAATGATGCAGTAATTTTTGGTCTTTAAAAAGGAAAAAAACCCTAAACAAACCTGTCATAAAGGTAATGCAAAAATCAGTGATTAAACTCTAACTGAAAAAAACCCTGATTCTGCACACCTCTGCATACTGTCCAAATGAAATTGTCAACTCATTATAGACACAGTTTTGAAGCATGCCTTCATATATTTTTTTTCCTAGTAGGTACCTAATCTCTGTGTGACTTTAACTACTATTACCATGCAAAAAGAGATGATAGTTTGAAAATGTGCTTTTTCTTAAGCAGTCTGGAAATATCTCTAGGTTTTTTTTTGTTTAGTGAAGGTGCTGTGCTTTGTAGACTGAAATGTAGCACAACCTCAGTGTTATAATATTGTTAAAAGAAAGTAAACAAATCAGTAAACTGCCAGAGGCTCTCAGCCCTTCTCTTTTAAGAGCTGTGTGTTTATCTCTACCTGGAAAAAACTGACACAATTAGGTCAGGCCTCGGTAATAGTTAGCTTGTTCTTTATCTTGCTCAGATGCAAGTGTCAGGCAAGCTAAAATGGGGAAGATAGGGATGCTCATCTCTCCCAGGAGAAAAGCGAGATTTGGTTTTGTGTACCTGGCATCTGTTACACAATTTAAAATTACCTTCTATTCCCAGTAGGAGTGGAAGACTTTGAGATGTACTTGACTTTTAAAAAAAAAAAAAAAAACACCAAACTTTAATAATTCCAGAAGGTAAAAATTGTATGACAATTTGACACTATATGCACATAAAATGCCAACTTAATATTAGAATAACATATGATTTTATAACTTTGAAAATAATTAAATTATTTTTATTTGATTCCAGTGAAAAGATCACTGGGTATCAAATGTGCTGCCACTGCAGCATTATGGGATAGCTGAAACAGGGCTTCAGAGAAGCTGTTAGGGTGTGTGCTCTTTGCTTGCTCTCATAGAGCTGACTGGTTCTAGAGAAAAATATCTTGTCCTCTATTCTGAAGACTTTGTGCAGGGGTTATTCACAGCAGTGTAACTGAAATTTGCTTCTGTTAGACAGTCTGCCTCAGGAAAAAAAAGAGGACTTTAAATCCTGGACTTAGATCTGGAATATGCATTTGCATATCCAAAGCCAGAAAGAATTGAGCAGTCAAAGCAGCTGCTTCTCTGTTAGAGTTCAGGTAGACCTTAAGCAGTTTCCTCTGCTGGTGATCTGTGAGGGAGAGCTGGAATTACTTTAAGTAAAAATAGACATTGCAAAGCAAAATCTCTGCATATTGCTCAGCAATTTCAGGAGAAATATTCCACCGTTAGGGGTCATCATTGCTGCATGCAAAGTGGAGCGAGGAGTATCTGCTGCAGCTGGAAGAGTTGGCTGTTCCCTCTGGGATGTGGGGAGCGGTTGTTCACAGCGTGGTGTCCGTCATTCTGTCTCTCTCAATGACTTGCAGAGCTCTGGCAAAACTTCCAGCAAACTCCACCTGAGCAGTACTTGGGCAGGAGCCTTGGGGCTGACAAGAGATTACTGAATCTAAATTCTTTTTATTAGACCTTCATGTGACTTGGATTTGCCTTTGATGCCTGTAGCTTTCAAATAAATTATTACACAGTTAAGCTAACTTAGGCTGCTAAAAACGAAGTCTCAGGTGATCTTTATTTCATCATACCGTTGCTGTATTATGCTTTTATTGAGAACAGAGTACAAACCACAGGCTTTAGAAGAAACAGTGCAGCAAGGGATTTATAAGCAATCATTGGCCATTATGTCTGTCAGGACTGTAGTTAACAGACTAATAAATTCATTACGCTGTAGTGAACTGGATTATCAGGGGCCAACCCTGGCAGGTGAAATGTTATGAAGAATATAATTAAAACATTGCCCTTGTTTTTTTTGGAACTATAACTTGGGAAAAAAAAGAAGTACCTTTTTTTGAAATTAATAAAGATGATTAATTTAAGCATCAGAAGATTCTGCCCTTGTGGAGGGTGTTGTGGTAGCCTTCAAGATCTGAGGTTTTCTAAATGTAGAGCAGACCATGAATTGTAAACACTGTGATGACTTAAAAATGGAGAGGGTATTTGAGGTTATTGGGAAGAGGGAGAAGAACCAGTTTCATCTTGAGATGATTGAAGGATTGAAGTACCACAAGAGGCCTGTAAAAAGTGTAAAATAAGGTAGTTTTTGAATAGGATCCAGACTTGAGACTACCAGTGCAATCAGCTTAGCTCCTGCAACCTGACAGGAGTGCACATTATTTTTGGTACTGAGGACTCCTGGCTAGTGTTGTCCAGTCCACCTGTACGACTGTGGCTGACTTGGTGGGACAGTGATGCCAGTGCTCAGCTACTTGTGGAGGCAGGGGCTCTTTCCCCCAAGAAATATGGTTCCACATGTTCTTCTTACTCAAGTTTGAGTTACTGAATGCTATCTTAAAGCAAGTAGCATTTGTGTGTGTGACAACCATGCTGTTATGTCTGGATTTTACCTTTGAACAGAGGCAGGTAAAACAAGTTTCACTCATACTGGTGATCTCTGTCAGTGGGCAAAGTATGTGGCTGCTGTGTGCACATGGCAATTAGTTGTGCAGATCTGATGCTATGGTGGCAAGCAAGGTGTCTGTTCAAGAAATGGATTATATTTTCAGTCAATGCTGAGATTATTCTTTCATTAGTGATCATCTGTGTATTACTGTGGTAATAATCTGTCTATGTGTGGTGGTCATGGAGGTACCCAGTCTCCTAGCATTGAGGCACTGGAGGAAAACAGAGCCAAAAATGTCATTTTAGTAAAAAAATTTTTTCAAACCGAATGATATAGCTTTACTAATAACTTTGTGCATTTTTGGGACAACTACTTGAACACACTTAATGAGTACACTTAACCAGTCTGACACTTGGCTTGAACTACAGATCATGTTTTGTAGCTAGGAAAATCAGGAAAAGTCAAAGGAAATGCTGTTGTGCACAAACCAGTTTATGTTCCCATATGGAATGACATCTGTAGTTAAACATAAGCTCTGTTAACACAAGAAAAACATGATGTACTTTGAGGAACATCCAGTTGATACCAAAGAGTGTCATTGACAAAATGCCGTGACTCCCTCTCAGGGCAGAAACCATTTAAGCTGCTGATAGTAGCCGTGAACTGTGTACAGTTAAAATAATTGTCAAGCTTTAGCTTTAAAATAAGGTGATCCACAGTGTGTTATGGGTAAATATTTGACTTGTTTTAAAGATTGTTAGTACTTGTGGGCGTTTACCTTGCATTCAAGTTATGATTTGCTTCCTGCAAGCAGTGCTGGAAAAAAGGTGGAGACGATTGTCCCCCATGCTGAACAAAAGCCATAGGGTAGGAGCAGGTCCTGCAGCACTGCATGGAGACTTGGATGGGAAGTGGCTCCAGTGCAAGGAGAACACCTGTTGGTAATTCCCACACGTACAGCCAGCTTGCTGCTTTTTCCCCAAGCAGAATTGATCAGTGGGCAGGGCACAGATCAGGATTTCAGATAACTGAGCTCTGATTTTGATTGTGGTAGCATCTAACCTTGTGTGATGCACTTGACTTTCTTCTGCCTTGGTTTATTCCTCTTTGTAGCAGGGTGTTATTTCTGCATTTTTCTGGAAATTGCTGAAGATTTGGTGAAATAATTTTACAAAAGCCAGTTAATTACCACACAGAAAAGTAACACAATGGCACTACCAACAGTGTGATGACTGATCTGAGGACATAAAATCAGTAACTTCACCATGTTATCACACTGACAAGAAAGTTATTGTGCAATCGTTACGTAGGTAAAGTGCTTATTGAATTTAGATGACAGGCACGGGTTCTGTGTGAGAAAATACTTTGACCCTGGAAAAGAGCTATCAGTTTGAGAATGGAATTTAGAATAAGGCTTCTGATTTGGCTCTGGCCAAAGCCTGCAGAAACCTCCTGTCCAAGGCTCAGCTGAATGGAAACTTTCATTAAACATGAGCGCCCAGACTTTGAGGGTGTGGAATCAACTGTGAGGGCGTACAGGATCTTAGTGTTTAGGAGGAGCTTATACAGACTGAAGGAGAATGAGGGCTTCTGAAGTGAAGGGCCATTGACAATGCCTACTGTCTTGTTAATCAGCCAGGCTTTGGTCTTAATGATAAATAACAAGATCTGTAGATCTGTATTGCCTGATTGGTATTTGGACTACTAATCTCAGGGCAGAAGAATTTTTTACCTTTGTGCCAGGTATCCTGACTGGCTTCTTTGTTGATGAAACATTTCTACAGTGGTTTTATTTTACAAGCCTGAAGGCATTTTTACATGTTATGGGCAGCCTTGTGTCACGTGGACATCACGTTCTGCCTTCCACTTATGTAACTGGGAAAACTTTTTCTTTCAACTGTCCCACTTGTCACTGCAAGCTGCCCTTGAATACAGACAGTTGGATAGGACTTGGTAAGAAACTGGAACCATTGCAAAGATTCAAAAGCCCAGGAGAGTGCTTGTGTTACTGTGATTTGCATGAAGATTATGTCCCTCTCAGACTACCTCGGGGAAGGGCCCTCCTTGGACTGGCACCACTGGTGAAGTCTAGGGGTATCCAAAGAAAATGAGTTTGGGATCAGGTTTTTTCCCAAAAACTGATTGAGTAACTGTTTCTGGATTACACCAGAACATGAGGAAGTTTTCAGAGAGAAAGCTTCAGGTTACAAATTCTTCATAAGCTGAAGCAGGCAATGGAGATGTATTTACTACTTTCACTAGTAATCCTCAAGGTCATTTTCTGAGAAATATTGGTGTTGTCACTTTGATAAGGAAATCCTATCTATCAATAAAGCTGAGAGCAACTTTGGATAAAATATTGCTGTGATATCTGTAGCAGGACCAGTGATAGACAGGATAGCAAATGCCTCTAAGAAAATGAAATCAGGCTCCTTTGCAACATGATGCCATGAGACCTCTAAAATCTTCTGAAGTTTTAATTTTCCATCTAGCATCAGGCTGATTTCAGCAACTCTGGGACAGAAGCTTCACTGTAAAAGCACTCCCAAAGCCTCTTAGGGAGCTGAAATGGTATTGTTTATCTTTACTGGTGTTGAGCAATAAACGCTGTTGGTCATGGCCTGTTACAGTAGCAGTGGCAAAGAGGATGTTTGCAGAAATGCTTTTGAATGGCAAATTGTTTTAGTATTCCCCAACCACAGGCCCTTGTCTTTCTGGGTCAGAGGTTTCTCTGGCACTCTTGCAATATTCCTGCACCAGATTTGTGCATCTCATGGTGAGCCAAGTTACCAGAGAAGCAGACTTTAGGATTTCATTTCAGGCTTATGGAGTCTTAAATAGGACTATGTCCATGCTGCTGAGGTCAACCTTTTAGCCAAAGTATATTCCTAAAGAAATCAAACTCAGTCTAAATGCCCAGAGGAACTCCTTTTAGGCATTTAAACATAGTCAGTGCTAGGAAGAAGAGTGTAGTACATCAAAAATGGCACCTGGTGGACTTTAGTGTTTACTTGACTTAATGCTATTAGAACAAAAAGGATCTCTATGTCCTAGTTGTGTTTCCAAAATAGTATCCCTCCTTTTCTGTTTGTTTTGAATTTGATGCTACAGAGCTATGAGAGCCCAAATGTTTTTAGTGTACGCAGTATAAGGAAAATGGCTTTTACCCAGTGTTAGTGACCAGAAAATCATCACATGCTTGTTGGAAACATAGTGCTGGGGTAAATTTCTTTGAAATTGTTCTCGTCAGTTTATACAGCCTTCTAGTATCATTTGAGTTGAAAGCAGTTTGCAATATAAGCACATATTCTGTTTGCTAGAAGAGCTAGTGCAAACACACACACCCCTACATAAATATAGGTGATGTATCTATTTTGAAAATCAAGTCTAGAGGTGATGTTTACATGATGCATTGTAGAGCTGTTTGGACTGTGACAGGTAAGTTTTCCACGCTTCCTCTATCATTTCAAAAATCCGTGCAGATTAAAGTGCATGTTTTCATTATAAACCATATGATTTCGGTAGCTTTTCTTCTTTCTTTGCTTATATGTGGGAACTTTTACCTCAGAGTTCAGACTTCTATCATGCCAGGTTAATAATAAAAGTTTCTTGGTTGTTAATGAAATGTAACCTTTGTTTCTAATCCTGAAACCTGTTTCTGCAACAGATGTCATTTTGTAATGAACAAAGTTACTCAGGGTAGCCTTCAGCAACTTGTTTTCTAGGGTAACATCGGTTCTCAGGAAACAATGAACGTTTTTGCCATGGTCTTTCCTGTGCCCAGGTCACAAAAGAACAACACACATAAGGAGTTGTAATCCATTATGGAACAGTAACCCCAATATGTGATGATTTGATGCTGCATCGTTTTTGCTGTCATTTTTCTGAGATGCCTTTTACACTTGTAATGCAACCATCTCTGGCTGGTAAAAGCCTTTCGTGATATATAAAGTGTGTGCTGTGTAAAACACAATGGCAATATGGATTTAATCTGTACATGAGTTCTGTATTTAAATCTGTTAAATAAATTCTTTTCAGCATGTGGATGTGAACAGCATATTCTCATACAAGTCTCTTGGGAAAACTGTGTTTAAAAACTTGTACTCAGGCTGACATGCTTGGATTATGTATAAACTGCTGAAGCCATTGTGCTTTATATTTTCGCATCAGTAATATGGATGTCCACAGCCAGCTGATTCTAGACCTGAAAAAGGAACAAGCAGGAGGTTTGGTTTGGTAGATAGTTTGTTAGCTTAGTGCCAGCTAACACTTAATTGTCTACTGGAAAGTACACTGAAATAACACTTGCTTAGAGCCTGCAAACTCTCAGTCGATGTGAATAACTCGCTTAACATCAGCTGCACTCATTGGAGAACTGAAGCCCATGTGTGCTAATACGAGCTGCCTAATGTGTTAGTGCTGCCTCTGATCTCAGTGGATCTATATTTGATCTGCAGTTTAGTGTAATTCAGAGTGACATGAGCGAGTTTCTCTGTTCCAGTGTGCCTTAAGTTATTAAAAACCACATTTGCCTTAGCCTGGATGGTGAAGTGTGTGATGCATACAGAATATGCTTGTGTTCATCAAAAGTGATGTTAATGAGGATCTTCCCCAGGCAGATCACATGATAAAAGGCATTTGTAGGCAGTGTTGGTCCATCAGATTGATGCCCAGACTGGAGACAGGAGTTTATAGCTTTTTGACTGTTTCTTTCTCTGAACTTAGAGATGTCTGCGAGGGTAGGTGCTGGGAGATGCACCTATTCCCCTACTCCTGGCTGGCCAGATAAAAGTACCATCTCAGTTCAGCACTGCCTGTCTCTGCACCTCCGTGGAGGTTTTCAGGTGGTTATAGAGGCCACCAGGAGGTTGCCAAAGCAAAGCCTTATAGGAGAACTAAGGGATGATCTGTAAGCCTGAGAATTGTGACTGAATTTAATTTTGAACCAGTGCTGCCCTCTGCTGAAAGGAATGCTTTTCTGATGATATAAAATAATGCTTTTTGTTACTTGAAATTAAGCAAGAAACTGACTAAAACTCTTCTGCAAAAAGTTAACATGTACTGTTTAGATGATCGAGTTGAAATCTATATTTTCTTGAAATAATATCAACTTTCCTGTTTGTCAAACCCAGACGATGCATAGTTGGGTGGGTGAGGATTTGCCAGCTAGGACAACTACAGCCTCCTCAGGGCCTGGTGAAGGAAACTTGGAAGAGAAATGTAAACAGGTAGACTGAAAGCCTTGTGCACTAATCACACTAATTGTGTTTGGAGTCTCAACTCAACTGTCTAGCTGTGTAAAGAGACCTGGACTGGAAGCCTGAAAAAAGTGTGTCTGTCTGAAGTAATTTTTGGCTTTGGTGTGCTTCCCTGTTAACTCTTTTGTTGTGGTCCCTCATAAAGGATCAGGGTATGAAGTCCTCTCCTTTTATGGAGCTGCCAGTGTTGGGAGCCCATTGGCAACAGATGTTTGAGTAACTTGGAAATTGTCTTCATATAGCTCAAGCAACTGCTTATTCTGCTTGGTTAACTGGACCAGCAGCAGCAATCATAAGGCACTTGTATTAACCTTAGGTCACTGACCACATTTCTTTTCTAAAATCAGTGGATTTTTCCAGTTAACCTGGAACTTTTTGCTTAATAAGCCCAAACCATTTCAAAAAGACTTTATTATAATTCAACCAAGTTGCAAGGGTTACATATTTTGACAAATCTGGCTATCATCCACTGTCTAGGTGAAACTAAAAAAAAATGTTGCTAAAGCATTTGTGTCCCTTTAGCAGCCGACACTGTTGGACAGCATGAATTGCACTGACCCAAGTGTGAAACTCTGGGAGCTGCTACCGGCTTGTGGAACTCTATCCCTCACTGCATTGTGATAAGGAAAATAATGAAGTTACATAAGCAGTCCTTTGCAAATGATTCAAGAACCTGACACAGAGCCAGACCCCCTCTCTAGCATAGTCAGGCTCTGAAGTCACTGGAGTTTCTCCAGCTCAAGCCAGCAGAGAACAGCTTCATTAAGATTAGATAATCTGTAGGGTCTACGTTATATGTCACTGGAAGGAGATGGATTAATGTTCCCTACTAATGGTACAGGGACACAAAGGCAAGGGAAAATTCAGATATTACTCTTTCTTCAGACTACGTATCATCAAGCATGAATGTTGCATGGAGAATGTTTGTATAGTGTACAGAAATAAGTTTTTTATTGCTTGTTAAATATATCTACTCTGTCAGTATTCTAATAAAAAAAGATTTTCAGAAGATAACCAGTGATTTGGAGATTATGAAAATATCTCACAAGCTGAAAATCCACAGATTTAAAACTGTTAGAAACACTATCTGTAAAATATGTCCTTTGACTAGATAAATGTATGCTAGATAAATGAAACTTAAAGGATTATCAAGTGTGCCAGATCTGACTATTAAAACAGATGCAGAAATGCTGCTCCTGATGCTCTTCATTACTGAAATAAAATTAACTGTATTAGAATTGGGAAGTATTGCAGGAGTGAAACTTGAAACATGTTATAAATGTAATTTCAAGCTAGGATGTACCTTCCAGCTTTTGAGGCCAGTAGTAACAGTGTTGATCTTATGGTAGCAGGGACCAAGACCTTTTTCTGTTAAATATTAAGTAGGAATTTATGCCTGCACTTTCAAATAATGGCTTTTGCCTGAAATAAACCTGGAAGTGCAGTTGGATAGGTGAGGACTATTTAGAAAGAACATAGACAGGGTTTACCCACGTAACTCCAGTAACTCCAGATGCCTTTGAGACCTTTACTGGAGCACCACTCCCAGGACGTAGAAGTACTTGGCTTTATGTCAAAAAGCATAGACTCTAAGTCTGCTCTCTTTGAGGCCACAGAAGATTGTGAGTATTGGGAGCTACTGTTCAGCACTTCATTTAAAGCCCAGTGACTATTTGCAGGCGACAGCAAAGCTGCTGAAGCACACTGCGTACACAGAATACTGGCAGACACTCCTAAAGACAAACTGTATTTTGTGCCAAGAGGGAGGGTGGACACAGTTCTGTTTTTATTAAAGCCAAAACACAAAAGTGGAACAAAATTGAAGTGACTGGTGAGACCTGAAACTTTTCTCAGCTACTCCTGTAGGATAATGTCTGTGCTATTACTGTTTGTGTGTTAGGGTTAAATTGTCCCAGTTAGGTAACTCTGTGCTTCAAAGTGAAGCCACAGAATCATAAACTCCCTGGTGGAGCTTTGGTGAAGGTTTTGCTCAGATCTGTGAGATGCATCTTGAACATCTCTGGCACACAAGAAAGGTACCTCCAGAATGTCCCATCATAGCGTGACTGTGCTCTTGCACCTGTTTGCTCTGTTTACTTAGGAAGTCTCCAAGGATGGACTTCATTTCTAACCCATCAATGGGAGATATGTGGGACAAAGGTATCTGAAATCCTTTCCCACCTTGGGCAGCCCCTGACTTATCAGTTGATCTCTCCAGATATTCTAGTCTGAGCAATCTCTCAATCTGGGAACCTTGTTGATCACTTTGTGTGGATTTTGGTTGGGGTGGGGGAGGTGTTCGTGGTTTTTATTTATTTATTTATATTATTTACTTTATTTTTTATCTCAGTGAATGTGAGATCTGCTTGTTCTGACACAGAGGATCTGCATGCCCACTCCTAACCAAGGATACGCATGCCATTCACAAACAGGAATGTACTTTGGCATGACTTGTCACTTTGCATTCAGTTCAACATGCTGTTTGTTGTTCTGAGATCTCTTGTTTGCAGTAATATTTTTATTACAGAAAATACAAAAGTTCTTGGATCAAAATGGACAGAAATACACATCCTTGTTGGATACCAGGCAGGCTTCCTGGCAGAGTTGCCCAAAACTTCGGGTCAGAGGAGGATATGGATATGGAGGATATGGAGTTAAGAAAGTCATGGGGAAAATTATCTCCCCACTTCT
This sequence comes from Pipra filicauda, assembly GCF_003945595.2. Taxonomy (NCBI): domain Eukaryota; kingdom Metazoa; phylum Chordata; class Aves; order Passeriformes; family Pipridae; genus Pipra; species Pipra filicauda. Next base: position 1,382,097 of record NW_024103541.1, on the reverse strand, counting down.
TTCATCCTTAGATTTTTAGTATGGAGTGAATAATATCATATTGTGTTTCTGTTGAAGTCGGTGAGAGTTTTGTCAGGAGGCATCATGATCCATCTGGAATGAAATCTGAAGACTTTACTGCAGTCCTTGGAAGCCCGTTGAGCGTTCTGTGCCTCAGTTTCTTTGTTGGCCATATGAAAAGGATGATACTTACCAAACTTCATGGATGGAAAATGTTTTTATATACAAAGCTGCGTTAGTTGCTTCTGATAGCAGAAGGAGCAGTATAGCCTGAATTGCAGTTTGCACACTGAAACAATGAGATACTTTGATTCCCCTCCACTATGACAGGGTTCTTGTGTACCCAAGTTCATAATCTGTTAAAGATTCTGCTCCACAGGGAACTGCAGATACACTTAATTATTGCAACTGTACAAACACATTATTTATTAAAAACTCCTTTAAATTGATGAGAACAATGAATGCACATTTATCCCCACAGCAGGGAATTACATTTATACCCTCTTCAAAGTTCTTTTTCATTTTCAGGAGGTTTTAGAAAGTTCCTGAAAGGGTCAAATGCAAGTGTCGGCTCTTCCTAAGCCTGTGTGTATGCTGTTCCAAAATAAGAGCATGTGTAGTTTTTGCTGCTTACTTTATGAGCCCAAGCCGCTATCAGAGGTCCTCCATCATTGCTTCATTATTATTGTTCTTTTAATCAGTGCTTGTGTTTTTGTATCCTTTCTAAGTAAAGGCATGGAGGGGAAAAAACCAGAATTGGTGCAATTCACCCAGGTTGGATGCTGCTGGGGAAGTCTAGTTAGGAACATGTGATGTTAATTACTCTTGCAGAAATGCACACTGTGATTTATTCCGCTTCCATTCCCATTTGATTCCATTGTCTTAGTTCAGGATATGCAGAGCTGTATGTTTGCTAATGGATTAGTGGAGATCCTGTTCTGGCAGTGGTTCTGTGAGGTAGATAAAGCAAACCCTGTCCAGTAAAATTAATGGTAAAATTCTCAATTGTTTCAGTGGTACCCTGGTTTCGCTTATTAAATTTAGGAAATCTGGTGAGGTTTAGCCTGTCCGTGGTCAAGAGAATGGTGGTTCTTGCCATCCTAATAGATCTTCCACTTCAGATGGAGTCTTCTGTTGCTGAAACAACCTCAGTGGTGAGACTTGCAAGGAGAGGTGGATGGTCTGATGAAACAAACTTGTCAGATCCTTAGGAAGAGGAGATATTGGTTGGAAAGAGAAGTAGTCCCATTCAAACTTAAAATAAAAAGCATGGAAACGACAAATTGCAGTCCTAGATCCTTCATACTTATCTGAGTTTCTGGTTTTATTTGTTTTCAGTAATTTTTTGCAGTAACTTGTTCAATTGAAATATGTGCTGGACAGGTAAGAGTTTCTCATTAGCTGTGAATAGCTGTACACTTAATATCTAAGAAATCAATGAAATAAATGCAAAAAGATATTGTAAACGCTAAGAACTAAAAAATTGACTGTAGCTGTTAGTAATTCCTTATTATAAATCACAGAGAACATTTCAAAAATTTGTCTGCTATGGAAGTCTTGTTCTTGAGTGAAACACACATCCTGTTTCTGTAATGTTCATTACTAACAGAATGCATGTTCTTTTCAAAGAAAAAAAACTGATGGTCTCTTCTTTCTTCTTCCTTTCAGGCAGCACAAATAGTCCTGATTTCTCTCTTTGAATTGAACACTCCTGAGTTTACCATGTTACTTGGTGCCTTGCCAAAAACATTCCAGGATGGTGCTACCAAGCTCCTGCACAACCACCTCAAGAACTCCAGTAACACCAGTGTGGTGAGAAGCCCTTGTCCTTGCAAACAGCAGAACCCCAAAGGGAGCAGCTCATTGATAAGCTGTTACAGATGTTCAGTAGTTTGAATTATCTGTAACTGTTGTCTTCAAGCAATATGGCAACAGAGGCTTTTATTTGATGGTACTTTTATAGGGGCCATTAAAATAAGAAACTCAGTTATTTTAAAGTTTAATATAGTCATAACCAGAAGAGATTAAAAAATGACTGAGAAGTGCATAAAAATTGGTAGGGTTTGTCCTTTCAAGTTGGTGGTGCTTTTGAAAATCCTGCCAGTAATGACTTTTGACTAAAACAGATCATGACACCACAGATTTTCTGAGCTTTTGACTATTATTGAAATCAGTTTAATAACAGATGTATTATCTGTGAAGAAACTTGCAGGACCTTCAATGTGACCTACAAGGTCATCTTAGTCTATACCTAGTGTCTTATGTTTTGCTTTACTATTTAGCTCTTACATATTTTTGTTTCCCTGAAGGAATATGTTAGTGGAGGATTTAAGTAAGAAATTTCTTTCCCCCCTCCAGAGCACTCCCTCCCTATCTTTGCAGGGACAAGTAGAGGGACAAGTAGAGCTTTGTGTAAGCTAGAACTGCAGCGTTAGGCTTCCAGGCAGATGGTCTGGATTCTCTAGTACTTTTTGTGTGAAGAGTGTCAGAATTGAGAGCAATTTCTACTCATTTTGCTGTGGTATAAATGGTTGTGCAGGCCAGTGGAAAAATGATAAGTTAGACTGCTTACTTATGCTCGTAACAAGCATAATCAGAATACTTTAGACAATGTGGAAAATAGCTGCGTAATTAAAATGTTAAATTGCCAGGATAATGGTCTGCATATTTTGGAGCCTGGCAAATCGTTTCTGAGAAGCTGGATAGCCTGCTGAATTGACAAACCATTTCTCTGGCAATATTTTCAGGCTGTACATGTTGTGTAGTTAAAATTTCAGGTACTGTGGATTGTAGAGAAACGTACATATACTTTCTTTATTCTCAGAGTAGTACCTTCAGGAACATATTAATGACTACATGAACCATGGCTTTAGGTCAAGAAGCAAAATAAACACTGCACGAAGCTTGTCTAGGGCAAACAAAGGCAGTGTTTGGACCTGTTGTTGTATTCCTGCCTGTGCATTGCAACATATTGCTAATCTTTGTCTTCCTGCTTCTGTGTCAGGGTTCCCCCAGCAATACCCTTGGTCGGACTCCTTCCCGGCACTCCAGCAGCAGAACCAGCCCCTTAACTTCACCTACCAACTGTTCCCATGGTGGACTGTCTCCAAGGTAATGTGGCAGGCTAATTAAATCACTTGCAAAATATTAAAGGATTTCAACACTGAGTGTGCATTTGTAGAATATGACTCACTTTGAAAGCAAAAACAAGATGGAAAGGTTACAGTAGATTGCTCCAAAGAAACAGGGTTTGAACATGATAATACATGGTTGGTGATTGACTTCAGTATTCCAGACCTCATGTTATCTGTGTAATCTCAGTGTCTTTTCTTATAATATTAATTTGCTTTCATAACTAGGCCTTCTCCAAACTACATTTGTGGGGTCAATGAAAGTAATATTAAATGGCAGCATTAGAAATAAAATCTCGTTGAGGTTGCATATATCACAAAAGATAGACTGAATTTCAGGTCACATGTTTCAGGTTGTGTCTATTTTTCAGGCGTGCACTTGTGATCAATAATTCCTCTGACTGTAGTGCAGTGCTTGTGCTGCTGAGAGAAGTACTGCATCTCCTGTTCCCTTCTTATTCTTTGTGAGGATGCAGGACAAGCAGAGGTGGTGACTGTGTTTCAGTGCTGAATATCCCTCAAATTGCTCACCTGGCTTGATCTTTTGGGTGGTGGTCTGTTGCTACCACTTGTTTTACTGAAGCTACAGATGCTACCCTGGATTATATTGGTCCAAAATCTTTTATTGAGTCAACGTGGACTCTTGGATTTTGGGAATGTAGATGTTTTGCACCATAAAAACTTAGAGCAGAGGAGATGACAATTTAAACAGTATGTTCTGGGAGCATAGAAATATTGGAGAAAAGTATTAAGTTGTTACCTGGACAAGCTGATTCATGCTGGGGAAGCTTAAAAGCTGCTGCTCTTGTCTGCCTGCCCTCTCCATGGGAGGTCGCTTCCCTTTGTCTTAGAAGAAACAGAAGGGTGAGGACTGCAGTTCTTCAACCAATATAGTAATTTACACTGAAATATGTTGATCTGCCCTTGCTGTGACTTGCAAAACTCTGTCTGGAGGGATGCTTAGACATGTGTGTGAGTTTCCATGTGTCAGGAGAAGTACAGGCCTTTAGCCTTCAATGAGTAGCTAATTCCAGCAGCACAGGAGCACATGGGGTTTCCTGAGAAAATTTTGTATATCTAAATTCATCTTTGTGACCCCTAAAGCTGCTGTAACGCAGAACTAAAACAAGAGTTTGCAAGCTAAGGTCAAGTTGCTTATTATGAGTTTTTCCACAAAGGTGTCATTGAGAAATTAAGTGGTAGCGTTTCAGGGGAATGGTTTCAACTGTGTTGCTTCCTTTTCAACTAGCTCGAGCATTGTTTCCCTGCTTATTTCTGTCATGGGAAATTATTAACTGAGATATGTCTCCTTGTGGTTGCATTGTGGCTTTGTTAGCCAAGTTTGTATGTGGCACTTATTTTATAATTCCACAACTTTTTACCATGCTTTTTGGGATTTCCCATTGGGACACAACTGTTTTTCCACTTCACTCACTGCTTTGCATTTTGTCTTTGCATTCTTTTCACCTCTTGATATCAAAATATGGATTAAAACGTTCAGTGTGGATTGTTGCTGTTGTTTTCTAGCATTTTGAGTTTAGGAAGTGGAGGGTTTTTTAGCCCATGTCATTTATTCTCAAGGAATAGTTAGAGAGGGCATGTAATTCCAGGGTGTTCTGCCATTAAGTCAAGACCAAAACTGCCGTGGATGCAGTGGGCTGGGAATTTCCTTTAGAAAGCAATTATTCCTTCAATTTTCTGTGGAGTTCTTGGAGATGTTGAATCAGAAAGTTAGATGTCTTTTCAAGAAGTGTGTCCTGCTTCCTTGCTGGATTTAGTTATTCAAGAGTGATGTTTAAGAGTTACTCTTCAGTGATAGGTGAAGGGGGAAGCTGCTATGTAAGTCCTTTAAAATATTGACGGAAGAAGTTCTGCTTTTTTGGTGAGCAATCTCTGGGCAGTAACAATAGCTGCAGATTTTTACCATTTGTAAAAATGGCAGCAAGTACTGCAAATCAGGGGCAGTAGCTTCTGATGCTCTGTGGACTGCATCCTTCTTGAAAATGTCTTATGTAGCACAGTTGGACCACGATCCTGGCTTACAAGGGAGAATTAGCTCTGGTTGTCCTTCTTTTAGAAACAGGCTTTGGAAGATGTGCTGACAGATTGAGTGAAGTAGGGTATAGTGTAGTATAGCATTTTTTGGGATAGCTGCTGCAGTAACTTGTTTCCATTACAAATACTTGTCATTTGCTATTCATCAGTGGGGTAAAGTGTCACTTTTCTCTCTTCAAACTTGAAACATAAGCACACCCAGGTCATTCTGACAGCATTGTAAAAGGATGAAGATTCCCAGTTTCTTCGTGTAGCCCTCCTCCAGAGCTAGGCTTGGCTTTACATTTTCATGGGACCCATTGCCAAAGGTTTGTAGCGAGGTTGTGTGTGCCTGTTGCTTCCTGGGGTGCTCCGTGTGCTGGCCCTGCTTACCTTGTCTTGTAAAGCCAGCCTGAGTGCAGTCAGTGGAAGGATTATCTCCAGTTCTTAATGCCAGCTTTAGTTTTGAAGGTCAGACTTTCCTTTGATTTTTTTTTTCTTGATGCACAGATTGGAGTCTTATCTAGAGACATACCTGTCTTTGGGGCTGAGATATAAGTAGAAAGGATATGTTTGGGTCCTCCTGTAGGAATATAAAAAAGCTGCTAAGCACAGCTGCTCTCCCATTTTACTAATGGTTTGTGAACAATATCCCCAGTATTAATCATCAGGGCTTCATTGATACAAACTAACTGTATTATGCATGTGTTCCAGATGACTGATTTTTTGAGGTGTATTGGGCTCTCTGAATAGATTTTGAATGTTTTGGTTGAACTGAACTCCTCCAACAGCTAATTTGCCTATCCGGATGATAACATCTGCTAAGTATGCCCTGATGTTAGGTCTTCAGAAGGGTAACATGCCTTCAGGGCCTTGGACAGAGTCCTTTCTCCTGCCTTTGTTTCCTCCCTCCAGTTCTTCTTCATGATCACTATAACACATCCACTACATCTGTGAGTTACTTCTGCATTTGTACCTGCTTTTTTTTTTTTTTTTCCTTGGCAGTTTTAGTTTTTGGTGAGAGGAGTTATGGAAGAAAGAGGTGCTTTCTGAGGAGAAGAAAAGCAGGGAAGGGTACTTGGGAAGACTGAAAATAATAGGAAAAAAACCCCAGACTTTAGACTGAGAGAAAAGAATGTTCCCTAGGCAATTCACAGATGAATGGCTTGAGTTTGTGTTGGACAGAGAAAATCTTCTGAGATTTAATAAATGATGCTGTATGACAAAAAGAAAAACACTTAAGTTGTGAAGTCCTTTGGTGTAAGAGTACTGTTCTGAATGGTGAAGGAACATCTGTAAAGTCAAGTGTTACATTCAGATTGGGAAATTTCACCTAGAATTCTGTAGGACTATTTGAAGGAATATCCAATGAATACATTTGCCCTGTTGTTTCTGTCATTATTAGTAGTCCAGAAGTGTGTACGTGGTTCTAATTATTAAAATCAAACAAACAAAAACCACCTAAAGAAAAAAACCAATTTAGTCCTTCAAAGATCTCTAGAGGAAATGCATCAAATAAAAGGCTAACTATTTTATTTGGCTATGTAAGTTTGCGTGTTTGCTTTTTCACCGATAATAGAAAATACCATTAAAAATAAAATTTGACACTTTCAGTATTAAGTTTAGCAAGTCAAGGCATGGAAACAATTAAAATCAAGCCACCCACTTTGTACAATAAGGACAAGCCTGCATTGTTTGGTGGCCTCTTTGCAGGCAGGTGAGACCTGAGCTGTGAGACTTCTGATCAGCAGTCTGGGAGTCTGGAGTATTTCCATAATAATAGTGGCATGTAATAGCTATGGGTTTGATTGCTATTTAAGGAGTGAATTTCTTGACACTACTCTTCAGAGGAATTTTCAACTGGCTTTGCTGCTGTTTGCACTGGAGCAATTCTTGACTCGTTTGCCCCTTCTGATCTTACGATATCTTTCACTTGCATATATAAAAATACGACATTGCAAGACAGTGTGCTGTGTAATAGAAACAAAGTAGTGTCGTGAATACTCCATCAGCTCAAGCATCTGTATTTTCATTTAGAAGGTGATTTTGAAAATCCACGTACCATAAACAGAACAGAACAAACGCAGAGGTTAAACAAATTGACACAGGGATGGATGCCTTGACCCAAAGGCGCCGGATCAAACAAAACCCCAGAGGGGCTTGTGGAAGTTTAAGGAGAGATCTGAATCAACTCAGAAACTGATGTCACCCAGTCTTTCCAGTTCTGTCTGCTGAGACATGAGCCAAGTACCCAGTTTACATGATGTGTTCATACTCTAGACTGACTTTCACTTGCTGCATATTTGGGTTCAGTTTGAATCTGGTGAAATAGGATCAGATCTAAAGCCCTCTAAAGATTTGCTGATTGTTTAGGGCCTGATTGCAGGCTCTTATAGAGGCACCAGGAGACAAACTTCATAAGGTACCTTCAGATGCCTCATAAAAAAATAAACTCCAATTTTCCTTTCTTCCAGGGAAATCCTGTTGCTTAGAAATATGTGCTTAGAGTTTGAATACAGATGTGTGGTCAGGAATTGGTTATGTAGAACATTATAAGAGTTGTTTATAGAGACTATATCCATTTGTAAAATCTACTGGTTAGTACAAGCAGGGACTGGTTTTTTATGAATCATATTATTATGTTAGGAATAAAAATGGAAATTAATAATAAAGGCCAAAACAATGACTTGTGAGGCTCAACGGAGTATTCTTGTTTAATTTTGTTTCTATTAATTTTCTTTCTCTCTCCAAGGCAGCATGACAGCACTAAGCCACTCAGATTATAGTTTCTTTTTTTTTTTTCCCCCTCCCTCTCCTTTCTCTGTTTTTTTTCTCTCTTTTGTTTCTCCTCTGATCACGGCAGTCGGCTCTGGGGTTGGAGTGCAGATGGGCTGTCGAAGCACCCCCCTCCCCTTTCTCAGCCTAACTCCATCCCCACTGCTCCTTCCCACAAGACTTTCAGACGCTCTTACTCTCCCAGGTAACAAGCTACCTGTTAAACCAACTTGTCTGAGGTGTCACAGTATTATTTACCTTTCATACTGTGGGATTTGTTCAAATGTGGGACTTCAGAGGCTTTGGTTTGAAAAGAGATGATGACAGCTTTCAGAGAGCACAGATGATGGGTAGCCACTTGCTCGCTGCTTGGGGAAGATGCAGCATGTAAGCAGTGAAAAAAGAAAAGGAGTTTTTTCAGACTTACACCCATTCAGGAAGGTGGCAGAGAGGTGCTTCACAGTTGGTTTCCAACACAGAACACAGTTGCTGAGCACTTTTGGCAGGCACTGGTTGCGTTATGATACTATGGGCAGGATCTTCAATTTGGCTACACTGTGCGCCTGAGTATTTTTAAATGGCAAATACAGCTCAGGAGTGACTTCACACCGAACCTTATGTATCATTTTAACAGCTGCTTGCATAGTGTGATTGTGGAACATTCTTGAAATTTGTAACATTGAATTTAAAATTGTTCTTACCACAAGATTTAGGGGTTATCAGTCTCTAATTTTGACATCTGTTCCTTTTCCTGTGCCCTCACATTTTTTTCCAGTCTGCATACAGATTTTGGATCAGTATACTGGACTAAAGCTGTATACTGGTTTTAATCAGAAAAACTTTTTCAATACAAATTTAATTCATCAGATGTCTCTGAAAATTCTTTGGATTTTTTCAAGTTTGTACCTTGACAACAGAATATCTATACATGTGGTTTCTCCTGACTTAAATATACCTGTTACCTGAGGAAGGACTAATACATAGTTTTTCCTTCAAACAAGAAGTTCCTAATGAAAAACTATTGAAAAAAAAGCATAGAATTTTTTCTTTGAGGGCTCAAAATTTGAGAACCTGTGATGTATGAGAGAGAAAATAGAATACAGTAGTTGATACCCCTGTAAATACCTGCAGAATTAAAACTTTAATGTTCTGATTCTTCTAGGACACTAAGATATATGTGGAGGGAGATCCATGTTGATTTTTGGAATAAAACTAGTTGAAAATGTTTTTTTCAGACTTTTATTGCCTTTTATTATCTGACATCAAGTTTTGGAGTTATTTGACATATATTCCAACCCAGAGCCTGAAAGTGCAAGGAAGTGAGTTACTGTGTACTGCTTGAAGACACTAAACTGTGGATTACTTACGCGTAGTTTGGATTGGAAACGGAATAACAGTTTATGGAAGTAAAATGTATTTCATGTCAGACTGGAAAACTGCCAAATTGTGTCTTGATAAACTCGTAGACAGCTGCATTGATTTTTGTGCAGCAGAAGATGGAAAATAATGTTGTGACATCCGTAAACACTTCTCATTTCTACTCACTTCTTATTCATCCTGTGCCTTTCCTCTAGTTTTCTGCATGGGTCATAATTTTTTTTTTCCTTTTGTGCCTTTTTTTTTGTCCTGAAAGGTGAGTGTAGTTCCATTTTATTTTTATTCCCCACATTGTGTTGTCTGTGAAGTATTCCAGTGCACATACTGTCAATAGACATGTGTGTTCACATGTAGAATTTCCATTCATGTAGAACGCAGCCATAATGTTATCTCCTGCACAGGCTCAGTCTTGACATATGAAATCTCTGGATTCTTTAGATTTTTATTAAAATGTGGGTTTGTGCTTTGACAAATGCATCAGATTGGTGGCTCTGTTGAGAATTTGCCTTAGTCCTTTAGCACTGAAGAGTCTGTACTTTGTTAACAGTGTAGGGCAAAATTCATCCCTGAGGAAAGATGTGATGATTTCAGCAGAAGATTTAGTGCCAGTATATTAGTAATTATTGATCTTTTTTTTTGCCATGGATGTAATTGTGTGACCTTTGGTAAGTTGTACCATCTCTTGGTGTGAGCACACAGGTACAGTCACATGTATACCTTCTGGAATGGTGGTTTCATTGTTGTTTTGTGTATTTGTATGAAGAACCCTTTAAGATCAACTAATTAAACATGCTTGAGCTCAAAACGTCTATTTTTGAGATCATACGAAACAAAGATTTTCCTTTTCCTGCCTGATACTTTTAAAGAAAAACTACCTTCCCTTCTATCTGGAAAACCATCACAGTGCATTAGTGTTGTTCAGCTGCCTGAAAAGCCCTAAAGACTTCGACTTCTGCAGATTTATGAAGAACTTTGTTTCCTGATCTTGGTCTGTTCTTTAAGTGGTTTCTCTTTTCTCCCTGACCTGTCAGACACTGTTTCAAGTTGGGGAGTTATTCTTTGGTTTCTTTGCCAGAATACATGGTGCTGATGCTTTGTGAGTGTAGTGCGAGCGCGTTGCTTGGGAGCCAGGGATTATGGCTATTTTCAGTGTGTTAATCTCGAAGGAATTGGGCAGCACCAGTTGTATCCTCTATCTGAAGTTCCCAAGTTTGTTCCAGAAAAAAAGTGGTTGTAGATATTTAATATCCTACCTTTAGTTCTATTGAAAACAGTAATTGTGTACCCAGGATTCAGAAGGGATTTTCTGGTTTGATCCCCCCCACTCAACAATTTTTCTTTTGTGGAAAAGAAACTCAACTCTTTGATCAGCCATCCACCTCCAAGCCCATCCTGTCATCCTTCCCAAACTGTTAAGAAATAGTAATTCACCACTGTAGGGAGCCACTTCTTACCATTTGTTGACAAACAACTTGATGTAAATGCCTAATTTGATCTATTTGCTTCTGGCTCTACTAAGATCTGAGTCTGTACCAGAGAAATTGTTCTCTGTTCTCTGGGTCTATTAATTCAAATTTCTCTTGGAAAACTGATTGTCATGCAAACTCAACTTCTCCTAGATAGACCATTGCCCTGCCAATAATGCCTTTTTAATTTCTTCAAGCTTGTAGAAGCTTCTCGTTAGCCAGAACTTTTAATTTAATCATCTGCCCTTGCATGCATGGCATTTTATCATGGAACTTAATTTTGGATAGCTCCTCAAGGAATCCCAAAACTTTTATGGCTTCATGCTGCTGAAAAATTTCTAAAGAACAGACAGACTGCAAGAAAGCATCAGATTAGTATAAGAGAATTCCCAAACTTAGGCTCAATATTGAAATACATCTTTTACTAAGGCATTGTGTAAGTGGTTTTGGTTTTACTGCTTTATGAATTAGAGTGGGCCGTGTTAGACTGAGGTTTATGTCAAGATACATTTTCCATTTAAATCTGTCACAGTTTCATAAATTATTAAACCTAAATTTCATTGATTTCATTTCCACCAGCTGTAACAACCCTTTCGGTTCTCATAGTGATGGATTTTATGTTCCTTTTTAAATTACACCACTACCATGGTGGGGATAGGGTTTTTTGGTTTACAGAAGCTTAGCACACTTATTGCTATGCAATGTAAGAAACAGTGTACCTGGTTTCCCCTCACTTACAGCAGTGTAACACCACTGATTTCAGTGGAACTTCTCCTGGATTTAGCTCCTCTTGAGGGAGGACTCAGACCTGAACTCTGCTTTGATTCCATCCGTGTTTTGTTACAAGTCACTGTTAGAAAGGGTACACCAAACCATCTGTCTCTGACTTGTTTTTGTTAACGCTCAGAAGCAGATTCCAATTTCATTTGTAACATTTCATATACGTTTGGTCTTTAGTATGCTGGATTATGACACGGAGAACCTAAATTCTGATGAAATCTACAGCTCTCTTCGTGGAGTCACAGAAGCGATTGAAAAGTTTAGTTTCCGTAGTCAAGAGGACCTGAATGAGCCAATCAAACGTGATGGAAAGAAAGACTGCGACATTGTAAGTATTAGATTTGTTAATGTCCCCAGATAGGTGAAATTTTAAAACATTGTGATCAAACCTGGCTGTGGATTGTTAGTATACAAAATCCAGTTATTCCTTCTGTATTCTTACGAGCGTCTTCTGCTTATTGTCTGTTAACTTCTTATACCTTAATTACAGGGTCCCACTAATGTAGTCCCTTGCTCCCTTTGAAGTCTAGCCTCCTGTGAAATGTGCTTACTGGGCTCCTGTTGGAGTCCCATGCAGGCTGGAAACAGTGGTAGTGTCCCTCAGGCTCAGCATGGCTCAGAGATGGCTTCTTCATGGAGTGTGTGTCATCAGGTCTATAATGGGAAATGTTAGCTCTTAAAATGCATGGATGGTTTCCCTCACAGGCTTAGGACCTGTAATCACTCCAGGTGCACAGCTCCTATAGTATCTTATGTTGCATGAATGGGTACACAATTGTCTCCCGTGTGTAGTGCCTTTTGTTTTAATGAAATACACAGCCTTCAAAATTTAGGGGAATCTTAAACGATGATCCTTTCTTAGCAAATTAGTCCTGTACCAGAGCTTATGATCTTTTCCAGTTTTTGCAGTTTTAGGGATTTTAACTTATATTTAGGATTGTTAGTTTAGTGTTATGCCCTGTGATCACGAGGGATTTTTGAGCAGTTGTAGTTATTTAAAAGAGGTGGTAATCAGTTATGTAAGTATTATGTATAAGTAATACATATAAATGATTCTATGCCTCTTCCTGTTGGTGAGTGACCTCCAAAAAGCCTACAGCTTCCGCAGAATTTGAGTAGTCTCATATCTTTTGTTCTCTGTTTGATCATCCAGGTGTCTCGAGATGGTGGTCTTGCTCTCCCTACTGGAGATGTCCGTGGAGGCAGTGACATTGTGGAAGGTGGAAGGATGGCTCTAGATAACAAAACCTCCCTGCTGAACACGCAGCCTCCCCGCGCCTTTTCAGGGCCACGTGCTCGAGAGTATAACCCCTATCCTTATGCTGACACCATTAACACGTACGACAAGACTGCCCTGAAGGAAGCAGTGTTTGATGATGACATGGACCAGCTTCGGGATGGTTTGTATCAGCTCCCTCATAAAACTGCAGGCACTTGCTCCGTTTCTGGTATATTTGTGTATGGGTAGTGCTCTCAGATATGTGCCTGCCTGTGCATGTGTTGTGTATTACTTTGCATCTGAGTTGAGGCTTGATATGAAATACCCTTTGTCTTCATGTCCCAGCAGAACCTCATCTGTGACTATTGAGAAAATGTTATTCCGCAGTTTTGATTTTTGTTTGCCTGAAGTTTCCCTTAAACTAGTCCCTTAAGCATCTGCATATATTTGTAGGGACACTATTTTGGGACCTTCCCCTCTATGACTGGAATGTTTCACTCAATAGCCTGTTGTTACTAAGTGTTTTACTTTATTTAAGTGGTGCTACACCTCAGCTTAATTCTTTTGCAGTACACTGATGAGTCACTGTACTTTGATCTAAAGGTCATGCATGTGACCACTGGTTTTGGGTGTGTGTGTGTCTGGGAAAAAAACACAGCAGTTCTCATCTTGCAGAAGTAATTGTTGGAACTGGAAGAAATCCAGTCGTCATCTCTTCCTGGTTCGTTAGAAGCCATGTGCAGATTCATGAGCTGTGTTATGAACTCAGGTTATTGTGGGTTAGTCAGATTCTCTTGCCTGCTTGACTGAGGCCACTGGGAATTTGATGCATTTTTTTGGGGGCCCCTTGTTGCATGCACTTTGTTCCGTAGAGGGTCAGTAATCTTGGCATCTTTGATCTGTTCCTCCTTTCTCCAAATGATTTGCTGCCATTTGTCCTAGAAGGACCCATTGACCATTCGGATTTGGTGGCTGATCTTCTGAAAGAGCTTTCCAACCACAACGAGCGGGTGGAGGAGCGGAAAGGAGCTCTCCTGGAATTGCTAAAGATCACAAGGGAGGATAATCTCGGAGTTTGGGAAGAGCATTTCAAAACCATTCTGCTCTTGCTGCTGGAAACGCTTGGAGACAAAGATGTGAGATGTAGATTTTTGTCTTTACTGTACATTGCTTCGTCTGTGGTGATAGTTCCTCCACAGTTTAAATGAAACCTGCTACTCATCAGTGATGCTGCACTGCTTGCTTTTTCTTTTGAAGGTTGACAACTCTAGTTTTCACTGTGTTCAATGATGAGTTTTAAGCGACTCTGAAGTGTACCAGTTTTTCCCCTCCCTCCAGAGCATTACTAATAAATAACTATGAAATTGAACTAGACTCAGAAAAGAAGTTATCTTCTAATCTAGTACAAAAACTATCAACACTTCAGTGGTTGTTTCCTTCTGAGTTAGGATAAAGTCACAAGCTCTTAACTGTATTATACCCATTCCCCAAAAGAAGGATAAAGGCATTCTAGAAGAAATTAAATTTTTTTTTCTCTATTTGGTTTAAAGACACAGGGTATTAGATTGCATTGAATGGGTCTCTGTCCCTTACAAAAATGTCATCAAGAACAAGCTGCTTCTGTAGGGGATCTTGTTTTGAAGTATTAAAAATTTATGTTATTATCACAGCGACTGTAATTCTGTAGCAGTGTAGGTGGTTTACATTTTCTCAATCATTGTTCATAGTATAAGCATGAGCTGCTGTAGTTCTACATGTTTAATCATTGCATTATCATGCGTTTATCAGAATGGTGGCTTTGTCAGAATGGTTCATTCTTGTATCTGTGAGAACAGTCATTTCATGTGGATTTTTGTGCAACAGCAAGCAAGGAAACCAATTCTGAATTTTTGTTACTTTGATTACACTGCTCACTCCACTGGAGCTGATAAAGTAAGATTTCTGGTGGCATAGGGAGCCATGAGAATTTACTTCTAACTACGATTTTGAGAAGTGACCTTTTCTAACATGGATTCTTCTTGACACAGCATTCAATAAGAGCCCTGGCGCTGCGAGTCCTGAGAGAGATCTTACGGAACCAGCCGGCAAGGTTTAAGAACTATGCAGAGTTGACTATCATGAAAACACTGGAAGCACATAAGGATTCCCACAAGGAGGTGAGTGAGCCTTTCAGTGTTGCTACTGGGAAAGCAATATGGACCTGCTGAAGAAATGCCTGTGAGACTTAACAGGAAAACTTGTTGACCCATCTTGACAATAGAACAGATTGATATTAAATCTCCCAAGAAGAGACAGATTTTTTCATGCTGAAGCAGTGAGGAAAAAAGTTGGGACCAACAGAGCTATTTATGTGGACTTGGAGTTACCGGGAATTGTCGGCCACCGTTAATCAGCTTGCCAGCATTTCCTTGCACATTCTGGGAGAGGCTCAGACACTGTAGTAGAAAACTGCATGTTTCATTATTTTTTGGAGAACACTGGGGGCACTGTGCTGCCTCTGTCTGTAACAGGTAAGGATAGAAAATGTACTAGAGAACACAAAGGCAATGCTTAAGCAGAACTGTGCGTGAAAATTGAATGGTGAAATTGGGCTGTGCTGGAGAACAGGGAACTGGTGAGTAACAGGAGAAAGAGGACATGCTGCAGGGGCAGAGGAAGAAGCAAAGAGAAGGGTGAATGGCATTTTCCTTTTGTGAGAGAACTCGTGTAAAACTGAAAGTATTCTGGAGTAAAGCAAGAGTAAAGGGACATGATAACATTTGAAGTAGATCAATTCAAATTACATTTAAAGTCAAGCTTTGTAGATGGACTTCCAAGCTGGATCTTTTAATCTACCTTGTGCATGTTGCAAGTTTGAACTAAACCTTGGAAAGCGCTATCAGAATTTCTCTATATGTCTGTGATGGCTTTGTTCTCTAAGACCTTGCTTTGAAATCTAAGACATTTGTTCTCCTCTGCAACAGGATTGTCCTAAGCTAGCAATTTTGGGCGTCTCTGTCTGAAGAGATTTGGCCATGAAAAGATCATTGTATAGATCAGATTGCTCTAGAGCATTGTGTAACTGGCACAAGGTTATGTTAACTGTAGGTAGCAGAAACTGTACTGCCTAAAAATCAAAACAAAAAACACCCTCAAGGAAAGAAACTAACAGGCTGAATTTCTCTAAAATGCAAAAGCAGAAAATGTTTAATCCTTTAGTGAATGAGGGCTGCCCTACTCTGCCTACTGTCCTCTCCCTGATTCAGAGCCTTTGCACCCCTGTCATTTTCAGTTCAGAGTAATAAGAAGCAGTTGTAAATTGATTTCCTGATAAAGCAGTCAGACAAAACATTATGTTCTGAAGGAGTGCCTTTTATTGGCAAGTTTTCCTGCTAGCATGTTTCTCAGTTCACCTTGACTCATTGCCCTTTGTATTTGTTGCCTGAGAGTCCTCCAAAACTGCTATTTCTGTCAGAATTCACTGTCCTTGTGGGACTGATGGGTTTTGTAGAAATCAAGAACAGTGTTGAAAATATTATACTTTATGCCTCTGTACTCCCCACAGTATGTTCTTCATACTTGTGGTGTGGAAAGGTTCTTCAGGATTTACATGAGGTACCTGCCAAGGAAAAGCAGTGGATAAGTCTGCTACAGAGAAAGTGAAGCTCATGCTAGGATTGAAGAGATGGGAGTTTGTGGCACTCCTTTATAGAAAAATTGAGGTGTATTGCTCACCTCATTCATTGAGGAAGTAGCTGCTGTGCTGTACATAGCATGGCTTTGATTTACCATGGTTTTGCATAGCATCTTCATAATGAAAAATCAGCTGCTGCAATGGGACCTTTGGGTGACAGCTCTCATAGTAGAACACTGCAAGAATATTCTTATTTTCCTCCCTGTTGTGTGTGTAGCTGTATTGAGTGGGGGCACTGGTGCTGGATTTTTTGTTCTATGTGTGTTTTCTGATCCCTGTGTAAACGAAGCTCTCAAAACCATGATGCAGCCCATGAAAGGCATCATCTGTCTCTCAGTAGACTGAGAATATCAGCATTCCTGAAGTTAAGACAGGTACCTGCACTTGAGCTAGGGTAAAGATATACCTGGGAATATGCTTTAGGTAGTTTTACCTGTAGCTGGGATTTGCTGATTCAGTTAAGTGTGTGAAAAATTAACCTAAGAGTTCATTTGGGCATGGCCCAGTTGGTCAAACTCCTAGCTCTGTGCCAGAAGGTCACAAATTCCCTTCCCATGGTGGCCCTTCAGCTCGCTCTCACTGCTGACTTTGCAGCACTGCTCTCTCCAGGAAAGGCAGAGGAGCTGCCCTTTGACTGGATCCCACTGAGCAGAAGATTAAGTGAAGATTCACCAATTTGTGATTGAAGGACACTTTCAAAGAATAGCTGAAGAAGGAAGGGAAGATCTGAACAGTTTGTTCTACAGTATCAGAGCAATACTAAAGGCAGTGGTGTTAGTGTCCTTAGACTACATAAAATACAGTCTTCCTCTGGACTGTAAGAAAGGCTGCTATATCATTTAGTTATTTGTGCCAGTGATGTCCTGATAAGATGTCACTCCAGAGTTTGTTATATTTCTGGATGCTTCTGCCTTGTAGTAGAAGACAGGAGTGATCTCTGTTTATGGTTTGAGATCCTTTGGAGTGCAATAGGCTGTGTAAGTTAGCTGTGTAAGTGTCTGTTCTGAGCAAGGTGTATATGTTTCAGTCTTTCTTACTTGAATTTCCCCTTCACCACAGGGACTGCTAATTGCTTCAAGTTACTGCTCACATTTTCAATTATGTTTGACGCAGAGAGAATCAGTCTAAAGTGACCAAGCAAAGGGAGTTTGAAGAGGAGCACAGTACAGAACTGGTAATCTTGGGTATTGTCTCCAAGAAGTTGTCCTACTAAGAGGCAGTTCTTTGGAAATCAAGAAGGTTCATTTAGCTACCCAAATTTCAATATTGCTATTGTTCAACATGGCCAGGAGAGATCAAATGATGAATTAAAACCAACACATTCACCAAATAGCAAATATCACCCCCTACCCCAACTGAGTGCTGATACCTAGTTAAAGATTTTTTTGAAACAAGAAAAAGTGTATGGTTTTATTCTAGATTATATAGTTGGAAGTATCAAACCAGTGTTAGCATAGTTAGATATTTTGGGATGCTGTTTTTCCAAGTCCAAAGAGAAGTCTTTAGACAGTTGAATCTTTGCCATGGTTAGAAGTCTTCTGCCTTCTGTTGCTGAAGGCAAGGTCTGGGATCAGCAGAGCAGCGCAGCTAAGAGCACCACATTTCCACACGGGGACACAGGAAAACTTGGTACCTGGAGTTGGAGGCTGAGTCTCACCTTGTTCTGAGTGCAAATGCAGGAGATTAGCAAAGCACAAACCTCAATGGCAGGTCAGAATTAATGTAACCCTAGGCTACAGACTAGAAGACTCTGGATTGGGATCCACGTTTAGTTTGCATTTTTTAACTTCATCGTGTTTTTATACTGTTTGTAGTATAACAGTCTATTCAATGCTGTTGATTTAATGGGGTGATGTGAAGAGTGAAGCCTGCTTCAGTCATAACTTGAAATATTTATGGGGGTTGACATGTAAATGCCTTTCACTTACTTTTGGAGCATTAGAACGTAATTGAAGTTGTGGATGGTATTAAATCTTGTTGATTTTTATCAGTCTTTGTTTGGAGTTATTTGGAAGAGAACCATCTTTCTGTTGCCAATTAGTTAATATTAACTCATTTGTTCCAGTGTAGTTACTCACCCATAACTAAGGAGAGATGCTGCCTGCTGACCCAATACCATTGATATGACATTGCTTCGGATTCATACCAGCAAAATGAGGATAATTTCTTATTACTGTGTATATTAAAACAGAAATAGTTCATTATCTTGGGAATCAGCACTAAAATGAAAAATCATAGGATAGCTAATTCCTTGCTTCTGTCTCTGCCATTCTGTTTTTCTCTGCCACTAAGCCTATAGACTTAACAGAGGTGTATTTTCTGTGTGTAAGGAAAAAATACTGTGCCATATCTTAGATATCTAATTTCTGTATTTTATTATCTAGAAGGTCCATAAGCATAATTTATATGTAACATTCTTTGTTGTAACCCTCTAAAAGAGGGAGAAAAAGAAGAAATCACAGTTATCCATTAGCTATATATAATTTTTATTATCTGCTGAGGTGCTTTTAGACTGGCCTCTGGCTTTTATAGGATTTATAACTGTCCTCTGATGATGGTACGATCTATGTAGGTTTCTGCAAAATTTAGCTTGCTAAAGAAGAAAAGCACTAAATGATCGCAGTCTTGAAGATTAATTGTTATATAGGCTGTGCTGGAAGCTGCCAAGCACTGCAGCTGGGCAGTCATTGATGTTTCATAATATACGTTTATGTGCTCTATTTCCCAACACATTTCAAATATTTAGTGCACAGGAGAAGCAGCCTAATCTACTTCATCTCTGAATCCCTTATAAAAATCATATTGTTTTTTCATCTGCTTAGCACTCCCCATTGCTGAGGCCACTTCCTGCTTTGAAACCAAGTCCGTAATTGTTTGTTCCTGTCTGGATCAGACTAAAGCCTTCGGGGATGGGAGTTTGCCTGGCTGGGTATTGGTAAACCTCCAGCCCCTCCAGCTTAGATTATACAGGCTTTAAGTAACCACCTCTAGATGGCAAAAATTGGCTCAAAAACATAGCCACATGCCTCGTAAGCATCAAAGCAAAACCTTATTCTTTTGCTTAATAAAATTCTCTGGTTCTCTGCATGTTTCACAATAGTGTACAAAGCCTCAAAACCTTTTCAGTGGGGTTTCACCTGCACTGCCTCATCCTCTCTAACTTTCTGCAGAGACAGTGTAACTAATAATCATGGCAAAGCACTCCAGCTTGAGGTTCTACATGCAGCTCTCATCTAGGTGTGCAGGTGCTGCTTTGCTCAGATCCCAGCTTGTTACACTGATGCCCTGTGCAGCCCATGAACCTGGCATATTCTGCCTGAGGTGAGTCAGGGCATATTTTTCTTTCCTTACTTGCCAGTAGTTTGTGTCACTTCGAAGCAGAAATGAAATTACCAAAACTCTTTAGAAAACTGCTGCATATTGCCCAAGAGCATATTGCCACAGATAAGCTGCTTGCTGCAGCCATCAGGCAACAAACATCACCTGAATGCACTGAGAAGTAGCTGAACAGAAGAAATTAAGTGGAAGAGATGGAGTCTCAGTTCTGGTTGTCTTAAGTGAACAGGATCCCATGGCTGCAGTGCATTGTGAACCAGGCAAAGCAGTGGGAATTGTCGTCTAAAGTTTGTCCAGCAAATTTTGTTGAACTTTGATGCCAATGTACTTTTCTATTAAAAGAAAAGGATATGTGACAGGTGACTACTGTCCTGTTCACACTGTTGCCAATACTGCACGTCAGCATATCCCCTCCCATTGAAATGAGGAAGCTTTTCATGTGCATATTCCTGGGACCACCTAACCTGTTACTTTGAAGCTCACACCTTGACAACATTAAGGAAGACATTGCTAGAGGTGAACTGTCTGTGTGCTACACCTCTCTGACTTTGTGCATGTGAATATGGTTCCTTCCCTAAAGCAAACTGGGTGGAAGTATAAAAATTTCTCTCTTTTGTGCAACTCACTAGAAAGGTCTTAATGCACCACAGATGTCTTTCAAGGAACCCACCAGCAAACACAGCTTAGGTTATGCCAGCAGAAGTCAGGCTGAATCTAGTCTCCAGTGTGTAGAGCATAAGGTAAGGGTTTGGAAAGGAGAAAAGCCTGCTGCTTTAAGGCCAAGAGCTATCTCCTAGATCTGCATTCTTGGGCTGCCTGCCCTGTGTTGAGCGATGTCGAACTAACCAGTTCAAGCCATGGTTTGCTCAAAGTTTTTACTGGGAGGTAAAATCATGTTTGTGACATACCTTATACACAGCTTAGTGTCTGTGTTTTTAAAGCACTGCAGGGCTCTCTCTAGTCTTTCACATCTTGCTTCATAGCCACCCTTTGAACCTGCTGCTTCCAACTGCCATCATCATTTCATGTCTTTGTTAGTTTTCTTTTGTATCTCTGAGATCCCTGAGAATAATTATATTAGGTCAGACAAAAAGCTTGCTTCACTTGATACCTTACCTGACTGACTGTCAAGAAGAAAGCATACAGTGTTGCTTCCCTGTGGATATTCTTCCTCCTTCCAGCTGTCTGAAGCTTAAAGCCTTCCCATGTGAATGGTTCTGCCTGACTCTGTGTGTGGTGGCCTTTTTAGTCCTTTTGTAAACTTGTCGTACTTTTAATCCTGTTGTGACAGTGAGCTCCCCAGTCTGAGTATGTAGCAGACAGCACCCTTTCATTTTCTTGGATTTCATAGCTGCTGCTTACTGTGGTGTTACTGCTAGTGTGAGTCATTCCTGTCACTTCCAGATGTGTATGTGTGGGTCTTGCCTTCAAAGATGGGAGGAAGACCTGTTGCTTGGTGCTGTTTTTTAATTTCTTCCACTCCTTTTAAGGTTGTTTCACTCTGCTGATCAGGTTAAACCCCTGATTAAAAAAGATATTTGATTTTTTTGATATTGTATGGTATGTACAACTTGCAAGTCACAAGTGTTGTGCCTCATGGCAAAATATCTTTGCTAAACTTTACTATAATTGCATGTTTTTGTTGCCAAATGACCTGGCAGTTGGTATCTTTTGTAATGTGCTGTCCTGTGTGTGGGAATGCTGCTGATTTCTCTGGCATTACGAGGTGAGCAGGATTCAGAGCGGGTTGGGTGAATACTCAGGGACATGCTTCCCCTCATGGGATGCAGAGTCCATCTGAATGGCTGAATGTTTTGCTAAAGCCAGAAGGAAAGACAGGGCTGATGCTTGCATTGCAGAACAGTGGCATTTGGCCTTCTGTGCCAGCAGGGATGAATTTGTCTTTTTGGCTCACTTTCCACTGATGTCCTACCCTTTCCTACACCCTGTCGCCTGCCCATCCTTCCCAAGGGAACCAGGAACTAGTTACCGATGGAGGCTGATTCAAGCAAGCATGTCAGCACATGCTTTTGAATCCTGTTGATGTCAGTGAGACTTCAGCATGTTATTAATCATATGCTCAGGGGTTTGCTGAAGTGTGGCTGAGATGCAGGCACTGTCTGCCAGATGTGCTCATGGAAGGCTTGGAAGTCTCCCTGGTGTTGTCACATTTACAGGCTAATGTCAGCAGGAAGCATACTGGACATGTGTAATACATCCTTCTGTGTTCAGGGGGAAGGCACTGCAGGGAGAAGGGATGTGAAATAGCAAACCACTGTGTAAATGTGGCCAGATCCTTGCTAGAAGTGGGCAGCTATGCTGGAAGGAGGACTGGCAGGAGCATAAATAATTCCTGCATCTTCACAACTTTCCTTGCTCACCTTATGATATGCAAAATATGTGTGATCTTTATTGCTATGGAGCCATTTCTTATTTTGTGAAAAATTACAACTGTATTTTAATGCCCCTTGTGCTTGGAATTGGTTAATAGGCTTTTTAAGAAAAGATTTTGTCTCATGCACTTGCCTCATACCTTCAACTTAATATGCATGGTAAACTGTATGCAAACAGGATATGGACTTGAAACCCAGACAGAATACTCAGTGAAATTTTTTTTTACAGTAGTGTATTTTAGGTTAGAGTCTGACCATGAGTGCATACTAAAGTATTGTTGCTTTCTAACAAAGAGGATATAAGATTTGGGGGGTTTTTAATTTTCTCTTAGTGTGTTGTGGTATATGTGCAAGCTTTTCTTTCTGAGGGTGTTTGAAAACATTTACCAACAGTATTTGGCATTGTTGCAAAACAAAATCCCAAGTGCTTGTGTCCAAATATTTGTAGTTGGGGCTTTTTAGCCAGTGGCTTGTTAGTGAATGTAGTTAAATTGATTGCAAGATACCAGAGCTCTCTGTAAGTCCACTGCATTGTTTGTGGAAAGCAGACATCAGAAGCTGCAGTGCCAGGAAGTGGATTCCTTTAAAGGAGACCTTCTGGGAGCTCCTGACTTCATCCACTCCAGCAATTCAACTCTGTGGTATCAAAGCTTGGTGTTAGGTTTCCCTTAAGTACTGGGTTGTTTCTCTCCTTTGCCAATAAAATCACATAGTGCTTGCTCCTAAGCTAGTACTAACTTATGTGGAAAAATTACTAACTTTTATTCTTCTTACATGTGAAATTGAAGAGGAATTAGCAAAGAAATAGCTGGAAGAGGGAAAACTTGCTGGAAGTGGGAAAGCATGCTTTTTGTTCTGCATGGTTTCTCATTCACAGATCTTTGAGGATGAAACTTTTTTAGTACTGACCACATTGTAGATTGCCATTCTTTTTGGAATATGTTTTAATATTCTAATTAAATGCGGAGAAAGGCCTGAAGTAAATGGAGCATTTGGACAGTTTTTCTTCTGAAAATGGGGCATTGATACAGAAGCAGTCAAGATCTCATGTTATTTCACCATCCTGCCTCTACCTTGCTTGCATGCATTATTTGTGCTGTATGAAGTATCTGAGATCACGTTCACTGTTGGATCTGCTTTAGAGAATGCCAGAAGTCAAGTGGATGACTTTTATTATTTCCTGGGTATACAAGTGTCTTGTGCCATTCCTGTTTTAGGGAGGTAGCTGTCAGCACATCTGCAAGATTATTGTTAGTACTGTGGCTGTGATACAAAGACTGTGGGTGAATCAGGCTTTGTAGATGGAGATGATCTCTTCTGCTCACACTGCTCATTGCTGCTATCTTGAAAGTCAGTTAAACCTTTCAGGAAAATATTTTATAGTCCAGACAGGGAGACATTCTTATCCTAGTGAGACCTGAGATAAACTTCCCAATATTCCTGATTTATGCATTATCCACAGTAGTTGCTTAAAAATAATGAAAACTTGTCTTCTTTTGAGGTTTTGCTAGAGGTACATCCATGAGTTGCCTCAGTCAAACAGAAATCCCTGAGTTTTATACCATCACAGTGTGTGGAAGAGGAGAATGAGGCAAATTCAGCAGATATGGCTTCAGTCTAAGTGATAGTGATGGCTGGATTTATTTGCATTTTTGTGATTCACCTGGGACAGATTTACTAGTGCTGGTTGCAAAACATTGACTTCAGACAACCCCAGGTAGCTCAGTTTAGGAGGAGTCAGAGAACCAGTGTTGGGCACCTGACCATCCCACACAATCAGGAAAGAGGGGATGCCTTGAAAGTCTGTATTACTGCTCCTGGGCTCAGGGTTAGGGACTGCCTGGGGCTAGCTGGGAAATCCTAAACATGAGGATTTGTGAATGCTTCTTTCTTCTAAAACTGAGGTGTTGGATTTAAGTCTGCCCACTGGGGCATCTCTGTTCACTCAGGATTTACCCTCCCTTAAAAGTAAACCCTGAACACAGGGGAGAAAGCATCCTCCATCTTTTGTATTGTAACAAGAACATGAGGAGCAAAAGGCGTGTTATTTGTGGCCAGGAAGAGTGCAACCAAGAGAAAGCTTCATTTTGTTGCCTGGCAATTAGCACAGACACTTGAAAAAAAGAAAACCTGCCTTCCCATCCTGTTCTTTTTTATCCAATTACTGCAGAATGTAAAATGAATAAATTCTCATGGGAGGAGAGACCAGATTTGGGTCTTTCCTCTTTGAACTAGCTGTCCTACCTGCTGGGGAAGAGTGAAAGTTGTTAATTTGCCTTGCCTTGATGGAAGAACGGAGTTGAATTTAGGATCTCCCTTGCTTTATATGACTGCTTTACAGTATGGGCTAGTTGCAAAAGGTGAGTGGTACTGCTGTTTCCACTTGTTCTTCCTGCCATTTTGTATAGTGATCCCACTTACATGTTCTGAGAGTGCAGCTGCCTGGTCAGGGACACCCTAAAGCCTGTTTGTGTCTGTAGCCTGGTTTTGAATACAGCACAGTCTATTTGGGAAATGGCAGGACACCGCTGTGTAGCTGTAGATGTCTTAGCTTGGGCACCCAAGCCCTTGGCAGGTGAGATACTAAAAAGGTGCAAGAGTGCCATGCAGAGTGGTGTTTAAGAAGATAAATTTTGTATAAGTTTAAGCTAGTGGGTTTAGGTTCTTTGACAGTGGCTGGAGAGATGTCATCCTCCTGCTTCTCTTGGGATGAGAGTGCCTATCTGTCTTAGGTGACAGGTGACTTTTTCAAAGTAGACACAACTTATGACACAGTTACATTAGGCAGGATGGACATCTTGCCACTGGCTGGAATAAAGATGTCACTGGAGGCAAAAGATATGAATTCTCGGAGTCGGTCACCGCTCAATAGAGCCTCCTGCAGACCTGTTAATGAACATCGCCAAGCATATCCTGGCAGTCATTCCCAGCACACTCCAGTGGTGCTGGCTGTCAGGTGTGACCTCATTAACATAAGGGTTTGCTCTACTTTCATTTCAGGTCGTCAGAGCTGCCGAAGAAGCTGCTTCCACGCTGGCGAGTTCCATCCACCCTGAGCAGTGCATCAAGGTGCTTTGCCCCATCATTCAGACTGCAGATTATCCAATTAACTTGGCTGCCATCAAAATGCAGACAAAAGTCATTGAGAGGATTTCCAAGGAATCGTTGCATCAGCTCCTACCTGATATCATTCCTGGGTTGTTACAGGTACAGAATCCTATGTCACTACTCCTGAGCACAAACAAAACTGAGTAATTTGTTAGGTCTGTGACCTAAGAGAAAATGATGGATTCTCTGGAGCCAGATTTTGGTAAATTAAAGTTTTAAACCCTTAATTTTTGGTAAATTAACGTTTTTGTATTTGAGTTTTTGATGTTTCTAGTGTTAAGGAAAAGAAAACTCAGGGTCCTATGTGTATATTCCACAGTTAGATGACTTGGCCTGAGTCCTAAATAAGCCAGTAGCAGCCATGTAATAAATGTGAGAGTAGGGGTTAACAACATCTTATGCTGTCTCTGTACATCTTGTAGTCCCCTTGAATTCTGCTGAGCTGTTCTGTGCTTTGATGGTACTTTGCAGTTGAATTTGAATCCCAGCAGGCAGGCTGCTCCTTTCTTCTTGCCTCTCTGAAACTACCCGCTGACTTCATTCAGCCTCTTTTTCATAACCCTCTCAGGCTGGGTGGGGAGCTGTGTTTTTGTCAGGGCTAGGGCTTGGGTTTACATTGTGAATTTAGTTTTGAGCACTGGCTGTAGCATGTTGTCTTCTGGTTCTCTGCACAAGCAGCTGGTGGTGCCAGTGGTTGGGATGAGGCTGCAAGCAAGAAGAAAATAAGGGAAGTGGCAGTGAAAGAGGAAGGAGATTATGTGTGTCTATAGGGGAGAGATTGTTACAGTAACAAATCAGTCAGTGTGAAAGGGAAGACATGTTTGTGTGGGTAAGACTTCCATGGAGAACTGGGATAAAGAAGCCTTTGGGGTGAGCATAAAATGTTGGAAGGACAAGAGCAAAGTCAGAAATTCCCCTTATGCATCCTAGTATTCATCCCAATTTTGTAGTGTCAGCTCTTGCAATTCTTTTCTTAATTATCAGCTTCCGGGAATTGGACAATTCTGTATTGATCTAAACTTTTGTTGTAAAATGGTTTTAGCCATAATTGTTGGAGACAACATGAACAGTGAAGCTTTGCTGCACTGGAAAAGTTTGCGAGCAGCATGTCTTTAAAAAGGCTGTTATGTCTTCTTAAATTGCTTCCATGTCTCTAAATGGTTCTTGTTTCAGAGCCTAGTTTGTCAGTGATATTTCCTTACCTTAGAAACTCATAGTGATCGAAGAACTCTACTCCTTACATTTGGGAAGTATTTTGGGATCCTGGCTGAAGGTCTGTGTGTGGAGAGTATCACCTTTATGCTTGTTTCCCACGCTGAGGGTACTGCAAGAGCGGTGAACAGGCAAGGAGTGTCAGACAGCAGCAGTATGAGCACAAGTGTGCAGCTCCACAGCCTGGAGTGGGGGATCTCTGGGAAAGAACAGGGCTTGGCAGGGAAGAGCTGTGGTGCTTGCCCTGGTCCTGATGAGGAGCCCTGGCTCCCTCGGAGCCTGGGGGATGAAACTGAGCTGCAAGGGACTCTCCCATGCACTGCCTCTCAATACTCTCAGGCCACAGAGAACTTTGAGCCTATATCATCTCCTGAGTGAACACTCCAACTGGTGAGCTGCTAAATTAAATGCCAGGAGAAGAAGCAGCTGCTGCCTTGCAGCAATTTGGCAGATGGAGAGGTGGGGTGACAGTCCCACTGGCACAGACAGAGCAGGCTCTGCCAACCCAGTGCCCACCAGGATGCAGTCCTCTCAGACCTCAACACCACATGGATCTGCCTGCCCCCATGGGAGCAATTTGGGATGCACATGTAAGAATAATCCCAGGCCCACAGGGAGACTTGAGGTCAAGGAGAGGCAACTGATGGGTTTGGGAGCCTTTGGGTCGGGACCCACAGGGACCCTGCTTCCCAGCTGTCCTCCCAGCAGTGGATTGTGTTCCTCTGCTGTGGACCTGGCTTCAACCTTTTCCCTACCTCGATCTTCAATAGCTTGGTGTTTCTCTGAGCTCACTGGGGTCTTCTGCTTTTCTAGCTCAGTGCTTTGTGGGATTTCAGACTGTCATTTTGGGCTGTACTTTGGCCCTGCAGCTAGAACAGCCCAGCTGTGCTGCATCCCTCCTCTGGCTTTCCTGGCAGAGATCACCCGGCATCCGGAGGAGCCAGCATCCCATAGGCTAAAGTGATGTCTGTGTTTCTCATGGGATGGGATGGGATGGCTGCTGAGTGATGAATCTTTGCCCAAGTTTGGGACTGATGTCACCAGCTGCTCAGTGACCTGGTGGCTGGCCTAAGCTCTGCTCAAGCTGCCAGAGGTCAGCACACATGCAGGGGTCTTTCAGCATTTTCTTTCCTGTGGTATTTCCTACCTGATAGGTAGGCTCCTCTCCAAGAAGCCCTGGCCATCCAGGATAGCACATGGTTGTCTGAACTGAACACAGAAGTGTGTATATCTGACAGATTCCCAAGCTCATGTTAGGAAACTGTTAGGAAATTGTTATTTAATGCTGTAAATAACAAGGTATTAATAACCTAAGACAGGTAAGTAATAACAGAAGGAGCAGATAGAATGTACTGGATGATTGCATTCTCTTGCTCTTCGAGTATTCAGGTAGCAAACTGTTACGTTAAGCAGGACCTTTCTGTTGATATGTCAGTAGACAGGCCAACCACGTTTACAAAATGGACATCAGCTCTGTAGTATATTGCTCAGGAAGGATGTTGGGGAGTGCTGTTTGTCTTCTGACCCTTTTGTCTTGTTTTCTAGGGCTATGATAACACAGAGAGCAGTGTCCGTAAAGCCAGCGTGTTTTGCCTAGTGGCAATTTATTCAGTAATTGGAGAAGAACTGAAACCTCATCTCGCACAACTCACAGGAAGCAAGGTACAGGAGTAACGTGTGTCTGATGTTTTGATACTGCAAGCTGTTCTGCTGGCTATTACTAGCTGCAAGAAAAGTGGTTTCACTGCAGCTCTGGGTCAAGTTCCCTGTACTCTTGTTAAATTTTATCTCACCCTGACAAATACTGCTAGAGCAGCACAACACTTCAGCAGTGTGAGCATTTGAAATCCCACTAAGAAAATTTTGATGGGGTTCAGAGATTGGTTTCATTTGATCCTTGATTTAACTGCAAGCTGCCACTGAGCAGGTCCTTCCCACTCCAGCCATGTTTGCCTTGCCCCTTTGGTGTTGCATCCAGGGGCGACTGTGCAGTGTGTTGGATCAGCTGCTGCTCTGGCTGAAAACCAGATCTGCAATACAAATTAAATACCTTTCAGTCTGCCCTGTGGCTACACAGGTAACCTCTGGTGCAGAGAGTGATGGGAATGCATGGCAGGGATGGTGGGAGAGCAGGCCCTCTGAGCAGCATGTTCTGATTAGGGCTGGTAGACATGCAGGTAAAGCTTCACTCTTAATAGCACTGCACATGGGTCCCTTTTCTTCTGGGACAACAGCAAACTCAAGTGGCCCTTCAAAGGACTTTGTGCCCTGGAGTCAGGCTAGTGCAAAATTCAGATTCTGATCTGATGCTGCAAGTGAAACCAAGCCCTTAATTCAGTTCTGTCCTTCAGACAAGAGCTGGCCTTTTGTGTTGAAGCGGGGGGTGTTTGCTTGCTTTTCAGAGCTGCATGAGAAGCCATCATAAATTTTTTTTCTCCTGTCTGAAGTCATCATACACAAGATTTCTATGTAGTTTTAAGATGAATTCTGTATTTTTTGTTTCTGAAATAGATCTCTGTATGTGAATAGCTATTTAGATCAGAGGGCTTCATTCTGTCATTTTGAAGCAATAATTTCATTGGTAGGAAGTGTGATGTAGGGCAAAACAACCTGAGACTGAGACACTTGGATTTTATTTTTGTGTTGAGTTGTCTTGTCCTTAAACAAATTACTTGTGCCTCCAAATTGCTCTGGAAAGAGACAGCTATGGGTGCTGAGGTTTGCCTCATTACATTTGGGCTGTTAGGAAATTCCCCTATAAAATGTTGTAGAGGCTTTATTATCCCAGTATCCTTGGTGCCATGGACTTACTCCACCACATAACTAACTATAAACATGTGAGTAATTCTTCTGGGTTTATGCAGACTGCCTGCACGTCTAAAGTTAAATGTGAGCATGAGTCATTACAGGATCTGGAGTTAGGGTGGCAAGGCGGAAAAAGAAAACAAACCCATGGAAAGGAAGTATATAGCCATAATAACTGCAGTTTTACTAGATGTACCAAGTTAGTGAAGATACAATGTTGTTGAAAATGAACATTTTATAAAGCACAGAGGGTTCAAGGTGTTTCCTAGGAGGGACCTATGGCTCTTGGATCACCAGTGTGCCTGCAATCCTACTGACCTCTGTGGGAATCCTGCTTGACCTAATCAGGCTGCAGGATTGAGTCTGTGAACTGCTTGCTGGCTGCTGAAGTGAAATGCAAGAGGTTTTTCTAAATCCCATTAAATGTCTGTAACTTCAGTTGGACTGGGCATACCCTCCTGCCTCTGTTCTGAAATATGGTCAGTTTTGCTTCTGTTTTTCTGCCAGAGTGCCCAGTGTCAACTCACTCAAAAGTGAGCTCACCACAGAATGCGAGTTTTTAGATTTGCAGTCAGTTTGTACCCACCTGTTTTTCCTGGCATTTTCTCCTGATGTTTGTTTGTTTCTTTCAGATGAAGCTACTAAACTTGTATATAAAGAGGGCCCAGACCACCAACAGCAACAGCAGTTCCTCTTCAGATGTTTCAACGCACAGTTAATGGAGATATGTGGACATATGTGTAGACTTAGAAGCAATCAACGGTGCCTCTCAGAGACCTTTCTGCTACTCTTCACTGGCACGCTCCATCCGCTTAAGGAGGCCATGCAGATATTTATTGCAATCAGTATTTTAGTCCCTTAAAAGCTTTTATGTAGAATCTTACTGGTATTGAATGTAAAGGAAGCAAGGTCTGTGTTGCAGTCTTCATTAAAAGTGAACAACAGGAAGCCATACTTAAACATATTGGTATAGCCTGCTGAAATCTCAGAAGTATGTTTAAGTTAGCGTTCCAACACCGAGTCCAAGAACCTGGACACATGTAAAAGTCAAACAAATCTTGTTGGTTTAGTTTATCCCGTTTTGGTTTCTGTGTGCGAGTTACCTGCTCTCTCCCCGCAGCCATTCTGGCTAGGTTCTCCTCTTCTTACAAGTCTTGTGTTCCTGTTTTGTGCTCCCTGTTGCAGCTTGCCTGACTTGCAGGGCTCTTCACGGGGAGATCTTTGCAGATGTGGCTGTGATTTCAGCCTCAGATGCTTTAATACTGAGAGATACCAAGTGAGTAATGAAAAAGTAGGTTCTTTATAAACACCTGAGTTTTTGTACATAGTTCTGACAGACCCTGGATGGGCTGATCTCTCTCCAGCCAGCTGTGCTGTGCGTAACAGCTGGGATTTTGCTCCTTTCATTGACTGTGTAAATATTTGTCCCCTCTCAACCCATTTGGCTCTTTCATATGCTTAAAAGACTCTCCAGGTTACTTCTTACTCCCCAAAGGGAACCTGAGACCCAGTTCTGGGACTGATGTCTGCGAATAGGATGGTGGAGTTAGGTGGGTGGGGATTGGGTTAGGCTCTGTGTGTGTTCATGGGTGGACGGTGGGAGCTAGCAGAGCTGTACCTCAGTGCCAGATGTTTTTGTTGAAGTCTGTAGCATCAAAGGGCTGATCTGCTGCTCTGACTGACCCACTGGTGCTGGGTGGTGAGTGGCTTTGTCCCCACAGCTCCTTTGTGCTTTGGGCAAAATGTTCATCCCAGAGGACAGAAAGGGTGTCTGAATCTGAGCAGAAATACCACATGGAAGCACCTCTGAACCAGCTGGGACAGTGCTGGTTGCCTGCCACAGCCCCTCCTGTGCCTGAAGACCCTGCAGTGCTGTTAACTACCCTTAGAAGCCTCCTCCTTCCTGGCCATCCCGACACATAGGCCTGCAGGGTGCTCTGCATTTCGGAGCAGTGCAGAGGGCCCTTGCTGGGCACTGCTGTCAGCAGGGTGCTCTGGGTGAGGGTGCAGCAGGGCAAATCCTTTTGCAGCCTGATGACACAGACCAGGTCAGAGGCAAACCAGCAGCAGTCAAATAACATTCAGCACCACCCTTTCCCAAATAAAGACCCTTCTGTTTGCAAAGGGGGAGCTCCCCCTGGCTCTGCCTGTAACCAGGGAAAGTAGGATGTTGCTGATTAGTGCTGTGTTTGGCCCTGACCTGGATCCTGGCTGATGGGCATGCCCACCCCAAACCTGCAGCAGATCACAACTGGGTTTTGTCCCCAGTGCCAGTGATTCAAGAGGATGGTGGACATGCAGCTTACGGCTGCAGCTGTGGTGATGGATGTATGTTCCCTGGCTGCTCTCAGTGCCTTGGAGTTTCTCCAGCTTCCTCCATTTCCACTTTGAGGAGCTGAAGGGACACCTTGGGAACATACTGAGAACATGAGACTTTCCATTACTGCAGCAGGGAAGGGTAAAGCCCCTTCCATCAGTTCATCCCTCTGTGTCAGCCCCATCCCTGAGGAGCTATGCTGGGAGCTGATGCTTGGTGCCAGCTCCTCTCCCAGTACTCATCTCAGGAGGGATTGGGCTGGTGAGGACTATGTGGTATTGGGCTGCAAAGCTTGTTGGTCCCTTTTCCTGCTCACATGAGAGCAGAGAAGGTGACCACCTCCTGATTTATACATGTCCAGGCCTTTTCTGGCTGCAGGGCTAGTTCCCTCATCTTTCCCAACAACTAATACTATGGTAGGAGAAACTGTGTGCAGTCCTGGTGTGTGGGATTCTGCAGGCTCAGAAAAGCCATCCTCAGTAAAGGAAGGATTGGCTGCTCCATAGTTTGTGTCTCCCTTTCTGTGGACCATTTCTTTTCAACATCTTTCAATATGCTTGTCAGAATGCTCTTTTTAAAATTTTTTTGAATTATTCAAATTTTATTTTAACACAAATTTATTTTTCCTTTTGAGGAAATATTCAGCTGACTTGTTGGCAGCAGTTAGCTGTCTTGTTTGAATTTTTAGTAGTGGGTTAGGCTTTTTGGGGGTGTTTTTGTTTTTTTTTTTTTATTTGTACTTCTAACTGCTTAGTATTTATGCCTTTCTTTCTCCCCATCTCAGTTCAGCATCTTCTGTTCCAGTTCTGGGGTTCAGAAGGTCAGCACAGTTGACCAGGTGGTGTTAGTCCCTCCCAGCTGTGATGGAGCTTGGTCCATCATTGTTTGCTGTTTGTTGGTTTGGTGTTTTTTTTTCTTTGAATGGCACACTGTAGCAAATCTCCAGGAATTGAATTCCTTTTCAAATGATTTTATATATTTTATAAAATCCTGTTAGTATGCACTGAGAGTGAATGCACTGTAACGTCCCTGACATGACACCTCAGTCGGAGTTGACAGCTCGTCCTTGCAAAGGTGTGTGACCTGCTGCAGGCAGCGACCAGCCTGCACTCTCCGATGTCATTGGCACCCCTGGGGCTGCACATGGTAGAATCAGGCCTTACTTTCTGAATCAAATTCAGTTCTGTTTGTCAACAGATGCTCATTAATGTGCTACTTAATTTCGTTATGTGAGTCAGTCGAGGACTGTTCATCCTTTGAGTACTCTAGAAGTGTGTTATACCTGTATACAGTAGGGAGCATTCTGCTTTAGGTATTTATAAATCATTGCGTATAATGTACATAGTAAAGTTGTTTAGTATGTTGAACATGACCCAATTTTTATTTTGTGTTTCCTTTGAAGTACTCAAAGGGCTAGCTCTGAATGTCACCTCTCTGATCTCCAGTTTTGACTTCAACAAGCTGTACAATCATTTTGTTTTCTCTTCAGCAAGCATAAAGGTCTCTCTGGCTACAAATCACAGTGTCCACGCAGGCTTGCAGAGGAAGGTCTGCATGCTGCAGTGTCTCACCGCACCGGTGAAGCTTGTGTTCACGTTCTCCTGGCAGTAGCCACCTACTGCAGCTGCCTTTTTTTTTTCTTGCTGCCCATTATGCAGGGCTTCAATTTTTCGTAACCTTTAAAAAAAAAATACAAAAAAAAAAAAGGAAAAAAAAAGAGGTTAAAAAAAAAAAGGAAAAAAGTGTATTTTCTTTGCCCACCATGCTTTAAAAATCTGAATGGGAGAAAACTCTCAGCAGACAGCAGCTCTTGGCTGCAAGGTTGCCGAAATCTCAGATGTGGATGTTTTTTCTGCCATTGGCTGCACCAGTGCTCCGTGGGCATGGGCAAATACAGGCTCCATCCGCCCCACAGGTCTACGTACTGTAGTTCTCATGTAGTTCAGAAATATCGAGGCATGTGGCTTTCTTAAGGTACACTATGTGTGCTTGCCTGGATTACAATACAATACAAGACTGTCTTTTTAATGCTTATTACTAGCTTACCAATAACCTGTATAAGTAATGTAACTTGCATCTTTGTCATCAAAACCTTTTCTCCCCACCCCTTTATTTATCAAGCATAATATTACATATTAAGGGACAGAAAACTAGACCTTTGTAGTATACACAGGACGTTGCTAACAATGTTTTAAATGGGAAGTAAAAAACGCTCTGAAAAATGCCAGCCATGAGAAATGACTTTGTTGGCACCGTGTTCATGCGCATGTATTTTTTTCTATTTTTTCCGCTTTTGTCATGTTACATCCATATCTGTATTTATATCTTATTTGTTTCACTTTTGAGTGTATCATGGCAATTGTACAGATGTTTTTTGTTAACATTTACGTGATAGAATTTGCTAAAAAAAAAAATTAAAATAAAACCTTTTGAGTTTGCCCTAGAATAAGTGGAAGTTGGATGTCTTCTTGGGGGAGAAATATTAAAGTAGATTCATTATCCATCACAGCTCCTCACTCCAGCCTGTGCTTCTAAATGATTTGATCTTATACCTGCCCTTCTGTGTTTTCATGTATTAGAGGGCATGTGGTGGGCTGGCTGTTTCCTACAGGCACCAGTCTATGAGTGCCAGTGCGACTGGCAGGCAGTCAATTTTTGGATGCTAGTCTTGGGAAGTCATGATTTTAGGGGATACTTGTGACATTGCAAACTGGAAAGCCATTTACTGTTTGAGAGCTGATGGTTGTGCAAAGGCGTGGAACTCAAGGAGTAAGGGCTTCAAAAGATGCCTGTGTTCTGAGGCTTGTGAAGAGAACAGCAGAGGTTTTAAAATATATGGCAGTGGAAATTTGGGTGATGCAGTGTTTGGGGAAGTGAAGGGGTGCTGGGAACTGCACAGGTCTCTGTGCCTGGTACCAAATAAACGGAGAAGAACTTGAGTTTGAATTGTCTGAGGAACCTGAGCGCTCAAGCGCTCAGCTCAAGCAACACACAACAACTTGTGTGTTGCCCTGGGGGAATAACAACTCATCACAACTTAAAAACCCGTAGTGAAGCTGTGCTCTACACTAATGAAATCAGACCCCGGAGGTATGACTTTTACCTTGATGATCTGATCAAGGTAAAAGGTCCTCAAATACCTTGTGGTGGGTGCAAGGAAGCCAGGAGAGCATGGGAGATTCAGATTTTGTATGGGAGGCTTTTGGTGTGACTATTCCTAGGCAGAGAAATACATGCAAGTGTCATAGTGCATAATCACCAGCAGGACACAGTGGATCTGGCCATGCTGGATAAGGCACTGCTAGTTAAACTGTCCTCTCACCCTCTGCAGGAAGGTTATTTGATCTGTCCTTTTTACTCTCTATCTTATTACTGGGCTAGTTTGAAAATGTTTTGGGGTTGTTTCAGGCAAGCAATAGTCTTGTTTAGCTCAGACCCATCACAACATCAGCAGCCCCCACTGATGGTGCCTTTGCCCTGGCACTCCTGGCTGTCACCCAGTCACCATGCCAGCCCAGGGACCCTGCTGCATTGAGATTCAGGGGCTGGACTGGGAGTGAGGAGCAGTGATGGCTCTCCCTGCTGCCAATGGACCATTTTGCCCCTGTGGTGACAGTGTGTTTTTTGACTCTGCTGTGTGCCAAAGCATTAGGAGGGAGGGTTCAGCCTTGCCCAGTGACCCTGGCTTCTTCCCAGAGCACATTCCATGTGTTTTCTCAAACAGTGCCAGGTACCTGGGGTTATAAGAATGGGAAGAGAGAATGAACAGTGTAGTACCTCATCTGGGCCTTGTAAAACTCCAGAAGCTGGCCTAAATTAGCCTTACAGTCCTGAGGGGTTTGGAAAAGCTCTGAAGTCTGAGGCATAGTAAATGTTGTGTTAGACAACCTAAACTGGGGAGCTGGATTTCACTGACACGTGCTTAAAATTGTCAGTCCTTTCCAAACCATTTGCAAGAGCTGAGGAGAGGGACATCCCACAGATGCAGAAGTAGGTCATTCTGGCAGTTTGTGCAAGACTCATGCCTGTCTGCATGGGTGGAGGTCTCCCTGCCCTCAGGAGCACCAGGCAGCATGGGTTGGATCAGAGGAGGCTGGGCACTTGCCTTCCTCACTTCTGGAGCACAACTCTCCATACCCTGCAACTGGATTTTACCAGGTCCTTGTGCTGTTGCTCAGGTTATATGGCATAAGGCCAGGATGGAGCTGTGGTTGGCTTATTGCCAACCATTGCCAGATGCACAGAGCTCCCTTGGAGAAGTTTTCTTCTCCCAGCAATGGCTCATGCCTCCAGGCACTCACTGTCCAGATCTGACCACCTGTTGATCTCCTTGGAAAATACACAAATATGGACCTTGGTGCCAAGACTTGCACATTTGGGAGTGCCAGCACAGGCCACTGCACTTTGCTGCAGGGAGGAGCATGGCAGAAGGCAAAAGTTTTGGGGAATGCAATTGAAATACAGGAGCAGAAGAAAATAATGTTCTCAGTCTCCTGGCTCCTGTGATGGGGAACTTGTGGGTGATGCGATGGTTGTCTTGGGCACAACAATCACGAAATAATGGAGTCTCAGAGAAGTAGGGAGGGGAGTCAGCAGAATGGCTGCCTTGGTCTTCCAGAGGGCAGACTTCGATCTGCTCAGGAGACTGACTGACAGAGTCCTTTGGGAGGCAGTTCTGAGGGGTAAAGTGCAGGAGGGCTGGACATGCTTCGAGAAGGAAATCTTACAGGCGCAGGAATAGGCTGTCCCTGTGTGCCGAAAGAGGAGCCAGTGGGGAAGAAGACTGACTTGGCTGGACAGAGCTTTGGGGTGGAGCTCAGGAAAAAGAAGAGAGTTTGTGACCTTTGGAAAAAGGAACAGCAACTCAGGAGAACTACAGAGATGTTGTAAGGTTATGCAGGGAGAAAATTTGTGGGGCCAAACCCCAGCTAGAACTTAATCTGACTACTGCTGTACAAGACAATAAACAACAGCCAGAGGAGGCAGCACTACAGGCTGAGAGCAGGCTGGAAAGCTGCAGAGCAGAAAAGGACCTGTGAGTGCTGGTAAACATCCAGCTGAGCCACCAGTGTGCCCAGGTGGCCAAGAAGGCCAGTGTCATCGTGGCTTGTATCAGCAATAGTGTGACCAGCAGGACCAGGGCACTGATTGTTCCCCTGTACCAGGCATCGGTGAGGCTACACCTTGAATCCTGTGTTTTGGGCCTCTGCCCCCAGGAAGGACATTGAGGTGCTGGAGTGTGTCCAGAGATGGGCAATGGAGCTGGTGAAGACTCTGGAACATAAGTACTACATGGAGTGGCTGAGGGAGCTGCGAGTATTCAGTCTGGAGAAAAAAGGCTCAGGGGAGACCTTATCGCTCTCTACGACCAGCTGAAAGGAGGTTGTAGTGAGGTGTTCTCTCCTCCCAAGTAACAAGTGATGGGACAAGGGCCTTAGGTTACACCAAGGGAGGTTTACATAAGAGATTAGGAAAAACACTTTCATGGAAAGGCTTGTCAAGCATTGGAACAGGCTGCCCAAGGAAGTGGCTGAGTCACACTGGAGGTATTTAAAATACATAGATGTGTCACTTATGGACATAGTTTTGTGGTGGACTTGGCAGGGCTGGGTTAGCAGTTGGACTTTATGATCTTAGGGGTCTTTTCCAACCTAAATGATTCTACGGATTTTGATGTGTTCTTTAAGGGTGAGACTGCAGCGCATTGACAAGGGGGTGCTTGTTTATTGAGCCACCTGAAAGTATCTGTTCCTTTTAGCTACTTTGTCACTAAGTCCCTTGGTGTCCTCAGCCACATGATTGCTCTGCAGATGGAGAACGAGGAATGGCTGTAATCCTTGGCTCAGAGGGTTTTGGGCTCACCCGTACAGTGGACTGGAGCTGCTGCCAGCCATTAAAGGTAGTTATCAGATTCCTGGCAAGTCTAAAGGTTTGTTCGAAGCACTTGCAGCCTGTTCTCAATTTATTTCTCTGTCCTGAAGAGTTTGAGCTGCTGCTGATTTCTTCACAACACACCACTTCAATCCCCCTCAAATGATTTTGCGACCCCCTTCCCTCCCACTGAAGGATGAGCCAAGGCACAGCTCAGGGCACGTCAGCAGAGTTGCACTCCTGGACCAGGTGCCTTTTCCCAGTTTGCCCCAATTAAAGAGTAAGATGTTTTGGGTAAAACCTCCTGAGAAAGTGCAGCTCAGTTGATCATTGGAACTTAAGTTAAATAATTCCACTGCTTCTGATTGTGCAACCCAACTGCTTGCTTGTGCAACCCTTGTTTACCCTCCCCAAGCAAATATCACACACCGCTCTCTTCCCTGTACCAACCCAACGCATTTTTCCTGCTTTGCCTTTCCATAGGCTTCCATGAAGTATGGGAAGGGCCATCCTCAGTGACCACACCCCAGCCCTGGCAGGAGCCTGCTGGGAGGAGGCTCAGCACAGAAATGCATTTGCACTGACCTCGTGGAGGAGAAGGCAGACAGTTAAGTTGCCATCCCCTGCTGTGATGGTAAAAAAAGTCCTGCAAAGCTTTAGGGAAGCTGCTGGGGCAGCAAGGGCATGGAAGTCAACCTGAACATGAGGCTGGGATGGAGGGGTCTCTTGCCAGCAGAGATTGGATGTCTATGTGCTTGTTTAGGTCCAGAGAAAGGCCATCACTCATTGTGATCTCCAGTCATGGATCCATCTGTGGGTAACACAGGATTATAGCCAATATGTGCATGTGACATGGACTGAAGAAGGTTGTTTCAGTAGCAGGGTCAGTATCTGAGTGCCCAGCTGTGCACAACTTTCCTCTGCCAGGACAATGGGAGGATGTTGACACCACTGCATCTGTTGTGCCTCCCTGGGCCGCTGCAGCACAGGACATGCTTATATGTTTCAGGTTCTCCCTGGGGATCTAACTGCAGCCAAAGGCTTGGGAAATACTGGCCTGTTAATCCCAAGGCCCTTACACAACATTACTCCGCTCTCCATGCCACTTTGTCATAACTTGGCATGTACCAAAACAGGCCCAGCAAAGCTATTGCTTTCCAAAAAATGGCTATTTATATCCAAACTCCAATGCCAACCTATTAACCAGGAGCCAGTTACTCCTCTTGCTGCATGGCACAAGGCCAGTGGGAATGGTTGCCTGTCCCTTGGGGCAGGCAAGATGCACAAGGGGTTCAACCCACTGAGGGACCCAGGGCCAGAGGGCTCAGCAGGAGACAGTTCTGGGGTGCAGTGAAAAGGCAAGAGCTTGTTTGGGAACAGAGGAGACTGGGAGAAGCTGAGCAGACAGCAGAGAGGACAGCGAGGGCAGTGTAAACCAGACCAAGCTAACACAGGGCCGGGGGGATTACAGGGTGCCAGGGAAGCTGCTCACAAACACATCGGGGACAAAGCAGCCCTCCAGAGCTGAGGGGTAATGAGTAATTAATGAGGAGAGGGATGAAATTCATAATGACTCAAAAATGTCCAAGATAATGAACTCCTTTTCTTTAAATCCACCTTTAACAAGAAAGCTAAGGGAAAGGATTTAGATCAATTAAGAAGAAAAGAAAAGCAAACTTGTAAAAATAGCTATTGACACAAGCAAGCGGGAGAACAGCTGGAAAGTCTTTCCATGGCAGTGTATAAAACAACTGTGAATGGCATAAAGACACCCATAAGTGACAGCAGGTAGAGAGCAGACAAAGGGGAGCTTCAGAATACATTTAACAGATACTGTGAATGTGGCAGGGGGCTGATGGCAGTGTCTGTCTGTCCTCTTGCTGATGAGCTCTGGGGAGACCATGGTGGGGAGCAGCAGGAGGTAGGGATCACAATCCACTCCTGTGGGATGCAGCAGCCCTTCATGAGCATCAGCAACCACTACTGGGCAATGGATATGCAGTGGCCCTCAAAGCAATGGCCCCCATCACCTTCAGACCTATCAAAACTCAGGGGAGACAAAAGAGGCTGAAAACACTGGAGCTGCTCCTAAACCAGGTTCATTACCTCACTATTAGAAGAAATATTTTTGTGTCTCTCTGTCTGCCATGCAGCAGGAGGCTGGGCTATTCTTTTCCTTGTCCTGGTGACCCAACTTTGTAATATCCATAACCCCCATCTCCCTCCCTTGCTGAGGTGTAACCCCTGTAAGTTATGTTGTGCCTGGACCTGTCTCCTGCTCCCTCCTTGGGTGCCCTGGCACCAGGTTTCTCCTGCTTCCCCTGTGCCAAAATGTTTCCTCATGACACAGGCTGGGGCTGGCTCAGCATTTCTGGGTGGGTTGGTGCTTGGGGCCAAAAGGGTTAAACGAATCACCCTGTCACAGGGGCAGTTTTTTGACTGCCGGTCTATAAATAGGAGCTGGGTTTCTAATCTACTTGCCACTCGTTTCCACTCCCTGCCAGTTTTTTCCTGCTTTTTCCTGCAAGGAGGTACCTACAACTGCTACAGTTTGCAGCCCTGCAGACACTGCTGGGAGAGGGAGAGAAGCAGCTGAGTCTTGCCTGATGAGACTCATCTGCAAGTTGTCCTCTAACCAGACTGGTTAAAAGACACAAAAAAAAAAAAGAAAAAAAAAGAGAGGAGAGAAACCAAGCCTTTCTATGGCAGGGGCTCCACAATCCTGGTCTGTGCTGAGTCCCCAGCCCAGTTTGACTCCTTGCCTTGCCCCTCCAGAACCCCCTCAGAGCCATCCCCTTTTTGGGACAGGCGAAGCCCTGGTTCAAGTGCTGCAAGGTGATGTGGAAGACCCAGTTCTGCTCCCTGAGTGAAAGATCCTGCTGGAGAGGGAGCCGGGAGTGGCGACTGACAGCATTTTTGGTCGCTTGGCAAGTCTCCCATCTGCTGGCTACCCCTGAGCCTGGATCCCCTGCCCTATCTTCTCCATCTCTCCAACAGCACAAACAGCTCCATCCCTGCCGAGGGACAGGCTGTAAATCCTTGAGAAGGGTGTGAGGACTTGCTTGAAGAAGGGACTGGAGGTTTGCAGAGAAGGTTTGCAAAGAAAAGCCAGCTTCCCACTGGGATGGGGAAGACATGGACAAGTTGGAGCGTGGCCAGAGATTAGTGAGGACATGATGGCTCCCAGCAAGCTTGACCTGGGCTGGATAACAGGCAAAAGAAGGGGCTCAGGGAGACATGAGAGCAGCCCTCAAATACACAAGAGAGAAATGCAGAGAGGGGATAATCTCTTCTCTGCCAATGGGGCAAGACATTTTGGGCTTAGCAAGACAAATTTAGATGATGAAAACTCTTTAATAGTTAGAGTGATAAAGTTAACTTTTTTCCAGGTCTAATTTTGACAAATGGATGATTTAATGAAGCATGTGAATAAAAGGGAGCCAGTGCCTGAATCCTTCTGTTGTGTTGACCTGTTGCATGTTGGTCCACTTAACCTGAAAACTCAGCTTGGACAAGCTCTTCTGTTGATGGACAGTGAATAGACTGGAGTGGAACTGACAAAAAAGTGGGGTGGTTCATTGCATGGCTCCTTCTGAGCAGCCACGCAGCCAGGTCAAGTGCATATCCCAGGGGGCTTTCCCTGTGTGCCCACCTCGAGCTTCAGTGTTGCAGACAGAAACTTTCCAAGGCTGCTGAGTCACTGAAATGGAAATGTTTTACCAAAAAATGTTGAGTTTGATAAAATTGCTAATGGGATCCTGCTGGCTTCCCTGACAGCTTGGCTCCACGCCCTGCATTTGGAGTAGCTGCTGGGAGGGAGGTTAGTCCTTGCAGCTGAATAAGTGTGATGCTCGGGGCTCCCAGGGTGATAGCTCTGCTGAGGCTCTGGATGGGCTGTGCCAAGCCAGGACACCCTGTTGGCATCTGCAGCCCCACGTCCCCCAGCACCCTGCCTTGCAACTGCCCCTAGTGCCTCTTGTGCCATGGGTTCTCCTCCATGGAACGTGTCTTGTTTCAGACCCTAAACTACCTTTTTTCCTCAAAATATTGTTTTTTTTATTATTTAGTATTTTTTTTAAGAGTGACAATTCAGCCTCTTGACCAGCTTCAGCTCTGCCTTGCAGACTGGCCTGAGCTAAGGATGCTGTACTGGAGACAGTTAAACAGTTTGCCCCCATCTGCACCCCAGCTCTTCTTGCCCTGGGAGGATGGGGAACACCTACCCAGAGTGATAGCGGTAGTAATTTAGTCCCTGTCTTGCAACAGACCAGCTCTTCTGGTGAACAACAAGAAATAAATGGAGGTAGTTATTTCTCATGCAGAGCCAACCCAGGTAAACAGAAAACTCCGGTTGCTTTTGCATTCCATTGATGCTGGAGGAGCACCACCAACCCAGCTTGGCTCCCAGCAGGCTCAGCCTGCACTGTGCTCGTCTGAGCCCTCCCAGGCTCCCCGCAGCTGGGGCTGAAGCTTTGGCCACCCTCTTCCTCTCTCAGTTGCACCCTCTCAGCTCTGTCGTGCGTCCTCCTGGGACCATAAAGGGCTCCTGGTGCCTCTTATATGTCACTTGTCAGTCTTTGTTCAACCCCAGTGAAAAAAGCATAATTAGGCATCTAATTCCTGAGTGCTGCCTGCAACATCCCTGCGAAAACTTCAAACCAGGCACCTGGAGCAGGCTGTTCAATCACAGCTGGACCCAGGCAATGCCCAGCTCCGCTGCTGCTGAGATTTCATCATTCTCCAAAATCCCTTCTGACATCTCCAGTATCTGCTGCAATGGGGCCCCCTTTGCTCTGGGAGCACTTCTCCACTCGGATGCTGCTGCAACAAGTCCAGGCTGTTTGCCTCTGCTCCCAGTTTTAGCTGTAGGGAAGACCATCTCCTCACAGGATTTTGGTAGGTGCTTCTGCCAGCCTGCGCTGATGTGTGACCCTGGCCATCATCATGCAGCCTGGGTGAATACTGGTTTCACAATTTAGGGGTGTTTGCAAGACTTCTGCTGTTCACCAGTTCCCACAATTCTTGTTGCAGCTCCCTGTTTTATACCTGACTGTAGATGGTCCCTACTAAAGGATCATGGTGGGATCTGTCTCTGGAAGTTTAATGCAGCTTTAGAAGTCCCTGACAATGAGCTTCTTCAACATGCTGGTAAACCAAAACTACTCCTGTCAGCTGGAGGCTGAGAACCAGGAGATTGTATCCTTCCTCTCCTGCTGCTGAGAGGAGCCTGGGTTCTACTCCTGGCTAATCCTGAGTGTTCAGCAATAGGCGACAGATCCAGGGTTTCCTCTGGGACAAACCTTCACTAGTGGGAGGTGGGGACAGGACAGCCCTTTTTTGTACCAAGTCAGCAGCTGAAATCCAAGCCTGTGCCAGAGGTAAGCAAATGCTTGGAGCAAGTGGGAGTGCTGGAAAGGGATCCCCCAAAGGGATCTTGGCTTAATTCCTGATACCTCTGCAACCAGGGCAGAGTGCTTTGGCTCTCCAGTCTGTCTTCTGAGAGCAGTCAGGGTCACTGTGGTGAAGGGATGGAAGCTTCACTGTTGCTAGTTTAGAAAATCAAATTTCCTCTTAGTCACCTGGGAAGCCAGAATCCCCTCTGATTGCTCTGGGACATGCAGATTGGAGTACTCCCTTGAGAGCAGCACTCCTAGGATGTGGGAATGTCCTCTCAGTAGCATTTTGCCCTGCAATTGTTACCAGCACGTGGCTTCTCACTACATTTTCTTTGGCTTTCGTCAATTGCCATGTTTTGGGCAACTGTTAAACATTAACTTAGATTTGTACTTAATAACTTGGTAGTGTGTTTGGAGCTCAGTGCACAGGGAGGGGACACACTCAACCCCCCTTCCCTGGCCTTGCCAAAGGTTTAGCGATGTCAAAGCAAGAGAGTCAGAGTGCACACCATCGTTCATTGAGCACACACCTATGCTTGTCTGAAGGCTTAGTCAGGTATCCACCAAGTGTTGTTTTCATCCACCAAAAATCTTTGATTTCCTTGATTAACATAACTAGGAGGACCTTACTGATTTGAAAGCAGAGTGAAAAACATTCTCAGCAGAGATCAAAGCCCTGGAGGGGACCGGTATGTACAGGAATGGCATTAACAACTAATCCCCTCTAATCCAAGATGACATCCTTATCGCATGAGGGCATAAAATGTAATTAGACTTATATAGTGCTATCTCCAGAACACTAAGCAAATATTAACCAATCCATCTTCCCAGTGCTCCTGTGGGGACAGCCCAGTTACCCTGGCTGTGCAGGTGAAGAAACCAAGGCACGGGATGGTGCTCTAGCAGAGTCCCTTTCAGGAGAAGGCCATGCAAACCATGCACCCAGTAAAAAAAATTAGCAAAGCATTTATGACCACTGGGAGGTTTTTTGGGGACATGGAGCACATCTTCCTTCAAGGCTCATGTTATCAAGGGGGTGCTGTTTCTCCACACTTCCAGGATCCCTCCACAGCTGTTACATATCTGCAGGGAGTTAAAACACATGTTCACATATGGGCTGCTTCTACTGTTAAAACATGTTTAAATTATATCCAACCATCCCTTCAGCTCTGCTTGTGTTAGGGTTTGTTTTCTAACCTTGCTTATGCCCAGGTTCACCCCATCTCACAGATGCTGCAGAATGCACCTTTGCCGGGGGAGCATTGCTGTTCTCCCCTTCCCTTGGCTCTCCAAGATTAATTGGCCCTGAGATGAGTA
This sequence comes from Pipra filicauda, assembly GCF_003945595.2. Lineage (NCBI taxonomy): Eukaryota > Metazoa > Chordata > Aves > Passeriformes > Pipridae > Pipra > Pipra filicauda. Next base: position 1,337,887 of record NW_024103541.1, on the reverse strand, counting down.
ATGCAACTGATGGTCCTTGCCTGTGTGGAGTGATGCCCCTTCCTTTGGGATTAAAGCCAGTGTGCAGGTTTTAGAGCCTGAACTGATGTCTCTGTCAAGTGTATGTGGTGATGGGAAGGGAGCTCTGCCTCAACCCTTGCCTGCATGATGCCTTTCAGTGGCCAGTGGTGTTTCTTTCTTTGGAGTCTGATCCCCTTTGGGCAGTAGGACCATTTGCAGCAGTGGGGGATGTGATCCTCTTATCAGTGTTGGTTAGCGTTAGGTGCCCTTGACAAAGAGCTGCCTGTAATGGAGTAAGACACTTAAAAACAGCCACCAAATTTCTCAAGGCCTTGGGATAGGATTATATTTCTTGGGCTGGCAGTGCTTTCTGCTTTAAAAACAGTTGGATGTATTTGAGTGTGAAGTATAATTTCCTGGGCTCGACCAGTCTTTGAAATCAAAGACACTCACCAAAAGGCTACTGTCATTTGAAGGACAAAAAGTTTAATAGGTTCCTCTTTGGTGATGTTGGTCCCTTGACTTGAGGACATCACCCTTGAAGCTCTGTCACAACGCACATTTATCAGAGGTCCCGGGAAGGGCGGTGTGGTGTAGGGTGAGGAGAGACAGTCACAGTGTCCTTCGGCGCTCCCTGGCTCTGGGTCACCTCTCCCCACTGTGAGCTGCTCCCACACCCTGCAGGAACCAGTCAGTGAATATATTGTTTTATTTTCCCCTAGAATACTGGAAATTAACAAAAGAAAACAGTGAAGGTTAGGACTCACAGGTCTGTTTGCTTTATTAATAAAGTTCCAGATTTTCTGGAATAGAAAAGAAAATGCTGTCCGCAGAAAACATCAGCAAACTATTCCAGGAAGAAGAAGGGAAGGAATGCCATTGAGGCAGAAAGATGTGGAAGTGGTTCATGGAAAGCTGTTCAGACACTGATCTTTTTGGAGTTGAGACTATGCTGTACCCTCAGTGGTAGTCACACCTCACTGGGGTGATGGCAGAATCCATCCCCAGGCCTCCCTTGGCTCCTTCCCTCCCTGCTTCCTGCACTGTGCTGGCACCACCAGTTGCATGGCCACACTGGGACTCAGCTCTAGGACTGATCCATCTGAGAAGCAAACTCAAGCCTTTTTTTTTTCTCCTTACGAAGAAAGAACAGTTCCCAGTGGAAGCCTCTTGTCTCCTGGCACTCCTGGTGCAGGTGAAGGGAAAAGTGCTGCATGTCCTGCAGTGGGTGGATGGAAGTGCACAGGGTAGGGCATTGCAGCTACCAGGGCAAGACTATGTCACTGGAACCCACAGTTGCTGAGAATTCAGTGCCACAGCAGTTTCTGCCTGCTGAGGAGCTGCTGCTGTGTTTACGATGGCCAAAAAATCCCTATGCTAAGAGCTTGCTGTCTGACTGTGAGGCAGTTAAAACCCAGAAATGCCCAAATGTTAGCATGCTGCAGAGTAGGAAGCAATCTTTGTCCTTTTAGGCAGCTCACCTGACACTGCTTTTCTAGCTTTATAATGCCACCAGTGAACTGCTGTAACATGTGTGACTTGGCCAATGCGTCCTCTAAAAACCATTGAAAATGTTCCCTTTCCTTGCCTGAGGGCCCCTGGCTTCAGAGTCGCTGGGTTTCCTCCCTCTGCTTCTGGAGCTCAGGCTGCCCAGATTAAATCATGTATTGAAAAATTCCATAGCAGCTTCCGACCTCAATGAATAGCATATTCAAGGCCACTGGAAGGCTCTTGCATTATCTAGTTCAGTGGTTTTCAACCATTATTTTTATTTTTATTTCCAGTAGAGATGGGAATCCCCAAAAAGTCACATCTATAGCCAGCTGACCTGCTAAGTGCAATCACTTTTCACGGGAGTGGAAATAACACCAGGAGCAACCTGGGCTCTTACAGAGTCTCCAGGTCACTGACTGAAGTCTGCTGCAGCATGACCCTGTCATCCAGGAGAATCCATGGGATTGCATCTGCTGGCATCTCAATCACCAGAGGTGAGAGGCTGCAAAGACACTCCTTTGGTCACATTTATACATTCCTAGCTGAGCTGGAGCTGACAGAGATACACCTTCAGGCTGGATCAGACAAACAAGGGATGATCTACAGCAAAGGACAACCTACATTTAGGTTGAAACAAAGCCTCAGACCATCAAAGGGGTGATAGCAGGAGAATAAAGGTTGAAACTGGAGCCTTGAAGCACTCAGAGAGAGGCACTCTGATGACCCACAGAGGCAGAGTGGGATGGAGAGATGGAAAAAGGCAGTTGCTGTCAGCTCCAGGGTTCAAAAAGCACATCCCAAAGCAGTGAGTGGTCACCAGCCATGGAAGGAGACCAGGATAAGGACTACAGAGCTGTGTCCCTTCCATTCTGTTTCACTGTGAGGGATCCTGAGCAGGCTCTGGATATACATGCTTTGGTGCCTGGATGATGGACACACACATTTCTTCTGGTTGTGAGTATGTGGGTGTGTGGTGTGTATGACAGGTGTGAGTGAAAATGGGTTTGTTTTTAAAATAAAATCCTCTTCCTGTCCTCCAAAAATCTCATCTTGAGACTTGCTTGTCACCATTAACTAGCCGATGAGCATTTGAGTATTTCCTATAGTCCCTCTGCAGATTTCCCGCTGTGAGTAATGCTGATGCTCTCTGTCCTTACCCATGCCCTGTGCTCCTGTTTGGTTGTATTGAAACACTCTGGGAGTTTTTGTGGTTTTTGTTTTTTGGTTTTTTTTTTTTTTTTTGGTTGTTTGTTTGGGTTTTCTGTTTGGTTGGTTGGTTTTTTGTTTTGTTGGTTTTTTACTCTGAGCTTGGAGATTTGGCATCTCTCACATGTCTTCCCAGTCTGTATCACTCAGGCAATCTTTGTATGTTCTTATAGTTAATAAAACTTTAAATTTTTTTGAGTGCTGCTAGAGAGACTTGTGGTGGTAAAGTTAATAATATTTGCAACTGAGAAGTCTGGCTAAGAAGTTACCTTTACTAAAAGCACATTTCTTTTGACTAAAAGGTGCCAGTCTGTTGGATTCCTCAGATTTGAGCAAGCTACTCCTGTTTCGTAAATATTATCACAACGTGGGGGGTTTTCTGGAATTCCTCGTGGATTCCAAGTCACACTGAACATTGGCACCAATGGTAAAGTCTGTTCTCCAATACAGTTTATGCTTGAATTGCTGGATTAAGACCACGTGATTTTACTCACTGCTAAGGTTAGAAAAGCCCAAACAAGAAACCTGCAGGAAGAAGAACTCAAGAATAATTTCATTTATGCTTTTTGAAGAAAAAAAGCACAGAAGGCATGTATAATGATAAAATCAAAATACTAGGAGCTCCAAATAAATGGAGACTATTGAAAAGCAGCTATGAAGATTAGATATAAATCTGACTGCTTGCCACTACCAAGTGGCTTATGTCACTTTGGGTTTAGTCTGTTTATTCATTGTAAAAATAACGGTGCTGTCTCACCAATAATAATCTCGGTGACTGCTACTGCTCACACCAGATGTTATGAGCCGGACACTGCTGGAGGGGCTCAGCTTCCCCTTCAGTGCTACCACCTCCCTTCTGTTTGTGTTAAGTCCCTTCCCAAGAGATGTTTATAAATTGTGATCAAGTTTCTTAACCTTGTTTTGATAAATGAAAGCAGATGTTTGGCAGGATTCATCTGATTCCTCTCCAGTGTTTATAGACAGTGGGATTGCATTGGCACAGTTCAGGGAGTCTAGGACGCTGTGCATCCTATTCTAAACAAATGTTTACATTAAGTCAAACAAAGAGGACAGAGCTACACCTTGTAAGTAACTAAAACTACCACAGCCTTTTTCTCCTATTTCACACTAGTATTTATATTTTTCATATCTTTAATCTGTCTACAATAACCTCTCTTCAAGACTGCAAATTTCTTTTACAATGGGCCACCTGTACCTATAGAATAAAACTCCTGATTGAGTTATTCTGTGATAACACAGTTGTTTAGCTGATGCCTTATAAACAGACATGTCAGGAGTGGTTACTCCATTCCCTGCTCAGGATCAGTTAAGAGCAAGTCCACATTGTATTTCAGTGTCAGAGGAACTCATGTCCTGGGATGAACCAGCAAAACTGTTTTATGGACAGAATAATGGTGCGTTTATAGGAACATATGCAGCAGTTGGGTAGTAATTTTGTGTCATCCTGGCTCTAGAGATGGAAATGGAGATGGTTTGTGTTTTAGACTTTTTAATTTCATTTCATTGATTGCCAATTCATCTGAGGCAGTTAATAGGTTTGGAGAAGCTGATGGGATGTCTGTCTCAGGACATAATTATTTCTGTCATTCCTTCCTCGAGCTGAAACTAAATGTTGGTTAATTATCACTGATTGATTAAAGTAGAACAAAGGAAAACTTCTTCTGGAAGTCTGAGGCTTGTCTTTACTGTGAAATATTGGAGTGCTTCTAGCCTGAGATAAAATCCTGCTGAAGACAACAGTTTCTGCTTGGTCCTGTGAGCTTTGATTATATCCTCGGTGTTTGTTGTCTCTCTAGTCCAACAGCTGTTCAACAATCAAACCTAAAGGTGGCAAGAAATAGGTAATTTTTGCTGTGCTATAGCCAGCAGTACCAAATACTGTGCATCTGAACTGCTGCTGACTTTCCCTAACTACATAATGGGAAAAGTTAAAGTAATGGTCCCCAGGAGGGTTGGACAGTGAGGTTAGTTATTTCACTATGAAAACAAACCAAAAAGCCTTCTTTTGGAAGTGAAGAAGTAGCAGTTCTGTGCTTTGGTCACTTGGATCATCTTATCTGAGGATATTCATTGCTGTTCATGCCCTCAGATGCTATCCCATCCTGCTCTGAGAAGTCTTTATGAGCAACACAAGGGTATCTCAGTGATCAGATGATTTGTATATTAAAGAGACTTGAAATTAGTGTGGATTTGTCTTAAAAAATTTGGACACAACAGTGTTGTAAATCACTGCCCTAAGTTGTGTGGTAATGTACTAAAACTGTCACATTTCTATTGATCCCACTAAGATTATTGTAAAAGACATATCAATATACCACACTGTTCATATGGAAAGATAAAGGGTCTAGGTTAGATAATAGGATGTTAGAAAAAAGGTTCTTTGCCCAGAGGGTGGTTGGGCACTGGAACAGGCTCCCAAGAGAAGTGGTCACAGCACCAAGCCTGACAGAGTTCAAGGAGTGTTTGGATAACACTCTCAGGCACATGGTGTGATTCTTTGGGGCTGTCCTGCACAGGACGAGGAGTTAGACCTCGATGAGTCTTGTGGATCCCTTCCAACTCAGGATATTCTGTGATCTTTCTTCCACCTACATGGTTTTGGCATTTCTCTAACTCCACTATTTTTTGTCAAACAATTCTTAAATTTATCCCTATATGCATAAGAAGAAATTGAAATCTCAGACTCAGTACAGTGAAAGAGATGGCTTCCTGGTCTAACTGTATGGCTGTAAAGGAGAGCTAGACCGGGATTCATCACTCTGGAATTTAATTCACACATCCATCACTGTCTTAGTGATGTCAGTTTGCCCTTAAATTTCCTATAAGGTAAGATTACTTGCTCATTACCTCATGGTGACGAGATATTTGCACATCTAAGGTGCATCCACACTCTGTGCATCACAGGAAGTTAGTACAAATGTATTTACTTGTTAATACAAATGTGTTAACTTACCGCACAAGACTTGCAGAGATGAGAGGTGACACCTTGTACAAGCAGGAAGTCTGGGATATCCTGAGGAAATAAATGCATTTGTAACTAGCAGTAGAGATCAGTCTCCACTGACCTCACCTTACCTTACCTTGCAGAAAACTTGGGAGGCTTCATTATTTGACTTAGAAATTGCTGTGCAAATGCAATAAAAAAGAGTCCTAAAATTGGTTTATAAAAATTAAGAAAATAACATGTTATTAGAATAATTGTACAAATTAATATAATCGCAAAATTGCTTTTATGTATGGATATTCCAGTTGAGAATAATTACAGTCAGACTACGTGTAGCTAATATAAGAAAACCACACTCCCCTTTCCAGTCTATCTTCTTCCTAGTTATGAATTTGTTGTGTGAATCATCTACCTAGAGCATTTCTATAAGGAAAACCTAATTTGATGAAAGCTTTGCTTTGCTTTGAAGGAAAGAAGAAATCTAATAATAATTATAATAATGGTCATTCTTTTCTCATATTTTGAGTTTTTAAAAGTCACAGTGTTTGTGAAGGACTAGTGGTGTTATAGCTGTAAATTGTGATTCTGCTAAGGTACAAAGTATTCACTGAGGGACTACTGAAAGGCATTTTGAGTACATGAAAGATCTTAAAATGTTTTCCTTTCAAGGAATTTTAAATGTCTCTAAAGTGTTTAAGGGGAGATGAAAGACTCTGTAATGTACTTCATGCTTTGTACCGTCCTGCAACAGATAAATGCCCTGGGGTGGAGCATTTTAGATCTTTCTACATGCTCAACTGTGTCCAGTAATTATCCTGGAATAATTTCATGTCTGAGGAGTTTACATCGGAGAGGATGGGTCTACTTGACACTGTTACTTTGCCAGGTCCCACTTATAAAAACGCCTTTCCTCTAGAGTTAAAAATAACCACTTTTCAGCAGCTTTTTGCACAGAAGTCTCACCAGGGCAGGACAGCATATGCAGTAGGACAGCATGTAGACATTTCACTATGAGTCTCTTCAGAATTTGTGAAGCTGTGGACATCCATGAGGTATTACACATGTGGTAAAGACCTGGACATTGCCTTGAGCAGGAAGGGGACTGTGGGCGTGTCCACTAAAACCTGTGTCAGGGTCACAGTATCCCTTGCAAGACTTCATAGACTTGAGAAATGCTGATGGAAAGTAACCTCTGAATGTCTCTAATCTAAACTTCACCTCAAAATAGGGCTGGAGCCTACACTGGATTGCATCAACTATGGCTCTGCTGCTGGAATCTTGAACACCTCCTAGAATGGAGATGCCACATCCTGTCTGGTAACCTGTTCCAGTCCTCTAGTGAAGAAGTTTTTGTTAGTGCTCAGTCTAACTTCCAAGTCATAGCTTTTGGACATTGGCTTAATCACTGCTACTACTGAGAAGGGTTTGGCTTCATCATCTTTTTTAATGCCTTTACATAGTGAGCTGTTACTAGGTCCTGTCTTGACTTCATCATCATCATCAGACTCAGCAAGACTAATACCTTCAAGTTCTCTTCACAAAAGTACTCTATGCCCTGAGTGTCTTAGCAGTTCACCTGCTGGATCCTGTTCAAATTCTCCACCTCCATCTTGAACAAGAGGCTCAAACATGTGCAGTCCCAGCAGCACTGAGGAGAAGGGGCAATAACTTCCCTTGATCTCCTGCACTACAAGGAGTGGTTTGCCTCATTTGTGGCAAGAGAGAACTGTTGTTTCCCATTTAATCTGTCTTTCAAACTAACACATGGGGCCTCCTCAGTAGGGCTGCTCTTCAGTTAGTTGGTTCCCAGCCAGAACTGACACATGGGGTTATTCCAGCTTGGTGCAGGGCTTTGCATGGCTCTACAAAGCTTAATGAGGTTTCTCTTGGCCTCAAGTTTCCCAAGGTCCTGCTGGATCAAAGTACTAGTGCTCAGTATGCCAACCACCCAATCCAGTTTGGTGTTGTCTGCATATCTGCAGAGGGTGACTTCTGCCTCTTGTTCAGGCTTTTAGAACTCTCTTTCCATGGGAAGAGAGGACACAGCCTTGGTCTGTGGGATCTATGGACTAGACATCTTCTGGCACCTTTCCTGCTTTCCCACACCCACCTCTGGCAAAGCTGGTCGAAGCAGTCAGTTCTTGCTGCAGCCCAGCTTCTGGCCACTCCTTTCTCCCCTTTGCTTTCCCTGCTTGTGCTGACACCAGTGTTTGGGGCAGGGTGGCAGACCACGCTGGTGAGCAGATGTGGGATACTTGCAGCCATCTCAGATATTTTTGTACCAGCTACAATTTTTCAGCTGTGGAAGCAAAGCTCTCTCAGACAGCAGAGCTGTGAGCAGAGCTGGGCTGTTGTTGTCTCTGGGTGACGATGCTTCGCCTTCTGCCACTGCTCCCCACAAAGCACTGAGTGGTGGCGGTCTACATGCTCTGCCAGCCTGGTGTGTGTGAGGGGGTGATGTATTCATGCTGTTCCAGCCAGGACAGCCGAGGCTGCTGGAGTTGGCAGCACACATGGTGACCTCGGGCAGAGGAACCGTAACTAACCCCCAGACACGTACCGGGCACAGATGTTTGCGGATTCAGTGTCTGCTGCAGCCAAAAAGTACATGATCTTTCTCTGTTGTTGTTCTTTCTTCTTCTTTTTTTTTTTTTTTTAAAGTCATGTGCTCCTTTCCCACTAGTGCTGTCAGCTCCGGAGGTCTCTCTTGCAGCGATGTAAACATGGCTACTGTGCGTCCCTGCGACTGCAGCCCGTAGCTCACAATGAGGCAGCCAATGCCAATAGATGTATAATGAGCATTTAAAAAGCACTTATTTTGTCATCCAATCATCGATCATCCTCATTGTGTAAATATTTTTTTTTGTTTCCACAACAAAATGACTTTAAAAGAAATGTTCACCAGGAAGAAAAATAAAATTGATTCTGGTGATAAAATCAGGACAGTCAAAGTGATTAATATGACATCAGGGAAAGCTTGCAAACAACGCCTAATTTCTGTGGCAAAAAGACCTCGTGGATACACCAGTGCTATGTTGTGCCTGGAAATTTAGTGGCAGCTGGAAATTTGATGGTGACCTCTGATAAACGAGAAAATGGTGAGGGTTTTAATGAATGACTTGAATAAGAAAATAAATAAGCCAGTCTGTGTGGTATTCTTCAAGATATTTGTTTTGCTATTAAGTTTGGTTAATGTGGTTCTCACTGTGTCATGGTGATCGTGCTGACAGCACATCACGACATATGAGCTTTGTGGCTGTTTGACTGTCAGGGAAGGGGATTCATTGCCTCAAACTCACAAGGTAGAACAGGGAGGTAACTGTAATAGGAGAGCATTTGGAAGCCCTTGGCAGAAAATGTCAGAGATCGTAAAGATAGAAAGTGTTCTGCAGATCATCTTTGCTCTCCTCTGTCAAACTGGCCACAGAACCTAAATGAATTCCTTTCCGTTTACCTTCTTTTTTTGTTTATTTGTGAGGAAAATTTAGTCTGGAATTACATCTGAAAAATGGATATGGGGGGAGGGGGCTTTAACCACAAAATTTGGGAAAGTTACACTCATGGTTGATTATGTTCATTGCAGTGTGTTCTTAGCCTCACTTTATGAAATTGCAGTGTTTATTCCATGGCTCTTTTATCTTTGTTGTGATGTTTAGAAGCATTCTTATGAAATGTTGAGTTCCCATCTGACTATTTATAGACTATGTTTGAGTCACCTCTTAATCTTCCTCTGGGTAAAACCAAACTGAGCTCCATGTTTCTGTCACTATAAGGCATGCTTTCAAGAGCTTGCTCATTCTCAGTTTTTCCAGTTCAGTGTCCTTCTCAGCTGCAACACATTCCTACTCCTGGTGGTTGCCACTGCCCAGAGCTGCTGGCAACCAGCTACGCCCTGAGGTGCTGTTCAGTAGAGGGCAATGGGAACCCACCTAGGCTGGTTTTCATCTGAAAAGTGGACCTGCATGGAATAGATGAGGAGAACTCAGGGATCAGTGGGCTACCTGTGAGAGCCCGTACTTGCCACTGGAAGGTCTCCCAAACCCTGTCAAAGGCAAAGCAATGTTTTTCCAGCTTTTAGAACAATAAGGGCTGTATAAAAGCTGTTCCTTTCTTCATTCATAATATTGCAATTTATTAAAACCTCCAGTTTTCAGTCCTTTCTAGTTTCAGCCCAGGGAAGGTAGAGCAAATTAGGCTGTCACAATACAGTCACTTTTCTTGGTTATCTTGCAGAGCCTACTTAAATATAGTTTCCCCAAGAATTCCCCAGTTAAAAGCCAGAAACCTGTGAGCTGAAATACACACAGAGAACACAAAAGGCATCATGCTGACTTTTTTTCCTTAGAGCATATTCAGTGCTTGGGTGACCACCTCAGTAAGCCTTCCCAAGACTCTGCAGCTCATTTCAGATCCCTGCAGTTCATCCAGACAGGCCGTAACTCTGTGGTCCATGCATCAGGAGAGAAGTGCAGTAATCCCTCAATAACCTTGACTAATGCCATAATGAACTAATGGCAACTTCTGGAAGCTTTTCAATACAGTATAATGTTCAACCTTGATCCTTTGAGTTTATCTGGGTCTTCATGAACACAGAATTGCTTAACAGACATAGAAGTTCCTGTTAGACTTTTCAGAAGCAATTCAGATGTTTGTGGTGGGAGCCCTAAAAGTATAGAGATGCTTTGTTCCTTTTCAGTGTGATGAGACTTAAGTGTTTAATTTCTTTTACAGATCTAAATTTTTACTTAGCCATCTCTACAGTGTTCTAATGCTCCCATGCTCACTTCCCTTCAGGCCTCTGGCTAATGAGAACACCTTTTTTCTAGAATATGTGACTGTGTCTCAGTCACTTCAGTGCAAGTTCTACTAGTTTGGCTCTAAGTGCTGAGAATCTGATCAAAACTTCTTGACTCTCCAGTGAAGCAGATGAAGGTCATACATGTGTCCCACTCAGTGCTTAGCTAAAGGGATTGCAATGACCAGTGAAGCAGCAGAACAAACTTTGGAAGCAATAACATCTTAAACTGAAAGTGCATATACTAATGCTTGAAGGTTTTGTGTTTTGTTTTGTTTGGGGGTTTTTTGTATGTGTGTTTGGGGTCTTTTACTGTTGTTTTGCTTTTTTTTTTTTAATCAAAAGAACTAACACAGTTAAAATATTTTTTTCTCTTCATACCAACTTGAACCCACTGGCACAGTACTTTTGTGTCCAGGCACAAATAGCCACAGAAAAAGATACTTATTCTTAAAATACCTCTTTTTCACACAAAAAGTATCTCCAGGTCCTTCATAACTTTACCTCTAGCAGAAAAATCCAGCAAACAAAATATTCGCTCAATCCCTTTTAATCATATGATCAAAGTATTTTACCATGGCAAATTGAACAAGCATCTAAAAAGAGAGATGAAGAGCAATGAGCAAAGCAGAGGGAAAGAAATTACTTTGATCTGGAAGGGAGTAGGAGAGCAAAGAGAGGCTTGGGTGAGAAAACTGTAGAGGAGAAGAATTCTTTACTGAGGGGCTGTGTTAGGGTAACAGGAAGAGCAGATGCTGGATGATCAAGGGAGCCCCAGAGGGGAGCAGAGGAGGACTTGGTCTGTATGATGTCGTGGATTTGGAAGATCAGGAGAGGGTATCTGATGCTGTGGTACATGTTTCCAGGCTGGGGGAAGAGCAGGAATTAGACCAGAAGATGGCTGAAATTTCTTTCATGAGAGGTAGACAAGGAACAAAGATGTCTTTTTCTTCCTCAGATTTGGCTGAGCAAGGAATGGCAGGGACAGAAACATCTGGATGACAAAGCTGTTGCCAGACTATCTGTAAAATTAATTAGCAGATCTCACCTTATTGTCTCCATTCAGCAACAGGCCAGAGAGGAAACAAATCAGACTATTTTAAAGTAATTTTCACTCCAACATATTTACTTTCCAGAAAGATATTAAAGAAAATACTGACATGCCAGTCTTGATGGGATCCTTTGTTTCATGTGGTATGGTAATTTACTCTTACATTGGACTTCATATTTCTCCAGTTGGTGCAGCAAACTACTCAAACTGTAGGAGGATATTTACTGTTTAGAGAAGTCCTTGGACAGTTCAGCAAACTTTGTCTTGTTTCTCTGTACAAGAACTATATATAGGCTTTGCTCAATCAAGGTCTCAGATGTTGTGTGAGCAGAGCTAAATATTTTTAAGAGTATAAAAAAGCAACAAGATAACTCCAACCATTTGGCTTTGTTAGAACCAGATGTTTGTCTAGCTGTGTAGTAACAGAGGAAAGAGAAACTACCTTAAAGGCACATTGATTTGCGCTGTTTCTTAATCTGAAACTGAGACAAGCAGATATAAACAATGCATCTTTAAAAACTTCTGGATTCATAGCATCTCTATGAAGCTCCTGTTACCTTTCAGGTTACCTTTTTCTTCTTTTCAAGATACAAACAACCAATGCCTATACTGTGTCTGACTCTATTTGACTTGACCTAAAAATGATCTATAAGTGCTGTGATAATATCAATATTCTATAATAATGGCAGGAGAATAGAAAAATCACCTGTCTGAAAAAACTCACCTGACAGTGAAATCTGACAGCAAATGCCAACAACTACCTTTGAGTAGTTGAGTAAACTGCCTTTTTCTCAGCTGAAAGTTGACCAGAAACCTCACAGATAAGAAGTCTTCTCCTGAAAACTGATTGAAATATGTTTAATGACTCAGAGTAATTAAGGGTCTGTTTCCATTTCTGCTGGTGGATACACAATAGAAAATGACCAAACAGGGAACCCTTCTACCCTTTTGTTTTCCCTCCACAAACTGTCAGACCAGAAAAGGATTGATGGAACAGGAAGGTGCCCTGAAAGCAGAGGCTTAGGAAAATGATGGGTATGGGTAGCCTTGTGTTGTGAGGATCAGGATCTGCAATCTGAAATGGCAAAGAAACAGATTTCTCCTTACTGAGAGGGGGAGTTGAGATAGGAAAGGCAGGAGGGTTTTGAACGGTTAGGGGTGAGTTTAGTCCCTGACGCTGTTCTCTTGTTACTGCACCTCCTCTGGCAAATTTTGCCTCTTGCTGTCCCACTCGGAAAATACCCCGACACAAAGGTCACATTAACATGAGGCACAGGCCGGCGTAAGAGACAGACACTACTATAACTAAAGCAACCAGCTGTCATTCACCCAAGCAGGGACCTCAGCGGAACCTGAGCAGAGATTTCATACAGATGTCGGATGGAGCTGCCAGGTCACTCCCGCGGCTCCGCTTAAAACACGGGCAATTCCGAGTCCAGGGCAGGTCCAGCAGAGCCAGGGGTCGCCAGGCTGACCGTATCCATCCACTCCTTCCCTCGCCACGGCCCGTCAAACCCCGCTCCGGGCCGGGCCCGCCTCCGCCCTGCCCTCAGGGGCGGGCGCTCCGCCCCGGGGTTGGCGGCCCGTGCCCGCCCGGGGGCCGGGGCTGGCGGCGGGGCGGGCCGGGGGAGGGCTCGCCGGGCTCCGGAGCCCCGGCCCGGCCAACCCGCGGCCGCCGCGGCTGAGCCATAAAAGCGGCGGGAGCCGCCGGGGCCGCGGCTCCAGTTGGCGGCAGCCGTGCCCGGCACGCCTGGAGTGGGCAGCGCGGCCGCCCCCTCCGCAGCCCCAGGGACCGCCGCCGGGCCGCCCCCAAGATGCTGTTTTGGCACACGCAGCCGGAGCACTACAACCAGCACTCGACCGGCAGCTACCTGCGGTGAGTCCCGGGCGGCGGGAGCCCCTGCGCCCTGGCACAGCGGTCTGTGTGTGTGTTTGGGGGTCGGGTGCCCCCGTCCCGCCGCCGCCCGCTCGGCTGCCCGGCGGCACCCCCGGTACCCTCGGCCCTCCGTGGTGCCCTAACCGGGGTTAGCGCCTCTCCCTCCGTCTGAGAGACCGCGGGTTCCTTTTTCTTGTTTTCCCCCTTCTTTTTCCTTTAGCGCCTCGTTAGACAGCTCTGTGCAGCTTTGCGTTGCCGCTGGTGCCGGGCTCCCTCTCCTCCGCGCTGAGGTAGCGCGGCTCAAAGGGAGGAGGTGCGGCAGCGGCCAGGCGCTGTCAAAAGTCTGTGGAAAACGCCTTCTGGCAAACTGAGAAGGCACGCAGTTTTCTGGGGACGGGATTTCTTTCTCAGCTTTTTGGGACGGTGTATGTAAAGCTCAGAATTTCCCTTTCTGAACTTGCTAAAACCAGCTTTTTCCTGCCTCCGCACAGTTGCGTTTAATTAAATGCGCCTAATTTAAGTACAAGGGCTGCTAAACAATAGTCTGTAACATGTGTAGCACAAACCCGTGTTTCCTCCCTCTAACCGATGTGAAAGCAGGCAACTTTGGGAGTTTCCTTTTTGCTGGTTGCTTGTGAATTATTTGTTTTCTGAAGATGTAAAGCTGAGCCGTCAGCTGGTGTCGATTGCTGCTGCTGCTCCGCCAAAGGGGGATTTTGCTGAATTATGGCAGTGGAGAACCTGGCTGTGGCCCAAGAGCCTGACTTTCAAATGTACCCCTAAACAACCCCTCTTGAGAGAACATTGAGTTTGTCTGGGGAAGCACTTCCAACACAGATAATACTTCCTTTTCAAGGAGACATGCTATCTGGTCTATTCCTACTCCCTATTAGTGTATTTGCAAAGGAATTTTTTTTTTTTTTTGTTCTAAATAATAATCTCCCATTATCAAATGATACGGTACTGTAAGATTCTTACTTTCTGGCAGCTTCTCCACTTCTTCATACAAGATTCTTCACGTCGTCCCTCTGTTTCAATAAGTCAGTTTCACAACATGTATGTGGCAAAAGTCTTGTTCTCTTGCTTTGTGCTTGCAGATCTGATTAGTTTAGGACAGTGAGGACGGCAGTAGCAGAGGAGCATCAGCATTGTTACTTGTGTGTATTCTCAGCGTTAGAGAGTGTTTATGGTGCTCAGGCTGCTTCATTAACTGCTTCATAATGGGTTTGTAGCACAGTGCTTCAAGATCATCAGGTCTGGGTCAGGCTTGAGTCCTCAATTTAAATTTTGTCTAATTGGCCAGAAAACACATTTGCTTATTTTTGCTGGCTTGATGCTAGCTGGGGGATAAAGGATACCTTTCTGTCAGGAAGGCTGCTGGTATGGCAGTGACCTGTCAGTGTTTTAGGAACAAACTTCAGCTTTAGTGAGTATCTGCTACTGTGACCGTGGTGTTTTTGATCTGGGACTAAAAGCCCTAAAATCAGTTTTATGGCAACAATGCCCTCGGGTGTTTCAGGGAAGGTTGGTTGAACAAACCCCTCATTTTTGTGTAGAGACCTCTTAATTCTGGCCAATTCACTTTCCACGAGAATGTGTCAAGATATGCATTTCTAAGAGGGGCATTTTTCTGCTGAGCTTTCCTTTCTGAAGGCTTTCCATACCCCCTTGTAGCGACTCTGCACGGAAAACTGAAATAGTACAATTCTTGAAGTTGCTGTAAGAAAAGTTTATATAAATTATACACAGAAAGTCTTTGATTTCTGCAAAGTATCTGAGGCATCCGTGTAAGTTCTGCCATACCTCGTTTGTAGTTAAAGCAAGATGATATTACAGAAAAATCCTTGTAAATCTTCATTCAGTTTTTATAAAAACTAAGTACATGTTTTACTTTCTGTTCTGTCAGCTGACTGAACTCTCAAATAACTTTGTTCTCGGGTCTAAGTGTTGGTTAAGACCAGAACTGGAAAGTTTTAGCAAAAAGGTGAAACTTGTGAGAGTTTTAAGAAGTTCACCTTTTTTTTTTTTTTTTTTAAGAGTTGAATATTGCGATGGCTTATATACTTAACTTAAAAATTCTTTTAAGTCTTCACCTCCTAGCTTCCAAACATTTTTAATAAGGTGGAATGTTTTAGAAGGTCTTGACCCAAAGCCACGGATACCACAGGCCAGTAGTTCAAATGCTCCAAGAATAAAAATGTGATTGAATTGTGTGGCTTCACTGGGGCTTTAGTATGGCGAAGCTTTTAAGAAACCAAATCGTGGATTCCTCCATGCTTACAGTCTTCAGCAATCAGACAGCTGTTCTGGCAAGTGCAGGGGTGCTAAGAGCCTGATGTGAAATATGGTATTGGTGGAATTTTGATATCCTCTTGCCTAAATTTCTCAGTTGTTTCAGGTGAGTAGGTGTACAAATTCCTCATCCCTAACTGTTAAACCTGGGCCAGACTTTCTGCTGAACTGCAGACGTTTTGGGCTTTGGAGTTTTTGACCTGTTCTCGTCTGTAAAGCCGCACACATTCCAGTGGCATTGTGCAGATGAGTGTGTTAAGAGCAAATGTTGGCATCTGTGAACGAGATGACTCTGGAGCAGTATCAGATCCTGCATGTGTGTGGAGCAATGCTATCTATTTCAGAAATCTACTGCAGGCATTTCTGTCACTTCGTTACTGTAGTAAATCATCACTAAGGAAAAAAACCCTCTCTGTGGCAGCAGTTAGGCAAGAGCCGTGATTATGTCAGTAATGCCAGTAAGCAAATGGGGCTGGATGCCTTTGAGTGGGTGATAACATGGAGGGCGTGGGGTTGGAAGAGAGAATGGAAACAGAGATGGGTGTTTCTTTTCTCCTGTTTGTGTCTGAAATGGCACATTTTGCTCTTTGGCTTTATTTTGCCATAAATAAGAGGGGACCTATGGTTGAACCAGGCACTTCAGCAGTTTGCTCTAAACTGCTGCACTGTTTCACTCATGACCTGGGTAGCCTTCAAGGTTGTGGGTGCTACGAGTGGATCATTAACTGAACAGGCAAGGCAAAAATTCTTAATACGCTTTTAGGGTGCATGCCTGTACATGCTGGTATGTTCCTGGATGTTTTTTCTTAAAGCTTTTTGTATATGAGATTATGAAAAGGAGCAGAACTGCAGCCTCTGTAATGGGAATCTCAAGTCTTCACACATCTGGAGGAAATGCAGGAGAAAAAGAATCTTATTCTGAATTGTCTCCATGTTCAACATAATCCTCCTAATTTGGAAGGATATTAATGTCTTAAGTAGATGGACACAATGATCAGAAGTGTTTGTGACATGGGTAGGGCTAATGTGGTTCTTCAGTATCAGACAGGCTGAGACAAGGATGCTTATTCCTGTCATCTCATTTTGTACTAATCAACTAATCATTTGTTGAGCTCTCAGCCTTGCTAATACCAGTTCTGCTTGGGGATTAGTGTGGGTTGGGATCAGCCTGACACTAAATCAGCAGGCAGGTCAGCATCAACATCTTGTAAAGAAGTGAGGACAGGGACTATGTGCAGGTCCTGGTGAAGCTTCTCCTGAGCACCTTTGTGTGCATTTATGAAGATGGCCCAGTGCTGACTTAAGAGCTATGTGATTACTTGGGACCAGGCTTATTTAGAGTGCATGGAGATCTCATGAGTCAATTAATCCAGCAGGATTCATGCCATTATTTACCTGAATGTCTCCTTTTTACACCAGAGCTGTGTCTGTTCCTTGCCCTTGGTTGCTGCTTGTAGACATTTTACTAACCAGAGATTCAACTGTTAAAGTGCCCTTTCTTGCTTGCTTTTTTTTTTCCCTGAAAGGCTTTCATCTGAGAACCCAAGAACTCTTAAACATATGTACTTCCAGAAGGATGAAGAATCTATTTTTGGTAATTTTTGTCCTCATCAAGAAAACTGCTTAACTGAAAAGTAAATCTGATGTAATTTTTAAAAACATAAATTAATTCTCAGACGTTCTGTATTGCCAGTGGTGTGTTCTTTTTTTGTGCAGTGCTGATGTCCTAGAGGCAGAAGTGTCCTGGTTACTTTATACAGGCAGAATTCTTTCTCTTTTAGCCATTTTAACTCTGTTTCCTCAGAGACCCTCTCCATTATACCAGATCATGAGAACCAAGTGGAGATTTAGGCTAGGATATTCCATAAACTCTTTGTAACTAAATGTCTGTGAATTGCGTGTTGCAGAGATGTCCTTGCGCTGCCGATTTTCAAGCAGGAAGAACCGCAGCTGTCTCCTGAGAATGATGCCAAACTGCCACCCTTTCAGTACGTCCTCTGCACAGCCACATCACCTGCCTGTGAAACTGCACGAAGAAACCCTGACCTACCTCAACCAAGGTAGGGTTTGCACTACACTGAAGAAGAGCACATTTTCTGGGAACAGTTGATGAGAGATTTAATCCCATACTTGTCTCACCGGGAGGGCAGCGGGATGGGAAAAGAGGGATAGAGATGGGGAGGGGGTGGAGGAAAGGAGGAGTATTTAATTTTTCATATTTAGATACCAGATTATCAACTATTATAAAATAATGAAGTACCACTGATTTAACTGTCTGCTTAAAGCAGTGTTGTAGCATGTACAGTTCCCTGTGGCCAAGTACTGGCTAGATCTCAGACAACTTAAACTGCAGCCACAAGGCCAGATTGATAAGCAGATGGGCAAACTTTGGCAAAGTTGGATGCTGGAAGGCATTGCCAGAGGATGAGTTAACAGGTATCCAAGGGCTGCTCTGTGGTCTGGGCAGAGCATGACCTCATTCACACTGGCTTTGAGATATGGCTCTGCTCAGTGCCTAACTTGACAAGTTGCCAGGGTTCAGTGCATCAAAGTCCTCTATAACTGACCTCATAGGCTAGTTTTTACTCCTGGATAAACAAGCACTGTGTATTTCTCTACACTTTCCCCCCGCCCCCCTCCATTTGGCAGAATTCATGCAGACACATCTCTGGTTGGTGTTTGGCTGTCACTTTGCAGCAGCTCCTGCATGTGGGTCTTGAAGGGATCAGACCTCTCCAGGCATTTATTATGCTAACATAGTATGCTTATTTTCTGCTGGGCTGTAAACAAGGGCATTAGCCTGACAACAACAACCTGGAGGGTGTCTGCACTGTTACTGAGATCCTCTTCTGCTTCAGGACACTGCCCCAGCTCTTTAAGCTTCATACACTGAGTAGGATGCTCACTTGAGTGCCTCCCTGCGTAGGTTTCTCTCAGTGCTGGTAGAAATCAGAGCCCTGATCTCCTTTGGAGTCTGACCTCACGTGCAGCTGGCTGCTGGATCTGTGGTGGTAGCTGGTAGACCCATGGAGCCCTACAGAAGGATCAGCTGAGTACTGCAGGCCCTACCCAAGGAGCCAGGTGTTTCCTGTCACATCAGCCGGCACTGTTCTGTCTCCCAGGATCAAAAAATGCTTTAGATGCTTCCCAGTTTATCCATCTAAACACAGCAGACCCCAGGAGGTGATACGGGGCATATCAAGGGGGAGATTGAGATGAATCTTCCTGTGAAATGCAATTCTTTCCTGTATTGGGATAAAAGATTTTTTTAATGAAAAGCAGGCAATGGCCAAATATTTTAGCATACATGAAGCAGTGCCTGCTGTTTTACCTTGGTAAGGAAAAAGCTAGACAACTCTTTACACAATTCCACGAGTTTTAAAAAACTCTAACTGGAATAGTCTGTGTTTTCCTATGCAAAGTAAGACTGTTACTGCCTTTCAGATAGACCATGCTGTGTTTGGCTTTGTCCTGCTTACTATTGCAAGGAGTTGTCTCCTGCTACAGCTTGACACAGTACTGACCTGTTTCCTTGGCATTTCTTGGGTATCATCTGTCTTTCATCCCTCAAGGAGAAAGGTGGGATGTGTCCCTGTAGAATGTACCCCAGAGAATATGAGGCTGGACAGGCCTGGAGGACCAAAGCAGAGATGAGGCTGGCAGGAGCTGTGCAGTGGGACAGAGTTGGGAAGCTGCTGGGGGAAGAAGTGGGCACCCCATAATTCTGTTGGCTTGCCACAGTGCATGGAAACAGCACTTTGTCCTGGAGGGGTGATTAGTAGTATAAGGTGGTGCATCTTCTGACAGTTGACTGGCTCACTGCTTTCTGTTCCCCTTGGCAGGAACTTTGTATCTGCCTGCTACCTTCTCATGAGCATCCACACCTCACTTATTTAAGCTCCCAAGCATTTTGTTTTCCTCCTTACACTGAGTTGCTCTGGGTGTTTTGAAATTCAAGGCTCTCTGTATGTAGATTGACTTTTTTTTTTTTTTTTTTTTGGTGATCTTGCAATGTACTTGCTTTAAAAGCTGTTCTGCTCTACTCCAAAAGGCTGCTTCAGAGTCCACACCATTGGGTGCACTCTGGCTCCCAGCACTGACCCTCTCCTGTAGCAAGGGCAGACCTTAACTGTAAATTTGTCTGACGTGTAGTTTGCCTTGATACTAAATCCATTAGACCAAAATCCCTTGCCTGTGCTAGTTAGTAAAAGGGGAATGGAGTATGGTCACATGTGGATATGAACTGCTGTGAGAAACTTGTGGGTTCACTAGAGGTAACTACAGATATGAGGAGACAATGATGGTGGACCCACCTTCCAACCAGCTGTGGTCAGAGCTGGGGTGTCTAATTGCTGTTGGTGGGATATCGGTGAGAACGTTGCCTTGGGTTAAAAAGAGATGAGGATTTAAAGGCTCTGTCAGAAAACTAATCCCATTAATAGAATTACGTTGTATGAGCTTGAGGAGGTATGTGAAGGGGACCTTGGGGCAGCCGAGGTTTCTGGAATCAATACTCCTGGCACAACAGAGGAGCTGACTCCAGAACACTGTGATCCAGCTGCAATGCCACAGATGTCTCATGAAGCAATTTAGACCATTCCCTACACCTTATCCCCTTATGCTGACTGTAAGCAAAGGGACACCTCTTGCACCTTACCCTCTCTCTGTGTTTATCGTGGCTTGGCCAAACACTTACATAAAACTTCCCTTCTTCCTTGTATGCTTGGGTGTTGGGATGGATTGCTTTAGCAAATGGGTAACTTCATTAATGAATGTCCCTCCACCCTGCCTGTGTGTCAGTCATAGTTCCTAGTAAGGCAGATACAAAGACACAGTGACTGTCCCAGCACCAACAAAGCAATTCACATCCAGTATGGTAACTTTCCCAAACTGTGAGTAAAGGGTATGGGGCATTCTGGTTGCTAGGTGACTCTTGGCACTTGCTCTTCAGATGTTCCTTCTGAACTTGAGCTCTTCACCATGCAGTAACTGACCTTTTGTCACCGTGAAGCAGCTCTGCTTATTGCCCTGAAACACGTTCTCTGCACGTGACTGGTTCAATGGTGGTGAGTGGACCAGCTCAGGAGGTAGTTCACAGGCAGGATGGAATAAAGGTCAGGCCTGACAGAGCTATGAAATGTGGAAAGCTGAAAATACTGGGTGGCAACTTGAAGGCCAAGTTACATAGCAGAGATAGAAGAGGAACCAGTGGAGAATTTCAAGTGAGATCTGAAAGGATTTCATAAGCGCTGAGAAGAAGGACTATCCAGTGGCTATATTTGTGTACGGATGGGAGAGGGCTCCAGGCTTGTGGAACATAATTACTTCTCATGAGCCTTGCTTCTTGCTGGATAGACCCAGAGAGATGGCCAGTGGTGCTGAGGAGGAGGAGGTCTCTGGCCTGGGCTCTCTACAAGAGTGGAGGCTGAGAGGACTCCTGAGCTGGAGAGCAGAGACCAGTGTTTTCAGCAAAGGCAGGGGAAGTATCTGTGAGGGAGCACAGGGGAATGAGTTTAGCTGTAGTGTTAAGTTGACTTGGGGACGTTCGGCAGTGGCAGAGTCCCAAGCTTGTCTACTCCAGTTTGAAACCATGAGTGCTTGCTGGCCGCAGCTCGAGAACCAGCCTGTAAATGAAGTAACTAGAGTCAAATCCTTAGCTTGGTTTCCAAAGACTGACTCATTACACTTGTCTTTCCTGATCTCTTACCCCCCTGCCTTCCCACATTCCTTGGGAAACTGGAGCCAAATTGAACACAGGCTTAGTTTGCTATTCTTTAGGGCAGTTCCTTCATTAAGAGGTCTTTACTGGATCTCAGGAGGATTACTCATCCAATGGGACAAAGTATAGGCTTATTAGTATGGTGTCTCAACACCACTCCACCTTCAGTCTGCAAAACTGGTAAAGGTGCTGTCCTCACATTAGAAGCTGCTGCTGGCACTTCTCCTTTGGTCGGGATTCACATCTGTCAACAGAGCTACACTGTCCAGAAGTCTGCAGCACAAACATGGCCTAACATTTCTGGAACTAGCCTGCCTTTTAGCACTATTTCAGTGTCTCTTGTGGATAGGGATTTTCAGAAAAACAATCAACCAGCAACCATGTTACAAACCACTGCTTTAGCAAGACAGCTTGATGCAGTGCATATTCCGTGGTCTGCAGTCATATGGGGTGTGGTTTGACCATGGCTGGTTGAAACCAGTTTCAAACATGGAGAGAAATGGGAGCAATGAAAGGTGGTTCCAGAAATTGCAGCAGGAGGAATGTAGAGGAAACGAGCACTGTGTACAGTAGATCTGAGTGCTAATAAATATGAGGAAATAAAATCATTCCTTTAAAAAACAAAATGCCAAAAATCACAAAAACCTGAAAGTCATTGCTCAAGGGAATCAGCTTGTAGTGCCAGAACCACATGTGGACTTTGAGCTGTTCAAGTCATGGTTTTGTTTCATGACCAGCATTAGGCTGGCTCAGAGCCTCGGGTCTCAATTACTTCAAATAGAGCGTGGTTAAGGTTGATGGCAGAGGGTCACTGAGAGCAGGCTGTGTGACAAATCCAGCCCAGTCCCCCAGTGGTACTTAAGAGTAACTGGCTGTCACTTGCCTGTAAAGTTTTCCTGGGCTCTGTTCAGATCTGCAGTGTGTGACTTGAGGTTCTTGGCCATGTGAGGATTTTAGTATACAGCTGGTTAGGGTTTGGAAGGCTGGCCGTCTCTGCTTTACTGTATCTTCCAGGAGTCAGCCTTACTGCCAGATCTAGATGGTTCAGAAAAGAAACAAGCCCAAAACAAAAACCATGAGAATAAACCACTGACACCTGAGGAAACCTGTGATGATATTGCTGTAGAGGTGCATGAGCAACAGCTGCCTCATGGAGCTAAAGATGGACTTAGTGTGAGTCTGGATCGCACCTAAGCAAAAGCCCCACATTTCAATCCCAGGCTGCAAAGGCATATATCCAGATTCAAGACACATGTGCATAAGCTGGTGCACTTTAAACAGTGCTGCATTTAAAACCTGCTGGGTGTTGTCCTGCCTCAGCTCACTGCAGATGTGTTCTGGTTTCTTCTCCAAGGAAAGGTGTAGAAAGCCCTGGGCAAGGAGAAGCTGAAGAGGACACTTTGGAGTCAATTGCTAATTGTTTGGGTAGGAGATGAAACTGCTTACAACAGAAGGCAAAAGAGAACCTTTGCCTCCCTTAAAAAGTCTAAAGTTCAAATTTGGTTGTCTAATCTTCTACAGCCAGAGAACCCAGTTTTAAACACTGGGATTTACAGTAAATGAAAAAAAGCTGTTTTGTATTGACGTTAACTCCTACGTAATTGAGTTTTTATGGGGTCACAACTGCCTGGATGTTTGTACTTTTCCTGGAACAATTCTTTATTTGCCTAAATGAAGTGTAGAGAAGGCTGAGTTCTAGCTGGGTGTGCTTCTGGTTTAATTATAGCTTTGCTTGTGGGGATATTTTTGCTTTGTCCCATGCTAGTCACTGCCACCACTGACCAGGCCCTGGGCATTTGTAGGAGCTCTGCTGCTGGTGGCTTCTCCCTGTGGACATGCACTCCACCCTTGCCTGAGATCACAGGCGCAACAATGACTTTGTGTTGTTGAGACTGAGCACCAGGTACTCCCTGGTGGCTCCCCTCCTCGGCATCCTTGTTCCCTAATCGTTGTGAGCTGCCATGCTGCTCCTTGACCCCTTTCCACTCTGTTCCTGGTTTTGGATGGCTTAAAAAATGCCTAATGAAGCTGGTTTGTCTTTCCCATATCTGAGACTGGCTACTTGGTGGTTTTGGTTCTTGTGGTGCACTTCATATTCAGAAAAGGAATTTGTCTCCTGCCTGACTTTGAAGACAGCTCTGAGTAGGTTCTAGTGTCTCAACTGAAGCCATTAATTGTGCTAGAAGCAATTTCCCCATGTGTTTGGCAGCTCTGTCTTCACTTGGCAGCCCAGGATAAACAACCCTGTCTCCAAACCACACCATCCCTAAGCTCACTATGAATCTTACTTCAGATGACAAGGCACCTCTGCGTAAGTAGAGCATCTGACTTCTGTTGTCCCTAGGAAGCTAGAATCTCAGTTGTCTTTTAACCAAGAGGCTGTTTTCTATTCTTTTTGTAATCCTTTCTTCTGTTGCTAACATCTGGATAAAATTCAAATGGGACTATGAACTTGCTGGACTGTAGCCTGTGCACAGCTCCTACTGGAAGCCCCTAGATTGCATTTTGTTCTCCCATAAATCTTAAATATCTGTGAAGGAAGGGAGTGCTCAGAAGTTCCTCTGACTGTGGTGAGAAATGTGAGAATAACTGGAAGATTTTTCCCTTGTATTCCATGTAATTTTTTTACTTTACCCCATTACTCATATTTACTTTGAGATTCCTTTAATTATGATAATGAAATTTTTGCCTGTAATTTTACAGGCTCTGGTGTTTGTATCAATGTACCTACCAATCTGAGAAGATGTGGAAATTTTCCGATTAGCTTCCTCTAATTTGCAGTGTCCTAAAAGATCACATTTTAGGTAGCAGTAAAAAGCTTGAGAAATGCTGGAGGTTTGACATGATTAGCTGTTTTTATAGAAATAATATACTTTTTTATAGGAGAATATGCTTTTTTTCCCCCCCCAAAGAGGTAGGAAAAAACCCGCTTTTTCTCCCATTTGCTTCCTACCAAGAATTTAATATGTGTTCCTGGAACTAGACAGCAAGCACTGGAGCAGTGCTCTTGTCCTAGCTTGGTGCCACACTTGTGAGCAGTGTGGAAGGTACGGTCTGCTTTGATAGGGCAGTTGCCAATTACATGTCCTCCCCTTCCCTGTGGTAGGCACTGATTGAGCAGCCACATGCAGGACTGGGTCTTGCTTCTCCCAGTTTATTAACTGCAGAAATGTGGTAAAGGAAGCGACTTACCTAAGGGCATCTGAGGGAGCTGCTAGGTGGGGTCAGGAAACATACTCAGCTTTTCTGCATCCCTCCTCAGCACCCTCACCCAGGACCATTCTTTTTACTTATCTGAAGCTCAAGTAAATATTACACACAAAGTTACTCTTACAGAGCTATAAAACCTGTTGTCCAAACTGACTTAGAACGGGTTGAAACCAGAAAAAGCCTGTATTTTTTACTTACACAGAGGGGGCTGAGGTTTTCTGAGCTGGACAGATGTGACTAAGATAATCCTGAGTGTTTCAAGTACATGCTAGAGAAGTGGAAATACAGGAAGAAATTGTTTTCACAGGGTAGATATTTTTTCAGCTTTCAATTGGAAGTCTATAATTTCTTCACTGATTAATTTATATTAAAAGTCAAAGTTTATAACATGGCTTAGATTAGGTGGGATCCAGTAAAGTAGATGGGGTCTATGCAAGAGAAGCCCAAGTGCACACAGTGAGTTTAGCAATTGGGGTGTTTCTGTGTCTTCTGGCTTGTTTTGTGTCCTTGATTCAAAGCTGGACTGTAGTCTTCAGGGATTTAAATGTACCTCCCCCTCTTTTGAGTGGAAACCACTGTAAATGAGTATTTCTGTTAGTGCCTGTTAGCTATGAAGAGTCACCACTGTAAAACAGACCATCTTCAAAAGTCTGGGGAGAGTAGGGCTCTGTCAAATGTTCATATAGTAAATGAGCAGTGAAATTTTCCTGCAACAAACTTGGCTCTGAGGCATGTGTTGGCTTTCCCTCAAGAAAGAGGTAGGAAAAGAGAAAGAGGGGGACAAAGAAACCCCCTTGATTGAGGGCAGGTTGTAAAAGGAGGAAAAACATAAGCAGTGAAGCTCTATGGCGTGGTAGTAGAATAAGTAGTTTAACTGCTCTTCTGTGTTCCTGTAGTCTTGATGCCCTGGTGGCAGGGGGAAGTAGAGCAGGTATCCTGGTGCTGAACTCGGATGGGTACCAGAACATGGTGGAACTAAGGCAGCTTATCTGCAGGAGGAAACAGGCAGGAGGCAGGTGAAGGGCAAGACTCTGAATACTAAAGCAAGATGTGTAAATTGTGGTTCTGATTGCCACAGTATGAGCAAGTTCAGAAGG
This sequence comes from Pipra filicauda, assembly GCF_003945595.2. Classification (NCBI taxonomy): domain Eukaryota; kingdom Metazoa; phylum Chordata; class Aves; order Passeriformes; family Pipridae; genus Pipra; species Pipra filicauda. The sequence goes on along the minus strand of NW_024103541.1, from coordinate 1,312,182 downwards.
AGACCACACAGGAGTTAATGAGCATTGGTTGTGACTGGGCAGTTTAATGTGGATGCAATCTGGATACTGAATATCAGAAACTGGGAAGATACGACAAGGAAAAGGCTGATGGCATTCACTGTGCTTCATCTCTGGGTGCTGTGTTGAAGATAGGATGTGGGGCAAGATGAGCTTGCAGTATGAGGTTGTCTCTAGTGATCCTTTTGCATTTCCTGGCCCACAGCTTGTCCTCCTTTGCAGGATTTCCATGTTCCTAGCTTAGCGGGAACTTTCAGGGTGGCCTATTGTGTAGCTGGTGAATTCATAATATCCACTGGATAAACATCTACAGCATCTTGTCAAATGAGGCTACAGTAAGCAACTGCAGAATATCCACTGCCATTTGTGGCTCAGGGATTGAGGGTTCTGCTTTTGCTGCTTTTCCTGCAGTTTCCACACATGGGACACTTGAGCAAGTCATGCTGATTTTTATTTTTGCTTGTGACTGGCTAAAGAGGTGTGGGTAATCAAGCATGCAAGTTCAGATGCCAGCTCTGTCACTCTTGTCTGTTTACCCTGGGGGTTCATTAATCTTTCTTGTCAGAAAAATCTTTGTATGTGCCTGATGCCCTGAATAGTTGTGTTTGGCTGTTTCAAAGGTGATCCTCCTGCCTGCTGGATGTGCTTTGGTTTGGGACGATAAATGCTTGCTTTTTTTCCCTCCCCCTCGTTCTACATGCTGCGTTTTACTGTCAGCATTCCTTTGCCTTTATCTGTGCGCTCTTGAGGATGTCCATATAAAGTTGCTACATGGAATTTTTATTGGCCAGCTTGGCTTAATAATCAAACAGTTTCCAGGCTGGTTCTGTCCAGTGCTGTGTGGATCCATTCTGAAAAAGAGGAGTCTCAGTTGTTTGTTGTTTTTTTTTTTTTATCTTTCCACAGACTTTTGTAGGGGTTATATTGCTTAGTCGAAGGTTAGGGTTTAATTAATTGCTGGAAAGGCAAGCAGACTACTTTGCTAGTTTAAGTAAGGCCTGAGTCATATCAGCCTGGAACATCAGCATCCTAATTGGAAATTAGTGTATCGTGTCGGTGTATTGTGCAGAAAACCACAAAATGCATAGTGCAAGTGGCCCTTGAAATGTAACACCAAAACAAGGAGAAGCAAGAATGATATTTTAGTTGTGTAGCAAACAAAACGTAACTTCAAGCTCACAATGGTGATAATCTTTTTTTAACCAGAAATTACCTAGAATTCCTGATGGCTGACCAAATTTCATGGAGATCAGTAAGCTGTTAAAACTTGCACCGTTTGAGCAGGTCAAAGCATTCCTGTGTTGAACTAAATTATTTTTCATCTGTAGTAAATTGTTGACTTTCAGTTCTTTTGTCCCCAAATTAAGTGGTCATACCTGCATTTGATGTGCATTAATTACCAAAATACAAATTAAAAAAACCTCAGCAGTCTATAAATCCTCCTTCAGATAGATGCAATTTCTTTATGAATTACCAACCAGAAACTTTCTGAACCTGGATGGTTACTACTTTGCTGGATACTACTCTTGTTTGTAAAGCAAGTTGCTCAAACTCTCATTTAGGAGGAGATTGCATAAATTTGCTTGCTCAGGGAATGTCTCTTTAAAATACAAATTAAAGTATATCATCACCCACCCAGGTTTTTACTGGTGCCCCTGAAGCTTTCAATGAAGATGGGAGACAAATTGCGTCTCAGGAATTTACTGTGGTTTTTCTACTTATTGCTGTTCTGTTCTTTGCCTAAGGTAGGAAAGGAGGGCTGTGGTGAGTGAGGAGAGCACTGGGTGGTACGGACATGCAGAGGCTGCTTTGGCATCAGCTGTGCTGGGGATTTGCTTCCAGAGTGTTTTCTTCATTTCAGGTGGTGACAGATGCTTTAGGTGCCCCATGTGTCCAGTATTACACCATGACCAGTGGCCAGACTGTGGTGAAGTGATCTCAAACCTGCGTTGCCTATGGTGGTGCAGCTGTGGCCAGTGTTGAGAGTGTGGTAGGAAAAGGTTTCAGCGCGTGGCTGGCCTTTAGCACTGGGTGATGACTATCATCCTGCTAAAGGGGGACTGATCTAATGCAGCCACCACTGCCCTCCATTGCCACAATTGTTTTTTTTCAGGCTCTTTCTTCTGTCTGAGCCCACTGGATGTTGAACCCATGTCAGCTGAGGACCAGATATTGCCCAGGGTCTGGACCTGGGCCATTCAATCAAATCACTGCAGAGTTTCAGCATTGGTACCCTCTGCCCCTGTCTCCAGCTTTTACCACCAAGTATTGACTTGGAAGGTTGTAGTCTGATCTGTATTAATCTGTATTTCCATCTCAGACAGATGGAAAAATTCAGTATGGGAAAACTCTGTATTTCAGCATTATGTCTTGGGCTTAGCTACTTGCAGTCTGTCTTGGGAACTGGAAATACGGATTGCTTTAGTCACACTTGCTGACATGCTTCTTTACAGATTTAGATACCTGACTAAGAATGATCTATTACTGATTTAGTTTTAGCAGAAAATTGTCAGTCTGTGCCTGCCAGTGCTGGTGAGTCAGTGATAGAGGATTCATAGATGATCTGTGTATCTGAGCCTTGTGTGAATTCTTTGTCCTCTTTGACGCCAGGGGGAGTTCAGCTTTCTTCAGGTTAGGTCGCTATTGTTCACTTTATTTTACAAAATGATTTTGTTTTTTAATGTCCAAGTGGTCATTCTTTAGGGTTTTTTTTTCCTCCTGCAGTTATAGTTGCAGGGCTGAGATTGTAATTCACCATTTCAGGAGTTTTGTTGATAGTGATGGTGGAAGACATAGACTGAACAAGGTTTGGAACATATTTTTCAAGGAAAAGGTATAATCCAAGCAGTTTGGTGCTATAAAAGTACAAGGATCTGAATGCTGTCTATGCTAATGAATTATGTGTACCATGAGCCACGAAGCAATGAATTTGCTGGAAAGATCTAAGGGGAATAAATTCAAAATCAGTACCAAAAGATTGATACATAAAGGAACTTTGAGAAATTAGGACTGAATTCTCACTGACAGAGTTTCACAGAGAGGGAAACAAACTGCATGTGTTCTGAAGGTTTACTGGGAGCAGTCTTGTTTGATAATCGTTCTGTGTAGCAACTAGAGTTAAAGATTCTGAGTTCAAGGGGAAAGCAGTTAGCATAAAATACCATTTTGCTTGAGGTTTTTCCTGGCATAAATTGCATTCCAGGGCCTCCATCAGATGACCCATATATCTTTCATCAAACCATTTTATTTCCTCTTTGGCTTTCTGTTTAATATTAACTCTGTCTACACTGCAGTTTCTTTTTTTCTAGGCAGCAGAATGTGTTTCTAGCTCCATCCAAGGTGAATCAGTCCTATCAGGTAGAGGGAGATGTGTAGTGCCTGCTGGCTGCCAGGTTGCAGTACTGTTCCTATGCCATTAAGGGGTGGAAGATGCAAGCTGCAGAGTTTTTGAGTGCTTGATGGTACTGTGAAAGGAACATGGCCAATGTTTTTATGCCCATTATTTTCTTTTGTCTCATTGGAACCACAAATAAGTGAATCGGGCTGACAAAAGAGTAAGAGTGTATCAGTATGTGAAGGTGTCCCAAAAACCTGCTCATTCCTGAGATATTTGCTGAATGGCTGGCAGTGCTTCTGGTTTGACCATTGCCTTCCTCTGTAGCACAGCTCATACCACTGAATTTCCCTGTCCCTGTTATTGCATCTGAGTACAGTCATAGATACTGTCTTTTGGGCACTCATGGTCTCAAAACCTAAATTAATTTTCTGTAATGACTAATTAGCCTCATATTTGCATTGGAATGAACTGTAAGTGCGAGAGTTGCTTGGCTGTGTAAATTGGTTTGAGATGATGAACTGTATCACTCCATAGCTGGTGAAATCTATCCCCAAACTGAACCATTGAGCAGCCAAGTACTTCATAGATAAACAGGTACAGCATATAAAAGTACATAGTACAACAGACATGGCACTTAGAGACATGGTTTAGTGGTGGACTTGGCAGTCCAAGGTTAATGGTTAGACTTGATCTTTTCTATAATTCTATGAGAGAAAACGCGTTTTTTTTAACCCGACCCTGATCTTTTTATGCTAATGCAACAGCATGGATTATGTAGGGTAGTATGTACATCTGTCTAAAATTTGCCAAGTGAACAATATTAACATGTATCAGTGAGAATGCTAGAAAGTCTCTTGAGTTAAAGTGTGGAAGACCTCAGTTTCAGGACTGCAGTTTACAAAATCCACTCTTGCTGTCCAGCAGTCTTCAAAGGCAGGTGACTGTTGTCATTTTGTTTTACTCATGTGCAAAGAGATGGGTAAAGATTTATGCATCTTTCCAGTGCTTATTTTGATACTTCATATGGTTTATTCTCCCCTCTGCCTGTGCCCTAAGCCACTTGCTGGATTTAAGGGTCACTTCCTGTTTCCAGAATTCCTATTAACATCTGTAGGAGTGTTGTGCAAACATTTGGGGATTCAATATGGCCTCTCTTGCCCCCCCCACCCCCCCTTTTTTTTTTACTACCTGTCAGTCAGCTGAATAAGCACAGTTATCCATGTGCTCTATTGATATGTTCTGTACTCATGCAGGTGGGATTCTCAAAAGGGAATCTCTGTGTAATGCAGTGCCTTTCTGATACATCTGCTGTCATAAGTCTTCCATTTCTAGATCTGGATCCAGAAATGTAGTGGATTTGTCTCTGTTGATAGGAGCTGCTTGAAGGGAGGTATATCTGCTTTGCAGTTTTCTGCAGGGCCAGTTCTGCGGAGATACTAGTTGGGCCAGAAAACCCAAACTGATCTTCTTGGTGCCCTGTCATACCCTGTACATTTTTCAGGAAAAGAGAGGATAGCAAGAAAACCAAGAAATAAGGTATACGTGTACTCCGTTAATCCTAATGATCCTGTCCTGCATTGGTACTGGCTGCAGGTTTATTGTAAAGACTTGCTATAAAACAATGAGCTTTTGTACTGTTGTAGTAATTTGTGCGTAAGGTATTGAGACATCAGTCTCATTTGTCTGCTGTCAGCCTTGGAGAGAGATGTTTCATAAACCAGTTAGCTAATTTCTATTGAACCGGCTAAATTCCTTATTCTGAGGGTGGTGTGGGGTGCTGGAGTATGAATTCCCTTCCCAGAATTGGTCCTTGCAAATGCTGTAATACCCCACCGCCTCCACACACATATCTAAAGGAGTATTTATGCCCTGGGCAGCAACTTCCCAGGCCTTATGGAACACATTTTGTATTTCTGGTTCACCAAAACACCTTACAGACCTGACTGCTCTCTGGAAAAGGGAAGATTTTGCCCAGGTTTCTATCCTCTGCAAAATAGTGCCTAGATGTGTTGTGCCAGCATCTCTTCACACAACGATTGCTTTAGCAGAAGGGACAGACAAAGACAGTGCTGTCACAGCCATGTGACATGGGTGGACAACTGTCTTGAACACCTTGGTGACTTTCTGGAGGGCAACCAGAAAAGTATAGCAGCCCTGGGAGACAGCTATAATTGATGCCCTAATGGAGAGATTTTAGTTGCCAAAAGGCAAACCTTCCCCTCAGATTTCTGCTGTGCTTTAGTGCCTAATGATTACCGGGGCAAATGCATTATGTTAGCAAAAATAAGCTTTCCCTGATCAAACGTATGCTTTATCAGCCACATAAATGCCAGCATGACTCTCTCATTGCTACAACATATTAAACACCTTGGAAATGTTTCCTTAAACTCTAGGTCAGTCTTATGAAATCCGTCTACTTGAGAATAGGAAATTGGGAGAGTTTCAAGATTTAAACACAAAATATGTAAAGGTAAGGAGAAATATAGATTTCTTTTCTTCCTGCTACTACATACAGCCTTTAATGAAGGGCCTGACCTTGCTCACACTAATACAATGGAAAACACTTTGCCATTGTTTTTAGTGGGAGTAGGGCTGATGAAGTTGTTGAGTGCTAGTTTCACGGGACTATGCAGCTTGGCTTTGCAGGGCTTCAGGGGAACCTTTATTCTGTTTGTGATCATGACCCCAGAGTTTCACAGTGAATATTGGGTTCAGGGGAATCCCAAACTTCAGTGGTGAACATGGTCAAAGCTGCTGAGAGGCAGACTTGTCTCCCTACTTAACCCCAGCAACATGCCTGGGCTATTACATGTCACATGGAGGGCCCAGGTGTTTATATCATTTTGCCAGGCAGACTCTGCATAGCTCCAGTTTACTTTGGTAATGGGCATATTGATGAACATACAGAACTTGATCATTTGGTTTGGGGGAGGATTTTCTTTTTTTGTTTCCCCCACTCCCAAAACAGTTCAAATTCAAAAACTTTGGTCCGGACCTTGGTTCTGGATCCAATCTTCAATTCTTGACTGTTCTGCCTCAGGATTTCTTTTGAGAGGTGGGGACCAGTTGCAAAATTTGTATTCCAAGCTAGATTTCAAATGTTGTCCGAGTTTAGGCAGTTCCCTATTTGTCTTTTGGCCCATTTCAGGTAGTGTGTGGATTGGGATTCCAGTTTTGCAGGTGTTCCCACTGTGGCTTGCTTGCTTCTTGAAGCTAGGGTTTGATTTGGGCATTTCTCAGGTTCATTGGCAAAAATTGCCCACTCATTTGATACGGAAGTCCCCAACAGGAGTATGGGCTTGATAAACTGGGATGTTAGGGGTCATTAACTCGTATAAGTGTAGCACTCAATATACAAAAGGATATGTTAGTTAGGAGTATTAGGACTTGTCTGCCCTGGGGATTGCCTTTATTCCAGCCTTTTTTCTCCAGTTATTGACATGGCTGCACCATTGCAGGCCAGCTTGCTGTTACAGATGCTTTCCTATTCTAGACTTGTTTAACTACACCTGGGCAAATCAGTGACTGGCTGTTAATGGCTGGAATCAAGTTTTAATTCCCACTGACAAGGTATCTGGACATGTCAGCTCCACTGGTGCAGGGACAGGTGAGCTGGCTTCCACGTTTGCTAATCAGAATGGGGTATATTGGGGTTGGGACATGGTACAGACACATTAAATATTACCCCCATATGAGCCTTTTTGGGTATGGAGGCAGTATAGTGATGTTTACATGGCATGACACCTAAGATGAGGTGCCTATAGTGCTTCCAGAGTGAATCCCAGAAAGCTGTACAGGGCTGTGTTATGCAGTATAGATGTGCCCTGTGAAGGGGGAAGTGTGTTTCTCTCTCACTCAGGGGTCCCTTAGGAATTGATAAACATGGTGATGGGTCTCTTAGGTGGACCCTCAACTCTCCTCATGAATGGGGGTGAGAAACATAACAGATCAGCTTTTGCTTCTACTCTGGAAAACAGAAGTCATCTCAAGAGAAGGGGCTTTTGGATCACAGTGTTGATATTGCTGTCTTTTCTTAACAGAGCATAATTCGTGTAGTTTTCCACGACCGACGCCTGCAGTACACGGAGCACCAGCAGCTCGAGGGCTGGAGGTGGAGTCGGCCCGGGGACCGCATCCTTGATATAGGTGAGACTATTTCATTACAGTACCTGGGCAGTGTTTGGAAGCTGAATCATGTGTATGGAGTGTTTGCATCTGTGTTTAGTTTTTTTTTTATATATCCTACTGTCATAGGAATCCTGTATGTCTTTGGGTGGGAAGGAGATCTAGCACCGTAGGTCCAAAATAGATATCTCATTGGTGGCTTCACTTTTCACATGCATCTTGTAATTGTAATTGGAAATGCTTTCTCTTCTTGAATTTAATATTTTTAAAATTTTAGGGGTTTTCTTCTACAGATATTCCGCTGTCAGTTGGTATCTTGGATCCCAGGGCTAGCCCAACCCAGTTGAACACTGTTGAATTTCTCTGGGATCCGTCAAAGAGAGCCTCAGCATTCATTCAGGTAAGAGAGAAGTGATAGTTCTGGGGTCAATACAGTGGGTGGATATCTTACAAAGACCTGAAGGGTTAGAGTAACCAGGAGATGAAGGAGAGACAAAGATGTTAATGATAATATACAAACTCATGTGACACTGATGTTGCTTTCCACGTGTGAGTTTTGTCTGGAGGAAACTGTTCGTAATCTTGGTTTTGCTTGGTTTCCTCCTTCATGAGTATTTCTCATTCTGAACTCCAACCCTGTTTTTAAGCTGTATGAAGGGTTCAAAGGATGCTTTTCCTGATGCCCTGTTTCTGTCTGAACTGCTTGTTCTTCTAATTGTTTTGTCCTGAGGAACAGAAATGAAAACATATGAACTCTTCTGCCTTTCTTAGTTTTTTGGGAGGAGCCAAAATGTCATATTCAGGCAGTTTCTGAAATTCAGATTTGCACAGGTTCCAACTGTCTCCAGAGATGAGCACAGCTTCTATTTTGCCAGGTACATTGCATCAGCACAGAATTTACTCCACGGAAACATGGAGGAGAGAAGGGGGTGCCCTTCCGGGTGCAAATCGACACCTTTAAGCAGAATGAAAATGGTGAATACACAGAACACTTGCATTCTGCAAGCTGCCAGATCAAAGTGTTCAAGGTATGAGGTAGTTTTGGCTTTGTCATCAACTAGATTAAGCCACAGGAACATGCCAAGATTTTAAATTGTGTAGGAGTGATGCAAATAGTGGAGTAAAAGAACAGACTTTTAGCTGGGTGTGCTTAAGATCTTAAACAAGACCGTTGTGCACAAGGTGGCATAAACACTGAACTACACAGCAATTCTAGTTGAATTCAAATGATCCAAGTGCTGCACCAAGACCTAGGCCAGTCTGTTGTGCCTCAAACACTATACAAATACTGAGATATTTAGGGTATCCACAGTGTTTTCATGTTCTTAGGCAATCAAGACATTATGGCATCTCTAGTTGCTTTGATTTAATCCTCCATGAACAATAAGAGTGTATCCTGGAGATCTTAAATACATTGTAGTTTTGGTGGGGGAGAGGGGTTGTGTTTGTGTGGGTTTTGGGTTTTTTTTTGATTGTTGTTGTTGTTTTTGGTTTTTGTTTGGTTTTTTTTTTTTTTTTGTTTTGTGGGGGGTTGGTTTGTTTTTTGTTTTGTTGGGTTTTTTTTCAGCAGAGTTCCTCTCCATGCTACAATCTGGGCATGGTAGACCTGTAGCTACTTAACAACAAACTTTCCATAGGCCTGTTTTCTCAAAGGATCTGCTGCTCCAGTTTTGCTCCTGTGAGCAGTGTCTTTCTTGTTCCTGGAAAGATGGAACAAACACCAGTTGAGATGCATAACTGCTGGGGCTCATGGTCTGAAATGATTGAAATCACATCTCAGGACTGTGGTCAGCCTATTTTAGAATTGCAGTAGTCATTCATGGGTGATGTGTAGAAACAGTAGAGATCCTTGACTAATTTTTTTTTTTGTCTAGAAAATACAGATCTGATCTTGTTTCATATGTAAAGTCCCCATCAATTTAAGGAAGCTTTTGTGAGCAGATTAGATAAATCTGTTGGCCTTTGTCTCCAAACTTGTAGTACTTGGTGTAAGGGAGAGCCTGTGCTTGTGCTTATAGCCTAAAGGAGCAGACAGAAAACAGAAGACTGACAGGGAAAAAATGGAAAAGAAGACCACCCAAGAGAAGGAGAAGTATCAGCCTTCCTATGAGACAACTATTCTCACAGAGGTAAAGCATTTTAGACACGTACTACATCATGTTGGGAGATAAATTTGAGAGAAAACATCATCTAACTGAGCCCTGGAGATTTGTCTTGTGGAAACATGTATGCTCAAATCTGATTGAAATTGAGAGCGGAGTGAAATTATAAAATGACTCTCACTGTTGAAATTTATGAAAGATGCCAAAACTTCTTATGTTTCAGGGTATAAACCAACCCTTAACAGCCTAACTTTAAAAGAAATTATTTTCTCAATAGTCTTCTGTGCTCCTGGGCACTTGTCATGGCCCTCAGGTGCCAGTTGTAAGAGGTATTTTTTTTTTTTTTTTTTTTTTTAGAACTGTCTGGCAAAAGTTCATGTTGGTGATGGGGCACTTGAGCAGATGAATAGACCTGTCTGATGAAATGATTAATGTTTTTCTGTGAATGTGCCTATGAAGCTACTGTTACATACAACATATGAGAAGATTCTGGGTTTTACTCTAGGAGTATCTTGAATGTCTTATTTTCTGATGCATCTGGTGTAGAGTTGTATGTGTTTCTACCCCTCCCTGTCATTACTAAGATTTATACATAAAATTTACCCTAGGCTGCAGAATTACTAAGCAACAGGACTCATGGAAGGCATTTAAAAGTGCAGTTCAGTCTCCCTATGGGAACGTCTTGTCATTAGGTTTAGTTCTTGGTTTTTTCGAAGTGGCTTGCTGGACTTTCAAAAATTACATTAATTTATTTTTAATTTAAATCAACTTCCTGTTTGTGAGATCCAGTCCCTCCCACTCAATTTTCCTCACGTTGCCAGGAGCAACCAACATGTTTCCTAATTGATGGACCTAATTCTATTGAGTTGGCAGATCCCAAACTCTCCTATGAGCTCTGCTGCACTTTGACATATTGCATGGGGAAATGTGAGTTGCCAAAGAGTTAAATATTTGCCAGTGCTTGTGGAGATGATAAAGCATTTGCTAGTGTTTGTGGAGATGATAAAGCTGCAAAGCTACACTTGTCGTCTTTTTATCATTGCAAACAAGGATACTGCAGAGCATTTTCTTGAGCTCTTGATGGCAGGGGGTTCCAAAGGGGTAGATTTTCCTACTGATTACACTGGCTTAAATTCAGAACAGAGTCACCAATTCTAGCTGGGTTACTCTGGTTTTATACTACTGTAATGGAATGTGGAGTCTGACCTATATTTGTGAAGGCTTTTAGCAGCTCTGTGTCTGTCTGTCTATTTCTCCATGTAATATCCATTTATGACTGGGGCTATTTGACTGATCGCCAGAGGCTTTAGCAGGCTGGTTCAGATTCTGCTTTTTCACTGGTATAAACCTGAAGCAATGCCACTGGACCGTATTTGTCACTCTTGCCTGGATTTAATTAGGGATTTATAATTGAGACCAGGGGTATTTCTGTATCATTGCTGCCTCCCAGTCTGAGTTGACTTACTGGCGTTGCTCTGACTTACAGCTGTGCACACTTTGGCCCAGTGTTATTTGGGGACAGGCTTTGTGAAATGGGAGAAAGAAATGTGGAATGCACAACTGGAATCAATCTGGCCCCCTGACAGCCCGCTTGGAGAGCAGTGTAGAAAATCCATGGCCCATCTTCTCCTCCCAGCAGGAGTGATGAGCTGAAGTTAGTGGTGTGGCAACAGCATGAATGTGGTATTAGAGGAGAATCAAATCCTTTATTTCCATCCTTATGAAAGTATCCCTGCTGCCCTTCTTCCAACAGTGCTCTCCCTGGCCAGATGTGCCTTATCAAATGAACAATGCTCCATCTCCAAGCTACAACAGTTCTCCCAACAGCTTCAACCTCGGAGATGGGTATGTAACAAATAAATGCTTTATCTTTCCTATTGATGTGGTAGCCTTTGGGTGCATAAGCTTTGTGTGTCCATGTATTTCATACCCTGGAAGAAGAGGTCAAGGACCACCCTTTCTGGGAAGGGGGAAAGTATGTCCCTAAAGCCTTTTAAGACCTTTTGTCCAGGAATTCCCTATAATTTGTATGTCCACTGTTTACATACTGACTGTTAGGTGAGCATCAGAGGACCACCAGGGCAATTCCTGGTAAGAACACACCATACCCTGTACCAATTCCCAGTATCTTCTCGCAAGCTTGTTAGAGGCTTTCAGCACCTCTTTAGAGTTGTCATTTCTTCCTTACCTTCTATCTTGAGGTGGTTTGGGGTGCTGAATTCCCAGGTGAATGGGATGTAGAGAAATCCTGCCTGGGGCAAAACAGCCTGGGTTTTGAGAAGCCATTTCAGAACAAAGGACTGGTGGAGGCATGTTTAATTCATTAATATAGCCATGATAAAGAAACGGTTCTAGTAATCCTGAAATGATAACTGATGTCAGAAATGTACAACAGGGTCCTTCAGTACTTCTGAGTCCTCCCTGCAGCATACTTTCCCCTAGGAATTTGGCATAGGCCTTTCTTTTTATTCTGGTAGGACTCTGCCAACTGACTGCCTTCCCACACAGTTTATTAATCAATCCATGTTGTATCACAAATTTTCAATCAGTGGCCTCAACCTATGAATAAGGAGAAACATTGAAGTTACAAAATTTTGAGTTAGTAGAGAGATCTGTTGAGCATTTTCTTCCAGTTGTAGATTATTAGCTCTTTGATAAAATCCTTGACATGTTTAGAAGTCCTGTCTATGTTTAGGAGGATTTAGTAGAAATGTGGTTTTGTGTAATATAGTTAAATTGCTATTTACTGTGTTTAAAATAATGCTAGGGTTGAATTATAAGGTCCTTTATTCAATTTTTGTGAAGAATTATTATTAGGTTATTTCTGGCTCATAGAAATTTTGAGTTCAACTACCCTGTAGGTTACAATTTCCTTGCTTAGTTATGTCATGTTAGTGAGTCACCAGTATGCAAAAGCTTGAAAGAGGTCAGTAAATGTGAGTTTTTCCTCTGTGTTGAGTGTTGAGTAGGGCCTCAACTGACTAACAAAAGGCTCAAGCAGAAAAAAGTTTTTTTATTCTTTTCTTGGTCCAGATTTTGGACACCTTTTTAAAAACCTGATAGAGAAAGAAAGCCAAATTGGTGTGTAACTTGTGAAAGTTGAGTCAAATAGAGGAGAGGGGGAAGAGAATGGACACTGCAATGTAGAATTTAAAGTAATGTGTTTTTTTTTTCTCTTTCAACTTTTATATAATTTCTTTTAGCAACAGTTCTCCAACCCACCAAATGGAGCTCCTGCCTCCCAGCAATGATGTAAGTACTTGAGATCATGTTAATGTGGTGCTTTTCTCTTTTAGGACACTGGTGAACAGTTCATTTCAAGACCTTCTTATTCTTTTTGCAATGTAGCATCTCCTTCCTTCTGCTTCTATTCAAGATGCCCAGCAGTGGCTTCATCGTAATAGGTTCTCTCCATTCTGTAGACTCTTCTCAAGTTTTTCGGGTGAGTTTAAACAGTCAAATTATTTTGGTTTTTGTTCTCTTTTGTAAAAGTGCAGCTCATGCTTCATATTAGTATCATCTGCTGCTGGCCACTGTTGATGGGATCACTGGTGTGATCCAGTGTGGTTGTTCTTTTGTTCTTAGAGTAATTAGCATTTGTCAGAACAGTTTGTAGACATACAGAATAGGTAAAGGTGGAAGAGAATTAATTAAAATGGAAGGGAATTCTTGAGTTCATTAAGTGCAACCGTCTGCTTGAAGCAAGTCCAGGACCTTGTGGAGTTGCCTTTGAGTTATCTCCAAGGTTGGAAATTCCACAGTCTTTTTAAACAACCTCTTCAAATACTTAACTACTCTCACAGTGAAAATGGTTTTTCTTATATCTAATCAGCATTTTCCATCTTCTCTCTGCTGTCTCTCATCCTGTCCCTGTCCACGTTTTGAGACATATCTGTTTTCATCTTCGATGTACCCTCCCATTAGGTAGTTGTACAAACCAGAAGGATGGTGGAAGGGGCAATTGTTAGAGATGTTGAAACCACGAGGAGCCTCTCTCTGACTTGCAGCATGATTAAATAACCCGGTGAACGTGACAGTTAGAGAAAATTGGGTCATTTAATGGCCAGTTAAATATCTAGCTTGTTTCTGAGTTGGCTAGAATATTTTCCAGTGTAGCACTGCTCTTTTGGCAGCTTCTAGCTTTCTGTTTCACAAGGACTGATCTAAAGTGTACACCTCTCTGAATTTGCAACTTCTCTATGCAAACTAGCTGGTTGAGTTTTGTGGATTCTCTCCCCCTGCCTTTTCCTGCTGCCCATACACACAGTTTGGATACTAAGATTTGCTTAACTTCTGAAAAAAAATCAATTTGAAATATGTAGGTGCCGACTTACTGAAGATGTCCAAAGAAGATTTTGTTCAAATCTGTGGACCTGCTGATGGAATTCGGCTCTTTAATGCAATTAAAGGAAGGTTTGTACTATTTCCTTTCTATTTTTTTTTTTGACAGCATCCCTTGGTAATTTCAGTGTTAACTAGAAGTTAATCCTGGAGCTGTAGCATTTAGACTTCCTTTTAGTACTTCAGAGAGTTTGTCTCAGAGGCTGGAGATCACAATGGTATTCAAATCCAAGCATAGCTCAGAAATTTTGCCAATATATGAAGCAGCATAATGTAGGTCTTCAATGGTTTTTTTGCTACCAGCTGATAGCTTACATCCATTTCCTGAGAGACACAGTCTACAATACCCTATGTTAAATCTCCATTAGAGATAACAAACAACAAAACAACGAACCCCTGGAGCCTCAAGTGACTCTTAAACGTACTTTCATTGCAGTAACCTCAGAAATTCTACAGCTGGGCAGGATTTAAATCAGTAGAGGCAGGTGTGATGAACTGCTTGACAACTGCTGTAAACTGTTTAGTCTTATCTGATCCTGAAAAGATTAAGGTGCTCTGCACTACCTCCCAGGGGTCTCTTAATAGATGTCCTAAGACATGTAGTCACCAGCATCAAGACTGTCCCTTAGTTTGTTATTTATGCACAGCCTGAATGATTCCATCTCTCATTGTTTGTTAGCTGACTTGAAACAATTTTACATCTACTAAATAACTTACTACTGTTTTTTATTAATCCATAGAAATGTAAGGCCCAAGATGACAATTTATGTCTGTCAAGAACCAGAGCAAAACAGGTCCCATCTCCACCAAAAAAGAGACAATGGAGATGGCAGTCTTTGTGGTAAGTTTTTACGTATGGATCTCAATAAACACCTCGTAAGAATGCTGCTTTCTGCCTGAGGTCCTGTGTGGGACACTGTAGTGTCCTGAAGAGTTTGAAGAGGTCCTGTTTATCCCACTTCTGCCACTTTGATTATAGTTCCAGGTCTACAAATTCCAACTGATACCATCTGTCTGGGGAGCAGACTCAACTTACAACCTAGCTGCAGAATGCCACAGCAAAATCTTTATTCAGTTATTAGTAGGGAAAACAGCATTAAAAAAACTACTCTTCTGTCCACAATTTACTTCAGATTATGTCTTGTCTGAAAAAATTCCAGGAAGTGGAAGGTCACTAGGCCCTAAAGTGAGGTTCTAATTCTTGAAAGTTCAAAGCTTTTGGAGACTTGTCATGACTTATGGCATGATGTACAATCAAATGAGAATAGAGATTGTCCTTAATTCTTGCACTTAGTAATAACCAGGCATAACTTTCCTACCTGGTTCCTGTAATTTGGTTTGGATTTATAAAACAATACTGTCACCTGTAGTTACCTTATACATTGTATGCTTTAGTTTGTGCCTATGGGATTAGTGGATGGCATCTAATAAAATACTGCTTTTGTGTTACATAGTATCAGAAGTTTGACATATTTTTTTAAAAATGTCAAAATCAGTAGAAGTAGATTATCAAAAAATATTAGCATCTTTATGAGAGGGCTTTTTTAGTGCCCCATGATGCATGTTGTCATTAGTACCTGTGTTTTCCTCTAGGTAAAAGTTGTGTATTCTTTAATTGCCTGCTGCATCCAAGTACTGGGGTTTTTTTCTGCATCAAGCTAGATATTTTAAAGGAACAAAGCTTGTTTATCTACTGTCAAGTTTTGAACCTTCATTTTAAACCCATTTGGTTGTTGAAGCTGAGGATCTTGGTACAATCTGTATGTGCTGTTCTGTAAGTACTTTCAATTTGTTGCAGTATATCATGCAATCTTCTTAGAAGAATTGACCACGCTGGAATTAATGGAGAAGATTGCAAACTTGTACAGCATTTCTCCACAGCAGATAAACCGGATCTATCGGCAGGGACCCACAGGGATCCATGTATTGGTGAGCAATGAGGTAAGGGGTTAATGCAAACTTTGTTGGAGCTGTAACAATTGACTGACTTCTTGATGCTAGAATGAACTATTCAGATTATGGAATGCATCTTCGAGCATTGCAAAGTTACTAATCCCAGCAAGTTAAAGCAAATACTTAGAGCGGATCAGTCATGCATAGCATTGATTTTGGTGTGTTTTCAAGACCTTTGCTTTGTAAAAGAGGTTGGGTTTTTTGTTTGTTTTTTTTTTTAAGCAAAACAAAACAGAATAAAATTGCTCATTTGTTGCTCTCTACAACTACCTTAGAGGAGATTGTAGCAAGGTGGGGCCGAGTCTCTTCTCTCAAGTAACAAGTGACAGGATGAGAGGAAATGGCATCAAGTTGCACCAGGGCAAGTTTAGATTGCATATTAGGAAAAAATCTGTTCACTAAAAGAGTTGTCAAGCATTGGAACAGGCTGTCCAGGGAGGTGGCTGAGTCACCCTCCCTGGGGCTGTTAAAGATGTGTAGATGTGGCACTTATGGACATGGTCTAGTGGTGCACTTGCTGGCACCACTAGATGTCTAGGTCAACATTTGGTCTTGATGATCTTAGATGTTTTTTCCAACCTAAATGATTCTATGAATATCTTTTCATTTTTACTACTTACACAAATTTTGAAGTGAGGATCTAAAGTAAGAACAACCTTTAAAATTAAATTAATAAGTTTCTTAAGGCAAGTTTGAAAATCTGTAGGGCAATTAGTATTACATCTTGGCCAGCGATTACAGCCACTGGGTCAGTCAGTGCCATATAAGTGCATGCTATAATTTAATGGACCTCTGCTAGCTGTTTGTGTCCCATTATAGGATGGCTTAATGTAGTCCATTCCATTAACTTGGAGGTTAATAGTGAGTTGCCCTTCTTCCTCTTTCCCCCCTACTAAATTACTTACTCATTCATGCACCAGAATCACTTAAGGAACTTCATTTATAAGAAGCATTGTTAAAACAAATGAAGCAGAGCATAGGTCTCAACTGGAGCCTAAACTGAAGGCTGTAATGCTTATTTCTGAAGTCTCCTTGCTATTCCAGCCTGATTAAATCTGAAACTTTGATGCTTTATGGATGCAAAGTGCTTGGAGGCAACACTTGGTAGGGGAATTGCATGAACCAGCTTGGGTATAAGGCTTAAAGTATTTGTTTAAGTCAATTATTAACAATGTCTATGGCTTTTTAAATATTTTTTGTCTTGTTTTAGTGCTATAGCAGCAAGAGTGAGGCACTCTGTGAGTGTACTTCATGCATCGTTAGGCAGAAAAACACAAACTGTCCAGTGAAGTTTGATTTGCAGGAGCAGGGTCTGGATGTTAAACCCAAAAGAGAATAGAGGGATTAGTCTAAGTTGAAAACGG
The DNA here is from genome assembly GCF_003945595.2 of Pipra filicauda. Taxonomy (NCBI): domain Eukaryota; kingdom Metazoa; phylum Chordata; class Aves; order Passeriformes; family Pipridae; genus Pipra; species Pipra filicauda. The sequence goes on along the minus strand of NW_024103541.1, from coordinate 1,294,942 downwards.
TATTTTGGTGTGAGAACTTAGAGCTGGAAAGTGCACTGCTTGAATGCTGTTCAATATCTAGGAGAAGGCTTTTTCTTAAAGCTGGATTTTATGAGCTCATCAGACAGGATTTGGTCACATCTCCCTCCTTTCAAGTTGTGTCCAGCATTTGCTTCAACTGTATGAGACACCTCCTGAAGGTAGTTCATGTCCTCTGTCCCGTGTAACTACTCTAAGATGGGAGGAACCATTGACTAAGGATGAAGCTTAAATGGGCTTTTCATGTTGGATCTGAAGTCATCTGAATTTCTTAACTCACCTCTTTATTTAGAGATGTCTCTAGAACCTGCACCTGTTCTGAAAATCCAGTTGTTTCTCATGAATAACTCAAATAGCTTTAGGTTCTAATCTTTCTTCCCGTGATTTGCCTTGCCTCTTATGGTAGTTTCACTAAGATTCCTGTTCCTTGATGAAATACAAACAAGTAAATGGCTCCTGCAAGCACAGCATCTGTACTAATGTCTGGTCAAAGTAACCAGATGGACACTGCTGAGATGGCTTTTCAGTTGCAATTCCTTTATCCAGCAAGGAGTCCATTTCCTGGGGCTTACCCACCTCTACATGTTACTTAAATGCTAATGTAAGCTCAGCTGAGCTCCATAGTTTAGCTGAATGTGTAATTACCACTGTTAGATCTTAGGAAAGAGTCTGTCTTCATCCAGTCTGAACTAGAACAGCTTCACTGAAGGCAATTAAGAGCATGGTCTTTAATAGAATAACTGGAGTGGTATAAGAACCTGCAGGATCAAGAGCTGCTTCAGGCAAGCACTTCTAGCATGAGCTTCTCTTAAACACTCTAGCAACTGCAAGGACCTTAATTAATCAGCCGTGTACTTTAATAATCTCATGGGCAGGGTTGCTCAGGACTGTGTAGGACTAGACACCAAATGCTGTTTGATACCCCTCCTCCAAGTCTATACTGATACTGAAAGAAACTTGAATTTAATTGCTAAAAATGTTGTGTTGGCTTTTTTGCTTCTGCCCTTCAGATGGTGCAAAACTTCCAAGATGAATCTTGTTTTGTTATCAGCACATTAAAAGGTATGTATTGCTGCTGCTATTACCTGTGGCTCTAAAGATAATTCGTGCTTTCAATTGCACTAAATGTTATCACAAACTCAGTGCTGTTATCCTGAAAAGATAATCTAATTTAGTGTAAGTTGAGGTGTTGACTGCATTATGATAGACTGATTGATCTTATGCTTTCCTCTCAGTTAGTATTATAAAAATTTCATAAATTCATTGATACCACTGACATAAATAAGCAGAAAAACTTATAGTAAATTATAAAAGATGACAGTATGTGGGTTTTTTAATGTAAATTATTTGACCTAGATGCTCAGCATTGATTTTCATGGGTGGGTTGTGGACCAAGAGTAGAAACTATTACAGACTACCTAGGAAGAAAATCTGAAGTTCTGTACCTCTGGTGTTTCCTAAAAGCAATGAAAACTCATTTTGCATTTCTTTGTTACAGCTGAAAGCAATGATGGCTACCACATCATTTTAAAATGACCGTGCTGCACAGAGAGACTTTAACAGCCTAAAATTTTAGTGCCTCACTGAGATTGCTACAACCTAGACTGGAAACATGAAGAACCTTCTGGATAAATGCTCCTGTGAACTAAGAATTACCAAACAGCTTAAGGAAAAACTTGCTTTTACAGATATTCATTTTTTGTGGTGTGTGATTTTGGTTTTGCTTTTTTTTTTTTAAGCTGGAGCTGAGAACATCCTCAAAGCTTGTACATGTTTCTTCCTCCCTCCCTTCCTCTTCAGTTTTAAAAGTTGTAGAGGTTTCTGCTTATTACTTAGAAACATCTACCTTGTACTAAAGGGAAATGAAAGATAAACAAATCCCAATTCTCTAGAACCCTTATGGTTGAGCAAATTGATTTACTTACTGTTCTGAGTGCTCTCTTGCTTTCAACATACGCCCTGTTGCTGATAGATGTAGACTCCCTGGGGGTCCTCTTTTACTCCTTGAAGTGGAAGGCTTGGGGCTACATCCCAAACCAGTTTGGGCAATACAGAGGATGGATTTGGTGCCCAGTCTTCATCCAAAGTCTCAGCTCTGGAAGCCCACACTTAGCTGATCTCCACCTGCAGATGTGCTCAAAGTCCAGAGACCCTGGTCCCCCCTGACAGAGCTTCTGTAATGCCAATCCAACAGAACAGTTTTTGGGGGTTTCAAAGGAGCACAGACAACCTGAGGCAAGCAGTTCAGTAGCATACCATTATCTTAGAGCAGTCTCCCTGAATGGAGTCTATGAATGTTTTCTGAGGAAATGCTTTGAACATTGAAAGTTATAGTGCTCATGACAAATTCATACTGTGGATTTATTCTACTCTACAAGGTAGTGATTGACTGCTGTCTTTACTGCAACTGGGAATTAGGTTTTATAATCTTAATGAATTTTCTTCCTGTTACTTACTCAAGTAAAACTGAGTTTTGATCAAGTGCAGATAACAGATCATCTTAGTTGCTGCTTCTTATATCCTTGCTCTTTCACTCTTGACTCCTGTTTCCAATACGTTTAACTATGATCAACTTCACCCTTCCTTGGTCTTTTGGGATGCTATCCAGGCTCCATTAAGCTAAAACAGTGGCTTCCACTGATGTCAGAGGCAAACTGGATCACACCTTTCTTGCATGGATGAAGCCATTTCATTTTTGATAGCTACGTAATAAGGCTGTTTCCCAAACTGAATGTCTATATAGCATCAAAATCTGATTCTTGAATATTTAATTTCATTCTGAATTGACATGGAAAGCTGAAATACCAAACATTTTCCTGGAATGGAAATTTTTCAAAAAATGAGAAATTGTCAGCTGGAAAACACTGAATAAAATGTTCCAGCCTTTTGAAATGGAAACATTTAATTAAATCCATTTGGCCCTTAAAGCAGCATCAGTTTGAGCTACTGTTGCAGCCCTCAGAAATTCTCATTCAAGTGTTTTGCGCACTGTGTCCGCCTTGGGGATGAGCTCTTTGGCTGAATTACAGATCCCATGATGCTCTTACCATGGGTTAGTCAAACACGGAATGCGTCATGAAGGCTGGAGAGGTGCCCAGGGAAAGAGGGGACCATGGAACCCTTGAATTATAGCTCCCAACTGACACTAGAGGAATTCGGACAGACGTGAACTGATATTTTTCTGACAAAAATTATGTGTTTCAAGTTTTCCCAACAGAAATAAACAGCAAAATATTGAGAAAAGCAACCTTTTTTTCATTAAAAGCAACAAGTTTTGCGCAAAAACCCCACCCATCCCCACTGATTTTTTCTTTTTTTTTTTTTTTTTTCACCGAAAATAATACTAGAATAGAAAAGTCGTGTTACAATGGGAAAACCTTCAGCCAACTCAGCTAATTGAGTAACAGTGCCTACTTAGGCACGATCTTGCTAAACTGGCTGTTCTGCATGCTCCGTGAATTGTAGTGTTTCTCCAAAAACTATACCTAGGCTCTGGGAATGGTGATTCTTCCCTCTGAAGTAAAGGAATCGAAGCTTCTTGGTTGAGGACCAGGTTGTGTAGGTGAGGAGGAGCTCCTGCCATGGACACTGGGGCTTCCAGGTGGTGGCCACACAGTTACAACTGCCTTCCAAAACAGTGAATAAATTCCAGATGTTTTTGTGAGTATACAGGACCAATGTGCTCCCGTGTAGCGGGGGCTGTTTGGTTTATGTTGTAGAAAGTGCTACTGAAGATGTGTTTGCTGTGCTTTTTCATCCTGTTCTGTAATATTGGCCCAATACAGGCTATGGCTGTTATTGGCATGTAACTCAGGTGAATCTGACCTCATGAGAACTCTTTAAAATACACCTTGAAGTTGCCAGGAGTGCAGTCTGTATCATATCCACTTAAGTGGGGTAGCTCTGTAATTGAGGGAACACAGCAATACTGAAACACAGCAGAGTGAAGAAAGGATAGAGGTAGCTTTGCTCCCAGAGTTAGAAACTGAGATCTCTTTGCTTATTTTAAAAAGTCTGACCTCTTGATTCTTTTAAAAAAAACTCTTTCCCTAAGGAATTATATGCAAAAGCCCTCATAGTGTTTCATTAGCACTTGCTTGATCAATTTTGAACAAAAATAAGTCTGTTAGGGCCTTGCTGTATTTAGATTTTTAAAAATAAAATTTTATACTGATATGAGGGTGAATTCGACAATATATCTTGCTTTTCTTTCTATGCTCTAAGAAGGTATAACAGAGCAAACAGTCCCATAGATTATAAACACTGTCCTACTGGGTGGGCTCTACTGTTTTATCTGTGTTAGCCTCTTGTTAAGCTGCATAGCTTTAATGTGTGTGTAATATCTACATGCCCTTGACAGGGTAGTTCTAGTCCTTGTTGAACCTCTGTAGTCACAGCAGAAATTTGGAGGTTTGTGGTCAAGTAACATACACACCCATGAAGACATAGCACAGCTGTTTTGGTGTCTAGGAGGATGTTGAATTACTACAACTTAGAATTGTAGAATATCTTGAGTTGAAAGGGACCCATAAGCATCATAGAGTCCAATGCTCTACTCCTTACAGGAGTACCCAAAACTAAACCGGATGTTTAAGAGTGTCATCCAGAGCATACTTGCTTCTTGGACTCTGGCAGGCTTTGTACCATGATCAAGGGCAAGAAAAGTCCCTGGGGAGACTGTTCCAGTGACTGACCACCCTCTCAGGGAAGAACTTTTCTCCAGTGTCCAATCTGAACTCCAGCTTCATTCCATTCCCTCACATCCTATTGCTGGTCCTGATAGAATAGATCAGGATCTCCCCCTTCACTGCCCCCTTGAGGAAGGTGCAGAATGTGTTGTATCTCTGGGTGTCAGGAAAACATGTTGCACCCTTTGCCCTTTTTCCATGATGCTGCGTAACCAGCTGGTTGTTTTACAGGGGCAAACTGGCCACTCGTGGCTGAGGGGTTGGTGCACGTGGTCAGGGCAATGTTGATGTGAGACTGGACTGCTGAGGAACCTTCCCCTCTGCTTCCCAAAATCATAAAAACAAACTCTTGCCCCGTTGAAACTGAGTTTGTCCATGCAGGAACCACGCAAAGCCTTCAGGATTTATTTTAGTGGCTTATGTGAGGAATGAGAGAGAGAGAGAGACTTGTCTCACCTGTGGAAGTGCCAGGTGAGACCCTCCCTGTGGCTGCAGAGGGTCTGCTGCCCCTGGACGAACTCCTTTGAATTGTTTGTGGATGTGACAAGCTCCAGAAGGAAACTTTTGTTTCCTCAAGACTGATGGAAGCCCAAATGATTAGTCTGGGATAGACACCTAAATTCTAGATAGGTTAAAGGCAAGGGAGGTGAGTAGCTCCCACTCATCTAAACATCCGAAAGAGTTCTGCATTTACTTTGCTCCTAAGTGTCTGTTACACTTATTTTTGCTTTATTTTGTTGTTGTTGCTCCTATTTCTTTTTTAAAAAGCAACAAATGAAACTTGCTCAAAGTGGTTTAAATGAGACTTTTTTCAGCTATACGTGAAATTTGTACAGCAGACCTTTATATGGACTGGGTCTTAGGATAACAGTGAATGATATGGTTTCCCAAACTGTCCAGCTCTTCAGTTGTATTTATGATGACAGCCACTATGAGTAGAAGTGGGTTTACTGGGAATGAAAAGGCAGAATCATCATGTGATTTATACCAATACTGCAGCCAGTACTACAAAGTATAAACCCATGTTCTCATCAGATCTGTATTGTCTGTTCAAAACGATTTCATGAATTGTGGCATTTTCTCTATCAACTGAGTAAATTGATACAGATCAGGCAGTATGACTCTGGTGATGTCCTGAGAACTCAGAAATGCCCATGATACACAACTGAAGGGGCAAATAATCTGGTGATAAAAATTTGGCCATCTGACGGAGGTGTCAGGACTGGTGCTATTAAAATGAAAGCTGTTCTTTCAGCTGGCCCTGCATGGTTAATTGGCTAAAATAATCATTCAATCTGGAAAACACTGCAGTTCTTATTGTCTTAGTGTGAAATTTAACGGGCTGAAGTTTCAAGGCTTGGATGTGGTAAAAGGATTCTTGCAGTGGAGAAGCCCTGAATGGCACTCTCCTTATAATGTAACATATACATATATATGCATATATATATATCCACATACCTACTGTACTGTATCAACACATATTTGTGCTGAGTACATGTGTTCTTTGGCTTTAACTGGTACTCTGCTTTGTTTAACTGCAGTTCAATGTAAGAGACTGGTTGACCAAGCTTCCAAACCCAGCCATTCCTTGGGTAGAAGTGTAAAAGTCCGTAATAGCGACTCTAGGTGATTTGGACACAGTACACTTGGAGTGATGTAAATTTGGTGAATTTCTGCAATATAAATCCCAGGCCTTGGTGAAGAAGAGCATATTGTTGCACTAACACTGCAGTTCTATATTGCAGCTTCTGAAAATTAGTTAGAATAACAGAGAAATAGATTGCCCAACGCTTTGTGAACTAGTAAGGCTACTCCCTAAGCACAACAACCATACGATGACTTTTCCTAGCTCGATGTTGTATTGCTTAAGCATTGGCTGTAATTCTAACAATCATCTGGTGGGTGACTGGGACAGGTTTTTTTGTCTGTATCTGTTTTGGGCTTTTTTGACTTCTCAAAGAAATGCTTATATTCAGACTGTAGCTTCTCTTTCTCCTCCAGTTATGAAATGGTTTAACTTTATGGTACTAATAGAAATATTTTCATAAGATTATAATCTGTTTGACAGCACAGGGTACTCAGAGTGGGGAGTGTTTGGCTTTGATCATCACTACCGTGGGTGAATATGAGAAGGCAGACTGTATCTGACATCCTTGCTTCTCTCTAACAAATGGGTTAAGCTAGTGCCTAAATTTTTTTTGCATTTTTGATTTATACCTTTTTTTGTTTTTTTTTTTGCCATTCCCTCAAAATTCTGCTCCCTGGCGAGTAGATGGTGTATTCAACTTCTTTAAGTAGCCTGGTGGTGTCCCAGTTTGCTTGGAGTGAGTGTTTATCTTTCAAAGGGCCGGGGAGTTACCTCTCTTCACTGACAGTGCAGCCGTTCGAGGCAGGCGATGCTGATGACCACAAAGTTGGCATGACGGGCAAGGGCGAGTGGAGGTGGGTCGATGGGAGGCTGAGGCGTTACCAGTTGTGAGTAAATACTGCCACACTCTTTGTCTTTTTTGTTTTGTTTTTGGGTTTTTTTGTACATGAATTAAAAAAAAAAAAAAGAAAAAAGCATATTTTGCACTGGCTCTTGTACTGTTGTGCAGAAGAAATCTGTATCTAGAATCTGTGCTCCAGTCAAAATGCAAATAAATCTGTTTGTAAGAAGCACGGGTTTGGTCTCTGCTTTACTTGGTGTGGATGGACGCAGGAGAGCCTTGGCATCGGCTCCTCCTTGGTAGGCAGCTGTAAGGTGCTGGGCACCCTCTCAAAATGAGTGGGAGCAGAATTTGCAAAGTGCTGGCGAGAGAATGTCAGCTGTAGCCAAATGTCCTGCAGCATTTTCTTCGACTTGGGGCAGACTTCATTTCTCCACAGCACAATGCAGTGACTGGTTCGTGTTTAATCCAGGTCAAGACATGAGGAGAAATGCCTCATTCTTGAAGATGCCGTGACAATGGGCATATACTTTAGTGAGAACACAAGCTGTGTTAGATGACAGCTGGCTTTTGGTCTTGCAGTGCTCAGAAGACACGGGCGTTTCAGAGCCTGGTCCTTGGTGACATCAGAGATGAGCAGAGAGTCCCTCCTCATAGCAATGCTCTGTCCCGTTTAGCAGCTGTGACACACGTGCTGGAGCAGAGGCAGTGAGGTTTGGATATGAAGCATTCCCAGTGGTTTGGGTGGAAGAACTTCATTATCCTCTGAGGCCTAAGCCATAGATCTAGTAACGTACACGGTCAGGAAATTAGCAGATGTTCGGTGTCATTTTCCAGTAGGAGAAGATGGAGCCCAGTTTGCAAATAGTATCTTCCAGCAGCCAAACTTCACCCTGAGGCAAAGAAGGGGGAATAGATGAACTACCAGTGTAAGGGTGATTCTTAATCTGAATTGACCTCAAGAGCAATTTCAGCTCCTTTCCTTTACTGAAGTATTCGAATCACAAAATTAGAAAATGCGGCTTGGACCTATAAAGGTGTTGGTTCATATGCAAAGTATAAGGGCACAGGCAATGGGCCTAGATGAAGGTAGATGACAATTTAGTATTTTTCCCTGTAGGTGACATACCTGAGAAGAGGAAAGGGACTGTCTACCCCAATTTCTGTTAGTTTAAAGTTTCTTTGGAGGCAGAAATCCAGCTCTCTGAGGCCTGATATTGTTGAAGTTTTCAGCTGCTCTGTGCGTGGTTAGGCAGCATCAAGTCTCAGAGGGCTGCTGGGTTCAACACAGCTTTAGCATAGGCTCAAATCCACCTGCAGGCAGCAGCAACAGATCTGGGTAGTCACTTAAGAGTCCGGGGCTGGCATCTGGGCTCTCCAGGGCTGTCTGGAAGGTGCTGAGTGTGTGAAGTCACTGGCAGCAAGTGCTTGATGACTTGATGAAGGTATGAGCCCTGCCAGCTGCAGGGGCCATCTCTGGGGCTTTCAGAAGGAGGAAGTGAATTCCTCCCCAAGCCCCACAAGGTGTGTGGTGCTGTGTGAGCACCAAATGCATCGGTAGTTCCCACCAAGCTCCATGCAAAATTGTCCCTCTTCTGTAAACCTGACCTATGTGCTGGCAGGGGTTGGTAAATGCTAAAAGGAACACTAGAAAGGTTTTTACTTAATAAAAAGGGTTCAAGGACAGGGAAACTGGTAATTCTTCACAATATAATTTCTGTGGGAAACACACCAATAGAGAAACTTACAAGGTAAAGAGTTCCAAGGGAATATACCCAGAAGTCCATGGCAGCTGTAAGACTGGACAGGAGTGGTAAAGAGCCACTTCTTTTATGAGTGAGGAGAAGGAAGACCTAAGACTGCAGCTGCTTAGTCAAAGCATTGGCCTAATCTGATCTAAATCCTCAATAGCAAGCAAACATTTTAAAATTAATTTTCCAATTCACAAAACAATGCAGTCTTTCAGTTAAGCGGATTAGTCACAACTATGGAGCAGGCAGAGAGATAATATCTGTCATACTCTTTCTGTAAAGAGGCTAAATGCTTCCAGGCTTACCTGGATGGGAAAGATTTGACACAGCAATAAATTAATTTATTTTTTTTTTTAGTATCTTACAGCAGAAGCTGATTGTCCTGGTCAAACTGGAGTTTCAGACAAGCGTAGTCTTCCCTCCTCCTTAGATATGTGTGGCCTAGGAAGTCAGGCCTGTCCTGTTCCTATCCTATCCTATCCTATGCAAAATGTTCTATTTTTGACTATTGCAAACAGTGCCACTATCCATTTTACAGTCTAGAAAAGCCCTAGTTCTGATTTATCTGATGTTAAGTCATAAGCAAGTATGATACACCTGGAAAAAAGTTTGATTAGCAGGAATCCAAAATTGGCTGAGCACATTAGTGCACTGAGAAATAATTTTTCTAATGCTGAGAATTTAAATGCTGAACTTAAGATTATGCTCTAGAGAAGAGACATGCTATAAATATCACATTGGATGGAGTAAAAAAAAAAAAAAAAATGCAATGCTGTGAGGAATTTCTCTGTGAAAATATTTTCAAAGCTTAGTATCTCTCAGAAGAAAAAGTTCCTGGATGGGTTGGTACCACTTTGGGAATTAAGATCTCCATGACATCACCTAACAGTTTAACCTGTGGTAGTAAAATAAGGGAAAAGTTGAGTAAAAAGATGAACAACATGACTTAAGGCAGGAAAGAAAACCTGGCTGAGGCTGCATGGCCAGAGCAGCCCAGGAAAGGAAAGCTCAGTGCAAAAGTATGGAGACCACATACATTAGGCCAAGTGCGTGCTTTAGCACAGCTGTCCTGAGCACAAAAAACATGGTCCCAGACAAAATTATTCCAGAACCACCCACGGTTTCCCTTTTCCATCACTATTTACCTCATTTCACAGCAGTGCCTATGAGGCCATGACTCTTGTTTCTCAAACAGCCATAGTTATTTACTGTCACATGCATGTCATGAAAGAAATGGAGTCCAAGTGAGAACATGGGTATAAAGCTGGTGATTGCTGAAGTGATTACTGGGGGCCAAAAAAAGGGAGAGACAAAAAAAAAGGAGCTTCTTCAAAGTCTTTGGCTCCCTTTTGGCTCTTCCAGTTCCGGCCGATGGCTTTGCAGCATTCCCAACGTGCCTGAGGAAGAGGAGTGCCTGTTCCCAAACAAATGCAGCCACGCTGCTGGTTTAAGTGCACATCCACCCCCTGAACACAGTGCTCAGAAACACAACCTACTGACAGCCTGCTCATGAGGAGGCTGCTCTCCAGAGCTGTTTAGACAAAGCTAGGCCGCAGATTTTGTAACCCACCTTCCTGCAGCAATAGTAACAGGGCTGGGGTGTTTTATTTCTGGTTAGTGTGTCTCTGCTTTGAATGGAGCTGAATCCCATTGGAAACGGCCTCCACCTGCCAAGGGGAATTCAAGTACACCCACCACCACTAGTTGGTGGTCAATAAGGCCAGGAAGCAACTTTACCTTCACTTCAGCGAAGCCTTCGCTTCGCTTCAGCATGAATCGCTTTTAACACCATGAGGACAAAGTGGCAACACACTGCTGGCTTACTTTGAAACTCAACTGGCTGGTAGCAAATGGCTCACTAAGCAACCTGTGAGAAAAGAAGCATTCACCCTCCCATGTTGTTTCTGAGGCAGTGCCATGCCCTTTGTGCAGCTCAGAAACCAGAGACAGCTGTTTGGCATGAGTGCCCACAGCTGGATGTGACGTGCAGTGGCCTTGACAGTTCCCTGTGGAAGGAGGGGAGACCACCACGATCCTGCTCGATGTGCACAGCTGAGCGTGTCTGCACAGCGAGGAGGGTCCTGCTGTTCTGTGTGAGTGATGCAATGCTGGACTTGGTTTTGGGCTGGTTTTATTTTGTGCTTCTCAGTTCTTTAAGAGAAATTTCCATCTAGTTGTGGTGATGATTATGGTCACCTGCTGGCCAACTACACAGGCAAAGCAATTGAGAAAATGAACCTTTGGATTCTTTCTCAGGTATTTTGCTTGTCACCTTCATCAGGGTGCCAGGCAGCTGGAGGGCAAGGAAGCCTCTTATTAGTAAGTGTTGGGGAAGAAAATGATGGAACTTAATGAAGAATGAAACTTTTTTATCTACACATTTGACTTTTTGGAAGGTCTTGAAAGGAAGCCAGAACTGGAAATCCCCTTTCTGCCAAAGCTGAGAGAATATCCTGGGAGGTGCAAATGAGCCAGCAGGTGTTCCCAGGAGTTTTAGTTTCCCATATTGGTCCAAGATGGGGGTCAACCTTACTAGCACAGAGAGAAGGAGCCCTCCTTGCACCGGGTCAGGAGACCTGGCTTTATAAACCCAATCAATTCTCTTCCTTGGTGGTTGTGGGAAGAGGCAGTGCTGTCCCAGGTGAGTGGCTGAAGAGTCTGGACCTGTGTGTTGTTAACTGCTGTTAACAGCTGTGTGTGCTGTGCTTCTTGCTGGGTTTTATCGTAGAATCATAGACTTGTTTGGTTGGAAGGGACCTTTAAATGTCATCCAGTCCAAGCCCCTGCAATGAGCAGGGACGTCTTCATGTAGATCAAGTTGCTCACAGCCCCATCCAACCTGGCCTTGAATGTTTCCAGGGATGGGGCATCTACCACCTCCCTGGTCTAGTCAACCTGTTCCGGTGCCTTACCACCCTCCTTGTAAAAAATTTCTTCTTTATATCTAATATAAATTGAACCTCCTTTAGTTTAAAACTGTTACCCCTTGTCCTATTACAACAGGCCCTGCTCAAATGTTTCTCCCCATTTTTCTTATAGGCCCTCTTTAAGTACTGAAAGCTGCAGTAAGGCTCCTTAAATGTCTGTACCAGGTCTCACAGCATGAAAATCCCTATTGCTTTTTCCTTTCCCCACCCTTACAGTATTTTCCCCCCCTCTCTGTCCTTCTCTCTCTTTTCATCAGGGCTGTCAGCGCCCAGTTCATGCCAGCTGTGATACAAGGCTTTGCTGTTATAGCAATGGGTGCTACTTCTTTAGGAATGAAGTTAATGGCATAGTTTGGAAAAGTTTTGTGATGGGAACGTCTAGTGATCCTGATGGTCTCTTTCTAGTGAGTGGTTGTCCACCTGCTCTTTCTGCCTTGCTCCTTAAGGGTCTGTGTACCTTGAGGTTTTGCCTATTCTAGTTGTGTAAATGAGACAAATTCTGAGTGATTCAGAGCAAAAGTCATCTTGTCTAAGCTGTCTAGGGGATAGAAACAGGCACACAGACAAGAAATTTTCAGACCCCAAATCATAAAGCCAAAATCTTGGTATAGCCAGCATTATTGCCTGCAGCCGTAAACTGTGCTGATCCCTCCCAGTGTGGCTTACCTGTGGGTGTTTAAGGAATTACCAGCCCAGTGCTGGTTGTGTAGTGCTTGGCATTGGTGGGAGCTGCAGAAGGATGCAATTAAATTAATTACAGGCTGGTGATTTTGCATTCAATGAGATAATTACTCACGAAAACTGCATTATGGATGAAACTTGCTCCCAGCCTTAGTATCAGGTTTCACCATCTTGCCAGAATGTGTGATTGACGTCAACCTGTGATTGTAACAAAGGCTATAAACTCATAAGCTCATAAAATAATTTAGTGTGGAAGGAGTCTTCAAAAGTCATCTGGCCAGACCTTTCTCAAAGCTGGACCAGTCCAAAGGCTGTTTGGTGTTGTGCAGGGTCAGCAAGGGGAAGCCCATGGCTGGCGCTAGCTGGGAAATCCAACCAGAGATCATAATACCTCATTCTTGCCTCAGATAATCTATGAATACCCTCACTAAGAAAAGCTTTTTTTGTCTTTCCAGTGTTGGGTGGAAGAAAAGTAAAATAACACAGGTGTGCCAAGCCATAATTATCTTTCAGTTCATCCCTTAAGAATGCCTATTTAAAAATTAAATTGGGATATATTTGTTTACTTAACAATTTTCCCCAGTGAATAGAAAGAATATAACTTGGCAACCACTTTCTGCTAAGTTCGGCAGTTCTTATGGTGATGTGTTTTCCAGCTAACATGTAACATGTCACAATGGAGCTGAACACTTAAAATTTAAGGTTTTGCTTGCTAACAGCACTCCTTCAAAGGGATGAGTGGGATTGGCAGTGTGAGGGGTCTAGTGGGCTTTAAGTTGGGGTGAAACTGCAATGGATTAGCTTCTCCATACTGCATGGGTGCCGTCTTACTCCACATGTGCTGTGGTGCAAGGCAGTGTAGTCTGCATTTTGAGCAGCTTGGGGAGCCTGTTCTGTGAATGAATTAAATCTCCAAACCAGGTTCTAGTGCGGTTGGCTGTGTGCGCAAATTCCCAGCTCTGTTTGCTTGCTTTGGTGTCCCACGTAACCTGAATGTGAGAGGTTGCATTACCTTGGCTTTTTTTTTTGTACATGGTGAAAGAACACACAAACAGGAGGAGAAATGGCTGTGGAGTTAGCAAATAAGAGATGCTTATCCTTAAGTTACAGCCTTGAAGTAAATGAAGATGCAAGCTATTTTCCTTTCAGTGCTTCTTCATTTGGATGAGGAGGCTGCAATTGGCAGGACTTTCTGCCCAGAAACAAGATAAGTCTTACAAGCTGAGCCTGCTCATAAGCTGTAAGTACAAGAAGCATTATGTAGTGCCTTCATGCCTTTCCTTTGAAGGATTCTCTTGCATTCCTTCAAAAAGGGGGAAATTCTAGAGGGTGCTTTGGCAGTTTCCTAAATCATCTGAGTTGTGACCATGGGCTTCACACAGAAGAGCCCAGCTATAAATGCAACACACTCAAATGGATGTGAAACACACCTTAGAAAGGTTTTGACCTTTGAAAGATCTAAAATGTGGAAAATGGCATAATCTGATGATGATAATAAAAATGGTTATATATTTCATGTTTTTCTTTTATTTAAAATCTTTCATTTAAAATCTTAATTGACACATTTGCTACTGTGAGTAGTCCCTGCCAACATTACTGAGGATCTGTGGATACCTTGGTCTGCAGTAGTAAATGCTTCTGTGGAATTTCATTTTTAAACTTCCCTCAAGCAGTCCCCCTGTGTATGATACAGCTTTCGAGAAAGAAAAGAAATCTTTCTGGTTTGTAGCTGGTAATTTTTTTTTTTGAGTAAACCATATTTAGGGTGAAAATACCACTTCAAAACTGTGATCCAACAAACAGTAAATTTAGGTTTTGCTATGCAGAAATACTCCTGCCTCATTTCCAAAATGGGATGTTCTGACACAGACTTTTTTTTTCCTTGGCAAAGTATTATTTAATTCATTGTTCACCTCAGTAAATTAAGGGCAGCAGAGCAGGGTAGAACACCCATTGCCTAAGGTACATTTTTGTTTATCAAGTTGTTTAGCCTGTACGCTTTGTTCTCACTGCTTTGGCTATGCAAACTGCCTTCAGAACAGGTACCTGACCTAATGGCTTGGCCAAAGAACCTGCCATGTTTGCAGTGGTGCATGCTGCTTGTCCTAGCCTAGGAAGGCTGGTTTTGGACAGCATGAGGGTCCCTTGTGCCTTCAGCTAAGAAATAGTGCAGAAAAGCTAGAGAACATCACTCACTTGAACTTTGGGCAAATGGGCTTGTTGAGCTGCTCTTGTACCTTGGATCCCTATGTGTCTCTCTTAGCCAAATTGTTAGTTGCTCTGCTGGCATTGCTGTGAGATCTCTCCCCATGTCCCGGGTTCTTCTCAAGAGCCCAAGGAGGCCAGGAGGTGCTCTTTGCCTTGTTCTGTGAGGGGAAACTAAACAAAGGAGGTTTAGACTTAGAGTCTCTAAATTATTTGGGCACCTGACTCACCTCCACACTATTTGGTTCCTGGATGCTATTTTGGACTTGGAGAGAAATGACTTACCTGTGGGCTCAAGTCTGTGCAGCATACCTTATATGGCTGAAGTCAGTGGCATAAGATATGGGTATTACACACACAAGTTGAGAGCACTTTTTAAAACCCAGTCTCGGATCATATTTTTAAGCATTTTGCTTTCAGAAGGAATGAGACCAGAATGCAGGGCTATCCTTATGGACTTTGCAGTAGCTGTGCCTGGCACAGGGCACGGACATCCACAAGACCCATGGAAGAAGGCATTAGGTTGGATAGATCTGGATGTCTCCTGACTATGCTTGCAGCATCCCAAGGACCAGTTCAGTTGAGATCTGTAGGGTTAATAGGAATTTAGCATTAGGTTTAAGCCCAGCCTTTACTAACTAGTCTGTGATATGTTTGATTTCTTTATGTATTTTTAATGGAGTGCCTTTGAAAGCATTTAGGAAGACCTCGTGTTTGTCTGGGGAAATTTAATGTTGTTAAGGATGACTTTTCTTAGTGTGTGACAGTCAGCCACGCATGGTGAAGATGTCCTCATTCGTGCAAAAGTCGCTGACGAAAGAGCAGAAATTTTTTTACACTTTTGTAATACTCGGATGGACTTTTGGGGGATCGATGGTCTCTTTCTCCCACAGAATCTTTCTGGAAAAGGAAATTCTGTAGTGTGAAAATAGTTTTGCTCTGTCAGAATCCTGTGAACTGAATTCGCTGCACTGGTGAAGCATGGCTAAGCTCTCTTTACTGCACGGAGAAGGTGGGCAGGGTATGATTGCTTGATGTTTGAGGTTTGCACATACTGTAACCATGAGCATCACTTCAATGGAAGTCAGTGGAATAATATTATGTTTTGCAGAACTGGTCAGGGAGTGCATCCCACCACCCTGAATGGCATATTCTCTGTATGTTCTTGAGCAAAACTTTTCTGTAGCATCGTGTAGCACATGATACCCAACAACATTTCTCTTTGAAGGTTTACCTGAGCACTCTGATATTCCTAAGCAGATACAAAGAGTTCATGGGTTGGTAAAATATTTTCCCCAACAAACTATGACTGAGATATTGGATTGGTTTTGCTGAAAAGCTGCAAAATTGGATGAAGTATATGTTGTCCTGCAGCTGAAAAGCTTGGATGTTTGTATCAGCTTCCTTGAGAGCCACCAGAACAACACTTAGAGATGCTACTGAAGAGAAACTCCTGTTGTAGCAAATAGTGGGTGAAATTATTCAGGACTACTCATGCTCACAGAAATTCTGCCTTTAGATCTATTGATCTTTCTTTGTGTATGCTCCTTTTCCACCTAATTTGGCACAGCTCTGTTGCCACTTGGTTACTGATATTACAATGCGGGGGTTGATAAGCATTTGCCAGCATTCAGGAACTTTCCATTCCCACACTTTACAACCCCTGGCCATTTTTCAAACCTGTCATTTGAAGCTGTTTGAATCATGGGAGAACAATGACAAGTGACGGAGAAAGTGTTACTGCTGATATTTATCCAAGAGCCTCCTTTGGTGCAATTAGCAGCCGGGCAGATAAAAAGTGTGGTGCAAAGAGTGTGTTTGGATGATGGTCAAGCATAGAGGTTAGTGCCCTCTAAGAGAAGCTGTAAGAGTGCTGGATCAGCACCAAGCAGTTACAGCATATCGCTCTGTACAAACTGGGCCCTCCACGTGGGAAAACATAGCCAGGGATGTCCCTGGGACAAGGAGCAGGGAGCCCCAGCTTCACCAGTTCCCACTGTCACAGGAGATTTAAAGCTCAGAGGTGGGATTCCCGGCCCTGTGCAGACAGGAACAATATTTCATCTTGACACACAGGGAAGGTAAGGGCCATGGGCAATCACCAGCTGGTGCTCTGACATTTCCAGCCTGTGCTTCACATGTCTTCAAAGACTTTGTGATCTTGTGAACTATCAAGAGGTAAAATCCTCACATAGACATTGTAGAAAGCCTGCTCTTCACTGCTTAGCTGACTGAAGTAAACCTTTCCTCCTCCCTGGTCTGGCACACTGCCTGGGTTAGGGTGTTGTCTGGCTGGACAGTCTTAGGGATTCGTGAGTGTGTTAATGGCTACTCACTACACAGTTGTAGGTAAGACCAGCAAATACCTGCTATGTGGCTTCCCCTTCCACAGCATTTCTCCTTCCCCCTCCCCCTGCACTTTTTCTTTCAGTTTTCCTACATGGGATTTGCCCTACTCCTGCTGTTGATCCTGAAATTCTTAGGTTGGGATGAGCTTGTCTAGGATGAGCTTGGGGGTGGGCTCTTGCACCAGGAGATGTCTGTCTGCAGCACTGACCCACAACATATTCCTGCCCTGCATCCCAAAACCAGTCTGCCTAGGCTGTGGTGTGCTGCTTGTGCTGTGTGCCAGTGCCTGCACAGTGATTACTCCAGGTTAGAAATAAATTACTGGTCTTAACTCAGGAAAATTTCCTGATCTGATTAATTTCATGACTACAACAGTGAGTATATTGGCCCAAGATGACATGTTTGAAGTGGCTGGGGAAAGAAAATGTGTATTCAAGTATGATGGTAGCAGTCTTGAATGAAATGTGTCTTGTCCTCCTTCAAACAATACCAGAGAGGTCAGCAACAAAGTTGTGGTAGTTTGTGGGGGTCTGGTTTAGTTTTTCAGGGGAGTTTGAATGAGGGCCCACTTCTCCATCTATTAGCATTTCCCCCAGCCTCTGGGAGTAACCCCTCAATGGTTTAACTTTACCCCCTTCCTACCACAAAGCTGTGCCTGCCCTCTTAGTCCTGTCATCTCTTCTCATCTCCCAGGTGTCTCTGGCACAGGTGGTGGTGAAGCTGCATTGTCAGAGGGGTGAGCACTTAAAGAAAAGTGTTTTAAGCAGAGTCAGTTTGCCTGATCTGATTCTGAATACCTTCCTCCCAGGCTACTGAAGCCCATCAGAAGGCAAGACTGGAGTGTATGGCTTGGCTGTGCCCTGCAAAGGCTCAGACTAACCTTAACTTTTTGCTGCTCCACAGGGAAGTTGAGCTCATCAAACATCTTGTGTATTTGACTGAAGTCCTCAGCTAGGGATGAAGCAATTAACTAGTAAAGGTATCTTAAAAAAACACAAGCCCATAGAGAAACAGAACAAAAGTCTATTGAGGGAGCAGGCAGCAGCACGGATCCAGAGCTGCTTGCATCTTCCTGCTGCAAGTATTGTGCAGCACACGGTGTGAGGAGGTGCAGCCCCAGCTTCTTACACTTGCACATACTTCAAAGAGCAGTGTGAGCAGCATCACTCCTTGATACAGGCTACTGTTTGATCACCCAGTGGAGGTCTCCCTGTTTTCATGCTTCCACTAAGTACAGCTCCTTAAAAGACAAACAAATCCATACTCTATTTTTCCCTTGAGAGAAAGCTGGAAAACAGCCAAAGCCCTCAGTGTCTCTCAATGACTTTGTTAGCCCTCTCAAAACATCATGCTATGTAAAGCTTTAGGACTGCTCAAGCCAGGAAACCACACAAAGAGCTCTCATTTTTCTCTGCAACAACAGACATTGTGTCATGGATTTTTTAGGAATAAAGCTGCAAAACAGCTTGGTGTGGTTTTTTCTTTTAACCAAAAACAACGTGTTAAAAAATTCAAGATGTCATTTTACTAAAGTTCATGAAGTGCATAGAAGTCTTCTACCTGCTATGACACACAAATACCAGCACTACTAATTTTGCTTAACTTCTTATGTGCAACTTCTTCCATAAGGTTTGAATCAGAACTGCTCTGTCAGGATGAGTTATGGCTGCATGCAAGACAGCATGACAGCAGTGGAGACTTGGTGCATGTACTGGTTAATCATCACAGGTAACCCTGCTGTGGCAAAACTAGTTTCACATGGGATTTGGCACTGCACAAATATAAACTGGGAGATGTGGTGACTTGGCAAAAGTGAAAAAATTGATGCACAGACTAAATCCTTGCACTGTAGGGTTTCTTTTTGTTGTTGTTGTTGTTGATTTTTTTTTGTTTTTTTTTTGTTTTGTTTTTTCAGGTATTAACTGGAAAAAACCCAAAGCCGGAGTGCCTGTCATTCTGCAGGGCAGCATTAATTGTCATTTTTATTTAGTCCTGACGTCTGTAGCCCTCCTTGATGGCTGGTTGTTTTTGCAGCAAAATGGGAAACCACCAGCCTGTTGCTTCCTTTGGGAGAGGTGAATGATGTGTGGGAAGATAGATTCACTTAATTGCTTTGAACTTAGAGCTGTGCAAATTTTCCTTAGTGTGCTGGCTATTTCTGAGGAATGAATGAGCTAGTTTGTTTTAGGCTGCTCACAGGCCTTTTTGCTCTTTGCAGGGGCCAAATGCTTATTGCAAGGACAGAAATCCATCCTTGTCGTTTTTGAATATGAGCAGTGGTAGAGAAATTTTAGATTTTCAGAAGTGAAGGAAAAAAGCTGCTAATCCCACAAGATTTGGAAAATGGTCTTTCAGAACCGAAAAATTTACTCTTATCTTGTTTTAGTATGAATGTAATTGCTTGCTGAATGCAAAGAATATTTTTCTGGAGGACTAATGAATGAGAATTTATTAGGGACCTTTTTGTCCTGGAAGAATGTACTATATCATCAAACTTTCTGGTAGAGCAAAGAGTGGTTTCAGTTATCATGTGACAGCAAACTCAAAGTTGAAAACAGGACCAGTCAGTTCGATGATTTCTGGCTATGCAAGGGATGCAGGCACATGCTATGATTTGTGACGATATCTAAAGTGTTTATAAATACTGTGACTATTGTTATTGTTATACATATTAATTCTCAACAGGTCATCACTTGAATTTCACTCATATCCTACTTGACCTAAAGCAACTGGATGCCTTGAAGGGATAGAAAGGATTGTAGGTAGAAGGTACAGGTAATCAGGGCAAATTCTGTGGGTAAATCAGATCACCAGGGCAAATGTTGTGGGTAAACACATCATCTTTTGTTAAGCTGGCTGTTATATTTGGAAGAAATCAGTAGGTTTTCAGGTACAAAAGAACAATTCAGTGATACTATCTTCTCCTTACAGGCATTACCTTGTCTCTGCTCTTGGACCATCACAACCCCTACTGTTTTCTCAAAACTTTTGTTCTTTTAGTTGTCTTCAAGAGTTACTCAAAACACTTTTGTGTTTTGCAATCTGCAACTCAAAACACGAACAATACCAACTTTGGCTTGTATTCAGCAACAATTCTGATAAGATTTGTCAGGAACCTCATCTGAACAAGCTAAAAGTAATTTCATTGACGCAGTTCAGTGGTATACTAAAATACATCAAGATGTCATTTATGACATACTTGTTCTCTTACTTTGACTCAATCCAAAGACATAAATAATTGTAATGGATTATTCATACAGTTTTAAGGAAAAAATGTTCAGATCATATGTTTTAGGTTTCTTACAGCATTCTGCTTTTTGCTGCAAGGTCTGGAAATAATTAAATCTACTAGACCTGAAAAAATGCATATGGAAAGAGTAAATCTGGAGGTAGAACTTCAAATATCTTATATTAAAGAGAGTGAGGTAAATAACATATCAAGATGAGCCTGGGGATCACTGGCTTTGGGCCCTGGTTTTCTGTAGCTGTAGGATATTTGCAAGCCTCTGATGAGCAAGTGGTAACTGGACATGGCTTCTGTTATGAATAGTTTCTGGGAGAAATATCTGGGAGTTATAAACCCTTCTTGTCTGGTCAATGGGACTGTTTTTTAGGCCATGCTAATCTGTTCCTCTTTCTACATCTCTGCTCTATCCACTGAGAAGGCCTGTTTCCTTACAACTGCAGACATCCTTTTCACCATATGCTTTACTTGTGGTAAATGTGCCACGCTCATTCCTAGGAAAAATTATTTTCAGGCCCAAACCAAACTTGTAGGCGTAAATAGCCCCTGCATGAAAGGTTGTTCTACCCTGAACTTCATTTCTATAAGTCTTACTTACTGAAAAAGATAGACTCAAGTCCACACAGTGCATGACACCAAAACTGGGGCATCAAAAATCTGGTTTGATACCATCTCTAACGAAGATGCAGAGCAATTGAAGTCAATGAAAACCATTATTAACCAGAGGGATATTTTAAAACTAAGAGGCTACATGTGACATTAGTCTCCTTGAATTACAAATGTGGGTAATATTGACTGGAAATGTAATTGTAGATGGATTAGTCTACTGATGGCAGGGAAACAGAACTATGGTGTATGTACACTATTACTAGGTCCTGAATGGCTTCCAAATAATATTGGAAGATAATTGTCTGTACAGCTAGGTCTTCTGTCTGCTTGTCAAATCTCTCTGCAACCATGTGGAGAAGATTTTATTACATTTTAAATTTGAGTATCTCCAGGATATTCCAATGCCTCCTGAGCTTGCAGGAAAAACTCTAATTATTGCATAGCTCCTGGCCTGTAAACATTTGTATTTCTCCATGGGAGGAATACAATTCCTGTAATGAACAAATAATGAAGGTCCTTAAGAAACAAGAGAGTTTCCACTTGATATCTTAAGGCCCTTGAAAAGAGCTCAAGAGAAGGTGTTTTTCACTTTTTTTTTTTTTTATTATTCCTGGTTGCACACTTCGTGATCTGCCTGTATTATTTGAGAGCTATTTAAATGAATTCTGAGATTCAGGACTGTATTTTGGTGGTGAATGCAACAATAATATAACTGTCATAAGAATGTGAGGGATTTTTGGATAAATTATAGAGTAAAGAAGGTGGTGGCTTACATGCTTTGAGTAGTGACTGTTTTGGTGGCTTTTTTAGTAACTCTCAGTCATTTTTAATGTATTTTTCCATGCACAGATTCCTTCCTTTACAAGCCTTGGCCTGATAAAAATATGGCTTTAATATAAATTGATCATTTTATTTCACAACATCAGGCTCTTGAGAAGCACATAGTGGTGACATGCAGAATGTAGCATTTTTTCTTAGCAGGGGTGGGCATCTCATGTCCCAAAAATCAAATCAAGATTTATAACAAAACAAACCTATTTTCTTGAAATGAATGAGCGGCAGGATCTGGTCAAGATGAGTAGCATGCTCATAAACAACCCTCAAGCTTCTCTGTCTGACTACATCCATCCAGAGAAAGTTCCTTCAATTCCATCAGCATACACAAGAACTTTTGTAACTGCAGAAGTACCCCTCATGCCAAACATAAAAAAGGCAAAAGGATGAGGGTGGAAGTGGGTGTGTTGGTGAAAACGAGGCAACCTGGAATCTTGTCTGGTCTTGGATTTTGGAGAAGTTGCCCTGTTATTTTTTGGTGGGAAAAAAAGAATTTGCAGAAGATGCCATGCTAAAATGTTATTTATAGTTGCTCTGATTGTAAGCCCTGGGCAAGGGCTTTCTCTGGACCCAAATCTCCACTAGCACTACTGGCCTCTTTCCTTTGTGCTACTGCAGAGAAAGCAACTATAGCAAAGCTGAGCTGGAGGCAGAGGGATGGAGCAAGAGCTGGAAGCTGATAGCTGCTTTGGGACCTTGTTGCAGGCTTTGGTTACTACATTTCTTCTTTCCTATTCACTGTTTTCTTTCCTTTTTTTTTTTTTTTCCATATCCCCTCCAACCTCTGTCAAACTTTCTTAGATTGCAAACGCCAAGGGCTAGTTTGAGATAGACACTGTCATTACATTTTCAACTCCTAAACATTACTACCCAGCAGCAATCCACTTCAGGACTAGTCTGAGACTCAGACTTGATATAATTTGTCCCCTTATGGAAGGGGTTTTTTGGAACTGCAGTGCTAGGGAGGCAGGCACTGCATGGAAGATATAGGGGTGCTGTCCGCGTGCAAGCCAGGGAGGAAGCTGTCTGGGATGGGTTGTGAGCAAAGAGGGCTGCATGAGGGGACAATACAGGATATCCCCTAAGCCCAAAATGAAAAACACTTTCTCCCACCCTGCAGGCCTGAGGGAACTACTTGGTGCCACTTGCTGCTTGGATGCAGCAGTGAGACTTACTACCAGTGTTATCAAGAGCCATGCAAGTTTTTTAGGATGGTTTGTCATCTTGGTTACACTGTCCTATCACAACCTCAATCTTTGCAGAAATATGCAGAGAAGCAGAATGGAGCTCTGCCCTTGCTCGTAATCATGCAGGGCTGTAGCTTGTGCCCCTGTACCTTTGATGACTGACTGTGATGTTTGCCAATCACTGTACTAGAGTGATTGCCTTGATGTGCTTTGACTTCTCACCTGGGCTCCCATCTGCTCCTGTTCTACGTGAAGGAGCCTCTCCACTTTGTGCAACTCTCCACAGGGTTGCACAAAACCACAGAGGTTTTGTGGTCTGAGCAAGGATGAAAAAGGTGCCAACAAAGCCATTGCAGAGCAGTGATGCAGTACTACCCTTGTCCCCTTCCCCCTTTTGAGAGCCTGGTGCCTGCTGTTCAATATCCACCAGCAAGGTCTCACAGGACAGGTCCTCTGCATCTAACTGTGGTCTGATGTCCTCTGTGGTCTGATGTCTTCGATGCTCATGTGGTTGGCTGGTAGGATGTCTGGGGAACAGCATCTTCCTCCTTGCACTTTTGTAGAAATGTTACATTTCTGAAATGAAGTATGTTGTTTGCATGTCAAATGTCATGGGGCATTTTCACAGTTCTCCTGGCAGGCACAGGCTTGGCACATTGCAGGCTGAAGAGCTGCCAAGGGTAAGCATTTAGAAAAAAAGAATCCCTGCCAGAGTT
This sequence comes from Pipra filicauda, assembly GCF_003945595.2. Lineage (NCBI taxonomy): Eukaryota > Metazoa > Chordata > Aves > Passeriformes > Pipridae > Pipra > Pipra filicauda. The sequence goes on along the minus strand of NW_024103541.1, from coordinate 1,271,304 downwards.
TGGTGCCAGATTAATCAGAACTCCCCATTGTCTCTCTGAGACAAATGTTCTGATTAAATCTATTGTTGTTGGGCTTGATGGGACAAAGTGTTACTGAGTTACATCATAGCTATAATGTGGAAACTGGAACACAGCACAATTTATGGTGGAATGTTCCCTGGTATTGTTCAGAAATATCACCACAGAAGAAGTTTGTGGGAATGATTATTTGAAAGCTGCTGGTCTAACAGTGGCTTGAGCCCAGCTCCAGAATGCCCAACTAGGCTCTGCTCCATAGCTTAAGTAAACTACTTAACCTCCCTGCCTCTGCTTTGCCCTTTATGAGCAGTGGTGGTAGAGTGCTTGTCTGCCTTCCTGCAAGGATTTGCTCATGTTTCCAACTGGCTCTGGTTCATGCACCTGTGCTGATGTTGCAGACTTTTGCCATGTGTGTTGGCCTGGTGGCTTTCTCTTCTTTCTGTCCAACCTGGTCATCGTGTTCTCATCACTGCAGCATCTCAGAGATGACTTGGAGTGACTCTGGGTACTGCCTGTTGGGGCAGAGTCTGGCACCCACTGCTTCCACAGTCTCCTCTTGCAGGTCTGCAGTTCAGCACCACGTGAAGAGCACTGTTTAAGGCCTACCTGCTCCTTAAACATGGAAAAGAAGCAAGCAAAGTGTGGGTTGTGCAAGAGGCAACACTGATGACACCTCAAAAAAGCTATTGCAGGACACAAAAAAGGCAGATATCAAACTGTCTCGTCTAGCCACCTTATGTGACTCTTAATAAAAGACATATATATCCATGAGACATGTACTGCATGGATTGGATTCAGATTTCCTGGCTCCCATCCATCTGCATGTAGACTGAATGCTGCCTGGTTCCTGCTTGTCCTTAGCTTGCAGGACTTACAGATGTGACAAAGCATACCAGATAACTGGAGCAGCCTTATGATCATCAGTATTAAATTGAACACTGAAATTTGAGGAGGTCAGCTGCCTCTTTCTCACTGACAGTTTTGTGTAGCAAAATAACAAGGTTTGCATGAGTACCTTCAGACATCTGCTGATGTTACCTCTGCAAAGTGTCATTGTCTCGGAGGACAGCAGACAGACTGGACAAAAGGCACAGAAGACCTAGGAGAGCAAACAGCAAGGCATTCAGAGATCTTAAATGCAGTCTGGCTGGGATTTAGCTGGTCAGGTTTATAACAGTAGTGGATCATAATGTCTCATGTCTGTAATTCTTTGAGATGCTCTAGGCTCCCAAACTCTGAAGAAAATTTTAACATGATGCTAAAAATGCTCAGCCTTTGATGGCCCTCCTTGACCTGACTGAGTCACCTACTCAAATGCCTTTTTCCCTTCTTGTGGAGTTTGGGGTGGAGAAAACAGACATGCATCTCAAAGGTGCAGTTACTGCAGGTGCTGAAATCATGTCTAATGCTTTTGAACACTGAGATTGCTTAAAAGCAGTCATGGTGATGCTCAACTCTTATGCATGGAGATCTGTTTTGGGAAGGATACATGTGTAAAATACTTGGGTATATTACAACTTTATCTTGAAGGCCTCTGAGTAATTTCCTCATTTACAGGATCTTATATCCATGAGGAGAGCTGTGGTCAACCACGACTTACTCTGGGATAGGGAGCTCCAATTCAGAGTTGCACAAAGTAATCACAGGAAAGTAAACATTTTGTGGTTATATGAAAGCCCTGATGTTCTTGAGGAAAGACTTTTCTTTTTATTTTAAGACTTTTCTACTCCAAGTGCCCAATGTAAATTTGCAGGACTCCAGTGCTTAGAATAAGGTGGAGAATAAAATTTTCTTTAGGATTCTGTGTCTTTTCTCATGTTCCACTATGTTGGGGTCAGATAAAGACCGGTCAGGGAGCTGGGTGTGACCTGGGATTTAGCAATATGTATGAGTCATCTTCAGTGGGGCTTTCACTGGCACGTCAGATGTTGGTTCATTAAGTTTGACAGTTGGAAAAGAAATCCATGACCCTCAATCTCACTATATTTCTAAAAAAGGAAGGAGAATGGACAGGACCAGTGGCTTTACCTGTTGTAAAGAAGTGTTCTGGCTGTAGCAGAAGACCTTCCTTTCCTTCATCTCATCTTGTCTTTGTCTTTATTTTTCTCTCTGTTTTTTTGTTTTCTTTTGCCTGGGTTCAGGGAGAGGGGTGATTTATAAGCTAAAGAAATGCAGCCTGTGGCATCAGTGGGCAAGCTTTCATGTTGTAATCACCTAGACTGTGTCATAACTTTGTTGGTATTTTGGCCATAAACACACCACTCTGGCTTAAGACACAAAGACCATGACACATGTTAATTTTTCCTGGTAGTATGTGCTTAGAAAATTAAAGATTTCTTTTTGTCGCATGTGTTTAAATTAGAAGCTAATTAGAAAGGAATGTTTAACATATGGCATTAACCACCAGTTGCAACATAACAACAAAACTAAATCTGGTAATAGTGAAGGGGCATAAGCCAAGTACCTAGACCCGCAAACAAAAATTGTTAGTGTTACCAAAAATGGTTTGATACTGAAAAACTGAGAGCAGTTCAGTTGGAAGCTTGAAGATTAACATTAGGAGCGGAAGTGTAGATGGAAATTAAAAAATATAATAAAGTGGTAGAACCATTTCAAAAAGAGAGATGACTGTACGTATTATTTGCCTCATCAGTTGATGAAGTTAGCTTGAATACCAGCTGGTGAAGCTATACCACTAATTTCCAAAAGCCATGGCAACTTACGGCCTCTGACAGCTCCCTCTTGGGATGTTTAGAGAAGGTCTTTGTTTAGATCTAAGAATGGCACAGCACATTCAGATCTGGTAAGTCATCTGAGCTTCAAACCCAATGCACCAGGCACAGCAGAAGATGTAAAGCTTCTGCTGTAGAATATTAAAACCATTAGGGTAATAAATTGTCTCTCTGTATAGCAAGCAAGAGTTACTGTGCCACTTCTGGGTTTGTGGACTGACTGTAGCACTGACAAAGGTGGGGATAATGCATAGTGTTATGGGATGTATCCTTGGACAATGCAAACAAGCTACAATGGAGGAAAGTGCTGGAAATGTGTGCAGTGCTGTCAAGAATGTGTTCAAGATGATGTGAATTATGAGTGTATGTTCTCTTCCCAGGAGGGGAAGAATAAAACAGTCTAAAACTCTTTTAAGAATAGCATCTCAACATAGTCACAAGGACACCACAAGAAATAACAAAATATTAATTGGAGAGCTTCCAAAAATGGAAAATTATTGACCCAGAAACCCTGCTTCTTCCAGACAGCAATGAAATTAGAGAAGCTCATAAAAGACACCAGGAATGGGGAAAGGAGAGTCTACTAACAGTGAACCTGATTGTGGGACCTAAGCAGGGAAACTAAATATTATAGCAATGTATAACGAGGCAAAAAAATGATCTGAATTACTGGTATGAGAGTATCTGCTGATGTGATTTTTGACGTCAATGAAAACCAAGGAAAGAAAGTAGCTCAACATGCAGAAGCAGTGAAGCCTTCCTGAAGGGAAAATAACGGGGAAAAGCTTGATGTGTGCAAGGAGAATAAGCTCCTTCTAACAGTAAGGAAGACATTAGTGGTTGGTGAGAGGAATGAGACATAAGACTCATGCCTTCAGAGAGAAACACATGCTGATTTTTTGACTCGGGAATGCAGATATTGCCTCTGGTGGATGACAGTATCTGCTGAGATAAGGCGGTGTAATGCTGTTACCTAGTATGCTGATTTAGCTGGGTCTTTTTCTTAAGATCCAGAGTTGTTAAATGATTCCTATTTTTTATGAGATTTACTATACTCTGCCTTTTCTAGAAGACATTTATGAAACAGACACTGTCAGTGCTCAGAACAAACCTTTCCTTGAAGATGGATTTAAGATATTTTGGATGTAGTCAGATGACAACTTTAGCTAAGCTGAACAAGACTCAGGAGTCATTCTGGGCAGATACCATTGAAAGAAACCCTCAGTATTCAACAATGCAACTCCACATGACTCTACCTTCTAAAAAAATGCCATGTCCCTTGCCTGAGAAACTGAAATGCTTAAAATAGACAGTGACTCTGGAACAGCATGTTACCAAAAGTAGTTTTGCTGTGACTGCCGGACCCAGTGCCTGATTTTGCTGTGCCTCAAAGCCTGGCAGGGGCAAGATCTTGACATGAGCAGTCTGGGCTTCCGTGTGAAGACCTGGATGCATTGACCTGTAGGAAGCTGTGGTATTACCCAGGAAAGAAAAATGAATCCCAATTTCAGTAGATCAGGCAGTGCTTGGTCCTGCAGCTGCTCTGTGCTGCCTGGCACTGAAACCTTTCCAGGCAAAATGGCAATCTGTGCTTAGGAGTCATCTGTAGCCATCCAAAAATCAAGTATCTTGTCTAAGCTAGTGGTTTAATACCCCACTGTGATCAACCTGCAGGGAGTAACTACTCCAGCTTGCTTCAGGTCTCCACATCCATTTGGAGTCAATCCCATTGGTATGCAGAAGGAATCTAGGTGACGGGCTTACACTGATGACCAACTTTTAAATGCTGGAGATTGAATTAGGTAAGCCCAATCCTCTGGAATTGTATTCCTCTCTTTTCTGCAAGACAGAGATTTGCCCACAATTTTCTTCTCTCAGTGTCCCCCCCTTGCAAAGCTGCAGGTGATGTACCTGTTTGTTTTCCTGCTCGGATGGGTCAGTGTGATGCTGGTGAAGTGGGGGCATTCCTGCAGCCTCATTTCAGGCAGGCTTCTTGTTTAGCTTTCTTAACATGCTTGAAAATCCTAATTTCCTTTGGTCTCAGATTCTGCCATTCCAGGCATTTTTATTTTCAGTTTTCTGTTACACAAAATGTTTGCAGGTTTTAATGTGGTTGACGTGTACCTTAACAGGGCTAAACGTGCATCAGTGAAAATCATTTTGGGAGTCATTTTATATTATTTTAAAAATGTTTTTAAGTGGCTTGTTGGGTTGCTAGCAGTGAGGTCAAGCAGTTATCTGTCAAAACAACACCTTAAGGTTTTTAAAACCCAACAGAGCTATAACCTATGTGACTGCCATCCCTATGTCAGATGAACTGTGTCCAGCAAAAATATACCTGACATGAAATAGTTGCTTTGGCTGTGTTATCTCCAGCTCAAAGAAGTGAGAATAAAAATACAGATTATTTTCTCACTAAATTCAAAGAACTGCACATTCATTGCTCTAGGAAGGAAAACGTTTCTTATTCTGCCAGCATGAAGCCTTTGTCTGTGCTGCAAACTTTACTAATGTTGCCCATGTCACTGCTTGTTTAAGGGCAATCAAAAGGGTTTGGGACTTTTAATGCAATTTTTAATTCTCAAATAACATTTGTAGATTCTTTCACCAATATTTTTCTGTAATGTTATTGAGCCCCTTGTTGGTCCTTTTTAACAAAACCCTGCCTGTTACTGCAACCTTCACCTTGAACTGATGGGAAAATGCCATCATGACCTGACTGTGCTTTAATTAGTGTCTAATTCTCAGCAGTAACTCTGGCAAGTGTGGTCACCATTTGTCCTGAGATCAGACAAGTTTTTTCTTGATAGAATTGTTATACACAGTCTCTCTGGCCTCTGCTCCTCTCTGCTTTTGTCAAACCTGTTCTTCAGTTCCCCACGTTTGTCCCACAGTCTGCAGAGTCTCTATCAAACTGCGGGTAATATTTGGCAATATAGATCAATAGGGTGTTTTATAGTTCATGAGGCTGCAATAGTTTTTGCCTGTAAGCCAAAGCTGCTTTCCCTGTTTCAGCACATTGGCATTGCTGTTATTATAACACAGAAGCCACTTGTCTCCACTTTTGCTGCTGCTCCAAGGTGACTGAACGAATGGGTCTCATTTTTCTGTGCCTGAATAAATCTTAGTTTTATGCTCCTGTGTGGTACCGGATGGCTGATGCTTTGTGAGCTGTCTTCAACTCTTTCTCAAGATTTGCCTACTCAGATTGCTGGGCACTTTTGTAGACTAGATTTCAGTTTCCTTTCTGGATGCACAATTTCCCTGCATCACTCGTCACCTCAAGACACTTCATGTTTCTCTTTGTCTCTTGCAGTGGGCATGTTATGCAGATGATAACATGTAGGTTATCCTGGTTGCAATCAAAATGTGTCCCATCCCTGTGAACCATGAACTGCATCAATGGCTTATTATGATAGGTCCCCTGTATTTTGTTACAGCCCTGTAGGACCCTTTGCTGCTGAAAATGGCTGGTAGCATAATCAGCAACTGTGTAGGGCTGTGGGCACCACGCTCTGGGACAAATTCAGCACCTATTTGCAGAAGACGGGGGACCTTCATGGTGGGGATGCAGGACTCAGGGAACACACCACCTCTGAGGAACACTTATTCCTATGCTTTGTAAATACAGTAGAGTTAGGTTTCTCTTCCTTTTTCTGGGACATGCTAAATATACACACTTCTGGCTGTTGTTTTACTCAGCTGGTGTGCAGCAATTCCTCTGTAGTTCTGGTTTACATCTCTGATGGCTTTCAATTAAAGAAAATTAGCTAAAACCAGAGAAGCATGCCTGGCACAATCAGAACAACAAAAGGGTACAAGGAAGGTGAAGGAACACGACTTGTTTGTACATTGTGGCTGTGTTGAACAAAGTAACGTGACTGTCCATCCCCTTAGTTTAACCTCTGAAAGAGACTTTCCTACAGTTGACAGAAATAGTGGGAGCTTGGACTGAATGATCCAGTGGGTCCCTAATTTCTAACTTCAGTTAGTGATGTTCTTGTAAACATGCATGCAGATAAGATTCTTCCTTGAAAAAAGTTCTGGTAGCAGGACTTCTGCCAGGCTTTGGATTAGTTTCTGGAGATTAGGGTTTCTGGAAATGCCTGGCATGACATTTCAGTTGAGTCACTACCCCTGGAGGTATTTAAAAGCCATGCAGATGTGGCGATTAGGGACATGGTTTAGTGGGGGACTTGGCAGTGCTGGGTAAATGGTTGGACTCAATAACCTTAAAGGTCTTTTCCAACCTAAATGATTACGATTCTGATTCAGCACGTCAGTGCAGCTTGCTGTGCTTCCTGCCTGCTGCAGCCAACCCCGCCGTGTGGCTGCGAGAGGGTACTGCTGTGTCCACCTAAACCAGCATGGTGTCACTTCTGCATTTTCCTTATCTTCACTGGTGTATGGCTACTTGTTGGAAGCTATCTGAAGTGACAAGTGACTGAGGATTTTGCATGTCCAACTAGAGATATGTCATTGGGCAACCTCATTTTTATCTTATGGGTATTTTAAAGTAGCAACATACAAATCCACGCATCACCTGTAGAAAAGTCCCTGTGACTTAGCGGTAGGAGAGACCACATGCACTTAAGTGCAACATGAGGGGAAGCTGCATCACTGTGCTGCCTGATCCCCTCAACTGGCACTTCCCTTCACCTCCAGCTTTTTGTGGGAGGTAGTTAATGCCAAGGTGAACTGAGGACACATTTTAACCGCTCATACTTTTATATGTGGGTTATCTGAGATGCAGTTTATATGTGTGAAAGTATAGTAAGCCCAGACTGATAGCAATCAGTGTTATTGGCAAATAGTATTTACTTATTGTCACTGTCAGGATTAGTGTACAATTAGAAGGACTTTCATAGCCACCCAGAGTAGTATGTCAAGGATCATTTCCCCTTGAGTTTCCTTGCAGGAGACTGCTTGCTGATAGAAAGGACATAAATTTCAACCTGTTTGAGCTGGTTGTAGCTAGTTATCCATAAGACACATTACAGTTTTGAAATCAAGGAATGCTTTTTAGAATGGATGGTGAGAGGGGAATGGCATCCATTCAAACCAACATAGCTGAAGAAATTCTGAGTGTATTTTTCATGACAAACATAATGCACACATATGTGCAAATCCATACATATAGGTAGTACTTTTATTTACATAACTCTGTAAAAAATCTTGACTCATTTTTCAACAATTAAATACCTACACAAATATCAATCACATTTTAGAGCTGTTTTGATAATTTGTTCAGTTTTATATCAATTTCTGCTCTTTTAGTGACAGGATAGAAATTATTCACGCAGAGATATGGTAACTGAGAGTTTATTGCTGTAATTCTTCTGTCTTGCTTTTTGGAGATAAGACATGCAGTGTGCAGATGAGGACATTGTCTAGAAAATATTGTCTTCTATCCTTTATCAGTGCCTGTTTTACAATGGGCTGCCAATAATTTTTTAAAAAGTTCTATCTGTATTTGAAAATCAATATATTCAACAATATACAATCCCTATTAGAGCATTGAATTCCTCTGTGAAACATAGATTTCCTCTCTCCTAGTTTCAAGTTTTTAAACACTCATGAACAGAATTTCGTATGTGCCCCATTCAAAGAGATTCTAAGTTGTTCTGAGAAAACATGAATTGGCTATAGAGCTGGCCAGTCATCTTTTCAGACAACTCCGTGATTTGCACCTGTGTGCTCACACTCATACAGGCTTCTCCTTACATAAGGACATAAGTTTCCCCAGCAAAGGTGGTCTGAAGTTTGAGCTCTCAGCTTTGCCCTATCACTTATGTATACTGACAGTAATTTTTACACTGAGGGACAATTACAAATCTAGCTGTTTCTACAGAGTGTCTGAAATAGCAATGAACTCCCTTGTTCTTGCAGGAGCTTCCAGAAAAACCTTCCCTGTAATAGGATCAGATCATCTTGTTTGGATTAGCAAGTTGTCAGTCTGGTTGTTGCTCCTGCTTGTCTTTAATTTCTGATCTAGCTACAAGCTGTGAGTTATTTGATTTGGTTCTTATGGTGGACTCGTGGAAAAACTGCAATGCCTTTAGGATCACATACTGTGTGGCTGATAGTGAAAAAGCATGTCCAGTTTAGAAGTCTGCTTTTTATGAACTCCTCGGCGATGATACAAAGTGCAAACTTGAAATCCCTGCCAGGGCAGTCTGAGAAATACAGATTTTATGAGATACTTAAGGAATTTGCAAACATTTTTGAGGGTAGAACCAACAGTTGTTTCAAATATATTTATCTGTGACCTAGAAAAATTGTTCTTGTGGTTTTGTGATCTAATGTGGCTTGTGCTGTAGACATCAAGTGATTTTAATAACCAATTCATTACCAGTAGTCCAATTCTACTGACCAAAGACGTCTTTAACAGACGTATGAGCTCTCAGAGTGCACTTCAACTACATTACACAAACAAGATACTACCGTGTATGAAAGATCCACACGACTTGTATTTTTACCTCAGTTAAAATATAACCAAAACATAATCTCTTGTACATGGCTGTGTGAGAGACTGAATCAAGTGCAGCAGCACAGATATAGTGGCACTATAATAAAATTAAGTGGTTGTAAAGGATTGAAGATTGAAAAAGGCACTTTTTATAAATGTGGGGATATTAACCTCTGCAGTACTAGTAATTATATTTTATTATGCTGTGTTATATTTTATTTTATCTTACTGTGCTCTTTGTAGTGCTTTTGTCATGGCCAAAGCAATAGGTGTGTATTTGAAGTGTAGTTTTAAAGCACTGATAGTACTTTTGGAAGTTGGCTGCATTTCAGTGGTGGTGAAGTGTCGAGTATGTGACTGAAATTTCAGTAGCGCTGTAGCCTTTAGTTCTCTTGTTCATTTGTCTGTTCTGCTGTATTTCATCAGGTATAGGTGAGACTGACACTGGTATAGTTCCTTCACCTCTAAAGCTTTTTAAAGAAATTTTAAAAAAATATGAGTGGGGCACAGAAAAGTACCCCAAAAGGCATATTGGGAGAAGCCTCTTTTCACAGTAAGAGATGTAAGAAACTCTCTCTGTCTTTTTAACTCACGTCAGGGCAGGCTGACTTTGTCACCCTGAGCAGTAGCAGAAGCGAGAGCAGCATGCCATTTCTCTGGAAGAGTTGCTGAAGAGGGATGCTGGAACTTAAAAATAAAGGATAACTTTTAATGGGAAGGTGAATAACCAAACTACTATGGGATGGCATTGTTTATCTGTCTCTTGATAACTGCTGAAATGTGTTCTAGTCATACCAAGGGACTGATTTAAGCAAAAGAAACCATTTCAATAAATACAAAGAGAACTGGCAAGCAACATGGTTCCTTTGGTTTTAATTCCTCTGAATTATCAGTGTAGTAGTGTTTGCAGCCATGCCATGTGTGAAGTTCATTATACCTCACCCCAGTGTTTGCTGGGAAAAGATCAAAGTACATACTAGGACAGATGCTTGAAGTTTGATGCTTGATGATGTTTGGTGATAATTCCTTTCTGCTACATTCAGCAGGTTTTATGCCACTATATTCTTCATAATATCTGAGCATTTCCCTCCATGGTGGTCCCTTTAATCCCTTCTGGGACAGTAGATGCACATGTGTGTTTTATGATATTTTCTCTTCTTTTGGAGAGGGATATGCCTTGCAGTGCAGATGGGGATACATGACGGAGAGATCCACGCTGAACTTTCTATGAGACATCAGCCCAGCACAAATATTGGGCTGAATCCTTATCAAAATCTGAGTCTTTGGGTAATAGCGTTACAGATGGACAGCATTTTGTGCTCCACCTCTTGGCAAACACACTCAATCATCTATTTGGTAAAATATCCACTTATGTACTGGCTTAATACACAGAACATGCGGAGGAAACAAAAATATGTAAAAAGTATTTTGGAAGCATTCGGATGAGTGGTGTACGAGTGGACATTAATTAATTCATTATGACGGGCGAGTGTACATTATTCCAATGTGTTGCAAGTGGAAACAAAATCCAAGTTTACATCATTCTTGGGTATGCCTGGGATGACAAGGTAATTTCTTGTTGTATAGAAATGGCACATGCTACTCACCTTCCCAGGCGTGCCAAGCAAGATTGTCTGAAACTGAACTTGAGGTGAGGAAGTGAAGCAGCTCAGTCCTGAGGTGGAATATAGGGAATGTGTACTCCTGATGTTCTCAGTGGACGTTAACACCTACCAACACAGATCTATGCTAACACAGGTTTCACCCCTGTGAATATACATGGATATGGATGAGGTGTGCAGTATTGGGGTCTGCCCTCTGCAAGAGGCTAAGAGCTGCAAAGCTGTGTTTTCAACAAGGTCCTGCCTCTCTGCTCTGATTTCCAAACCCTTTACTGGACTCTTGGGTAGAAGAAAGTTTCACTGACAATGGATCAGGCTCAGAAAATCAGAAAACTAAATACTTGATGAACTGTATTTAGAGAAGCATTTGCAGAAAAGGTGTAAATAATTAATTTATATTGGTAGATAAAACCAATGGAAGGAGAGTAGATATGCCCAGAGCACTCAGAGTGCTCAGACAACTGCCAGTGCTGAACCTGCAGGCCACATGGATGAATATAGCCATCCTGCTGGAAAGTAGTGAGAGCACAGGGCTGGGAAAGAGAGTGAGAAACGTGTGCACCCCTAATGCCATCTGTCCCTGAGAACACTGTCATGTCTGGCCTCCTCACTCCCTTCCTCCCTCCCAGCAACTACTGTTCTGTGCACACAGAACCCATCTCTCCCTGTGAAAAGCTGTAGAAAACCCCAGTACTCCTTTGGTCTTCAATAAATACTTCTCTTAAACCCTTGAAACTGTCTCACATAACTCTGGGCATCCCAGCCCATGAACTTTAGGAGCAGGGCTTCCTTATAAAAATTACATCAGCTTCCTTTCTGGAACTTTGGGATTTATATGGGATGCCTCCATGACTACAAGGGTCTTGTGTTCTCAGCTGACTGTAGCGCAAGTTGGTGAGGAGCACTAATGTCAGCAAAATGTAGCAATGTTCACCAGTGCAATTCCCTTTGCAGTGTGTCTGGCCTCCCCTCTTCATGCTCTGTTCTCTGTGCCCGTGTTCTCACGAATGTTTCTGGTTCCTATCATGGGGTGGAAAACCTTCCCTTGGCAAAAAGGTCCCCCCTTGACCATTTTCCTTCATCTCAGTTGTTTGTTCCCAGATGAATTATTGATCTGGTGCTGGTAGCCTTGAGCATTGTTTCCAAACACCAGAGACAGCAGCTGCTTGGAAAAGCAATGATGAAACCAGAATGATAATTGCTGTTAGCTATGAAGCATTTTTACAGTCTCAACCAGGCAGGGACCAGTGGGTGGCCAAGGCATGGCTGAGGAACAGAACTGGTCTCAAAACTGAGAAGTTTGCTCATTTAAAGGTGAGTCAGGCATCTGGGTGGTTCAGATAAATTATTGGCAACAGATGTCAGTCCATAGACCTGTGTTTTCTTCAGCACGAGAGAAATAGGGTGGTTTCCGAGCTTGGAGGTTGGAGCCTGCCTGAAAATGGTCCCCCTTCACCATTCCAAGAGGGACCACATCAGTCACTCCATCCTTCCTTCCCTTGCTCCCCCTGTTTTGGCTCTCTGTGACCCTGCTTTTCAGCAGCCTCTGCAGCAATTCCCCTTCTGAAATTTATTAGAGGAACAAATTGCTAATACTGGAAGTGACCTGTTCACCTCCAGATGCCTTCAAGCAGGCTGTTTCAGGGAATTTCATGTATTTTTTTCAATAATGATGTAAGTTGGCAATGGAGAGCTTTCTTTGCAGGACGTATCATTAAATAGCCCACGCGCTGTGCTGGCTATTACACGTGTGCCCTTATGCCCTCCATTGGAACCAGTAAAAGGTGTGTCACGAGGCATGTTATTCCTACAGATGAATCAATTCACTAACCCATTTTTTAGCAGCAGCATTAGGTTTTTCTGTTCCTTGTAACCCTGAAGCGCTGGGTGGATGCTGTCTGTGGCTGGGTGATGTCTCTGAAGCTGAAATGACCCAATGACCAGCTAAATAGATTTTTGTCTCCAAAAAATATGTGCAAGAAGCTGCCTTGCCAGCATGCACATGGACTGCTCCCATGGACTGCTCGGAAGGTGTTGCATTAGAGTCTTCTCCTAATGACCTGTGGGATCTCTGAGTTGTGCATTAGGCTAATCTTTCCAGGAATTTGACTTGAAAGCTTACCACATTTCTGAGTACAGGACGTGCCCATGCGAACAAACAGTTGGGTGTCTGAGCTCCTATTTGGCTGTATTTATTCTACATATTTATTGGTTCTTGCTCTTGCGGGGCTTTTCAAAGTCCAGTGTAATGTCAGATGTGCCAAACACTGCAAAAAAACCAACTCATCAATCTTGATGGATTTTTGTTTGTCACTTATAGGTTAGGGCTGGAGATTCAGCCCTTTTATAAGCATACTGTGTTCTTTTAAACACGTATGTAAGGACATCGAGGCATAAGGTTTGCATTTGCTTTGCAATGACCCATGCCTGCAAGTGAACACAACGATTCTTTATTTTCCTGCTTCCCATGATGGTAGGACTCCCACAACCTGCTGAGCCTGGCTGGCACTAAATCCCTGAAGCTTGGGGCTGACGTGCTAACAGGGGGAACAGCCTTCTGTTGCAGAAGTACAGCCCATCTCCTGCTGAGTCTTGCTGTGGCTGCTGCATCACCTGGACCCTATCGTCTCCTCGCCGTCTGTTTCTGCCATTCCAGCCCATTAGTCTACTGCAGCCATCAACATAGACATTCCAGGGGAAGTTGTGCAACTGTCCCTGCTTAATCATTTACTGGGACATTCTGGCTGCTAAATTTCTTAATTTATTTCTAGATTTTGAGAGGGGAGACACTTGTTGGACAGGGCAGGCTGAAATGCATGCAGAGATCTGGCGCTCAGGCGTGCTCTGCCCTGTGTACATAAACTGAGCAGTGCGAGGCTGGCCAGAATTGAAAACAGGGTTTCCAGTGGTGAAGTGAGCAAACCAGCTGTTACTTATAAGGAGCTCTGGCTTTGCTGTCTGAAGGTCCTGGCTGGGAGCTGCTCCGTGCAGGGTGTTGGATGTGTCATCACGAGGAGACTGCCCTTGCAATGGGCACAGCAAAGGCAGTGGGGGTGACTCACAGCCAGAGTCAGGATTTGGACATGTGGAGAGTCAGGTTGTCACCGCAAGAACCAAATCCCTGTCACAGTGGAAGGATTCCTAGAGGAACACCAGGGCTGGGGTGGTATAGGGAGGTGTGCAGTCACAGAGCTGGAGGTGCAGATGGGGTTTTCTCCCTCCAACATGTGGATTTGTGGGTCTTGCACTGCGCTCAGAGCTCTCTTTTTGGCAAGTGCTAAGCTGGTCTCAGCTCTCTCCTGGCTGGAGATGGCTGGTGGGGAGATGACCCTTCTTCTGCTTTCATCCCCCACCTAGGGCTGCATCTTACTTTTCAGCCAGGGCACGTCTTGGTTTGGGTCAGTGTTTCAGCCACACTGATTGATTTCAGAGATTTTCATGTTTGAAGCACTGAAACAGTGTGACTTGATCAGCAGAGAGGCAGTCTGAGTCCCTACCCCTTTTGCATGGGGCCTCCTATGTCCTCCCTAAGCTCCCCTGTCTGATTCACTATCACCCTTTGAAGGGGATATTTTGGAAGGTGTGAGTGATAGCAGCTACAATAGACAGGTTTTCAGATTTCTTCCATCTCCAGCTTGCAAAGTCCTGTAAAGCCACAAGAATGTCAGAGCAGAGGTGAGAGCTGTCCCTGGAACAGAGCCAGGAGAGGGGAATCTGTGTTCCCATCTCTTCCACCCTGTGCTCTTACCCAGGGGAGTAAGAGAGGTGCAACAAGGTTTATTTTCACCCAAAATATACTGAGTAAGGAATTAGTCTAGCAAACAATCTCATGCTTCACAGATAAATACTTGAGCTGTTTTTGCTGTTGGCTGCAGCCGTGGTGCACCATGGCTTCCCAGTGAAGTCACTGAGCCCAGCTGGGTGTAACTGAGGGTGGTGCTCACATTGTCTGGGTTAAATGTCAGCAAGGAACAGCAACAGTTGAACAAGATGGATTTCTAAGCATTTCCCCTATTCTGGTCACACACAGCCCTCATTCTTGGACAGTTGAGTCAAAAAGACAAGAGCAAAGTTATTTTAGATGGAAAAGTACCTAAATGTTTTGTTCTTTGTGTATAGAAATAAACAGAAGTCAATTCTGGGTCTTGTAAATGTCAATACCCAGTTTTCTGTGTATATAGCCCAGCTGCTAGGAAAACCTAATGAGTTCCTACTCTGCTTTGAGTTTGGGGGATAAACAGGATCCATTGCTCAGCTCACAGGGTTCCTGACCATGCTTCTGAGATGTCCAGTCAAGTTTTGGGTGTTACCTGTGCCTGGCTGACCCACAGCTCTGCTGGGAGTGGACTCCCTTGGCCCACTAGACCCTGGACCTTGTGCGACTCCTTGGTCACTTTGGTACAGAGTTGGCTCTCTTGGTTGGGGACAGATATCTCCTTCTCTGGTCACCACCAGCCTATCACCATTTGTTGCATTGCTATTTTCTTCCACCTTGGCAGCAGATGTGATTCTGCCTTCCTTCATGTTGGGCAAAATCAGCTGGGCCAGCTCAGAGCTGCTGCTGAACCTGTTTGATCCAAGCCAGTGGTCACAGTGCTCTCTAGCAGATGGACCGTAACATGCTCTGGGAAGTGTGAGCCACTCCTCTCTGAAGGGATCATCTGTCTGTTTAATCTGGTGGAAATGGTGTGCCCTGAGCTGGCTGGTCTTGCACTGGAACAGCTTAAGGAGCGCCCATGTGCTCCAGGTGAACTCTGGCAGCACTAGCAGTGAGCTAGGCAGTGAAGATGGGCAGATGGACAGCAAATGTTCATGGCTGCTCCTGCTGGACTCAATGGGGATGTTTCCTCTTGGATTTGAGAGAAAACGCATGCAGGTTAGCTACTTCTGCTTAACTCCGTAATCGGCTTCAGTTAATGAGAAAATGCTCTTCAGACTTAGGTCTTGAACCTGCAGGTGTAGTCAGACTGTGCAACAAAACTCCTCTGTTGGGTGTCCAAAGTTTCTCACCTACCGTGTCCACTAGTGTAATTACAATAGATGATAGGAGAATTTTGAGAAAAATCCATGGTTCTAAGCCTTCCCAGGGACTGTGACTCTGACATTGGGACAGATGTGAAATATCAGACCTTTCTTTCCTCTGATACCAGTTTGTCAAGGTCATGTGTAAGGCACTGACTCTCCAGTGGTGGTGTAGAGAGAGACAACCTGTGCTCCGAGGGGAGCTGCTGTCAGAGAAAGGTCTGCTGTAAGAGCAGACCTCTAAGCAGTTAAAGACTGGCATATTTACATTGAATGTTTTGTTAATGTTGGTCTTCCAAGAAACCAGTTACAAAACCTGCCACAGGACTGCTTCTGCAACTGTGTGCCAGACAGCAACTTGTGTCCAGGACAGGGCCTCGTGAACTGCTGTCTAGGAAACTCTTCTGCACAAGGCAAAACCTTGGTTTTCTGTGCCTACTGTTCTGTTTTATTTGTGAAACCTATTCTGAAATATTGATCTTAACTAGATACTAATTTGAATTAGCCTCTTCCTTGTTATCCTTTTCATGGTGGTCAGTTAAGACTTGATTTTTCAATCCTTGACTGAAAATTTGTTACTGGGACCAATATATCCAAGTCAGTAGCAAAGGGTCTTAACCTGTCCTACTAGTAAGCATAGATACAGTTCCATTTTTAGAAAAGTATGTGAAACTGGACTTAGTTAATGTTCTTTCTACATAAAGTTGAACTCTTCTGTGTACATGTATTTATAAACTGGAAGTATATCAGCAGTGGGAAAGGAAATGGACAACTTTTGCTGTCTCCATGGGCTGGTGTGGTTATAGGTACACAACTTGCACATATAGAGAAAACTGCAAAGCTACAATTTCCCAAGGTGTGAGGTGATGTTGGTAAGCTTGCTTAATCTTGCAGCTGTTGGCTACCACTCACGGACAGCAAAGCCAGCTCTGTGCAGGACAACACTGCATCTAGCGCATGCATTGCTTGGAGCTCTTCTGCTCCCTTCTGGCGAAGTCTTGAAATCCAAATCAGAGAAGATTTTCTCCACATCTCAGCTGAATTAATTGCTCTCAACAGCTCTGTGGTCAACACAATCCTTGATGTTGATGGAATAGGAAACAGGCGGTGGAGATGAATGTGCCCCATCATCAAGTAAGTAGAAACATTCATGGGTTCCATTTCTCTTCCCTTTTCAGGGGGGAACCCACAAAACTTCATAGTAACCAGTTTCTTCAAAAGACTTTTGAGGTCCTCAGAGAACATGTGCTCAAGAGTCACAGTTACTACAGTAACTTACTGATTTCTTTTCCTCTCCTTGGGGCTTGCTTTTCTGCCACTTCCTTTTCCTGGTTACTGTATTCCTTATGTTGAAACTCAGGGAGTTCCTCACCAATCTACAGCCCAGACCTCGCAGCAAGGGCACAGAACTCTGTTTTTCTTCAGTGTAGCTCATTTTGGTATAGAGACAGGTTCTGTCTTGCAAGAGTGAAGAACTTTTAAAGCAGCAAAGTACTGCCCACTGCACCTCAGCACCTTGATGCTTGTCTGAAAGTCAATGTGCTTATTCTGAACCAAAATTAAATAAACTGCTGAATTAAATGAAAGAGAATTTATAACCATGATTGAATTGAATTAGAATCCTCTAATCTTTGGCAAAGCATGGCTGTACCACATTCAGATTCAGGGTCCCTTCCTTGTGTGGCCAATGCCATTGTCTCACTGGTGTCTGGACCTCGAGGGGTGGCTTGCCAAGCAGACTGTAGCTGGTGCCATGGGTTCACATTGCAATGTTGCTCTGGGGATACAATGAGCTAATCCTACACACCTGGCTCTGGCTGCAGTTCCCAGGGTGAAAAAAATCAGCTTTATTTGTAATCACAGTTCTAACACACGCAACTGACAATGCTAAACAAAAGGCAGTTAAAAAAGCAGCACAGTGTTTATTACCTAACATGTTTTTAAACCCCCATGATGTCTAACCCAAACATACTGCTCTTAGAGGATGTAACTCATGTCTTTAACCACTGAGATTTGAAAATAGCAGGTAAATTAGCAGGTTGCAATACAGGAAACCTCCCTTAGAATGTCACTGCCAATCCTGTTGCAGGGTTAGACCTGAGATAGGTGTATTTTCTAAGAACCTACATAGGCTGTGGACCAGCAATAGTTAGACATGTTCAAATCCAGTGGAGCTTTGCTGGCTAAGCAAAGTGTTCCTGTGTAAAAAGCAAGAGGGTAAAAAAGCCTTTTGTTTGGATGAGTTGTATTACTCGGGCTAAACTGTCCCAGCATGAGGGCTTTTGTAAGCTGTCTGCACTTGTTTCTTCATGCTGATATAGTTACATCAGAGAAATTTTTAGAATAGACTAATCTTATCTTACTACCGACAGTCATCTCTCTAGGTGTCCATGGCATGGAATATAAATGGGTTATTAATCATCACCAAGTAGCTACTGTTACATTTTCTTAAAATTAAAATACCATCCTATTGGTTTTCTACCATTTTCCTGGCTATCAAATGGCTACTGCTTGGCTTAAGTGACTCTTTTCTACTACAACATATAACCCATGTCAACATTTTAATTATTTTTATTATGTTGAAAGTGCTCTCTCATCTTTGTCTTCCTTCTCAGCCTTCTGCTAGCATTCCTTTTTTTATCTAACCTCCCACAGACTACTACTTTTAAAGGTATGGAAGCCAGATCACCACTGGTAAAAGCTGCTGATTTATAATGTTTTTGTTATAGCCATTTGCACTTCTTTTCTATTATTACTTTTCTCTGTCTACCTGTACCAGGTGTGGGAGTCTCAGGTTTGCCTTTCAGACCTTGTTTGCTTCCCCCCCCCTCCCCCCTTCAATACATAGCCTTCTATCTCCTACTCACCTGTATCCTATCAAATATTTATGAGTATTCTCAGTGTCCTCCAGCTGTGCTCATGCACTTATAGGGAGCCTGTGTCTAGCAGAGCTCAATGGCAGACTTTCAAAGGAGACCGTAAGAGAACAAAACCACTTTTTTTCTCTCCAAGGTCTACATCTGTAATAAATACTAATGTAAAGAACCAGTAGACTAGTAACAGCCAAGGGGGAAGGTGTGTGTGTGCACAGAAGTAGTTAATTCATAGGTACTAATTAGTATACCTATTGGTTTTCGATTCATAGGTACTTGTTAGTATATCTATAGATTTTCACACTTCAAAGTGATATTGAATTATAAAAATCTCTGTTTATGTCCTTGCCTAATTTCTCCTTTTTTTTGCTATTCATCTTCATAGACTGTAAACTTTGAGGAAGAGAATTCATACTTTTGCATAACACCTAACAATCTTGATGAGGTACCTAGGACACAGGTATTTAATAATGGTGTTATCATTAAATAAAAGAGAGTGTTTTGCTTGTGACTCCAGGGTCTCATTTATCCACAGCTCCATGCAATTTCTTGATAAAATCTCTTTGGAAGCTGAGGAAACTGGAGCGTCTTGGACTTGGAGCATGACAACAAGAACGTGCAAACCTTAGAGGCTCTACTGAGAGTAAGTTAAGAAATAAACTATGATTTTGATTTTCTGGGCTTCATGCTGTGCAGCTGGGTTCTTGTGAGAACTGGCACTCTTATTGACATGACATGCCTCAAGGCTTATGAATTCTGGCTAAGGTAGCATCGCAGCATAGATTGTCTTGTAGTATAGATCCATGGGCTTCCACAGTCAGAACTGGAAGCTGACAGTCTTAAGGTTTATCTTTCCCTCATACTATGGAATGGCTAAGCTTTGGCGACTCTAATTCTAAATGTGGTTCACCACTGACTTTGTTAATTTTATTCCTGTTTTTCCTATTGTCTTTAACTAAGAGGCAACAGGTGGAGATATGGGTGGCTTGGTCCAACCCAGGGAGGTTCAGCAGCTGACTTGCCAGGGGCACACAGCAATTAGCAATCCCTCGGAGTTAATGAGCCCAGATCCCTGCAGGATCTGGAGTCTTGCTGAAGGTCTGGGCAGAGATCTCACTGTAGGGACTCATTACATTCAGGTAAGGTTTGTAGCCAATTGTCTTCTTTATGCATTGGACTACGCTGTCTTTTAGTCCTGAGAAAGAGCAAGAAGGGAGTTAATGTACAAGGGTTTTTCCATGTTGTCTAGATTCTGGTGCATCCCATCCAAAATTTTAATGGAAAGCTTTCTTCTCCATTCCTATGGGCCAGATACTCAGCTGGTGTGAACGCAAATGCCATGGTTGCTGTGTTCTTTGACGCAAGGTTGGGGCTTAGCTCATGGTGGTGTTGTGTCTGGAAATATTTTTATCCTTTAGAGACATTTACCCCCTCTCCCCCTCTGTCTCCTCAAGGATTCTGTCTTCTCAACAAACGTACTCCTCTGTCTGGAACATATGGAGAAAGTATTTTCTTCCATTCCTTCACCACTCAAAAATGGTCAAATCAATTTGGCTAAAATTAAAACCTTTTGGGTTGAATCTTAGCCTAGAAAACTTCATCTCCCAAAGGAATCCTTAAAGAAAGTTGTGAGCAATTTCCAAAAAAGATGGAGTTGGCTTGGAAAACAAAGCTAGGGTAGAAATCAATTGGAAAAGCCCTTTGGTAGCCATTACACCCATGTCTTCTAGTGTGCAAATCTCACTTTGATTGTCACATGAGGAGAAATGGTGGCTGTTGACTTCTGCAGCTTTATGCAGTCAGCAGGGTAATCAATTCCGGTGACTAATGCATGCCCTTCAGCACCTTGTTTTTCATCTCTTTAGGTCTTTGTGTGTCTGCTTTTGGCTGGAAATTTAAATGACTAAGTATTTGGTACCAGACCTTGCAGACTTTAGAAGGTCAAATAGCTTTTCAGGTTTCGGATTGTTTAACCCAATCCCTTGAGATTTACCCAAAATTAAATAAAATGCTGACATCTTTGTGGATGAAATAGTGGCAGACACACTGGTGAAGGAGAAAGAAGACTAATTTCTTCCAGTAAAACTTAGATAGTTTTGTTCTAATTAAGTGAATACTGTCCTGATAACTGTCCTTCCAAATTAGGAAAAATTTTCTTCTTTGATTTTCTTGGATATTAAATTGAATCAGAGAAAGCTCTGTACTTGGATGTGTACCAGTTACAGTAGTGAGTGAATCACTGGTAGTTTGATGATTTCAGTATGGGAAAGTGCTAGCATGTGGTTGCAACCAGGTGAAGAACATTATCTGATTTAGGGTGGATGATTAGGACTTCTTGTTCAGAGTGATTCATCCAACGAGAGAACCCGTCCAAGGAATAAGTTGTTCACACCAAACGAACTTTCAAGCCCTGTAGCACATCTGACATCAGTGTTATTATAAACATATTTCTAGCACTTTATATCAAGAAAATAGGACTTAATGACTTACATGAAATGTCTGCTTTACCATAGCATTAGTTTCTTAGTGGCACTGGTACCTTTGCTCTAGCACTATGCACTAGCACAGGTAGGACTGAAATCTGGTTGAGTCTGATTTTTATGTGCCTTCAAAGCCTGTACAGCAAATCCACAGTCATTATGCTTAGAACAATTCTTTGTAGCATATCCAGCAGACACTTATCATCTTTGCCCTTTCTAGCACTTGGAACACGTTAATTTATACTATGGCCCAATTTTTACCATCATATCCTGTAGCACATAATGCAGTGTTAGGCATGGTAATATTAGAAAACAAGGAAAAGAAAAAGAGCTTTTAGGTAAACCCTGGTTGTTCCTCTAAATCCCATTGTTACACAATACACATATCTTGAGGGTTGGCTTTTACAGAGAAAAAGAGACTCTCTGTATACTTACCCTTTTAACACCCATCCCCTGCTTTGCACTCTGTATGTCACTTGGTGTAGTGATGAAAATGTCACTATCACAGCTGCTGGATACTCTGAACCACGTTTTTGCTGCTGAAGAACCACTATCCTCACACTGAATATCAGTGTCTTGAAAATAAAACCTCTCTAGATGAACTGTGGGATATTTTGAATAGCCTGTAGAAGACTGAAAGATATAGACAAAACAGGACCTGGAGTCTGTAGTCCCTCTCTCAGTTCTGAGAAGTGGCCTGGGGGATGTCTGAGCTCTCTGCTTGGCAAAGTGTGCCTTAAGGCCATCCTCATTTGCTGCACAACCAGCCAGTGACCCATGCCTCAGGCATCATCCAGGGCATGCATGATCTCATCCACCCAGGCACACACAGCAGCTGACTGTGCCCCCAGGCAAAGCCAGCTGGGCTTTCTAAAGACAAGCACAGGCGAGCAATTGGGAGCCTGTACTGCTCAAACCTGCTCTTTCAAACCAGGATAGGCACAATCTCTCTTTCTCAGATTTTCCCATCTGTCAATCAGGAACTGATACTGACCTTCTTTACTCAATACTTTGACATATACTGAGAGGCTTTTTTCCTTCTGTCAGGCTTCCTAGCCATGCAGAAAAATCCCTTTGCTTCCTCTCCTGAGCTGACAGCAAAGAAAATACTGTCAGGGAGGACAAAGTTGATCTCCAAAAGCTTGCAATCTTAGTAGAAAGTAGTGATTATGGATAGATAAATATTTTGGGGTCAACATGGGATAGCTGTTGTAGGTGAGGTAACGCACCTCCGAAGCATATGGCCATACGCTTCCTGACCCAGCGTCACCCAAAAACATTGCTAAGTGCTGTATATGAAGACACACTGTGAATCTGTGATGCAGCTGTGTAATGAAAATAGGAAGTTTCTTTACCCCATTGAGCAATTTGATAGGATCGACCATATTAAGAATTTAAATACATCGAGGGAAGGAGATAACACAGTAGAAGACTTTTCGTGGCTCAATCAAAAGCATTCAATCACTCTCTCCCTCCCACCCTCTCTTTACTTGGTGTACCCAGATGGCCACATAGTACGTGCACTGTAAAAGACTGAGCCACAGCCTCCCTTTGCTGATCTCGGCAAGGTCTGGTTTGATTGCTCTGTTTTTTCTGGATTTCCTCAGGCACAGCCAGTGTGCACAGCTCTGCTTTTGTCCACTGCTGTGAATTGAAATCATGTGGGATATTTCACTTGTTGAGCCACCTCCAAATCCCAAACTTCAGACAATGCTCTGGCTGGAAATCTCATCTTTGTACACGGGTTGTGCTAGTTGAGAGCACATATAGGACAGGGAGGCTATTGCCAAGCATGATGCAGTCCCAAGGAATATACTGAACTTGGTTAGATAAATGGATAATATTACTTGACCTCACTAGTTAACACCAGTTGAGGACTTGGTCTTTGTTCTTCAATGAAGCTGCAGTCAGCTTAGAATGTGGAGCCTTCCCTTGACAATTTAGTGTTTTCCTGGTTTTTCACAGGTTTCCTTCCAACACTGGATACTTTTTACAATATCCTGTGGGGTAGCAGCTCTACACTGCAACATGACTTTCCTGTCCCCAGATTTCACTGGAGGAAGTGGTTTTCCTCAGTCCCCCCAATACAAAATAGCCTGTATTATTCACAGAGGTGAAAAACCAGGAGGGACCAGGGAACTGGGGAATTCTCATGACCCATTCCTGGCCCGTGAGCTAAGGCCACTGCCCCCTCAGCAGCACTCCACCCAAACCCTCATTCCTGTCCTCCACAGGAGTCATATGGAAAGTCACAGGGAAAAGCAAAAGGGATGCATTAGAAACATTATTTTAGGGGAACAAGGGACACAGCAAGCTGTCCCCACACCAGTACTCCTCATGTGATGTCAGTGTTGGCACATGTAGTTATGGGAAGGCCAGCAGTGAATTTGCCAGCTGGGGACAGAGCAGTGCCAGGCAATGGCCAGGCCCTGCTCCCCTGATTGTTTATATAGGTCATGGGAGCTGCTTAGAAAGACAGAGGTTGTCTCCTACTCTGTATTTGCTCTGTGCCTACTGCAGGGCTTAGTGTAGGGTGGCTATTTTGGAGATACCATTCAGTGGACCAAAATTAGGGATCAGGACTTCCTGAGTGGGAGTCCACATCCAAGGTTACTTGCCATTTTACTGTAAGATTGACTTTGATAAACAGGTCAGTACTGTGCCAACGGGTCCTCACAGACAATGTTATGGGTTGTTTCTTATGAGAATCACGGGGGGGGGGGAAGCAACTTGCCTACTGTACACTAACACAGATTTTATGTTGAGTCTGAAGCCATCTTCTTCTTGTCCATCTGCTTAACTTTTAGATAAATTGACTGGTGTATTCATGTAAACTTAAAAAACTTCAGGGCTTTTATACTGCATGTGGCTGGCTGAGTCAATGGAATGTCTCTTCTCTTTGAAGGTGTGTGGGAACAAGATCAATCTGTGCTCTGCAGGGTTTTTGGAGGTACCTGAGCTAGCCTGGAGCAGATGGGTACATCCACATCTCTTAGAAAAACATCTTGCAGAGATCTTGCTCAGGTGCCCGGAGTGGCATGAGAAGCATAGTTAATTATATGGGGTTCAATTAAGGATGTCCTGTCTGTGTAACATGTCAATTAGGGATGTATGGTGTTCCTAGACCTGGAAAGACTCTCTGCTCTAGTGACAACAGTTCTTGCATGAAAATGGATTTGGCATATACTGACAGCTGTGTATGTTTATGAGTCCTGAGAGAGATCTCCTGAGTGTTTGGGCTTCAGAGCTGGAATTTGCTAAGGACTGGAGTTGTTTAGTTGAAATGGAGGGGTGGAAAGGAAATTTGCACCTTTTGGCCCTAATTATTGCATTGTTCTTTGCAAACTTTCTAATGAATTTCAGTGAAAACTCTCATACTCAAAATGAGCAGATCATCCATACTCTGATGACACTCTGCTTCCTTGGGCTTTTGGACCAGGCATTTGAGCCAAGGAAGGCTCCTGCTCTCTTTATGGGCTTTGTTTAAAACTCAGATCCTCTGAAAACAGCAAGCTTAACGTTGAACCTTTGACTGCTGAACATGGTATTTACATTTGCTCACATCCACAGAAAACTGCACATGCCTGCACTTAGACAGAGAAAGACCTGAAAATCCCCATTCCATTCAAAGGACAGATTTGCCTTCCATTCCTCTGCCAGGAATTCTTAGTCAAATCCTATGGAAAATAGTCCTATCTGAGTAGTAAATCTCAGATGCTTCTGCATGTTTGTTTTCTATTTCCATCTCATTGGTCCAAGTTCATTTTTAACCTTTGATTAGGGCAGCTATGCAGTGAAGGCAGGCTGGGTGGGGTATGTTTTTTTTTTCCCCTTCCGAGCTATTCTTTTTTTTTTTTTAAAGCCGTCTAGCAAAAGAGAAGGGCAGATGGTGATAGAAAGATTGGCTTTGCTTAACAGTGCAAACTGATCCCTCCTTCTTCCTCTCCCCTATGAAAGGTTAGACTGGAACCAACTGACCTGGTGCTGCCTCAGCCAGCTCCAGAGGGATGATAACAGCCAAGGGTAAAAACAAATGAAACACTTGCATGGTTGTAGTTTTCAACAAAGCTCTGCAACTGTTTATGACAAATCAAGACCAGCCTGTTCCCCATGTAGTGCTTGCTCTTTGATCTCTTCAGTGCATAGGTTGAATGTACTGAAGGTCTGGCACATATTCAACTCTAGGTGGGCTCCTGAAACGGGACCTGAATTGAATTCAGTGCAGTAACTAGACCTAGGTAACTGACATGGAATGATGCCTTTAAAATTCCTGCAGTTTGCAGTTTGGGCCATGGGCTGGGGACACAGATCTGCCTTTAAATCAGCTCCTTAGTGCCTCTGGGTATGAAAAATTTAGATTATTCCCTACCTAGAACATAGTGGTCTTGGCAAAATATAGGATCAACAGACATAAAGATGATCAGTGCCACTTGTCTGCACTGTCCAGCCTTAGGAGTTTATAGGGACTCTTTATAAACAACAATAATCTTTCTGTAAGACCTACAGGAATGAAGTACTTTCCTATTCTGTAACCACAGCTGCACGAAGAAAAAACTTTTTACTGTAAATCAATCACTTTGATGTAGTGCGTTTTCCAGTGAAAGTCTGCACAGGGCATGTCTGCTCTCCTGTCCAAATGCTGCTGTCCATTCTGATTCAGAGACAGCATTTGAGGAGCAGGATCTGGTTTCTAATCCCAAATTTGCATGCCATCACTTCAGTCAGATTTATGTCTCCAACACCCTAAAAGCCATTGATACATATCTTGAACCCCAAACTATATTCAGGCAGAAGACAAACGCCCTACAATCAGCCTGGTTCTCACTCTAGTGATCTAAGGTGCACAAGTCCATGAGACCTGATTAGACACATCTGCAGATTCTGAGGAAATTGGTGGATGAAGTGGCTAAGAGACTATTCATCTTATTTGAAATGTCATGGCAGTCTTGTGAAGTTCCCACTGGCTCAAAAACAGAATATATAACCCCCACTTTTAGAAAGGAAAAAAAGGAAGACCCAGTGAACTACAGGCCAGTCAGTCTCACATCTGTTTCTGAAAAGATCGTGGAGCAGATCCACCAGGAAACTAGGCACATGGAAATTAAGGAGGTGATTGGTGACAGCCAACATGGCTTCACTACGGACAAATCAACCCTGAAAATTTGGTGGTCTCATACAACAGAGTTATTGAGTTACTGGATAAAGAAAGAGCAACTGACACCATCTACCTGGACTCGTGCAAAGTATCTGACACTGTCCCACGCAACATCCTTGTCTCTAAACTGAAGAGACATGGATCTGATAGATGGACCACTCAGTGGATAGGGAATTGACTGGATGGTCGCACTCAAAAAATTGCAGTCAATGGCTCAATGTCCAAGTAGAAAGCAGGGGCGAGTGGCATCTTAAACTAAAACAGGTCAGGTTTAGGTTAGATGTTAGGAAGAAATTCTTCACTATGAGGGTGATGAGGCACTGGAACAGGTTGCCCAGAGAAGTGGTAGATACCCTATCCCCTGGAAGTGTTCAGGATCAGGTTGGATGGGGCTTTGAGCCGTCTGATCAAGTGGAAGGGGTCCCTGTCCATGGCAGAGGAGTTGGACTAGATGATCGTTAAGGTCCCTTCCAACCCAAACCATTCTATGATTCTTTCTAGGAGGAAATTTATTGCTTCCTCATGTAGGTCCTGTCCCCTTTTTAACTTAGCCCAGGAAAGAAGGAGCTGGGAGCTGCCACCAGCACAGCTAATGTTTCTAGGAGACTCCTTGGGAACATGAGAGGGCAGGTAGCAGGGCATAGGGACGGTGAAGCACACTGGATGCAATTTGTATTAAATCTGACTCTTCCCTCAGGTTTTGGCTTTGCACTACCTCCTATAAGAGCTGTTGGAAGAGCTGATTTGGAGACAGGGCGTCAAGTAGAGTCTTCCAGTCCTAGGTGCAAGTTTTGACCTCTGCTGGGTTATAACTCTGTGCCACCTAACCACAGGCATTCACTTTCCTGGCAATGTATTTACATTAATCGATGCTGCTACCTGCTGCAGAGGATCTGGGGGTCTTCACTACCTGCCTCACACCAGTGGGATGTGACATACCTAACCAGATCAGTATCTTCCGCCTTCACTCTGCCAACTGTCCTTACCTGGAGCAGCCACACACTCCCTGGAGACGCTAGGGAACAGGACAACGGCGAACGGCACATTTAGTGAAAAGCTGCAAAACTGCATTAGCAAACCAAGCATGTCTTTCAGAGGTTATCACACAGAGTTTGGGAACAATGTTGCATTCAACTTCACACCAGTTTAAGGTCAAAAAAGCAACAGTGTATTCCAATTTGTTGGATAGCTTCAAGGCATGGACTTGCTATTTACAAATGTTGGGTGCGCTCAAGAGATATTTCACCAATGCCATCTGTGCAATGAACTGCACATCATATGGTCAGGCAGAATTTATGAGCCCTTTTGGAGCATGCCAGCATCCTAGGCCTGGCACCTGTGTTTAACACTGCTCTGATGGCCTCCAAAAGCAGACAATAGGACAAGCCCAGCAACACTTCCTTGGTGATATAATATAGATAACATCAAGTGAGAACTGCTGATAACAAGCAGTTATTCTGCTTGGTGCCAGTGTGGTGCATCACGATGAGGCTCAGGTTAGAGCTTGGTGTGATGCTGAGCTGGAAAAAGAGGCAGCATGAAAATATGGAAATTCTGCCAGTCAGTAGACACTATGGAAGAAATGCCATGTATAAGCTTTATTTGCAAGGCATGATGCTGTCACCAGGAACTTCAGTGTAGCCCTGACTACTAGGGTGGTAAAGTCTCTCTGTGGAGTGGACCATTCTTTAACTCAGTTGATGAGCTAAAAATAAAGTTTAGGACTTATTACCTAACAAATTGTTTCTGACAGCATTTCTCTATATCTTCCTTAACCTCCTGGATGGAAATGTATGTATTGATTACTATGAATTTTCAGATTTTCTTCTAAATACAAATTAAAGTCAGGACCTTTGAAATGATGAAGGTGAGTGTACCTACATTACCCTTTACTTGCACCTGCATTTCCCTGTTGGACTCCATTTATCTCCCCTCATGATAATGCAGTGTCTGGGAGAGGGTCAGCCAGACATGTTCGTTCTGTCCATAACTTGCTGGTGTCCAGCTCTCATTGGCTTGGATTGTCAATATGACTTCCAGATGTTGCAACAGACCAAGTGAACTGCATTTCTTAGCCAGCTCATTCTGTAGGCAGACAAGACAAGATGGAGAGAGTTTTTGCAATAGGATTTTTTCTAATGCTGTCAGAGGAATCCTGTGGGCTGTAAAAATGTGTGGAAATCTCATTCCTAGTAAATTTTCTGAAGCTGCTGGAGGTTGGTTGCTAAAGGAAATATGCACAGGTTCTTCTTTTAGTTCACTCAGTTCTGCTACTTTGAATACAGGTATAGTTTCCTTGGCAGATGACAGAAGCTTTGCATGTGGCACTGCTGAAAAGCAGCCTTTTTTGCTAGCCACACATGTACAGGAAATACATAGCTTTCTGGGATTTATTAAAAGTACTGTTTTTAATAACTTATCTAGTGTGACTGATGGGAAGGAAAACCTCTCTAGTCACACAGAAGAAGATTCCAAACTGTCTGTGTTCAAGGGAAATAGAAGATTTATATAGTAGTTAACGTGGAGCTGTTTCAGCAACCATTGTAAAAAACAGTGATGAACTGCAGTCAAGATTCAGAAGTCATCAAGCAAGTCTGCCCTAGTGTTCAAGGGATGACCATCAAATAATGTAAGAAGCAATGAAAGTCAGGAGAAAAATCTTCTGAGGGAGAAGTTCACAGCTGGGGAAATAAAGATTCCCCGGACGCCCATGTGACTGTGGAACAGAGGTGCTGCAGAAGACCATTAGAGCATGGATCTTATCCTTAGAGCAACTGGAATATTACAGTGACACAAATATTTTAAATTCAATTTCGTGTGACCTAATTCTAAAGATAAATTTGTGGGGTAATCTCAGGGAGGTGAATACATTTCCATATATAGATAAGTGGCCAGTTCATCCTCTGATGTAAATAAGCATATATCCATTATCTCAATGGTAATGGATGTATTCCAATATAGTGACCTGGCACATAAGATTTAGAAATGTATAAAGTCTGTTTTCAACTCAAGAATGGCACCCATGTAATTCAACTGGCCTTATTTGGCTCTGCTGACATTAACCCCATTAAGTACTTTACATTTCATCTGTAAACAGCTTTTGGTCCTCTGTCAGTTCCTTTCCCATACATGGATTTTTTCATGTACCCTTCACATCATTAAAACAATGATGCAAACAAGAATCAGAAGAAACAGAGAAGCCAGGGACTGAATAAAGCATAACTGCTGCAACCATTTTACTTACCCATCTCTTTGGGGAATGTTGATCTGCACCAAAAATAATAAAATTGTCCAAAGAATATCACATAAATATTTGCACTCACATAAAAAGAGAATGTGTTTTTAATATTGAAGGAGCTATAACACATATGTGCCAGATTCTCAGCTGGAGTAACTGAGCACAGCTACACAGTTTTACACCAGCTGAAGATCTGCCCAGATGTTTGCAGATGGGTGGATGGAGAAATCTTCCAGCTACGTTATTTAGATTGACAGCTACTTCCCAAGCTCAATAGTTCTTCAAAGATGCAGAATTATCTTGTAAACAATCCAGATATAAATGTCAAATCCCCATTATTTTCCATGGATCCCAGGAAAGTAGAAAGGATTGTAGGCTCATTGGGGAATCTTGCGGATGAAGGTCACATGAACACTGTGAGCCTACTGAAATATCTACACCCAAGTCTGAAAATTGGTTCTGAGAAGGATCCATGGGCAGGTATGGGTCAGACACAGAGTTTTTCTGGAGACATGCACTTTTGTTGTGCCATGGTAAATGCTGGAAGGTAATATGCAGGGGGGGAGGGAGACAGAGCAAGGTCAGAACGGAGACTGTCTGACCTGTCTAACTGGGCTGAGGGATGGGAAGGGCAGGGCAGAACCATCACCAAGGGGGAAAAGGAGAGAGAGAAAAACATTCTGTACTTGGCTGTATCCTCCCGGGAGCCTCCCCTAGGCTTCAAGGCAAGGCGTCCACAGCCTCCCTGAATGGGAAATTGCCTGCAACCCTGGGAAATACGAAGGGCAAATGGAAAGAGTTAGCACATACCATTGCTGCTCTGTGGGACTGTTTACTGACAAAAGTTTGAGATTGTGCTAAGATACTGAGGTGACAGAAGTGTGAGATCAGATAAAAGATGAAGCCTCGACTCTCACAGCTTCAGTATTTTCAATGTCCCCTTGTCAGCTACAGCTGAATGAGGACAGCACATGTCCCTTGCTGGATGGCATCCTGTGGAAGTACCACCACATCTCCACATCTGCTTGCCCCACTTTTACCCAGGTCACTTGCGTTGTAGTGAGTACTATGCTTTCTCTGGACAGTGCCCTGCTTTTAGGAAATGCCACTCATGGTACCTTTCCCCTTTAACAAGATCACATTCGCAATATCAGGTGCCTCACTGCTTTAGCTCTTGCTTGTTGGATGTCTTCTGTGCTTTTCAGGGTGAATAATGTGTTCTGGGACCTGTGTGAAACAACAAGGTTTTCCTTGCTTGTAGAGAATAGGGAGAGGGATGTTGCAGTTTGTAACGTTGTATCTCAGATGCCTGAGAAGACTTTTAGAGTTCCAAAAACCCTGACAGAGTGAAAACAAGTGATGTCTTTCAGCTTAGGGAATACAGATCCTTGCAAGCTTTGACTTGCCAGCTCAGTTTATTTTGGGTCAAAATTTGGGGTGTCCAGTACCACATCTGGTGGGAGAAAGCACCTAGTGAATACAACAAAAGTCATCACATTCTGACCCAATTTAGCTGGTATTTCCAGGGACAATAGCTGTCCTCTGTGGATTCCAAAGGCTTCTGCACGTGATGAATCATAAGGTTATGCATAGAGATGGTATAGCTGATTTTATGTGGTGCACTCAATAACCACGTGCTTGCTGGAGGACTTCTTGGCTTGTAGTCTTCACCTCTTGACCTCTTTTCAAGCAGCAGTTAAACTATAACTGAATTGCTTTGCAGGTTGGTACAAATGGAGCCTGAGGCACTCTTTGCATTTTTGTCAATTAAAACAGAGAATAGAAGCACTTTGGACAGTGGACCAAATCTCAGAGAGACGTGGTGTGACCAGAAAAGCAGCTCTACTGGCTCAACATATGTGCTCTGCCTGTGGATCTCATGTATTATAGATAAGGAACACAGTTTATTTCTGACTGTGCTCCATAGGAAATGGGGTGGCATTCCAGAGCTTTTCACGTTGAATAGCTTTTACCTCAAAAGTGGTCAGGGACTGGTTTGTGTTTCCACATTTCCACAGCAATGATCCCAGTGAGGACACTGCCTGTGATAGAGGACTCCTAGGTTCTAGCACAATATGTAGAATAAAAACATGAATATTTGCATTAAGATGCTGCACATAGGGCCTGACTGAGCAGTTGAAAAACAGGATAGAAAAACACAGAAAGAGTGATTTCCAGCTGCAGTGTGTAGCTCTGGGTTCCCTATGTTACTCTCCCACAAATCCAGCCAGTCTCCATTTTTTGTTTGTTTGTAAGACAGACTTCATTATAAAAAAAGAAAGAAACAAAAGGCTTTATTGTGTACTGACTCCCTATGATGTCTTTTTCTTAGTTGAAAAGAAGCTGTGGTAATGTGACAATATAGGTTTGCACTGCTCAACGTAATTTCTTCTTCTTGTGATTTTTTTTCCATGGGTACAATCGCAGAGCTTCTGAAAATACTGTGTTAATATGTGGCACTGAGATATACTTTGGCTTACACTCTTTAATTACACCTGTTCATGCAACGTGCTAAGCCCATTAGTATCTGCCCCTCCTTGTTCTGCACACCTCTTGAAACAAACTTGTTAAAACGATGTGGCAAAACATTGTGCAGTCCTCTGAATGCTGAAGACCTGTTTGAGAGGGGCCACTTTTGTCCTTATATATTGTGTGGCTGGAGGGAAGTTTTTTGAGGTCTTGGCTCATTTCAACAAACACACTCATATTGGCAAGCCTTTGTCTTTGGGATGGAGAGGCAATGTGAGAAAACAATATTAGCATTTGCAGAATGGCTTTGCTGCTTGTGAGCCATGTGACTATAATGCAAGTACAACAGGTTCCCCTCCCTGGGCTTCCCAGCTGGATCCTGACTCCAGCACCCCCACTGCTCTCTGTGGTGGAGGGCCCACCGAGGACTATGAACTTCCCACTACAGGTGGAGACCAAGTGACTGCAGTCACACAGGTAGGCCTGGGTGCAAGGTGCAAGGTGCAAGAAGCACCTAAGCCTGCCCTTTCTTTTTCTTTTCTTTTTTTTTTTTTTTTTTTTTTTTTTAATGTGAATATTGTGACTAACAAAAATCACATGGACAAATAACTTCATATATGATGGGAGAGATGGTAGAAAATTCAAGCAGCTTGTGAAGAATTGGTGGAGAAGGATTCTGCTCTGCTCAGAAATAGCATCTGCTTTTGTGGTCCTTATTGAAATAACATTTCTTGCTGGAATGCTGGCAGCTTAGCTCAGGCCCCGGCTTTTCCTTTACTTCTGCATTACTGTCTGCTGTGATGTTACCATGGGAAAGCCTGCCCAGCTGTTGGTAACAGTCATAATGTCCTGAAGGGTTTTGGAAAACATCTGTGCTTTTCTTCACTCAAACTTCTAAAATGGTCGTGCAGCACTGGCACGAGTGTTACACAGATGTCGTTCTGCAGCCAGCCTGGATCAGTGGTTGATGTATAGACAGAGATGTATGCATTTATTCACCCTGCTGGTGTGCAGTCACCTCCAGGGATCTGGGACTGCAGCTGTTAAATGCTGCACAGCAACGTTAGGCAATGTGCAGAAGAGGAGAAGTAAATAGAGCCCTCCTGAAGTTTGTATGAGCACACAGTAAACAACTGCTGTCAATCATAGAATATCCTGATTTGGAAGGGACCCACAGGATCATCAAGTCCTGTCACCTAGATCCTGCTCTGTTATTCTTGCTCAGTAAATTCTTTGAATTTACTGGTGGGTCCTTCCTCTTGGAAGCAGTCCCTAATCCCGCTTTTGGTTGGAGCAGGATTGTTTGTTTCTGTCTGACTCTTTGTTCTTCTTTAGACTCTGAGGAGAAAAAGCATTTTATTACTCAGCCTTTCAGGCCATCTCCTTTCTTCTTCTGGGTATTTTCAGTGTTTGAGTTTTTCCTGCATTCCCAGGCCTGTCCCACCACCCTACATTTCCAATAGGTCATTTTTTGCCTGTATGTGCTCCCCCCCCTTTCTGACATTTGTATCTGGGTGAAGAACCATCTGACTGATGTGCCAGATGCAGCTGATGGGAGACTCGAACTTCAGCAGTGTGTGTGATGACCAGGGAGAGGAGAGGAGGTGCAGAGCCTTGCTGGCATATGGTTCTGTGTCCTTTTATCTTTGCAGTCACTCCAAGCTACAAGCTGAACATGCATTTGGGAGCAGGGACATATCTGGGCCAAACTTCTCCTGTACTCTTAAGGTCAGGTAAAAGAACAACGTTATTGGCAGCTTGGTCTTAGGCAGTAGACACTGTATGTCTGGTTGGGCTTGTTTGGAAGTGGGAATTATGTCTGGCTTTGGGAGTATTCATGAAAGTTTGCAATACTTAGTGTGATTTTAGTGATCTGGAAGTCTGCTGATTATGCTGATTAATTGAGTTGATTCAGGAGTTAGAGACCACTGACTCATATGGGCTCCTTCTGTCACTCAATACTGGTTACATATATTTGTATGACAGTTTTTCCTTACATGGATTTTTCCTGAACAAACACTGAAATCAGTGAACACATCCAGCTCAGTGTATCAAAAGTGAAGTGAAGATTCTTGGTTTCTCTGTCTCTCACTTTTTCCATCTGTAAAGCGGTTGCAAAGGTGCTTCCTTTGAGATTCCAATTTTCCAGCTTAAAATGGAGAAGGAAAGGCATTCCAACAGTGTTTTTTGAGCAGCTGAGCATGCATGTTGGGACAGGGGGAATATGGGTACTGCTTTCTGTCTGGGAGCATCTACTCCAAGTGGGTGTATTAGAGTAAGTGTGGATGATTACAGGAGAGTTCCATTCTTACACTCAGAGGGGTATAGAAGTCATGGTTCATTGCTGGGCACATGACCTCATTTTGGTGTTTCTTGTGATGAATGCTTTACACTCAGATAGTATTTGTGGCAGATCATCTCCAGCCTCAACCTCTTCCTGCAGGTGGAAGTTGGAGGTGCATTATGAGCTTAGCATGCAGCCCTCAAAACTTGAGGCACCTCCTGGGAGGTGACAGAGGGAAATTTTAGTCTTTGCTTATAAAAAGCTTTCTTATATTGCCTTATGTGTTTCCTGTCTTATATTTATAATTCCCTATACTAGGCTTGCTTTCCTTCTTGTGTTAGGCTCTCTTTCATTATTGTATTATTCAACCATCCACATCAGGCCCTGCTTTTGCCTAAAGCCTTCCCGGATGTAAACCATCACTAGGCTAGCCATTATTTCAGTTATACATTAATTCAAAGCTATAGTAGGACTACATTACTTGCCTGTAACAGATTACTTATAAATAGTAAAATATTTAGTGGTTTTTATTTTGTTACTGCAAAAAAGCTCCAATGACTTGAAGTCAGACTGTACTAACAATACATGACTGGGGACCAAAAGGAGTTAAAAAACAGTTAAAAGGAACTGATTTATCCTCATCCCTGAGGATGTGGACCTATCTTAGATACAATTCTATCTTCAGTGGAAGAGTTTAAGTGGCAAATTCTGCTTTCTTCTGTTTGTGCTGATTTCAGGTCAACTATGCAAACATCAAGGATGAATTAAAATAGGAGACCCTGCCAACTTCTCTGGGAGTGAGCCACATGCTTTTGTGAAAAAGAATAAGCCTTTTGCAGTTTTTCATGAAAAAAAGCAGCATAGTTCCACCACTGGGAGTTTGTCACACCTTGAGACCCCTTGTGAAACTGCAGTTTACCTTAGCGAGTCACAGCTCCCAACTAGTAAAACTGTCATATTGTTCCCTTTTCCCAGTTCCTTATTTATAATGTAAACATACATCCTTTTGGGAACCTGACCTTTTTCAGTGTTTGTGCTTGATTATAATTGAACTATTTGCATAGGAGACCAATTTTCATTCTCTGCTCTTGTGGCGAGTACACCATGTTTTCTATTAAAGGAGTTGGTTTTCTGATTACTAAGGAAACTAAGAGGGTTTACAGACAATAATGTCATAAAACATGCAAAGTTCTTAAAAGTACAGCCTATTCTTTCATTCTATTGGCAGACCAGGATGTTAGAGGAGTCTTTCTCCAGTCTCCCAATCCCTGCCTGCTTGTTTACCAAAGAGATCAAAGTTCCCAGGCTCAAAGTTCTGCTTTGCCTCTTGAAGCTGCTGTATGAAAGATCTTGATGTCCCTCAGTCTTGCAAACTTAACAGGGGTTCAGGAGTTAAGCACTGGACTTTCTGCATCATCTTGGTCATTTGTAGCAAAATGTTGCTGGGCCGTGCGGGTTTGTTCTGCTGGTTTGACACAAATGGAGAAATCATGGGAAGGCTGCTCTTGAGTCAGCAGTGATGCATGGGCTCTTCTAGATCTTGTGCCAGCTCTGGGGGTGATCTGTACCAGTTGAGTTGGCAAAAGGGATAAGCTAAATATCAGGAGAAATCTGCCTGCAGAGCCTCTGTGTCAAGGTTTGCAGCACTGGGTGATTTAGCCTCTACGACAAGTGCATAGGAAGAGGTAGTGGTGACCTGGGATGACCTCCCACAGCACACAGAGTAAATTAGGCTGGAAAGTCCCCGGTCCAACTCCCTGCTCTAATCAAGGCTCACTTTGATCTTATGTCAGGTTGCTTGTGGGCTTGCAGAGTTTGTAGGGCTTGTAGGTGGGCACAGTGCAGCAGGGTGGGCAGGTGGGTTTGCAAGGATAGGCGGGAGCACGCCGTTCCTCTGCTGACCCCATGCCATATGTGCCCTGCCTCACGAGGCTGAGAGGCTCCTTGGTCACTGTGCACTGCTCCTACAGGGGCTGGATGCCTACAGCTTGTTTAGGTGGGCAAGGCACCATGAGACACCCACTCTGACAGCCCAGAAGCTTCTAGGTTGTTTTCCTTCAAGAATTATTTTTTTTAATCTATCTTTCTTGGGGAGTGGGAGCTGACCTGGGGTGTGAAGGGACTGCATGTCCCAGAGCAGATGATACTGGCATACAACAGGGTAGAAGTCTCAAAGGATGGGCTTTGTAGGACATTGTGCTCCCCTTACCCAGGACATAGCTGTCTCATCAACCAAACCCTGTGGAGGGCTCAGGTGCCTCTACCCACCTCGTCCTATTGCTCAGCCTCATGGTGGGGCAGCCAGCTCTGAGCTGCTTGTGCATCTTGCCTTGTTAAAGCCTGTTTTGCAGTCTACAATGTCACATGCCACCAAGTCATCTGGGGACAGTGTCACCCAGGCCAAAACTCAGAGTGTTGTGCTTTGATCTTCTTTTCCCCCCAAATGCAAGAAACCACAAAGACTTCAACTCCCTCAGAAATTGCCACGAGATGAAAATTCTGTGGAAGAACAATAGCTGCAACATGGTTAGAACATGCTTTTATTTTTGTTCCTACGTGTTTCGTGCACTGTTAGGCTGTGGTTACGCTTGTGGAGAAAACAGCTAGTTTCCTACTGTTACTGTGTGGCAGAAGCACTCCAGAGATGTGAAAGCGAGAAGGAGCCCTTGCAGTCATATATTGGCTCCCATGTGCCCTGAGCCAAAAACTCCTCCATAAATTAGATGATAATTGGAACAGACTGGACCTGGCCTGCAGAACAGCTTCATCCAAACTTCCCAGGGTGTGTAGGACTGCTGATAGTTCAGGTTGGGATCCAGCCCTCCACTGAGACTCTTAGGATGGTGTGATAGCTCAGCTTAGTGTACATGTAACTGCATTGCAGTTTTTGCAGAAGCAGTGAGTTAAATCTAATGACATGCATACAGCTTATCTTTAAATGGGTTTCTTTTAAAAATCTTTGAAGTATGCCCATGTCAGATGTTGGGGTGTCAGCCAGACCTGCCCCAGGAAGAGAGTTTGCCACCCCTGAAAAATCCCACAGGAGGACACAAATCTGATCCATTGAGGATGTCAAATCCACCTGTTCCCTGTAGGCATTTTGTTCTGTTGGTTGATTGTCACTCTCACAGTTAAAAATTAAGCTAAGGAGGGTTGTGGGTGAGCTTATTACACTTAAGTTATTGCTTTATTTCTTCTATAAAATTCCTCCCAACCTGGGGCACTGGTGTGTTGAGCATGTGGTAAGGGGAGAAATGAATCTGTTACAAGGTCAGCCTGGCCTTGCTGACCCTGGCACACTTCCATCAGTCTCTTTCTTCACTCTTTCCTGTGACCCAACACCATCAAAGAGTACTCTACATCTATAAAACTTGTTAATTGTAATCACTTACTTTGCCAGGGAGTTTTATAATCTAGCAAGGCAACAAAAAAGCACCTCTGGAGCACCCACTAGGGCTGGCACCAGAGCTCTTCGTTCAGGGGGCTCAGAGTGGGCAAACCCCAACTGTGCCCTGGGAGGGAGCCCCAGGTGTCCCCAAATCCCCCAGGTAAACTGTGGGTCTACCTTTTTGTTACAAGCAGAAGGACATTGGTAGCTATCTGGGAAAGCTTTTACAGGAGGCATTAGGATGACAGGTATCCTGGGGGGCTGCCAGGGGAAGGGAGGGAGTAGGGACTGAGATTCTTCAGAGTCCATTTGCTTGGCAATTGCCTAAGTTCCCTGGAAAATGGTGTCTCCATGAGTGATGTAGGCAAGGCTGCACATGAAGCCTGTAGTGGCAGTGGGGCCAGGAGCTGAACATCACATCCCAGATACCTCAGAGCATCTGTCTCCTCTGCAAAAACCAGCAGGCTCTGACCCCTCCCAGCCTGCATTTGAAGCAAACATTTCCCTTTCTTGATTTGTTATAGTGAGGGGGAGCTACAAAAGGCCACATTGACCTGAGACTTCCCAGTTCCTCTTAAAAGTGAATATTTCTCCCCGCTAGCAGCAGCCGGAGCTGTAGCAGGTCCCACTAGCGATCGAGCAGCTCCACCTGCTGTCGCTGGGCTCATCCCGGAGCGGGGCTGCGGGCGCTGGCAGCGGTTTTCCTCCCTGGAACAAGGATTAGTCTTAGATTTGCTTGCTTACCGCAAGGGGTGTCAGGCAAAAAAGTTTGAACTCTGATTCAGCTGAAGGAAAAACCCAACTCTTGCTCCCACCCCACCAAGATCCCTCCCAGGCCCACGGCAGCTTTTGGTGTCGTCAGCAGTTTGGTGGCTCTGAGGTACGCTGGAGGTGCGGAGGTCCAGGGCACCCTCAGAGCCCACAGAGAGCTGGTTGCTGCTCTGGGAATATGCCTGGGACCCAGGGATGCAGTGACTGGTCCATCCCGGCTAGGAAGCCCACCTGACTTTGATGGGTCAGCCCACCTGACCCCTTTTCTTCATGTATGGCCTCAAAAGGGGGCAGCTAGTGGCAGGGACTGGTGTAGAGGCTGAAATTAGACTTTCTTTTCTCCCATTCTTATAGTTTTTAGTTAAATAAGCAAATCCCATGATTTTCAGGGTGATTGGAGTGATAATTTGGGAATAACACGAGATCACTATTTTCTTCTGGGAAAAGGCCAAAAGTCTTTGTAGCAAATGGAAAATGTTCATGGATTTACTTTTTTTCTTAAATTTCATCTTCTTTCAAGCCCTTCTCCCCCAAGATTTTCAGATAAGTTCCCCTCTGGACAGTGGAAAAATTTCAGTAGTCTGTTTAATTCCCAACCTTTATGTTTCATAACTTGAAAAGGTAATGTTGTAAAGATTACAAATATATCTTCTAAAATTGAACCACTCCATGCTCAAATCCAGATTTTGGAGTTATTATAACTTCTTAAAATACAGAGGGGTGTCCATGCACCCTTTTAACTGATGCTGAATAACTTCCTCTACACCAGTGACAAGAAACCTTTAGACACCTGG
This sequence comes from Pipra filicauda, assembly GCF_003945595.2. Lineage (NCBI taxonomy): Eukaryota > Metazoa > Chordata > Aves > Passeriformes > Pipridae > Pipra > Pipra filicauda. The sequence continues at coordinate 1,231,989 of NW_024103541.1, read as the reverse complement.
ACTCTTTTTGTCTCTATTTCCTGTCACTAAAATGGGGTTAATACCCCCTAATCTCAAGAAAGTTTTGTCAGGATAAAAAAAAAGAAAAGCCCAAAAACTATGTGGAGCTGCTGAGTTACCACAGTAAAGGTACCCAGACCATTTGTTTTTGCAAGCAGTTAAAAAGCAGTATGCTGAACAGCTATCATGATTTTCTTTGGACAACTAATGAAAAGTACTTTGCTGCTTTGTTGAGAGCAACCTGAGCAGAAGATATGCATATCAATTGGTAGCCTGCCACTCCCCTAGCTAATGTTTTTCCCTGTACCTCAAAAGCTTGCCTTCCTCCCCAGCTGTGTTTTTATCTCAGCTGCTCCAGATGTTGAGCGTAAGGTCTATACACTACTCCTCTCCACTCTCTGCAGGCTGCTACTAAGGAGCACCCCCACCAACTCTCTGGCTGGGAGGTAACACGAATATAAAGGTCCTGGCCTCTGCTGAGAGACCAAGGACAAAGCTCTAAAATCTTTCCAGCACCCAAAGCATCTGTCAGTTCTGCCAGAGGTTAAGCCAAGCACTAATCCTGTAGAAGCTTTGAAGGTTTAAAAAAAACTCCCAAACATAAAGCTGCTCAGAAACTTGAGGAACGTGGGAGTTGTCTTTTGGGCAGTTGGGCACTGAGGAGCAGCACTGCACTGGAGTCTGCTGAGTGTTCTGACTTGGCTTCATCTTCTCATGTTGAACAAATGCCAACACTCTTCAGGCAGAGTCAGGGAGAGGAAAGGCTCTTACAGCTCTGTTCTGCACGCAGACTTAATGACCAGGCTTTCCTTCATCCCATCCATCAGACACATCAGGGCAATTAGCTAGTTGGTTACTTATATGGCCAAACAGCAGAACTTATCTCCTGAGTAATTCCAGGTTAATCTCCACCACTATGGAAGAAGTCTCTAGAGACTCTCTATAGCTCTTTCACATTTTGAGGACCTTGATGCGTGATATTGTTCTATTTTTCTTGGTGTAAAGTTAGTTGTCTTGTGGATAATAACACCAGCTAATACAGGTACCAAAAAGGGAGCTGTTTCTAGAGCTCTTGCTACCCATGAGGAGTTCCTCATCTCTCTTGATGGGAATCTGAGCAACAAGTCTTCTCAGCAACCTACCTGCTGAGACTGAGGAGCATCAAAGATCTTAGTCCCTGAAAACCTCTTCTCTGCTCATTCATGTACCTCTTAATCTCTGTCTCTGTTTAGTCTGATGCTCTGTTATTTGTGGAGGCAAAACAGCTGTAAAATATGAAACCAGAGGTCTGATCCAGTCAGAAAATGAAATACTGCTTTAACTCCAGAGTGGTTTGGTATAAAAGCCTGAAAAGTAAGAGGGGTTCTAGTTGTGCCCCAGCCTTTGTGAGTCACAGAAAACAAGTTATTTAGGGTGGGTTTAGGTGGCTCTAGCCTAGCTGGGTGTTCAGAGGACCTGAGTGTGTTGAGGTGTGCCTGGGTTTCCACTGAGTCCTGCCTGTGTTTTTTTGGGGTGACTACATCTGCAGAGATGGGGACAAACCCACCACTCAGGTTTGGGTTCATCGCTGCAGTCTTACCAGCACGACAGTGATAGTGGGAAAAACAGAGCTGGAAAGAGTTGTTTTTGTCATTGCTCCAAATTTACCATTTAATTTTTTTAAGCTCTGAAATCAAACTGAAACCTTAAGAGTTTCCTCAAAGCTGTGTGTCTGTGGAAATGCCACTGGGCAGCCCCTTGGAGCCACCTGGCACAGCACCATTCTCTGGCCTTGCACCCTCAGCAGGTCCTTGGTGTTTTGTGTCAAGAAATGATTTGATTAATGAAGTAATACCTCCGCAGAAATCTGTTCAAAGGCAACCTTTCTGCTGGCAAATGTCTCCAAAGAGCATGGAAAGGGGTGATTTTGGTAGCTGGAAAAACAGCAACATCTACCCTGACATCTGCAGCAGGATGATGTTGGGACTGGGTGCTCCTCACAGATACAGTTACTGAGTGGTGGTGTAGCATCAATCCCTGCGGCCTTGCTGCTGTTTACCCAGCGTGGTGGGCAAGGAGGGAGCTGAGCACCATGTTTTGGCAGGAATGGGCAGTTTTAACAGCTGCTGAAGGCTCCAGCCTAATACAACCCACACAGAGGAAACCCTTCTCATTTTAGATTGTGAGGGGGGTCAGGTGCCAGATGGGCATCCATGAGATCCATAAGGCTACTGTGCCCATGAAGGCATCCAGTGCTGCCCATCACTGGCAGGCAGGGCATGAAGTTCACATTCACACACCAGTGAGGAAGAGTTAAAAACTTCTTAATGGGAATACCAGTGTGAAGTGACAAGTGCTGCAGATTCATCATGATGGGTCAGAGCATCAGGTAAGCATGCACAGAGACAACAGGGATGAAGCAAGTCAGGGACCTCTGGAGCCATATCTCTGCAGTTTGGTGATACAGACCTAAGGCTAAGGCAGCTTTTTTTTTTTTTTTTTTTTTTTTTTTTTTTTTTGCAGCCAGACAACTTGCCTTCTCAGCTCATCAGCTGAAGGATTTTGTGGGTCACCATGGACTCTTTGCATGGCCCACACCATGAGGTCCTGGGTCACAGCAGCGCAGGTGTGCTGGTCCCAGGGACAGGAGAATGTTGTGGGTAACATCGCTAGGACCTGCTCCCTGAAACTAGGTCACCTCCTCTGACAGCAGAAGTAACTCAGCACAGATGGCAGGTGGGGCCTGGGAATGACCTTGCCTTTTGGTCATTTTCTCATGCACAGGCTTAGCTGGTGCATTGCACTGCAGGCAGTTGTTTGATGACGTGCAGCTGGTACCTCTACAGCCATGGAGATGGCTGAAACAGCCACTTTTGCAAGGTTGGGCAGAGGATATGGAACTAACAAGGGTGGTCTATGATTCTCTTTGCTCTCTGGGGCTTTTGGGGTGTGTTCAGACATTGTCACCTCCCGTGGTAGAGGTGCCAGCCTTGTGTCATAGTGTCACCCTCTCTAGAGCAAAGAGGTGTCCTGCCACAGCTCACCCCAGAAAGATAACAGGTCCCTTTTCCTTCTCCTGCTCTTCTCTCTCTTCCTGTCATGCATCCTGTTCTTGAGAAGGGCATCCCTTAGGAAATGATGGGTTGATACAGTCTGCTCTACCTCTCAGTCATCAAGTTCAGAGCAGCACTCTGAAGGAAAGAAAAAGCAGACCATCACTTATTGCACAGAGACAGCTGGAAATGCTGCAAAGGCCATTTAAAACTCATGTATAGTTATTGCTGGGAGAAGCTCAGATAATACAGGTAATGTAGGTGGCTTATCTCATCTGGCTTTAGTGAACTGTTTAAAATGCCTTAACTGAGCGTAAAAGTGGTGCTGTTTTCTCTCCCTTGAAAGTGCACTTAATAAATGTTACATTTGTTTGAGGACTTTGCTGATTGACTTTAGGTAAAAATAAGCACTGCCTTGTATTACACTGTTATGCCACATAAGCACCTTGCATAATTACCTTAGCCCCAACATAATTTTAATTATGTTAGAATTAGTGCAAAGAATTTTATCTGAGACTCACGCAAATATTTTGTGCTCTCAATACTTTGATGTACCTAGAAACAGATTAATGTTTGCTTTGATAATTAGTCTGTTGCATGTGGCCAAAAATTCATTACAAATACAGTTAATTAAGTTGTCAACAAACCTTTGGTCTCCAGCTGGTGAGAATAATTCAATAATTTTGTTCAGCTTGACAGGGGATTTTTGTTTTATTGCTATCAACCCCAGCTGTCCTTAGGGGCCCACAGCATAGTGGCATTTTCCAGAAGGCCATACAGAGCCAGACATGGCGCATGTGGTGCTGTCCCAGGGCTGTAGTACAAAGGAAAGAAAATGAAACTCCACCTGAACATGAGGAAGAACTTCTTCACTATGTGGGTGACTGAGCACTGGAACAGGTTGCCCAGAGAGGTTGGAGGGTCTCCCTCACTGGAGATACTTGAGAACCATCTGGACGCAAACCTGTGCCACGTGCTCTAGGATGAGCCTGCTTTAGCAGGGAGGTTGGCCCAGATGACTCAGAGTAGTCCCTTCCAACCTTACCCATTTTGTGATTCTGTGGAGTGCCACTCCAAGATATGGCATCATGGGTCTGTGCAGCAGAGGACAGAGGGGAACAGGGGCTCTCATCCTGGGACTGGTGAAGCAAAAGACACTAACACTTAACCCCAAGAAGCTGGGGTCCTGCTGGGAGAAGAGGAGCCCTAGAGTCAGTCCTGCTACTCAGAGCTTGTAAAAACGGTGTGGAAAGCCCGCCTGGTGTCTGGAGGGGTGATGTGGAGCACACCTACTGACTGTTCATATTGTGGGTCCACATAGGGGCCAAATGCATCCATATCCTCTGTAGATACAGCTTGTGTCATAGGAAATCAAGATCTTTCCATCAGATCTCCTTCCTCTGTTGCAGGAACTCTTCAGGTGCACTGTAGCCTGGCAGGATCTCTCTGTACCCCTGCAGCCCTCTGCCCTGCTGCCGTGACCATGCTACAGTGGGAGCACAGACCTCTCTGGTAACAAAGACCTCTTAGTACTGTGATCACACTTCAGGCTGGTGCGTCATCCCCCATCCTTTGTGTCTGAAAGCTGCAGCTGCCAGACTTGTACTCAGGTAGGTGACAGAGAGCCCAAGGAGGAGTGTGGGTTTGGGGCATCACTCAGAGACCAAACATTGAGTACCTCCAAGTGACTCATTTCCATTTCAAAGAGCCCATTTGTTTTATCTGGCAATTAGCTTGCACCCTCTGTAGAAAATGACTCCATAAATACCACCAAGCTCCCAGCCAATCTCTCCTTTTAAATATATTTTAAGTGCATGATTAATACACTTTCCCAGCCCCTGTCTGGGACTGTGCGGGGAGGTCAAGGAGCAGGTAAATGAAAGAAAATGGCTTCACTCGGCATTGACTGGGCTATTAATCACTGCCCATTTTCTATAAATCATGGCAGATGGCAGAAACAGGCAGGTACTCATGGGAAATGACACACTGTGCATGACGGGAATCACGGATCGCAGCAGACACCGGGAACAGAAGAGGTTGTTCCTTGCCCTGCTGTCCCCAGCAGAGGGAGGCCAGTGGCACTGCACCTGTGACTTACCTCCATGTGACAGATCTGCCCTGTAAGAATGGATGTAGAAATTTGCAAGAGCCCTAGAAAATTCACTGCATTGCAGCTGGGCTGGTTGGGCCTGCTGGGGATGGTTCTGTTTCTCATCACGCAGAGAGGCAGCAGAGGAGAGGGTTTGCAGCATGTGGGTAAGTGAGCGTTGGGGAGGATGAGCCCCGAGTATTAGCATCCTTTAGCCACTGTGGTGAGGGATACTTTTAATCACAGCAACAATTAAAAATTTTAGTCCTGCCACTGAATGCTCAATGGTTGCTTTGCCTCAAAGCAGATGCTGATGGGAAACGTGGGAGGAACTTAGACTGATAAAATGAAGAGGACAGATACATCATAAAATGACAGTGCATTTGGCAGCAGCATTCTCCTAGCCGTTTTCTATGGTGCAGCATTGGTGGATCCCCTTTGCATGCCTGGGAAATGCGAACTCTTCACCTCCGGAGGGGGTGACCTTTTTCTAATACTGCCCCACAATGCTGTGGGAGTTGCAGTCCCAAACCCTGTGTTTGTAGTGAGTCTATAGCAACAGCTTTGGGTTGTGGAAAGCAGCTACTTTTTTTAGGAGGACACACAACACTGTATATATAGATGAATGAAAAGAATATTTTAATGGAGGCTGTATGAAAAATAAGGCAAATACAATTTATGGGCTCCCTTCTCCTGCATGTTGCCAGTCCCAGTGAAAGCAGTTGGAATAATCTACTGTTGCACTTAGTATTTCTTCCACAGGGAATGGGATTTTTTCTGTTACCTCTCTTTTCCACCAGAGAGGCAGAGGGATGTATTTTTCCCTCCTTTGATGCAAGGAGAACTTATGTTGAGCTAGTGAGTTTTGCTTTCCCATACCCTTGCATTCCCCTGACTCCAGACAGACCTGCAGCTGGACACTGTTCACGTTGCTTGGCAAGGAGAGCAGCATCGCTGCCCACAACACCTTCTACACAGCTCTCACCTCCAGCCCTCATACACAGCAGCAACATCTCCTTTTTTTGCTGGTAAAATAGTTGGAAGAGCAAACTAGGCCAGTGCAGCGCAGCTCTAACTGGGACTCCCAGTTAAGCCACCACCAGCAGGGAGAAAATGGTCCAGAGCGGGGAAAAACAGGATCATCTGTGCCAGGTCAGAGTCTATTCTGTCAGCAGGGAAAAGGATGGACAAAGCTAGGGGATTGACATTGTAAAGGGGTTTAAGACTTGTGAAGGACAGCTTCATGTGTGTCCATTCACATGAAGAATATGGAGAAAAACTGCATGGTGAGTAGTTGAGCGTGCTAAGGTGAGTGTGTGCTGGTGGGCTGGCAGTTTGGGCATGGGGGTGAGGGAGCATGGGTGTCACAGGGACCTGCAGGTTGACAGATACAGAAAGTGAGCTGGGAAGAAGATAATCCTGAAAGCATGTGACCAGCAAAGGAAGAAACAGCCTCAAAGAAGCCAAAAGGACCCATAAAGAGAGGGATTTGGAGATGTGAAGCGGAAAACATGAGAGATCCGGAGAGGAGAGATTAATGTGTCGTAGTCAAGAAAGCTTCACATTATAAAGCTCAGGAAGGGTGTTGGAGAGGATGGCATGGGAACTTCAAACACCAGCTGGGTGGCCTTGGTGCTCGCTGAAGTCATCTTCCCCAGCCCAGGAGCTGCTTAGGGATGTTGTGTGGCTCCTTCTGCTCCCACCAGCACAGCTGGATTGGGTGAGGAGGAGGGCTGGTCGCCTCCACAGGCAGCTGCATGCAGATGTTTTCCACTGAGGGAAGAGCAGCAAGGAGAGCACACTTCGAAAGGAAAGGGAAAAATTGTAGCAAGACCTGGAGAAAAACTGGTGCTGAAGGAAACCTTGCTCTAAGGGGCTGTCTGCAGCAACATAGGGTGAAAACCCTTGTTTTGGCATTGGGATTCTTTCTTCTACTCAATTTTGTTTAAACCGGATGTTTCTCACCCCAAACAAACCCTGTTCAGCTGCACCGGGCTCCGCAGCCACTCCTCATCCCCGCTGCCCTGGCTGTGACTGGGCTGGAAAATCTGTGAGGAGAACTGGGGGAGGGCTGGGTCCCCCACCCCTTCCTGATCCCCTCCCCAGCTCCCCCGCAGGCCTCACGGGAGCCTAATATTTGTGCATGTGTGTTTTAACACGGCATATGGTCTTCATTACATGCAGACTTCTCGCTTCCATAATTATACCATGATGGGAGTTCCTGTCAAAGCCATAAAGCAAATTCTCTTCCCCTGCCGTGTCCCTCCACCCCCATCAGCCCTCCCCATAAAACTTGCAAGGGTCTCCAGTTTGCAAGGAGAACCCTCCCTCGGCGGTTGCACCGTTAACCCTTTGCCTCCTCCCATTCGGCAGCTGTTGGAGGAAAGCCGAGCTTTCCCCATTGGCGCTCGCTTACCGGAAAAGGGGAAGGTCGTGTCCAGATTTTGGCAACGTGAGAAAGAGCACAGAGAGCCAGCGATGCCTAAACCATGCTGGGGAAGTAGGGAGGAAAGCAGCAGCCTAACCCAGTGCCCTTCTTGCCTGTTTCCTCACCATCCATGAAGTGTGCCAAACCCAACCACCATCGAAATACAAGTCCCTCTGGGCAGCGCATGGCAGCTGTTTAACAACACGCTGCAACACTACCCCACAGTTTAGGACAGGAAATGAAGGCGGCTGTATCTGCAGGGGGAATTTAAGTGCACAGACTGCAATTACCTGCACCAGAGTTTGGCCAGAGCCCCGTTCCTCCAAGCATTGCCACAGAGCTGGACGCCGATGGCTGGTGCTCAGGTGCTGTGGGGTCAGCACAGCTCTGGAGGCTGTGGACAGCTTGGGGCCTTGTAGGTCATGCCCAAACCTTGTCTGGGGCGGATGGAGGCAGGGAAACATGAAGAATTTGTGCACAAGTGGAAAATTCAGCTTTCTTTGTGCGTATGTGGGTGCTGCCTTGAGAGGAATTGAGATGCTGCAAATTTAGGTGCCCTTTTTCTTGGTGATTGACTGGAAAATAGGCTTGGATAGTCCCTAATTGCAGCAGAAAAAGTGAATACCGGAGGGGGGCAAATTTCACAAACATGCCTCTCTGACCCCTAAGCCACGGTGCTGCTAAGAGTGAGGAAGGGACCCACTACCCCAGTGCTGCTCTGGTCCTTGGGGCTGTTGGGATGTCCCCGGTGTGTATGGGCTGCAAAGGGCTTGCTCAGGATCACACCAGAGATCCCGCTCAGCACTGTGCTCACCATGGCGGGAAAAATTTGGTTTCCCACTAGGTGGTAGAGAAGAGCTTGGCTGAAAGTCCTCCCGCTTCTCACAGCTAAGCACGAGGGAAGGGGGGGTCTTATAAAGCCGAAGACCTCTTTTAAAGGCGAGACTCTAGCAGATCCAAATGCAGGAGTGAGGCTGCTGCAGAGGGCTGGGGGAGAGGTGGGGAGCAGACAGGGTGCTGAGCAGGGTATGGGTGCCAGCCCCCAGCAAGCACTGTGTCCTGCTCATCACCAGCCACTGTCACTGCTGCACCAGGCACTGGTGGCATATTTGTTTTGACATCTGTGGGTGTTTTATGATCCTTTACTGATTGGTCTTAGAAAATATGGTTTGAAATGGGCTGAGTCTAATAAAAAGAAAGAGGGGCGGGGGAAGTGTTCATATTGATTGCAAGGGATCACCCATTATGGAGCTGGTGAGCTTCACCCACGAGTCTGCACTGCCTGCATACTTGTGACAGCACTTCTAGTGTTTTCCACTGATGTTAACTCCCTGTATCTCCCCTTTTTGCCCCTGCCACAAGCCAAATGTGTCTGCATTAATAGCATTTCTAGCCAGGTGCATGAGTTATTCCAAGGTAGGATTCGTATCCAGCCTGGACAGAGAGATGGGCAGGTTGGCAGGAGGAGCCTTGCCACCTCAAGAAAGTGGTTTCCAATTGAGATGTCCAGCATTCCCAGTGACAGCCCAGGGCTGGGATTCACAGCAGCCCCAGGTGACTGGTGTGCCTGGGCTCCTTCAACACACTCTGGAAGATCAGAGGAGTGGCAGAGGCTTGAAGAGGTCATGCTTGAAGGCAGGATCAAATACATGTGGCTCCTGCTAGACAGGTATTTATTCATCTGACCAGTTCTTAAAGAGCTTTAATGGGGAAGGTTATGCAGCTTCTCCACAGTCTGCATTTCCATTATCCTTACAGAGATTTTCTTACTGTCTAACCTGAGTCTTTTTTTTTTTTTCTGCACTCGATGTCCCTGACTTCTTGTGCAATATACCCTGTGTGGGAAAAGTGTTTTTTCTTTGGACTGCAGTTTATTGCAGATCTGAAGCCCACTCGTACACCTGCACTCAGATATCAGTGTTTCCTGATCTGTCCTCTACCCCTTGCACTCATTTTCTCTCTGCCCTTCCCCATTATCCAAATCTTCCTTGAGGTTCAGACTCAGCGAGTCCAGGCAAAGTGGCAGATGCAATAATGGGTCAGCACCCAGGACCCTTGACTCCTGCTAGACCAAAGACTGGCTTGAATTTTCAGTACCTGCTTGCTTTAGTTTGAGCTTTCCAGGCTCCTTTGTGGGAGTTCAGAGCGGGACCCCCAGGGAGAAGCTGAGGCAGGGAGCAATGCACCAGCCTTAGCATCCCACATTCTCCCCTGCCTCTGATGTATTACATTTCACCTCAGGAATTTTTTGCCCTATCTAAAATAATAGTTCAAAGGAGGAACAGTGACAGGTGCTGCAGACTGGGGGTGTGTCAGGATCCCATCTCTCAAATATCCTGCCTGGATTTATACTTGCATGCTTCTTTAATTCAGAGGAGGGTGGAAGCACTGACTCTGTTTCTTTGAATTATCTGAAGTCTAAATGGACAAGCTACATCGATAGCATTTAAGCAGGGACTCTCTCTAGCTCTTCTGGACAAACTAGATGAATGGAAGCTGTGCAGCTTAGCAGTGAGGGCTGTTCTCATCTTGGAGTGCTTATGACCTCAGCACTGCACTGGGATGCATAATACTGACTCAGATGCCTACATTTTTCATGCAGTGGATTTCCTAAGCACACTAGTCTTGATTGGGATGGGGTGTGATGAAAGATCTAACCCAGCTGAGAGAAAGTCCCAGTGATGTGTTTGAATCTAAAGGTACCTGTAAAAACTTTACAAAGTTCTTGCAGCCTTGAGGTGTTTTTATGACATGAAGGATACAGAGGCAGTGTGTCTTGTGCTGAGATGTCCAGGATGAGTGCTTAAATAGAAATATTTCAGTTTTCTTCAGAGAGGCTCATGATAATGGTAGACATTTCCTAATAGAGCCCAGGAGATAGTGGACTTGAATTTTAGGCTTTTTTTCTTTTGTCAGTTGAAGGAAGCCTGAATACACAGCATTAACTTCCCTGGAGAGAAAGGTCCCCTTTCATGAATATGATTCTCATGGGTCCAGAAGGAAAATAAACATGCAGCAAGATGCTGCAGACTGAACTGAAGGGCATTCAGTTCCCAACTGGCTCCACGCTTTTTGAATAGTGGCTGCCTCATGTGAAAAGGAAAGGTCCTGGAAGCCCCACTGTCCTATGATAAAATGTGAGACCACAGTTCCCATGTGATGTGACCCTGGCCAGTACATACTGTGCCAAAACACACTGTTAGAGTGAGAATTCCTTCAGGACAGACAGAGCTACAAGTCTTCAGGTCTGAAGTATGATGAAGTGAAAGGAAGGAGGGTTGTGTGCTTCAGGAGCAGGACTACATAGCAAAGGGGTCTCTAACCCTGCAGATTTGTGCCAAGGTTTGTATGAGGTGCCTGCTTGGTTTTGGGGTCTCAACGTGAGCTATTCTGAAGCCACAGAGACAGGCAGAGGAGGGATAGATTTGACACTTGGTAGCTGAGCCCTTTTAAACTATGTGGCTAAAGGCTTTGCATTTGGGTCAAAGAGCAGGGAAGTCTGCATCCTCCAGCCTCTGCCCATGAGGAGATCACTGAGTGATTGGCAGTAAAGGCTCAGTAGGTTTTACTTCTTCTTCACCACAGTTTTCACAGTTTCTCCTATTCCTGAGAGCATTCCTATATGGTCTCACACTGAGCAGTCCCCTCTGGAGCACGGAGAGAGTTGCACTTATTCTGCTTTAATTCAAACCTTCAAATCTCCCCTGGACAAGAACAACATGGAATAAACAAACCTTGTGTTGAAACACACTCCTCCACAGTGCTATGCTGACCTTCTAACTGACTTTTCCTTTGGGGAATCTTGACGCACTTTGTTCTTTAATATATTAATCTTCACAAGGTCCCAGGGAAGCCAGGAAATGCTGTTACTTCTCTCTCCCTCATTTTTATGGATAGGGAACTGGGATTCTAAATATCCCATGATCAAATAAATGCCTTCCAAACTGCTTGTTTTGTACCTTTTCAGAAAAATCAAAAGCCAAGCACAGAGAAATATGTGTGTTACGGAGGTGGATTAGACCAGAATTGATTGGAGCGAAAGGCTTGTGTTGACCCGAGGGTTTTTTTCCTGCAAGAGGTCTGAGGCTCTCACCAGACATTGCTCACCTCCCAGCATGGACCAGAGCCAGTGTCCTCTGGAGATGGAAATTAGCAGTTGGGTGATTTTACGGTGTCCCTTTCCTCTTGGTGTGTTACCAACTAGAGCAGCAGTTTTGAGATGCCTGCTGTATGGCCCTGAAGCAGTCAGGCAGACTTCTAACCCTGCCTGCTCTGACACAGCGGAACTTCTTGTCCCTCTTTTAAATTTTTTGAAGTGATGAGCTTTCCAGGCAGTGTCCATGTTGGTGGGAAGGGAGTGAGATGGGACCCTGTATCACTGTGAGTGCTACTGGACCCCCTAAACGGCCAAGAACTTGGAGAGCATCCACACAGTCACACACTTCCCTGAACTATCTGTGTTTCATGAGCCTCCAGCTCATGAATCTTGGAAGGAAAGACCTTCTCATGAGATTTGTGGTGCATCCAGTCCCAGCTAGAAATACCACAAGAAAAGCGTCTCTTGGGGGGATCCCGGCTCTAACCAGGAATTGCAGAGTGATGTGAGAGTGAGAAAAAATCCAGATGTGGCTGCTATCTGCTTTATTTTACTCTGGGAAACCAAGTTCTCCTTTGTGGAGTACAGTTTTGTCAGGCATCATTCTCAAGCATGTCTGCCTTTGTGTTTGCCAGCTATAATTAAGTTAGACCCACATATCAGAGCTCTGTGTGTGTGCTTGTCTCTGTGTCCGCATGCCTGTGTATGTGGAGACAGCTTCCAGGAGATCACTTTCAGTTATTTTTCTGCTAACAGAACGAATGGAGCTTCTCACTCCCACATACGGAGAGAGCTCTGGCTCAGACAGCTGCCTTGGGAGAAGCACTGGCTTTTCCCCTGTTGGCCCAGCATTGCATTTTTGAATTATTTTACCAAGAAGTGTTTAAACATTTGAGTTTTTCAAAGTGAAGCAGTTTCTCCATCACCAAACCTTTGTTCCCTTGCACAGTTCAGGAGATTTCTTTGCAGTGTTACCTTGTTTGCAGTCCTAGGCCAGCCTGGGAAACACAGCATAGTTCAATGCTTAAGGAAGTATCTCTCTCCTTTTAAAAGAGACTAGTTGGTGCAAGTGAGAGCTACCCAGGGGGTAGGGGATATCTGCTGGATTTTGGAGGAGTTGTTGGTGGGATCAGGCTCTGGAGGAGTATTTTCAGGGAAGGAAAACATTCTGAACTTATCAGGTTAAGTGCAAGCCTGAAGAAGAGTTTGGGAAGTGTGTTGCGACCTCAAGTGGTGTTGGTGTTTGTAGTGCTCCTATGTGAGCTTTGCTCTTCTTGGTTGTTGGTCTGCAGGATAACTGTGGCATGCAGGCTCTTGTGGTGCCAGGGAGCAGGAGGACATTATACCCATGAGCAGCGAAATCTTTATTAAACCTCAAAAAAACCATTAATCTCACCCAAATATTTGCTATTTGTAATGTTTAGGTAGGGGGTAGATACCTGCAGGTGTCTGGTAACTCACACTTACAATTAAAACTAATAATAACAGGAACAACAAAGTGGAACCGCTGACCATAACTCCCCCACCCCTCACACACCATTTTTGAGGGCATCCAGTTGGCCCCAAACCAAAAGTACAATTCCCCGGCAGAAATTTTACAGCATTTGTTCATCACATACAGAGCTGACAAGTACCTCTAATTCTCTGGTTACCAATGCACTAATGAACATCTGCTAGTCTTTCTTGCAGGTTCAAGGACTTGGGCAGGGAGTAGACTAGGGACTGAATTGCTCTGTGTGTCTGAGTAAGGTTAAAAATGGATTTTACATGATGGCAGTGTCTTAGTCTGGGGTTCTTCATGCTTCTCAGATAATGGCTTCCAAAGTCCAAACGCTTTGGTTTACAGCTGTTTCTGCTAAGTAGGGCTTTGAATGAAGAAGTGAACGTGTCTTGAACTATCAGAAAAACAAGAGTTGAATATAATTTTTAATTTATAAGTTAGTTAAGCTATTCAAAGCAGTCTTTGCTGTTGCTAGTCCTGGAGAGCTGGAAAGCTTCTGGCAACCATGCAAGATCTTGCTTTGCTACCTCTTGCTAGTGGAAATGTAAAAATTGCCCCGTAATATATACCATCCAACCAACCATTAGGTTCCACAATTAATATCTCTGAGAGACAGCTAATTATCTCTCCAAAACCTGGCAATATTTGCTATGGAGAAGTCTCAAATAGCAAGATCTCTCCTGTACAACAATAATTGCTCTAGAGTTTCTACAATGTCACTTTAGTCCTACCACTATTGTATTGCTGGATATTATGTACAAGGAGAAAAGTCAGCTTTAACGTAACCCCTTAAATTAACAGCAGGTACAGATTGGGGTGGCATTTAACTTACCTCAGTCTTCTAGAAAGTGACTGTGTGTGTTTAATGATTTCTGTTTTCTTTTACACCACGCTTTTTAATTCTCTCATTCTGTGCCTTGTCACCCATTACCATCCAGCATGTTGTTTCCCAGTGTGAAGCTGGGATGTGGAAATGGCTGGAAATAAGAAATCCAGCTCAAAGGACCATGTGCTACATGGTGGCTATTGCTCAGTCACGCAAGGAAACCTAAGAGCTCTGAAAAGCTGATGCATTTAACCACTGGGGCATCTCCTTTAGGAGGTCACCATCAGCACTTTTCTTGGAGACTGGAGCCGTCTGTAGGTGGTTGGTTACAGGTGCCTGTGTGCTGCAGGGCACTGGTGTCAGTACAAACTGCTGTGCAGCACACAAATCACTTGTGATGAAAATTAAATACCCAAAAAAGAAATTCCACTACCAATGGTGTGAGCAAATCATGCACAAATGACTAATAAATAGCATCGCAATTTCTCCTTAAGCTGTGATTTATCTGTCTGGAGACTTATTAAAGAAATGTTCCTGCTGTTCACACAGTTTTTTATCATAGCACTGCCTTTTGACGCTCTCAAGTGTCAGAAACCTCTTTCCTTGCTGTTGCAGTCCCAGCAAAAGCCCCACATATGACCCCTCCACTACGCAATGCCTCTGAGCAACTGCACCATAACCCAGCACCCTGACCTTGCTCTCCCCCAGCCTCACACTGTTGGTCTGTGTAGGGCCTGGAGCTGGACTTGATGATCCTCATGGTTCCTTTCCAACTCAGCATATTCTATGATTCTTTATTCCCTTTTCCAGGGTCATTGCATCACTGCTGGCAGAGCAGCTTATCCAAGTGCCCCCTTCTTCCCCCAGGCAAAACCCACCCAAGTCTGTTTGGATCAACAACATATGGAGTGTAAGTGGGTCAGGCTGTTTTGGGCAGAGCTGTGGGAGCAATAACCTGGCTGCTGCTGCCCCCATGTCCATCAAGGGCTTTCTCTGCAATCTGCAGTGCACTCGGAATCACTGAGCTAAGGCCAGATAGAGGAAAATCTCAAATATTTTGAAAATAAATATTTTTTTTCTTTCTTTTAGCTAAAACGTGCACTTTGCTCAGCTGGCTCATGAATTCTAGTATATTTGGGGTCAGCAAATACTTTGAGGTGCCAGTGTCTTGCTGACATTATTGATATGGGACGACAAACACCTATGTGTCTTTTTGATGTGTGCGACGACAGAAGCAGCTAAAAGTGTTCTGACTGAGCCCCCAAGCCCTTCCACCATCAAAATGTAGACACAGGCAGTGCAGGACAGTCAGGGGTTTGTGCTGGATCTTTACTCACTGCTGTCTAGGAAAAAAACCAACTTTATCTGCAAATGAGGTTGATTTTCACTCTGAAAATAGTTCACCATGGAGCATATATAGTGTTATGTGATGTGTAAAATTGGGGTATGATGTAATTTAGAGGTTCCTTCACTCTTTACGAGATGCACATCCACCGTATGTAACCCAGTTTTAATAACAAAAACAGTGGAATATTCAGAAAATCTCAGTACTCAGAGTAGGAAATGGGAGGGAGAGGAAGGACTTGGGGTAGCAGCTTTCATTGTGCTTTCCAGTAGCAGGACAGGGGATATTTGCACTCATGTATGTGTCATCCCCGATCCATTGGTCAGAACTACTTCCAACCTTGAGACCCCTGCACAGCACCGTTGAATGAACAAGTCCAGCTACTCATCTCCCTCCCCTCTCCCTATGGCTGAAGGACCATCTCAGAAACCTGACACATCAGTTGGCTTCCCACCAGATGTTCCCAGGTCTGCACACAGGAGCTGCACTGTGCACTGGACTGTCACATTTCTGACTACTGTGACCTTGTAATGGCAGTGCTGGGAACAGACAGATCCAGCTGAAATGAAGTTTATTTAATGAAAAAATTCATGCAGGAGGTACTCTTAAATAAAGCCAGCAAACTCTCTAGATCAGCTCTATATATTGCTTCAAAATCATGACTCCCTCTGTTAGGATCTTCAGGAGTATCATCACCCTTCCAGCATCAGCTGGGCAGGAGGAAACTGTCGTCTGGTCTGTGATCAGTGCTCTGGCTGCCCAGCCATGGTCATCAGCTCCCAGTCCCTGTGGGGTCCTGCCCTGTGGCACAGCACACACACTCATATACAGACAAATACACACAACTGAGAAGGGTTGAAAGTTTCCTGCTTAGTGTCTGCTGTCAGAAAGCGCTGCTCTGCTAAAATTGAGCTACCCCATGGGAGTGTGTCAATTTGGACAAACTTATGTTTAGGGAAAAAAAATCAGAGTAACTCATTTCAATAAACTCACAGCAGTCAGCAGTCAGCTGTCAGAATGGGACATTTCAAATTTTCAGTCTAAAATGACTTCTCTTTGGCACCACTGTGCATTAATGTATACCAGAGTACAAATTCTTACATGAAATAATGCCAAATGAATTATAAAACAGAATAGTACTATAAAAATCTGGACTGGAATAAAAACATGGAATACTCAAAATATGAAATATACACTAAATATATACATAATCAGTGGAAAACCTATAAAAGAAATAATCCAAAAATGCAAACAAATATTTCAATTGACCTGAAAGGAAGTGTTTCCACAATACCGTTCTGTAAGGGATTTTTAATGAACTCCAATTTTACCTTTCCTATTCAGCTTTTAGTCCTGTGTCAGAAATCCTAGTTGGAGGTAAACACAGGGCAATAGATGCATGAATGCTTGTATAAACATACACAGATATAACTTCTCACTCTTTTGTTCTATTTGTCTCTTTCCTTCTTTTTCCCACAGCATCTGTCCCATTCTGAAAACTGAAGATGTGTTTAGTTCCTATGACAGAGTTAATTACAAAGCAATCAATTGATCCAGTTATTCATGAGAGATTTGGTCATCCTATGGATGAATGGACTTCAAGTTCCTTTTTTATTTTTTTTTATAGCTGCATGTCACAGCCAGGGCAATCACAGTGGTAGCACCCACTCAGCAAAACTCACAGATAAAGCTAAGATATATTATGGGCTTTCTGGAGCCCATATTTTATTAAAATGTCCTTCTCTGCAAAACTAAAGATCAAGGCAAAGAGAGCTCTGTCCTCCAAGGCTACCTCTTAGTCATTTGTCTTTGCTGGAGATGGGGAGGATGTCTACTGTCCATGTCTGGGCCAGAGTCTGGTTTGGCTGCACAAGGGACATGGGTGTTTGATCCACTTTTACACTTTTACAATTTTTCTCTGCAGCTCTGGATCACATCAAGCCCTGCCCATTGCAGGACACTGCTGTTTGCCCAGAGAGGTGGGGAAGTTTAACCTCTTTCCACTTTTTTGCATCTAGGGGGCTCTGGCACCCCACAGTTTTGTGTTGGTCCTTGTGGATGTAGGTTTAATTTGACCTGCATTGCAGGCACGAGCAGCAACATCCCTGCATGTGGGTGCTCGGGCAGTATGTGTGTGTGGAGGAGGCATATGCAGCTGTGAGGTTTTGAAACTTTTTTGCAAGGCTTGAGAGACACAAGTTGCTTCTTTTTTTTGGCCTGAGAAGAGGAAACATTACCTTATTGTAAACAAAGGTTAAGTAAGGATGACCAAATCCCGCATCCAGCAGTGACTCCCCTGCATTCCCACAGGTCAAGGGCAGGGTGTCTATTTGAAGGTGGATGTTTCCTAATGCACAGTCGTTGGTAACCTAAAGCAGGTTTATGACAGAGCCAAGATCAGGCATTAATGCAATAGACTGGTAATTCAATCACTTTATAGAAGTTGATCTGTCCTTTTTATTACAATTATTGTCAGCCCGGGTGTTAGGTTCCATCACTGAAAATAAACATCATTTATCATACTTGTAAAGATTAGCCCCTGACAGCTCCAGCTCTGCTTTGCATAAATGTGTATTAATGTCGGCTCTGTCTGAAGTGGAGAAAGAAGTCTATATTTCACAAGAATGATTAGACAGTGTCACCACTGCTTTAACTAATGTCTTATCATGACGGATAATCAAACTGTGGAAAAAACAACAAAAAAAGGCAATTTATTGCATGTGCATTTTTTGCTTTATTGGGCTGAGAAATAGCAATAGTTTTCCTACTGCAATATTGAGGATTGTAATATCCAGGCTCTGGGCTGGTGATGCCTCTCTGGGTTTCAAGAGGCAGGTGGTGTCACAGGTCATCAGCGGAGCTGGGACCTCCAACCTCTCTGCGAGGCTGCCTTGAGTCCTTCCGTTTGAAGACCCAGCAGCCTACAACTTTGCCAGACTTTCAACAGTCTGTGCCTTGGGCTGAATTAGGCTTGGAAAGTTTCAAGCTAAAATGATAATGACATTTCTAAGAGTGAGGTTAAGGGAAAATATGATGCCCAGGCTAAAATATTCTCACAGACATTTTCCAGAGAGTCTCTAGGGCTCCTGGGCCTTGGAGCAAGACCTCAACAGTTGGCATGTGCCTACCCTCAAGTCAGGGCTGGGCTTTTGCTGGTCTCATCAAAATGCACCTACATTAATTGCAGAAGAAAAATAAATTTGTCATTGTGTACTTTGCAGATGTTAGAGCTCAACAGTCAAACTCTGTGTCTCCATGAACTCAGTGAGTGCTCAAGCCCCCAGCCAAATGTGCATGTACCAACTCCCCAGCCAGAATGAGACTGCATCCCCGGGCTGAGGGGGTAAAAAAGACTTTTCTTGTAGTTCTGCTGGTGGCAGTGTGTTTGGGGTCTCAGCTGAGAGCATGGAAGGAACACTGTTCCAGGGATTGTGTGTTCTTGCAGTCACCATGGAGTACACCTCTCTGGCATCCAGAGGAATGAAGAACAGCTAAAGACATGAGCTGAAGTCTTGCTCTTTGCCATTTAAGCCAGGACAATGCCAAGAATGTTGCCGTGTCTCCTGTCTCTGTGAGAGAAATGCACCGATCTCCGTCACACACTGACTGCAAGTGCAGAAAAAAACCTCTGCAACTTTTGTGCAAGAACATCAGAGCTGAAGCAAAGTCCTTCTCATCAGTATCAGGGTTGAACAAAGCCAAACTAAATCCCATGTGCATTTTTCAGATGCCATGTTTGATGAGCTGAAGTTTGGGTAGTGCACTGAAAAGTTCATGATTTCTGGGCATTACAGGGGTTTTGCATATGCCCCAGGCTGTGGAGTAAGGGTGCTTGTGTGAGAGTATCTGCTTTCATTCTTGCTGGTTTTAAAAAGCTATTTCCAAAGTTTATGCCTTCATGAGGGGGGAAAAAAAAAAGCACCCAACAACCTGGAGGCATGGATCCCCAAAAGAAAATGTCAAATTAAACCTTTGATTTATAATCTTATAATTTTTAAGATTATAAGGCCATCTTATTTTGGAAGGTCTGTGCTTGAGATCAGTGTTAATTGAAGATGACACCTTAAAATAAGCCCACCGTGGAGATATCTCATTGATTCAGATCCTAAAGGAGCAATAATACATTAAGTATCATACATGAAAATAAATAAACCTCTTCCCTGCATAACTAACAGCTACTTCTGCTATTAAAGTTAAAGCACTTAAAACACTGGAACTATACTGAGTGCTTATAATGCTATTTCCTCCTCTTTTTTTTTTTTTTTTTCTAATGGTAGCCCTAGTTTATTCCCTTTCAACCTATAGGTACCTCAAGTTTCACCTCCTCTATTCTGATTTAGTGCTGCTGGTGATCTTTACTCTGGAATAACATTGGAAAAAAAAAAAGCCAAAAGTAGGTGAAGGAGCCAGTTGGTGGTAGTGGAGGGAAGGAGTGGGTAAGGATGGCATTGGGACCATTAGCGATTGAAGCAACACTGATTTTAGCCAGTGGTATTAGCAACTGGCACTTTTTAAAGTGCTAAAAGCTTTGGACACAGATTACCATGCACCTATTTCAATTTCCTTTAAATCCAGGGAGATTTCCTCTTAGAGCACATCCTCTCTCTCTGACTCTCCTTTTTTTTTTTTTTTTTTTTTTTAATTCAGCTAGATTGTGCTTGATGGGGACTGTTAACTCAATGCAGCATATTATATATTACTTCAATAAATCACCGACAGCCGAAGCATTCAATATCATGCAGAGCAGTAATCAGGGGAAGTCTTAATCACACTTTAAATGGTTTGGATTTATGCTCTGTTTTCCACAGGCTACTGCCACTGCTGGAAAGGCATAGAGACACAGCTCCATGGTGGCCTGCCAGGACGAGGTCCAGCCAGTACCAGGAGCTGGGAGCACAGCCAGGGGTGCAATGCATGGGCCAACGAGGATGAACAGCCTTGGGGTTATTCCTGGAGCTATTTGTACCTATGCAATGGACTCTTTAGATTGCCTGGGGATTTGGGGGTAAAAAGGCATCACTATGACAATGTAAACAGCTGCTTTAATTGCATCAGGGTTGTACAGATATGTGGCAAGTCCTGGGTTTTTTTCAACCAAAAAAATGTATATTAACATAGAATTTATTTTAAAAGAAATCATCAGATAAGAGAAAAACCAGCTGCTGTACTACTTTGCCTTTTGCATCAGGAGATTAGAATCGACTTCTGGATTTTTGTCAGGGAGTGGGAGAAGTAAAGAGGAAGGGCGGCTTAAAAAAAACTAAACAAACCACAAAACCCCTAAATATAATTTTTAAACACATTGATTTATGATTGGTGACCCATCAAGACTTTCTATGAAAGCAAAACTTTCCAGCCAGGGGCTGTGGGTGCAAGGTGCATGTGTGGGTCTCACGGAGGCAGGTGCCAAGTGTCAGCCCACTGGCAGCCGCCGGCAGAGGATGAGAACCTTCCTTCGCAGCGCCGTCACACGCCTGACCTTCACCTTCAGCCTTGCAATGATATACAGATGTGCAGTGATGTCATCTGCCTTGACCACAGGGAGAAAAACAGGAGAAATCATAGCAGAGAACAATATCCCCTTTTGGGGGGAAGTTAATCATTTGGGTTAGCTCCATGGCCTGGAGCACAGCAGCAGACGTGAGCGCACTGAGCGGGTATCGGCACTCATCAGGGACGCTGGCAGGCAGGAGGTTAACAGGCTTGTGAACCACATCTGGTGGGAGAGCCCTGGGCACTGCGTCTGGCTTTCCCAGCTCAGAATTACTTTGCGGGCCCCTTCAGCTGGAGAGAATGAGTCTCCCTTCCACCCCGGCGTTAAAAGTAGTCACACTGCCTGCACCATAAATTACTGCTTTAGCAGTGGAAATTTGAACAAGACCCAAGCGGAGCTGAGACACAGCAGCTGAGATGGTTAAACAATAGTCCTACACACAGGAAACTCTCCCATAATGTCGGATTTAAGTTCCAAGGAGCTTTGGTATCTGACTGTTGGGTTCATCCCCTCCACCCCTTGTTTTGTTTCTCATTCAGTTCCATGTTGTTCATGTCTCTTAATAGGGCATCCTTCATTATCATTATCCCTAATAGTGGTTTATTGTATTAGTTACAGTTAATTTAAATGTTACCGAAGCATTGAAAACAGATTGCAGATGTTTTGAAACAGATGTTATTTTAATGTTAAAACAAAATCATGAATATTTATGGGTCATTATTGCCTGGGTTGAATTAAGCTCTTTAAATAGTAATATATGGGCTTAACATCTCTTGAAGGAAATGCTGCAAAAAAGGTGAATGGAAAAACATTGTCATATAAAGATTTATAAATCATTTTTTCTGGCAATACTGAATTTTTCCTTTATGAACAGTCAGAATCAATTACTGTTATATTACTAAACCAGGTCCTGTTTTTTAGCTCAGAAACACCTTTTCAGGTCTCTGTTTCCTAGGGAAGGGGCCCACAAGCTCCCTGCAAGCAGACCTAAAGTTGTAGGAATATTTTGAGCTGGAGTAATCAGTTTTAAAGGAAAATAAGGAGAAGATGATGCAAGCACACTAGTTACTGGTGTCAGTCTTTCTTACAGAAACACAAAGAGGGTTTGTTAATGCCACATGCGGGCTGTCTCTTCTTAAGTCATATTTCTTTCTTTATGGAGATGGAGTTAGTCTTCAAGGCAGCAGCTCAAAATGGCCTTTCATTCATTACAAAGTTATTTAGTTACGGATAGGTAACTCTGAATGACATTTCTACATCTTGCACTTTATTAGTTGATCCTAGCTGCTAAATGACATGGAGAGACAGCAGACTATGGCAGGGGAGTTCAGTGTGTTTTGGCCAATTTTAGAGTCCAACCTTCTGGAGTTGAAAATTTGCCTTTGAGATGATGAACTCAAGGGGAGTTGATGATGATCAACTCAAGGGGAAGGGGGATAAGAAAATACAGAAATTTAAAAATAATAAGACTGTAAACACAGGGATGATTCCCTGCTCAACAGAGAGACAAGCAAACACTTCTGCTGCCTTAGATGAGTCATATCCTATTTAGAAGAGGAACAGCCCAAGAGTTAGTTTGTCAGCACTGACTCTGAGGATGATGCTGGGATGGGAATGCTGTAGGCAAGCGGACATGCAGCCACCACTCCTCTTACTGCACTTTGCTTGTATCCACTGGGACAATGTGCTCTAACCTGCAGCATTAAGCCTTTGTCCTTTTTTTTTTTTTTTTTTGCCTCCAAATTTATCCTTGGAGGAAAGCCTGAGTTCTCCTGAAGCTGGCAGAACTCCTTGTCTACAGGCACAAAACCCCAGAGCAGATGGGCACACATTTTGGCTAACCACAGTGGCAGTTGTTGAGCATTAAGGTCTGTAATCTCATCCAGGAACATCTGAACAGTCCCCTTGTCCCTCAGCCGAGGGGAGCCAGCATCACCTGCACTGCTTGGGCTAACACCCATGAGTGACACAGCACTGCTGCCATGGTGCATGGCAGGTTTTTGCCCCACTGTTTTGATTTCCAGGAATTGGCCAAGAAAGTTTTCTGTTGTGGTCTTATCTCTTGATTTTAAAAGCCATAGTGAGAAATTACATGCATCCAAGTGAAAAGGTGTTCCTTCAACAGCTTGCACTTCCACTTCTTTCATGTCCTGAGGATCATGAAAAGTCTGGTACAGTACATTATATTCAGTAGACTGCCAGAAAGGAGTTCATTTAGTTTGATGACAGATTAATACTGATTCACAAATTAATTTTGTCTCTTTGTATATCAAGGGTGTCCGCAACTTATTTAATTTGTAATAAATATAATTATAGAAATGAATGAGCTATCAAGATTTTTAAAGTATGATCCATCAATGTTGGCATGACTTGTAATCCTGGTCATTATAAATAAAATGGGTCTTTTGCAATATGGAATGCAATTTTCCCTGTAGTTTGTCTCATTATTTTCTGACATGTGGGTTAATATTAAATTACAATGCCTTAATTTTCAAATCAGAGCTCGATTTGTAAATAAGAGGTTAATAAATAACCTTTCCAGCTGAAGGCCTTATTGTGACTTCATTAAAATAAACTTTTAAATGAGATTAAGCCTCGATGGTACCCACATTGTCTCATCTTGTACACTGCAAAACAAAAAAAGAATCTGCTACGGCTGCCAAAAAACCCTATCCAAAGAGTCATTGTGCCTGCAATATATTCACATGGTCTTTTAAATGTCCCATATTACTGGGGTACACCCTGACTTGCTTCATCTCCTGCTTCCGGACACATGGAGCACATACCAAGTTGTCCTTCATTGTTTGTGACCTTGAGCACACTGTGAAGGCTGCAGGTGGACGGAGCCTGTTGTCATGTGTTGTGCTGTATGTCTTAGTGGTCCTTCAGTTGATGCAACTTGTCATTTCTAAGGCACTAAGTTCAGACCTGCTCCTGCTTCTTTGACTGCTTTCTGTTGCATTTCATGTGATGTTTAGATAGGATATTAGGAAAAAATTTCTTCACTGAAAGGGTGGTCAAGCATTGGAATAGGCTTCCCAGGGAAGTGGTGGAATCACCATCCCTGGAAGTATTCAAAAAATATGTAGATGTCGTGCTTAGGGACATGGTTTAGTGGTGGACTTGGCCATGTTAATGTTTGGACTTTATGATCTTTGAGGTCTTTTCCAACATACATGATTCTATGATTTTATGGTGATCATGACTGTCTCTCTCATCACAACTTCCAGTGAAAAAGACTTTTCTCAATAGCTGCCACATTCTTCACAAGAATTTCATGTTCTGACCTGGACTTCTGCAGTCATAGAGATGGAAGGAAAGCTCTGACTTCTCCATTGAAGGCACTCACCTCTAACTGGTATTGTTTTAGCCCTGAACCTAAATTAAGTTGGTTTGTTCCTTTACCACTGCTGGTTGTCCAGCTTGGACAAAGGCTATTTCCCCTGTAAAGGGGAAATTTCCCCTGAAAGAAAAGTAACATTATATGTTATTTTTGTTTATATGTTTAAACAAAACAAACAGTCAACCCCAAAACAAGGGAAAACCCAAAAAAACCCAGGCCACTCTTGAAGGAAGCAGCAGGGTTTTTTATGAGGCAGAGGTTGAACTAAGGCAGCTTTTAAGAGCAAACAGGTTATTTTGAACAGAAAATTTCCAGGCCTGAGCACTGAGAAATTATTTTCAACAGAGATCAGTGTGTTTGTGTCTCTGACCAGACCCAACCCACATCTTTCAGCACTGGTCCATAATGAGTAGCTTCACTCCTCCCTTGCAGGGTGTCACAAATATCAGCCCTACCAGTGCAGTGAGAGCAGCCCATGCCAGTGTCATTGGTACTGGGCCAGTTTCCTTCTAAAAAGTGGCATGTACTGCCCAGAGCAAATGCCCTGAAGCCCCAGGAATATGGGGCAATAGAGACCAAAGAGGCCACATTTTGGTCTCCTCTCTCTATGCCAGATCAGCATCCCTGTGCCTTCCTCATCCTGCTGCCTGTCTACAGGAGCATTCTGGATCACATACAGCTGGGCACACCTAGGTAAGGAGCAACATGGACCCATTTTGCAGCTCCACTAAGCTACCGTGTTCATCTGTCTCCAGCAAAAACTGCTCTGAGAGCAGAAGGAGATAAATCCTTCCTTGAGGTCATTGAGATATTTCTCAGCCAAGGTTTCAGCCTTTGGCCTGGTTCTGACCATGAGTGCTGTTGTTCTGTGATTTCTTTAGCTGTGAGAAATGGTAGGCTCAAAATTTGATGTCTTAAGGAAAAACAAACCACCACCAAAAAAAAAACTTAACCACTCAGGTCTGCCCTCAAGACCTTCTTTGGCTTAATTCTATGGGCCAGGTGCAATAAATGCTCCTAGCAGAACACTGTGTAATGGCAAAACCCCTGGAGGGGAGCTGGTGCTGCTGACAGGGCAGAAGTTTAGTCAGATGAAAGGGATGCAGCAGCACCAGGAGCAGAGGTGAAAGGCACAGGGAGAGTGAGGAGAACCCCTCTGCAGATGCAGCCACAAAATGCAGGAGGAGCTTGACTGGCCACCCTGGAGAAGATGGGAAGGGATGACTGTTTGCCAAGGGAGGACCCCAGGGTAACATTCCTGTTGGCAAATGTCTCAGAGATTGGACCTCTATCCCCATCCCTCTACTCACTTTTCTCCTTCATAACATTGTTAAAATATGATTTTTCTGCATGTCATCTATTTTTCCATTCTTCACACAGCCCAAGCATTCTCCTTGGGTCCTCACATGTGACAGAATAGCCCTGTGGTAACATAGCTAATAAGGCAAATAATTCTGCCTCACTGGCACTATCTATGCTGGAGGAGAATCTTCTTTGGGTTTCGTCATGATACCCAGTTTTGTTCATTTGAGGATTTTTTTTTTTCGAATTTAAGTAGTTTTCATTTAATGTAATAGAGAACACTGATGCATGCGCACAAGACCAACTTCACTATCGTAATCCCCTGATGGTTCTACAGTTATTTTTATTCAAAAAATGGTAATGTCTTTTCTCAGTAGCAGTAAAGGTGTTTGAACTATCTTAAAATAAATAAACCTCCTCCTCTCTATCGATGGGGTTTATTCTGAGGGGAGAAAATACCCTCTTTGTTCACCAGTTGTGCTCCCAAATGAGCCATTTGTAAGCCTTGTTGAATCTGTTGAAACATCTGTGGACCAGTGCTTGTGTCAGCACTGAAATAAGGGCTGGGAAAGATGTTTTACCTCAGCTAATCTAATTGCAACACAGTACAATGCTTGGTGTGCGTTACCCAGAATAATTTTAAACACCACTAACGATGTGGCTTTTCCTGTTATAAGCAGAGATGATGCTAAACTAAAAGGCTCTCAACCCCTTACTTTATTTTACACCTTTGTCTTTTGTGAGATTTGCCCAATCCCAAAGTCTTACAAGTGGAACAACTTTGCAGAAAGAGCAGGGGTGGAAAACAGCTCCTTGTGGCTCCTTTGAGACTTAACTTTCCTGGTACTGATTCATCCATGATGAAACCAGCCCAGCTCTTTGCATACTAAATTTTTCTTTTTTTTTTTTTTTTTAATGTAAATGACAGTTAAAACATTTTTTAAGAAATGCACAGATAATAGTTTAACTGAAAATCCTTTTGATGTCACTTTTTACAAGACTACTTGAGAAGTCATGTCTCAGCCCCATGTTCTTGTAAATTCAAGGTTTAGATTTGGAAGGTTTTTAGGATTAACTTGTTGATGTACTATAAGTATGTGCTAAATTTTGGAACAGCTTTTGAATGGGTTCAGACTTTAAATTTCCCTTGTAATTTGGGGAATTACAGACCATTTTTTTTAAGTGTCCAATGACCACAAAGCTGGCTCTTGTCTCTAAGAAAAGCCTTCTCAAATACTTTGGTGTCATTGGTGCTTTCAACACACAGACCACTGCTGATCTGTTGAAAATGCTCCCACGTATTTCCAGTTAATGATGGAAATGCTGGGATTTATTTTTTTTTTCAATTAAGTAGAAACCTTCACCTGGCTCAGCCCCAGTTTCTATTCCCTGAAAACATTTTTCATATTCTCTGACAAATCTCCTGACATTGCTAAGACAAGCAGTCATTTCCAGAGAGCTCCTCAAGCAAGGTGAGACCTGTTTGTTTCTTGGATGGCTGCTTACAAAAGAAATTCACTGGCCTGCAGGAATTGATTAGGATCACCATTTGGAGCACCCTTCTCAGCCGGTGCTGGTGCTACAGGGGGTTCAGCCTCTTGGACTGCAGAGCAAAAACCCATTTTCTCACCCCTCCCTAAGATCTCCCAGATACGGTAACACCGCCCACTTTCAGTGTGCCTGGAGTGATGTTTAATCCTCTGTGCATTTCATCGAATTTCACTTATCGTCATTATTGATGAGTGACACAGAGGTTAAACGATTCACATCAAGACATTCTGCTAAAAAAAAAAAAAAATAAGCCATCAGTTTTCAGTCAGTGAAGACACTTTGCTCAGATGCCAATCAGATGGATAGGTGCATCAGCCAGGTACCTTCTCAGAGGGCTGCTTTGCCAGTTGGGAAATGGGCCCAATAAAGCCACCTGGAGATTACCAAGTTCTTGCTATACAGTAACAGTGGGCAGAAAGGGAGAAGCACGTTTGTTTCTTGCAGCTTGGCTGAGCCGCAGAGCCTGGGAGCGCCTTTGCTCCAAGGTCTGCAGCCAAGGGCAGGATGCTGGTGCTGCCAAAGGGTGGGGCAGCCCACCTACAGACTCTAGGCCTGGGGCTGCTTTGCCTTTCCAAGCTTTCTGCGAATCTGTCCCAGCTGTTTTCCTCGGTCGCTGTCACTGCCACGCTTGTTTCCATCCGAGCAGGTGGCTGAAGCCCCCCAAGTGCTGCATGACTGCTGTGCCACCATTGCACTGCTCTTTCAGGTGATGGTTGCTTGCACGACTGCTCAACCAAGCAGTGGGAAAAAGAGGTAACAGAGTTGAAAATGCTGCTTTTGTTCCAGAAGCTGTGAAGCTCCACAGATCTACTCTTCGAAAATAGATCTCTCTTATACCCTCATAAGCTTCACTTCTTTGTTTTGTTTTTGTCATGCCCAGTAACGCCTCATGGCCCCTGAAACGCCCAGATGGGAGACACACTGGGAGACATAAAGCCATGAAGAAAATTAGCCCTGCTCTGTCCAGAGTTTTGCTTCCTTCGCCGCTACTCTCCTCATTTCATTTGATCTATTTTAACCACTACCATCACACCGTAGCACGAACCTTGGTGCTTTGGCCAACATCCAGCTGTGAAATGTGTGCTCTTCTTCTCCATGATTCACTCTGCAGGTGTCAGGAAAGCTGTTCCTCATGCTCCTGACTCAAAAAATGCAACTGTCTGTCTGTCAAAGCCTGGCAGAGACAACGTTTCTATGGGCAGAGCACTCTGGGGTCCTTCCCAAAGAGGAACAGAAAAGGCATAGTGACAGGGGAGAGAGGAGGCACTTGTGAAGGCTGTCTTTATCTATATGATTTTATATTGAATGGAGAGAGAAAGGGAGAGAGTCCTTTAGAAGACACTTAGAGGATCAGACCAAGCTGCTTCTTCAAAGTCCTTCCTTAAACATCCTTTCTCTATGAAGACTAGCCTGGGCTGTACTTAATAAGAGTTAAGGCTAGACAGAGCAATATAGACCAAAGACTTAACGTAGCCCCATTCCCTGTTTCTTGGTGTAAGAGCTGCCTTTCACGGCGTGTTGTCATGCTGTTGCTCCTTGCTGATACCACCCTACAAATCGTGGTAAAGATGTGATGGCAAAACAGCCTCTGACAGACAGAATAGCTACAGAATTTGCTTTTTGGTAAGCAACTGATACGTGGAGGGATGTTTCCAGCAAGTCCAGTATAGCTGAATGCAGCAGCTCTTTCAAAGTTGACAGCAGGCACGCCACCATGCCCCCTACATATCTGCCTGACAGGTCAGTGCAGGGAAAATGGAAACAGGGAGGGAAAAGGACCTGTGTAATGAATCAGAGGTGCTGGTACAATTGGAGGAAGCTACAGTAGTCACAAACCTTCAGCATATGTGAAAACATTGCTTTGTTCTTTTTTTAATTTTATTTTTACACCAAATATATTTAATATAGCCATTTCAAGTTTTACATGAAGCATAAATCAAATAGAAATAAGTGTACTGGCCACAACATAGGTTGTTTTGTAGCTTCTAAATTTCTTAAGTGTTAGGTCATTTTACTTACAAGTTAAATAGCTGTCTGCAAGAGGCCTTGCTTGGTCATAAATTGTCCTTCCAATATTATAAAACACACCATTTATTTACAACACGTAGGCTCTTCCAAGTAGATCCAACAGCTCGTAAAGAACAAGAGCTCCTATGTCATCCCTACTGAGACCACTGCAATAAAGAGCCGTCGGAATGACTCCGTATTCAGTAAGTGCAATCAGATCCAGCAACAGTAGCTTTTATGGGCTTTTTCTCCCCTCCAGGAAAACCTGAGATATTAGTGCAATATTAAAGAGCTGTAATGGCTTTACCCAGACTGGGATCTTACTCCTTCTATGCTCCTACTGGTTTTGGGAGTGGAGTGAAGTTAACACTCACCACAGAGGGTCAGAATCAGACCTGGTAGAATGGTTTGTTTTCATAAGGGATATGATTGATTAAAAAGAAGGTTAATTGAATATTATGTAGCTGCCACAGAAGTATAAACTCCAAGCTCTGGCTTATAA
This sequence comes from Pipra filicauda, assembly GCF_003945595.2. Classification (NCBI taxonomy): domain Eukaryota; kingdom Metazoa; phylum Chordata; class Aves; order Passeriformes; family Pipridae; genus Pipra; species Pipra filicauda. The sequence goes on along the minus strand of NW_024103541.1, from coordinate 1,202,473 downwards.
ACATTTGTTGCAGAAGGGTTATTACCTGCTTACAAGTGGAGCAATGAGCCTTTCGATGCTTGTTTATTCCAGAATGGTGAAGCAGTAAAAATGCACATGCTGGTACATGACCTCAGGTGGGCTCCTCAGAAATCTTAGCCCAGTTAAAGTAATAAATATGTTCTCACAAAGGCAGAGGTGTGCCCTGATTGAACTCTGAAGTGAAACACCAGCTAAAAGCAGCATTTGATTTAGATTAGAAACCCATTTTAAGTGTTTGAAGTAGAAAAGCAGTAGGAGCTGATCTGAGTCTCCAAAGCCTTTTGCCAACAGAAAAGCTCTGAACAATTTCCTTTTAATAATATTAATGCATTTTTTTATTGTGATTTCTGTAATTCTTGGACAGTACAGAGAGGCATGGTATTTATCCAGTGAATTTACAGACTAACAGGATCATTAACACATTCAATGACTCAACCTCAGATCATGCTGAGGGTGACTAGATCTGCGTAAGAGATTCACAGCAGCATGGGATTCACCTCACCCACTGGAGAAGGTATCTAAGCTGGCTACTGGGGGTCTCTCTGTAATCAGTGAGGAGAGTGACACGTCTTCCAAAGGAAAGTCACCGCACCCGACATGTCTAAACCAGAAAAGATTAATTTCCCAAGAGGGATATGCCAATCTCTTGCTGTGGCCCATGAAGGAACCCTCATAATAGGGTAAGGATTTGTCCAAAATGTACCTGATTCTTCGATCCAGCTCAGCAGGGATCCTGCACAGAGGAAAAGGAGTGCATCCCTTTCAGTTGCTTCTGCATGAAACTGCTTGTTCATTTGCACCGTGTGATTCACTGAGCAGCTGCTTTGCCCAGCAACTGACTTTCATTCCAAAGTGACTGCTGTGTCCATAAGGATCACCTGTGAACAGTCTCCTCAACCTCCCTTTAAGATCTAGCCCAGACCACACCAACCCACCCGTACAAAATCAAGTTAAAAATCAGTCTCTTGAGCAGCTGAACTAGCTCTTGCTGCAGCCAAATTAAATCTTTCTCATTGGTGGGCTGGATGAGGCTCTAACTGGATCCCGACTGATGTATCTGTTGCTCACCATATCATTGCTTCCCATCACATACATAATGCACAGATTAATTTCTCCTTTCTCCAAACCTAGTATTCAATTTGTCACTGTCATGGCCCATCACAGTTCTGCTGATCTGTCCTATTTCTGTCTCCTTTTGGACACTGACCAAGACAGTCAACAAGCCATTTTTACTGTAAATCTCCTAGTTGCCAAATTTCTGCAGCCCTTGCTCTGAACCCCTCTCCTGTGCTGTCCCTGCTACACTGACATTTTCCTTCAGATCACCTCCACCAAGAGGGTGGTGAAAAGCACCTGGGCAGCAGGACTGTGCTGGCAGCACACCCTGGCCTTGCTGCCTCTCTTCCTGCCACCTCAATCTCATTGTTGACTGGAAGCTCTTCAAGGCAAGAGCACTGCACATCTGTGCTGTGACACACCAGGCCTGTCCAGTTGCTCACCAGCTGTTTCTAAGCAACCACCAGAGTCCAACTGACTGTGTTGGTGTGGCAATGACAGACCAAGACCAACCACCACTACCAATAAAAAGAAATAACAGCAGACACAATGAATTATGAAAAAAAATTACTTTTTAATGTACAAAAGGTTTATATACAGGTTCAGCATGTTACCTCCATTCTTATGATGTAGAAAACAGCTAAAAATGTTCTTAAGATATAAATTTGACAGAACAATTCACCTACAGTACTTTTAGTAATGATGTCTTCTATACATAATATATACAGTGCTGGAATGGTTATTATAATACTTTTTCTGTAAATGAAGGAAGACCACCACTGGAAAGTCCAAAAAATCTCAAGTCATTGGAGATTTGGTTTTGCTTTTGTATTTGAACTTTTTCTAATGAGATATCTGTGAGGAGGGACTCAGTAGCCACCGTTGCCCTATGCAGCTGTTAAAAAAATCAGATTAGCAGTTGAAGGACACACGAAAGCCTGATCCATCTCAGCAGAAGGGATGCCCAGTTGTACTCCAAGCATCCAGGACAACACACAATGTCCTAAAACATTTACTGCCCTTTTTCCATAAATGCAAAGGCAAGGGCAAGGTCAGTAACTGCAGGAGAATATATACAGCAGACTATAAAATAATCCCTTTAAACACAACTTTCACAGGAGACACAAATAAACAGCCAGGTACCTTGCTTTGCTTTCCTGTCCTCATGCACCCTGGACATCAGCAGCAGTCACTGAGGGGTGAAGGGCGGTGGTGAGAGCATCCTGTGTGTACCCTCTGCATTTGGGATGAGGAGAGGTGAGAATGCAGGATGCTGAGAAGCATCTCCCTGCACCAGCCATACCCAGGGTTACCAATCCACCACTGCCAAGCATGGCTGCCAGATGCACTGCTGTGTATCTGATAACACAAAGTTTGCCTGGAGGTAGCACATGGCATTGTCATGTCAGCCCCTGGTCATGCTGGGAAGAGCGATCCTGACATCCATTTGTGCAAAAGAAAAGACACCGGAAAGCACCTTTATAGGGCTGTCCCGGTCCTGTGCAGGGGACGGAATCAGATGCAAGTGAGAACATCACACTGATACGATGGGGAGATGGGAACGAAAGAGTGAAGCTCTGCAGCTGCTTGCCCAGTCAAACTGTAAGAACCTTGGGGGGATGTTACAATTGTTCCAGGCCCTTCAACATATGGGGTACAAAGTATTTGAGGCTATGAGAGCAGGAAGAGAAACGTTGTCCCTGTCCAATGCAGTCAGAAGCTAAACAAGGCCTCCTCCCAGGTACATGCACCCCACTGCTTCTACCCTTTTGTCTAAAGACAGCGAAAATAAATAACGCAACTAAGATTAACTTCAGTGCCAGGTGGGACCATCCTGAAAACAGCTGATCATTATTACAAGCAGTTATATTTTGGTGGAGGATTTGGCTTTAGGAGGCCTTGCTCCTCCCATCTTTTCCCCAAGGACACTTCCAAGAGATTCGCATGGACCAAGCTACTATTCTGACTCAAAGACCTGTTTCGGGACTATCCAGATGTATGTCTACACTGTAGGCTGCAGGTGCAGTCTACTAGTCAAATGAACAACCCAGGTTGACCACAGTGTATTTTTTGGATACAGCAGCTCTTTTTGTGCTATGGAACATGTTAATATAGCACTGGGTGCATGCCAACAAGCCTGCTTGTGGGGAAGGGTGTATTAGCTCATGCTTGGCCCCACATCAATGCAGCCACGTGCCTGTTGTGTGCATGGAGCCCAGGTAGAGCCCTGCACTGAGTACATCACACAGACAAACCCTGGCCAGATAAATCAGCTCCCCCAGTGCTGCCACATTGGGCTGACACAATCATAAAATTCTCTCCATCACCATCACTTGTTTATATGAGTGCCTCAGCATGCAAAACCCAACAGGGAACGAAGCTGTTGCAAAGCTGCACAGGGATACAAGACATTAAAGATGCATGTGGGGCCCTCGCAGAAAGTCACTGTGCTCAGAAGGTGCAAAAGTTATGCATGTGTGTCAGTCCGCATGCCAGAGCCTTCCTGCCACAGGGGATTATTTCCCAGTGATTGCTGTTCCCAGGCATTTGCTCCACTCTGCACGTGATATAAACCACGTTGTAAACACATCTGATCAAAGTGTGCATTCACCTTTTATGTGTCTCATCAATGTGTCTTTCCAATGTTTTCTCAGAAACACCACTATGTTTTTATAAATGTACATTTTATATACGCTTCTGGCAATACACTATATTTGATTTTTAAAGGAAGAGAGGCCTTGGCTACTTAACAAGAAAGCATGGTAAGGCACTTTGCTGAGAAGCCGTTTGGAATCTTCGCTCTTTGCAAGGTACAAAGGCATTTGTGGTATAAAACAATACTGCTGGCAGAGGGCTTGTTTGGAGACGTAACTAAACCCTACTCTCATCAGAGCAGAATACATAGTATGGCTTTTATTCTAATCAAAACTGCATCCTCCCATTTCTTTCTGGGGCAGGTTGAAAACGGAATTTTTTTGCAAATGTAACTAATGGAAAACGATGGGGAGTGCTATTTACAGGGCTTCTGGGAAGGGAGTCTTTCATCTCTAACCATCCTCATGCTGTTTCCTAGCTTGGTGGTGATACCATTCAGTGCTCTGGGAAACCAAGTCAAAAAAATAATACTAGAGGTGCACCCCTGTGGTGCTGAACTGCCTAGATATAGTTTACATAATTCTGTACAAAGACTTTTTAAAATTTTTGTTTTGAATCCCTTTAATATATTTAGTACTTATAAAAAACCCTACTCTATTGAAACAGATTATTTTTGAAAAGCACATTCATAAAACTGTTTCACGCAGAGCTCCTTGGATAGCACTAAGGCCTTGTGCTTTACTGTTATGACATCATGTTTAGAAATTTACTCTCTTCCGCCAGCGTGGTTAGCATGGAGCTCATATCACCTATTGCCATATTGCTTATCCCTGCAGGTATGCTGGGCAGTGTCAGAGAGTTTCGTGGAGTCGTCAGGCGAGAGGAGTTCTGGGAGAGGTTCTGCAGGATGCTGGGGCTCAGGGTTCCCGACATCAAGCTCGAATGGTCCCCATCATCCATGATGGCATCAAAATCTATCTGGGGCGGCTCAAGACCTTGAGAGTCCACCGTGCTGGACACCTGGTTTGCACCTGGGGAAGGCAGAGCGGCTGGCTTGCTGTTCAGTGTGCACTGCTGCTGCCTGACCCGGCAGTCTGCGTGATTATCGAAGCTGCTGTTCTGTTCATACATGTGGATTTGACCGTAATAGTACATCAAATTGTTCTCCCTCGTGCCCTCCGCGCACTGCTGAGCGGGTGCTAGCAACATGTCACTGGTTCTTTTATGCATGGCCTCTGTTGTCTCCTGGCCTGGGCTGGTGGTGTTCGTAGGATGGGGAGTTCTCATGTACCCCAGCTGTTGGACGGTGCGGAGGCCTCGGGGTCTGCTGCCTGGGTTTGGCTCGGGCGGAGGACGAGGCTGCATCATACCGGGTGGATATGCCTGAGCAGCTGAACCCATCATGCTCTGCTGAGGCTCAAAGCTGGGCTGATTGGAGGCCATGATGGGCTGATGGAAGGTCTCTTGAGCCATGGGAAAGTTCAGGTGGCTTGGCTGAGATGAGTAATTCTGCTGACTCGGTTCATGCATGACCTGTCCCAGCACTGGGTGCTCACTGTTGCTCCTGACCATCAAAGAAGGGTCGGTCGTCATGTCCATTTGCTGAGGGTGAAGGTGAGGTCCAGACTTTGCTGCCATGTTGCTACAATTAGGAGAGATCTGATTTGGGTTGCCACTGATTGCACTGGGACTCAGCATCTGATGAGGTTGGTTGTACCCTGTGTGCAAGCCCACATCAGGGTTCATACCGGGGCCTAGGCTCATCGGCTGCTGCCGCAGCTGCATACAGTTTAGCCTCTGCCCATCCATGCCCACATTTCTTTGCATAAAGCTCTGCTGTGTTACATTCATACCATTGTCTGGCAGCTGCATTTGCTGCTGGTTGTAGTTCTGGTACTGACCAAAGTTCTGCTTCTGCTGCACCACCGCTAAGTTCCCTTGTGAAAACTGCTGCTTCGACTGATTGGACATGATATCAACCGTACCTGAGCTGACTTCATTCCACTGGACAGGCATGTTATTTTTATTCATGTCTGAGGAAGTATCAAAACTCATGGAACACTCTGCCATCATGGGTCCCAAGTGGCTCATGCTTGCCTCAGCCACTGCCATCCTGCGCTGGCTGGGCAAAGCTGGAGGCTGCAGCTTCCCACTTCCCTGGAAGTTCTGCATCTCATTGCTGTACCCCATGGAAGTGCTCTCGGCCGCTGTCCCATTGCTCTGGGACTTGATGTACTGTACCACATCATCCGGCAGCACAATGTCATCATCTCCAATGGGCGCCTCTGTCTCCCCGGACATGGCTTCCATGGCGATGTTTTCACTGATGCTCAGTGGCCGGGGTGAGTAGGTGTGCCGGGGTAAGCTCCCATCTGAGCGCCCGTAGCTCTGAAGACCAAAATTCCTCCTGTCTGTGGGGTGTGGAGGATGGAAGGGGTTCATGCTGTTGGTGCTGTTGAAGCGGTGAACTCGTGGGAGGACCTGGGGGTCTCCGGCAGGTCTCCTCACTGGGTCGCTTGCCCGTCTCATGCAGTTGCCCTGCACCTCGTGGGGAAATGCTGGAGCTGATGGGTAGCCATAGGTGTTACCATCACTGCAACGCCTGGGGCCTGGTGGGAGGCGGATGGAGGGCAAGGTGGGGTCTGGTCCATCCATAAGTGAGATCCTGTTCTTCAGGGTCATCCTCTCCATGTTCGGCAGGGGGGTCGGAGGAGGGCCCCCTGTGGCAGCAGCGTACTTGGCTTTCAGCCTGTAGTGCTGAGCTGGTGTGAGGTTCAGCAGACCTGGCATCCCGCTGCACTGGCTCGCCTCGCTTGACCGGCGGGAGGCGTCTGTCGAAATCGGGTCATAGGAGTCGGCAGAGCTGGTGTTATTGGGACGGTGCCCGAGGTGCGAAGCCTCACTGGAACGGCGGCTGGAGAAGTACGGGGAGATCCCTGATGACCTGCGGCTGACGGTGTAGGCAGAGCTGACGGTGCTTGTTGTACTGTCACGGCGCTCATTGAGCTGGTTCAGCATTGTAACCTCATTGACAGACAGCTCCATTATTCTGGGATTAGGCAGCGTAGCAGAAGAACCACCACTGTTTTCTAGAACAGAGCCTGAGAGAAAGGTTGCAGGGAAGGAAAAGGTTTAGTTAGCTGAGAAATTTCACTTGGTAGTGTTCCTGGTGACAGAATACAGACCCACAAAGACACCCTCAAATATTTCATGGGAGTGACAGTGAATTTCATTACTGCTAGTGAATTCAAAGCTTCATCTTCAGCTCTATGTCCATGCAAAAAGAGCAAGAAGGCTGTGGAGAGAAGTTAAGAAGTCCCTGCTGGACAGTCTTTGTAATGTGTATGCCCCAATACTCAGTTGCTGAGGGAATGTCTCCGCATGGGCTTCTCAGTAGGAAAGAAGTAGGACTGCTGTGAACAGTGCCACAGGGACAGCATGTAGCCACAACCACAGCTGCTCTCTGGGACAGATGCACAGTCAGGGATAGGAGGCCGAGAGCCCAAAAGTTCACATTCAAAGTCTCTTCCAAGAGTAACCCAAAAAGCTCCAATATACTAAGCTGTGAGGTCTATTATAACCCAGACACTATGCCTTGGGACTTCCTGGCAAAGTCAAGAGGAGCACTGTAGGGATCATAGAGATACTTTTAGCAGGAATTGTCAGCCAGTGGGAAACTGGCATATGAAGTTGGAAGCAATAGCCAGGATTTCTCGAAGTCCCAAAAGGCCTGTCAGAACAAGATTAGGGAAGGAGGTCTTCTCTGGATTGCTGTTGTGCTCCACTGGTCTCCCAGGAGGCACATTAGCCCTCGGGGAACTGTTATTGCTGACAGAAATGCAAGCTGTCTTGCGGCTGTCACTGGGACAACAAGAACAGCTGTGTCTGGGTCCTGGGCAAGCCCAAAAACAAGGACACCAACACCTCTGCCTCCCTTTTCACAGCTCTGTAGAACTGAGCATCTGGGGTTCTGTTGCACATGACCAGATGGCTGCGTTTACACTCAAGCTGTCCATTTTACCTGACATCTTTATCTAGCAAGGGCTGACTCAGAGGCAACAAAATATGATCCTCATTCCTCCAGGGCAGACTCTTGGTTATGAAACCAGAGTCAAACTCTGGAGTGTTCCTAAAGGACATGTTCCAGGCACAGGACTTACCGTTTCCTGAGATGGGAGGCAGCTTGGTGTTTCTGGCTTGTGGAGCTGGGCTCACCCATGAGCAGGAATCCTTAACTGTCTTGAGCTTCTCTTTCTTGAGCTGTTCAAGTCGTTGCATTGTCGTCATGTGTTTCCTTAGCTGCAGGCTGACTGCTGAATTACCAGAAGAGACCGTTGAGTCCACAACAGGAGCGTTGTCATCCAACGCCGTCAGATCTCCCAGACTTCCCCCGCTGTGTATGTTCATTTCTACTCCACTGTCATTGTTGTTGGTGCTGTCAAGGGGTGACGGCTCACTGCTGCATGACGACTGGCCACCAGGACTGGACTGACACATCTTGGGGAAGGAAAAGAGGAGAAAAAGTTGGGTAGGTGAAAACATGGATGGAAAGAAATCAGGAGCCCAACATTCCCAGTGTTAGTCCTGGGGCCTAGATAAGCTCCTGTCCTAGGCTCTCCCCTCTCTTGTTACCCTTCCCCGCTGTAGGATCTCAGCTCTACAAGAAGGCAGGCACCCCTTCCCTGTGAGATGAGGTCGGGACAGCACTCCACAGCTGGAAAAACTATAGTGGGTTCAACTGGAAGGTGGAGAGAAATCAAATGCTCTTCCTCCAAAAGAGTAAGGATGGATGTTTCTCGAAGAAAAGCAGCATGTTATCTGGTTGTGTAAGGTATATTGCAGCAAACACTGGCTTATCTAACATGGGAACAAGGCCTAGGTATTTCAGACACCACATCTTTCTGTCTTTAAAACACCCTAACACATAATCAGGTTAGCTGACAAACTTCCTAGCCAGATAAAAACCTGGTTCACTGTTTGCAAACTCCCACTTGCAGATAAGGCAGATAAAGCACCATAAATATTTCTTTTATTTACATTAGGAATTGCATTTCACATTGAGTAGTTTCTTTGCAGCAGACACTATACAGTCTGAACTTGCTCTGAGGTAGCTACTGCTCCTACCAAACAGGATACCTGGCTCTCTGCTCCAGGCCCATGCTCCAGCAAAAAATGGAAGTGCTGAAAAGGCAATGTACTCTGCCCCAGGCCAAGGTGGGAATGCAGGGTGCTGCAGTGTTGTACTTTGCTCCATAGCAGACCCCACAGGCAGGCTGACTGGCGTTGATTGCCCATCAATCCAGATGGCAGATTGCAATCCCAGGATTTAATGGTACGTCGTGATGATTGGAAAAGGCTGGCAAAGGGGATCATTGGGCACCATGTCCTCCCCCTTTCTGTGCTCAAGCAAATATCCCCTATCCCTCCCCATTGCCCTGCATGCCTTCACCTCCACCCTGGAGGGGTTAAACGGAGACAGGAGATCTACAGGAGACCATGCTTTATACAGCTATTTTAATACAAAGGATATCTTTGCTCACCTTAGTACCGACTGTCCTTAGGAAGGTAGAGTAAGGAAGGGTAAGTGGGAATAAAGAACAGGTTGTTAGGACAAAGACATTATTAACAAAAAAGGCCATGTTAGTAAAAGGAGGAAGAGGGAAATGCAGAATACAGTACAAATTGCCAACATTTCCCCCACTCCCATACCCCATCTTCCCTGCCTTCCCTCTTTGGAGGCCCAGATAAAGATCCCTATAAGAGGCTTTTCACCTGTTTCCATGGGTTTGGGGTGAGACCCAAAGATGGGTCAAAACAAGGGGCCTGGGAGTGATGGGAACCAGTGAGGCATCTCACCCCTCCCACCACCCCGATCTTAACCAGGAAACAGGAGTTGGATGTGGGCCCACCAGATCAGATACCACCTGTTAGATGTGCACAAGTGAAGTATCCAGTGCTGGGTAGGGACAACAAAGAGAAACATCTGTCCCATAGCCCTGCTGCCAGCAAGATGGCTTGGCTGGAACCCTGGGAGAACAGAGCATTAGGAAAACAACCCCATACTTTCAGGAGAAACAGGGTGGAGAGCTGTCATTGTGTTCGTGTTTTCATAGGAAAAAAAACCATCAAAACACACGGAAGAAGAGTATTGGAGAGAGATCATTCTGTCCAGTGATTCTCACACTCAGCTTTTGTAACACAGTACAGAGTCTCATCACAGTAAACTGTTTCTTTAGTCAATTAGAGACACTTTGGATGTGAAAATACTCAATTTTTTCCTAACTGAAAAAGTGCTGCTCATTAGTAATTTTTTCAACAACACATCCCCTAACCCTTTTGAGAAAATCTTTGTAGCTCCAGGGCATGCTTTTTTCATAGCAATAACAATCTTTTAGCCTGGATTCAAATCAAGAAAAAATATATTTTGGAGCTCAAAGTCTTTTCAGCTCTAGTGAGAAGCCTGGAGAATACAGGAACGCTCCTCTGCAGGTGAAGGTCTTTTCTGCTGTATCGAGCCCATACCCTGTCCCACTCTGAGCTAGTGCAGAAGATCAGAACTTTGGGTTCAAAGGTGAAAAGAAACATCAAAAGTGGTCTCTGTTGCAACACTCCATCTCCTTCACCAGCCCCGGGCTACCTGTATGGGATGGAAGAGGCTTGAATGTATTTGAACCAAACACTATACACAGCTCCTTAGTACCAGTGGAGCTGCTGTAATGGCCAGAAGGCTGATAAATGGTCTTTGGTTCAGCTGGTGGCCACTCCCGGGGCTGTAAAGCATGACCATGGTTGGCTGAAAACCTGTACTATGTGGGCCACAGCATTGCTCCCATGTTTATTCCTACTTTCTCTCCCCTGCCCCATCATCCCACTACAATCTTCTGTGGCAGCTGGGAGCCGTGTACTGACCGTGCGTACTCCTGAGCAATCTGCTCTAGCCAACCCTGACTGATCAGGATGGTTGGACCAGATGATCTCAAGATCCCTGTCAACCCCAGTGATTTTGTGCTTCTGTGTATAGTGGACAGAACCAAGGAACTGAACTTGCTTTAAGATACCCAACAAAACCAAAACAACTACTTTTATCCCTATTGGCTTCTCAAGACAGCCTACAACAGAGTTGAGCCAGCAAAACTGCTGTGCAGCAGCAGCAGTCTGAAAAGAAAAACAGTGAAGGGTGTAGGGAGGAGGAGAAAAGGGACTGCTTAAACCAGGACCTCTGCTTCAAGAAGTGTTCAGATAGATGATCAATCTGTGCTCTGTGACTGTTGCTCAATTTAAACTGGTGAGGTAGGTAGAGCTCATCTGACCACAACACTTGAGTTTTATCCAGTTTCACAGCACAGGAAGGCCAAGCTAAGCACTGGGCATCATACGGCCCCCATGACTACGAAGGCAGGAATTCATGACGCTGGGTAGGAAGGTGCAAAATGTACTGGACTGTGCCCTGACCTGCAGCTTCATTTCTGGACTTGAACAGGAATGGTGAAGGGCACCTACCCAGAGACATAAATGGCATACAAATGCTTCATGCCCCCATTGCACCAGAGAGATTTGGGACCATGTCATTTCTGCCAAGAGCAACTGCTCTTACCACAGAATTCTCCTTTTTTATTGTTTTGACTTGTAAGCAGTCCTCCATGCTCCTTGTGGTGCTGTTGGCCTCAGGGCTCTCCTCTGAAACCTTGTTGCTCTGCTTGGCGCTTGCCTCATTGTCTCCATTTTCCTTGAGCGGAGGCGGCCTTGGGTGAACATCGTTGCGCTGCTTCTTTGTGACGTGAGCGTCGGGCCCGTGCACTGTCTTGACGTGTTTCCTGAGGGAACTGGGGTCCGTGTACCGCTTCGTGCAGCCAGGGATCTTACAGACGTAGGGTTTCTGTCAATACAAGCAAATCTTGGGTTATATTTAGAATAAGTCCAAATATTCCAGGTACAGTGTATGGGCCAAGAAAGTACAATGAGCATAGCAGCAGGCAGCAGCAAAATGGGGAGCATCTGCTCCACAGGATTCTGTAAGACTGAGATATTGAAGATGTGATATATGGGCGCTGCTGATCCACACAGACTATTTCATGTTGGCTAAACTTCTTGTTTTCATGTTCTGGATTAAAGGACAACTAAGAAATCATGAAATACTTTCCCTAATATTACTTTCCTATGTATGTATTTGCTTGGGTGGCCACAGGAATGTTTCCTGATTAAAGATGGGAGGGAGGTGATGTAGGGGAGTAGGTATAATACATTCTCTCTGCTAAGGTGGGGTCTACACCAAGAAAATGTCTGAAACCTTCTCTTCTGGCTGATGGAATTCCAGTGAATCCAAGCCAGACTGGATTCATCCTACTCAATCTATCATACCACTCCAGCACCTGTCACCTTGAAATCTGTTATTGTGCAAAACAAACCACAGGCGTGCAATGTTTTTTTCAGATGATAGCACTCTAGTCCTGAATTCATGAATCATTGATTGCCACAGGAAAACAAGGATGAAGCCATCCTTCTGAAAACAGAAGTCAGCAAACAGATACTTTTCTTCTTTTAACTTTTTTCATTTTATTGAATTTCCAATTCCGAAGTGTATTAGTGCTGCAGTTGTTTGAGCTGGTGCTGCTGCGCTGGAAGCTCTGAATTCATCACAAGTTCCGCTTTCAGCCTCACAACTACTCTACGTATTTTTCTGCCAATGCACTGGGATAGATCCATGAGAAAAAACAGACAGATGTTGTTTGAAGGCTACTCAAAATGACCATTCCTGTTCTTTTTTTTTAAAATCTGTTTTGTAATTTTGTCCAGGAACTTCAGTGAAAAAATACAAAGGAGCATCTATTCTTTGCAGAAAACCAGTGCAATCACTTGAAAAACACTAAAACCCCGGTTTTTATTCAAAAGCATGCATCCTGACTGATCTCGGCACATCTCTCAAACCAGCTAAATCTTCATCACACCCCACCGAGGTAAATATTTATTATATTTTAAAGCTGGATAAGCCAAAGCACAAAAAGTAAAATAGTTTGCTTAAAAATCTCATGCAACCTTTTAGACAAGCAGTATAGAAATATTATTGCTGCTATTAAACTGTATTCCAAAGAACACAACCCCCACTACGCACACTAAAAAAAATCCCTGTACATAAACAGCTCAAAGATCTTTTAGGCTCAATAGTTCTGATTTTTCAGATCCCAGCAATTAGGGTAATGTGATCACTATTGCTTGGACAGCAGACACTCCACCTAAGGGGATTCAATCATTCTCTTTGTCAGGCCGTACATCCTACAACTGAACTGAGCACAACTGCTGTTTTGTTGGCATGTCTTCATCTATCCCCTGGGTTATCCAGATTCTGACACCTAATGCAGCGTATGCCCTAGTGAAGTCAACAGTTTAGATCTCTCAGATGCCTCCCTCCTACTCCCATGCACATACAAGGTAATACTCATTAGGGTGGGGGAACTGGAGAATTCCCCAAGCACTAAGCAGAACTAAATTTCTGCATTTTACCCCTGTTCAGCTTGAGTTGCAGAAAATGTCATTCTGAGCCTATGGCTGGCCATAAACTCATGCCACTTTTTCGTGTATGCACTAGAGAGTGGTCATGGGATGAAAGCCCTTTTCTCAGGAGTAACTTTTAAGGTATCCCCTGAAGGAATTCAAGTAGTGACTGAAAATTTAAAATTAAATAGTGTCTATGACATTTCAACAATCAAACAAAAGCCAGTGTGGTAATATATCCCCAGCCTTGAACTTCAGCATGTTTGGACTATACACCTACATCCTGTCACACAATGATAGTGACAAATACAGGGAATGCGGAACTTCCCCCTTAGAGGAGACTTATATGACTAATCTGAAACTGTGGTGTATTCCAAGTAAACACTGCAAGCAGAGGAAAATATTTAGAAGGTAGCTAGCTAGGAACCACAAGAGAGTTACCAATGGGTAATGGGAAATACTCACAGCCACAAACTTCTGCTTTGCGTTTGTGTGGTTTTGTGAGCCGAGGTCTCAGTGCAGTTTGCTAACCTAGTGGTCATGGCCACAGCTGGATGCAGGACCCTCGCCTGGGCCTGCTGCCCAATGTGATGAGCTCTGCCATGAGGGATTCCATCTGTTGCAAAGGATCATGTTATATGTTCCCCAAAAAGAGAATGTCAAATATATGGCTCAGAGAGCTATTATATGCAGCCTGCAGATCTCCCACAAGTCTTGGGGCATGTCTGTACTGCATCAAGGAGGGCTGAACAGCAGTTCAGGAGGGAGCATGATCGCAAAATGTAAGATCATGCAGTGCCATGTAGTTCCCATGGTAAGGTCAGCTGGTCTGGTACAAATCCTCCACTAGTGGCTGTGCTGTTTCTGCACCTGAGAAGGCTATGGCATCCTCCAGGGGAAGCAACAGCAGAGGATAAAATCCCTATCTGTTATCTGAGTCTTAAATTTGTGTTGTTGAAAGCAACAACACTTTTTGTGCCAAGTGTCAGCATATTAGATCAGGGTCCACAATAGACATGAAGTTGGATATTCCTGCCCTACAGCCTCCCCTTCTTGCACAAGGGGAATTCAAAAGAACAGACTTTTAAGTATGTCCAAGCTCTGCTCAGATGCAGTGAGGAGTCATCCCAGATCCAGTACAGCTCCTAATCTGGATCACTTGGGAAACTGAACTCACTGGAGAAATTACATTTAATAACACAGCCAAAATGAAAATTCATTATCAGGCTCAACAGACAGGAAACTCTGCCCTGCCTAGGAAGGATCCTGGTAAAGCTCTAGTGACCTGAGCTCAAGTGATCTATGGCCTCACATATCGCTTCGGTGTGCACAAACTGGGCTGTATGAGTCTGTACCCAGCACTCTTGATCCATTCACATGAGAATCTTTAGGAAGTGAAGAGAGATGCTAATCTCTTTTAAGGGCAGGAAAAAATGCTGTAGAAATGCGAATCTTCAGGGGCTTGATTCAGTTTATGGGCAAGAATACGAAGAGCAGCTTAACACTGTTCAGAGCTACAATGAAAGCAACAATGAAAGGGACACTGGATCCAGTGCTGGAGGAAGGCAGAGGAAGTATCCAGGACAGGAGAATGAGCAACTTCCAATACTTGAAATGTGAGATTAAATCACAACTGCCTACCTTTCCAGGGAAGAATTTTTAACATAGAGCAAATGATGTTGTAGTCAAACACCATTTACAGGGAATGCAGGTTGCTGAACAGACAAAACGTTGCATGTCTTTTTGGTCCCTCCTGGCCTCAAGGTCAGTGTAGCCTTAAAACAACGCCAACTACACAGTGTAAGTGTGGATATGGGTTAATTTTAACCTGTGTCCTGCTGAGGAAGTGGCTTGCTGGTGGAGGACAATCCTGATGTTTGGGTTCATACCCAAACCAATTCAAACAACACTGGGATCCTAGTTATTCACTGGGTCTGTCTCAGCATCACACAGCATGGAAGGGCATTCTAGACTTTGAGTCCTTATTCTGACTCCAACAGAATCTCTGAAACCCACAGCACTTTGGTTATCACTGACTGATAAGCCAGAGATAAAAATACTCCCAACAAGCCCTTTGTAGACACAGCATCACTTCAAAAAGCTGTCAACTGTGGCAACTGCGTTCCATTCTCCAATAGTCTATATTTAACTGTTGCAAATTAGGCTATAGACTGAATTCTTCATGGCTGAAAACACTATTAGAACTTTAAAGTGTTGTTTTTTCTTCCCCTGTCAGCTAATTAGTGGTAATATAAATTTCAATCAACGGCTGTGGTTGATTGCAACAGACCATCACATGCGTTACAATAAAGGCAATTTCCTCTGCACCACAACTACTAATAGTGGGTCTCAATTATCCAAGGTTAACAAAGCATTGCATTGTGCTCTATCATTGTACATCAAACGACGGAGGGAGTATTATTTCCAGAGCATCAGGATCCAAGGTAGCTGTTATATTACTACAAGTCTGCTCCACAGTAATATTAAACACCACATGCATAACTGTACAATACTATCTATGCTATTAAAAACTATAGATTTGGAAAATGCTTGTTTTAATATCCAAAGTCGATTAAAAAGTTTGCATACTTCAACATCTGTTTATGATTTCAAACACGGTTTCATAAATATAAAGCTAATGTGGTCTGGCTCTCCAGCAAAATAAATCCCATTAAAAAATAAGAAAAACCTCTCATTACAGTAGGTTTCTTTTTACATGAGTCCAGTGTGTAAAGTGTATGTTTATTGTCAGCAAAATTTAAAAAAAGCCCTCCGTTGAGCTGCGGTGAGCCCGGGCTTACCTCATTGGAATGCGTCCTGTTCTGGTGCTTGGCTCTGTCTGAGGCATTGGAAAAGGCTTTATTGCAGCCTTCATGTTCACAGACATAGGGTTTTTCTCCAGTGTGGGATCTCAGGTGTGTCTTTAAGTTCTCCAGGCGGGAATAGGCTTTGGAGCAGCCTTCAAACTAAAATAAAAAAAACACAAGAGGAGTGATTAATTAACCAGAAAAATTTGATTTTCCCCCTGCCTAAACCCTTCTCATCTGTTTCTCATTCTCTCTTTTTTTCCTTCCCTTTAAAGGGCTTGTGTTTTAGGGAACAACATCCACTTTGTTGGGAGAATTTGCTTCCCTAGGCAGGCTGAGAGTTTCAGCAGTGAGTCATATTTAAGGTGCTGCTCCTTGTTGGGTACCCACCTGACATTTCAACAAGAGACTCTTTTTTCCAGCAGCGTTAAACACCCCTCTCCACTCCTCCCAGAGCTCTCTTAGCCCCTCCTGCCACCCCTCTGCAGCTAACACGGCTCAGAAACAGAGGCCCCCTCCTTCCAACCTAGGGAACTGACAGCTACTCGACAGTTTGACCAGCCTTGCAACTTCACTAGTACCAGCACTGGAAAGGGCAGACCGTTCCCTAACACAAAAGCAGAAATCTAGCAAGCTTTGAAGTTTCCCAAATTACAGCTTGGGTCTACTCTCGGAGGATGCTGTGGTCAGGCTGTCTGACATTACTAGTTTAAAAAACAAGACTCAGTCTTGAAGACAGATGGATTTTTGGATGACAAAACAGGCCAGGAACCTTCCTCCTGGAAAGAAACCAGATGCCCACACAACGAGAAAGAGCAGCTTGGGAGACGTGGTGAGGCTTTGGGTGATGTAAGTCCTGCCACCCTCCACTCTGGCTGGGCTGGAGGCTCCTCCCTCCCTCCCTGCACCTGCCCTGTCCCAGAATGGGAGGATTTCACCTCAAGCCAAGTTCAGTCCAGATGTGACAGAACTTCACATTGCTCTGAGTCTTGGCCAGTGAAGAAACTGGTGCCACACCAGGACAGGTCATGCTCAGTGTCTGATTTCCCATGGGCAGCTGAGTGGTCCTACATGTTTGAAGGTCTGAAAAATGGCAACTGCATGCAATAGCAACAGTACCTGTCTCCTTGTGCTCCACATGTACAGGACTTGCCTGCACTGCAGGGAGTGAGGCAAACATGCAGCCCATGACACCCAGGAAGCATGTGGCCACAGGAGATCCCATATAACTTCGTTGTGCTGGAACATAAGTAGTATTACTTAAGCTTCCCTTTAAGGTCTAGCATAGGGACAGTGGACATAAGGCAAACTTGCTCTGCTCTTGGGATATCCAGATCTCTTCAAGGACAGTAGGAACATCCTGCAAGAGCTGATTCCTTCCACAGCTTTGTCAGGGTAGGATGATCCAGTTCCTCTTCCCCAGACAACTTTCATTAGCCCATTTGTCCCATAGAACGTGCCACAACTTTGAGGTAGCACAGTATATCCTTTTCTTCTCTTGCCCTGTGCAAACAATCTTTTGTAACTCAAGTCGCTTACAATTATTGAAACATATCATTCCTCTTGCTGGAAAACAAAGGGAACTCAGCATGAAGCAACTCATGTGTCCATTCTGGTTTTGCTGGATACTGACACAAAAATGCAGTTATAAAGAGCAAAAGTTCTAAGGCCACATTTTCAAATAAGAGTTTCTCAGCAAAGCAGCCTGTGCATGTTCAAAGCAGTTGTTCCCACTCTTACGTGTGGATTTGATTATGTCCGTGGGAGTTCTGGCTGTCATCTGTTGAAATAATCCTTGACCAAATCCCAGGCTGCAATTGGGCTCATCTGTAGCTTTATGTACACCACAAACTTCTTGTCTGGAACAAACGGCACTTTAAAAAATCACTGCCAGACTTGGATAAGGAATGCTCTGCCACAGAGAGGCACCGTCTGCAGAGCTGCCATGTATCCCAGGCAATTGGAAAGAGGTGTACTCCACTGCAGGAAGAGTTGCTGCAACATATTGCACACGGAGGGACTGTAGTTCTTCAGGAGGCAGAGGATGACTTGAAACCCAAATACACACAGCCTTGCCACTGTTTCAGTGTGACACAACTGAGGCTTGAAAGAAGGATTGTGCAGCAGTGCTTTTTCCTGCTCCATCACAGCACTGAAGAGGATGCAGTCACTGATGCTGTTTGTCTTCCAAGTCCCTCTACCTGCAAGGATGGGGCCAGACTCTCCCTCAGTCCTCACTCTGTAGTGCACTAACAATCAATACTTCTTGATACTTTTAAGGAAGATTGGTAAAGCACTAGACTGAGCAAAGTGCTTTAGAAGATTAAAACAAAGGACATGGCCCTGCGCCCCAGGGGAGCTTATGCTCTAAATTAAATGAACGCAGGGCTGGGAGATTGATAAAGGAGTCATGCAGCAAGCAAATCATACATATCCTGATATTTGTAAGCAGGGGCTGGGGCAGAGCCAGGGAGGGAGCAGGGCTGGAAGTAGCTAATGGAGCAGAAGAGCAGGAAGATACAGGAGGAGAGCTTAGACATCTGGTGAGCAGAAAGAGACTCATCCCTGAGACTCTAGGGAGAGGAACAGTGTAATGCTGACAGCAGAGAAGGTATGAAAAGCTGGCAGGAGGAGAAGGCAGAGAGCAGAGGGTATCAAAAGACGTGGATGACCTTCAGGAGGAAAAAGGGCTCAAACATATGAGGAGGGAGATTGTAAACACCTCTCCTCTCCCACCAGTTGACCGCAGCCACTAAACTTCATACCTTGCTTCCCTCTTGTGCCCCCCATCAGGCATCCTGGGCTGCCCTACTTCAGCCAGCGGTGGGGTGGGAGACTCCAGCTGTGAGGCTTTAATGTCTTGAGGTTGAGCAGGACAAAAGCCCAGCTCTCCCATGTATCCACAGGACTGAGATACAAAATAGTACCCCAGGCTCTTCCTCAGGCAGTGTTTAACACTAGACAGTGCTGCTGGTACGCAGAAGGTCTGGGGACTGGGCTCCTCTTGGGATTTAAGCACAGGGTTGTCTTCACCTCTGGATTAAGAGAGTAGAAGCAGGAGGTGTTGGCCTAGATCCCCAGGCTGAAAGGAGGCTTGTGTGTATGCTTGGGTATGTGGGCAAGGGAAACTCGCAGTCCCAGAAGCAGTAGTGGGTGATGTCAAGTTAGACATGACCAAGGCTAGGTGGTTTCCCACAGTGTGGCATTACTGGATTTCTTTCCTTGATGTAGGCAACTAAGTTGTCTGGATTTCCACCTTAAGTGACTTGTCCTGAGTTGCTTTAGATCTCTCTGGTAGGTCTGAAACCATTTTTCCCAAGGAAATGCAGTTTTGCCCACTAGCATCTCGACCACACTCCTTGACCTCTTGTCCTGTCCCGAGGGTCTAACCTGCAAGTAACTGTAACCCAGGACTGGCTCTGAGCCGGGTGCCAGTGGGTACCCTGCTAGAGCCCTACTTGAAGCCATGCCGTGTCTGCACACACATTTTTGTGACCACCAAAGTCCCGCATCCCACTTGCCAAGTGAGATGCACCATGTGTCCCTGCCAGCTCACCGTGCACTTGTGCGGCTTCTCTCCTGTGTGCCTTCGCATGTGCACCACCAACATATACTGAGCCTTGAAGGGCTTCTGCTCCCGTGTGCAGTCCTGCCAGCGGCAGACAAACTCCTTCTTCTCCCCATGGATGTGATCATTGTTGATGTGCTGGTAGGAGAGAAAGGAAAAGTAGGTCACGCCTGGAAGAGCTGATGCCAGCGAAGCACACACAGTGCTCCAAAAGCCAGATGTTCCCTACCCAGTGCTTGTGGTCAGGCATTGCACCTGGGTGCCAGGTGCACAGATAACACCAGGGACACAGGACCCAACACTGGTCTGGTGTGTCCTGCAGAAGGTGCACAGCACTCAGCACACTGGCTCCAAAGCAGCTATAAATGAGAGGTTTCCAAACGCAATGGGGACCCACAGTGCCAGGGAAAGAGGAGCCCTCTCAGTGTCCCCCTCAGCTGCTTGATGTCGCTGTTGAGGGGGATGACAGAGTAAGTTTTGTCTCTGCTGAACCCTGCTGTGCTGCATTTATGCAGCTGGGACACTTTCCTGGGGAGCTGCTGGAGGGTGGTGGACAGGAGGAGACAAGCCTCTGTTGGGTTTAGTGATCTTAAAGGTCTTTTCCAACCTGAATGATTCTATGTTTCTAAGCCTACTTGCACACCAGCCCATACGCCGGCCCCAAGACATCCACCTGCTGTCCAGCGCTGGTGGCTGGCAGGAAATGACAGCATCTGCGAGCTATGAGCCAGCAAGAACTCGGCTGCATCAATTACTGCTAATTACTCTGGTCCATGAAATCTTTTGCTGGGGTGTTGAAAAGCCAGACCCAGAATGGTGCCTTCGTCCACCCTGGGAGGAAGAGTCGCTTTTTCCCAGTTCAGGGCAGATGAAGCTCTGCTGAAAATAAGCAGAGCCAGAGACCAGTCTGTCGGCAGCGCTGTTCCCGTGGCGGCCTTGTCTTTCTGAATGGGGTCTCACTGCCAAAAATAATGCCTGTCCTCGCTCTTGTGTTTTCAGTAGACATTCACTGACAGGAAATCCTAAAATAAACCACTTTGGGTTTGGGTTTTGGCTTTTTTTGCGCTGAGTTTTTTTCCAGCCCCCGCCTTTGTGCCCCTGGCCAAGGCCAGGCACACATTTTGCAGCTTGGGATGAGATTTTCTCGGGGTGGTGAGGCAATGTGAGGACACAAAAGTACATTAAAACAAAATCATCAGCCTTCTCAGTCCTAGCCAAATCCAGCCTCAGCATTCTGTGTGCTGTGATCCAATGCTGGTGTCAGGGACCTTCTGCCTACGGTCCCAGTTCTACCCAGGGACAAGAGGAGGTGTGTGGGGCTCAGCTGGTCTCTCAGGTACTACTGGTAAAAACTGAGAGCCAAAGTTGCATGCTGGGGGAGTCGGGGTAGGCTGCATTTGGGAGAGGTTTCGTATGGGTTTGGAGTTCTGCTGCCTATGGTTCTGGTTTTATTACATAGCATTGGTGTGAGATTTTAGCTTCAGATTGTGGAAAACTGATGAACCTCCCAGGAGACCCATGGACATGCTAAACCATGCCCAGACCAGACTGGGAAGATATGTCTCCAGGCTCTGCTTGTGTGGGAGTCTGACTTGCAACTAAGACTACACAAGGCAGTGCTAGTAGTGGGAGAGAGCACAGGCTTGCCCATTTGGACTTGCTTGGGCCAGAGGAAGAACATTTATGGAAAGGGCACTCACTCACTGTCTGGGCAACATCTGCTTCCCATCACGTGGTGGATGAGTAGTTGCACAACTCAACCCACTTCAGCTACAGCTCCATAGCCCCCACCTGGCTGGAGGTTTGCCTGGGCTTCTCTCAAACTTCTCTCAAATTGAGTGTGACCTTTGAAGTTGGGAGCAGCAGTTGTGCTTGCAAAAATATATCCTCACTCCTGCAGCTCCCTGTTGACACTCACTTCTCCCACAAGCACACTGTGCACTGTCTGTGGGGAACAGACCCTGCTCGCCCAGGTACTTTGCTCTGCACACAAACTAGAGTTTTTCCATGCATGATGAGATGCCGTCTTCTCAGAAGCTGGCCCACAACATCTGTATTTCATTTCCATGTGTATTTTGGGCATCCCAAATCCACAACCCCACATTGCTAGTAATCATAGTACGGAAGCCTCCATTTTTATAACCGTCCAAATTTAGGATCTTGGATATTTCATTGAATGTTTTTCTTTGGTTTGTTTTCTGGAAACAAATTTTTGCTGAGCTGCCTGGTGCTCTGCACTTTGCTCTGGGCAGAGTTAGTTTTTCTTACATCTGAGAGGGAAACACACAAAAACTGCTGGACAAATGTGAGCTCAGTCCATCTGAGAGGGCTGCTGTGGTTTAACCCCAGAAAAGCAACATCCTGTGGCATGCAATGTGTAACCCATTAAGCACCTTATCACTCATTTGGCCTTGAAAACCATTTCCAAATCTTCCTGTACTCAAGGACTTGTTGCACTCAACCAGTGACTTCTGGCAGAGGTGGGCAGGCACTAGCCTTAGACGGAAGAAAAGCATGTGCCCAACATTATAATTTAGAGTGTGGTCCTTCTGGGCTAAGATAATGTTTGTCTACAGAACTTGGGCAAATGGTACTGATGCCTACTTGGTGGCATCTAAACATGTGTAAAAAGAAGATATATAAAAAAGGGTGAGAGCAGACACAAGCCCTCAGGAAGATGGCTACATGTGAGTTGCACATTGGTGGCCCCTGGCAGACTGGGAGCCTGGCTAAGACAAGCAGCAAAAGGCTGAAGGAAAAGGAGAAGGTAGCAGCTCCTGTTGCAAAATTTGCCCAATCCAACACTTAGCTGCAAGCAACAGGCCTAGGGTTGCTAGGTTGGTGAATTCCCTGCAGATATGGGCTGGCTTCATAAAAAGGGCTCACACCAGAGACCCAAAATAATGACTTGTAGGGTGCTGGGCTGAGGGCAGGATGGGGCTTAGACACAGGTAATGTCTGATTTCACAGGCACTTGCTCTGAGTATGAGGGATTTGTTGACCCCAGAAGCCAAAGAAAACCAAACGGTGGATTCCCAGATGAAGCAAAGCGTACAAAAGGTTC
Organism: Pipra filicauda; assembly: GCF_003945595.2. Classification (NCBI taxonomy): domain Eukaryota; kingdom Metazoa; phylum Chordata; class Aves; order Passeriformes; family Pipridae; genus Pipra; species Pipra filicauda. The sequence goes on along the minus strand of NW_024103541.1, from coordinate 1,179,873 downwards.
TTGGAATTAATTAGAACTGAAAATCTGATTAATGATTTGGTTTGGGGATCCTTCAGAGAGCAGTTTTGACACTGGTTTGGGGACACCACTGTGATTATGGAAGCGCTGTTTCCCAAGTTTTAGAAAATCAATCCACTTTCTGTATTTCAGACTCTGATGAAGCCTATTTCCAAACTCTAGAGTGCTCTATTTTTGTGTGAGGGATGAGCTGAGCAGGTCAACAGCCTTTAAATGATATGGCCCCACAGGTCATGTCACAGCAGCATAAAAGGCTTTCATGGACTAGGACTGGGGACAGCACAGACAATCCCTGACCCAGTGCTGGAGTAGCTACATGGGAAAGCTCAGTGAATATGGCCAGTGAAGAGGGAAGGGCTCAGCCCTCTTCCCCATTTTCTGATCAGGCCCTTCTGCACAGAGCCTTCTGTCGCTGGGCCATTCACAAGGGAGAATGAAACTGCAGCCTCAGCAGCTGAGAAGGGAGCAATATCACATAATCTATGAGAGGCTTCTCTCAGCTGAACTCTTCGGGGAGCAGCGACCTGCTTTGGCAGTGTTTACACACCGTATCTCTGATTTGCACCTTTAGTAGCTCCCAGGGTGAGCTCTGGCTGTACAGCAGCTAGTGATAAAATATGAGGACAAGTGCACAGAAACCCAAATTTATCGCTGGGGTTTCCTCCCAACCATTACTCACATGGACGAGCTGCTCTTGAGTGTCATATTCCTTTGTGCACCCTTCCCAGTGACAGTTAGTCTCATAAATCACCTCAGGCTCCTGTTTACATTCATCCTTATCTAGATCTTCTTTCAGGTCTGTCAGATGCTCCTGCAACATACAACAGTGGATTGTATAAGTGAACTTCTTTCATCTTAATTCCTCCATTACTCATAGATTACAGGACAGGTATCAACTGATCACAAAACCATGCTCATTTTGGCTACATAACATCCATGATTACTGTGAAATAAAGAGTTACAGAGTTTTGGTAGAAGTGGATCAGAGTTAATGACATGACATGAAACATCCCGAAGCCGTCGCCACAGCAATGCCTGGCTTCAGCCAGGTTGTGGGTAGTCTCAGGAAAGGCTGGAGAAAGGAAAAAGCTGGCTCTTGACCTTTGGTTGTGTTCTTTGCTGGAGCAAAACTTCTGATCTGGGCAAAGTGGGGAAACATGAGCATGAAGAAACCACAGAGGGCTCAGAGCCTAGTGGTTACCACACTTACCTGACATGGGCTGGGGAGAGGGTTTCTGTTTTCTGCATCTTTTAGTAGATGAGAAAATGATACCTAATCCTTACCCAAAGATTTATGCCTGCAGGATGCTCCACAGGGACAAAGTGATGAGCTCTCAAAGCACTTCTCTGAGACTGAAATTTGGGAACCTTGAGCAAGACCCAGTGAAGGCTGGGGTTGCAGAACAGAGCTCCAGGAACTCCCGACTCATAAATGAGTTTCTTTAATGCTGAGCACGCTGTGAGCTCTCTCCTTAACTTCTCTGTCTAGCCAGCTCCTCAGTGCTAAATGAAGCACAGAAGATTTTTGTTATGGCTGCTATGAGGATTAAAGTATGGGCAACTACACAATAGTGTAGCACACAACATAATTAGTACAATTCAGAGTAAGGACAACTGTCAGCTCTGCATGCATCAGACACTTGCACTAGAGACAAGGCAATCAGCAGCCAATATTGGGCTGGAATTTAGCAAGACAAACCCCTGCATGTTTTGTCCTCCTTCATTCTCTTTCCTCCCAATTACTACTATTGCCTAGAACAAAACATCCCACCTGGGGGACAGCTTTACACAGGAGCATCTGGGATGACTAACCACAGCAGACACTGTTCCTCATGATCTGATTCTCCAGTTGGACCCATATGTGTGCAGACACAGCCAGACCCATCTCAAACTGTCTCTGGCCTGCCCAAACAAATCTATCTGGCTGCCATCTCCTTCCCCGCCAACACTTTCCGAATGCCTCCTGGGGAGCTGCAGTGATTAATGACTTAATGGCATTATATGGTTTGGAAAGTGAGACATACTGTACCCAAGTTCAACAATTTTCATTAACTAGCTCATGACATACATGCCAGCTATGACTTTTCGATTCAAAAGTTTAGATATGGAGAGGAAGAGATTTGTTTTAATTAGCTCCTTATTTAAAAAAAGAAGTATTGCAAGGTGGCTTTTGGAAACTGTAGTAATTTACAGATAGACTTCTGGACATTCAAACTATATGAGAGTCCATAGCAACAGTCTGAGAAAGTTCAAATAGCAGCTTCTTTTTCCTGCAATTCCTATTTGGTTATGAGTATTATTTTTTGTTGAAACATTTGTCTTCATGCAAAGTGTGGTCCCTAGAAAACTGTAATTTTCTACTAAAAAATCTTATTTTGCCAAAATTTTATACCTTCTTTTGGAAAAATGGAATTGAAACCATTTTATTTGTTGAAGAGGATTGACTTGTTTTATTTCTGGCTAGTTCAATGCTAATCTGAATCTTGTACTGGAGCTCTTGTGGCATTGTAAGAGCTCAGTAACTCAGGTCACTCATGCCTGGTGCTCTACTGTGTCCCACAAATCTTGTCTGGATTGCATTTTTTAGAGCACAAGCCATTACTGGAGATACTGTCTGGCCAAGGATTTTGAACACCCAAACCACAGTTCACATGAGGCGTTTCCAATGCAGCATTTCCAAAACAAAACATACACATACATGCTTTTTTTTAGGAAGGATGAGTTTTATAGTCAGCAAAAAATGAATCAGACAATACCTAATTGACTGTAACACAACTTTTCAGCACAGTCTCCTGCAGAAAAGGAATTCCCAAATTTAATGAATTGCTGTTGCTTAGACCAAAGAGGAGACACCCACTACATTCAGCTTTTTAACCTGTCCTCCTTGCCAAGAATGGGCTGTCTCTTACATGGTACTTTCTAGTGATTTCCCAGTCCATACTGAAATGCCGCAAGACATGGAGCCTACATTTCCCCTGGGGTATTACTTCACATATTGCCTCATTAGGAACTATTAGATGATCAGCGTGCATTTTCCTACTCTTAATTTCACCTTGCTATTCCAATCAAATCTCCTTTCACCACTTTAAACTACTCTCCCGCTTCTTTCAGTGCCAATTTCAGTGCCTGTAAGACCCAGTGGATTAAACTCTGGGGCAGGGCTGCAGGGGTGAGCCAGGCTGCCACTGTCCAAGCACTCCCTGAGGCTGGGTGCACATCGCTTTGCACTGGAGCAGAGAACAGAGGATGACAGCCATTGAGCTAGAAGATGCCTGTTCCACAGCTCCTCTGCTACACATGCTTTGACAAAGCAGGTAATAGCTTTCAAATATTTTTTCATTTGCTGCAAGAAATAAACACATTGCCCTAGTAGCCCGGGTGGTAGCCAGATTAGTTTTTCGGGGCTTGTGATTTTGCAGCGGTGTGTAGATGCACTCCTAAACTCAAAGCTCCAGAGAGGTGCCTCTTTGCCCTAATCGTGCTGACTACAGCATGTTTATCTTTCCCTGATATGCTATCTTCATCAATTTTACCAGCCCCCTGATGACTGCACACGTTGCTGTCCCCATGCATCATGCTGAGACCTGCTCCTGAACCAGGGCAGAAGGAGAAATTTGTCATCAACTCTTCCATTCGCTTGACAATAACACGGTCTAATATTTCATGAAAATGAAGTGCCCAGAGCACTCCTGATAGTTTACAGTTGTGATAAAGAACGGTCAGATGGATACTGTCAGCCATTAAACAGTTTGCAATCACAGAGCTCCAGAAAGAAAGCAAAGGCCTTTGGGCCCTTCTTGGTGTCAAATGTTGTGTCACCAGTGTAAAGGATGTTTCTAAGAGCAATTCCTTGTTGAATCAAGAAGTTGTCCTTTTTTTTGCAAGCCTTCTACCTACATGCAAGCTTCCCTCATAATCTATGTTTGCTCTGAGACACTAACACTGCTTGCTTTGCAGCACAGAAAACTCAAGATGTGATTTTTAAATTATCACACTTGGTATATTTCCTCTCTTCTTTTTTTTCTATCCAAGTACAGCAACAGCAAGCTGAGTCCCAGGCACCCATTGAATATTTCACTCAATCACTGCAGCTCTGCCCTGTACCTTTCTCGGCTTCACGCTCCAGGAGACACCCGCTTGCCTGGCAGGCTTTGCTGCCTTGCTTCCAGCTGCAGCCTAAGGTGCCAAGAGTATCATTCCCAAAGACAAGACCCAGCTGTCTCGGCCACACAACATGTCTCGCACCAGGGAGGTTACCTGTGTGTTTGGGGACACTGGGGGCAAGCCCTCGACTTCAGTCTTGACTTTGCTGCGCTTGTTAATTACTGGATTGACGGTGCTGCTCACGGCCGACTCGCTGCTTTGCTTGCTCTAGGAAAGAAAACCAGGCAAGATATGGCACTGGGGTTTGGGATGAGAGACAGGCAGCAGCATGAACTTCAGGAGTGGCAGGGGACAACAGGGTATTGGCCTGTTGCCCTGGGTTTCATATGAAAACCAGCCTGTGTGCGTTTGTGCAAGGCAGAGGGATGGAAGAGAGGGAAGAAGAGTCAAGGGCAGCCCCATTTTCTGCTCACCAGTGAGCTTGGCCTCACCACTGCTGCACTGTTTCAGAACAATCCAACCCATGTGAAAACCACCCAAGCCTTATACAACCCCCACCCAAGCCACAATTTTATTTCTCAGTGTGATGAAATGATTTGTTGAGAAAATGAATTCCAGGGGGGAGCAGGGGGCTCTGGTTATGTATGAGGGCTCTGGCATGCTGAGTGCATGAAAGACTATGTGTGTTATTTTGCTAAGCTCTTAAAAAATGAGAACAACTTCAGGAGAAAAAACATCCCATTGTATGTGCATAAAATTGGAACATTAATATTTTCAATACTCTTGCTAATTGCTCAAGATTGGTCCTGCAAATTATTAAACAGAGGCAGAACTCCTGCCAGCCACATTATTTTGGTAGCCAGTTTGTAAGAAGAAAACAAAACCAATCAATCAAATAACCTGCAATAACAAACAGAATTTGCAGTGCAGGAACCATGAGAAACCCTAAAACAATAAACCAGTCTGAAAAGTTCAGTATGATACAACTAAAACAACAATTTGAAATGGGTGTGAAATAAGGTGAAATAAGTCTCTGGGGAGAAAAGTGACTGCAATTTAAACTTTGAAGGAATGTAAGTGGAAAAGAAAAATGATTAAGAATGTGTTAGACATATTCACTAATCCAGTGCATGTGGAGGGCTTGTGTACACATCTATGTGCCTGGGTGAGCTCACAGGTATTTGTAAGGATGCTTTTGAGGTGTGGGATTTCACACACATCATGGCATTCCTAGTTTTCAAAATCTGGCCCCCTAGTTTTGCAAAATTTAACAGTAAAAATCAACAGCAGGGATACACTGAGAGGGAAGCTACCAAAAAAAAAGGAACAGTAAGTAAAATGTGAAGAAGTTCTATGTAGGATGCATTTATTTGTTAAAGATAAAGACCACTGGCATAGTTCACATCTGTGCAAAAAAGGGAGGAGGAATTGGTAAAGGTACTGATGAAGTTTGATTCACAGTGCTCAGGTACTTATCTCGGAAAACACTACAGCATGTGCTGAATTCTCTCGATTTCAATAGGACATGGCACATGTTCAAGGAGATTTCCTGCCTGAGATGACTTTGCATATCATGTTCAACACTTGATGGATCAAGGCCTTTGGTTTCTGCATGGGTAGGTACGTGTTTGTGCAAGGAAGGGATGTGGATGCAAAATTTGGCTGTGACTAGTCAGAACAGTAGCCAGGAAAAAGAAAAAGCAACATAAGGGGCTAGTATGAGTAAAAAGAGAATGGGTAAAACTCCCACAGCCACCATGAAGGGCACTGCTCATTTGGAGGACCAGGATAGCTGTTCCTACCTGGCTGGAGTCAGAGATGCAGTTGCTGTTGTTGCTGATCTGTGTTGGTGGTGGGTTGACCGAGATCACTGCCATGTGCTGCCGTGGGGGGAAGGTCGGGGACGGCTGGATCAGGGGAGGAGTGTGTCCGAAGGCTGAGCTCAGGCCTCTTTGTTGGGTCAGGATCTGCTGGTACGTCACAGGGTTAAGGGGGTGGGGGAAGCTGAATGCCGGACTGCAGCAACAAGAGAAAGAAAAATGATGAGCAGTTATTTTTAATAATATTTGTCACATCAGCTAGTGCCTGATTCAAGTTTGGCTTCCTGAAGATTTCCTGAAGACTTCCTGAGACAGGCTGCGATGTCCCAGCTAGATGCCTTCAATATCACAATAAGCCTGACACAGCCTGCTTTACTGCAAAGGCGTGATTTGTCTCGCGTGTACCTCAACAAACTGGTGAATCATTTTGACCCAACACAACTGAGACTTTGTAATTTCTTTGCTTCTTATGTGAAAAAAACAACAAAAGCCCTTGTCAGGGAGTGCAGAAGAGGATGGGATTTGGATACATCTGGTTTTGCAGCCCCTGAGGCTCCTGGGTTTTCCCAGACAGACCTATTTTGCAGACTCGCAACCTTGGGGTTATGCTAACCTGGATATGAAAAACCAGCATCACCTGGCTCACTTGGCACAGATTACAGCAGGGATGAATAAGTATCCACTTAACATAGTCCAAAACCATGCAATTTACTCTGCATTCAGGTGAGGGGAGTGCTGGCCCAGGGGACTGCTGAAGTATGTCACCCTTCCTATGTAGGTCACTGGTTCATCTCCAATCTAGGTCAGTGGTGACCAGGAACACCACTAGCCCCTGGCTGCTTGGGAGATAAGTGGGGCAACAGGTGTGAGACAAACAAAGCTCTGCTTTTGGAAAAAAGGGGTTCACCCCCAGGGCCAAGTCCCCTGGGCAGTGGAAGAGAAGCACAGGAGATGCTCTGTGGGTACTCTAAGCCGGTGATTCATGAACCACGGATTCTCAGCCCAAAAACTGATTATTTATCACCTTTAAGAGGTGACTGCCCTGAACCTTTACCCTCATGGTATTTTCTCTCACACCACTAAAACTGCCCAAGGTGTGAACGCTCAGAAAATGGGGCCATAATTAGCAACATGCTTCATTGCCAATTTTGCTTTTACAGAGCGGATTTCATTCCAGCCTTTAACACATTGCTAAAATAATAACAAAAAAGTCTTTTCACCCAAATTTCTAGCAGTTATCTTGTTATATATGTAACCCACTTTAAAATTCCTGACATTTAGGATATACTTTTAAAACACCAATAACAGTTTCAAATTCTTTATTATTATTAGTTGATTATTCCCTCGGAGGCCAACAACTGACTATTGGGTCAGTCTTTGCACTCTACTGGTTTGTTGAAAATACCAGACACTACCCTTAAAATCTGAGTATAAGCTGAGGTGCTTAGAGGTATGTCCAGCTGATGACAACAGGTAAAAAGACTAGAAAAAAAATTATTACCAGACAAGGAGTTGCAATTTGTTTAAATCAGCATTACGTTTGGCTTTACAGTCAAACATTACAGTTTGATTTTAAATTATGCTGCTGGATAAAGTAACTTACAAAATCACTGTTAGAATTACTAATAGCAATATCTCTGTTTTCCCCCACAAGTTTTAGGAGTGCATAATCTTTATAACCCTTGCTTTGCAACATCAGTGTTAATTAAATCTAACATTTTTAACAGTTAAGTAATAAAAAGAATAATAACATTGTGAAACTTGGGTGAAGCAATCATAGCAGGAATTGACAACAGTCAGAAGCCTAATGTAAGGGCTTTTTAATTAGGATTTGAAGAAAACTTTACTCGAGGGTTTAGATTTGTTTTAACTATGTTTTTAGAATTATGCTCTTCAATCCACCCAGACAACATTTTTTCTAAGAATGTGGGCCAATAATTTGGAGAATACTTCAGGGCAATCTCTTAAATCAGAGTGTTTCTTAACCAGTCCAACTGCTCACAGTGAGCATTTAGATTAATTTATTATCTGTTTCTGCTTGCAGGGAGGCATGATCATACTGTAATTGCTGGAAATGTGGTAACCAATAATCCCAATTCAGCCAAAAAAACCCACCCCATATGTCACAAAATACCCTTCCACATGCAAAACCAGATGGGGGCTTTGATTTACTACACTACACAGCCCTGATGTACAAAAGCAGAGGCTGCAAGGAAGGGAAGGTCTCCCTTGCTGGAGGATCATCCCTTTTTTCGTAGGGATGGTTCCTCAGCTGAACAAAGCCATTCCCAAAGCTTTACCTGATTGTCCCAGCAGATAAATGGCCGTAGGAGCCACTCGCCGCTGAACTGCTTCTGGAGTTGTTGATATATGCCACGAGAGAGTTTGGGGAGGTCCTGATCATTGTCTGGAGATCAATGCTGGCATCGGACAGTGGGGAGATAGACAGGGCTCGTTTTCGGCTTAACCTTGGAGTCACCCGCGGGCTTGAAAACCGGGACACTGCAGGAAAGAGAGATTTTGTCAGACAAAACCAGTGGGCTGCTCCCTTTCTGTAGGTGGGCTGGAAGTCCTGAGAACTGCTGCACTCATGACTACTGTGGGATGTTCAGGAGCCAGGAGCAGCGCAGGGATCAGCTGCACTTCGATGGGATGTTTCCTCTCCTCTGGGTGCTGAATGACAGGGGTCAGGCACTGCCATGAATGCCCCCTTGCTTCGCTGTCTCTGGAGGATACAGAAGCCTGTCCATCGCTCCCTTTCACAGGCACTAAATTAACTTAAAATTAAAAGGGAAACGTCCCTGCAAGGTTTCCATGAGCGCAGCCGTCCCTGTTGACTCGGTGTCAGGAGCAGCGGGCCAGAAGAGCCGCACATCCGAGCCGGGGCAACCATTGCAAATGGTGTGTGTGCTTGTGTGCAGAGGGAACGGAAACCAAACGAGCACCAGCACAATGCTGACCATCCAATTAATGAAGGAGGCAAGGCTCCAGAAACCCCAAAAGTAAATTAAGAGTTTTAAGAAAACCAATTTGGCAGCTCAGGCACAAAGTTCAAACTCTCCCCCTCTGAGGGGACCTGCCAGTGCTTGGGCCCTATTAGCCATTGTCAATCATTCAGGCATGAAGTCATTTCCAACCCTGCCAGTCCCGTTTGTGGATCTGCAATACATGACGAGTTACTACTGTAAAAGTTTGGCATCCCTCAGTGCATCGGCACTTGTAACTGGAATGACTGACTTCATCCAGAGGAAACTCTGCCCAGGCCTGACCCACCTTCAAATCTCTGGGGTGGCATGGATGGGAGTTGCAGATGGGCCAATACCACAACATTCTCCAGTACCAGGGTACCAGACTCAAAACCTGCCTGAACCCTAGCCCTGCCTGGAATGAGTCATCCCTCCAAAGTGAGCAGAGTTTAGGTTGTCTACTTAAAAAAAAAAGTTTCTCAGGGTAAAACACAGCACTTGGTCATGGGACCTGGCTGGTAACTCCTGCCATCCACCCAAGGGTGCAGGAGAGCTCAGCCTCTCCATCTCCTTCCCTTGATGAGCACAGCGCTGCATCACCACCTGACTTTTCCAGTAGTGGTCTCCCCAGAGAGCTTCCTATGGGTTTATTCTATTAAACACTGTGAATAAAACACTAAATTGCCCAGCCAGGCAATATGAGCTATTTTCCTCTAGCTGTTTGGAGGCACTGATTTTGGTTGCATATCACCAAATACAAGCCTGGCACTTTGCAAGAGCATAAACTTTCCATCCTGATGACAGTCCTGGTATGTGAGAGGTTGAATGAGGGTGAAGGAGGGAAAATATATCCTGCCAGTTTGATTTGTGTTGGTTCACAGAAGTCTGTGTCAACATTTCCCTGAGACCGGTGGCTGAGTTGCAGTCTCCCAGTCTCCACATGACTCACCCGTGCACCTAAGTGGCTCTGTCATTAACATGCCTGGGTGATGTGTAATCAATGGGGTTTAGTACCACCATCCTCTTACTTCCCATAATGTCCCTCATTGCACAAGATAAACAGTCCCAAGGTCCCACTGGAAGTCCAAGGCTAAGTTGGTACTTGAACCAAGCACTCTTGTGACTTTTGTCCTACACCACCAAGAGTTGCTACATGCAATACCTTTACTGAAATACTGATTTTATTGGGAATTTCTCCTAAAAATCAAATTGTTGCATATATATTGAACACACTCTTCTTATAATATTTTGTATAACTACATTTTGCGGCCTCACAGGCAGGGAGATGAGAGAAAACATGACTCAAGTATCAGGTAGTAAACAGAAAGAGCAGCAGCCTACAAAAACCATGTTAAAGATGAATGTTAAAGATGTTACATGATTTGGAGGGACTAGGCTCAAACCTTCCTAGTGCTTGCAGCTGGAAGACTTCAGCCCCATGTGTCATGATGAGTGGCACTTCCATGGAAGCTGGAAAAGATGCAGACACTTTGCAGAAGCACTATGGACGCAAAACCAAAATGAGCAAATGACCTTCCCTCAGCAAAGGCTGGAGTGCAGAATTCTCAACCTTCACATCTGGTCTATGAAATCTGAGTCCTCCCAGAGCCCTAGAACAAGCAATGTGAAGGTTGCTTGAGTCTAGATCATAATGGTCAAAACTGTCCTCTATCTGCAATATATTCATGCATTAATGTAACTGGTTTGAACTAATTAAACTTTCTGTTTTTCCCTCCTCTGGCCATAAGGCATCTTGATTCGATACATGTGCCACAACCCGGAAAGACCTGGGTGCTGTTTCCTCCCCAGTTATACCTCCTTGAGCAAATTGCTGCTTCTTTCAGTGTCCCTATTTCTCAGTGTCATCTATTTAGATGAGTTCCTTTTGAGAGAGAGGGTTTGTGCTTTATTCTGTACATACTGCACCAGGTGCAATGAGGCCCCATCTCAGATGAGTTGCCAGTGTTTCTGTCCTACAAATAATATGCGTCTTTCCAGATACAGATATTGTTTCCTACATTTGCATTCCCACAGTCTCCTCCTTCTCTAACAGAAGGAAGCAGGCCAGATTTGACAGTCATATTTATCTCTGTTACTCCCACACCTCAAGGGAGATCTGTTTATTAATGTGCCACTTCCCTTGATAAATTACTAAATAGAAAGAAAAGCCTTGTACTCATTTCTCGCTGTTCCTTCACATGATTTATGTCCATAGTGCTGGTTCAGCCATTGGTTGCCATTAATTTGCAGAGGGAAGAAGTCCTGATATCCAACAGAAACCTAGGTTTTGGCAGTGCAGCCAACGTGGGCACCCCTCCCCACTGCTCACAGGTACATCTTTTTTCCTCCATGTAAAACTCTGCAGGAAACTGTCAGATTTTCAAGCTGGCCTGGGAATTCTCCAGCCCAAATCCAGTAATATGCATTGCATTAGTGCCCACTCTAATTCAGATCTTGCAAGTACCATGGACTATCTAAAATGTTTGACAGTAGATCCAATAGGTTAGGCTCGTCCTTTACACAAAAGTCTCCTAGGTCTTGCAGGCTTCCAGGGAAAGCTGTGACCTAAAATCGTGCTATGGATGAACAATTCCTCTCTTCTTAATGACAGCCTGCCCAAGGTGCCTGGGAAGGGAAGCATCTGGGAAACAGAAAAGCAGTTTAAACACATGAAGAAATGCACACTAGTGCACTTATGAAAAGAAGATATTTTCAAAATTATTATTCTAAATCAGACTAGCAGCACTGGGATCGTTCTTACTAAAAATTGGCCTGACCTAATCTCCTGATCTGAGGACACTAAGCATGAGTGTCAAATGATACCAGGCAGCAGCATGGGTAAACATTACTGTAGCTGTACACATAGGCAAGGTGTTCAGTACGGGCTGACTGACACCCACTTGGGTACGTAAGCAAAATCCTCTGTTGCCTGAGGTCCAGTGATGTTTCAAAGGAAAAATCACACACAACTTCTTCAGCAGGGACTGTGCCCAGAGAAGTAAGTGAAGGTGGGGTCCATTTTTCAGACACAGAGATGGAGAGCTTCGCAAACATTTACCACTAACACTTCCTCTCTCCTCTCCCCTTCAAAAATGCTAGCTTCTCAAAATGAACAGGGGCAGTTTCAAGAATTTTTCAATGTTTGGAAAATATGTTGGGGGAAGTTCCCAAACTGTCAGAGTACCCCCATCAACACTCTTGAAAGGAAAAAAAAAAAAAAGGTTTTTTTTTTATTTTTTAAAAGGTGTTTTGTACAAAAATCTAAAATCTTTATAGGTTAACATGAATTTTAAACAGTCACACATTGAAATAAAAGTAGGACATAGTTTCAAAATTAAGTCCACTCCTCTATCAATGTTTCAGTTTTTAAAATTAATTTCTCTGTTCCTCTCTACCTGAGATACACATGTTTCTTACCTTCAGTTTCTTTCTCTCAGTTACTGAGAGATGGGAAAACCTCTTTTTTCTCACCCAGGTCCACAAAGAAGCGATGAGCCAAAGCCCACACAGCAAAACAAGAGAAAAGATAACTCCCTGAGATCTCTGTATCGCTGCCTCCTTTGGTGTTGGACAGTACTTCCAGCCAAACACATTTACAACATCTCCAGGGTGGGTAGTGGCTGTTACTGTAGCAATTTGCTCTGCTACTTCTACCTCTCATCTTGAAAGAACATTTATTAAAACTAGCAGATGCTTTCGTGGACTTTAGAAGATGGAATGAGTTTACTAAGTTGACCTAGAGACACACCTGTTTGAGATACCTCATCTTACTTTCAGACTAACTCTTTCCCACTTTGAAAACATGGGATGTTGATGCACTCATTTTTTGGACATACTAGCATCTTGGTTTTTATTTATTAGGGTGTATATCAAACAAATTAGCTCTGAATGGAAAAAATCTGATTTTGGTTCTGCAAAATGTAAAGATACCTTCTTAGAATTCAAACTGTTTTCAGATTTCAAACAACAGAAATATCCTTTGGCCTGAAGTAAGACATAGGAACTTTGAAGCCAAAAGACTGTCCCCTTCTCTCTCAGAGTCAGGAGGAGAAGAGAATTGGTGAATGGAAGGGTGCATAAAGGTTGAGTCCAAAGCTCCTGGCATTGGTGGCAGCATTGTGGATGGCAGCTCATGAAGGCTTTTGACCCTGCTTCCTTGCCTTACAAAAAGTCAATGCCAGATACATTTTGCAGTGTTTTAACTGTTTTGCACTGGCCTTTCCTTACTATTTCATATACAGACCCAGACACATTGACTGTCATAGGCTCAGGTCTACCTGCTAGAGAATAAATATAATCCACATACTTTAAGAAATCTTTTAAAACTGCCTTAAATAACTTTTCAGTAGAAAAAACTTGACTTTATAGCAGCACTATCTTTGCAGGATAAATGTAAATGCCACAGTTCACAACCAAAAGCCATTTTTCTCCTGGGGTATGCATGTTTAAATAGCTCATTTCTAAATTAGCAAGAATTCAAGGTTGAATTTTCAAGTGACACTGGCTGTGTCTGTCAAATATCCCAGCCCAGTCCTCCAGCCAGCCTAGAGCTCAGAGGCAAGTCCAGATTTCTTAGTTAGAAGGTAAAAGCATCCTTGGCAGTTTCCTATAGTGTCTATGAATTATCACATCCACAAGTTGCTCAGAAACTGGAATACTCTTCCCAAATTTAGATTAATCCACAACAGGTCAGTGATGACCAAATGGTCAGCTTTTACACATGCAGCAGCTTGTGGACTGAGTCCTGTGGATGATCCCAGTGCTGTTCTGCACAGGGGCAGAATAAGATCCTTACTCATCTGGGAGGTGGGAGCGGAGGTTCCCACTCTGACCACTTACGGGAACTGTGGGCCATGAGAGGGATACTACAAGAGACAATTTTTCTGGAGGGAGATTTCAGACCTCATGACACACTAGACATAGTGGTAGCAAAGCCCTCCTGAGAGGGAACACCAGGCACTCAGTGGGAGTTCCTTCAAGGCTCCTTCAGGGTACGGAAATCTCTGGCAAGTCTTTACAGACAAGCATGTTGCTGTGATCTCGACTGCAGAGGGTCATCGGGGGAGTTTGCTCCCAAAAGGATGAGTCTGTAAGGCACATGGGCTGCAGATGGCTCACCATCACCCCGCACCCCACAGAAACCCAGCCAGAGCCACTGCTCCCCCTGCATCCCCTGGCCCAGCTCCAGGATAAATACAGTGTTATCAAAATTGTCCCTCTTCCTGACCACTGACCAACAAAACTCCATCCTAAGTGTACAGAAATATACCCCTCCTCCCATCATCAAATTAAATCCAAGAGCACTATAAAAACACAGAATGGTCCCTTAATCAATAAGCAGCAGCAATAAACTACAAACACTCTGCGTAACCAGTTCCTTATTCCCCTCTCTCTTTCTGCAGAGGCAACACACCTCTTTTTCAGACTGCAGCAGATGCTGGACATTTGTTCTGGCACCAGGCGCTGTCCTGGGACCCTTCTTTCTTTCCTCCCCAGGCCGATCAACTTTGCAGTTCAAGGAATACTAATGCTTCCCTCAAATCCTCGCTGAAAGACAAGGCTGCATTCTTCTACTCCCAATCCACAAGGTAACTGTTTAGTCGACCCAACTTGCATATGTAAATTGAATTCTTTAGAAACCAGAGTGCAGCAGGATTCCAGACACAGCACTTATGGGATGCTCTGGGACTTCTCTCTTCTGTACATATTTTTCTGGGGAGAAAAATAGCATTGCTGGCTAGAAATGGGTGGGAAATTGTTTCCCATTCTCTGAACCTTTTCTGAGATTTCAGCAAGTTTCCATTCTATGCTGGGACAAAGAAAACAACAAAAAAATAGGTCTTTGAGAGTTTTTTAAGGAAGTGACTACAGGGCGCGCCGTCTGCCCAGAGTAGCCAACAGCTGGCTTGTTTGGGAAGTCATCTGCAGTCTGGCACATCCATCCTGCAAACCCAGAGCTGCTGGTCCCTCCAGCCTCAGGCAAGGCACTTCCTTCCTAGGTCGCCATGAAGCTGGGCTCTCTCCATTCGTCCTGATGGAGCAGTCGCTTCACATGGACCTGCCGAAGAGAGTCCTGAGCTCACCTCTCACAGACATGTGCCCACTGACTGCAGTCACCACCGGGCTGCACTGCCAGACCTGCTTCTTACCCTGCTGACTACTAAACCATTGCCTTCAAGTGGAAAGGCTCCAACAACACTGACTGAAAGAGGCTGGTGAAGCTGAATCACTGTTTGATTTGGGGAAATAAAGTCCTGCTTGATGATTTGCCCACATCCCAGGCAACTGTGCCAACTGCTGGCCTGCTGGCTGTGCTGTGCTGAACAAAACCTTTTCCCAGTTACAGTTACAGTTGGTTGTGAATCAAGACATTTGTGACTGCCTGGCACCAGGCAGTGAGAAACAGGGCAGGGATCCTCCATCTAGCTCCAGGAACTGGACAAAATTCAGTGACAGCACTGCAGGGTCATCCCTGCTATTGCTAACTGTAAGGTTGCACAAACACATCTACGCAGCCTTCCTGACCTGGAGAGACTACCTCTGTGCAGCATCACCTGGATCTAAGTTGGACTCAAGATATTTGTTCCGCATTCCCTGATTCAGCATGGACAACCCAATCACACTTTGAATGCTGTGCAAAGTGATGGATTTAAAGATGATATCTACTTCCCACTCTGGCCATAGAGTCTTATTCCAAAGATCTGGATCTTTTTCCTAAAGCTGCCACCGTTATGCTCACTGATCATTTGATCTTCTTTCTTTTTGGGGTCTCCAGTGATGCAATGGCTTTGCTTTGTACAGCACTTTGAAATCTTTTGAGGTACAGGGCTATAACAGTACCAGCATAGAGTTACTCTGGATAGAATCCTCTTGAGAGAAAATGGCACCTCCTGAAGGGCAGAGGGTAAGCACAGGAACCCCCCTGCTTAGGGGCAAAAAACAGCTGGATGTACTAAACATGATTAGAAAGTTGTAGTCATCTCCAGGGTTATCTGTGCTCCCCACCAGTCTTTACTGCCTCAGGGATGCTCTTGTGCAATCACTCCATCACCTGGAATAATCCACCATGTAGCAGCACTTCTAGAATAGAAATGCAAAAGACTGTTTTGATCTGGTGAACAGAATTTGTAAGTTTGTCTCAAACTTACCCCATCAGCAATGCTGTGACATTGGAAAGTGATTAACTTCTGATTTTAAAGTGTAGGTTTTCCAAAAAACAGCTTTAAGCTTGGATTCAAACTCCACTCTTGGATTTTGAGTCCCCTTTGGGTAAGGAAATGAAATGGGAGAAATAACTGAAGGGTTGCTTAGTCTCCACTGGAACTGGCCTCAATACCCTAGCAGTCTGGTGTGTAAAACTTAACTCTGGTCTACTTTAGGGGTGTAATTACTTCTAGCTGCACACTGAAAACCCTGCAAAAGATGCAACTCTGGGTACTCTAGCTCAGTCAGCATTTGAACACTCAGAAGACATGGCACAGGGTTGGCACCAACAAGCTCCAGATGACATTTATATCCTATTACTTTTCTTGACCCTAGACATGTGATGGGATGAAAAACACAAGACAAAAACCATGAAGGCATTGAGAAATCCTCCAAGAAAAGCAACTACAGCAACCAGAAAGACTGTGTCTGTGGAAGAACTACCATACCCAGTGTCTAGGCCTCCCACGGACCTGCAGATGTTTGGAGGTGATGTGACACTGAATAGGCCAGGTTTAATATATGCTTATCTGCTGCTTTTTCTTTCACAGGTGCCAGTGTTATCACAGGTGTGTGACAATGCTGCAAACAAATTCTTGTTTCAGTGTTCTGGGGCTCCCTGAGAAGAAAAGGGCTCTCTGAATGACAGACTCAGTGAGGTGGTGACTCACTGGGGTTTTATGCATGCTACTGATATTCCTGTCTCAGAAAAATACCATAAGAGGCTGCTTTATTAAATTATCTGTTCAACTATTTATTTAGGCCCTGCTGATTTAAATTTTTTAAATAACTTTCTAAAAAGAGAAGGAGATGCTGGTTTCTCAGCCAGCATTTCAGAGCCATCCATTTTACTTTCTGTCTTAATAATGCACAGTTCTCTCTTTTCTCCAGCTCATGGATAAACCCAAACACGTAGACCAGAGACTGGCACTGGGCTGCTGCTCTTTTACGCATTCTTAAAAAGTAGCCTTCTGGTGTCTCGTGTCACATTCTCACGGTGTTTGAAAGTTTTCATCTCAAGCAGAACATGTGAAGGCCCAGAAAATGCTTTCCAGTTACTCATCAGCAAAGCTTTACCGAAGGATCATCATAAATGCTTGGTGAGTCCTGGCTCTGCAGTGAATCACAGTTATGAGCTCGGCTGCATGAAACTGAGAATCTTTGATACATGATTCACTCTAGAGTTGTTTTCAGGAGAAGGCAAACAGTATGAGAGTCTTCTGCCAAGGGGAGCATCTCAGTACCTCAGATAAAGACTGATCTTCAGCAAACCAGAGGATGAAACATCTTGGTGCGCTGAGAGCCAGCCTACGTTACCACAAAAACAGTTGTGATTGCTTTCCTTCCTGGTTGTTTATCTGGCACTTCAGTGAGGCACTGCTGGTCAGAGATGGACTAATAAGGAGGGAAGGAGGAAGGAGTCTTCTTCATAAGCCCGAGGAGAACTTGGCAGGGCTGGTTTGCACCCATCTGCTATAGTCACAGGCATTAACCCTTTGGAAGGAAGACAGAGCAGTTTTACTGACCAGCTGCTTTGTAGCAGAGAAGCCCAGGATATATTGTGGGTGTTAGAGGGCAGGATGGTACCAAAGAGCACATGTCCTCCCTTTCAGAGTGGGATTCAAATTGCCAGTTAATCTAAGAATTGGCAGCAGAAAATGACTGTTCAGGTAAAACTTCCACAGCAGCTGCAGACAAGAAACTGTTTTTTCATTAGAAATATCTGTAAGCCCCCATCACTGAACAGCCAGAACAGCTTTTATCATTCTAAACCAGTCACTTTATGAAGCAGCAAGACCACAAAGTCTTTAATCTTAAAAGCTCAACAACGGAAACTTTGAAGCGGTAATGAAACAATGCAGATCTCCACTCCAAAAATTATAATGGTCCACAGGCAAATCCAAAGGCATCCCAGGAAACAGAAGCTGGATCTGAAAGTCGAACTGAGACTTCTCTTTCTTGCAGCAGAAATAATCCCCAAACTGCCCTCTGTAGTATCTGTACAATCCCACTTCTCACAAGATGCAGCATAAAGTGAAAGTAAAGACATTTCTAACAGCTCTAAAAATCATTTGAACCTCAGATAAGCTTCCAGATAGATTTTACGCATCTCACCAGGGCAGCAGTCAGGCCACAGGGGTGACTCAGCACCACAGTGCCTAACATGATTCTATTTCTTCTTCATTTAGCCAGGAGCAAGAGCTTTCTGGGTTTATAACACTCAATACTAGCACAAATACCACATTCCCTCATTTTTTCCTCCCACAAAGTACTAACATATTCTCTCCACCACGGTTCCCTGTTAACATATCTCTTCTCCCTGGGGACCTGGGAGGTCCCGACAAAGGTGACAGGTCTACTGCGCCTAGCATGGCTATGCATGGAAATGGCCCTCCTTTTCCCCAGACACCAACCAGGCTAAACATTGGGTGGGATGGGGAGCTGGAGCTGGAGCTTGCCCCCAAGGGTCACCCATGGTCAATGCAGCAGGACAGCAGCAATGCCCTCCTCACTGGACCAGCAGCCATGCAGCAAACATGCCACTGTCTGTAAGAGACCATGATGTATGTATTTTAAATTATGTATATTTTGGAAACAGGTGACCTTTCAAGCCCAAAATTATAGTGCAGCACCCATGGGTTTCAGCAGGGCAGAGTGACCACATATAGCAACCTCCACCTGGAGGGCAGCCCCATCCATCTATCCCAAAATTTCAGTCATGCCAGGGAGGACCCAAACTGCTACTCACCGTCAACGGGGCTGAGGTAATCGTGGAGGTGTGCTGTGCTGGCTGCTCCCCCGCCCTGCATGAGGAGGTCCCCGTAGGGGTTTGGGTGGCCGGCCATCAGCGTCATTTGGTGGTAGTAGTCGGCGGGGTTGGCTCCCGGTGGTGGTGGGGGCAGCCCGAAGAGACCTCGTTCCTTCAGGTGCTCATGAGCCACTGTTGGAGCCGCAGGCGAGGAGAAAAACATGGGGAGAAGGTTCCCACTGCTATGTTAGACCTTGGTGCTGACGTTGGAGGCCCTGTCTCCCCCCGTGCCCCCCGCCAGCCCCAGCCACACGGCTCTGTGTAGGGCTCTCGTGACGTGTGCTTGGGCGTGCTTCTGCGGACAAAAGAGACTAAGCTGGGGCCTCTGCATTCCTCTATTTCCGCAAATTTATAAACAATCTCTCGTTCCCCCTTCTAATAATCCTCCCGTTTGGACGCAGCCAGCACCCCTGGGAGGGGGGAGAGGGCCCAGCTTGCCGGCAGCAGTAACCCTGTCAGCATTAACATCCCTGCCTATTAGAAAGGAAAGACAAATGCAGCCCAGTTCCCGATAGCAGCGTGAGGAAATTAAAGCCAAGGTCTAATGCATAGAACTAGGTTTAGTGTCTGGCAGCATAAAACCATTTTGGCTGCCAAAGCCAATTACACTCACTTTCTCCCAGCTGTAATTTTTCAAACCTGCCTCCCCACCCGCTTGCCCCATTAACTTATTTACCACCGCCTTAAACAAAAAAAAAAAAAAGGAAAAGAAAAGCAACCCCAAACACAATGCCTTTATTCCACAGCAAACAATGAAACTGGCTTTGGAAGGAGAGGACGAGGCAGAGCACACGCACACCAGCCAACAGACCTCTCTGGGGCGGGAGGCTGAGAGTTCGGATGACGTTTTAGGGGAGGGAAGAAGACACATGCATGTCCCCATCACTCTAGAGATGTTTTTTTAGCCACAGAAGATGGTTTTATGCTGCCAGGCACTAATCCAGGGGCCTTGTTGCTCTCTGGTGCACTTTGCTTTGCAGCAGCAAAGGGCTGCCTGCCCCTGCAGCAGCTCAGGAGCCAGATGTTGGGGTTTGCTGGGTGCACAGAGACCAAGTCCTCAAACCTCAGCTGCTCCCTGGGCACTAAGCCAGTCACCTGCAACCATGTAATGAAGCTCTTCTGATGAAGCAGGGCATGACTTATACCTTGTCAAGTGCAAGGAGTGTTGCACATTTTCCCCTTTCCTGGCCTGGACATTTTTGTCACCAGCTCCCCATCATGAGGTCTGATGGGGCTCAGAGAGCATGATCACCTCTGCCTGCACCCAGTGCCAGCTCCCCACACGACCCTGCCTTCCCCAAAAGCTGCAGGGCAGCTTCAGAGTAAGAAGGAAAAAAGTATGGTCCTTCTCCTTCACTCTAGAGCCACCCTGACCACAGATATAAAGCCCACAGGGGATAACCCAGCTGGCGTTGCCTCCTCTGCAACGTCAGTCCCAGACAGACCAGGCAGCCAGAGCAACTGTGACCCTCTTTCGGGGAAGCAGGGCTCCCAGTAAAGATGTAAGATCAGGGAAGCTCATAAGAGAGACGAGAGTGCTGCAGAAAGGAACGTACTTTAAGCAAAATATTTATAATATGATCCAGCAGTAATAGCTATTCTCACGCTCTGCTTTCTCAGTGCGATGATGCAAAACAAATGTGTAGTTAAAGGGGAAAAAAAAACAAAAAGAAAAAGAGACAGCTCTCCCACTTCAGAGAGCAGCTGCGGAGCCTTTGCAGCTGTAAATCCCCCAGTTTTAGGAAATTTCAGTACTGATGAGCTACAAAATCTCTGCAGTACCAGTAGCACAGCGTCTTACCATCGGCGGGGCTGAGGCCCCTGGCAGCAGAGATGACGGAGAGCGTGGGGCTGCCGTGGACAGAGCGGAGGTAATGCTCCATGTGGGGTGCCACGTACGGGTGTGGTGGGCTGAAGGGCGACTCGCCAGGCCCAGCTGGGTGTGGAGACAGGCGGATGAGGGAGATGTCGGAGATGACGGGACTGCCGCTCAAAGGAGGAGGCCTGGGAAGAAAACAGAGACACGCTGTCACTCACAGCCACTCGGGGCAGGCATAGCCGCCTGCCACCCTTCTCTGTCCTGCCCCACTGCCTTTGCCTACGAGAGGGGAGTTCAAGCACATAGTAGGGAAGAACATCCCCTCTTGGCATACACAGAGCCTGAAGTCCCCAAGTTTCCCACAGACAAGCACCTGTATTGCACTAAACATATATGTACGCAAGGTGGCTCACCCCAAATGGGCTGCTGCGAAAATGAGCACGAGCTGCTTCAGGCAGTGCCTGCACACACAGGCAGCATGGAACACACCCCATGCTAGAGGTCCCACCCCTCTCCTTGCATGGGGATGCTGGCTACACAAAGATATTCGAGGCAAACTGGGGGTTTGCGAGCTACCCACTGCCCCTGGGTATCCAGCTGTTTAGTGCTGCCATGTGCAGACAAAGCCCCGAACAGGGTTGCCTGTGCAAGGATGTGCGAGGAGAATTTATGTGATCTTGAGCTGTGCTTTGCTCGGCCCAGCACGTGCAGCTTGGCCAGTGCCAGCAAAGCAGCCCTCCCCTCCTGCGTCCATCACGGCTAGCACAAACCTCCTTGACAGGCTGGCGGTAAGGTTCAGAGGGCAAAAGTTCATGAGAGGTTTTACTGCATGCTTTCTGGGGGCCAACTCTCTTAAATCTCTCAGATCTTCCTTGGGCCAAGTACTACCTGAGAAAGAAGATCCCTGCATGCTGAGGGATTTAGCAGGTAACAAAAAAAAGTCATATGCATGTTTCAGTGCTTAAGCAGTTTTTTGAAGGGTGAACCAGGATGGAAAAGAAAGTCAGCGGACTTCTCCCAGCCACGTGTTATACTGTACCTTCCAGCCTCTTAGACAAACTGCAGAGGGTGCAAGGACAGGAGAAAAAGTTACTTGCCCTGGCTGGAGAAGCAGAAAATCTGAGCTAGACACCAAAAGAGGCAGAGCTGTCATTAGGCAAAACAAAAGAGCAAAATCTGCTTTCTATTAGCTCTCTCTGTACTCACAGACTGCTGGAAGCAGAGCTGTTGTTGACACACAGGTCACAGCAGGGACGGGATTTGTCCCTGGCTGGGTGCTCTAGCAAAGCAGAGAGAGATGGATGTGCACCCCAAGGGCTGCACCCTAAGCACGGGAGACAACAGGGATTCAGAGGTCAGGGATCTGGAACATGGGCTGATCTAAGGGAGGTTATTAGAAAGGTCCTTCCCTAAGACTATCCAAATATGCCATTGTATGCATATTATATTATGCATGTAAGATCTATCTCTCCATGCACAGACAACCACAAACACGATGATCTGAGCTGTTTAGACATGCCTCCTGCACCTCAGGATCACAGTCCCACCCTGTCTTATCAACAGTTCAGGTGCATTTTAATTTATTTGTAATTCTTGCATATCAACAAAACCACACAGAAATGTAATACAGGCTTTGCAGACTTATTCAGCAGTTTAATGAGCATGTTTGCCTTTGTTTGATCTTCCGTGTGTTTCTCTGTCTTTCTGATAAATTAGTAAACCTTGTGGCTTTTTGAACACTTTCTGCTGATGGGTAGTAAATTAAATGCCTTCTGAAATATTTATAGTTCAAAGTACTTTCCTGTAGCAATATACTCTTGTGGCTCGCTAGTGTGAAATACCAGGCAGTGAAAACCTATCAGATATAAAGAACTTGCCGAGACGCACAGCCACCGACACAGGCACTCATTGGACCCAGGCCAGGGTTTAGCTAGAGGAAAACCCACCAGCATCGACCCTGTTTTCTTTTATGACACTGAAAGACAAACTGATGATGGCATGGCTGTTTCAGACCTCGTAACCTCCCCACCTGCGTCGCCATGGCCTTCTGCTACCAAAATTATAGGGTGACCAAAGTCACTCTCTGGTGCCTCTCGCCATGATGTCAGCTGTGGCGGCGGCAAGCTCGGAAAGCTGCAGCTGAGGCCGCCGGGGCTGGTTTCTGTCGAGGCTGCTAATAAAGGCGGCCGAGCACGGAGCCGACCAATTTATTTCTACCAGGGAGGAGGGAGAAGTGAATCAAAGTCTCTGTTCCAGATTTAGTTTCAATTCATTTCTAATAATCTCCACCGCCTCATCTGGAAAAAATGAAACGGGATTAAAAAAAATGATGTCATTAAGAAAACATCTGACTAATTTTTCTTCTGACGAAGACTTAATATAAGTGAGGGGCGATGTAAATTAAAAGCAGCCCCAATCTTCCCTGGGCCACAGAGCCTGCCTTAATACATACGCCATGAAAGAAGTTTTCTTACATATACAATAAGTTCCCTCTTTCATCAGTACTCACAGCTTCTCCCAAAAGGGTTGTGAACTTCTTTGATGCAGTCTTGGAACTATGTATTACCAGGTTTACGAGCCTTCGGAGCCTCTGCTGATCAAACTGTGAGGCCGACATCTAAAATGCGTATAACAATATGAAGGGTTTGCTGTTCATTTTCTCTGTGCTAAATTGGGCAGAAATGCTGGAGTCCCTCAGAACAGGAAAACCCCACCCTGTCCAAAGAGGTAACACTGGGAAAAAGATCAAGAATTCCCCCAAAATGCACGCAGCTGGTGTTTGAACATGAGGTTGGCCCTGTGCACAAAGACTGAGCTGGAGAGCAGGCTGTTTCTTGTGGCTCTGCCTAAAGCCCATCCTTGCTCATTGTTCCATCTGTGGACTATGACAGCCATACTGTCATCCAAGTCTGGCTCCTGTGAGCCCTCTGAGGCAAGGATCACTTTTGTACACCTACAATTCTAGCAAAACACCATCCCATGGTACAGCACGTCCCAAAAAAACATGGCTTCCAGTAGCTGCCTACCAGGAACAACTCGCTCAGCCAGAGGGATCCTCTGCTCCTAACTCCCCAAAAGTTTGATTTTTTTCCTGCTTTTTTCCCAGTTGCATTATTTCTTATCTAAACCCTAAGTCCCACATTGAGCCATTGCATTGGCATTGCAACAATATGGTGAGAGGCAGCTGTAGCCTCACAGGTCTGCTTCTGGCAGAGAACCATCAGATCCTGCTCTTTAGAGGCAGTGGAAGAGAGATGAAGCAGCGCTGGGAGAAGGCAACTCTGTCCCCATGCCCAGCTCACCTCCAGGGCAAGTGGAACATGCCCCATACCCTGTAGCAGGACAATTTTCAGTTTAGTGTTGTGAACCAGCCCGTGCAATGAAGCCATGGTGCCAGAGCTGCACTTCTCAGCCTGTCCATAGAGCTCCCTGCCCAGACCTCTGCTATCCATATCACTCCCATCTTTCTTCCTGGATCCCACGGATGATGGCATGAGGAAAACACCCCAGCACCTGGGGGAGAGCTCTTGGCTTTGCTGAAAACAGTGCTGTAAAAACATTGCCATCTGCAGTAGGATGAAGGATTTCACCCGACCACATATATTTCTCTAGAAAGTGGGATTCTGGTTTTCAAATAGGCTAAGGGAATTGGGTGTCCAAACGCCATTAAATTTAACGTGAACCAGGGGCCTGTTTTCCC
This sequence comes from Pipra filicauda, assembly GCF_003945595.2. Lineage (NCBI taxonomy): Eukaryota > Metazoa > Chordata > Aves > Passeriformes > Pipridae > Pipra > Pipra filicauda. The sequence continues at coordinate 1,155,434 of NW_024103541.1, read as the reverse complement.
TGTGGCTCCAGCAAGAAGCCCAGGCTCTATAATTAATGCCCAGGACTTGTAGAGCAATTTGCATTTCTGACGAAGCACGTGAGCCTGGATTCATTTCCTTCCCCACCCAGGAGAGGCTTTTCCTTCGCTGCTCTCTAACAGAGGGAGACACTGAGGTGTGGGAGACATTACCTGATCCCACCTAAGGGCTGCAGAGCCTCATGGTGATGATGGATGCATGCAAGCTGCTGAAGGCTTTACAGAGCAGGTCTGTAGGTCCACCTGGGCAGTGGATGACTCCCCTTGGAGAGTAGAAATCCTTGCACTATTTACCTGGCTCCAGCTGCCTGCAGAGCAGAACTGTGGAGCAGTGGTAACATGTGGCAGTGGAAAAGCACAATCAGCAAAAGGAGAGATACCAGCATCTGAGACATGACACACACTGCTGGTGGGACACTTTGGTGGTTTCCCAGGACCTGGTTGCTCCTTAATGGTTCTTCCACCAGGGAAAAGAGATCTGCTTAATTTTCCTGCCACTTGGGTTTTTCTGAAAGGAGTGACAGCTCATCTGAAGCTCCGCAGTCTCATCCCAAAGTCTGGGGGAAGGACCTGGCAGTTTTCCTTTGAAAACCAAGGCAAAAAGACATCAAGCTGTGGTTTTAGTGAGGCAGACCACTGTGTCCCTGTGTGTGCCCTTGGGGTTTGGCACTTGCTTGTCTTTTATGCCACTGCTCACAGGAGGTGTGTGTGTGCTGCTTGCGATGCATCACAGCTGGATGCAGTGCTGAGAAAGAATCCTCGTGGTCCCATCGTGGAGGAGCAGCCTTGTCTCTGAGGAACTGGGGCTCCTGGGAAGGCAAAACCTCAGGGACTGGCAAAACCAGTGCGGGCTGCTACAAACAGGGCCTTGGGGTGAGTTTTTCTCATCCTGCTCTCCCTCTGTGGACATGCACCAGCAATCCCAAAATCTTGCGCGGTGGAGATGTGGTAACATCTCGCCGCTGCTGCATGTGAGCCTGCAACCTCTGCAAGGGGCACTCAGCAATGAATGTAACAGTTAAAGAAGTTGCACATTTCTGAAATAACCTCCATCAGTTAAATAAACCCCAGAAAAATGGGGACAATTAACCAGCACTAATGTCCCATGACTAGTCTAAATTAATACTTAAGTGACAAATAAATTTATTCAGCTGAAAACAAAGGGCTGAATACTTTTCCATATGCTTAATGGAATATGGACACTTGAAGGCAATTGTTTTGTTGTACAATAAAAAATGCATAGCTGTTAAACAGACATGGAAGTGAGAAACAGAGCGGGGTATCATAGCCTGGTAGAGTTTTCTTACAAGAGAAAAAGTTTTTAAAGCCAACAATCCTGTCTAAACCCCACATAAAAACTTTTGCTTTTGTTTTGTTTTAAATAGAACTTCCTGGTCTAGTTTTCCAAATACTGTGTACCCAGAATACCACCTAAGGTCTGAAGGAGATGGAAAGGAGCCATATAGATACCCCAAAAATGGACTGCTCTCATGGCAGACACTGTATGTATAGGATGCCAAAGCTGTATTCAACAGGAAACCTTAAGTGCCTCAGGATTCATGCTAAATGATTCAGTCTAAACAGCTCTCACCAGCCCCTCAACTTCACATCTGTTTATTTCTGATTTAAAGTCCCTTACAACAGGAAGGGCGAGAGGTCGCAACAGTTGTGCGGTACCCTCAGGATCAAACCCCACGAGGTCCCTCAAAACAAGGTACCTTTCAGAGGTCAAACCTGGGCCACGACTATCAAATTCACATGGCATTTGATCACTCACAAAGATTTCCCTCCCTCCCATTTTTTCAGCTCTGAGAGCAGAGGATGTACGGAAGGAGCAGCACAGAGCTGCCGCGCAGCCGCCTCTCTCCCCCCAGCCGCTGCCGGGGAGCGCAGGGCAGCCTGGTAATGAGGCGATGGGGAATCACCCGTGCTTCCCAGCTCTCCCAGCACTGCAACAAGCTGATAATTATCCAGTAAAGCGACCTGCTGCTTGAATATAAGGCTGTAGAATTGAAGACGCCAGCTTATGTGTCCCACTACAAAGAGATGGGGATGGGGACTCAAGAGACATCACTGATAACTCCCAGCCCCTGCCCCTGCCGGGATGCTCAGCACAAGTAATTTTATTTTTTTTTCCCTGGATCTTCTCACCTCTAAAATAAGGTTAATAATTTTTTTCTCATACTCACAAAGATGAATATATAGCAAATCAGACCTATCTTTGCTAATTCAGCAATTAATGCTCTCACTTATAAGAAGCTGTTATGGAGACTGTGAATCTGGACAAAAATTGTTACAGTTTGCCTGCAGAAATTTAATGGGCATGGTTCATGCAGTTTCTATTTTCTCTTTTCCCCTCAAACATGTCTTTGAGGCACAGGAAGCATAAAAGGTAATTTTAAAAAAGATTTTTAACAATAAAAAAATCTATTTAAAAAGATATTTTTTAACAGCAAGGGCAAGTTCCCATTGGATGGGTTTATGAACGAAACTGGTAAATTCAGCAACACTGTATGACAAAAATGGATGTTTTTCTAAAAGTGCTCCAAGTTCACTGCAAGGTTTGAAGTTTTAATAGTATGAAATAGTAATTTCTCCCACTGTAGAAGTTAAAGAGGTGAATCCTATGGCCAGTGTTGCCAGTGTCAGATTACATAACTGTGGTAATTCCATTGGACCTTAACAGACACAGATCCCTGAATATGAAATGCCTTATTTGTGAATTTATGGTTTGGGCAGTGCTTTGAAAAGGATTTAAGTACAAAAAATCCCACTCTGAATCCATTGGCAATAGTAGTTGTCATGATATAAACTCTAATCTTGCACCAGTGAAGCCAAAGGAAACTGCCTCTGATGACAGGAGCAACAAGAACAGGTCTCCAGTGTGACTCCTCTGTTTTTCATCTACACAGTATCATTACCTAAGGCAGGTACAATTTCTTAGCGTAATTTTTTTCCATCCCTTAGAAAGACATATTCAAGACTTAGTGTAACTTCTAGTGTAGGAGGTAAATTTAAAATATTTGTTCCAGGCAAGAATAAGAATTTTTTTGTTTCAAAAGTGAAAAAAAAAAGGTAAAAGTCTTTTATTTTTCCTTTTGAAAGACCATTTCATTTTCAAACATACCTGACTTCAATCCTTGGTCTAAAATATCTAAACATAAGAACCAATTAAACAAAAGATTTGATTTCACCTGGTATATGAGTATTATTTTTTAATCAATGAAATCAAAAGTGTTTTGGCTTAGAGCTTGAAACTTTTTTTCATCTAAGTTCCACCATAAGTTAACAAAGTTTTTGAGCTCACAGGTTGTTGGCAGCCTCAGGGGACAAGGGCAACTTCTGGAGGGAGCAAAGTTGGGAGCTTGAGTACAGGAATTAGTTCTCAGATTAAAAGCTCTCCTAACCACATATGGTTTCTTATTGCATTTATGCTGCATTTAGCACAACACAGGTCTAGTTTTGGCTGACATTTGTAGCCACAACTGCAACACAACAACAATATCAATATTTGCTTTTAAAATGGAAAATAATTGCAAATTTTTATAAGTAAGGTTGCCCTCCACTATACAACATACAAAGAAGCAAGACATCAAAGGTAGAAATTAGGGTTGATATGGGACCTTCAAACCCAAATCAAATTAGTGTCTTGGGGAGAGATCTTTGATTTAAGCTTAATAGTGGTGATTTTTTCTCGGATTGTTTTATACTTAATCAGCCACACAACCCACGGTGCAGACATATGTTCCCAAAGCACATCAAAGCAAGTAAACATTCTGTTTCACATCCTAATATCCTTTTTTATCCAATTATCTTACTTACATGATCTTTTAATTTAAGTTCTGAAAGCCCACCTTTTCACACAAGCTTTCCTTTAGCAATGGAGGTAGAAGGATGACCAGCTCAGTTCTTGTGAGATACTCGCCAAAAAAACCACACAACGAATAAATCAAAGCACAGCAGATGAGTCCCTAAGATAGTTTCTTGAGAGATTAATGATGAAAGCCTTCAGAGAAGCAGGATATTTTAAGAAGAGGAACTTCAAGGAAGGTAGCTGAGAGGGAGAGAGGGAAGGAAAGGGAGAGAAAAGGCATAAAGGAAAGCATGGATAGAAGTGCAGGAGCCAGTAAAAGGAGTTCAGTGACAAAGCTAAGGAGCAGTGCAAACCTGGAGGCATGTGAGCTTCAGGTTGAAACCAACAGGCATGAGAATTTGATTCCAGTAGTCACTAAATTCAAGAGCTGGGGTATCAAAACACTGCAGGCTCAGGGCTGGGAGGGGATGAAAGCTGGGCAGTGGCATGGTAAGCTGGAGGAGCAAGCAAGGTGGGAAGCAGCAGGGAAAGAGATGCAGAGAGGTACAGACATGGACCAGATCCTGAGGGCAGATCTGAGGGAGATCTGAGAGGATTGAACATTGGTGTGGGGATGTGGGAAATGGGTGTTGTTGGAGAGATGTGTCAGATGTGACACAGCCATTTCTCTGCATCTGATTGTCTTCCCTTGGGACACATGTTGAGGATATTAGCACTTTCAAGTGAATACTTTGCTTGCAGCTGTGAAGACACTGGGCTTGGGAAAACAAATGGGAAGTGCATGTTTGTGGGGAAGAAATCTGAATTTTTGATCCCTGCCCAATGTCTTCTTCCTATGCTACTTTTGGGTGGCAGCTTCTCTCCCTTAAAAGGTAATAACATCCAAGTGCTACAGAAGGGTTTAACATTTAAAAGACTATTCCTATAGTACTTCTGAAAAGTCTCTTTTCATGTTATGCCAGCACTAACCCACTGAGGAGAGAACAAGCCAGTGGCAGCAACACCACAGCAATGGAGCTCATGGAAGAGTCAGGCAAACCATAGAAAATGCTTATTCATTCATTACACTTTAAGTCTGCCTTGGCTCCATACCCGTCATATCCCAGAAAAGCAAAAAAAGACCATTCCTCTTCATCATGACTGTAATACAATCAACTGGCTGCAGCATTACTCTAACCAATGTTAACTAACAGAGTCTATGTCTGACATCTATAATTTCATGTTAACAAATTAGGTAGACTCCTGCATTTCCTGGTACCTTGAATGCCCAAGAAGCTCATAACTTTTCTTTATGTGCAAAATGTCAGGGAAAGGGCAAACAATGTTATGCCAGAAGACCATAGCCAAATCACTTGGTTGGAATGTGCTGTAAATCACAGGGTGAACAGAAAATGAATCTTTGTTCCAGGACGGTGACTTCCAGCATTAATGCTTCTGCTAATATGCTTCTTTTCTATTGGGAATGCCCTCTTCCCATAATCCAAGGTCTTAGAACTTAAATCCTATAGCTAAACAAGACACCAAGGAACAAAAACCTACATCCAATTAATTACAAAAACCTGCAATGTCCTGCTTCTCTCTTCTAAAGTGCAGGGGAAAACCGCTGGTGTTCAGGCTTTGGACAGATGATGTGCTTGCTCTAAGCAGCAGCAAGCTGCCGTAACTAACTGGAAGTAACCAAAAAGCCATAGTTTATAAAGGGGAATAAAACAAAATGGGAACAGATACAGCACAGATCTCTACAAAGCCTTTCCAGACACAGCAGTCAGAGGAGCTCTGTCTGTATATAGAGGTGATTGTGATAGCTGCACAGAAACATCTCACGCACACACACACACACGCCAGGTATCTGCCTCTGGTGCATCACAGCACAAAGGAGGAAAAGACGTGCATTCCCATAATAACAAAGCTTTTGGTTGGGGCTCCCTGGGTTTTCCGCAGGAATTAATTTTACTGGCATTTGACACATTTTAAACAGCAACAGCACTCACGGTAACCTCCAAAGGGAAATATTCCTGAACAATATATAATAAATACATTGATTTCTAATAATAACCATCTGCCCTAAATCTTCTTGCTGACAGGTTTAGTTGGACCAAAGGCCCTTTTCACATCTACTTCATGACAGTTCCCATCACTACATAAAGACTTTGAAGTGCCCTAACGTGCAGTAAAATGCAAGATAACCTACGAAACTGTCAATATTTCTTCACTTCTAAAAGGAAATGCTAATGGCACTCAAAGAGCTCAAGATGTAACGTAAGATCTGATCCAGCAGCCTGGCTGATCTAACCAGCCTTTCCTTTGCTACAAGTATGCTGAAAAGCAAGCAATTATATGGTGAATAGCAGAACTAGGTAAAAGTTTTTCACTGATAGGAGTGCAGGGAATAAACCCTTTTTATTCCAAACAAGCTTTTCACTTGGAAGTGTCTGGAGTTTTCTGTACAAATAAGAAAATTAACAATAAATCAGCACTTCAACTTTAATTTCTCCTAATTTTAACCTATTATTTTTTCCTTTTCTATTTTTTTAATCATTAAAAAGAAAGTGAATCTGAATGAAACACAAATGTTTTAAAAATCTGGGCAACATCCAGCTAGGATTTAATTTTCCATAGGGAAAAGATGAACACAGTTCAGAGAAAGCAGAGTCTCGCTCCAGGTGACTGCAATAACCAACTGGCATTTCTCTACCAGCTCTAGCCTGAAATGTAAGACTGAGGAAGCCTCTATAGCAGGAGAAAACAAATGCAATAAACAGAAGCCCAGCCTTATTGCAAAACCCCAGCACTGCTCACTGCACTGTACAACTTCAACATGCTTCAAAGGAGCCAGGATGCTTCTCCCACCCCCCAAATCATCATCTCATGGTAAAAAAGATGAGGTGTTTTATATCTCATCCACCACGTAACCACCCGAAAAGCCTTTCTTCCAACACTCTTTTGCTCCCAGGTCTGTTGGTGTCACTGACTACAGCTGCTCTCCTGTTCTTCCATTTTTTCAATGGCACAGGAAAATAGAACACATTTATCAAGGAAGGAATAGGGATCTGATGTTCCCCAGCTGTTTACTGCTGAAAGTTTACACTAGTGCTTTTCAACCTGTGGTTTGCAAAACCCTTGGGAATCACTAAAACTCTTTCAGGGGTTGTGAAAGACAGCAAAAAAACCCTGCGAGCCTCTTTTTATGAGCCAAATTCACTATACCACATTTAACAACTCTGCTAGAAAATTTTTAGGGAGGCCATAGACTGTAACAGCTTGAAAACCCCTCATCGACCCATGCTTCTCAAAATCAATAAAAATTACACACAAAACATTCTTAGAGCAATCCCTGACCACCGCCCCAATCCATCCAACATTCACTGACGTCAGCTAGTGCTGGATGCATGTGTGTTTTAGGCAACTCCTCTACGTCGGCGCAGAGGTAACCCCATCTCCCATGTCAGCAGCCCTGTGTACCTACAGCAATACCTCCTTCCCAACACTCTGCAATGGGAGACCTGCGGGCCTCATCTTTCATTCTCTTATCTCATGCAGCTATTCCTTATGCAGACACATTTCTGTATACAAATCCCATTATACTTGACCCTCAGTTCACCCTGTTTCCATTACAACGCTGTAGACTCAACCAGACTTGCTCCAGTGCCAACTCCGTGCTGTCATTCCTTGCGCAGAGTGGTAATAAAGAAATCACTGTTTTAAGCTGACAAAGAACAGATTTCTTACTAAGTAAACACTGATGTTTTGGTAGGGAAATTAAGTTATAAAATTGTGTCTACAAAGGGAGACCATACAGATGGAGTTTGTTAAGAGACAGCAATACAGTCAACAGTGGTTAATTCAATTGCCTGCTACTTATCAGATTTTTTTAAAAAAAGGCTTATCCAGCTTTTGTAAATGCAAATGCAGAAAAGCATTTCAAAGAGCCGTTGTCATCGTAGCTGGAGAGTGATGTACAAACACACATGGCCTTTCGAGGTCAAAGAAGCCACCCTTGCGCATCCGCCGTGGCTGTGCTGGTGTCCAGTGGGTCTGGTGCTCTCCAGCCTGGCAGGAGAGGAGGTCTGAGAACAGACAGCTCATCACCACACCACCCCCCTGCAGTAGCTTCTGCCCTTAGGGCTGTGCCATGGCCTCATTTGCCCTGGCCACTGCTCTCTGCTGCCTCTCTGCCTGCATGGAGCCTCACATCAATATTAGATACAGCAGATCTTCAACTCAGGTTAAAACTGGGCACTAGGCTCAGCTGGGTACAAGTAGGAAATTCAGTATCTCCAGTCCTTAGCTGATCCTTAAATTATCCCAAACTGACCTTAAACGTTGCATCTGTCGCACAGCCACTCTTTACCCTCCCCTTTCCAGGGAACTGCAGCCGGATTTGGGGTGCTGCCTGAAAAGCAGGGGTTTTTTTACAGCATCAGTGCTGGCAAAGGCCCCCAGACATCCTACTCACGCTCACAGTTCTGGTGATTGTCCATACTGCTGACCCAGAAGGAGAAACGGGAGGATCCTCATCACTCCACAACTCTTGCATCTCACCAAACACCACTTCATGCTCCTCTTGTGGCATTTAAGTGGTGAGAGGGATGAAACCTCCAGCCCTGTTTCTGCACACTCTCAAACTATGCAGAGCCAAGGAAGAGACAGCTGCTGTCTTTGAATGGTCAACTGCAGGTGCTCAACTCACAGGTTACAGCCATTGCTTTCCACAACAGCAGCCAAAGTCTGTCTGAGATGGTACTCTAGGTAGTCTGAATGAAACCTCAATGCAATGGGGACAGTTTAAAATTACTAGAGAGTTGTGAGTTTCTTCTGAACGTTTTATAAGGAAGGACAGAGACAGTGATTTATTTTTTGCATAGGATAAAGTTCATTATAGGATTCAGCACGTTGCATGATGTAAAGCCTCAGGTGAGCCAAAAGGTGTTAACATTGTGTGCCCTTTAAATGATGCACTTATTCAGTAAAACGAGATGTGCTTAGGTTGGAACTATGTAAATACACTCATTTTATTAATATAAGGCAAAAAACTAAAAAAAGAGAGATTGCTGGATAATTAAGTCACCAAGTATTGGTTCTATTTAAAATTCAAGAGAAGGGATATTAAACATACTCAAATTTTAATGAAAAAATTTGCAGCAATTTTAATAATTTAGCACAAAATATTATTTAAACATTTCTCTCTGGTTTTTGAAAAGGTAAACACAGGGTCTTTGTACTGTGGTCTGGAAATGAGAAATCAGAACTGCTCAGTTGCAGTGGACTGCTTTACCTGTTTTAGACAACACAGTGGCAAACAAACCAAGCCTGGAAATCAAATCTAAGCTGAAATCCCAGCAGTGAGGTTTTCCATGTGGTAGCAGCTTTTGAAAGACCCATCAGTCATCTTTTTGCACCTTCAAGTACCTTTTGCAGCCCAAAGTGACTTCAGTGGGGTGTAAGCTCCCACATAGTTGCAGGAGTAGGATGCTGATGGGATTTTGATATCAAATACTTCTGTCTCAGAGTTTACTTTGAAAAGGACTTAAGGTCCTATACTTTGCATGTTTTGGGGTTTTTTTGTTTAGTTGTATCTGCTGCTTGATTTGTTAAAGTAAGCAAAGGATGTAATAGGTGAAAATAATGTGAATTTTTAAAATGTTTTACAGTTTAAATAATCTGTAGTGTTATTAGTAACCAAGGAAATCCAACTATCCAGATCTGAACTGTTAAGATTCACAATTCCCTTTGTGCACATCACATTACAGTACATGTTTTAAAGCTGTTCATAACCTAACAGGAAAATAATTTCTCTTACCCAGCATGCAGTACACATTTGGTACTCATGAAAGCTGTAAGGATTAATCAACCATTCATACCTGCTATAAAAGAGTTTCTAGCCAATAAAAAAAAGGTACAAGAATGCACAGGCCATTTTCTAAGGTCAGTCATAGAGCATCTGAGGGACAGAGCAAGTGCAAGAAGAGTTATAAGGACCTATTGGTATGAGATAAACTTTTAATTACAAAAGTCCCACTTGAAAGCTCTCATTCTGCTGTTCAATGATACAGGAGAAAAGTTTCATGAGCCAAAAATTAACATCAAATGCAGCCCATGCTATTGTACCCATGGATTTTTACCAGATTCCCTGGCTACACCATCTCCATCTTCTACCTTCAGACTTCAAGAAGAACTTCTAAAAATCTACAGTTTCATTTTAATCAAACATTTGTTCCTGGATGCCAGTGGCTCTTTCAACTGAAACTCAAATTTGATCAGGGGAGTGCAGACCATGATGCACTGTAGGCAAGGGGATTAACTTTCAGCCTAGCTTTCACCCAGTGAGGATGATAACAGGAGGAGGAGATCAGACTGAGACCTTGCACTGGTAAGTAAGGAAGACTACACACACACAACACATGTACGCACAAATCCTTACTGCTCTGAAAATTCACAGATTGCAGCAATTTCACTGGTGAGCATGTGAACCACAAAATTGCCCTACCTGGGAGAAAAGCCACCAATGAACACGAGGCTGGAAGGGTTGGGGTTGGGTTTATGAAACACAAAGCAATTAAGTCAATCACAGCAACCAGATCCTGGAAAAAGGCCAGTTTGGCAATGTAGTCAAAAACCAAATGAAGGGATAGGAAACCACTGCACCTAGTGCAAGATCTTAGGAGGAAGCACAATCTACTCTTCAGTGCAAGGCGCCTCAAGGAATTTTCTATCCCTTAGTTTGTGCTATTTACTCACTGAATCACCCTGGGAAAGGTCATTCACCCAGTATGCTGCACCAGAGTGACATACCTGAAGCAATGTGACATCAGTGCAGAAAAGCCTAAGTCTGCTCACCATCCATACTTATCAGAAACTGTCACACCATTCACCAGAAATGTGAATCCTGCTCTGCAAGCAACGAGACACCAGGATGATAGGATTCTGTGGTCCATCAGCACATCAGGACTTGAAGGGAAAGAAGTTACAGCTCACAGAGCTCCTACTTTCTTCACATTTGGCAGAAGCTTGCTCATAAAACAAACAAACAAACAAACAACTCTTTGAAGAGTTTCTTATTCTTGTGGTAACACTCGTCTGGGCACTGACAGGATTCAAACCAGACGCGGTCGAGGGAAGTCTGGAGTCATACCAGGTTTAGATCTCACATGCCAAGAGAGGTCAAGACCTAGCCAAGCCTTGAATTGATGACTTGCAAAGAAAATCCCAGGACACAGAGGAAGTGGTGTTGGTGGGAGAGTGCCTTTCCCTCTGACTCATTAGGAAACACCATGTGATGATGCTCTGGTGAGGAATATGAAGTGGTTGTCATTCCTATCTGCTATAGCCCAAAAGGCCAGTGTATTTGTCCTCTGTAAAGGTCCTGTGGAACTCTTAAAAGACGTGGTTTTAAAACTGGCTAAATTCCATTTTAGTCTCTTACATTCTGGTCATCACATCCCCTGAGGGAGGGTTTGAATTTCTCTAACTTAGCCTAAAAATTGTCTTGGTTATGTGTGCATGTACAATACCTTTTCCAAAGATGGACAGAAATCTATTGGGACGTTGGAACTTTACTATTTTTTCAAGTGAATAAAGTGGTTTGGGGTCTGCTGACACTGATTTCATTATGACTACTTCTCTGTTTAGAGACTTCTATTGGAAACAATATACAAAAAGGTAATAACCAAGCATTAACACGTACTGGATAAAATTTTGCAGATACCCCACTGTTCTTCAGTTCCTAGCAATACTTCTTACAGAGATATCAGCTGGGCTGGAGGACTAGGAAAAAAAGGAAAAACTAGAAATAACTTTTATATAATTTCTCCCCTGGGAACAAACTGCAAAATCTTTCTCACTGGTCTACAGATTATAGAATTATTCACCCTGACATGGTTCCTACAACAAACTAATTCTCATGCTGTACTGTGATCCCCAAGAGATGCCATCACAAAGTGCGTGCCTTGTGATCAGGGTAATACAGCAGCAAAGATCTCATTTCAGTTACTCCCAAAGAACTAAAAACATGATTGGCTCCCTGAGGGTCTTTTCAAACAAGCAGGACCAACACAGTCTGACCTGACCAATGGAGCACCTCAAACACTGCTAATTCCTTGAAAATTTGCTCTTCCTAGGAAGCAAACACCGGGACATTTTGTCCACACAGTAACTTGGTGGTTAGGCTCCTCCAAATTGGCCTGTTTGACTCCAGTTTTGGGATCTCTGTGATGATGCTGGACTCCCAGCAATACTATGGGGAAGTAACCACCACAGCTCTAGAGTCCCTCTTCATTGGACCTTGACTTCTACTTCACAAAAATTATCTAAAGAAACATAACTGAAGTAAAGCCTTTCATGAAAATGCCGGCAAATAATCCATTACTGTAACAGGTCTGAAGTCAACAACCAGGTTCAGATCAGCACAAGAAAAATTGCTAATGCGAACTATTTCTACAGCACAAATACACAAGCAGGATTTAGTACCATTTATTCTATGTTATCTTCAGAAGAACACCTCTCTTCAGGACAGTATGTGAAAATGAAGTCATCAGACCTAAACAGGCATTTCTAATTAAGCATATACTTACATGTTTTCCTAAATAGGAAGAGGCTTTAAAATGGTTCTCTAGCCTAGACTACTTTCTGTGTGACCCTCTGCATCATCAGCTCATGCCATAGTTCCTACCATGCTCTAAGGTGTCCCCCCCAAGTATCAGCTTAAAAAAATCATCAAAAGGCTCACATTCTCCTGATTCACTATCAGCTACCACTATCAATTCTATCAAAAACCAACCCCCCACATACCAACAGAGTGAGTGCAGGGAATGCAGTAAACTTGCTCTTGAAGTGGAACACGGCCAGCTGATATCATCTAAACCTTCAATATGTTTTTTTTCCATAGCACATCCTCCCACAAGATTTGCCATGTGCATGTTTGCCATTTGCTCCAACAAAAGAGAGGAGACAAGGCAGAAAACATACCCATTGATCCTACAGGAACTGTGTAACCTGGACATGCTTGCAGGATTCCAAGCATGCACAAGCCATCTCATTAACATGTTTGTGTTTTTTAAGTCCACTCCATCCATTCTATTAATTTTTAGGTACTTAACTCCTTTAGTAGAGTTGGCTTTAGTGTCCTGAGTTTCAATGGAGGCTGAAGGAGTTTGACATAAACTGTGATGTTTGAAAAACCCACTGAGGCTTTGCATTACTAGCACTTGACAAGACAGCTCTAAGAGTCAACAGTATTTGGAAACCTACAACACTCACTCTCAAATATTGTTAGCCAGACCCAATACAATGAGATTTATGATCTAAAATAACACAGAGACCTTTAAAAATTTGACCCTTGAGAATGCTCTAGATTTTATCTGTTAGTTGTCTATTTAATATCACTGGTGAAACATAAAAGAATGGGAAAGAAAAGCCTCCAAGGCAGAAAATTGTGTAAAATCACAAATTCTCAAAATGGTCTGGCACACAGAAGAAGAACATACATACGTGGTTTAGTGTCAAAGCCAGGGATTTAGAAAGCCCACTTAAATGCACGCACTCCCACAGGAGTGCTGTGCAGATCTGAGATTTGCCAGAGTAACAGCACCCAGTTCTGCCCTTTGGTTTGTGCAGATGTGTCTGTACGGCGTCAGCTCCACGCAGGGTACGCAAATCCAGAGTTCTGCCAAATAGGGTCCTTTTTTTTATTAGTATTATTTTTTTTAACTTTCCCCCAGCCATCTGGGTGGTCTGAGAATCAGACCCAAAATACCTTGGATCCCTCGAACCACATGTTCTAATCCCAGCAGAGTTGACTCAGTCCTTCATCCATCCAGGGTAAATTGACTTCTCTGCTCTTTGCTGCGTGGGGGAACTTTTGGATGAGATTTGAAAATTTCCGCTCTGTATGGACATTAAAAATCCTACATTTTTTTGGCCAGTATCACAAGCCAGCATTCCTACCATTAGTTTTTATCTCTCAGCACCTTGTGTGATTTGTTCCCCTTGGCCACTGATAACTGGGAATACAGATTAACTAGCACCTGAAAAGGGATGTGCCACAGGCTTCATTCCACAGGCCAATGGGATGGATGAGGTTTGGCCATTTATCTTCACACACACTGGAAGGATTTCAGAGAAATGCAGTGAAAATGAGGAGGCTGAGCAGACTGATATTCGACTATATGCTGCAGGCTGCAGCCTGGCCAGAGAAGGGAGGAAGGATATGACAACATGCAGCAAATATCTGGTGGGATGTGTTACACAAGGAGGTGTGCTAGGACCAGGAGGGTGAAATTCAGGGAGAGAAAAAATGGAGGGTGGACCAGAAAGGTGAACTGTATGAAGAGCTTCATATACTGAGAGAGGATTTGCTACAGGATAGAGTAAAAGTTCAACCAAGAGATACAAGACCAGAAAGGGGGAACCCACACACTCCTGTGCTGTACAACAGAATGTGCTACAGAGAAGCAAAACACCGCAACAGGTTCCATCATCTCGTCTTCATGACTGTAAGAAGCTGGTGAGAGGTGAAATGTCATCTAGAGAGGGGATTTATTTAGGATTAAGAAAAAGAAGAGGCCAGGAGGGGCAGTGGTCTCCATTTAGCTGAGAGAAAACTTGAGAAACAAATTCAGAACACTGGAGTTTAAAAGGGCAGGAAGTTGGCACTGAACATTTATCCATTTTCACAGATGCTGAAAGCAGTGGAGAACGGGCAATCCTATTGAGATAGCTTCTGAAAGACACACACTCTCTGTTTAGAAACTCTTTAGAAAGCAGCAGGAGAAGTGAGTTCAAATAATTTTTTTTCTAAAGCACAAGCTTAACAGCGGATAAGGTGGAAGCATGAAGTCACTTTTAATCTACTATAAAGTGAGGTAAGCAAAGGGATTATCACTTAAGACTCGCTGACATGAAGCTCTGAGAATGACATTTAAAAGCAATGGTGGATTATAGAGTGACATCATATTAAATGAACACATGCCAGAGGTTTACATAAAAGACCTCAAAGATCATGCTTTTGTTCTCAATACTAAAACGTCTTAGCCATTTTTACACTTCTGGTGGTGATTAGGCTAAATTAGAGCTGCAGTTTTTCACAGCACCAGCAACTTGGTGGCCCAGATCTTCACTAAGTACTAGTGGGCACGACTCCATCTGAGCTCACCAAGGCCCTTCACTCCAGTTCAATGTCACTAGTGTTCAGCATCTGAATCCAGCCCAAATGTTTCTAAGTTCGATCTGTGTTTCATTGCATAGTTTAGTGACTCTGAACCCTGAAGTCACTCTGGACTTCAGGTTTGAGTCATTCAAAGTATTCTGACAGTTGTTTAACTAAACACACATGACGAAAATACCCTGAATTTAAGGAATGGCATAGATGTGCAGATTTCTCCCATAATGGAATATGCTTGAAAACTGTTAACAGGGTTCAAAAGAGAAAGCTGTGGGGTTTTGTGTTTGGTTGGTTTTGTTTTGTTTTGTTTTCTGTTTGTTTGTTTTTGTTTGGTTGGTTTTTGTTTTGTTTTTGTTTTTTGTTTTTTGTTTGGTTTTTTGTTTGTTTTTGTGGGGTTTTTTTGTTTGTTTGTTTGTTTTTTGTTTTTGTTTTTTTGGTTTTTTTTGTGGTTTTTTTTCTGTAGAATAGTTTATCAGATTGGAAAAGCCTACAGAAACATTCTATCCCTGATGAGTGTTTTGGATTATGTCTGCCCCATTTTCAAAAGACCTGATCAGCCTGTCCTCCCAGTGAGGCCAGAACGTGCTAAGTGTGTACCTTCTCAGTTTCTGCACAGGTAGGCAGCGCTGTGGACTTCCTTCCTGATGTCTGAAAACATGCTACAAGCCCAATCTGGGAAGCCAAAGGAGTCGCAGACTACCTGACTTTGCTTAGCTCTCAAGACATCAGAATGCCATGACGGCATTTTAGAGATGGGAAAAATAAAGCACAGATGGAATTAAAGCAATTTTTCCAGCTCCCAAAGCATGACAGCAGCAGCCCAGTATTTAATTTGTGGTCTCCTGGAGATGGATCAAGTGACCATCAAGTATTAATCTTGGTATTGACAATCCCCCAAATCACCTCATGTATGTTACCAAAGAGCCACCTAAAAGCAACACACTCCTGCTAATTACAGAGGTTTGAACCAGCCTTCTGGAGGGGACCAGCCTCTGCAAACCATTGAAAACTCACACATTCTTATTTTCTTAAATAAATAAAATAAGCATGTGGGAAAGAAGGGGACAAAATAAATTGGATGTGGGAGCCCCCAAACCTGTTTCCCAAATGAGCAATGTATCTATTTGGTGAAAGTCGTAAAACTTTGCAAAACACATAAGAAGGCCTCTCTGAGCAGCTGTTTGCTTTGACTCCGAAGGGAGCTCGCTCTGTCTCCTAAGCAGCACAGAACCATCAATCATGGCCTGCCAAAGATTTTCTACTCCAGTAGCAAAGTAAATATGAAAACACACAGGTTTTATTGGTGTGTACATTCTGTGGCTCAGACGAGCGGCATCCTTGCTGCAGGAACAACCACTACCAGGGGTCCCATCCCAAACTGCCTGACAGGATCCCAGCTGCTGCCTCGTGGGAGCTGTGTCCCATGGAGGCTAACTGAAGGCACTTTATGCATGCCAAATAATATACAAAAGCGGTTCCAAGAGCGGTGCAAACAGCTCCTCTCTGCCATGGAGCCATGAATCCCCCTGTGTGGAGGGGCTGACAAAGAGGCCCCAACAGAAAATGAGGAGCACCATCAGGTAAGCCCTGGCAAGGCTCATCTGAAGCGTGGTCAGGGCCACGGGGCACTCGGAAAATTTCACTGCAAAACTCCAACACGCCTTCACTGTGTGCATTGGAAGGGAGACTTTTCAAAGGATTTCTATCCGGCAAAATTGATGGGGGTTTGTGTGTGTTTTTGTAGAATGGGAACAGCAAAAGGCACATCTGTGACAATAACAAATTCCAACTCTAAAGTAAGAGACACTAGTGTTTCTAAAAGCAGTTATAAGATGATGATGATTATTTTTTGTATGGCTAAACAACATATTTTCCCTTAACCTCACTTGGCCTCCCTTGGCTGAATCTCACAAAAAACAACAAAGGAAAGAGAAAACCAGCCTGAAACAGATATTCAACATGGAAAATCTTGGGCTCGACATTAAATTTGGCAAATTTGTAAACACTTGAGACATGGTCTTGTTATGATGAAAAGTTCAACAGTCACCTTGCCTGCCTGTGAATTACTCTGCCTAAACAGTTTGGGAGCATTGGAACTGGTCCTGAAAAGGTATTCTGTAATTTTTAACACAGTAAAAACAAAACAAACTTCAACAAGGAGGGGTAATAGGATCAGATAAAGAAAAAAAGTGTAGGCTGGATATCAGGGAAAATCTGTAATATAATAAGATCTCAGGGAAATGGAAGAAGATCCCTGATTAAATGAGATAAAATCCCTAGCAGAGGGAAATTAAGGGCAACTCCACGTTATCATGGAGATGGAATCTTCTCTATGTTTAGGTCTTTGGGACAATTCAGTCCTCATGAAAGCCATGGAATTTGTGATTATCAGCGATGGGGTTTTTTTTACTATTTTTATTTGTGGACAGAAGAGCAACAACAATATTTTGTTAATAAATAATGTCAGAACTGCATCCTAAAACCAGGATGTTGGTAGAAAAACAAGGTTGCTTTTGTTTGTTACACTGCGTAATGCCTGATGGGTTTTAACCACAGTTTAGGAGCTACTGTTAAAAAGCTGCTTGCTGAGTCAAGCCTAGGCATGCTGTTTACAAGGGTTAGCCCCGAAGGCTCTTGCATTGGCAGGGACTTTTAAGCTGAGCTAAGTAGTTTTTAGCTATTTTTGTTGTGCTTTAAAAAAAAAAGTTGAGTGTAGCTGAGCACACCAAATAGTGGGGAGTGCAGGGGAGCTATCAGTAATCACCTCTGATATCTGCCAGCAGCTTTCCTCTGGAGTCAAGGGTTTGGTCTTGCAAAGCTGACACTGAGTCCCCTTAGTTTAAAGTAGATAGGAGTTATTGCAGAGACCAGGCCCCAGTGGAATAGGGTTTTTCTGAAGAAGTTCACTAAAATACAAAGTATCCTTTTTGTTTTAAAAGAATCCCTTCAATCTTATAAAGTGAATTTCTCTGGTTCAGCTTTGGACCTGCAGACACACCCTGGCTGATGACTTTCCCTCCAATAGTGCTGACCTATGTTCTACCTACAACCAGCGGTAAAGAGTGAAATTCTGACAAATCAATAAAAGCTGCATGCAGAAAACAAATGTAACACCCACCACTGCTCTTCCACAGAGCCTGCGGAGAGCTCAAGGATCATTTGAATGAGGTACTTTATTTTTCCAGACAAGCCAAGCAAGCACCATGATTCTGTCACACTATTATTGATGCCAAAAAAAAGTCCAAAAATGAAAGATGTCCAAAAATGCACCACCAAATAAGTAAAAACAACAGAAAAGTTGTACAGAAAAGTAGGTTGTCCTAAGGACTGCAGAAACACTGGAACACCCTGAAAAAAATAAAAAAAATATACTTCAAGGAAACACCAACAAAATCTGCTTCTGGATGTACATAATAAATCCTCAGTCATTTGGAAGAAGACTCAAGTCCCGAAAATTATTTGTCATGCTACTTAACAGTGATATCACTGAGACAGAAGGAATGACAACACTGAAGAGAAATGCAGCAAGTCTTTCAGGCCCATCTTGGCACACGGGTCTTTTATTACTTGAGTTTTCCACATTCCTATCTATGTTCCCAAGAAAAGGGTCCCACAGGTGGTCCTGCTCAAGAGAGCCTTGCAACTGGAGTTCCCTCCAGTTAAGAAAAATAATGTATGTTCTCATTAGGCCAAATGCAAACAGTGATGAAGGGGAATGCACTGACATGTCACATCGAGCAATCAGGAAACAAACCTTTGACATAATGCAGCAGGCAGATAATAAGACCCCATAGTTAGCAACAAATGAGACTGCACTTAATTTGCTGTGCAATGTTCACATAATTAGATAAATTTGGTACCGTCAAGACAGCAGACGGCTAGAATATGGACTTGATGAATTGGGGACTCTCTGTCAGGCACCGATCACATTAATCATAAAGCCAAAATGCAGTGACACAATTTTTCTTCCAAACATTTGCCACAATTTTCTAGAGTGAAAATATGTATGTGCTCTTTTTTCTTTTTTTTTACGTGTTGTCTGCTTTTAAAACAAGAAGGATTGATTTCTGCACCATCAGATGGAGTACAATTTCTGGAGGCTCAACTGTCTCCGCAAAGTCCACCCACTCTACCGAATACGAGCCACGCAACCACTAAGTATGTTCTAGCCCAGCTCTACCACCATGTTCTGGATGATTTCACATTGGAGATCCTCCAGCAAGGAGGGTGAGTGCTTTGTTATGACCTCCAGAGACTGGACAAGAGAGAAGAAAGACAAAAGAAAAGAAGAATAAACACTAGAGCAGTAAAGGGCAGGACATGAGGTTAAGATAGTTGCAGATAAAATTTAAAGAGGAAAAATGATTGAGAGACTAACTCCACAGCTGCTGAGAATTTTCCCAATGTGGTTGTGCCATAGCACAGGGCATCTGGAAAATAACCAAACAGAAGTGGCGTTCCCTTGACCCTAAAAAACAACCGCAACCAAGAAGTACTTGGCTGCTCAGCTTTGGTGCTTCACCAGCCACAAAGGCACCTTTCAGGGCAGTGCCCAGGTAGTTGCAAAGAAGATTATGTTTCCTCTTCTAAGATGCACAACCAAGTTTTCTCTCCAGTACCCTGCAAGTTGGTTTTGTGAGAGGAGCTGCTGGGAAGGTGAGGAATCACAAAGAAGAAAGGCAATAGTTGTTTGCAAATAGTTATTTGCCAACAACTGTACCCAAATACTAAGCAGGATACTTGGTCCACTGATAGACAAATGTGATCAATGCTAACACAACAGATTATTAATATTGGTGCAGATGAACTAAAGCCTGATCTGCCAGTGCTATACATTGGCCAGGGTTGAGAGCTGGAAAACTTCGAAAAGATAAAATAAAATACTGGCTCCCCTTACTGGGAATATGATTCACAGGTACATAGCATCAGCTGGCAAGCTCTTAGTTGCATTTTGGAGAAAAAAACTGCTGTGGAGCCCCAGCATAGATAAAGTGCATCCAATGCTTCTCATGAGGAGTGAAGGGGAGCACTGAGCACACAAATAATGTGTGACCAACATCAGAACATCTGCTACCCTCTCTTCTAACCACTGATTTTAATACTACCCCTTTCAGAAGTCAGTATGTGCTTTATTAGCCAGAGCTCTGCTTTATTAACTACCTCCTATTATGTTGTTTTATTATTCTATCTTTTTCTACAATTTTTGCATGTACTTGCATGCAAGATCAGAACTATTTCATTCATCTCTCTTATCCCCCCCCAATTCCCATGTTACCAACCTGCTTTGTCATTTCTCTTTTGCACTCTGTATGTAAGGAGCTGCTCTGCCCCTTCAAACATCCAGTCAAACTGACTGACAGCCAAAAAGACAATGACTTGTCTTCTGCTAGGATCCAGGGGAGTGCCCTATCATTTATTTCCTGCAGTATTTTGGAAGCGGAATAAAGCCCTGGTAGCTGTGGGACTCCACAGATCTCCTGGCTCCTGCTGTCTGCATTACTTGCCGCCGAGGGACTGTTCCCCTGCTCACACCTATCCAGAAAAAGTACAAGTAGCCACGGCAAAGCTGGGTGAGCACTGGCCAGACAGTGAAGCCACAATAGGACTCCAGAGGACCAAAGGAGAGTTTTGTAAGTGATGAGTCCTAGTTGTTCTTCCCTTGCTCTACTTACAAAAGGTTCCCAGTCCTTACTGGTTCCCCTAAGCCAAGTGCTCTGGGACCTGTCCCTCACCAGATGTCTGGGCACTGCATTACAGCTGCGGGTTGAAGGATTTTGGGATGGCTGTGGGACCACCAACCCCATTACACTGCTCCTCATCTCCCACGGGGATGGTGCACTTCAGAGACAAGAAGAAACCCTTCCAGCCACATGGTTATTACAACCTCTGCTCACATCTCTGCTGGCTCCATTTTCCTTGCCCTGTTCAAAGCTTACAGGAGGTGAACCCAGATCTCTCTATAAACATCTCCTTCAAGACATCAAGGACTATTGACCTGTCATGTCCTGGATGAGGAGATTAACCATGAATCACCCTCTCAGCGTACAGGTCCTGACTGGCACCTGTGCTCGCTGCCCATCAGGTGCCCTGGGGAGGCAAGGTTTTCATGAGAAGGCCACCACCAAAACCCAGAGTCCTGCCCCTCCGGAGTGGACACCCACATGAGAACCTGGCTTCTTACCACATTTTAGAAAACACTGCCCAGCCCATTCGGGACGTTGTCCAGTGAAATCAAACTGAATTATGGCATTCCTGGCAGCCTTTTGCCACTGTCCTCAGAGCTGGCAGGCAGGGAGGAATGGTACACAAGGTCTCCAAAGGGAGGGACCGGTGCTTGGGTCTTTGCCAAGATGGTGACAGAAATGACCCAGGCAAGGCATGATGTGAGAAACACGGCGGGTGCAAAAACACAAGTCAAGCCTGTTCCTGGGACCTGAGCTGGATAACAACAAAGAAGCCCTGTACTCCCATCCTGCTGCTATAGGGCACTTCTATAGGCTTAACAGAGCTGTAAAGCATTCCTGCCAGGGAGGTCAGTATTGTCACTGGATGGGGACAATGAGGTGGAGGGTGGCCAGTACGGCCAGCTTGCCAGAAGGACAATAAGTCCCTGGGACTTTAGCAGTGGGATTCTGCATACTGCATGTGGCTGACACTTTAGCAAAGCATGGAAGTGGAGGTGCAAGACTTACCCGTGGATAGCGTGGATAGAGTGAGGTTCGTAATGGTATCGTCCTTCCTGGTGGCGCATGTCAATTGGCAAAGGAGCGTGGAAGGCCGGAAAAATGTGCTGCGGCACTGTTATGGGGAATAGAAGAAAAAAAAAGGGACTTCAAAAACTTTTCCTTCCCTTTTAAAACAATTTCAAAGGCACTAAATCTCCATGAATTTCAGAGCAAGAGCAGTGCAAGACAAGGGGTCTTCATGATATCAGCGCTATCATACACCAGAGAAGTGGAATGAATAAATAATCAAAGTCATGCGGAGAAATCCTACATCTTCGACATAAAAGATCTCCAACAGGGTTTTTGACAAAGACAAGCAGCTAAGCGCTCTTTGAACTTGAGGAGATTATAGCAAGCACCAAGGAAAACTAGACTTGCAACGCAAATCAGACTCAACAGAGCCTGGTGGGATCCAAACCTGCATCGTCCCTCAAGCCTGGAGTGGCAGCAAACACTGATCCTGAAGGTCTGTACACACAAGTTGAAAATATTTACCTAAAAATATAACAGCAAGAGCAGTGCTAATGCAGAACGTCTAGGCAGTCAAAAGAGGCTCAAAAGCGCCTACTGCCAGGTTCTGAGAGAGAAGCCCAAATTGCTCTCACTTGTAATCACTTGAGGCCCTATTTTTTATTCATTTGAGAAGCTTGTTTCATCTTTGATGGAAAGATAAAGTGGTCTCAAAAGGCACCGAACACCTACATTGACTTATTAAATCTACAGGTTTTAATATTTATTATTGACCCCAAAAGTTAACAGCGAGAATATTTGAGTGAGTTGAGCTGATGGAAAATTCATCAGGTTATTTCTCCTCGCCACCCCCAACAACGCTGCCTGGCTGCCTGGGCCCTTCCTGCTAAAATTACAGAAGCTAAAGAAATACAATTAGCAGAGCCTCGACAGCAATACCATACGACCGCAATAGCGATACCGTACAATCACCCTCTGATAGGGCTCAGCGCATCTGTAAAGATGCCCCTTTCTAGATTTGTGGCGGCGATTGGCTTAAAGATAAAATGCTGGTCTTGCTCTGCCTTTACAAACAGACAGAAGTTCTTCGCTAAACATAACTTAATATCGTTGCAGGTTTTCCCATTCCTTCTCTGGTTTCTTGGCCTTTCTGTCTAACTGGAGACTAAAAGCAAAACAAAACCAACCTCCTAAGTGAGCATTTCAAAACCCAGTCTGTGCTCCACATTTCACTGTGACTTGCCTCCGCGACAGGTACCATCTCTCTGTAGAGTGGGGAAGCACCATCCAAAACCAAAGTGTCAAGGCTTGGGCCAAATCTCTCGCTGATGCTCAGCAAACTCCAGTAAGCGCCAAACTCTTTTTCTATGAAAGACTTAAAAGTCAGCCTTTTGCATCTGTGACTCCAGCTGCAACAGAGCTACTCTGACTCCGTCCGGTGGGGATGTGCTCCTCTTGGGTCCGTCGCGCAAAGCCTGCGTGTAATCCTCATATACGCCTTTCCCAGCATATCAGCCGGAGGATCTGAGGCTCCTACTCCCATTGCAACGTACAATCCCTGAGCACAGTGCAGCACAGGCGCCGTCAGCCAGGCTGCCGGGAGAGGTGAGAGACTACACAAAAACAACCTTCCTGCCAACTCTGCTGAAAGGCGTTAAGCGAAGGTAGTCGGGATGGAAAGTATTTAAGGCTCTGCAGCAGACTTGCTCTCTGTGCTCCAGCAAAGGGCTGGCACTTCACACTACCTGATACACTGGGAGCATTTTTGCAGCTCGCCTAATGTCAGGACACAGTAGAGTAACTGTTAACCACCTCCCCCACTTCTGCTCCCCTCCCCTCCTCTTCCAAAAGCAGCTCAGGGAAAGAATGAACTCGCATCCTTTAGGATTTGCTTTGGCGGGAGGAAGATTCACCCTTTAACCATTCTGAGTAGGGATGATCTGTTACATAAGGACACTTGTAAGGAGTCTTCATTTTAAGAGGTAACTAGTGTTTTTCCAGGTCAAAAATACACCACATTTGAGCTGTCACACACCATCCCCTGCTCCTGCAGCACAGTAAAGCCTCTGGTCTCCCCGAATCATGCTCAGCTGAAACTGCTGCCCAGGCCGGCAGACAACCTAAAGCTACTGGCCTCCTCCCTGGGGACACTGCTGTCCCCAGGAGCTTTTACATTGTCACATACAAAGCATGGTCACAAAATTAACTGGCCCTGCACAGACATCCAATGGCAGACAACATCTCTTCCAGCCTGAGGCCCTAGGCTGGGCTTCCTGCAGCGCTCACCCCCATATTTATGCCATACAAATAAACCCAAAGGAGCAGCATCACTTCTGTGGTCCTGGGATCAACTTACAGCCCTTGCTCATGGCACCCCTATAGGTGAAGTTTACCAACCTCCCAAAACAAGGTGGCCACTCTGCCAGTAATGGACAGGTCCAGGGCTGAGTTAACCCCCAAAGTGCAGGAAATTGTGAACTGACATGGGCTGAAACTGTATTTGCCATTATAGTTGAGTTTTAATGATACAGATAATCATATCCTAATCCTATGGCCCATTCCCTAGAGCAGTTTAATTTATTAATAATGATTAAACTACTAAAACCAGGTCAAACTGAATATCTTAAAAGCCAGGCCAGTTATGTTTTACTTTGTAACTGTGCATTCGTACATGATTGATTGCTGAGATAATATTGGAAATTTTTGTGCTAAAAGAGTCTTTCCCTGTCATCCAGGAAAGCTGGGAAATAAAAAACACAGACTGTTTGCTGCCTGGCCTCCTTTCCTAGCTATCTATTGATATAAAAATGACATCTCCCCCTCACACCTCTGCTTATTAATGGGAGAAAAATTTCCATGAACTTTCTCCCTCCCACTGACACTGCGGGTTTGTTTTTAGCATTTCAACCTACTTGGTCCATGGGAGGGGCAGTAATACCTCTGCCTTGGGCATCTGTTTCACACTCCCATTTCCAAACCCACCATGTGCCCTGTGCTCGGCTGCCACTAATGATGAGGGGAAGGGTTGTTTTTTGTGACGTCCCTTTGCAATGTTCCAGTTCACAACTTCCCTTCTGCTTCCCTGCCTGGGAGCATCAGCCAAGCCTACAGGATCCAGTGGCTGGTGCTGTTCCTTTTTATTCTCTTCCAGGTGCTTGGTCAGAAATAATGAATGGTTTTATAGGCAATCAACTACCAATTCATAAACGTCAGCCTGGCTCTGCTTCTTGTTCCCACCCCTCCAGAAGAGGACTGAGAGCTGGCAGCAGGACAGGAACACATGCCGTTAACAAAGATGGATGTTTTACACATAGGAGTTAAAAAGACAATTATATTCAATTACTTCAAGTAAGTTACGGTGATGTATTCCTGAATAGCCACAGGAAGGGTAATATAATGATTAGGGCAATGAATTTGCCAACTTTAATCTAATCAAGACGATCTTTTGTTTAGCATTATCTGCTTTGCAGTGGCAGAGGATTTACCAAACCCAAGCAATCTTTGCAGATTTAACCCCAAAGCTGCCCAATTAGCATTAATGATGATTGTTTTACACAAGAGGGAGGAAGGTTTTAGCAGGAGGCCTGGGGAAAGCTGCCTCCCAGGAAAAAGTCGGGCCACACTAAACCATGTAGTACAATACACTGAGGCACAAAGGCACAACAAGGCATCCCCCAGAAGTCCCAAGCACTGGAACCACGGATAAACACTTCCTCTGGTTCCTGCTGAAGGAAGAGAAACTGAAGAACACATCAAAACCAGCACCCAAGGGGAAGGGACAATGAGAAAACAGGGTGTTTTCTTTAGAAATAACACAGTTCTACAAGTTGGAGGCACACAGCTCCCAGGGTGAAGTACGGCGGCAGAGAGGCGAGGCACAGTCAGGCGGCCCCACCTTCCACCCCGCCGCAGATCCTGCAGGAATGTGTCTGCTCCACTGTGCCATTTGATAAGGGGAAAGACGCTGCTACCTGTCCCCACTTGTCGGAGCTGATTTTCTGGCCAAGGTTTATGAGCAAGACACAGACCTCCCACTGCTGTATTCTCATCCTCATCTATTCAAAGGCCAGCCAACCCTCTGGCTTCAAAGAGAAAAGATATGAGGCAGAAGCACAGGTTTAAAGGGGATGTCCCTTTGCCGAAAATCCCAGGAATCAGGGTGGGAGACATCAGAAACAGGCATTTTTTGAGGATGATGCAGGCTTTTGATTATCTCCACAGATAAACCTGTGCTTTAAGAGAAACACAGACTGCACATATGGGTTTGTACAGCAAGCAAAGGAACCGTTTTGACATCGCTCACAGAAGAACCTCTTTTTTAGCTGCCCAAAAAAGAAAATTAGGAAGGGTTGAGTAAGCTTTTTCTATTCCAAATACTTCAGCTTACACATGTGATTATGTATAAAATAAAATAAAATTATGGAAAAAGAAAAGAAATCAGACACCCATCACCCCCCCTCCCTCCCCGGTGCTGAATTGGGTTCCATTTGAAGTTTGCTTTTACAAAAAAAATTCAGAAAGGCCTTGAGAAAGGATTTAAAGAACGTCTACTGTTGGCTCTTGCAACTGGGGTGCTGCAGCAAGACTGTTTGGGAAGAGATCCTGAGAAGCGCCCCCACGCACACCCTTGTTACCACCAAATATGTTCTGGGCTCCCCTTGCTTTATCTGAAGTACATGAAAGTTGCACAGGACATCATGTGGGCAAAAAAAATATGGTTTTCTTATCAATGTCCAACTGTGGGAACAAGCAGTCAAGGCTCTAAGTGGGTTTATTTGCCATCAGAAATAGTGCATAAGCATTTTTACAATCAACAAGGAATTTGTTGAGGAAAAAAGATCATTGTCTAGATAATTCAGTACCTGTAGTGCTTTTCTCAACAAATTTGCAGAAACACCCCTAAAAAATTAACATCTTATAAAAGAGGAAACACAAATACCGACTTCTTGAGGTGCATTTTGGCTTTATTTCCTATGGGGTTAGTGATGCATGGGACACACCTTTCATAAAGGGATCACAAGCTACCTTGCAAAGACTAACAGAGCTTTGCTTCTCCTTAGCAAGGGAAGCAAACATGCATTTGAAACACAGCCCCATTTTTTTACCAGACAGGGGCTGAAACAGGGTAATGCAGAATAACTTGCGCAAATCTACACAGCCAAACAAAAGCAGGTTACCCAGTGAACCTCAATCACAGCAGGCAGAAATTGCAACTTTATCTCTAAAAGGCTTCAGAGCCCCAGCGTACTGGATGGATTCATGTTAGTGGGAGAAAAACTTTTCCAGACAACAGTTCACACACTCCTGTCACTGAGATGTCATTAGCAACTGTGTACAAGCAGCTGACACAGAAAAGAAAAGGGAAAGGATGTCCTAGAGGATGCTGGTGAGAGTTCACCAGTGGTTCCACAGCAGCAGCGCTGTGCTGTCACTGGGCACACCCCTCTTACTGGGGAAGGTGGGATGCTGCTGGTGAGACACAGCAGCTTACAATAGCTTTTGCCTCTTTTTTTTTTTCTCCCAGGTCCACCTTCTTTGAAAACGATAACAGGGGAGTAACTGCTGTCTGCACTACAGGGAAACCTTTAACATGGGAGGAGGCTTTTCCTAGTTTTCCCGATCTCCAGAGCAAAGGCTCTTCTTGCTGCCTACACTTTCTCCTGGATGTCCAAATCTCACTCTCTTCTCAAGAACAAGGTTAAGGTACAACAAACACGAAGTGTTCTTCACTCAGTCATCCCCCAGAGAAGCCCAAAGCATCAAGTGAGAAAGAAATTTTAAGCAGTATTCATTTTTCTTATTAGACTTTTTAAAGCCTCAATTTTACTCATCCACAGTATACATTTAAAGGGATGTATTTTGGCATCCTATGAGTATAGTGGTTGTGAAACAGCGAAGACAGGCCCATGCTTTGCTCCCCAGCTTTTCTGTGGTGATTTTCCTCACATCAGAGCTCTCCTGGGGTTGTTGGGTTCTGAGCATCCCTGGACAGCCTCAGCATGTGAGCAGTGGAGGCAAATCCAGCCTCGAGCAACTGAGTGTGTGTGTGGCTACTTGACTCCCTTTCATAGTCCATCCTGGGCGTTTCAGTGTTGTATTTGGATGGCCGCCCCTCTGGCAAAGTGCTGCAGGACTGTAGGTGTCGGCAAGGGAGATGTTTTTGTGTTTGTGTGACGTCCCTAGAATAATGATCTAGCTGTTTAAGTGAGCTGAGCGAATGAATGAGCACAAGAAAAACATCTTCACTGAAAGCGCAGTCAAAGTTAATGCACCATTAATAATGGTCTGGGTGAATTATTGGAAGGGATAATAGGCCTGGGGTCAGGGAAGGTCTGAGACAAAGAACAGGGAAAATTGGGTCACAGAAACATGACAGAGCAGATCACGCTGATGCGTCTGTGGGATTCTCCTCGGATGAAGTCATATACCACCACACAGAATATTAAGGGCTTTGCAAGGACAGCCATTCCCAGAACCACCACTCAGATCGATACAGGGAGGAGGGGGAGCAGCAGACACACAAGGCTACAGTAGCTGCCTCTTAGTCCCCCACGAGTCCCCCTTTGAGAGGTTCACTTTAATGTTGTTTAAATACTTTGCAAAATACACCAACTGCGCGCCTTCCTCAAAAAAGGATATTTATGTGGTTGCCAATTACACCAATCTGAGAATTTTCTAAGCAGAGAGTTGTGTCTGGGGGAGTATCTGCCTTCCCTGAATGGCAGCACCGTGCATTTCTCAAAAACCCATCTGAGGTGCTTCAGCAGCTCTGCTTTTCTCTCTCCAAAATTGCAGCAGACTGGCCATGGAGCCACAACCTTATCTCCTGCCCCGTCACCTGCCTGTCTTCACAACATTAAATTACCGAGTAATCTCGCTTTGTCAGAATTTCCCTTCTTTAAAACGGAGATAATAATACCTCCCTACCTCAGAGGTTTGGTTAATGTTTATACAGCACTTTAAAAATGATGTGGTAATTAAGCGCTCAGTATTATTATATCAACGTGTATAATGATTCCAGCAGACAGCACTATAAACAGGGCTGTACTATGCCTGCTTTCCTTTGGCTTGTTAGCATTTGGTTTGGTTTTCATACAGCACACTTCAATTATTATTGGTTAATTGTTCTGTTGTTTTACTACCTGCTCAGTGGCTTTGACAAAAATAAAAGAGGAACCACACAGGTAGAATAATAGGAAACACTCATTTTGGCCCACTGTGAACATTACACCAAGGAAAAATGGAGGCAGGCTCCCACCAGCTCACCTGTGGGAGCCTCTCCTGCCCCAAGCACTATAGACCATTTTGAAAAGCTGTTTCCATCCAGAGGGATGGAGAACCAGTTTTCTCTTCTTCTAACAAAACTAATGCAGAAAGATGGTGGTAGCCTGATTTACAAAACTATTTTTTCAGACAACGTGTGCAGAATGTTGGAGAAGGCAATGTGCTTAATTTAACTGTGGTTGGGTATAACAAACCAAGCTTCCCATCCAGGTAAGAAATAAAGATCACACAACTAACTTCTGTGGGACAAACAGGTCAAGTAATGGTAAATACCTTGAAGGAGAGTTGAAAGGAGAAGGGGCCTTGCTGGAATGCAGATTTGTGAAAATTAAACAAAAAATAATAAAAATACATTGCTCTTCAGCTATAAAATCACCCAAAAAAAAAGCCTAGGAAAAGCATTATTCTACTGACATCTCAAAGCACCTGCATGACAGAGACAGTGTGACTTCACACTCAGAGAAATTGAGGCGCAGTGAGGAGCAGAGGACCACACTGAGAACGTTTGCTTCTCCACTCCAGTACTGCTGGAGCCCCCACATGCATCTCAGTACCACAGAATGACCCAGGAGCTGTTGATTTCTCTGCCTAGGTCCCTGCAGGCACACAGACTTTGAATGCCCATGTGGATGCAGTACTTACTTTATGCAGAATAAAGCCCATTCCCAGGGTGACCTGCATAATAAATGCCATTATAAAATCCATGAGACACAGCAAACATCTCTATCAGACATTGCAAATGGAAGGCTGCCCCCTTTGGCATCCCAGAGGAAACCTCCTTGAATACGATCAACAACCATCCATCCTCTTGGGAACAGCCTAGAGGGGTTTATCCACTTACAAAGTTTATTCTACTGCTTCAGCTCAGGTGGAAGAACAAACACAAGTCTGTCTTTTGAAAATGTTGAGGGCTGCCCTTATGCAGCCCCTGCCTAGGACACAGGCAGTGTTGGCACATGGCAGGCAAAACATTGTTCTGGTGGCCATGCAGACTGGGAACACTTTTCAGCCTGGCCACTGTTTTTGCGTTTGGGCAGCGCTGCTGAGCTGCAGGCTGTGTCCAAAAGCAGGGAAGGCAGGCAGGCATCTGCAGAGCGAGCTGGCTCTTGCAGCTGGGATGGGGCGAGATTAGATCAGTGAGCTCCCCCCACAGCCCCGTGGCCAACTCGAGACAGCACTGAAGGAATTTGCCCATAAAGTTCCTCCCCACCCCTAGAAGAAGGCAGTGCACTTAAATGAACTCAGGCCCTAATGGAAGAAGGATATTCTTGTTCACCTCAATGTCTAACCCATCCTGAAGCTCCTGGTAGCTCCACTCAGCTCTCTCCTGTGTACTGCCTGACCTTTGGTAAGGGCATTAAACCTGTCTTTTTCTGGGCAAAAGAGATGGAACAATTACAGCGAGGCTAAAAATGGCCTCTACCCCTTCATGGAAAAGTTAGATTAAAAATGTAACAGTTCATTGACATTTTCTATAAGAACATAGAATTGTTGTTAAGAAATCAAACCCTGATATTCCTCAGTTGCTATCTACCATCTCCAAAACATGGCATGAGGGGCTTTTTTGCCTCATCCACCAAAGGCACTGGTGGCAGAGACACAAGGACACCAGGAAACTCTTCAACGTGCTCCCATACAGCAGCTGGCTTTACAGCACCCTTCACATGTGACCAAAAATGGGGCACTTCGCTTCTCAATGAGAAAACAGAAACTTTCTGAAGCCTGCTGACAACCCACATGGAAAGTTCTGGATTTGCTCTTGTAAAATAGGTCATATCCAAAACTTCCAAAAACTTCAAAATGGTGGTGGTGGGGGAATGAATATATTCAGGTCTGTAGAAGTATTTTCAAACATTCAGATGGGCATCTGTGAATGAATGCATTATCTATTATTCTACAAGAATTCCTGGGGGCTTCAGGTTATTGATATGCGGCAGCCTTAGGGAGACAAACCATTAATTCTTTGTACCACTGGAAAGGGTAAATAACATGAAAGCAGAGCTCTCCTACAGCCAGGGGGAACCACACAAGCAGGAGGAAGTCTCGCAGTGGGGTGTCCAAACACCAGAGCTCTGATGGCTTTCTGAAGAGCAGTAATTAGAAAAGTCTCCTGATCAGCCTCACTGTCACCAGCCATCTTCTTCAATCCCAAATAGTTGGAATTTAGGGGAAAGTTTAAGGCAAAACAGTTTTCCACCAGAAAACATTTTCCAGGTACCTGCAGCTTCTGTCAGAAGCAGTACAGAAGAGATTAATATGGTTTAAGATCTATTACAGACTACAAGAAGAACACAGAAGTGATGTACTTGAAATGCCTTGATTTTATTGCAACAATATCTGCCAACATAGGAAGTTTTTTCTGAAAGAGATTGCTGAGAGTTTTTGCTTCCATTTTCTGTTAAATAAGCATTGAACTCTTTGTGCCACAATAAAATCTGAAACATCAGCAGTGCAATGGCACATGGAAACCTGCTCCACTCACACGTTACTGCTGGAGAAGTTGCAGGACGCCAATCCCACCTGGGGCATACCAGTCTACCCCACCATACCTGATCAGGAGTTACCATCTCCATGCTAAGCATTTCCAGAGCGAGACTTTTCCACCAGTGCTAGATTTCTATTAGCTGGACCAGAAGATATGACCACTGAATGGCAGAAAAGAAACCCAAAAGGCCTAATGCAGTTTATTAATTCCACAGGTGAGCTGTAAATATCGAGAGTCTTGAAAATCACTTAATTGCCAGGCTGTCAGGCCAAGATTTGTTTTGAGGAGGCTGCCAATCTGACAGTTATTAACAAACAAAGAGGCCACAAGCCCTGACTGCACCGAGATCCTTGTTACTTCTACTCATGTGCCACCTCCCAACAGGAAGTACTTAATAATAATAATAATAATAATATCCCGAAAGGCCAACCTACGGCAGTGCAATTAAAAAGCTTTTCTGTCTCACTTTGAGGGAAAAAAAAAAAAGAGGGGGAAATTAAAATCAGACAGGAAATTCCACTAGAACAAGCTAACTTATTCTAGTTATGTCCTAATAACACAGAATTGTGCCAACTCCTCCAGAAAGCAGAGGAGGGAAAGAAAAAACAAAAAGAGGGGGGAAAAAAAGAAAGGAAAGAGTAAAGAAGGCCTCTAGACTGACTCAGATCTGAGGCTACATTGTGGTTTGGCTGTGGTTGCAATTCTAAAGGGAGAAAGGCAGTACAAGCAAATAAAAGGCAGTTTGCTTTTTGAGCAAGTTGCTGCTATATGATGTAACTCCTGTAAGAAAGCGTGGCCACTGCCGCTTTGTTGAGAAAAGATACAGCCCAATAAGCTCGAAGGACCCGATGAATCTTGGGGTTTGCTCTCCCAACAGCTGCTGACAGAGAATGGAAAGAAGAAAAAAAAAGAAAAAAAAATCCCAACCAGCAAGGAAGAAATCCCAGCATGCAAGGGGCAGGCAGGGAGGTGGGGCAGACCAGACGGTGGTTCAGCTTGTGCCTGCTTGGACAGGCAGTAGTAGAAAAATCAGTTTGTCAAAGACTTCTATGAAAAATGATGGATCCCCTAAGAAAGCCATGTTCACAGAATAAAAGGAGAGAGAAGTTTAAGGAGAGAAGTTTTTTACAAATTGTTATCATCATGCTTCCTGAGAACCCAGCAGCATCCTGGATTCAGTAACTGCTTGCACCTCCAGCTGATTCAGCAATTTCCAAAACAAATGGGCCAAGAGGATTTGCCCCGACTGCTCTGGGACCAGGCCAACGAATGGCAAACTCTGCCTATTTCACAGTAAAGCTCATTTCATAGTGGAAGCCACATCACTTTAAAACAGTTGGTGAAACAAGATTGTGTGAACCTCATCTGACTGCTGAGTGCCTGGAGTATTCCCTAATATACCCTGAATTTCTCCCTTGGTCCCCAGTACCTGGCTGTGAGAGACGCCCCCTGTGTTTCTTTTTTTTGGGTACCTAAAAGAAAGAGAAATACATTCAATGCACGTGCAGACATGGTCCTGACAGTAGTCCCACCTCCCCGTCAGCAGTAGAGACTCTGAGAGCAGAGAACCAGAGCATGAATTTATAGGCAGCTGAACATGTTGCTCAAAACAGCTCAGGTGCTCCTGGAGCTTATTTTACATCTGAGCAGTTTTCCTTCCAAACTTCCAAAGGAGTTTCCCTTGGTTCTCAAAAGTGCAACTGTTTCAGATCACCTAAAATACAAGGCTAATTTGTATATTGCACCATTAGATTGAGGCTTTATGGGAGAAAGTACGAACTGGCATTTATGACCTGAAGGCAGCAGGAGCATCAGACAACACTGCTGACTTCAGTTGCATCTGACCTGACCAAGCCCAGGATCTGTGTTGGTGAGATGTGGAGGGACAGTGCAGAAGCCTCAGCTTGAAAATGAGACTGCTGGAGTACCAAAGGGCAAAGTAGTGAGTGAAGGAAGGAGAGCACATGAGCTATCACACAGTGCTCTCTGGATGACAATTCTCATCCGATAGCAAATCTAGCAGAGCCCTGACCGTGCACCTTCCATTCATGCAAATAAAACTTCACTGAGGAGCGTCATCCCAAGCTGCATCCCAAGGATCAGGTCTACAGATGGAAATGTCTTTTAGCATTCACGCCCCCAGCCACACATTCACACCTCTCCCTGGAGGTGGCACTGGCACTCATGAATCACACTCTGAGCCAGCTCAGGGAGTTCATCCAGTTGAAAAACTAATCACCTAAAATTTTACTGCACAGGGTTTTGGCTGGATCAACTCCCTGAACCAGTTTACCATGAGATCGCTGATGAAGAAAAAGCAAAATGCTGCTGTTCAGCAACCACTTCCAGCCCAAGCTGCCACTGAAAGCATTAGTTTTGACCTCCCTCGGCCACTTGTCCCCACCACACAGCACTGTCCATTATGGTGGCCAGGATGTTTCTGTGTGACTGCAGGGCTGACTGGATGGAGAAGTGTATCTCACTGAAAGATAGCTTACCTCTTCCCAAGGGCTGATACTCACAGCCCAACTTCCCAGGTGCTGGTCCTGGGGGGTATGGCCGCTTCTACATGTATGGCGTAGCTGGGATGACTGGCCATTGCAAACTAAACACATTTACCCAAATCCATCAGGTAGCACTCCATGAGCTGTCTGCTCAACCAGCCAGTGCAACTTGCAGGAGTTGGAAAGCTGCCTTGGAGAACAAAAACTCCCAAGCAGATGCCTAAATCCTGTGAAAGCTTAGGTGCCAATGCCAACAAGAAAGGGCACGCCAGCCCGCCCTGATCACAGACCTACCTGAACGGTCTCTCCCATTGCAGGGCTGCCTGCTGCCATCATGGGGACACCTGTACTGCCTCGTGATAGAAAGACTTGCTCAATCTTTCAGGACAAGGCTGTGCTTCAAACTCAGTGCTGGCATTTCCAGCCTCTCCAATCCAAACCACAGGAGTGAGTTTGCTTTCTTTATGCATATGCTCCTCCAGGCACTAAAACAAACTGAAATCAAACTGTTCCTATAGGCAATGGCTTGAAAAATTCCCCCTTCGTATGAAAGATCTACTTCTTTATTTATAAAATTGAACAAATTGAGTCTGGAAAAAACCCATGCAGAGTCTGCTGTGCACTTTGACCAAATTTCTTTCCAGAAATGGAAGAAAATGTGTCTGTTCCCTACTAGTTGTGATAAAATTGCAGTGCTGGGTATTTTTTTCTTGCACTTATACCCAGGTGATAAGCATCTTGATAGCTTTCAATGAAGAGTTTTGGGAGCTTTTATGCTTCAGGACACCAGTGCCCAAAGCACTCTTAGTCGATAAAGATTGAGAGAATACTGCACGAGCTTCTTTTAACCAGGCATAAGGCAGCCTGCTGCTCTTAACCAAGCAGAAGGTCTGATGACGAGAGGGGTGAGAAAGTTATCTGTTTTACCCAGCTGTGGTTTTGGTGCAGGCTAATAACTCCCATGTATCATCCTGCCTTGGTATGAAAATTTTCCGACTGGTATTAAAAATGGTCCCAGTGCAGTTTGTAGCAGATTTTCCGGGCAGCTCATGCAAAGTGCTGGTTGTTAGCATGCTGCTTGTGTAATGAGGGTGCTTAAGACTGTAAGGGGTCTCTGGAAGGTCCTGAAGAGTGATTGCAGTTCAGGAGACTCACCCACCTGGCAACACACTGATTTATGGCCTGCTCAGTTAATAGCCCTGCTTAACACAGGAGTTTGTCGAGATTAAGTAATTGCCTGAAACAGAAAGTTTATTATCTTTAAGTCTCTGCTGATGTATGACTGGGTGTTGGAAGAATCATGTGAAAGATCATCTGTGATTCCCTCCCACTTTAAGGGGAGTAAAAAAAAAAACAAAAATAATAAGGTTTTAAAAGACAAGCTCTTCAAAAAAGATTTTGGGAGCACACAATGTACACTGAAACATGGTTGCAATTACAAGGAGGGGGTTTCACACCTAGGGTGCCATCTAATAAATAGCTTAAGTAATAACACAGTTCTGTGATGCATTTTTCCCCAAGAACTGCAAATGTTTTGTAAACATTAATTAATACCACCCCTTGAGAGATAACTGATCCTGTCACACAATAATAAGATTGGGAATAAATCAAGATGCAAAGCCTGTTTAGTTTCCACGCATCACATAGTGGCCTTTCCCATCCAAAAAAAAAAACCCAAAACCCTGGAAATTTTCCAATCTAGGAAAGACTGCAGATAGCTGTAAAGTTAAAAGATGTTGAATGCTAAATTCTACTACAATTATTTCTCATCTTCATTTCCAGATGCTTCAGCGGGGTTAATCGGCTTGATTAAGGTCACACACACTTACACTGCCTCATGAAACCGAGATGCAAAGAGCACCAGAGCACAAGGCTTTGCGACTTGCCTTGTTCCACCCCCACCTTGAGATGAGCCACCCGCCTGCTGAGCATCTCTCACAGAGGGGCTTGTGCTAGAAGATCACACGATCCAAACCTCTCCTTCTTCGTCCCCCGCTTCCTTCCCACCCCCAAATTTGCTCAGAGTTGGCACACGAGCACAAGAGTTTGGACACGGGGGGGAACAGGACTGACAAGAAAGCCCCATCTATTTTAACCGCTAAGTAACATTCCCACAGCCCCAGATGTCAG
This sequence comes from Pipra filicauda, assembly GCF_003945595.2. Lineage (NCBI taxonomy): Eukaryota > Metazoa > Chordata > Aves > Passeriformes > Pipridae > Pipra > Pipra filicauda. The sequence continues at coordinate 1,119,346 of NW_024103541.1, read as the reverse complement.
ACACACTGTCCCTTCTCACATCACTTAGAGGCCTTCCTGCAATAAAATGGGAATTGGCTCCAGCTTTTCCTAGCACTTCTCATATTACCTTTTAATCCAAATACATATGGTTCAGGGAACACTGAGAGACCTGCATGAAAGGATGTGTACACCAAGAGAATGCAAACCCTTGGAAAAAAAGGGGATTAGATCTGCAAGACTCCCTTGGCCCCAAACATGTGCCCCCCAACTCCCCAGCATATTAATCAAGAGTCTAATGAGACTCCTTTTGAAATTCCCCAAAAGATTTCTGTAGACTTCAGTGGCTTTTGGATCAGACTACAAACTCAGAATAAATCATAAACTGGCTGTATCTGCCAAGTTTATTTCTTTCTTTTCCAGGTTTCAGAACAAATCCATTTTACTGCTGGGAAAAAGCAGAATAAAGTGACTGACAAGAGTTCAAATATCCCATATCACTCCTCATATTAATTCAGCCAGTCAATCTATCTCACAACTTTGGGAAATGAAGCAGATTACTTTGGCCAGATCAAACCACAAAATCTGTGTTGCTTCATTTATGTGCAGTTTATTATTTAAGACAACCTGTGCAAACCCTTCCTCTTGGGTTAGAAGTGACAATGTGGGAGACTAAAGTTATTCACAGTCTTAAGCTAAGCCTCAATTAACCAAATTACATCTGCACTGAAAAAAATCTAATGATCACCACAACCCCTCCCCCACCCAATCAATTTTGAAGATGCTCTCTTATTAAAAAACATCTAATCTTAAATGATGCACAAAAAGAAAGGACCTCAAAATGTGACACAAGTCCCTGGAAGCTCATGTTTTCTATAAATTTGGATAGTTTTATTAATTTGTGGTTAATGCATTCCTTTTTTAAAAAAAAAACTCTATTTAGCACTGATAGCAAATTCTCCATGTGTAAAAGACCTCATTACACTTCCAAGTTGGGTGATTCTGCAGCATGTCCTTCTATCAGCACCTGTCCTCAGTGAGCAGAAAACGGAGCTGTTTCCCCACTCTCAATTCAGAGCCCGGCTGATGTGTGCTGATAACTTCAAGCTACCTTGGGAGATCTGCAAGTTGGGGAACTTCCTATGGCAAGCAACTTCAGATATCATTTAGGGTTTAATTTATTCATTCATCATCTGCTGAAAGCAACATCAGCACTGGCTTTGAGTTGAAAAGCCACTGCATAATGGATACAGAGTCATATTGGACTTCTCCCTCATTTTCAGAGCTTCCAGAAAAAGCGGCCAGACATCCTGGTAAGAGAAGCTTGGTGAAGACCCTTGAATTTGCTTTGACCCACTGCTTGGAGCTCCATGTGCCATTTCAGGATCGGATCTACACAACCACTTGTGTGTTGGGCCCCCAAACTAGGGCAAGAGCAGAAATGGGAATATTAAGTTCTTCAAAAATGCAGTACTGGCAGATCAAAACATCTGTGAACACTGTGTTTTACTGACAACACACTTCTAACTTTGAAACAGGTATTGCTATCAGGCTATTAGTACAAGCACTTTACTTTGAAGTATGTACTGTAATTCTTGCAATTTTACTCCCAGCTCTGGTATTCATTTGGCTCAGGTTACTTCTATAATTTATCTTCCCACTGCAAAATTCAGACTCTAATACACCCATCCAGAGTGGTATAGGTATAAGCATCCTCTTTCTGTGCCCCTCTTTTATCATGCATGATATTTTTCAATGAGAAACTTTAAAGGGAAAAAAAAAAAAAAGAAGAGGTTTTCAATTCCATTGATGCTAGATCTCAGTTTTTCCCACGAGAAAATCACTTAGCACTTCTCTGACTTCAGGTGACTCACTGCTATTACCCTGCTGAGGCTCCATGCTCCCGTCGCAGTGTTTAACCCAGGCATGTAACTCACCCCAGTGTGGTAGGCGTGTTGGCATTTGCTAATAGGCTTCCTGGGCTGTCACCTGAATGTGATGGCTGAGACAAAAGATTATGCGATGATTTCTGTTTACAGAGCAGTTACGATAAGCTGACATTTGCCTCTAGCTGTTGGGTTTGATAACTCAAGTATGGCCTACATGAGCGCTCCTCTGAGCTGGCGACTCTTCTGTTGAGAGTTGTTTTAGAGAAACTTCTCCACGTATCCTCCTGAAAATTACAAGTGAATTCCTAATGCATGTGAATGAGGCTGGATCGACAGCTGAGGAAGCTGTGGTGCCTTAATCTCCATGCTCATGTCATCACATGTCACGTCACCTGCGCCACCTCACTGGCAGTGGTCAGCACTTTCCCTGAAGGCTCGTTTTCCTGGCTCCTAGTCCGAGGACGATTTCCTTCACCCAGCCCCCACAAGAACTAGACATGTCCCTCAGATGGGACACCCACTGCCAGGGAGCATCATCAGCATCCTCCCTTGTGCAGCAAAGCTCCAGCAGCAGATGCCTTTGAACACCTGAACGAGCATTTTCCCATCACCAATCCTGATTTCACAACTCTTCACTCGTAAGCAACAACCTGTACGTGCTCAAAAGGAGAAGAGATCTGGGTCATAGACTGGGGAGACAAAGAAACCACACCACAAGAAGACTGACTTTGTTCCTCAGGGAACAACAGTGCCAGGTAGGCATCAGCACCTTGAAACATCACTGGGGCTGCTGAGGAAGAGGAAGGAAAGAAAGTACCCAGATAAACCCGTATTGGCATTGTTTGGGTTGTCAAAGCCACAACTGGTGGAGGTGATGGCACACCTAATCATGCTGGTGGGTTCACAGGGACTTACTATACTTCTCCAGGAATCAGCTGGTACTGATCCTGACATGTTCACTTAGTTAAGAATAGAGAAGAAGAGGAAGAAGAAACAGAGCAGGGGAAGCTACAATGCGAAGGAAGGGGACAACAGGTTATTGCAGCCACCTTTCTAAACTATTACTTGTGCCAAAGGCCACAAATGCCTATGGCATCTTTAATTATTCACACTTATCCCTATAAGATTTTCAGTAACTGGTTGGCCAGCAAATGAGTTTGTGGGCACAACAATTTTCCGGATTACTGGTTTTTTTCCATTTCTCAGGATGCATTCTTCTCTTATCTTCTCTTGACTTTGTCTCATCTAGTATCAGTGAAAGCCACAGCCCAAAAGAATTGCCAAACACAGTTTTGAAAGTACATACAAGTGCTAATTATTATTACTGAACTGTTGTAACCACAGCTGTCCTATCAACTCTCCTGGCAAACACCATGTGGTTGCATACAACTGGGAAATGCAGGCAGACTGGTTAATATATTTTCCTCTGACTCAAAAGACATAAAAAGAAATCTGTTAGTAGCTGGGCAAATCAGGGACATTAATTGTTGATCATCTTCAACTATGTGATGTTTCTTTTTTTATCAGTGTCTGGTCATAAAATGCTCTTAATTTATTAGTTGTAAGTCAAGTTTTGCTACACTTACTTATGTCCAGTAACACCACAGTGAGCAAACAGTTCCACTAACTAAACTGAGTTGCAGCTGGGGCTGGATGGCAGATTCGGGCTTTGGAAAACAGCTCTCAATTCAGGAAAGCAATGGTGTGTGTTCTCATCTTCATCACAGTGCAGTTATCTCTCTTTTCATAGCCTGAACTTTTAAGCAAAACAACATCAGCATCTCAGTCTAGTCATGCAGAAGTGGTGAGAAAGGCACGGCCAAGTCTCCATCCATCCATGTCAGGCACATCCTCTGTGCTCCAACCCTGCACCCTGGGTCAAGAGGAAAAGGTAGCTCTGATGCCCAAACCAGGACACTTGAGACTGAACCCATCATAGCTGGGAGCATATGTGGTCTGTCAAGGAGGGAAAAGAGCAGAGAGATGATCTGCATTGAGAAACATCAGGACTGCTCCCTCAGCATCCTAAGTAAAGTTCTGTGACTCTGGCTCCCAGTGGAAACAAAATGCCCATTTTTATCACCTCACCTCATCCTGGGTCTATAGAGAAATGAAAGGCTAACACAGTGACTGTTAATATCTTTAGCCACATTTACTGAAACCTTTTGACACCAAGGCTATTTTTATTAGCTAAGTGCACTATGCCTCTATCAGAATGCAAGTTTCATTGCTTACAGTTCAGCCTTGCAAAAAGCCTTTTCCAATCACTGTCTGTGGCAAAGATAAGCCTTAATGACATAGGGAGAGGTTACAGTACCTCCTAGCACAGCCTGGCACTTCGAGCAGCCCTAGACATCCCACGCATTGCTAACCTCTTGCAGCTCTTCACTCCCCTGCAGAGCTCTCCATGCACCAGGGCTGTGCCCACAAACACCTGGCTTGGCCAGTCAGCTGGACGTGTCAAAAGTATACACAAAAAGCAGGAATGAAACACAGGCCTACGATTTTTGTTTGGCTTTCCAAAACAGCACAATAAACAGATTTTACTACTTAGAAGAGGCTGATACATTCAGTCTCCTCCTCCTCCTCCCCCCAACCTCCTTTCAAGAAGATGCAACACCAAGCACTACCTAAGAACCTCCAAGCTGCCCCACCAGGTCAGACCAAGGCTCATGGTGTCCCATCTCCAGCAGTGTCCAACTCCCAGAGAAGACCTCAAGGCCAGAAGATGTATACCACAATACTCCAGAGTACTCCCCTCCAAGGCAATTTCCCACCTCAGGTCCTGAGCCAAGGATGTGTCTTCTTATTTAATAACTTTGAGAGGTTTCCCTTTCAAGCTGTGCCTCAGTTTCCCCAGCAGTAGAATGGGAAAAAAAAAAAAGGCTGTCTTAATTTTACAAAAATCTTTTAACAACTATACCACTGCTTGCAAATGGCTTCAAAAAACATCAGACAGAAATCTATACATATGTGAACCCCTTAATTTTTAATTATATGGGATTCCCTACCTGTCTATTCTTTTTTTCCCCGGGCTGCTGACTCTTTCAAAACAGCAAACTGTATCCCAAGAGAATAGAAGCAGTTTAGAGTGATACAATCTTAGTGTCTAATGCCCTCAGAGCATCCCATGCAATACCAATATTGAGAAACTAGGAACTTGAACAGATGCAGTCAGACCGCTCGCGGTGGGAGTTCAGAGACAAATAATTCAACCTTTCATCACTCTCTAATCCCAGGAAAGATATCAAGGTTAAACTACTGAGAAAAATACAGTGAGTGTTAAGCAACATGGATCTCTTTCTGGAAAGGCATAATTAGCCTGCTAGCCATGGTCATCCAGCTCAAGAACTTGAACCTGCAGTAATTTCTCCCATCACAGGATGTAAACCCAAGTAGGTGCACTCACCGTCTGCAGCCACAGCGTGGGTTTGGTGTCAGCCGCTTGCTCTATAATTGGTTCTTTATTCTGAGTTACCACGGAAGGCTCCAGGCAGTCCCCACAGACCTTGCCCTTGATCTGGGTTAAGATACTTTGACCTGTGATCCTTTATAATAAATGATATCCCCCTGTTAAAGAATGCTGCCTTCAACAATATGAGCCTGCCCTCAGGAAATGGGAAAGGAATTTTCCTATAAAGGCAGATTAAGGAAATTCCATGCAGATTTCATGCATTTTGAATAATCATCTGAACCATGACGAACCAGCTTCCCCTTGCCGGGATCCTGCTCCAAATCTCTCTAGTTTGAAGACAAATTTAGGTGTCTCTTTCTTGGCGGCAAAGTGTGTTGTTTTTCTTGGACTTGGCATGTCAGCCTGAGTGTGGCGCTCAGTGCAGCTTGACCCTTGGGCTTGTCTGCCCACCAGACAGAAAACACCACCCAGGCACCTGTACATTCATGTGCAAGGATAGCTGTAGTTTAAAGTTTATACATAGCCCAATATTGTCTGTTGAGTTGGCAAGAGCTCCAGTGCAGGGGTCAAAGAGGGATCATTGTGCCTGTACCTCCTCCTCCTTGGCCCAGCAGGTAACAGAGGCAATGAAACCTTCCCACCTGGAACTGACTTTCTTACTTCATTTTTGGTAGCTCATGAAAATCTGGGTTTGGGACAGGATGGTGCTCAGCAGTTGCACAACCCACACTGATGCTAACCCACTGGGTGTTCTCTCCCAGGTACCCTCCCCGGAACAGCTCTGAATGTCCTTCTCTCAGTATTTTCTTTTTGCTTAATTTCTGGCCTCTCTATCATCACCCTAAACAGGATGACAACAGGAAGACTTCCATCTCTTGCCTTCTCTGCAGTTGCTTCCTTAGGAGTTTCCCAGCTCTGAGGGTGTCAGCACTTGCCAGTTCCCCCATCGAACCCCTTCTCTATCTCTTAGGCACATCACCACTGCTCTTGGGCACGTCTGCACCCCCCTCAGATACCCCAAAGCACTCTCCCTACTAGATGTGCACCATTCCTCCCAACATCTTCTCCCTGCTGGTCAAGGTTCCATCTGCCTCAGCGCTTCTGAGGTTCACTCTCTGTGCTTTGAGCCTTCAGCCAAGCCATGGTATCTCACATCCTCTTGCTAACCAGAGTCAAAAGAAAAAGCAGCAAGGAAACATCATCTACTTTTTAAACTTTAGTTTCCTGAAGAAAATGGTCCATTTTAAGGGACATGGTTGTGTTAATTGGACACAAGCATTTTTTCCTAGAGCAGTGTGTGGTGATGGAAGTCCACTGGACCATAAGAATTTTAAACCATTACATGTTTTTAAAAATATGTATGTAATACAAATTATAACAATTTTCACTGTTTCTCCACCACTTTATATAAAAATATTTTCCTGATACTCATGAAAAAACTTTCAGTTTACAAAAAGAGTCTTAGCAGTCTTTTACATGCAGTAATGTTAATGAGACTGAAGCCACAAGGAGTGAAAGCACAGGAGAACAGTGTTGTAGTGTATATGTCTGCCCTCGTGTGTGCTTTCAGAGGAGGAAGCAAATAAAATGTTTTGCCAGGCTCCTGAAATGGTACGATGTTAGGACAAACTCCTGCACAGCTTTACTTACTGGAAAATAAAAAAACGCAAGCAATTATCAGTTGTCATTGCTACAGTTAAACTAGGTGATATTTAAAAGTAATGTTATTTTCTAGCAATCAGCATCGCAATAAAAGATAGAGGGAGGGTCACTCTGAAAAGGATGGCACTTCTTTGCTCTGAGTAAATCATTTATGAAATTGAGAACTTTTAAATGAAAAAGTCTGGGAAAAGAGTATTGCAGCTAACAGCAAAGCAGACAACTGCATGCTAACAGCCTAACTTAAAGTCTATTGAAATCAATGGGAGTCTTTCCACCAACTTCATTGGGGTTTGGATCAAATCCTCCAAGAGAATAAGCTATTCTGCAATATCTATTATTACGCACTGTTTTGTCCTGGTAATTAGATGCCGGGAGAGCATAGTGCGATTGTTTAAGGCACTGATCACTCACCCATGGAGACCCGTGTTCAGAGCCTGGGTAGGTCGAACTCAAAGAGGGGTTGCAGATTCCCACTGGCGCCTGTGTGGGTTCCCAGCCCCGCTGCTGCCGCCAGGTAGGCAGGACAGGCAACGGTGAGAGAAGGCAAAAGATGGGGCTGAGCTGGCAGAGATGTGGTGAGCCCCTGCCCAAATATACCTGGCTCCTGCCCTTCCTCCAACTCCTCCATTTTCCCCATGCACCGTCACTCACGCAAAATATTTTCAAAGTAAAAGTGGACAGCCAGCAGGTCTCAGGTCTGCACAAAGCAGCTCTGTATGGCCCCAGGCATTTTGCACAGTGCACTGAGCATCATCAGCGTTACTAACTACGCAGGGAACACGACCCTGTGTTTGCATCTTGTTTCTAAGGTAAAACATACTGCTCCTTGGAGGATAGATCTGAGGGAGGGACTGCATGTTCCCTGCAATGAAAACACAAACAGAAAGGGTAAACCATGCAGAAAGGACTCCCACCATGAAGTTATACATTTGGCTCACTATGAATACAGGGCTCCATACCATTAGCAGCCAACAGAAAAGACAGTAGAGCCTGAATTCTCCTCAGAGATCTTAGAGGAGATCAGGATCACAGAGCTATGCCACTGCAATGAGGCTCAATGCAGAGAGTGAGCAGACCTAGGCTCATCAGTTTGCAAAAAAAAAAAAAGAAAACCTGAACTAAAGGAAGTTCAGCAGGTTGTGGCTGGGATGAAGACAGCGCTACAGGTTTGCTAGTTCACAATCTCTTTTCATGGAAAACCTGCGAGCCACCAAATAACATGGAGAGGACGCTGGCTACAGCGATCAAAGGCACAGTTCCAAGCCTGTCTGTGGCACTCCTCATTGTCGGATGGTGCTCGCACTAAATGGATATATCATTTCAGAAAATGACTACAAATTCACAGAAGAAAAATCCCGTGATGCCACCTGCAAATCAGCCAGTCCTTGAACTGCCAGGTTTGTGAGGCTGTGAGAACACCACTGGGAAGCTGCTTGCACACCTGCTCTGCAACTGAGAGCTCCCCCTTCCCAAAGCTGAAGTCGGAGGTAGACAGACCTTGACCTAAGCTGCTGCTGCTGCTCCTGTGCTAAAGTTTCATGGAGACCCCTCCCCACCACAGCCTGGCAGCATGTGAAAGCATGGGGAAGGCTGGAATCAACCAGCCTGGCATTAATGGCAATGCTTGCTTGAGTCAGGTCTTCTTTACCTGCAATGTCTTTCGTGCAGCTAAATGTAACAGCTAACCTATGGCTGCCTGTCTTTCCATCAGTGGGGGAATAAAAAACATGAGGAATCATCCTAGATGCCTGCAGCAGCCGGGGGTCCTTCTCTTTTGCTATTTTGCTTGCTAAAGGGTAGCCTCTTGCTCACACAGTGTGCTGCAAATCCCCAACTCCTGGTCCCAAACCAGCTCTTGATCTGGGAGTTGGCTCTTTTGTACCAAGAACAAGAGGCTCCACTTCAATCCCTGATACTTTGGCAGAACAGATGTGCCTCAGATGTGCCACTAGCTCAGATGCAGAGCAGTTATCATGCACCATGCTCATCTATGACGCCTGGTTATCTCTCTGCCCCTGCTGAGCCTCAACATCCCACTATACAAACTATTGCTTCCACTGCTCCCCATCTCAGATATCACAGGATTTAAAAACAAAGGGTGCAAGCTGCCTACAAGAAAAAGTAAATGAACAGAATTGATGGAATGTGTTTGGATAAGCTTTGGTCACATCGGAGTGAAAATCCCCCCAGCAGCAGAACACTACGATGGATCTGAGGGGGGGGAACATGGAAGCTGTTGTGGAGCAGTGCTGTGAGCCCCACACAGCCAAAAGCGTAGCCTCCCTCCCTGGGCTGCTCCGACATCTTAGAGATCTGCAAAAGCTATTTGCAGTAAGAGGCTTTCTTGTAAAACATAAATGAATACCAGCTGTCTGGACAGGCTCAGAGCACAGCCTCCCTCCTTGGATGGCTTGTGGTCTCCAGGGAAGCCTGCTGGGCTGGCGGGACGTGCCTGGTCTGTCCATCCAAGGGAGACACACAGGCAGTGGTGCGGTGAAAGGGCACCAGTGTTTTCCTCTTGAGGTGTCACTTGGTAAGCAAACTAAGTGTTTTTTTCCCTCAGAGGGGAAAATGTAGTTTATTATCATCCCCGATTTTTTTAAAAATACATCTCTTTTTAACCTTGAAAACAAATCCCATTTTATGTTACCCAAGAAGGAAGTCTGAGTCTTCCTCACTGTCCCCAGAGACATGCTTTGGATGAACTCATCCACTGCTCCCCTTCAAGCACATTCCTGTCCCAGCGCCGGGCTCTGGTGGGGTTTGCCTCTGCATATCCCAAAGGCTCCAGCTGGGTTGCTCTGCCCGTTTCTTTTTTTTAAATTTACCTTGGAAATAATATTTCCTGGCAACATATTAATGCCCTTTTCAAGGCTCAAAAGAAAATCCAAACAGCAGCACAGACCAGAAGCCAAGTGCCTGAGCAATGAGAGCGGTACCTGCTTTGTACCTAAATATTTATAATTTGCTAATACTGTCATTAATACTTAGTTTTATTTTACTTACCTGTTTTATCTGTTTAAATAGTTACTTGGCCTTCTCCATGATAAAACATCAGGGCCTGTGGCCAATGTTTCACTCTTCTCGCACTGACACAACAGACCTGAGTTTGATTTGTGGGTTTTTTTCACTCCATATGAATAAATGCAAACACACAAGAGATAGCCCTGTTTGCTCTTGCTGCTCCTCAAGGCTTTCACAATTACAGTACAGAGGGACACCAGGCTTTTCCAGCTTCCCAATGGGGCAGAGAAAGGCCTATCTATGTCAGGAACAGCATCCCAGATCCCAGCAGTTCTGGGCACTGGGGTGACACATATAAGTACATCCTGATGACCATTCAAGGACAATGCTCAGGTTTATGCTTTAAGCACTTGTCTGCTGGGAGTTTTAACCTCCAAAATTATTTGCAGGTGTGAATGGTGGCACGCAACCCTCTACCACTCGTGTTATGTGAGAGCTGAATCCTGACAGCACCCGAAGGTTTTTGCATGCACAGGACTGAAGCAACTCTGAATGGCTGGATGGGATCAGCAGCCACAAGCTAACCTGAGCAAGTGGTACTCTGGGACAGAGCATGGCAGTGTGTAGTTTGGAGCTGGTTATGATTGGTTTGGTGCAGCTAACAGCTAAGCCAGTGGCCTTGGGGGAGGCAGGAGGTGGGCAGTGAGTGCCTGGCCGTGGTGGCAGGCTGCCAGCCCCAGAGGAGCTGCAGGGCTGGGTGCCACTTCCATCCCCTCACAGCAGAGACCTCAACAACTCATCTCACATGTGTCCTCACACCATGGTGAACCTGAGGTATCAGGAATGCTAATCGCCGCTCAGCTGAACATTTCCCTGTAATAACCTTTAATGACTCTGTAATTACTCTTTAAACCATTGACTTTGCAATCATTTTTTAATTCCCCTTTGCCACATCTCTCCCTGTGCTACCAAGCTGGCAGGCTGAACTGTAAGTGAATATTAGCCCGCTAAGTTGAGGGTTGTACCATTGCAACTATGCTTAATGCAAGGGCTTTGAAAGACTTGGGAGGGCAGGGGGAGGGGAGGAAGGAAACAAAAAGCACAGCAAGATTTTCCCCAAATTGGTTTCCCTCAAAACAAAGCCCTACCACTTTGCTAAGCTGCTTTAGGGAACGTTTGGGAAAAGCAGGGATCCCTTAGTGACTTGCTCTGCTAACTCTGCAAATAGACTCCTGTGCTGTGAGCACCAATTTTAAGCTGAAACAAATATTAGAAACTATATAGCGATAATTCAGGGGAAAAGCAAGTCCCTCGGTGAATGAACTCGACTGAATCTGCCCCATTGAAAACCAGTATTTAGTCAGAGAGGGGATACAGAAGCAGTAAAAGAAACTTGAGTGTCCAAGACTCAGCGTGAAGCCAGCACAAAGCAGGCAGGGACGGGCAGTTTCTTTTCAAGCCTTCGCCCCCAGGAACAATGGCCCTATTGCAACCACCCTTTCCTTTTCTTCCCGTGATTAACATGCAGCCCATGTGGGAAGAATGGGAATTTATTCTGCAGTTGAGATTCCAGAGGTGCTATCGGGTCAGGTGGCTAATCGTTAAATCAAACTGCTGTCATCTTCATTCAGGTCCTGTCACCCAGGGCCACATTATTACTTGGGTTTATGCAAAATAAACAGCTTTGCTAAACATTCCTCTAAAAGAGGGTCAAATAAAGAAGGGAAGGAGGATATACACCACTGACATCAAGTAAATCCCACGTTCGCTCCTACTCCTGCTCAAGCTCTGTCCTAGACTGATTAGATGGGCATGGGGGAAGGAAAGGTTTCTTCGAGTTTTTAGGCCTTTGTTTTTATCAGCAGGCTATTTTTCTCCTTTCTAATTCCACTCAAGGTTCCTTAGTGAGTACTGTTAACTTATTCTTGTCTGGGTCTGGCTAATTCAGTTTCTTTCTTGAACTACATAGACTTACAATTCTGTATTTTCTATAGGTGAACTCAGCCATAAGAAATCTCTTATAACTCCTCCATAAAAGACAATCTCTCAGAGGTTTCCTTCAAGACACATATAGAGATGCTTAATGCAAGGCACTTGGAATGTTAATTGTGGTACTGCACACGCACATTTTTGGATCGATGGGTTATTTGGAAATCCTAGGCTTGCTGCTCTAACAGGTAGCTGAGAAGAGAAGGTCTGCTGAAGCGTTCCCAGTTATTAGTAGGCCAAGGCTTGTGAGGGAGCAGATTACTGACTAGCACATTGTGTTAGAGGGAAAACAGTGTGGTATTTTGCAGCAAGAAGAGAAACAGCATCTCAACCTCCCTTGCATCATTCTACTTGCCCTTTGGCTTCAAATAGTCCATTTGCAAGGATACACAAATAGTGGCTCATCCCAGTCCCTCCCACCACAGAGTACTACAGTTAATGACCCTTCATAAAGACCTTCCTAGCACCATACTCATTTGATACAAAGGACTGGCCATCCTGCACAGCAGCCTGATGTCCCAAAAACAGCCAGACAGAACATATGACTGTGAGTGCTGAAGAGCAGCAATAATGTCCTAGATAAAGGAGCCAAATGATATCCATTAAAAGTGAGGCACTCTGTTCCACCTCCTTCAGACTGGAAGCAGTCAAAAAAACCCCAAAACCCAAAAACAACGAACCAAAAATCCCACCCTCATGATTAACATTCATCTGCCTTGAAAGAAACTTTCAAAATATGTTTTTGTTCTCTGTGGCTTGTCGATCCCAGGCAAAAAGTCAAAACTGGGATTAAAACTGAAGGGCTGTAGCCAGGAGACTGTCACTTCTGGTTTCTCTTCCCTCAAGGATTAAAAAGTTACTTTTAATTAATGTTGTTTCAAGATGTCAAACCTGGCGCAGCCGCTCCCAGCACTCTTTCCAAAGGCTGGTAAAGCGAGCACCCTCAGACTCTTCCCACACCTCTCACAATCTGCCTTTTGTGGCACATGCTCCCCTGAACCAGCGAACATGAGCTGTCCTGGGGCGTGATGTGTGTGTGGAGCTGGGGCAGCGTGCCCTCGTGGTGGGTCTGGCTTGGGTGGGTAAAGGCAGGTAAACTTCAGCTTTGAAATGCACTCATGCAGCCCCAGATGCCTGCGCACAGGTTGAGCTCCCGCATCTATTACAGAAATATTTTCATTGCCTGAGCTCCCTGGGGGGAGGTATTGATCCTACTGAGTGCTGAAAACCTGTTTCATGTATGAAGAAATCCCCTCCTAGCCCAAACATCAAAACATTTAAGCGTGAGTCCAGCTTTGCAGAATTATGACGGGTTATTCCTGGACTGTACACAAATTGGATGCTAAACACACACCAGGGCGTATGACTAACACATGTCGCTTCCTTCCTGCACGCTCTGGCAGTGAGTTCAATTGAAACAGGACTGTCTGAAAAATCCTGCCCCAAAAGGTCAGACACAGAGAGTGTCTCGGTCCTTCTGGAGTTTCACAGAGAATCTGGTATGAGGGAAAATTACGGCAAGCAAAAACTGAAGCAGAAATGTGACCACAGCCCTGACCTCTGATTGAAAATGCCTCATTGCTAGTTCAACCACAGGCAGACAGACATGATTTAATCCAACTTTTTCACCCCCCTTACTGCATGGAGCTCACTCACACTTTCGCTGCTCCTCGGGGGTATAAAACATTTTTTATCCACCCACGGTAGCCAAGGTACATATGCCACAACCACCAACTATGAATTTATTCAAGGTGTGCTCAGAACTTGGCAGGGTTAATAAAATGCGAAACAGTTTAAGATGCCCTGGAACATTTTTAAATCACATGTCCAAGGAATCATATATCTGTTCAGGCATTTGGGGAAGGGGACGGTGCCAAAAGTGCTGGGGAGCTCTCTAAACAAAGACTCAAGTGAAGTGGGAGGATCCCACTCCCCAAAAGGATGGCATGACCCAAATCTTGAATTGCACTTTCCACTGAAAACTCAGTGCATAGTGGATGGAGAGGCCCCACTGCTCGCAGCCATGGTAGGTGCTGGGAGTTCTGCCCTGCCGCAGCTGGGCCAGCATCTCCCTGGCATGCAGGACCACAGGGCTTTGAGGGGAAGCTGAACACCTGGCGCATCTGGGCCCAGACAGCCTCCATGTCTCCTGTACATGACACGAGGAGCACTAGTGCTTCATAGATAAAAACGTGAATAATCTGGTCACCTTTCACCTCCACATCACCACCCCAGCTGAGGGGATCAACAGCGAGAGCTATCAGAGCAGCCAATTTCCCATCCTTCACCAGTGGGAAGCAAAAGGACTGAATCTCACCAAGTGCTCAGGAGAGGTAGGAATTAAAGCCAACTGTTAATGCGAAGGCTGAGAAGCACCAGCGTGAGATTCTGGCAGTCCGAGAACAAGAGATTTAAGTGCTCTGTGAGTATAGGTTAGTACAAAGTTTTTGCCACTAAAAACTTTTGCAATATTACATTTTTGCTCTATTTTGCAGGGATTGTAGATCACAGGAAATAAGCTGTATAAATTGTCTATCGTAAAGCCCATCCATTTGCAAGCAACTCACAGTGAGCAGTCAGAAAGCAAATGACTACAATTAAAGGAAGCAAACAAGCAAATCCCTCATTGCTTTGAGACAGGTGGCACAAGAGGACTTACCTCTGTGCATAGTATGGAAAGAAATGTTCATCGCTTGGGATCATCCTGTTTGTGAACAGGAGGATTGGAGCCATGTGACCACTGTTTAAAAAAAGGGATGGGGAGGGGGAAACCGAGAGAGAAATCCCATTCATCTATAGATTGTTGAGGGTCGACATAATGAGTTCTGCAAACTGGACCAAGCAGCTCTGCAAGGCATTATTGCTAGTAAATAAATCACTTAGCAGGAGAAGAAAATGCATGTATAAATCTTCTGTGCTGGTAGCAGACATGTTTCACTAGCAACTACCTCCTGAATAACATGCCAAGAAAGCCAATAGAGAGAGTTTGTGAATGCATGTCCAAAGCTTCTTAGCAAACTGTCATATTGATCTAGCACAGCCTAAGGAAGCCTAAGAAGACTCAAGGAGTTTGGGCAAATGCTTGTATTAGTGTTCCTTTCCTCTTAAGAGTTTGCTGAGACGGCACTTCAGCGTTTCCCAAGTAGTGCACCTCCGACCCTGGCAATCCATCAAGTGAATGCAAATTGCGGACCAGACAAAACCAGGCAAACAGCAATGCTGCTTAATAATAATGTACTCCCAAAGAGAAGGACTTCCTCTACAATGATTGCTGTGTACACATTTAAACTAAACACCCAAACTTCTTATTAGCCTCATCATGATTTGTGTTTTTGTTCCCTTTGAAATGCTCCAAAGTAAATGGTACAAGTTTACTCAAGGCTAACCTCAAACAGTAGGCTTTCTGAACTGTGCAAACGAACAAAAGTTGGGCTATATATAGATGGCCCACATTTATTATAAGGCCCTTTTGAAAACCAACACCCAGTAAAGTAGAGCTAAGGAGCAAGGTTAAAAAGAAAATAATCTCGGTAATCACCACTCTCTTTGCATTTGGCCTGACTGGCCCTAATTTGATGGGGATTGTCCAGAACAATGCCAGGGGGCAGATTCCCTAAAGGTCCATCTCCAGTCATGTAATTAGCAGGAGTCAGATCAAGTCAGAAGAGCGGTTTTTCTTCTCATCTGCACAAGGTGTTCCTGCTGCCAATATTGTTTCTCAGAGCCCTTCACACTTGGGGGAAGAAAAAACAAAGAAAATGAGAAATAGGGTTCCAGAGTGCTTATTTATTCATTGCATGTTAAACACTGAAAGTGGTCCCAAGAGCATGGGGTAGCCCAAAATATCACAGATCCAGGGCTGACCTTCTGCCAAAGCACTTCTGATACAGCTCTTAAGAAATGTGGTTGTCACAGTGTGTTTGTTTTAAACTCCTGCTAATGGATCAGGCAGACCTACACTGAGAAACTCACTAAATTATATTTAACCTTGTTAATTTAGCTCAAGAATTAATGATTATATTCTAATGAGCTTTCTATTAGCTGCTTTTCACTTGGATTTGCAAAATCCCTTCTGTGCAATGGAAGTTTTCCTATCTGTTATAATGGGAACATTCCCAGAGTATCTAAGTGCTTAGGTTTGGCTTGACTTGGACCATCACTACTACATTTTTTAGCTTAGAAAAGAAAAACACTGCCACACACATGCTCAGATTTGTCATGGGTTCACGGGATATATGAATACAGAAGGAGAAAAGAGCATGTGCTGGCTGACACAGACTGGCTGCGGTGCCCCTTGTTGGAAGGAATCAAAATCACTTTTCCATGGAGTCAGGCCAAACCCACTTGTGAGTCATTGCCTTCAAAGATCATTGCAAAATGTGTGTAAAAGTCCTCTAAGGCCACTAAGACTGGAGCTGCAATAGCAAGTTGCCTCTTGTAAAAAACCCACACATACCCTCAAAATGCACTAAAAATCAATCATTAGATTAACTAATAAGCACACAGAGTCTGATTTCAATCCTGTATTCTCAGCCAATTGGAGCTTATTCTGGAGCACTCTGGAAATCTTCAGTGGTGAGCACTGATACTACAGTAAAGTGCCTGGAAAGTGGTGCCTGCTGGCACTTACACAAGGGTACAGAAATATTGACTCCCATACAGAGCAAGACTGCTATGCTGCAGACATAGAACTAACACTGTCAGCCAAAAGCACTGTGAGGTACTCTATTGAAGTCTGTATTTAAGGACAGTCTAGGTATGATTGCTCCTCCCTGAGCACTCGGTCATACAAACTCACTGTAAGCATCACTGGAGCCAGACACCATAATATTACCGCAGGAGCAATGCCAGAACCAAGAAAAACCCAGAAATTTGGCTTTGTAAGACGATTAGAGTCGATTCCTAAGCAGCTGGGCCAAAAGCATCAGAGCTAATTATGAAATAATAGGCCCAAGCAGATCCTGATGGTGGGTTTCAACATATTTCTGCTCACATTTTCATCATGAACAGTGAAATTGGCAACCCAATGGTTAGTTTGGGAAATAAACATTATCCCAGGAATAAACTATGACCAACATCATCCCTCAAACATACAACAGGGCAGAAGAAAGAAGAAAGCAGCAATGGCCTTGCAATTGGCCCAACCTTCAGACAGCTCCAACATCAGGGATCTTCCTTGGGATGCAGCCACCAGTCTGGGATACTCCAGAAACCACCTCAGTACATGAGCTGAACCTGTGCTAGTGAGCAAGTTATTATATTCTTAGTGGGGATGGACCAACATTCTTCTGGCCTTGCCTTAATGAGTGTAAATGTGTTTACATCTCTTTGCTGCTGCTAAAGTGTCCAAATACCACAGTTCCCAAGCAGGAAGCCATGGATGACTGGGTGTGTGCAAAATATAAAATAGCTTGTTTATGGCACACCATTCAGTATTACCAGGAGCACAGCATCCAAATTGTCTGGGAGAATGCCTTTAGGGCAAGCCACACTCCAAATCTGTATCTTCTTAGGAGTGGGTTGAAGAGGGTGTAATAGAGCCTCAGCACACTCATAGAGAGCTTTTTAAGAGATTTTCAAAGACCAGCTTGAGACCCCATACTGTTTTCAGACAGCTTGTGTCTCATGCTGCTGAAACATTCAGCATACCTGCTTCAAGCCAGACAACCTATAATCACAGAGCTATAGAATGGTTTGTGTTAGAAGGAATCTTCAAAAATATGCTAATCCAACACACCTGCCATCTTTACTAGACCAGGTTGCACAAAGCCCCATCCAACCTGGCCTTGAACACTTCCAGTGATGGGGCATCCACAGCTGCACTGGGCAACCTGTTCCAGTGCCTCACCCCCTTCATCATAAAATATTTCTTCCTCGGGTTCATTATAAACATACTGCCTTCCAGTTTAAAACCACTACATCCTGTACTTGATAGAAAGTCCTTCTCCCATCTTTCTTGTAGGCCCCCTGTAGGTATTGAATGCCTGCTGAACTAATTAATTTCTTCCTTCACATTCTAGGACCCAACAATAATGCTGGCTCCCTGACTGTATTTATAATACCTTCACTTTATTAAAAGTCATTTATAGATGAGATAGGTAGGGATGCATGTTCATGCCTCCTTCAGAAGCCACAGCTGACATCGCTTATGGACCACACATACCCACCACAGCACTTTTGGTTGGTAGCTCTTGTGATGGAGGTGGAAAGTACAGGTTTGGTCAAAAAACAGACAGAGGCCAAGGATGTGACTTTCATTGGCAAGTTTGTCCCTGTTTACCTTGGACCCATTAAAAAAGCTCTGTCCGAACAATTAAACATTCTGGGCGTGAAGAGGTTTGACAAGTCTTCTGTGAGAGGGAGATTAAAATGTTTGCACAAATTAAAAACTAAATTCTATCTCTTCCCACATCTCAAAGCTTTAGTTTTTGCAAACACACGCATGGCTGCACTTAAGCCTCACACAAATTAGATCTACAATACAAATTACAGTGCATTCTTTAAGAGTTAGTCTCTTTTTCAATACAAACTAGCTGTTCTGTAACTAAGAGACAATATCCTCCTTTTTCTCTCTCCCTCTTGTTTTGTTTTAGGTCGCTGACTAGAAGTAATGTCTGTGCAGGACTACCATAACATTTTCCTATACATCAGGGAAACCAAAGTCATAAACTGAATTCAAAATAAGGAAACAAACAAACAAAAAAGAACCATCAAAGGGAAATTAAACAAAATTAATGTTACTCATTTTAATTTGGGTTTCAGAAGAGGCACTGAGTTACGGAAGGAAAGGACCTTAGTATGGTTTACCGAGCTTAGTAAAAGGAGCTGGGACATGAGAGCTAAGACAGTGCAACAAGGTCATAAAAACCCAGGTAAGTGCAAAAATCCTTCTGCTGAGTGATTCACATCTTCACGAGGGCAATTACACACTAGCACCAACCTGCAACACCTTTCAGGCGCAAGCCACCAACTGACCCCAATTGGGTGTACACAGACATAAGCAAAGCCATAGGTAAATTAATATCCTCACTGCTACCCTATGTTTATATCTACTAAGTTGCTCCTTCAGTTGACCCCAATGGAACCACCACTGCACCTATGCTTTGCCATTTCTAGAGCGAATCTCATTGAGCAGAGCCTGGACTGGGCAGACCCTTTTCCAGGTACTTTGGGGGCTGAAGTTATCCAGCCACTGACAGAGTGGAAGTCATCTGGCTTCCCAGACCTCCCAGAGAAGTGCCCAGGAGTGTGAGCAATGGTCTGGTGGCTTAACAAGCAAAGAACTGGGTACCTGCTCCAAGGGACACCTCCCCATCTCCGAAATTCACCATCCTGATTCTGGAGCAGGAGGTGACAAGTAAAACTGCAGTGCTGAGCACTAGAGATTTGCCCCAGAGACTGAATCCCACAGTGGTGCAGGAAATGCAATAGTCTTTAAAAACCCAACTAATGCAAAAAAGTTCGTTTATACTATGAATGTAGGAACAATGACCGAGCATCAGGAGTTACAGCTGAGTAAGGATTTCTGGGCTTGTCTCAGAGGAGCAAATCACTATAGAAAAAAAAAAATTCCACTTCACATATGCAAATTGTAGCTTACAAGAGCACATAACTCTCATTATACCTTTCAACACACATGCTGTGTACTTTTGCCAGCACCTGATGCTATGTTAAAGTGCATTCAGTTTCAAACTATCACTCTTTGGACCCCTACTACATGGCATGAATAGACAAAGCATGTAATTAGGGTCAAATTTCTATCTGATGGCCACTGAAGATATTTTGTTTGTTTTGGAAGGGGGGGTAGGAGGGAATAGTTTGGTTCAAAAACAATGTTTATTTTGAGCAGCCTGGGTAGAACTGCAAAGCCTTTCAAGAGTAAAGAATATTTTCTTTGTTAAAATCTTTAAGCAAGCCTCATAGCAGTGAACTGATGAGAGGGTAACATTCCTCACTGCTAATTTTAAGCAATGTATTAAATTTCATTCAATAGTAAAGTAGCATAGAAACACAATGAAAAAGCTACTGCACAGCTAAAATACCCCAAGTTGTTAATGAAAAGTAGCTGAAATAACATACTTGTTTGGCCAAATCTGTGAACATAAAAGATGCATTTATATCAGAGTGGTGCATGGGGAAAAAAAAAAGATGACGACAATACTATTCCTGTGGAATACTAAATGATTAAAGGCAATAAAGATTTCTGTACAGCTGGGAGAAACTTCTT
This sequence comes from Pipra filicauda, assembly GCF_003945595.2. NCBI lineage: Eukaryota > Metazoa > Chordata > Aves > Passeriformes > Pipridae > Pipra > Pipra filicauda. The sequence goes on along the minus strand of NW_024103541.1, from coordinate 1,099,242 downwards.
ATGGTCTCAGCTCCTGCAAAGCGTACTGCATGATTTCTGATAAAGAGTCTCTATAGAAGGAAAAAAAGGTCCCTGACAGCAAAGATTCTTCTAAGAATGTATATACACAAACTCTTGTGAATCAGAAAGCCTCTGAATATACACCACTAATTCAGTTAAACCAAACAACTGGCTCAATCTCTGGGCTAAAAGTTACCTTTATTGTCATTTAAAAAGCACAGCAATTTGTAATGAGAAAATACTGATCTTTGAGAGGTGAATGCAAACAAAGATTAAGAGGCAGCCCTGGCCTCTGGAAACCCAGGAGCTCAGAGGGATGTTAGGAGGATAAGTATTTCAGAGCAAACTACAAAGGCACTGCCGCTCATCTCACCCACAAATCGGTCTCTCAATAAATGTCGCTGGGCTGTCTCGGAGACATGCTGATTTCTAGCTACTGCTTAATGGGACGACTTGTTACTACTCAACAGGAATACTTATAACAGAGTTTTGTCTCTTGAGACTTGAACTTTTCAAGTTTAGATAGATTTCAAGATGTAGTTTTTCGTGTTCTTTGTCCTTAAGATGTCACTCCAGATTGGTATCCATAATCCATTAATACACAAGGCAATAAAATGCAAATAAAATAATTTCTGCCAAACTGAGACTGAGCTTTTAGGATGACTGTATATTAATAAGAAAAAGTTGCATTCATGTGCAGTGATAGAACTGTACTCCACAATTACTTAACCATCACAAATTCTCAGTATGGAAATTCTTTTTCTTCTCTTTGTCTGATGGAAGAATTAGCAATAATGTTTTTTCCTTCCCAAATTTGTCTGAAAGGTCTTTCCAGCTTACCTTGGTAACTGGGAACACAACCCAAATTGTTCCCAATGCTCCTGTGGATCTAATATCATGCTGCAAATAGGTCCTAGTCCAATGCTTACTGAAGTCAGTGGCTGCAAACTGGTATACTAGCAGCTTTCCAAGGTACTGCTAAAGCATGCACACGTGAAGCAGTAACCTGGGGCCAAATAAAGAGCTAAATTTAGGACTACCAGTACTTCCCAGTAATTCTGTTCTCACCACCAAATAACTCCAGATCTAACACAGGAAAATAGTAAAAAGAGAACCCTTTTTGTAATAAGGAAGAGCAAAGATGCCACTGCAGCAGATCACAAATATTAGAACTAGTGAGCAACCGGCGCACAGGGAGCTGCTGCCGCAGAGTGCCCGGCTGGGCACTGCCAAAAACTGGCTGCTCATGCTCAACGGAAGAGCACAGGACAAACGGGAGTTTCCAAGCAAGAGGAACAGACAGCTTGCATGGGCCATCTGACACACACACCAAAGTCTAGTGTGAATCTCCCATGCTGGAGGTTACAACCTGGTCCAGCTGCAGCAGCAACACAGGCACCAGCTTCTCAGGCTGTCCCATCACGCTGCCACCATCCTTGGTTTCTCTCACCAAACATACCCATCCTTGACTCTTCAACATGAACTGCTGTGAGCATGCAACCCTGGTGCTAGTTTGTAGCATTGCTGTGCCTTTCTACGCTGTCAGCTACACCAGCTGCAGTCCACTCCCAGCATAGAGGGAAGAAAAGTATTGATACAGGCACATCAGAAGTGGATGTGCATTTAATTGTAAAATGATAGTTAATTCACTGGAGCTTGGATTAGGGAGGTTACAACGTGCCTAATTACACAGTTAGCTCCAGCATGTGTAAACATGGCTCACAAAAGTTTAACGTCAGATTTTCTTAGTTTCTTGTAGGAATTTGGGATGCTTTTTTCTCTGCAGCTGCCAAAATGCTAGCTGTTGACAAACTAGTTGAAGTGCTACCAAAGCATCTTTCATGAGCTGACTGCGTACATCTGAACAGATACATACCTCATTAATGTGCTATATTTCAAGCTAGAGAAAACAATGCATGTCGAGAGACTATAAACCACCAGTACAAATGATCCAGGTCACCTATGATGAATATAAGCAGTGTTACACGAAACATGACACATTGGGCTCTCTCTTCTTGGGGAAAAAAAAAAAAGAAAAATTAGAAGAGAAAAGATGCAGAAGGGCTCCTCGTTCTTATCAATTCCTCTCTTTTGAAAGCTGTTGGAGCCAAGGAGATTTTCAGAATTTTTTTCCTTACTGTTTTGCACACAGGGTGCTTTCACCTCCCACCAGACACCACCCGTCCTGCAGAAACATCAAAAGAAACTGAGTTTGAATCCAGATTAGTCTCTAAATCCAGGATTAGGCTGATGGCTAAACCAGAAAAAAGGGCTCAATTTGGGAAGCAGTGGATCTGAACATGGGTCTCTTGCCTGGTTGTCCATTTCTGCATCCTTGTGAGATGAAATTACATGAAAAGAGATTTTTCTAGTGAGAGTCTGTTTTCCCCCAAACCAGAAACTCAGAAACTTGACCTGGGGCAGAACTCTCTTCTCTCCATCCCCCCACCACAGAGACCCCAGCTTTGGTGAGCTACTGAAACCAAAACATTGCACTAATTCTGCTGATTTGAAGTTCAGCAATTAATTTAAGCCCCTTGTTGAAGCAGAGGTCAGGTAGAATTTGATTCTGTGTGCTTTGCTCAATTCTGTACACTTTTCTGAATAAAGGAATAATTTATAATTTTGATAAGTTTCCAGCTCACAAGTACATCCAGAAAGGTGCAAGTGAAAAAAAAAACAGTTAATAAATTACTACTACAGAAGGAATATACGACAAGCAATGCTCTCTGTATATTCATTAGCCCATACCTACTTTTGAAACTAAATCTTGAGAGATTTTATAATTCATGCCTTCATGCTCATCAAAATGTTTTTTATAGCAATCACTTTTGTGACAGATTCCCCCCTCCCTTCATTTGAAGTAAGCAGAGTTATGGAACAGTCACACTACAAAAATACCTGCAAAGTAGCAGCTGCCCAGGAAAAGGCCTAGATATAATATGACTGCTGATTTTTGAACTGCTATGCATGCTGTGTATGCCTGGAAACATAACAAATGTGCATGGCTTGGCTTGTAGCACCTAATTTGCAATAATATTGAAGTCCCCCACAATAACTCATTTACTCTTATAATAAATATATAAAAAAAGACAAATTGCTACATCGAACATGCATTTTCTTCACTGCAAGTAGCTGCTACCCCAGGGAGAAAGCCCTGTGCTGCTAACTAATAGTAAATCCTTTGGAAAATCATGTGTCATAATGATGGACAACCAGGGAAAGGGTATTAAATAGATTTAGAGGTTAGATACTCTAACAAGAACAAAAGAGGCCTTTTGCAAGCTAGTACCAATCAGAACTGGCTCATTGGTATGATTAGCACCAAGTCCAAAGAAAGTTTCTGTTACGAGACAAGACAACACGGAGAATTCAACCCGAAACCTTTCTCAGAAGATCTGTTTGGGACAGGTCAAGTTTCCAAGAGATTGGGTAACTTTTTGGTTCTCAGGAGACATCATGGTCTCCTCAAACTACATTTAGGCAGGAGTGATTTTGCTCCATCTGTTATTTTATCTATTGGTACATCATTAGATAAAGCACATCAGAATGTATAACGATTATATGATGCCAACAAAAAAAATACAGACTGTCTGAACACATCTGATGGACAGAAAAAAGGTGCATTATGTAGAAGCTTAGGCAATACAAGACAGTGATTACTTTGCTTCATCTTTAGAAAATTGCTCATACACATAAATTTATCCACAAGGGTCATTTTTGTTTTTGGCAGGAGTGAGATCTAAATACCAGTGTTCTGCAGAATTGCACAAAATGGAATGATCATGTCCAGATCTCAACTTCAGATCCAGCCAGGATTTTGGCCTAAATTGATTTCCACCAGCACTTTCTAATTAGATTTGATACACTGGGGGTGTGGGAACCTTAATTCATCATAAATGTCTTGAGTTCATTTCATACAGAAAGAACAGCCCAATCTTGACAGAAACAAAGGGAGAGAGCATTTTAATTTGTATTTTTGTGGATTCCCTGGTATCTTTCATATCTGCAGAACACCCAGCTGCTCCCCAACTGGCTCCAAGTTTCTTCCTCCAGAACATTTTCTGTTGTTTCTGATACATCATCCCATAGTGATTTATCACTATTTTGCAATCATTATCAGCTTACTATTTTGACCAATACACCATAAATCAAGAAGAAGAATGTTAGGTGGGACTTCATAGTGTAGCTTTCATTCATTACCTACAAAGATTATAGCCATTTCATAAAAACCAATATCAGAGAAAGAAGCTTATTGGCAAGGACCAGTGAAATTCATTTCATGCTTCAAAAGTTTGTGATTGGTCTGGTAAGAAAAGAACCCTCAATTGTTGGAAATTGTTTTTTCTTTTAAACCAGCAAATGCCCAAGACTGAGCGATGTCAGTTGTATGCTGTGCTTTCTACTCAAATGCAATGGAGACTATTCCATATCTGTCCTTGTAAAACCCACTGTGCTTACTATTCATGAACTGCTGGAGAGGGAGATACATAAAACGCAGGTCTCCAATACATTACGCTTGCTGCTCCAGAGAGCTGTGGCACCCTGAAAGGAGGCTCTGGGAAAGTCAGCTGTACATTTGGCACAACGTTTCATGCTCATGCAGGGGACAGTTGTAAGAGGAATGAGATGAAGATTGTTTGGAAGTCAATTCAAGATCAAACCCAAAAATGTCCCCCACATAATTTTGTGAAGAAAACTCAATGAACTGTGACAAATTCCCTTCATTATTATTTGTCATTCCTAGATGTCTGCTGTTCTGACTAATTCTAGGTTCCTCTCATAACTTATGAGAAACTTCTCAGGCTAGTCCAAAACTGCTTTTCAATACCTCCTCTTTCCACTCACTTCTCCTTGGATCTCAGAACACAATGAGTGTTATACGTTACTGTCCAGTGCCCTGCAATAATGGTCTGTTAGCAATAGCCACTCTCTAATTGGGTCAAACCTCACGCCTACTTTGTTTCTCCCAATGCGACAACTCTTCAATTTTTATTTTTTTTTAATCTTGCATGAGTCCTACTGCTTGGACAAATTTATCTTCAGTAATCACAGGGTCTCAAAATCGTACAGTTACCCCCTCAGCCATCTCCCTAGGAGAAGTACCAGTGGGGCTGTAGTCCCATCAGGGAACTATTGGGGTCCTGTGTTTGACTGACAGCAACCACCCTCCCTTGCTGTGCCCAGGGCACATCTGGGAGGGGAACACTGGCTTGGGGCTGTTTCCAGGATGTGGCACACACAAGAACACTTCGCTTTGGGAGGAAGGCAATGTAGCTGTGTGGACATGAGCAGTGTTGTCAAACTGGCCTACAGGGCCAGAGAAAATGTCCTGCCCTGATCTCTTCACCTGCATAAATGCAATCAGGAAGAGTAAAGATAGGATTCATCTCTTGTATGTGTAACTTCTTGTTATTTCCCTTCCATCCGTGGAAAGAATCCTCCAAAAGCAATTTTCCTGACCATTTCACAAATCCATCCTCCAGATCAGATGAAGAACCCTCTGGATGTGCATCTATAAATAACTATGCCAGTAGCTTAACTGGTTTTAGCACCGGTCATGTGGAGGAATTATTCCCTGTGCTTCTTGTCCAGGGAGCGATCTTGTTCTGTTTATTTCTAATTTACCAGCTTTCACATCTGTCTGGTGAATCATAGAATCGATTGGGTTGGAAAAGACCTCCGAGATCATCGAGTCCAACCCTTGGTCCAAATCCAGTCCCTAGATCTGGATGTGTCCAATGCGTTTATAAATAAGCCCATTATGCCTGCCAGTAGCTTAACGTGGTTTTAGCTAGAACTTCCCTTCAGGTAGTTATAGACGGTGATGAGGTCATGTGCTTTTGGTCAGGTCAAGTTAACACATCTAACATGCCATATCAAGAGACATAACTAACTGTTGAATTACTAACCCAGCAGGACAAACTACAGAGGTGATAGGGACTGAACCTTGGCTTTCCAAAATCCAGAGCTGAGAAGCCATTTGGGTCAGCCACCTTCTCCTAGAAGGAGGAGCCTGGGTCCATAGCTGCATATGGGCATGGAAGGTCTGAGAGAAGCCCAGACTCTTAGTCATTTAACAGCAAGAGCAGAAGGCCAGGGAGCGGGAGATCTGCTCTCCAGCCCAGCTCTGAATGTCACCTCACTTGGAGCATCTCTGCAAGGGGTTCTTGCAGTACATATGTACTGGGAGGTCTCATTAGTTGCATGTTGGGGATGTGCTCGAAGAACTGACACGCAGAACTTTTAAAGTTCCCTTCCTATCTTCCTCTTTTCCAAAGAGAATAGACTCAGCCGCCTCCTCCTTAGCCTCCTCTCCACATCCAGACTCTCAGGAGCATGCATCAAACTTAGGTTGCACAGAAAGCACAAACAAACACTGCTAATTTACACTTTAAGAGGCAGAAGAGAAACCTTTCCCTTCGACTTACCATTTGTTACTCAAATGCCTTTCCCCCTGTCACAGCTACTGGGAGAAAGCTGCTGAACTGCAGCCGTGGAGCTCCTGCACAAGGCTTCTTGAAGTTGCATATGGACTGAACATCAAGTGGACGGCTGTGCACAAAGGTGTGGTTACCATGAATCATTTATTACCCCAGCTAAAGCTTTAGGAACAACATTCACTAATGTAAAAGATAACTTGACTCTGGGAATACTGCTGTCACTACAGCTGCATATTTTACAAGGGGAAAAGATTCCTTTAGGCCTGTTTGTTGCATTAACCCTTTCAAGACTGCACTTTTACTGCAAGGACAGTTTGATCTTTTATTTTTCTTGCAAACAGAGAATAACAAACAGCGTGCTGAGTTTATATTTAAGTTTCTATATAGTACACCCAACCATTTCAAAATACTTGTGGGTTCTGAAAAAATGCTGGAAAAGAAAGCTCTCACCAAAGACAGGAGCAGCATATCTTTATTTCCATGTGTACCCAGTTGTGCAGCTACCTCTAAAATATTTGAACCACACTGCATGATTATAAATAACAAGACTGGAAAAACAGCGTGTTCTGTCCTCTGCAGATCACCAGAACATAACCTCAGCCAGAATTTATCTAAGGGCAAGTGTAAATGCAAAGCAGGAAAAATTTCCCTTATTCAACAAGAGCTATTAAATTAATGATCCTCTAAGACACTCAAGAATATTTCCTTATTCGCTCTCAGTTGGTGGTTTGACACAGAGAAGAAACTTGCGCCACTGAGTGCAGCAGCATGGCACAGGGGTACAAACCACACCTTCCCAGTGGGAGACCACTGCCAAACACACAGAATTTATGTTTTTCTGTATACAAAGAGCAGCCAGACAACTTCCATCGGCATGACCTTTGCTTTAGATTAAGAAGAGACAACTGCAACTGCATGTCTCTCTCTTTACAGTCTGCAACGAGACTAATGCCGAATGGTTACCTATCTCTGAAAAGAGCACAGAGCTTACAAATTTAAAGACATAATAAACACAATGCAACAGGCAAGCTAAACGATGCCCATTCTGCCTCTAGTTACAATTTTATGACTCTTGAAAAGGCCAGATTATTGTCACAGACACTTCCAAAAGCTGGGATATTTACTTGCACTTCTATGGTCCACAGAAATAACACAAAAAGTGTGAGAGAGGAGCCCCTCTTGCAGCTTTTAAGGGCTTCTTCTAGCAATAGGCAGAAATACAGAAGCATCAGAAACAGAATTCATTAAGTCTGTGCAAGAAGAGCCTGTGCTGGGCTTTTTAAGCTGGTTTAAACACTCTTTAAACTGGGCTTAAATACTCTTTAAGTATTTAATCCTGTTTTCTAACATTCAATAGCTCTTGCTACCCAAATTCCTTCTCCCCCCTAGGAAGCATCTCACGGAGGCATGTGTGGTCACTCAGGGGCACCATGGGCACAGCCTGCGGGTGCAGCCGCCGGAGCCGGGAGCTGCCAGTGAAGGGGCAGCAGCTGCAGGGGATAACCCTACCTCTGCCTGTGCCTGCCAAGAGGGGTTTCCTCTGGTGGCATGGCTGGGAGGAGGGAGGGTCCTCAAAGTGTCAGTGACCACTTCTACTCAAGGGAATTCGGAATTGGCAAGGGCAAGAGTGTCACCTGCCCTCAACCTTCCCAGCACTCAACATACCTCCTTCTGAACACAAATGTTTTTTTTTCTGACCACATGGCTTTTGATAAAAATATGTATATAATTTTTTAACATATATATTTATATATACACACAATACATATGACTCATGTCATCAGCATTCAAGGAAGGACTGAAGGACACACAGCTATTTGCTTCCATTGGCGAGAACATGATTTAATCCACCATGCCAATCTGCACCCTCAAACAGAAACTTTGGAAGACTTTGTCAGCCACCAACCTGCCAGAAAGCCAGATCCTGAGGGACAGTGTCTTAGAAACTTAGTAATGTCTAATTGTTGAGCATCGCTAAATACTTGTTTCTCCTTTGCGGTTACTTGTCATATGCTGAAATGTGGTTTTGGGCAGTGGGAAACTGGAGCCACACACTAACTCAGCTGCCCTGCAACACAATGGCAAGCAGCACTGGTAAGCCAGTTTGCTTAAGATTAAGCAGGAGAAGACCCACGTTGAGGGTATCTCTTCATTGGCAGAGTCCCTCCCCTCCCCCCCTGCAGCCCCACCGAGCTCATTCCACACATCTATAATGAATCAGGCCCCAACTCATTAATAAAAAATGACAAGCCATCATCTCATTGAATCTTCCACACTGGAACGGCATGCAGATAAAACCCCCAACTCTCTCTCCTCAATTCCTCTGTGGCCCAGCAGCTAATGAGACTACAAGATGGACAGGACAAAGTGAGCTGCAATTGCACAGAACTTAACTTGCAAGAGAAGGGGAAATAACCTTTTCATTACAGTCATGAGACTTTAATTTTAATGTCTTTTTTTTCTTTTTCTCTTTATACTAACAAAAAGGTAGGATCAGAGGCCTTGCTGGGGCCACCACCCAGGTCACTGAGCTGTTGAAGTGTCACGAGACACAAAGGAGTTGAGCTTTGCCATAGTAATGAGCTGTTCGGTGCTTTAGGTCTCAAGCCAACAAGATTCAGAAGTGCAAGATTTCTAAGTGTTAGCAATAACCAAACATTAGGAAGGTAAAATAAAATAAACAGACTAATGAGATTCACAGACAGCAAACTTTCCCCAGGGAGTTTGCTGGTCACTTCGAGTCACAGACACTCAAATCACACCTGCTAACCTTCTCTCCAAGTCCCTCATCTCTGACCCACTGTTATTATGCTCAAAAAACCACAAATCAAATGTTCTGTGCCTCCATGTGAGATGAGAAGTAATAAAGAGGGATAAACAAAAGGAAATGGTAAAAACAAATTGCATTGTCTACTTGATATTAAGAACCACATATAGCCACATCATTATTTAATAAACTTGAGTTATACAGTGGAGAAAATACAAATTACAGATCACAATTTCGTATCTACAGCACCAATTTTATTCTGCATAGCATCCTCCACAGAAACTACAGGCCAAAACATTTTACACAATTAGGGGGATAAAAAATAGTAGAGAGAGAGAAGGAGAAAGCCAGTCCCACAGCACTGGGAAAGGAAAGTTTCCAGCTGAGACTTTGAAGGGAACAGGCGACAAATGGAGAAGGTCAGTGACAGTATGATCAGCTGGGGATTGCTGTGGTAGGGATGTGATGTGTCCCTGCCTCAAACCCCCTTTTTAACACCTGGCCTCAAGCTGCTGCTTTCCCCTTCTGTCTAACTTTGGTTTTAATTCTTTTAATTAGCACACGATAGAGACCTCTGTTACAGTGCTGTAGGTCTGCGGTTCAAATCCCAAGGGGGGTTGCAAAGGAAACAGAAAAATCATTTTTGGGAATAGTGGAACTGGCATTTTCTATTAAAAGAACAAAGAAATTTCACTTTGGGAAATGATGAAAAAAAAGTGTTCCCTACTAGACAAATAAGAAGATTGATTCAAGAACTCCAGAAGAAATGTAAAAGTTTCAGCTGCTCAGACTACCTTGCATAAATTAATACAGGCTTTAATTACATAATCGCACATCATTTTTTTCCCCAGTGCCTTTGTCTTAGCCTTAAGGGAATCGCTTCAGACTAGGGTAGGCATCTGAGAAGGTAAATAAGGGAAGACAGTCATTAGAGTGATACAAGCAGGAGGTGCAGCACTGCACAAGCCATCAGAAGTAAAATATAGCTAAGTACTGGTGGGCGGCTGGGATTTTTAGCTCCAGGGTGATATATAACATTAGATCATAGTTATTTGTAATGTGATAGTGCTATGTAAAGCTCCAGTAAAAAACCATCTCCACTCTACTCTTTGCATGCGCTGTGAGGAGATGACCCTGGACCAAAAACGTTTGTAGTCTCAGCAGATGTCAAAATAAAATGGAGGGACGGAGTGAAGTAAAACCATGATAATGCTGAGATAATGAGAACTCATGCTAAAAAGCTATCGTTAAAACATGCTGGCTGCTCTCTGATTCCCAAGACCCTGGATCTGAGCTTAGTGACGCTACTACTCCTTCAGTCCAGGCCAAATATACGGATGATTCAACAGGAAGGCCAGAAATTGTCAGCATCCCAAACATCTTCGTCCAGCCCACCCCTACAGCAGGAATAATGAAGTCAGTTTTACAAACAAAAGTTGTGCATCTGCCAGTTCTGATTGCAGATTGCACATTCCTGCACCACAACCAGACAACGGAAAAAAAAGAGCATCATGTTGTCCTGAGGTCAAGTAATCATTTATCTCTTTCCCTTGTGTGCACTAGACAGAGTGAAATTATGTTTGCTTTCTGGAAAATATTTATTTGTTTGAATAAAAAAAATAAATCCCAGACCATATTTAAATTAAAAAAACTGCTAAGAATTAAGATCATTTCTTCAGGGGCTCTTTTTCTTTCTTTCTTTTTTCTTGACTGTGAAGACTTATGTTTTTTGAGTATGCAAAAATCCTGAGTTGACGGTGTGAACTGTCCACAAAACTCCCTGTGGACTTCTCCCCCCACCAGTGAAAAATACAGTTTAAGGAGTATGAGCTTTCCCACAAAGCAGAAGGATGCCTTCAAAATGGAGAGGTTAGGCACTTAAAATGCAGTCTGAATAACAATCCCATTTTAATTTCACACACACATACACACAACAGGGTGTCCTTGCACAGACATTTAAAAAACAGAGGCTATAAGTCTGTAAGTATCTCACATCACACAAAGGCCAGTCTGGCTTCTACCTAGCTTTGCTAGTTTGGTGGTTTTTTTCATCTGCAATTACTATTTGCAGCCAAAAGTAATAACAATCAATAAATGTCTCCTGAATTATGCCTTAAGGAATGACTGACTACCTGTGGGCAAGCAGCTGCAGATGAATTCCTAACCTCAGAGCACAGGACATGCATCTGCTTCCCCAAATGCAGGGGACAAACCAAGGAGTAACATCAAAAGATAGGGCATAGGGTTGTTGGTGTCCAGGACCCAAAACACAAGGGCAATCTAGGTTACCAGCAACTCATATTAAAATATTACATACACTCTTGTGCATATAAAAATACACTCAATTTTTGATATATCGAAATAAGTTATTTGTTTCCACAGGGTTGCAAAGACACTGCAGCTATGGATGGTTTACATTTCAGGGCTCTGCGCTGTAAGAAAATGTCACACGGGGATGAAAATAGGAACATGAAGGGTAGGGGCGTTCTGAAGTATTCAGTGCCAATTTAACTTGCTCTGCACTTCTTTTCTCCCCACCCCTTGATGTTCTTCATGACTTACTGTCATTCTTTTCAAACAGCAGAAAAGTTGAACCACTGCCGCCTACTTTAAGGAAATCCCAGCCCTAATGACACATTCAAAACAACTGGAGTAGTTTGTGACAGAACATAACTCTTGAGGTCTAAGTCCAGTGTTCTAACACATAACAGATAAATAAATAAACAGATAAATCACTGTTCTCTAAGCCTGAGCAGTCTGTACCATTCCTGCAGCTGACCAGGGCAGTGAGGGAAGCTCACTCTGCTGTGAGCACAGGGATGCAGGAGGGGCTGTTCCACCACTGCTGGAGCAAGATGGCCATCTCCCAGAGCTGCGCTCTGTACCCCTCACATACTTATTGGAATAGTTTTGCCTAGACAATTACAAACAATGGTACATATCAAAGTGCCAAAATTTTACATAAGGACTGGGAAGGCATGGGAACGAGCTTTCCACGCACGCAGCAGCAGTCCTGCAGGGTGGGAGAGATGTGCAGCAGAGAAAGGAGGCATGTGTTCATGGTCAGCTAATCTTTTTCAGGCAATTTCCATCTCACATCAAATCCCACATTAGTGACACGAGAAGTGGGGGGGGGGGGAAAGAAAGAAAAAACCCAGCTGCATTTCGCACACAGGCTTCCTGTGTTTCAGCCTCTCGGACTCACTTATTTTACAAAATCAAGTTATCTGAATCTTAATGTGTAGTACGGCAGGAATTCAAAGCCTCTTCTTTACCCACTAAACTTGATCTGAGGCTCAACTTGACAATGTCGATAAATATGTTGTGCTGCATTATTCATGCCCCTTCCCTTGCCTTTCTCCTGCCTCTACCTGGCAAGCAGCAGCTGCCACTGGCACAAAGTTGTGAGCTGGGAGCAGAGAGAGCTGCCCTGTATAAACACCTGCAATAAATAAAAGATAAACAAGATATGTTGCATGGTGACATCAACCTCTTCTCCTCCTCTCCACACTGGGCTCTCAGCGTGGCAGCCCCTCAAGGGGAGGCCTGGGAAGGGGGATCACAGGCTCTGCAGCTGGAAGCCACCATGCTGGGGGTTTGTCTGCAGCTGTATTAAATAAACCACTTGGATAAGGATAGAAAACACCCCAGCACTGAAATATCTGAGAGCTGAAATTCTGCTGATGAGTGTCAGGAGATCAGTGGTTTACAGTGTGAGCAACATTCCTTCAGCTACTCATCATCATCATCGTAATCATCATTTTAAATCTTGGCAACCAGCAAAAAACATCCATTGTTTCTATCTCTCACTTCTTTCCCCTCCAGATCTGCAGACTTAGTGACGAGGATATTTTGTTGTGGTTTAATCCTCAGTGGTTTACCCAGGCAACATAGGGGACCACCTCTGATAAAGACACTTTGCTACAGCAGTACATGAGTGGTTGTGCTTAGGGGCCAAATCAGGAGAACCAGTAACTTTGATTTCTTCTCTTCCAAGCTGTCAAATGGGCTGAAACTTGTAGTTTTCAGGTTCCTCCTCTAATGCCATGATCTTAACCTCTCCAACCTTAAGTTTGCTCATTTTTACACCACCACAAGTGTGCCCCAAACACATTTTACGTGGTTTCAGTAAAGCTTCTCTGCTCAGCTGCACAGAAATAGTACCTCATCCAAGGCCTTTCTGCTACAACATATATCTTGTAGGCAAAGCCATTAAGTCCCAAAGAAAATCAGAACTGAGTCACATCTACACTTTCCCTTCAACTAGTCAGGGATCCAGAAAGATTTCAGGCTGCTTAAAGAGTAAAACATGAAAATATATGTATGCGCACACACACGCTCAAAGAGTTTCTGCAGGAACAAACTTCCATAATGGTGAGCAGTACTGTCCCTGCTGAAACTGAGTCATCACAACATCTGACCCTTGAGGCTGCGAAGCTGAGATGATGCCACATTACTGTTAAACCAAGCAATATCACAAGAGTCACACAAAAAACACGCTGTGCTGAAAGGTCACAACACTCAGGGTATATTCAGACATGGAAAGAGTCTACAGAAGCAAAGATATCAAAAGCTGCAGCAAAGCACATCCCTTAATGCAATCTAGGAAGTGGTGAAAGCCTCAAGAGCAGCAGCACTATCCCACTGAAAGGGTATTCACATGTTCACCTCCTCGGAATTACACATTTCTGCTGCATGACTGTTTGGAAGAAGGCAAAAGACCCTAAGACTGACAGGATATCCCTGTAGTCACTCTTAGTAGCTTAAAGATTCCCTCTACCATGCCTATTATGTTCTTTCAACTAATATTCCACGCAGCTGCCAATTCCATCCTTATTAAAACGAACTGTGTGTGTTCATTTCTTGTAGGAACACTGTCTGAATTCTGGGAACCAACCGAGATTTGGGAGGCTCTGTGGCTTGGGGCAAAGAGCTCTTTTTAAAGAGCTTTGCCAAGTCAGGACTGTGAATGGTTTTCCCCACTTACACCCTCCAGACCTTTATTATGCTTGGGCTGCAACATATACCCAGCTCCACCTCTGCCAGACCAAAGCTGCTACTTTGCTTCTGAGTCATAGCAGACAGAAATGTGTATCCCTCACTTCATACCTGGCCTGAGATAAACTCTCCTTCGTTTCAGAGGCTCGTGATAGGAGAAGGATGAGATACAAGTCAGGTACAGGAGCTGGTCTTCTTGCTTTCCAGTCTGGACCGTGATCTGGAGCACTGCAAGCCAGGAAACAGGGGATGTCCACGGCTAACAGCCCACCCTTTACACCACTGACCGGTGTTTGCTCTCCAGCCCTTTGGAGCAAGTGTATGGCTTTTGTCCTTTACTAGGAGAAGCTGCTCATCTGTACCAATAGCCACAAGGTGGTTGTGACAAGCCGCCTTTTGTTTGGGCAGCAAGCTAAAGCGTGGTAGTTTGGCTTTGGGACAGGGTAATTCTGCACAGTGCTCGTGTGGATTTTGCAGTCTGGGCCACTAAAGCTCAACTGCTGCTGCTATCTGAATAACTCAGGGATCCACTGAACTTCACGGTTGTTTAGTCATTAGATTTTTCTTTTCAGCTCATGTTCGTCTGGTCTAGTTTTTGCCCAAAACCCTGGTTTCTCTGGCCAGAAAATAAAGCTGGAGCTGTCGTACCTGTCACCCAGAGTGGGTGCCAGAGCCCTGGCCAGGATGGAGTACAGGGAAAGGATGTGTCTGCACCGCAGAGCCCTGACCGAGACCTGCTTCCTTCTCAAACCCAGCAGGGCTGGGATCCCCGGGTGCTTGGCTCCAAGCCGTCTCCTTATTAAATACAATTACAAAGTGGTGCTTTTACAACCAATTGAAGTTTATACTTGTTAGATCAGGAAAAAAACAAACCATACTGAGATACATTTCTCCTGATCTGACATGTACAAACATTATCTATGCACCCAAACACATGCACTCAAAAATACATTAGCCTACAGTAGATACTGCCTTCCCCAATGTTCAGACCCTGAAACGTGGGGACTTCCCCCTCAAGCCATGTTTTATTTGGCCTAACAAACCATGGAGATAACAGTTGCAATAAATGCACCCTGCAGAGCCTGGAGAAGGTAAGGTGACATATTTAAGTATCAGGCATTTGTCAATATACTTGTCAGAGCTGGCTGGGTAATCAGGAGCATGTCACCCCAAGGCATTTCTGGCCAGACACAGATGCTCTTCTCCCTGCAAAACATCATCCCACCCTGGGAGCACTCCTGCTATAAATCAATACAGGTATTCAGAGAGTAATTAGTCAGAGTAACAGGATCTGAGTGTCCTCCTTTATAAACACCAGCTAATTAATTTTCACAGTGTCTCTAAGGAGACAAGAAAATATGATGACCATTATCGAAAATATATGAGAAGAACATTACTATTATTAAACCCAGAGCCTGAAAAAGCATGGGAAAAGCCCCACAAAGGAGATATATATCAACACTGGACTACCCCTACAGTTTAAATATTCTGTTAACAAAACTCAGAGAAGAACATCCATTTTACCAGTCTCAAAAATAACCTTAAACTCTTTACCAAAAAATCTTACACTCTGTTAAGGTACATGAATTTTCTCTGCAGTCCTCAGCAGCCTTCTGTTCTCATCTTTCCCCTTGAGCACTTCTTGGGGAAGGGGACTGGTAGGATATGGCCCTTGGAAGACTCTGAAAGCCTGTTATGGTGTTCTTGGGGCTCCCTCTGTAACATGTAAAAGCCACATAAAACAGAGCAGCAGTACCTCTGTGGCAAGGCTTGGCATATCTCTGTGTACTGAATCAACATAATTATTTAGAATCCATCTCTCCCCATGTAATTTCTTTATCCCGCTATTGTGTTGCAAAGAATGAAAACCACGAAGAGCTGATCATCCATGCACCCTCCTCCCAAGTTTTTTTTTGAAATTAAAAAAATTCTAGTTGTGTCAGAGGCAATCTCAAAACCAGAAACTGTATGCCTCAGAAAAAACAGTCAGAAGCAAAGGTGGTTGTTCAGATGCAACACTGTCTAAAGTCTCCACTGGAAATCGAGATGGTCAGTTGTAACACTCCACTCACTACTGCTAGCAAACTAAGGGATTTTAACAAGTGGCTCCTCAGGAGAACCTTTTGTCATAAGAAATTAGTGTGGACAAGACTTCAGGAGAAGTCATAAAAGACCTGAGTGCATCTGAATGGATAACACCATTGACAGTAAATGACAAAGTTAAAGGATGAATCTGGGAAAGGGAGAAGTTTAAATACTCCACTGCCTCTGAGGCAAGGTCTTGTGCATCTCTTTTTTTAAGGAGGTAGCTCAATATAGCAGGTTGAACTGCTGAACCATAGTTTCCTAAGTCTTAGAAGAACCAGGAAAAGCAGGAAATTACAATCTGTGAAAAGTGAGTTTTATCATGGCAAGAAGTCTAAGAGGAAATGACTGTTCAAAACAGATAAACAAATAAATAAAGAGAAGTAGCGATCTCACACTGGCAACTGCAAAAGTTCCTTCACAGCTGATCTTCTCCAATCATTCTCTCATAATCAGTGAACAGAGGACCAGCTCTTATCAAAACAAATTTGTTATTCATTAAGAAACCTACCTGAATAGAATAATTGGTAAGTTGCATGCTTGTAATTACAATGAAAATCTCATGAAGCAACGCCTCTGGGGCAAGCCAACTGGATTTCTCACTGTACAAATACTAGCTCTAAGTGTGTAAATGCCAACCATCTCGCTACCTTCTGCCTTATCAAGAGCCATGTACATAAACAGTGAACTCTTTGCAAGACAAATTTCTATGCAGCCATTAAACGCAAATGGTTACTATGCAATCTCTCATGGAAATCAAATTAATATAATAAAAATAGTTTTGCATGTGCATAATATGGCACACAGATGCTCCTTATACAACACGAAGAGCCGTTACAGTATAACTCATCCATGATCATAATCGCTTCTTTCTTAAGTCCTGGAATCCCAAGCAGAAGTGGACATGTAATTGCACGCCTGCTTCTGCACATACAACTGCTGTCGCTGCAAGCATAAATTAAATATGTATATTGCTACATGAAAACCTACTCTGTTACAGATGTGAATTTTTCTCCAACTCTTTCCAATTTCTCCTCAACTATATGACCGGGCTTCTGGCTTGGTGCTAACAGAGCTCCCTTTTATGCTCTTCAGTTTTTTACTGCATTCCCAGCATGTAAGAAGAAGGAAATACCCATTCTTAACTGCAAGCAACTCCACAAAATTGCAAAGGTGAAGAGCAAAATCAGTCACAACTGTAGAGTGTTTATTTCTTACACTGACTTCCCCATTCAGCCCAACTTTTGCACTCAAATGCAACTTCAAGGACATGCTTAAATATCACTGAACTCTGCAGGGACCACAGCAAAGTGCACTGAAAGCAGAGCCTTGATGCTTACAGGAGTAGGGATGCTATTTGGTGACAGAGGGGCTTGGAGCCCTGCAGATGAGAAGCAAGGGGGGTCAGGGCCCCCTGCAGCCCGGCCCCCACCCTAAACCAGATCAGTGTGAGGCTTTACCCTGCTCATCCCTGCCGGGCACTGGGAATGGGTCTGCAAATGAGTCCTCAAGCCATCATGCAAAACAGAAAGCTCCAGTTTCAGCTGAAATGTGTGGTGTCTGGGCAGCCTCCAAAGGGTGAAATGGGGCAACCTTTGGAGAAAATGAGGCTGGTAAAGAGGAAAACAAACCTGACCTCGAGGAAACCCACCAATGAGAGAAACACTCCCCCATGATAAAGTGACAGAACTTTCTGCCCCAATTTTAAGGCTGAAAGGGACTTTCAGAGAAGTGGTGGCTGCCCCATCCCTTGAAGTGTTCAAGGCCAGGTTGGACAGGGCTTTGAGCAACCTGGTCTAGTGGAAGGTATCTCTGCATGTGGCAGAGGGTTTGAAACTAGATCATCTTTAAGGTCCCTTTCAACCCAAACCATTCCTTGATTGGTTACTGATTCTAAGATTCTATTATTCTGGTTTGTTAGCTCCTACTGGTCCTAGCAAGAGACAACCTTTATGCCTACAGGATGGAGCGGGGTGGGTGGCCAGTACATGCACACGCGCACACACACACGCGCGTACACACGCGCGCACACACACGCACACACACAGAGGGTTTTAGTGAAATATTTCCAATAGAGAAAAAAAAGCAGAATCAATCCCTTTATCCTTGACATAGTGTAAAAGAGGTGCACGATACTGCATATTTAATCATATTTAATCACATTTTTAAAAATCACCTATTGGACAGGCTGTCTAAAAAGGAAGGGAGAAGAACGAACTGTCCATGTCTTTTAAGTAATGGAATGCTGAGGAATTGTGTTAAACAAAATTTGCTGATAAATTCTTGGCAAAACTGCAATAATGGTAAATCCCCTATAAAGAATAAAATGTCTATCTGCAGGGAAGAAATGGAGGGATCTGTGCTCCGAATTCCACTGGAAGCTTTTGAAATCCCACCCTTAAACAGCACAGCCTGGTGCCAAACTTTATAAATCTGCTAGTAACTACTTGCAAAATTACCCAAGAATCAAACCAGCAACAAATTTTGCTACCCATGGGTGTTGATTGTAACCACATGCAATGAATATAAGAAAAACAACAAAGATTACATTACTGTTTAGTTATTATTTTCTTACAACCCTCCCTTAACCAGTGTTACAGGAGAATAAAGACCTCGACACTTTCTAAGGTTCATTTTCTGCAAGGCCAGGATGTTCTTCCAGCCTTCACCAGGTCTGAAATCTTAGGGAAGAAAGTTCCCTGGAGGACATTTTCTTAACAACTGTATCACTAAATGGACTTGCGAGTCCTTGGTTTTCTTCATGGATTTGCCAAAATAAGCTTTAACAAAGAGCAGCTTTTCTGCTTCCCCCTTCTATTTATGTGCTGAACATGAATACTTTTCTACCTCAAAGGACTTGATTTTCTAAATCACTTTGAAATCCTCAAAAGCTGCTATAAAACCAGTTATCTTGACTGAGATTGGGATAGGAAAAAGGGTATAGAAGGAACCCCACTGCGTGAGTTTGATAGGACCATGTGTGTGACCTCCGCAGCGCTGCACGGGATTTAGTGTCTCAGGACATCACTCTCACATAAGTCAGTGTGGCTGCCTGTCAGCAGCACTAAATTGTTTGCGTTTGATTTTTTAAAGTAACAATGGAAAGTTAAAAAAATTAATTGCAGCAAAGTAATCAGATTAAAAATCATTTGCAATTACAGAAATAATATTTTAACAACTGGGGAATAACGGAAACCCACTTTGTAGCTTAACCGGATCAGTTCCATCTGTTATTTTAAGGGGTAAAGCCTGAACTGAGAAATCTGTGTCACACAGAGGCCGGCAGGTTTGTGAACTCTATCGGGAGCTGCTTAACAGTTGGTCTTAATCGTTTTCCAAGGCACAAAGCCGAGATCAAGATGAATCTGTTTCCCACATTGTTTCCTCCCAACAGGGTTGGATTTCAGATTTGCCTGGATTAGAGTAAAGCCACCGGAATTCCCCACCTGGACATTAAGAAGGTTGGAGGCCTTGATTTCAAAGACAAGTGGTATGCAGTAATTCCAACCTGGCCCCACGGGACTACAACTTTCATTTCTAATCAGTGAATTGTCTTTGTGCAAAACATTTTTTTAAGAGGAGGAGGAGGGAGATTTTATTACAGCTTCCCCTTTACTTTATAATTTTCTTTCAGAGCCAACATATTCTTAGCCTAAATACTAATGAATTAAAAGTAGAATCATTAATTCACCTTTTCCAGAGAAATTAATAACAGGGCTGAGATTTTTAAATCCCATACTATTCTTCTGCCTCACCCTGAATTTGCTCATGTGTTACTTTTTCGCATAATCGGCTTGAGCTCAGTGGCTGTGCCAAGCTGTGCTTTAGTCTCACAGCACATTGAAACAGCAGTGACTAGGACCTGAACCATCTGCACCTTTATCCTACAAGTGCACTTACCCAAAGGAATAGCCCTACTTCAGCTCAGGAGTTGGAGAGGAAGAAGGTCGGAGCTTTTCAAAAGCCTCCTATGCTAAACGGAAGAATGGGGCCCCTTCTCTTGCAAAGCCAAAAATGTCGTGTCATGCACAGATCTCTGTGTAGATACCTCTGCGTGCTTCTTCCCCCTAAGATGATGGGCTGGACTGGCCACTCAGCATCAAATTTGCAAAGCACCGCAAGTGTCTTCAGCTCCCTTGCAGGGGGGATGGGTTCTAGTACCTTTCCTCCATACCCTGCTCTACCCTCCTAAAGTCCTGAGCACAGACAGATGCACTGGCCCAAAACAAAACAAAAGCCAAACCAACCAAAAAAAAAACCCCAAACCACAAACAATCCCCCCAAAAAAGTAAAAAAAAAAAAATGAAGGGAGCAGGAAAATATAATTTTCCTGTGTAGTCTGTGCTGGGTTGGGGAATGGGTTTGAGCTGGAGGAGACCTTCTGCTGGTATAAACTGTGCTCTCCACTGGAGTACTTTGTTGATGCAGATGATGCTGGAGAGGCCTCTTTGAGATAACACAAGTGCCAACACAAAATAACACAAAATCTTCTGACTAACACAAGATTTTCTTTGAACAGTTCTCCCACAAGAGGAAAGGGGGTCACACCAAACCAACAGCACCAAAAACGTGCTTCTGCCACTAAACACAGGGACCATCAAGGTCTGATATGAGTATATCCCATGGGAGGCAAGTACATGGTCTGAAAAAGTCCAAGTGCTTGTCTTGGCAAACTCCAGCCCATCTTAATGTTTTATCTGTTGAGCTCCAGCTTCCATTAGCTCCCCCAGATGGTTTACCCTGCCAAAAATTTCTCTGTTTGAGGCAGTCAGGTTCAATTCATTTTAATAGACTCTATAGGAAGAGCTTTGATTTTGACCCCTGGAAAGACTTACTTCTGATAAGAGATCTAGAAATAATGGAAACAACAGAGTTTCCATCACCTGTGTGGCTGGGAGGACTTTTCAAACTGACTTGAATCTGGAGGATGGAGATGGTTTTACAAGTCATCTCAGATGAGCCCTGATAAAATCTTTTGAATTCCCTCTGCCAAAGGCCAGGTGTCACTGGCTCTCTGGCAGGCAGAGGCAGCAGGGCTTGGGATGGCTGATGGAATTACTATTTCCACAGCTGCCCCTGCTTTGTCTTGAATCAAGTTATCTGTTATCAATCCACTCCTGGGACTCGACGATTTACAACAGGCATTTAAGCCATCACCCAGTTCCATCTGCCTTAACCATCACTCTCTCAAGTACAGCACTTGAGAATGCTGATGACAGACAAGCCATGGTCCACTCATCAGCTGCCCCAAGCCACCCTAACCACAGCTTTCATTTACCTTAACCACTGTGAAGGACAAAGGGAGAAAAAGTGTAAAAATGTGGGCAATTCCCCCACATCTTCTCTCCATTTGTGATGTTTCAATGTAAAGCTGGCCACTTGCAGCTCAAGAAGCAATTCCTGAAGTTACCATGAGGAAATGTCCATTTCGCTCATTTGGCTACAATACAGCCGTCCTGTTTCATATCCATGGGAGCAACCAGACTTCAAACAAAATGTAGGACTGGATATTGTTAAATACCAGTGGAATATTGCAATTTGGACAAAATCTCGTATTCACAAGAAAAAGAAGAACCACATTTCTGGATTTAGAACAATAACCGGAAACAAAAGCCACCGACTGCTCTTTCAGAGAAGTCTGGTGTTTGCCTTGTTAGACTCAACCCTATGTAAAGTGCCACACAACAGGTTAGAGAACCAAAGTGCTAAATATACAATTAAAAAAAAACAACCAACCTTTACAGCCTCCACATGATGATGATGTCTGAAGGTTTTGTAAGAACACATTTTTATCTGACAGCATGTGTTTTCAATACAGACATATTTGGGCCTGCACGTTGCTATTTTAGTGCTAACATTTACAAGCTTATTTGCTGAAGGCAATTTTAAAAGACATTTTGTCAGTGGCCAAGTCCAACTTCCATTGAAGTTGAGTGGAAGACTCCCACTGATCTCAATAGGAAACAGCTCAGACAGTCAGAGCAGGATTTGGAGCTGCTAAAACTCACTGAAATGCTGCAAGTTGAAGGCATGTCTCTTAGAGAAAAATGGGTAAGCCATTTAGAGGCTTACCTCTAAATGAAGGAGAACACCATCATAAGAAATAAGAGGAGAATATCCATTAATAAATTCATTAGGAGACGGCACCATGTAATTCCTTCCCTGGCTGTGCCAATGTAACAGATTTACAGCTCGTGCCACAGTTCACCACCAGCTGTTGCCAACGGGATGGTTTGTGGGGCTGTGGAC
The DNA here is from genome assembly GCF_003945595.2 of Pipra filicauda. Classification (NCBI taxonomy): domain Eukaryota; kingdom Metazoa; phylum Chordata; class Aves; order Passeriformes; family Pipridae; genus Pipra; species Pipra filicauda. The sequence goes on along the minus strand of NW_024103541.1, from coordinate 1,076,700 downwards.
TAGTGCTTGTGCTCACTGAACCTGAATGTGGGGAAATAATTAAAGCAAAAAAAAAAAAAACCTGTAGAAAGAAGGATGTTTTCAGCAATCTACAGTGATCTTGCTGAAATTACAAGAATTATTCAGACTCCTGAAGTCAGGCATAGACAAAAGCATCTGGAGAATCCCAGCTTTACTCTCTAATGTCAGATAATTATTTTCCCCTAGTTCATCACAACTAAGAAAACTTTGTTTAATAGCTTCTAACATTGCTACCATGACTGTAACTGTACTTCCTTCATTTGACTGGAGAAAGAACTTGAAAAAATTCCTTGCAGACAGCTTTTTTTTCCCCCTTTTTCTTGTTATAAAGTCTACACTTGCTACAAGGGCACAAGGGATGGAAAAAGTATTTAATTAGTATTTCCAGAAATATCCTCGCCTAACCCATAATGAGGTCATGCCAGATCATAATCCTCCTCAAATGCAAGAGACAAAGTGATTTCCTTTTCATACAACATCCTTTTTTGGGTGCAGCATCGACAGCTTTTCTGTGGTTTCACAGGAAAAATAAAAATTGAGTCAGCTTGAGCCAAGGAAGTCCAGAAACACCTAATACATCTTCCTGTGAGATGAATTCAGCAGACCATACCCCAGTGAAGACACAGGCGGGATTTAATACAACCAGGAAGCTTTCTTTGAAAGAAAATAGAAAAAAAACCCAAACAAACCAAAACCACAGCTCCAATCTCCATGAGTCCAACTGAACTCCTTTGAACTGTCTGCTCAAATAATATTTCTCTTAAATCAAGCAGGGGTGTGTCTGGGCTAGCTGTGTCTATTTGCCATTCCTCCCACCGGCCAGAACCGAACCTGACTCCTGGGTGGACCTTTGAAAACATGGAGCACTGTGGATGCTGGTGATTTGGAGGCCCAAGGACAGGCTAGCTCTGGTGTTACCAGGGCTTGGCTTGAAACAAAGAGGTGCTGGCAGCAGGTGTAAATGTCCTGAGACCAACCTTCTCTTTGCAAGGTCATCCCTCCTCCCTTAGTATTTCCAGCAGCCAGAGCACTGCTGAGTTTTGAACACTCTCCAGAAGATAAAAACCATCCCTTGTGTGGTCCTTCCTGGACAGGGAAGCTCAGGAAACACGCCACATTGCCCATTCTCCTTACAAGGGCTTACATTAACTTCTCCCAGCAATAAGCCAAATGGTTTATACATGGCAAAAATGCTAACTTGGAGAAAAGCTTCCAGTCTCATCTTGATGAGGACATCAAGAGCCTGAAACCCCACTAGCTCCCTTAGTGGCTCATCCCAATAATTATTCAACTCCAACGGTCACATTCAGGCAGGGAGCAAAGCTCAGGTAGATGCCTAGGTTTACCTTGCAGCTGGCAATGGTTCATCAGCTTTTCCCCACTGGAATAAGGGGCCAGAGAGCACAAAGCATTTTCTCTCCTTCAATACTCTGGAATTAAAATAAATCAGAAAGAGGACATTATCTGCTGTATTTGCCCTCTTCTGCAAACACACCATGTGTTATTTCACTACAGAAATCACCGGACAAAGCTGATTTACTGACCAGCCTCACTAAGCCAGTAATTCTCCAATCGTCTCTCCCAACCCCCAAAGTTTATTATTGAGTTCTTGGAACATCAAGTATAGAGTGTGAAATAATTTAACGGTGGTGGAATTTTTCATCCTCCTTCTCTATCCCAATATGACTAAATTTATTGATTTTGGATTGCTGTAAATTATAATGTAATTATCCTGCTGCACAAGCAGCTTCCCATTCCAGAAATTAAAAAGCAATTCAGGTAAATGATCTTTAGTTATCATGGTGCATCCCTGCAGAACTCATTAAGTTGGGGGATTAGACAGCACACCAAAACTCTTATAGGGTGGGTGACATTGAAAACTATCATGCCTGAAAATGCAGAACTTCCTTGGGATGGTAACAGGGGCAAAGGTGCTGGTGTGGCTTTCTTTTTTTCTTTCATGACAACTTTGAAATGCTATTAACTTTTGCATCACCCAGGATCTCTAGTTCTCACTTATTGACCCTTTTTAAAAATAAACACCCTTCCTTTGAGACAAGAATGCCATTCAGTGGAAAAATTTAAGAAATGGATGACATCACAATGCCATCCATAGAACTTTGTTATTTGATCCCAATGGACCTCAGGTGGAAAAGCAGCTCACATGAGTCAGAGTCAGCAAGTACTTTTTGAGGTGGGAGACTGCCAAGTGGCACTAAAGAAAGCTAGTACCAGATCTCCAGACAGCTAAGGTGGATTTTCCAGCTTTCCCTAAAGAGAGCTCTATCTGTTGGGATCTCTAAGAGATTAATCACTGACTGACTGTACCCACAGAAGATATTGCCATCCATGCACTTTACCAGTGCAACTGTTCTCAATCCCTTTGTCTTGCCCAAAGGTTAAGTTTTGCCTCCCTAAATCTGCCTGCACTTCAAGCATTTTCCACTTGCTGTCCTATACTGCTGTGATGGCAAAGCAGTCATCATCAGCTTCACACTGAAGGCAGCTACAGTGGTTGGCAGATGAAAGGATACGTGTGTGCATAGTTTGCACATCATTAAATTCGCAAAATGCTTTGAGGATGAAATGTGCTACATAAATATAACAGGTTATCAAATTTCTTGGTGCCATTTCCTTCATCTAAGCCTGCAGTGGTCTTCAATGGATTGTGCCTAAACCTACTACTGCTTTTAGCTTACCCGCTTTCTCCCCTGCCTTGTCCCAGGAGATTTAATGTTTCTCTCCCCCAGTCCATGAGTCCTTCACACCTTCTGGTGGCCCTGTACAGCTGCTGTGCAGTCGTGGGGAGGCTCGCTGGTTTTCAGGCTGTGCATGTACAGTCTCTGCTCATTTCCTCCAAAAGCAGCGGCTGCTGGACTTGAAAGACCCCTCTGGCTCCCTCTGCTCTTCCCTAATACAGCCCTTAATTAATAGTGAAGGCAGCTACCACTTTTGAGTAGGACAGTGCAGATCCCTGGGATATTAGTCAAACACCACAGAGATTTATAAACTTGTCAGCGTGACCAGGGTACTCAGAAAAGAAGCCAAAGCCTTCAGTTTAAAAAACTCCTACACCATCAGAAATTTCAACTTCATCTCCAAGTTATTCATAATGTGAAAGCTCACTAGTTCTGTTATTTCACTTCTAGTAAGTACCATGTCCCAATATGGACATTTTTGCAGCATTCAGCTGAATTCTGAAGATATACGACATACCCTGGTATCCTTTTTTCCCATTAAAAATAATCTATTAACTCAGAGTCTCATGAAAGCCCAAATCATAATACCTGGTTTCTGTTTCTAGCACAGAGGGCTCAGCAATATTTCTCTCTATGCACCTCGACAACACACAGTGCCACAATTACACAAGGCATTGTGGCAGGAGCATGGGACATCAGAGCAAATCTCTGTTCTTTTTTGGGATGCACACATACTTTTCAAATTTCCTAAAAGGAGAGATTATTTGGTTTTGGCCAAGTATCTGAAACCACTCGTAGGCCACACACAAGTTACCGAGTAAGCAGATGACATCCTTTTCTTAAACCCTTATGGACACAAACAGATTCTGAAAACACGTACTTCAACCACCTCAGCAAATTGTTTCCCTGCTGTGTTGGTGCTGGGAGCCCAGCGCCTGCCCTCCGTCTTCCTCCTCACCCCCGTTCACTGTTTACAGCAAGAAGGACATTAGTGCTGGACTGAACCTGCTCCAGTTCTTTTATATAGATTTAGACCGTATAATTTGATCGTGACCACAGGCAGTTTTATTGCCCTGATTTATATGGAGCCTCACAGGGGTTTGGGTTTTTTTTCTTCCCTTTATTTGGTAAGAAAGCAAAACTCTTAGGAGTTCTTTTCCTGCTTCAGCCTGAGGACAAGCTGCGGGATCTCCACAAGGACTGCCACCCCGCCTCTCCCCTTGCTTTGAGGGGAATGCACACACTGCAGGAGCCGGATGAAGCTTCTCCTCAAGCACAAACTTTGCCCATGGCACTCGCTGCATCACAGCACTTGGCTTGTCCTGCCCAAGAGAATGGTCCAAGTGACATCCAGTGCAATCCATGTTGTTGCTCCCCTTATCCACCAGTGTGATACCCTGACCAAAACCCCAGCACTGTTCCCTCTCTTGCCTGCTAACCCTCCTCCCAAGAAGTCAGTAAAAGGCTTCTTTGACCAAGCCATCACTTTTACAATCCAAATAGCAGGGGATGAAAATTCAGGCAGCTTTGCCATGGAGCTAAGGGAGATGTGGCTGTCGGGCCAGGCATGTTGCTACCAACCATCTGCATTCCCAGGGCACACTAAATCTGGGATCTGTATTAGTATTCTCCAGCAGGCATCTGGCAGATATTAAATACCAGCCTCCCCGGAGAACTTGTTACCTCCTCATGCTTGACTGGGTGAATATAAGTGAGAGCAGTGCTTGTATCTCCTACCTGAAGAGGCTAGATGAAGCCTATCTGAAACATGCCAAGACCCCATATCTGTCATTACCATACCAATTTCCTGAATGAAAATCCTGTCTGTCTTTCATTTAATCTGTCTTCTGTCTCATTACGTGACCAGAACATGCTGTACTAACTACAAAGACAGGTCAGTATGTGACTCAAAACCTAATTTCTGTTACTTACCTAAAGGATTACTGCCTGGATGAGCATCATGTTTTGGAATAAGAATAACAAAGCCCACCAATAGTTCTGCCCTTCACTGGCATGTAAAGAGCTAATGAAGAGCTAATTCTGCACTGGGCCATGGGTTTAGAGAAAAGGTTCATCAGAAATCCAGTTGTCTCACCTTGATAACCTTATCTTCACAACAACATGTACTTTTTTCTGGCTTCTCTACCTTGTCTTTTTCTGCACCAGGTCAGGGGTTTTTTATGCTTCTAAGTGCATAACACTTCCTAACTTTTCCCTTTGCTACCAAGTTCTCCTCTTGAAGATCCCACAAAATGATGTCTTTTGGTTCAAACCCTGCTGTTACATTCCTGTTCCTCATGTCTCTGGACAGCAGCAGGTCAAAGGCCTTCCAATCCCCCTGCACAACCCAGCCTTCCTCCTGCCCAAATGGTCCAGGCTGCTTCTGCTGCTCTGTGAACTGTCATATCTGAGTAAACTGTTTTGACCATAATCTGACATAATTTCCATAAAGGACTCTCAGCTTCTCTCTACTACTCTGAGACCACTGGTACCTTGCATTCTACCCCACCAAGCAATAATTTTGCAAAACTCTGAAGCAGAAATCACATCCTCCCTAGTTATGGGTTCACACTGATCAAATACTGTTGATATTCTCTTGCCTCACTCAGGAGCATAATAATTGCCTAGAAAAAGAATTTCAAAATTACTTGCAGAACTGTTACCAGAAAACTCAGAGGTGACATGAGCCATCACCCACTTCATCTACACTCAGAGGCAGATTTGGAATGCTGGGCACACCCACATCCTTTGTAAGAGAAACATCATTCCTTCTTTGTGGCATCTATAAACATGGCATTCAAAGGCCAATTCCCTCTTCTGTTCTTGTACCTTATTCAGCTGACATTGCCCTCAAATGCCCACTATATCTAAGCATGGTTTGGGACATCAGTCCCATACCTCAAAAAACAAGGTTAAGTGAAGCAAACTCAGGAGGACATTTCTATTTTGCCCTCTGGACTTAACTGTTGGAAGGTTTTGAAGTTGGAAAAGAACAGTTTTTCATTTGGGTCACAGAAAGGAAGAATAAACTAAAACCATCTTTCCAAGAGACATTGCAGATACAGGCAGGAAAGGCCCTTCGGGTTGATACTTAGAGAAGTTCATTTCTATCCTCTCTCAAGTGCTACAGAGGTTAAAGACCTGCTACAACCTGCCATAAAAGGCAAAACCCACATTAATAGGAAATGTGTTCCCCTCCCCCATTCCAAATGTATTTTTTATGAGTAAACATTTCTGTATTAAGACTTACTGTCTTCAAAGATCCCTTTTATGTCCCAAAGGTAACCATTTAAGTGTTCTTATAACAGCCGTTACTTATCTTTACAATGGCCAATGCACATGAACTCAGTGTCTGAGACTTTAATTTTGCTATATATTTTTTAGTAACTACATATAAATCCAGTCTCTTTCAAGTGTCAGTGATTATGTGACCAAAAGATTGCCTTGGATCTTATTTCATCTGCTAAGACATTGTTCTGAGCAGAATTAAAAGCAGCACAAAAAATTGCAAAACTCTCAACCCTTTTAGCTTTCTTACAGAAGTGATGCAGAATGCACAGAGCTCAGAAAAAGCGATGCAAATGTTTTTCACACATTCAGTCATCTCATACTTATTTTAAGAGTCACTGCTGCAGCAGTTGAAATACAGGACCCTGCAGTAAAGATGTTTTAAGGATGTCTCTGTAACAGCACACAAAGGTTCCTCTGGAGTTTTCAAAGGGAAAAAACTGCACCACGCAATAGTACTGGCAGCTCCTCTGCAGCTGATTACAGCATTAGAGAGTGCATGTGCTCAGCAGGCTAATGGGAAGGAAAGAGGAAACTAAGTTTCTCTCTGAAGCTGTCACCCCACGACAGTGATTTTATTCTCCTTCCATCACTTGGCACCCAGAATAACACCTTTCCTGAGAGCCTAATTACATAGGACTTTGCTAAGACCACTGTCTGTTGCTTGTCTGTGTGAATATAAGTGCCTATGACTGTCTATCGGGTGTCTACTGCTTGGATCATGGTGAAACCATGAAGCTCACCATGGTTTCTGAAAATTCATCCAGGTGTGTCCAAAACTCCATCCAGGTACTTGGAGCTCACCCATAGATTATGTATGCAGGAAACTGTTTTAAACTGAGAAAATTAATTTTCTCTTGTTTGGATACAAAATATTTGCACAGCTATTAACATGATGTTCTCCAGCTGAGTTGCAGGTAACTGGACCTGGAAAAACTTTATTACTCCAGAGCGCAGCATGGCCATTTGGAATACAGTCACTATCTTTATCCCCAAACAGTCTCTCCACTGTAGGTATTGAAAATACCTCCACCATAAGAACTTAACCTTATCTTCCCCAACCCTGCAAATCTACTTGATTGTCCCACCCTTGACAACAGCAAGTTGACACCTAAGACATATGAACATGGTCACCCTTGTAAGACAGGGCCCAGGGCAGCAGTACCCTCTTGTAGGCAGTAGGGAGCGGGGAATGGCAATCTCCACACAGTCTGACCCCTTAAGTGTTTCAGTGTGACTGATGCCATAAACATGCTAACCAGATGCTGATGGATGGGCCTGGAGGCCCAAAGAACAACCCAGGTTCATTATATAAATGAGGGAGTGAAGGGAAGTCAAACAGCTTTCCCAAAATCATGAAGGAAGTTTGGGACTTCATCAGGAACTGAAACTAATTTTCTCCAGGTTCAGTGCTGTGCCCTCACTGTAGGGAGCCACCAAAAAATTGGGTATCTTCACACAAGCAGCCTCTGGGAGTCGGATCAGCTTCCCACAACACATAATAATTCCTCTCATTAAAATGGGATGCACAAACCAATGCCTAAAGTCCTCACCTCAGTGTTTCTCTCTTTTTACTTTATAGTGTAGCTGTAAATGCCTCAGAAAGAACATCACCAGCTGTACCTGCAAAACGACATGAACAGGTTTAGCTTACCCTCTAGCCTGACCAAGAAGGCACTTTGCATGCGTTCACACAGGACATGGATATTCATGCCAGCCAGGACACAGGAGAGGATGCTGCTTAGTTCCCCCATCACAAAGAGCAGCCACAAACCAAGGTGAGTCTCAGGCAGAAAAACTGGGCAAGAAAGATAATTTTTCCACCTCACAAATGGAACAAAAATTTCACTTGGAAAAAATTTAAACATTACCCAACGCTCTGGCCCCAGGGTCAAGGGTGCTGAGCCCTTACCACTCTCTCTAGGCTCAGAGCATCTAATTAGGTGCATAAGTATCTCCACCTTCTTTAAACGATTAAACTATTGTTGAAGCAGCACACACAGGGCCAGGGGCTTACAGGAAGATACCTTCTCTGTTGGATAGTTTTCAGGAATGTCAGACACTGATCTTTTATATCAATACAACCGAAGTCATCAAAACATCTACTTTAACTGTTTACTTAAGGATGCATCTGTTGCAAGCTGTGATTTTTTCTGAAAATCTGTCAGAGTCAGGAGCTGATCACTGTAAGAGAACAGAAAAGAACAGCTTTCTGGCCAAAATGGTACCATTCAATCCCTGCAAATGTTGCTGTATTTTAAAAATCAGATATTGGTGGCAGTAAATATAAATATTTTGCTTAAAATACTCCTGTCCTTATTTATAATTTACTTACAATTGGAAGCATTTTCAATGGAATGGTCTTAAAAAGATGTGGGATTCCAGGAGAAGGAAGGAGGTGTAGAAAAAAAGAGGAGAAAAACCCCATTGAGCTCTCTAACAAACTATAGAAAAGGCAGAATTGATTTCAGACAAGTTTGTGTGGAACCTTTCTTGTGTTCATGTGGGATCACACTTGACGTTTTTTTATTTATTTTCATTTTGGACTCAGTCAGCCTATTTGATCGAAGCTTCACTCAGTTCTTTCCAGCAAGGTTTCCACGATTTCAACCCAACATCATCATGGGAGTTGTATAACACCCAGTATAGGTCATTTTCCAACACATGTAAAATCAAGTTTACCACAGTCCTAAAGAAGTTTGCAAGAAAATACTGTATCCCTGTCATTTCTTCAAAAGCTAAACTTACAGTTTTGGCTGAGGTTTTATTCTCTGTTTTTACAATTAAGATACTGTCAAAGATAGCCCCCACACAGAATTCACAGGATATTGATTTATTTCAGAATGTAAAGTTTCTGCAATTTATGTCCCACTTGGTTCCGGAAAAAATTGTAGCCCCTAATTACGAGCCCACTGTGCTAGGTTCTGGACAAAGGCACAGCTACACTAGTTTAAATTCAGTAATATCGTGTTTGTGCTACTGAACGTTTTCATACCCTTATGCAATCAAAAGGAATGAAACTGACTGCTGCATCGTGATGTTCTCAAAAGCTCTGTATGATGCATAGACAACTTGTGTTCAGCTCTCCTCTAGGGAAAGAAACAACGCCTCCGTTTGGCAGATGGGCATGAGAATTTCAGTCATTTGACCATGATTACATGGCGTATCATTGAGAGAGGAGGGACTTGATAGTGGATACGGTGAACCAAGGAACCTGGGCTAAGACCTCTGTACTACCACGGATGTCCGATGTACACCACACACGAACTTCCAAAGTCGCAGAGATCACCAGTTCTCGATATCCCTCTGAAACAGCTCAACCCATTTAAGCCCCTTTGGCCTTGGAAAAAATCCTCTGTGCTCCCTGCCTGCAGAACGAGGGTAATGACATCTCCCTGTCTTGTCAGGATATTCATGTGCAGAGAGAGGCTGAAATGTTCCAGCAGTGGTCAGGCTGACCAAAGCAAGAGAACCCCCCACAGGACCTAGGCTCCCAGAAGCCACCAGACAGCTCAATTCATCTTCTCTAATTAAAAAAACAATAAATGCAGCGGAACAGGCTGTGTTCTCCCAGGCCTCTGCACCTCACTCATCACCACATGAAACCATGAAAACAGACCACCTGGTTTCATGAGGGGCAGTTTAACGAGGTGACGAACAATGCCAAGTCCTCCTTTCACTCCAAGGTATATGGATGTCTTCTCAAGGCCATGCAGAAACTCTTAGGTAGTGCTGGGCGTATATGTCCTGTTTCTTGGTGCTGGTATTGGATGTACAGTATTTCTAGGAACATTTTTCTCTGCCACTCGTCTGACCTTGGGAGCAGTCCCACTGCTCTGTGTAGGCAGCCATGGAATGCTCTGCCAAGCTCTATCAATTATTTAGCATCAAAAGGTAGACTTAATTTTTGTGATAAAAGAATGGATTTTATCTAAGGCTTGTTCCCCTTAAAGTGATTTACACAACTGGCCCCTCTAGTTGCTTCCCTTAACACAATTATTTACTTTTGCATTAATAGCCTTCCTCCACTTGGGTTATTTTTAGGAGCTTTTGGTAGCCTTTAGAATTTACTAGGTTTTTTCCCCTTGTCTTTTTAGTGGGGATTTTAAATTTCCCATCTCTCTGAACAGGCTGTTAAACACCAGTTTTGTCAGTGCTGGTGTAAAGCTGGAGCAGCTCTGGGAAGCAGCTCCCCTGGCTGTGTTCACACTTGGGTGTTGAGGTTGTCTCCGACCTGAGAAGCCATGGGGTGAGATTTAAGTTCAGAGCTGATAGTCAGGGCTCTCAGACTGCTCATCAGTCTATGGACTGATGAACATGAATGAAAGGCTTTAAAGCATTAATCTAGTCCCACCTCGGTTCCTTGCTTTAACCTCACTCTGCAATTTTTGGCAAGTTTAGGAAGGCTGGGATTTTTCCACCTAACATTAAATCAGGCATGAAGTCCTCAAGGGAATAAAGTGGGCATCTCCACAATGTGATTTACTCCACCCTAATGCAAATGGATCCCAAACTCAACACCTGACATTTAGGCAGCCAACTTCAGACGAAACAAGTCCCATTCGTGGTCCTCCATGAATATGGCAGACTCAAATGCCATGGTAATGGAAGGTGTTGGGAGAATTAATTTACAAAACCCATGCAAATTCACAGTTGTTCAGGCAAAAAGCTGCCAGAGGTACTAAAAATTCAAACTATGGGGACACGCTGGCAGAGGAGAGAGTCCAGGAGATAGTCCATTATCATTACTGGATTTTCTTACTTGATTATAAACGACCAACCCACAATATATAAGCTTAGCATCAGTTAAAAAGGAGAGAGAGGCACTCAGAGAGGCACTTTAACGAAGTCTAAGCTGGGTCCATGGAAAAGACAACATACCAGTACTTGCCAGAATAAACTTTTGGAGCTTACAAAACAGAAAAGTGGAAGCTATTATTCTTACAGCTATTATTAATGGTAATAATAAAACACTCACAAAATACGAAGGTCTTTCCTGTGGTACTTAACGGTTGGGATCACCGGTGCCAGAACCAGCCTGTAAAGAATAACTTTTTCTATTTTAAAATCATAAAAGCTTTCCAACTTGGCATGCAAGCCTGCAGTGTGGTTAGGGATGAGATAAAACTACTCTGTCTTCAAAGCACCTCTGCATCTGTAATGGGCTAAAATTATAGGAACTCTTGGTATGATAGTTTGGGGGAGCTGTACACAATCAGGGAATACTGGTTGATGCTATAAATCATAGAATCATTTAGGTTCGAAAAGACCATTATCATCAAGTCCAACCATAAAGCTGCTACATTATCTAATCCTTTGGGGATACGGACTCTAGCTTCATCTGTAAGGGCTATACAATGTCATCCAAAAAGTCTGTAAACATTAATGGTCATCCACTCTGAAGTGGCACCTTTGTCCACAGGGTTGGCTATCACAGAGAAACCCACTATACAGGCTCAGGAAAGGGGTCTCCCCATGAGGAAAGAAACCCCCAAGTGGCCAAGAAGTCAGACTCCAAGTCAAACTTTCACTTGTTTAAGCAAAGCAAGGGGTTACCTGGCAAAGATGTATTGCTGACTATTTTAAAGGAGGGACTAGAGAGACTTAGCATTGCAAACCATGGATAGAGGAGAAACGGCAGGCAGAAGAAAAGGTGCTTTTGCGGCAGTTTGTGCCAATCTTAATTATCAAAATTCCACCACATGTAGATGAAGAAATAAACCTGCTGCTCCCAGAGTGCTCTCTGCAATGTCCACACACCAAATACTGCTTACTGAAAATAAAACTGGTGTAAGCGTGACTTTAACTTCATCCATCTCTACATGGATCCTTCTAAACGATCCCAAAGTGCAGGTGTCAGGTGACCAGCACGATTCAAAGCTGGCAACCAGTCAGTCCTTGATATCCTGCGACTGAGGAACAGCCTCAGCATTGCACCAGTCTAAGCATCTGAGACTTCCAGTTGCCCAAAGGAACACAAGTGAGTATGTAAGAGAGACCTGTAGGCAATCTGTCCATTCTGAAGGCCTATGGTAGCAAAGAATACACTTTAAGACCCAACAGAACTAATTTTAGGACAGAAACAGTCAGAGAAGAAATACAATTCTTGACTGCTGTTGCTCTTATGGCAGCGTCGCACAGAAGCCCTACCCAAGGTGCAGGTCACTGAACTATATGCAGTAGACACACAAGAAGAGACAGTGGCTGCCAAGAGAATTTTGTAGTCTAAATTACAGAATTTTCCCATTATTCAATTTTAACCACTTGCCCCCTTCCCTCCTGGAGCCAATCCCAGCTTTTCTGTTAAACACATCTCTCAGCATTTTAAGTTGTATACAGCAAAGCAATGCAAGGCAGGGAAGCTAAGAATGTGCTTGTACTGGTCATGTTCCTTTTCCTGGAAAACGTGAACTGAGTGAAAAACATTCCTTGGAGAAGATCCCTGCCCTTCCAGGGTGGACAGAGAAGATGACTTCATAGGGGCTGTTCTCATTCTAATTCATCTGAGTCTCAGGCCACACAAACTATAAATTTTTTCAGTGCACTGAGGTCTGCTGGGATGCTGGCATTTCCTCCTCCTCATTTACATGGTCTTCCCATAATCTAGCACTGAGATAAGCTGAACTGCTTAAGGACTCCCTGCCAATGCCACTTGGGGCTTGCTTATGGAAGACCTCTGGAGAGTGATGGGAGGTGCTCCCTGCCCTTCTCCTCTGCCTATGAAAGGGCTGAGTGTGCTACTTCTGCAGAACTGAGCATTCCTGCCAGCCCATAAATCAAGTGACCAAACTCCATCCCAATCTCTGCAAAAAAGCCTCATACTCTGCCTTTGCAGCACACACAGGGCAAAGAGCTGTATTTCATCAACCGAAGCCCTAATATAAGAGGAGAGTCGTTACCTCCTGAAAAAAAAAAAACCCACCACCAACAACCTTACTAGTTCTGAAGCTTGGCTTCCCCGTGTTTACACCAAATGACTTGTTGAACTTCATTATATACAAAGTATTTCCATAGATCAGAGGCAGGGAGACCTGTGCAGCTAACATAAAATAAATTACCACCCCGTGATAAATGGTTCTATTAGCAATCCAGATTGTTAAACTCAGATACAACAGGATGAAGGGAGCGCTGCCCCATTCATTCTCCCTCCGGCAGATACTGAGTTGTAAATAGGTTATTTTGTGTGTAAATAACACATTAAAACTCAGCATTAGCCGTGTCTTTTGATAGAGAGGAAATTGTTCCAAATAAATAATTTCGGACAGGAATGTAAAATAAGCCAGATTTAATAGTGCATGCCTGCTGTAGCCGTGTTAAACATGACTAAAATGATAAACCCCAGAATATACTAATAGTAAACTATGCTCTGACATCAAAGTAATGAGGCTGTATTTTTACCCAGCTTTAGAAATGCTAAAATTAGTCTTGACAGAGCCAGACATCAGAAAAATGTTTCAAACATAAACACCATCAATTTGGGAACTTGGTGTTTGTGTCATACAGAGGGTGGGGTGGAGAGGGAAAGGTACATTCTGGGCCTTGTTAAAGTCAGGCAGTTAGCATTTAGGAGAGTTTGTATTTAATTTTTATTACAAGATGAGAAACCCATCTTCTTAAATATCTCTGCCTTTGAAAGAGTGGCTCGTTTAAATTTCCCTTCCAGCCACGTGTCTGGGGCTTCCTTGTGCATGCAGGTATGGAGAATGTTGCAGTGCCAGCCTGGAGGACACAACCCAGTCTCACTCATGTTGTGCTCTGTTCCAAAGCCTCCTCCTCTACGCAGTAACGTGCACTTTTGCATTCAGCAAAAGGGTTCTCTAAACCCGAAGTGTTATGAGTTGCCCTTCTAGAAGTGGACACACCAAAACTGAGAGCCTCTTCTGCAGATTTGACTTGTCTGTAGCTCCTACATACTGTCATTTATAAATAGTTTCCATCTCAGCCACACATACATATGTGCCCCTACTGAAACAGAAAAGAGGAGCTTTGATTCCTTGGCCAGCATGATTTATGGAAAAATACAAAATTAGGAGACATTTCCCTGATGTCATTTCTGTGAGGCCAATTTCTGAACATCTGATCAATGAGTTACTATAAAAAACTGTCACAGAAGATCTCTAAAACAGCAGTTTCAGAAGAACAGAAATATGGGATGCAGATTGTTTGTACAAAAGGACTCTTCTCCACTGCCAGCATCAACCATATCGATCTCTTTTCCTACAGCCATACCTTAATTTGTTAGAGGCTGGAAACATTTGGGACAAATATCCAAAGCAGGGGAACTAGAAGTGGAGATGGAACATATTACCTTGTGATAATGTAGTCTAAATAATAATATAACTAAATAGTATTCTTCAGTTATTTAGCTAATATTCAGTTTGTTGCTTCAATTACCTTAATTATAAATAAAACCTTATGAATCTAATCATTTCTACAAGTGAAAAAAAAAGCCTTACGATCTGAGAAACATGCAAAACATGCTGTGCTGGCACTCCATCTGTGTGACTCAGTAGAATAAAGGAGAAGAAATGTGTTGTGAATTACATTTGTTTGGCTCTTGAGAGCAGCTTGGCGATCTGCAGCGCTAGCTGAGCCTCACTGCCACTTTCTCATATGCTAGTACAAAGGGTAAAACTTCTGCAATAAATAAAATCAAGAGTTTGTCTTGGATGAGAATGAACACTTGTTTGTATGGCCCCAAAGCAGGGTGGGGAGCTCAGAGGCCCACCCTTTAAAACTGATCCTCTCCTTAAGCTGAACTTCCTAATTAATCTCCAAGCCTCATTTGCTTTCTTCTGTAAAAATAAGAGCATAAATATGTGTATTTCTGGCCTGTTATGAGTAATTGCTCTAGTTTAGGGAATCAAACATTATATTAGCATGAATACGACGTAAGTACAGTCTCATCTCTACCCAGACTTTTTGTTATCACCTGCTAAATCATACCTTGCAGTTAACTCATGTTAGAAGAAAACTTTGTATTATTTTTTCTACTTACAAGCACATGCACAAGCATGCTGCCCTCTTTCAGGAGCCTGTATTATGTCTCAAATCAGAGTTCAAAGGAAAGCGTGCCGAACCACAAAAGCATGTGCATTACCTGCAGAGTCCTGGGGGCAGCATCCAATCACACACTGCTTCGCTGCTGGCCATTTTGGGTCATTTATGAGCGTTTCTTTTCACAGCATGACATACATTTCACTCTTTACATCTCATTACACAATGCTTTCATCATAATTCTCCTGACATCTTCAAATAATCCTGAATTTACTTCTCCACTTCCTCATAATAAAAGCAGAAATACTGAGCCCATAAATAATTTTTTTTCCAAAGGTGAGAGGACACTGCTAACAGGACATGTTATACTGGACATTTAAAAACCAATTAGGTCTCCAGGGATGCCACATGAGCTGATGGGGACACCACCTCGGGGCATTCTCATTTCCACTGGATCTCTGGAAATGTGGTGACTGCTTCTTCGGTGGAGGCACTCCCAAGGCAAGTGGCAAATGGGGAGAAGGCATTTATGAATAAACAGCACATCTATGGGTTGTGAGTTTGAGCACATGCTTGGACTGTGTTGGTGCCAATCAACCCTTCGGGTCTGCCAGTCACTGAGATGATACCTCAAGTGTGCTGCATCAATAGTTCCTACAGCCTGTGCTTCTTCAACAGGGATCTGCTGGGGGACGGCACACTTCTGCAGGCTGCTGTCTCTGCCTTTTCCCTATTTCTGCTTCCTGGCAAGCTTTCCTTTCTGTCACTTTGTGCAGTGCTTGTGATGAAGGTGCCTCAGAGCCATCCAGCGACATGAAACTGTCTTTCCCTTCAAACAACTCTGTAAAACATTTTCTGGTTCTTTTTAAGAAAAAACTTTCTTTTTGCTAACAAAACCTAACAAAATTCATCAAACACAGGAACTAATCTGATAGATTATAATCTAGCCACTACTACCTTATTCTGTGCATCTGAATCTTCACAGGTCAATGGGGAAATGAAAACTGAGTCACAAAGATTATGAAAAAGGAGGAGAGATAAAGCAGATTTAAGTAATTTGGGTTGGAAAGTATCTTCAAAACTCAGCCAACAGAAAACTCAGACTCTCCAGTCGAGCTGGGTAAGAAACAGAAGAGCTCTCAGAAGAGTCATTCTGTTTTCCTGGGGTGATGAAAAACCACCCTGCAGTGAAGGAAGGGGAGGGGAAAGGTTCATTTTGAGGTAGACTCAGGCTAGCAATAACGTATATTTTAAAGAGTTAAAAAAAAAGCTGCCTGCAAAGTTTACACAGCTGAGATGTCTCTTCTCACATCCAAACTGGTGCAGCCCCTTCTAAGTTTGTCTCTTTATATCCTGTCCATAGAGGACACCCAGTCCTCAGCAAGAGCAGTTGCAGTGCCTTGCCAGCAGGCACAGTCTTGCCCACAGCTGTGCCACCATGATGGGTCCTGGCACCAATTTGGAGATCCACCAGCATACATGTGCCAAAGAGGGATGTGTGTTTTGCCTGCCACAGCGAGCAAGAGGAGGCAGGAGCAACATCCCTACATGTCCCCCTGCACACCCACCAATAATGGCTCCATGCCTATAGCTGTCCACAAGAGCTTCCCAGTTGACTCCAACAGCAGCAAGACCAAAATCTTGCTTAAAACATGGATGAAAAAAGAAATCAGGACCTGAGCTGTTTCTGACATTAACAGGAATGGCACAAGTGGGGGCTTTTCTTTGTGAACATTCTTGCATTAGGTCTGGACATTCCCAAATTCCTCCCTAATCATGAAATCCCCGCAGCAATTACTAAGACTGTGCACTCTGTTTAGCTCATTAGCAGGATCACAGCTGGCACACGACACTCCTTCCTGACCACGGTAACAGGGTGCTCTCCATCACCAGCCAGCCTCACCAGTCATTCTTTACCTCCACCGTGGAGAGGTGGAGGGCACTGTGCTGCCACCACTACACAGCACCAGTCAGATGGTGGCAAGCACTGATGGGATGCCCCAACTCCCTGACAGCCACCTCTCACCACCCATCCTGTCCCTTGCCCTGGCCCAGGTCTCTGGGACTGGCGGTGACCGGTCTCGGTGCAGTGACGTTTGGATGCCGCACGGTGACACAGCTTCCCGTTCCTCTGACCCCCGACGGCCAAGAACCCCAATAAACTCAGTGTGTTCACAGGAAGACAGATGCCACTATACTTATTAAATTCTTACAGTCTAATGAAAAACACCCCTGCTGCTTTCAAATTGTGGAAAACATAAAGTACCTCCTTGTGCCACTGCCGCTCCTGCAGCTGTTAAAGGAGTGGGTTTCTTCCCCGTCTCTGTAAAGCCATTCCCCTCCAGAACGGCACCTTTTCCTTCTTTTTTCCCAACAGCCGTTGAAGCAGAGGTTTCCATCTTAGACAGGCATCTTCCAGCTCAGAAACCCTAGAGGACATAAAACAAAACCGGATTCTGGTCACCACTCACAAAACAGGCAAAATCAGCTCCACGAGGAAGCGGCAGAAGGTTTGGCAGAGCTCAAAAGTAAATGGTGAGCAACAAAGAATTCCCGGGTTTCTAACTCCAGCAGCACAGCCACTACAGCAGTCGCAGGCACAAAGGGCACAACCATGTGAAGGGATAGGTGTTCTCATAGACCTAAAAGGATCAGGATCAAAAAGCAATTTTCCCCACATAAACTTGGGCTACACAATAAAGTTGATGAGTCCAAAGCGCTTTCCAGGATGATAGGATAGATCAGACGCAAAAATTAACCAGGTATAAATCCCATTTGTCCATCCTACACATGACCTAGTACACCATAAGAAAAAAGTCAGCTAAAAATTTCCAATATAATACAGATAAACATACATTTAAGGTGTTTTTTTACTTTCCCACAGCTGGCCCTTACACTGTGTCCTGGTTTGGAACCAGTGTCCTGACCAGAACTTTTCCACAATGGTTACAGATAAGCCATAGCAGGTCTGCCAGAGCCCATCCAGTTCTCACTGGTGAAGGGTAACAGCCATGATTCCTCTCTCTCCCAAAAAAGTTCTTCAATTCTGACCAGTTGCATCTGAAAATCAGCTACAGCTTTACCTCCATTAAAAATGGTGAAATAAGTTCTGTGAAAGATATACAAACAAGATACCAAAGCACAAATAAACTGGTTTTCTAAACTTAGGTCGATGAAACATAGCAGTTCCTGAAGTTTGTTAGCTTGACCATTTGTTCTGCATGATTCAGACTTAGTTGGTCTCCCAAATGAGTATCCCAAGAGGCATACTTTGTTTCTGAATGCAAATACTTTTGTTCACCCCGTTTTAACTAGTTTTGTTTCACATGTCTCCACCTGACTCCTGCTTTCACAGAACCCGCACAGTTACCTGGCACTGGCCTCAGGCTAGTCTTGGAAAAACCCACTGCTAATTCCTCCTTTCCTTTCTAATTTTAATGCAGATCTGCAATTTTTCACATGCAAATTTTCAAATGCAAATTTTTCAGCTCCTGAGATACTCTGGAGCACACTGGCTGTTTACCTCACCAGAATTAATGGGATCAGGCAAAAAATGTCTGGGAAACCAGAAAACTTCTTTGTGTGTGCAGGTAGTTTTATTGCACTGTGCCAGCTCAAACTTCTCTCCCTTTGCTCTAGAGGACTGACTCCTGAACATCTTGGATTAAAACGTTAACTCTCCTAAAAACTTTAAAGCACAAAGATTTCAGGAACTCCCACCCCTGCTGGCACCCTAGAGGGACCTGGTGAGTGGTGGATGTGGCAGCTCTGGCAGAATGGTGTCCCACCAAGGCTGTGTGCTGTGACCCGAGCAGCTCATCCTAGGAGCCCCCAGGCACGGCTCGCATTAATGGGACAACTAAGTGATGGATCTGCGGTCACAGTTTGCAGTTGTAAACTGTGAAGCTTCCATAGGAAATGACAGGACCCACAATTACAGGCTTTACTGATGACATCAGGCTCCAGTGAATACCAAGGTGGCCCCTCAAGGTCCTGCCCCGGCATGTGCTGGGCTTGATGGCAAACACGGGATGGGCTCCTGGGGGCCAGGACTTTACACTGGTTTAATCCAGGAATCAGGTTGGGTTACAGACCACGTATGAAATAAATACACTCGAACTGGAGGAGTATTTGACCTAGGTCTGACAGCCTGGGCTTCTGTTCGTTAAGCAAATAAACTTCAGAGGTTCTATTACTAGCCCCCCACCTGTTTCTTCTTAGTCCCTCCTTTCAAGGCTTTGCACTTTTGTTTGAAACCAGATGCTGCCCCTCGCACCCCCATCCCCCCTTCCCTGGTTACCCTGACCCTGGGGGCAGCCCCAAGGGTGAGGGATCTTGCTCAGGGCACTGTAGAGCTCAGCAGCCAGCGAGGGGAAGGAAGGAACTAGTAACAGAAATTGTTCTGTGAAACATGCAGGTTAGAGCCACGCTTTCTTCCAGAGAGGCGCCTGAAGCAAAATCTCTAAATCCCTGCCACAGACACCTCAGTAGGGACCCAGTTTTTTAGATATGTCATTTATCCAACTGGAATGTGACAGGAGATCAGGCCCATATTTGAAAATCTGGTCTTTACAGGTGTATTAACTATGAATTAAAAAAAATATTCAAGTGTTTGTAATAAGTGGTTGTATTAAACACGTAAATCTTCAAATACTGGATTAGAAAAAAAATAAATAATGCAACTTCTCTAATCTCACAGGATTTAGGGTAATAAGCCTATAATTATTTTTGCTTCGTAAAGGTGCCTGGGGCAGACCAGGCTGATGATGAGGTTCCAAACTTTTCCCTGAGTCAGCAGCAGCCAAAATTCATTCTCCTTCCACAGCACGCCACAACCAGAGCTGATCATCCCAGCCTAGGAGGACACGAGCATCCTTCCCACCACATCCTGCTCTGCTCAGCACCTTCACCCACAGACTGGGACAGAGATGAGCGAGCAAAGGAGCACCAACACTGATTTCATATCCCACCTTCTGCAATTTCACAGACAATGGCTGAGAGCTGGTGACCAGCAGACTTCCCAGCAGTGCTTTGGTGTAATGTGTGATCAGGACACAGTGCTGGAACTCTGGAGATTTAGGTTCCCATCATGGATCTGCTAGAGTCTTCTCTGTGTCCCTGGGTAAAAAGCTTAACTCCTCTCTTGCAGCTACTTTCCACAGCCATAAAACAGGAAATAGTACTTTGCCCTATTTGCAAAGTGCTTTGAGATCCTTGGAGGCACAAGGCTATGGAAGTGTTTTTATTACCAGTATAAGAAGATATATTGGTGGAGGCAGTCAATCCACACTATCCAAGAGCACAACATCCATTTTTTAAGCAATACATACTTTGCTTTCTGTTCGATGCTAAACTTTTTCTGCTGCTCTGTGCCACACAGAATTTATAAATTCAATGACAGATTAATCTTAGCAGCGAGCCATTTGGCATGAAAAAGGGTTTCACAGGGAGCCTGCTTTTTCCTGTAAAGAGCATGCATTTAGGAGTGACTATACGGAGAAAGACCCTATGCACTTATTCAAGCACAACTCTCTGCCCTCCGTCATTACTCAGAATTAGAAACCAGAATGGATTACTCAGATTGTTCCTAAGGTTTGTAGCTTTCTCTGCAGGAGGAGGGTTGGGTAATTGATTTTGACACTAATACCAGCACTATTCATATGCCCTGTAATATAATTCTGCAGCGACACTAAAAAGGCAGCCATCTGAGATCTGAACAAGGAAAGTGCTATATGATTTGCCCTAGACAACCCCAGCTATTTTAACAGTTGTGTTGTATATTAAAAGGGAGAAATCCCAACAGAATTAAAAACAACAAAGTCACATTTGCCTTTGAGGGAAAACAAGAAGCTGTAAACTTTCCTAATAAAACAATCCCTCCCACTAAGTGCTTGAGGAATGGTCGAAAGTGCTGTCCCAAAATGCTTGTCTCTTTTGGAGGGCTTCAGCCTGAGCAGGACTGCTAGCAAGCATAGGAATAAACAGACACTCATCAGCCATAGCCCCTACACACCCTTTTTTTGAAAAGGCATTATTTCCTTCTTCAGGATTGTTCTTTCATCAGGAAACCTCCTTCTCTTCCCCTAGACAGGGTAGGAAACATTTTTTTTTTCCCTGTGAAAAATGAATGACCAGTTTTGGCCATCTCTGCTCAAAGCTAAGTAGCACCATGGGAGTGAGCCTCTCTGGCAGAGGGCAGGTACTGCCAGTAGCATTGTGACACAGGTCAAATCCTGAATGCCACCTTCAAGCTTGGCAGCCCCATGGAAGAAAGGGGTTTCCAAAGTATGCTTCCAGAAGCCGTCTTGACAGGATACAGCTTCAGTGTTGCTGGCTCCTGGCAAGACCAGTGGGAGCTGGGATAACCAAGGGCAGCCTTTGCACAGCTCTCACCAGGTTTGTTCTCATACAACCACAAGAAGATAGTTGATCAGTTTTGCCACATCACCCCCCCATGTAGGTACAATCCCAGGCTTGATATGTATATCTGGCATGCTGCTCTAGTTAAGATAAACAAAGAGATACTCCCACCATCTCTTCTTCAGCAGTGGACTGTGTCATACAGTTAAAGCCTTCTGAATACATGATCTACTTATGAAATTCAGTGTGAACCAACTGTTCTGAATATTGGCTTAATACAGTGGCTGCTGTGATCCTTTTCAGTCTCCCAGGGTTTGAGCCAAATTATGTTCTCAATTACAGGGAAGTAGCAGCAGTTAACCCGGTGAAGTCATAGGCTCTATACCACAGCAAAACTTGACCCCTCTATTTTCTTTTATATCAGCAACAGCTTCAAATTACTAAAGAAAGTTTTCTCTGTCCACATGCCACTACTAAATGTTAGGACTGTCCAAACATGCTGTCTGTTGCTGAAGGACCTACAAGTGTTTACAGAATAAAAGCAGGTAAAAGCAGCATAAATACTAATTCAGAACTAATCACTTTCGGGGTCCTCTTGACACAAGGTTTCCCATTTGGACAGCTCTTAGGAATGGTCTGCTTGGGCCAATCCTACAGGGTTGATTACACATGGAAATTAGAGCTGTATGCTGGGGCATGCATGAATAGAGCAGTCACTGTCTGTCTCAGGGCCCCTCCTGCCCCTTCCCCTTGAGAAACGTTCTGTGGTGGGTCCCTACCAGCTTCTGGGAGACATCATGGGGATGGAGGAAAGGAAGCAGAGACAAACTTGTGCTGACAGGAGCAGTGTTAGCAGGGCACAGAGCTGCTCAGGGCTTATTCTGCTTTTCTACCTCCTTCCCCAACTCCTGCTTAGAGAAGAGTGATACCAGGCTGCCAAAGGGAGGGAGGAGGGAGCTGTGCTGACTTTCAGCAAAGAGAATAGAAATACACACAAGTTCTGGCCACCCGACCCCAAATGTAAGGATAAAATTGCTAAGAAAGCTGGGTGTTAACAAGGCTTCATCAAACAGTTCCAGCCCATGGCAAAAGTTCCATCACTCAAAAAAATGAAAAGAAAAAAAGAAAAGAAAAAAAAAGAGAGAGAGAGACAAAAAAACCCAGTAGAGTTGGCAACACTGCAATAGTTATACAGGTTCTGGAATGTACAAAGGCTGAAATCAGAGACTTACAATCTCTTTTGAACTTCAAAAACAACAAGTCTCTTCAAATCACTCTGTTAATTGGCTTTAAATTAGACTTCTAAGTTTAATGAACAAATCTTTTGCGTACGGCATGAAACGGATACGCTTCTAGATTAACTTCCTGATCAACACCATCTGCCATTTCCATATGGCAACAGCAAACCAAAAGCATAAGGAAGAAGCCACTCTGTGTTACTGTGAGGGGTCAAAGGGCACCCAGGACTGCCTGGTACTTGGCAGTGTTTCTCTGTTCTGTAATAACATCACCTCCAACCAGCTCCAGAGGTTCCAGAGATATTCCAGGCATAACTCTGTCTAGGGAGGTAAAGAAAGGAAAAATGCAGGGTGGGAAGGAGGGATGTTTGCAAGGATGACTGGGTGGATGTGGAAAGAGCAGGACATCCCTCAAGATGGAGAAGAGCCTGGAAGACAAGAAATAAGGGGATAGAGGGATAGCCTTACAAACTTACTGAAGAGTATGAGTGAATGGAAGTACAGGCACAAGGCAGGCAATGGCAAATCATGTGGAAAGAGAGAAGCATGGGAAAGAGGAAGAAACAGACTGCAGACAGAGCTGGTACCATGGGAGATGGAGATCCATGCTCTACTGGGGCAGGGGAAGGCGCAACATGACATCTAATATGGCAGGGAACAGGACAGGGCATAGAGGGAAGAGAGACAAAAAACATTAAGGGAACTCACAGGGGAAAAAAAAAAAATCGAGATGTAAGGGTCTCTGGTGGAAGAAATATGCCCTGAAAACAGCTTCAAAGAATGCCGCCCTGCAGCATGGTCTATCACTCTTTGTAGATGGAGTATCTAGACTTTGTGGCCAGGCACATAAAGAATCTACTGCTTCACATGGTGCCAGGCAAAAGGAAATATGTGCAAGGAAACAATGTCAGATATACCTCAGAGTCACAACTGCTGTGCCCCCTTACACTGACACTGACCACAGCAGCCTTTCACTTCCTTCAGCCTTCCTTCAAACAAGGACAGCGGTGTTAGTGGTGGCAATCAGAAATTATCACCATATGGATGGTCTTTAAGTATTCAGCTACTTGCTTCTCAACTAGAATTCAGCAGCTGGATGTTCCTTGGAGACCTTCCAGGAGGGACCAGTCACTGATGTGTCCTGGACAGCAAGGCAATAATGCTGGTGTCTGCACTGGGGCACCCAGCCCTCTGGGACCCCTGGTCCTGGGCAGAGCTGACAGATGTGGCAAAAGACCTGTGGGAGACATGCGTCCTTCAGAAATGTCAACCACAGGTCAGGCTATCCCAGGACATTCTGTGGCACCAGATGGCAACACTGAGGCCAGCCTATTGTAACATACAGAGGTTTTCCCCTTCTAAAGCCATTTACTTTCTGGGCTGCATTTATTGGAAAGGAAAAAGCATTGAATAAAGAAACTCATATTTCACCCATTCTTCAGGTTTAGCTTGCTCTTCTTATTTTGCACAAACACTAATGTCACTTGAATATTGCTGCTTCATTACAAATGAGACCAATTTATAAAATACCAGATAAATTTGAATCGTTTCCCCACTTGGAGTATATTTTCAAGTTGCCAACCTTAAAGCCTTGAACAGAAATTATCTTTCAGGTGCTGGATTATAAACAATTACAATACATCATCAAAACATACAAACAGACATAAAAGCTCAAAGCCAGACACACAATCGGCATTGGTCCATGCCGAGACATGCAGGCTGGGGTACCTGACTTTCCCTCCTTTCCCTCAGAAGTTATCTTTGTTTCTTACTTTGGAAGAACTGAGAAGATGGAGGAGTGGGGGCTGGAGGGAAAGCTTTTTGTGGTAGAACAGGAAAACAAAGTCATGCTTGTACTTTTACAAAGCCAATCCTACGTGTCTTATCATGAGAAAATTTCTACTAAGCGAATTCCAACACGCGAAAAACCGTCAAAGAAGATAATCAAGACACTCCTGCATTCAGAGTCTGCATTAACATGCTGCAAAAATACGGGAGGATGCCACCAGGTAAACAAAACTTGCTCAAAAGTGATTCGTCACCATTATAACTGGTCCCTGAATCTTCACCTGGGTTTTGTTTATTTGTTTGGTTGTGTTGCAAGTGAGAGAATTGTGGCAAAGCGTTGTCTAAGTTTGGTTTTTTGATGTAAGTCCAAAGAAGTTTTCAATTTCCTGTTATGGAATTTTCTGTTTTTTTCCAAAAACAAAACCAAAAAGACAAATGTTACCTATGTGTGCCCACATGTATCTAATGAAGAAGTATTGTGTTCATTTTAGGAAACCTTTGCCCAACAGAATAGGAAAAGAAAAAAAAAAAGAAATTGAAGAAACCAAAAAAACCCCTTCATCAAGTCTTCATGCTCCAACAAGAGCAGAAACTGCTAATAACTAACATGTCAGATAAAATATCTGTGGCGCTTGGCAGCTATACTGGGATGGGTTACTGCTAAACAGGGTGGGTAAAAGACTGTATTAAGACCAGGGCGGAGGACCATTAAACTGTTTACAACAAAATTAGACTCTAATTGCAAATCATTAATAATCTATTGACTTTTCATCAGGTTTATGAGTAAAACCTTCTAAGTAAGTAAATTGCACATACTATGAGAGGGGCAGAAACTCTGATTCTGAACAGAGATGTTCATGCAGATTCCACAGAACAGATAAGGGGTAATGTGTGAGATTTGGCTCGTAGGAAGAGAGCTGCCTTGAAATCAGATTCAAGGGAGGTTTTCAGAAGGGAATGTTTTGTTGGCTGGTGGTGACTGAAGGAGAATCCTCTCAGGGTTTCACTTCCGTGCTGCAGTAGTTTGGGCACTTTCAACTCTCATGAATGAAACCCCAAATACAAACCACATGCACTGAAGTTTAAGGGGTTTGCTTTATGTAGGGATGGGATGAGTAATATTGTTTTGTAGTGACTAGTCTATCCAGATGACATCGAACAGGCTCCAAAGCTTGGATAAGAAACCCCTCATTTCGCTCAAGAAATAAAAACCTTTATTTTGACCACTGAAAGATGAAGGACTGTATCCTTGCAAAAATCCCTATGGCAACTAGGTTCTTTCAGAACATGTTTCATTACAAAATTTTGGTTTATTTTTAAACATTCCAGTTCTGTTCATCAGCCTATTGAATCCTCCCTCCAGAGGCACACGTGTAAGTATGCAGAAGAGAGAAGCCTGGGAAGGAAACAAGAATGTAATTAAAAACAAAAAAGCAACACTTCAGTTGGCTCGTTTTCCTCTGCAGAACACATACACCACACAAGCTGCTATTCCACACTTTATTCCACTCCACATATTGTCTTTATAAGACTACAGTTGCCAGCTGAAGGCAGGATGCAGACCACATAAAATGGTTGGCAGTTCATAAACAAGAGAATGGAGAAAAATTCATCCAGATGAGAATGGGAGAAGAGTTTCTGAGAGGAACATAGAGTATTGGAAGGGACCTATGGAGGTCATCAAGTTCAGCCTTATGCTCACAACTAAGAGAGCATCTGAAAACCCCAAAACTGCTGAAATATCTGACAGGTGCTGTAATAGGAGGGGTGAGAACGATATGGAGTTAGAACCCATGAACCACAACACAGCCTAGTCTGCAAGGACACAACCAAGCTTGTGAAGAAAAATTCAAGACCAAGAATCCTTGCAAGGAATTTTATAGGCGGGAGAATGAAATCAATGCTTTGAACAGTACTCATTTCTGTGATCTGTGACTCAAGTTACAAGGCTATATATTTGTCCAAAATTTAACAAGTAAGCGGTGAATGGTAGAGCCCTGAAGTTTTCAGCAGTGCAAGTCCATCTTCTACAGAGAAAAGAGACTGTATGATGTGGCTGACTGTCATTTCAGTAGAAGGGAATAAGTCTTTCAGGAGACAGGCTAAAGTATTCAGGAGGGTATTAAGCTAATGACAAAAGACAAGGGTGAAAATGAGCACTCATTTAGCCAGAAATCAAGATGTCAAGACTAAAATTAATCAAGGTACCAAGGGACTCAAAGAGAAGAGATTCCTTAATTGTGTAGACTCTAATGCTATGAACACGAGTAATAAACAAGAAGTGGAATAGCTCATTTAATACACAAATTAATCCTGACCAGTATTACTGAATCTGGTGGAAACATTCATATGGTTGGAGAGCTACAATCATTTTGTGTATCAGTGACTGGAAACAAATACAGAGTCATGAAGTCTGTCAGTGACAAATGACTGTTGACATGGTAAATAAAGATGATTGCTTTGTACCAGTGACATGCTCTCCATCCTTAGATGGGCTTTTATACAAAGATTATAGGTTCTAAAGCAACCACATATAAGGCCACACATCTGGAAAATAACTGATTAAAATGAAGACTGTGTTTTGAGAAACACTGACTGGAGACAACTTGAAGTTTTATGGTGGGCAAACAGTGGCTGACAAGCTCTAAGAAAGTTGCCAGTATTAAAACAATTAAAGCAATGTGTGTTTGTCTACACAGAATTTGGGAGGTTATAAGGCCTCTCTGCCTAACCCTAAATTGACTTAATGGAATAGTCCAAGCAGAGAGATGAAAATTGCAAAGGCTCCAGTGCCATACATGAGAAAAATGAAAGAGAGCTCAAAAAATGAGAGGCACTTGCAGGATGACTTGATCAGTAATATTAATACACATACAATCTGCAAAAATTTGATAACACATGCCTTTTGATAGAGGTAAAGGACATGAAAAGAATCTATGGCTAAACCAATTACAGTTACCTAATAACAACTGCAAAGACTAAGAGCTAGAAGTTAAACTAGAGAAATTCAGATTAGAAACAAGGCTCCCAGTTTCAACAGAAAAGAGCACTAGTCTCACGCTGGTGCCAGCCTCTCTAGCATGGTAGAGCTAACATTTTGTTCAGATGTTTTTCCAGAAGATTTGTTATAGTCTAAGACTCGTCACGGGATGTGGATGGGTTTCAGTACAGGAAAGTACTTGATGGTGTTACAGAGAAACACCTCTGGTGGTGTCTAGATCAGCACCTTGGTCCTCTGTGCACCTATGAATCGGTATGTTATTAATGGTTGATCTGCCATACCTTCACAGATCAAAACAGTTGCATTTATAAAGATTAAATTTTACCATGCCTGCCTCTACTGACAAGCAAACTAACTTCTACCTTCCAACTTCTCTATTTTTTTCTTTTCTGATAAGGACTTAGTCAGACTCAAGTAATAAACATCTCCCAGAACACTGATAAACTCTCAGGTGTTTATGTCCTGCCAATGATGCCGAGTATACATTCCTTCGCTATGCAGTTATGTCTACTCTGCTACAAGTATTTTGATGACTGAGAGATTATAAAACGATTCACCAACAGAATATCATGCAATTTTCACTTTGTAGCCTAAAAGAATTAACTTGGTTTCTTGGTCTGGCAAGAAGCTGCCATCACCAAAAAAGGAAAGAAATAACATGGTAATCTATTTCATTCTCTTGTTATAAAAGCTAAGGGGAAAACCTCCCTTCTCAACCCCAGCACTGGTGTCTCCAGAGCCTACAGGAGACTGGAAAGATGAGGAGGTCTGGTCCTCTGCTGCCCTGCAGTGTCTGCTTCACATACAAAACAAGCTGGGTTTACATGCCAAGACATCTCAGGTCCACAAAACGTACTGGAACAAAACACAAGGCAGCAGTGAACCTTTAGCAAATGTCGGCAGGTTGCTATGGCTCAGAGGAAAAGTTCAGGAACCACATTGTGCGTATGCGGCTGCACAGTTGAAACAAGTGAAGCAGAAGAACCATGTTTGGTGGTAACCAGGCCAAGGGCTGAGCACTGGAAACTGCATGTGCTCCTGTTGGGTCTCCACAGCTTTCCAGGGGCTATACCAGACTTTGGGGCAGTGACTGATGTGGCCACCAGACAATACACCCAAAAAAGATTCTTTTTACTATTTCATTACATAAGATTCAAATCATTAAGGCTAGCCTGAGAAGACCCTGTAAATACTTTCTCCTTATTTGCTTTTGTTCCTTGATACTATCTAATTTAACACAAAACACAAATTATTAATATAAATTCCTTAGGACAAAACTCTTTTATAGGAGTATGTGAGTATACACACATACACATATATATATTTTTTAGTACTGCTAATTACAGTTATTATTTACCTTGCAGTTACTGTACATTATTTCTGTTGCCTATTAATGCATATAATTATAGTCTATCTCTGTATCTTTTTTTCTGCATGCAAGCTTGTTGAGTTCTTCCTAGAGAAAACAGTCAGAACAACATCAGTCTTTTACCTCCTATCTACAACTCCCTCTCTGATCCTAAAGTTTAATCTCCTCTTTCCCTCTAATCACCTCACTCCTCCACAACCATCTTTTAAACCATGTCACAGCCACTTTTCTTACTCTCCTTGCCCCTTCTCTCTTTTTTCTGGTCTGCCTTGGTCTGCCTCTCGCTAAAAACAAAATCCCACTTGTGTCTGTAACTCTCATTCCATCTTCCTCCTCATTCACAGCTAAGCTGTATCCAGTCTTCTGTACTCAGGTGCCTCTGGGATTTCTCTCCACTAAATCATACCTATATTTTACTCTCATATTGACATAGTTCAGACCAAATTCCCTCCAATAACACAAGAAATTCAGTCTGTCTCTCAAATCTCTCTCACAGCAGTCTGGACAGGGTTAGACAGTAGCAATGCTGTAGAGGTGGACAGCATAGCATCTTCTTTGTTATTCAAGTTTGAAAGCTGGGGTGGTCCTCAGGTTCCTCCAACCTCACTGTAAGATTTTGCCACTAGGCCACCTCTGACTCCTGCTTCTTCCTTCTGCACAATGTCTCAGAGTTTGGCACTTCCTTGAGCTTCCTGCCACTCACCTACACAGCTGAACTCAAAACACCAGCTCCTAAGCCATTCATTTTCATTTACAGCAAGTTCCTTTACATTGGCTCTAATGAGTACAAAGCTGATTTCACAGCCATTCAGAATGTGGGAGCAAAGAGCATTTTCCTAGCTTGTCACTTCGGTCCTGTCACTTTGCTTTACATCCTTTGATGGCATGCTCTTTTGTTTTGCCTCAACCATTGTCTCCTCTTTCAAAGCCTATCAAAGCCTACCACACTATGCTTTCAATCTCATTGGCTTTAGGAAGACTTCAGCAAATACATATGCACTTGCTTCCATCAGGGCCTAAATATGTTTTCTTTGAGTGGGTTTGGTCATACAGACCAGACAAATTTGTCCACTCCCAGTCTCATTCAGAACTAGTTTTCACCAGTGAAACTACTGACTTGGGCTGCCTTCTGTTTTATTACAGGTCTGCAAGATGAGAATCAGATCCCCTCAGAAAATCAGGAACCAGCAAACACATCTGTTCTGGTTTTAGAAGTACTGGGGTTCTACAGTTAACTGTAGTTTTCCTCCTGTAAGGGAATAATTACTTGCATAACTCATTTATCATAACTCATTTGTCCCTCACTAAAAGAAAGATCATACTTCCTATATACCCTTCCTCTGCATAACATATTGTGTCAGGGCACCTTGACATTCAGAATTATACACCAGAAATACTGAAACATCTCTTCAAGTATTCATTCTAATTGCTGTCACAACCTAGCACTGAAAAGCCCATTAGCCTTTTCTCTACTGAAGAAATTAAATATATGTTCTTTCCCATCTCTACAGTCATTCGTTTGAGCCCAGACTTCCATAGAACTGAAGGCACAGGGTTGGTGGACTTGTCACCAGCTACAGATGACCACACAATTTCTTGTCTCTAAAACTACATCCATAGCTACCCAACATTTGGTACCACTTTGTCCTCTTGTGCTTTTCCCAGCCTTTCATGCATTGTAAGTGAAACAGCTCAACACACTTTCTGTTTTGGAGCCAATATCCCCACTGCAAACTCAAGAGTTTCATAGGTTTATTGCTAACTTATAAAATGTTAATCAAAAACAACAGAGAAAAATGTATCTTTTGAAAACAAAAATTGTTGGACATCCTCAAATCATTAGCGGCATACTGAGAAAACAGTAGATGCCTTCCCTCAGCACTCTCGTAGCCAAGTATTGGTCTTTATTTAATGAATATAACCAGGAAGATGCCTTCAGAGAAACAGACCTGAAGCTCGTGGTGGGTTGGCTTTTCATCACTGCACCCCACTGAGGTTTTTAGAGCAGAGGACTGGTAGCTGTGAACATTCATTAATGTTTAGGCCTTCCTTTTGCTGCTCAGTGTAATGATATGACATAGACCCAAAGCCACATGGTTTCTACCCTGCCTTTAGGTTGGGACCTGGACACAACCACTCATATCGTGCAATATGCAGAAAACTCTCCCAGCTTTTACCAGACCTATAGCCTTTTGGGTTCCAGCCCCCAGAGCTACTCAGCTGCACTGGCAGCTAAAGGCATTTTTGAGGACCGTGAGAATTGGCAATCAAAGCAACAAACCGTCAGCAACTCCAGCACCACATGCAAATTATAGAGCATGAGAGACCTCAAAGCAAACAACATGGTGTGTAAATAACTTCAGGGAAAACATACAGAGGAAGAGATCTATTTGTTAGAGGAATGAATGATTCCTGTCTCTTCAGGTGCAATGGAGCAGACCGTGGCTCCCAGGACAGGCCCACTGTGGAGAAAGCAGGCAGCATGCACTATTGTCCTACTCTGCTGTGCTACCAAGACCTGCATCTTTGCCAAGAATTGTGACTCTTGGTCACAATAAGCACAAAAATCTGTATATAATTAACTGCAGTACCTGCTTAGGAAGAGAGTAGTAATCTACAGCCTCCTCAGAGATGCGATAAAATAAAGGCGCAAAAAGTTTCTGTTGCTTCTAAAAAATCCAGGATACAGTTCCTTTTTATATATAATCCTGCCACTGTGCAACACTGCACAAGAAACCAGACACAGGCACCAAAATATCACTAATTATTGCCCAGTCTCTTCTGCTGTTGTCAAAGTTGAGGAGAAAGTGACAATGAAAAAAATTTTTGTAATGAAATTTTACTGTTGTGAAAGTACATGAGAATAGATAGATGACCAGACAGACAGCTTGTCATTCGAATTCATCTTAACACAGATCTAAAGGTTATGGAGGTACTTTTTTTGCTACATATTCACTACAAAAGGAATTGAAATGACTACCTTCAAGAAGACACTGAAATTTATGTGAGGTAAACAGTATATGATAGACCCGTATGTCCAACACGAGAGTTTTACTATATACGCCTTTAATACATTTAATCAAATTTCCTTTGACTGAGACACCCCAAATGTCCTGTTGATCAGCCCTCTACATCAACATCATCCTAACCTCCTTTGATCACAGCAGCACAGAGTACAATTGCTTTCCATGTCATCCTTGGAAAATTTCTGTTGTGTCTCCCCGGAATGGGGTTGCACCATCCAACTCCTTCTGCTCTGCAGTATCAGTACTAAATCCCAACACCCTTAATAAATGCAAACACACACTCTCCCAGAGATCTGTTCCCATAGCAGCTTTACTTTGCTAGTGGTAACCAGAAAGGTGTGGAGATTTCTAAAGAGTTACTCTATGGTAGCAGAGAAAATATGCACACCCAGGCACTTGCAGTCACTTCTCACATCTAGTTTTGACTTTTATTGGTCTTGGGTCCTCCGAGAGATCAAAGTCTTACCTGTCCTGCCCTCTCAGGTTTATTTCTCTGACCCACAAAATCCCTCTGCTGTAGCTTCCAGCTTAAACTTTCACCTTAGGCAAGACCCTCACTGAGAAAAAAAAAGGCTCTCCAACACTCCAGTCATTCCCAAAGTTTCCTGATTTGTCAGTAAAACCCCAGGGCTGATGCATCTCACCTTCCACAGTCAGCTCCTTTGTTCTGCAGAGGGAGCATCACCATTCTACATCCCTGCAGGAGAGGCTGGAAGAATTCTCCTCGCAGCTGTCCCAAGATATTTCTACTGGTTTGGTGAACGTTTGAAGTTTGGAGGTTGGTGACGCACCTCTCCACAAACACCAAAGTCATACCATGAAGCAGCAATGATGTATCAAAAGCACAGACAGAATCCCCTGATTGTCACAGCACTGCCTCAGGACTATCACGCCGCAAGAGACAAATGGTCCCACTCATCCAACACCCTGTCTGTCAGCAACCAGTGATGGATTCTTCAGACTAAAATATGAAAAGGTTATTTTCTTTGCCTGGTATTAGAGCGAGGTAGCAGATGGCAAGGACTTTGCAAGCTGGGGCAGTAGATGATCTCTTTGTGCTCTACCAGGTGAAGTGAGAAACTGGGAAGGAATCTTTGCAGAAGGTGTGAGCTTATCACAGGCAGAAAGTACTCAGAGATCCACAGATCAAAGATGATACAGGAGCACAAATTGTTGTCATTAGGGTTTCCCTAGATTTGAATACTGTAACCAGAAACACTATTACCTTATTGTAGAAATACCTCAATCTCTAATAGAAATACCTCTACTGCAACTTGCAGAACTACATGTTATTTTACTAAATGCACTATAAACATACTTCCACTTCTGAAGTTAATCACAATTGCCTTACAGGAGATTAACACCATAAAGCACTTTCACAGCTGACGTGTTTTTAAAAAAATTCCCAGAGTTAAACTTGTATAAATAATGTAAGTGACAAGGAATATAATTATTAAATGTTGTCATTTTGGAAGAAAATTAATTAGCGATAGCTGTAGCTGTCTTGTGTCTATTTAAGCAGTGTGCATCTCAATTAAAATTTAATTGCAACAGATTCAGTCACAGCAGGGAAAAGTGATGGAAATGAAAAGCAGTCTGATCCTATACTGCCGTCTACAAGAGAAAGTAGAAGCTGTGGGGGAAGGGGAGAAGAGAGGCATGAAGGTAAGAAAGCAAATCCACAGAGCCATGCTGCTGCTCAGCCAGAATACACAGCTCCAGTAGTGGGTGCTGTCTATTTCAAAAGCAGGTGACTGGTATCAGACACCAGCACCAGCAGAAGCAAAACCAGCTGCTGTTGTAAGAGCTATTGCTTTGTGCCACAGTAGATGAGTTCACATACCCACTGGGGTATGAGAGATGGCATTGTTATCCACATCACTGTGCCCTTTGCTTTCATCACCTCCTTGAAGACAGCCTGAAGAACTCCTAAAACCCTGAGCGGGACCAAGTGAGGCCTTCCTTAAGGAAGAACCAGAAAGATCTTGCAGACAAAGCCCTTCTGAAGCTCTAAGTCACTAGAGGTAGAAAGATTTGGATTGAAGAGGAATAGTTCCCTCCAGGTAATTTGGAGAAGCAGCCAGGGTCTTGTATGGCTTTGGACATCTTCTCTAACGCAAACTATGACTCAGGTATTGCCATCATTCACATGTGGAGCACTTTGGATGTCCATGACAAGACATTTTAAAGATATTATGCAACCAGGAGGAGTTAGATACCTGGTCCTTCTCTGCACATACAAGGTATTCCAGAGTGTCCCTATGAAGTTCAGCAGTCAATTCACTGTACTCTTTTAAAAATACTATCCTATGTCTTAACCAAAGCACAGAAAACAGCTTTTCCTCCAACGTTCATTTCTCAAGATTCAAGTTATCTACAACCTGCTTACTTAAATGAATAATTCACATCTCAGACAAAAGGGAGTATTGCTGCAAATGATATTGAATTGAAAAAAAGGTGCAGAGTCCTGAGTTCATTTATGACAAGTAAATAAAACAGGAAACAAAATGAGATGTTCTGGCCTTAAAACCTGAGCTAATTATAAAATACTTGCTGAGTATAACATCACTGAACTACATATATATTCTTGAAATACTTCTGTTAGGATTTATTCAGCTTCCAAATGAGAGGAATATATTCCCTCCAAAATCCCAGAGCACATTCTCAGTCAACCTGAAAACCAAGTTATATTGTTCCTGACTGACATCATAATTACAATGTAAATTTACAGTACTTGATCATTTTGTTGATGATGCAGAAGTCATAACAGAATTCAACTAGTTTTCCTACCAGTATCCAACTCTACCCAGTCATAAAAAATGCTGCTTCCTGCTATCAAAAATAAGGATAGCAACCCGAAATGGTATGTTCATATTAAGAACAGAGATAGTAACGGTAATGATGACAATCGCAGTCAGAATAACAATACTGTCACAGTCTTATAATGCTACTAAGGTATAGGTATGATATAGCCATAATGAAATTAAGATGTCATTAAAATTATGTAATAATGATGTGGTTTTAGCTCAAATACAGATAGTCTAACTACAATTTCATTATCAAAGTCTTAGATTAAAAGTGAAAATATATGACAGTCTACAGTTATAACTCTGACGGAGGCAAGTCCTTCCTGGTAGTGGCAAAAAAACCCCAAAACCAAACACAAAAAGCCCCAAACCAACCCCAAACAACATCAAAACAAACAAACAAAACCAAACCCAAACCCACACACACACAGAAACACTGAAAAAAACCCCAAACCCAAAAACACAGCTTAGGAAGTTCAGGCTGGGTGTTCAGAAAAGGTTTCTCTGGGAAAGTCATGGACCAGGTCACCCCTAAGAGGCTGACACACCTTGGAGGTTTGCAAGACTCCACTAGACAAGCCACATCCAACTTGACCTGGTGTTGACAACAGTCCCCATTGGGGCTGGAGGCTGGACTAGAACCCCCGTCAGGTCTCTCTCACCTGAAGTTTCTAGGATTCTGTGATTCTACACAAGTGGAGTTGAGAAATCTCGGTGCTCTCGAAGATCACCCAGTTAGCTAAGGATTCACTGCTGCTGCTGCTTGAAATGTTCAGCATCAACCAATTTCAGAGCACCCATTCCAAAGGTCACAGTCATCAAACTACAGGGAAGCTGCCACATTTACCATTGTGTCTTTTTGCTAAAACCAATCCCAGTTACACTTGAAGTAATGTGAGAGAACCTGCATCAAAGGTGTAACTGATGATGAACAAGCTGAAACACGAATTCAAAATATTACTTCTTTAAAAAATAAACAAAAAAATAACCCCCAAACTTTCCACTGGAGAAACATTTAACTTTCAAACAAGATGATCAACAACTCCTTATCTTCTCCAAAACAATCCAAATCTGGGAAAAAAACTCAAACCAACCAACCAACAAAAAAACTCCTCAGCTTAATTTACAAAAGTCTACAATATTTTTTTTAAAGTTATCGGATGTTTAGCTAAAGCCCAAGAAAAGACAGCCTGTTCACTGGAACATACCCTGATCTCACAGATCAAACGCAGAAAGCATGTGCCTCTCTGAGTACAGCACTTGCAGTTTATGTGTAAGTTTCCCAAATGTTTTCAAATACACTGAATAACAGGGTGCAATTTTTTTAATCCCTGTTAAGTTTTCTGCATATTAATATATAATTACATGCAGGTTTTCCTCTGCTTTTGTCTGCTACTAACTGGGACTTGAGGCAATTCTTTTTTCAAACACTTTTCAGCTCACCATAAAGCTAAATGCATATAACTTCAGATCCTGAATCCGACTGCTGCGCATACCTTTCATCACATTGCATTATTTGGTCTTCATTTAGCTGTCACAAAACCATTTCCTTTCGTCTACAGATTAATTACAGCCTGGTGAGGTTTCAGCACAAATACCTTCGCCCATTGGAGCCTCTGCAAAGACAGTGATTCATGCAGTATCTATGCCTCTGGAAGGGAAAATAAAGCTGAGGCAGGACATGCAAGCTGTGAGTGGATCCGATATCAAAAGAGCTGGAGCCTCCAGTGAACACCCAGCCGTACCAACACAAATAAGTTTCTGCACGACTTGTACAAGAGCCACAGCTAAACATGAACCACCGCTTTAGTTCGGCGCTAAGCTGATTTAGCTACACCATTCATTCATCCAGGACTAAAGACGACAAGGCAGGAAGCGTCACTCAGTCATGAATTATATGTGACACAAAAAAGCCACAGGTGTGGTTTGAGAGACTATGCGTGCAGCCGCTGCAGCCCTGGATTCCAGTTAATTGCTGTAAGTAACTATGGAAAATGGACAGTGGGAAACTCCGTAGAAATGTGGAGAGCAAAGCAGTCCAAGAACACTTTCCCACTTGTTCAAAGCAGCGAGATACACCATTTAAACATGTGTCAACTGTATCTGATGACGACCATGTCAGTGTATTAGGTCTGGATGGTTAGATACAAAGGGCTTGATTCTTTGCGGTGCCAGAGCCATGCTGTCAGCGGGCTGGCCGCCGCTGCCAGCCTCGCAGCTGCCTGCCGGCCACAGGCACGGCTCCATTCCCGTTCCCATTTCCTCCGCAAGCTCGCACACCGGTGCGGTCTGGCAGCACAGCACAGAGAGCCCTGGTCGTCACCCCGCTCCCAGGGGCACCGACATCTGCGAGTCTCCTCTGCCAGCCCGGGATGGAGTGGTTTGCCCTGAACCACGGTCAACCCTCTGCTTTCTGCCCCTCTCTTATTTGGGGCACGCTGAAAAGTTCCACCCCTTCTAAAGCAATCCGGATTGGAGAAATGAATGCAAGGATTTTCATGTATTAAAAACTCAGATACACATGCTACATAAACCAGAGTTTCTAATACCTGAAATGAGGCAGAGCAGGTCCTGACTTCTGACTGGGTCTGGACCAACTCTTTTGCGGTCTTGACAAAGTCACCTCTCTGCCATGAAATCCTGGCAAAACCTTTCTGACAGTCCTCTCCTGCCAACTTCTTCCATTACGCAAGCGGAGCTGTTTTACCAGCTGCTATGGGTGTGCATGAGGCCACTTGTGTGGCCCATTTGGGAAATAAGAGAGTGCTAAGCAAGGGATCGTGGATCCAGTTGAACTCATCCTTACAATCACTATGAGCTAAATATATCAGTGAGGACGGTGTTTGCTCATCTTTTTTCTTCAAGACCAAAATATGCTTATTCTGATGGTGAGTCAGCTCAGCCTCCATTCCTACATGGGAAACCTCTCTAAGTGCTGACTTTGGAACGAAAATTTCTCTGTAAGAGCCCTGAAAATAAATGCAACCTCACCCCACACTCTGACATGTCTAGCTATTCTCTAAAAGATGGTCTATCAGATCCCCTGAAGAATCTCACACACATCTGATCAGATATACAGAGCACAGAGGTCTCAAGACCAATGTTTGCTGCTTCCTCAGTGATATTCAGTATATTTTTTTTCACTCTTGGGGGAGAAGAGCTTTATTCTTTGGTGCCAAACTATTCTCTCCCCACCAAGAGAGGTCCATCTGCTGTGTGATGACACTGTTGCTCTCTCAGGCAGGTACCCAGAGAGCTCCACCCAGCCACTAGGGACAGTGTCAGCAGTATTTTGGCCTCAAAACCACAAAGAACAGCTAGTCCTTTCCAGTATGATGTCCTTGCCAACAATAATCAACTGGTGTTTTGGAGAAATCACCAAAAGAGAGGGGTTTTTTTTTGTCTGGTATTAAATATCTGCAGCCCTCTTCAGTAACAAAGGACACAAAGAAAGGGGGGGAAAAAGTCCAGCTTCTTTGGTATTTTTTTGCTGAATTTGGAAAGGTTCCTGGATCAAAGCTTAAAAAGCTGCAAGTTTGTGGAAG
Organism: Pipra filicauda; assembly: GCF_003945595.2. Taxonomy (NCBI): domain Eukaryota; kingdom Metazoa; phylum Chordata; class Aves; order Passeriformes; family Pipridae; genus Pipra; species Pipra filicauda. The sequence continues at coordinate 1,038,561 of NW_024103541.1, read as the reverse complement.
GCACATTAGCAATGCTTAGTGAGGAAAAACTAGTGAACCATGTAAGAAAGACAACCGACCCAATCCAGAGGATGTAATCAATGGGCAAACTTCAGGAAGAACAATTCAGTAGGAGGAAGTATGCTGAGAGCCTTCAGACAATTCAACGGGAGCCACCCCGAACTCAAACCCATGGCAGGTCACAGCGTGAAAAAGCACTAAGAAGAGGAGATATATTTTAATTCATTAGATGGTATTTTACAAGAGATGAAGCCTCTAGGGAAGCCATTATGCTCATATAGATGTACTCCTGTGAAACAGATGAAAAAATACCTAGACTCCCTAATGCGAGAGGTCAAACAATTACAATTTCCTTAATTTCATATCCAGTTGGGAAATTAAACAACAGAACTATGAAAGCTTTACACTTCATTTTGAGGAAAGTGGCAATTTAAATTAATTTTTTTAATGTTATAAGAATTGATGAGTGAGTAGAGGAGGGGGCTTTTCCCCAGTGACTTTCCCCCCCACCTTTTTTAAACAATCTTGCTCATTCAATGGAAAAATAAATAAATAAATCAGCAGAACACAAAGTCTTTCATAAAAGACTGATTCCTTCACAGATAAAGCACTAAGTGTTGCTTCTCATGAAGCTGTTTTATTTCATTAATAGTCTTCTCTGTACAGCTCAGTAAGCTTTGTCCACAAAGTGCTTCCCAGAGTTGGGAGTATCCAGTAGTCTGGAAAGAAGCAGCATCCTTTCCTGATGCTGCAACACATAGAAATAATTCATAGGAAAGATAAAGGAAACAGAACACCTGTGGTCCATCCAGGCTTGGGCTACATCTTTTCTCCACAACCACATGAGCTGAATCATGGTTATGCTTTTCTAGTTCCTACAAAGCTGGAAAAAATATTCAAGGGTTTTATTTGTAAAGAACTCACTCAAAGTCCTGCTCTTTGACATGGCTCCTTCTAAGCCTGGAGCAAGATAGGTTCCCATAACACAGGACGGACATGGAAGAGAGATTTGGAGGGTACACCAAGAAACCTACATGGTTTCTGCACTGGCTGCAGTCACAGCATTCCCACAGAGTCCTCTCATCAGAAAGAGGTTGTAGTTTGGGGTCACATACTGCTCTCTCAGTGCTACCCAGCACACAATATACCAAACTTGGTGGCAGCAGCCAGACAGCAAAAGCTACAGCCAGGAAGAGCATGTCATTAGTAGAAAAACAAGCTAATGCTTGACACAGAGAAAAAAAGGCTCAGGATACCTGACTACAAGACAAAAACAGAAAAAAAAAATCACCAACAAAAAGCACATTAGCACTTGTACAGAGACAGTGAAAATAAATAGTCTGCACATACAGACAGCCATTGGGGATAAATATGAGAAAATTAATTGAAAACCCTTTTCAGTGTTTCACTGGGGGAAAAAATATGAATGGGGGGGAGGAAGGATGTTGGCCAGAATTAGCCTGTGGAACATCTGCTAGCAGGGTTCAATGGATACTGTTATCCTGAGGCTAAAGAGATTATTTTTTTAAACCTTTACGCCTAAAACCAGCAAGGCAACAGAACTTACATTACGGAGCTGCAAACTCTGGCACCCACATGTGACTTCGCAGACATTAAAGATTTTCTAATTAAAGACAAGACCATTTGCAAGACAGATGATTCCAGTTTACTGTCAAGCCCACTGGGACACATGACTGAACCACAGTAAGAAGCATGCAGGGAGCAGCTCGAGGACAGACTAGGCCAGGACAGTCAGTCTGTGTCCCAGGATGCTTATGCAACAGTAGGGAGAAAAATCACCCAGCCGACCACTTTGGTCACTGAAAAACAAAGTAATTTTTGTCCTGATGCTGTAGGTAATTGAAGAAAAGGCAACTCTATCTACAGTTATGAGAACATAGAAACGTCCAGTGAGAAAAGGAAAAAACATCAGCCTGATGTTTGTAGGCTGCAAAACTCTTGGTCTACATCTGCTCAGACCAGTCCCTGGGGACCAGCTCTTCTCCTGAAGCAGCTTCAGCTGCAGAATAAGCCCAGTTACTGATAAGCAGTATCACTCTGCAGAAGCAAGACTGAGCATAGATGATGTAAATTGAAACCACTGCAAAACCAACTGATTAAAAACAAATAAATAAAATCTAGGCTCTGTAGTAGTTGACATACAGGCCTGGGACGTCAATCAATGGATTTTTTTTTGCTGTACTCTCCTGGACAAGTTATCTTCAAATTTATGTCTCACCAGCCATCACAAATGCAGCCTGTTCTAGAAACCAAGGAGACAGTCTACACCAAATTGAGCCTGGGATGTTGTGATCCCATTGTTCTGCCTGCCCCCATCTTCCCTCCCATTCTCCTGTGCTCACTTTAATGCAATTACTGTCAATCAGTTCAGGGAACTGATCCAGCCAAAAACATGATTCTGAGACAAAAAAAAGAAAAAAAAGATCAGTTTTCAGCATCTAAATGTGTATATTGTATGATCACATGAGTGCCAGAGGGGTAAAGATGGAAACAGGATTGTAACAGCTGGATCAGCTTAAGTTGCCTTTGACCAACACCTCGCAGAGGAAAAATCCTAAATACATCCTCTCACGTGAGTAGCAGAGACGGGGGAAACCTGGTGGCAGTGGAGGGGCCAGAAAGGCCCATGAATGTGCCCCCATGAAATACCTGGGACAGCTTTTCAGCCTGTCAAAGGCTGGCATTTGCACTGTGGAGCTCATGATGGTTTCCAGACAGGACATGTGGGCTCCGAGTCCCATTCTGACAACATCCCTGAAAAGCTTCCATTGGCCACGAGCATTGCCCCAAGTACAGTGAGTCTGAAAGTCACCTGCCTCCCAAGAGATGCCACCAGGCAGCAGCTGGAGAAAAGCACAGTCAGGAAGAAATGTGTAAAGCTCTAACTACTCTGCATTAACCTCTTCTCACAAGTTTTATTATAAGTATTTTTAAACCGCTAATCATTGGTTTTAACAAAACTGAGAACCAGACAGTGCCATGGCCAGTAAGGAACTCCTCCATGCCAGCTGCTCCTTTGGGAATCTTCTCCCCCTTGGCCCAACAGCTCACTTCCTTCATTTCAGACAGCACTGCTGAAGTTCCCAAAGAAACTTCCGATCTTCCAGAACCACAAAATTTAAATTTCTGTTTAAAATATAAAGTTCCCTAATACAAAATATTGCAGCATCTGGCAGGGGCAGTTGAGGTTCTGGGTTGTTTTCACACCCCAGTGATAGAACTCCATATCATCTAAACACATCCCCAACATGCCATGTTACACAAGCAGCAAAGTCTAACTACTAAACTACCTCTTCCGTAGTCACTTTAAACTACCATCTCACTCCATGCCATATGGACGTGATGGCCCTTCAAGTTGAGCCTCACCCTTTTTAACCCTGACCAGACCATGTAACAACAAATAAGTTTTCCAGAGCTTTGTTTCTTCACCTGTGAAATGAGGAAATCTGTGCTTACTCATCTTTGTTAATATTCTTTTGTTCGTGTTTTGTAAATGATCTTAGAGAACATTTATCCCACTAAGGAGCACTGTGCAAATTATTTTTAAAGTTCCTGCAAAGTACACTGCGTAGGATCCATAAAACAACACTGCTTTTATCTCTCTCTCTGCATGCCGCTCTATCTCCCGCCTTAGCATAACAAAGAAGACGATGTTTCGGGCATCAAAACAGATTTTTCGAGGGTAAAGAACAACAGCCAGTGGCTAAATAAATGTATATGGAAGCGGAGTAATCAAAGCAGAGGAAACAGATTGGTGATGTTTCAAGTAAATCTCAAAGTTTTCCAAACGAAACATTCTTGGAAACTGATACTGTCACCCTCCTAAATCACTGCTCATGGCTGGAAATCCTGCTTCCAGAAAAACATTTGGCTCCCCTTTTTGTGCAGAGAGGAATGTAAAGAATAAAACATCCTGCAGCCCCGTGTTTTTATTGTGGTTTCTAAAAAGCTGCACTGCTGGAAAAACTCAATGGAAAGTGCAGCTTTCTGTGGATGGTGAAGAATTATTTTTTCCAGGCACACATGCAGAGGGTTTTGCTCGCAGGGCCGGGGCGGAGCGGCTCTCCCCCCGGAACGCGGGAAGGGTGTGAATGCGGAGTCAGCCACTCACCCACGCGCCGCTCGATTTCCTGGATTTAGTGAGTGGTCTTTGTTGGAGCTGAAAGGCTGCAGCTGGGGTGGAGGATACAAGTTCACCAGGGGTTATTCAGCTCCAGACAGTCTTCATAAAAGCACAAGTAAGTCAGAGCAAATTTTCTTAATTTTTTTTTTTTTGCATCCCCCAAGCAATGAACTTCTGAACTCTGCTATTGCGAGTCGAGATATGACAGGACAGTAAAGGACTGCTAATTTGCACTTTGCTGATCTGCACAGCCCATAATTCACACAAACACACACAGAGCAAACACGTTTTTCCATACTTCTCAGAAAAGATTTAATAGTGGAGCGCATGGCTGAGGTCTCCTATTACTTAAACATTTAGGTTTTCCAAAACACACAACAGTATGTCTACTATATCTGAAAACAACCAATACTTTAAAGTGCTCCATATGCATCAAGCCCAGGAACAAAATACAGTAGGTGATGTATTATCCTTTCATTTTTACTATGTACCTTTGCTTCATCACTAATGAGTGTAACTAAATCGCTCTTACAGCTGTGAGTAAATTCACACAGGGGTGAGTTTCATAAAGGGAAAGCTCTAAAATACTGAGGTCGCAAAACAGAAAGGGAATAACTCAGACATTTCTTATCCCCTGCTGACAACTGCTTGGGTACCACCATTTAGCTCCTATCCAAAAAGTGACCTTCCAAGCAACTTCAACAACTGAGCTCTGCTCCAGCAAGACTCTGAATCTTAATGGCTCTATACGACCTTATCAGCAATATGCTAAACATTGTATATACACCAACACACACATAACAAAGGTCAGGAGCCTCTTGTCACAAGAGGCTTCCAATGGAAAACATCAGGTTGTCTACACTGGAAAGGTCTGTGGCTGTGCATCAGTTTGAGGTAACTGCTTGTGGGGTGGGTCAGAACACTGCTTTTTTCCCTCACCAGCTGTCCAGGGAGACACTCAAATTCCCCAGCTTCTGTCATTCCCAGGCAGCCCCACCTCACAGAGTTCCTTCTGCACCTGGGAGCCCAAAAGCCGGAGCCAGTCTGCTGGCAGGAGCAGAAAGCTTGTGAGCTCCATGAGTTCAAGCTCTGTATGAAGCTTAAGGGGCTTTAAGCCCTCTTCTCTAGGAGTCAGGGCAGACAGCTGTTCTCTTTCATTTTGGAATAATCAGCTAAAACCAGTTCTTTTTTTTTTTTCTGCTTCCAGAGCAAAAAAACGTATGGAATTTCCTTTCTGTGAGACACTTTTAAGAGCTCTGTTGGGAAACAGAGTGAATTTTCCCAAAATATTTCCCCCAAAAGCAGAAATATCAGTTAGGACTAGCTCCAATTATATGACAATTCAGTTCTTGTCAGACAACCAGATTTGAGATCCATCTTATCCTTGGGCAAGTCCCTTTACAACCTTTTTTGCTCCTCTTAGTCAAACACACGAGCTTCCAAAGACTGAAGAATTCTGTATGTGAACTGCCTGGAGAGAAGGTGGTGAGTCATAACACAAGGGAAAATGTATGATAAAGCAGAGGAGCTTATCCCAGCTGTTGAAAGGGATGTGTAGAAATCCATGCACGATTAAAATGCCAGGTTTCCATTTTCTTCGGATATTCAAAGGGAGAGATGAAGTCCTTACATCCTGCCAAATTGTAGCCCAACAGGAATGTGTGCCGTTGTTTTGACAAACTGCAGCTTACTAGAGAAAACTCAATTTTCACATCATAAACTTTCCTTAAGCTGGCTTCAGGCTTCATATTTGCAAAACCTCAGTTACAAAAATGTTATTCAAAACCAGGAAAGTTTCAGGACACCAGCACAATTCTGTGCCTGAACCACATCTCCAAAATCTAAAGCTTGGTTCAGCAGCTCTCAATCATCCCAAGCAACACTTAGACATATGGTCTGCCCAAGTCCTGTGTTGCTTTTCACTGCATGTTACATATATATAATTAGGACCTTCTGGCTCAACACAAACCAGAGTTTAAGATCCAGTTTGATCAATACCAGCAGTTCTCTCCTCCTCTCCCCACTCCCATACATACACGTCCCTACAACAGCTATCAGGATTTATGAGTGTAAACCATAACAAAAGTAGACTGATTCAGAGGACCAGCACTGGTTGGTTGCTAATTATTTCACCTTTATTTCTACATTTCTAAGGGAGTTTTAACCTAGTCAAAGTCCCCAGCCTGCAAGCTCTGGAAGTCATTTGCGGACACAGCTGTGCTGTGAATAGAGCACATTGGACACCTCTGGGCTGGGCTGTCCAGTCCAAGGCAATCCAGTACTAGGCTACATGACCTCATCAGTGAGCTGTCAGGACATAGCTAAACCTGCCTTATCACTTTCTTATCTGATGCTAACTTAAAGGTGCTGGAGCTGCACCTCACCCCTCAGCACACACCAACAGAGTCCAGCTCCAGCACTGCCCTTTTCTCCTGGCCCTCACGAGGGACAGCTCAGAGTTACAGCCATTCAGTTTCTCATCTTGTCAGAGAAAAGTGACAAGAAATGATTCATCCAGAGTGGACATACTGCAAAGACAGCTGATTTTCTGGACATCCCAATAAATCCTGGGAAATTTGTTCTGCATTAGAATACAGTATCCTGAAATGCTGGCGGGGGCCAAGACCTTAAGCAACATGTATCTCTGACTTCTGCAGGATGCAGTGGGACACAGGTGGGGACCATGAAGCAGTGGTCTAATTCCCAGGACAGAGTGCTAAGGGTTCAGACACTATTATCCGGTGTTCTGATACCCCCGACTGTTCATCTGTGATTCAGCTTCCTAACAAGAGCATCTGGTACATAATTCTCAAGCATTTCTTTAAAGCACTTTGAGATGTATGGGTGGAAAACCCTTGTAGGGGTACTGATGGAAAGAACAAACAGTCTTTCAGTCACTACAGGATTTGTTGTGAAATAAAGCGGCGGCAAGGGAAAAGATTCCATCATAGCTAGTGCTCTCTCCTCAATTTTTTTTAATTAATGTGCAAAGTGAGTGAATGAACTATGTAGCTCTAAGCATAAGCTAGTTCACCTGTAGCCTATGGCAGCTAAAAATAAATAAAATGCTAAGTTTTGCCAAGGAAAATAACTGTAAAAAGAAGCTGATATGATGCTTTTCTTGGGAAAACAGAACACAAAAGTCACTGAGAACCATGTTAGCACCCAACAAGACAGAAAGCAGCAACAAACGCTAACAAGTCATAGCACTTCCTATTCCAAGAGGTAAATAAAATAAACTTCTGTTGACACAATGCACCTTATGACAGAATTACTGTTCCATTGCTTATTTATTCCTTTTAAAACCCCAAACTTGGCTTCCAACAGATCTTGCGGAGAGGCATCTTATTTATATGTAAACAAAAATAAGGTACTGTTACTATATGCTGCGAGTATAGAAGGCCTAAATCCACTCTTGTGGAGTGCTTAAACTCAAAATCAGAGACAGCACACAGTTTTTACATGGAGTTACATGGATACTGAACTATAGCACATCAGCAGCACTTGGAATCCTGAAGTCATTAGTTGAACATATAGAATTTCTCCTGTTGAAAGTTTACATCCATGCAGACCAAACTAAAGAGCTTTCTTTGAAAGCTGGAAGAGATTTCACTGAAAGCTAAATGAACATTATAAACAATTATTCTCAGAGGCCCGCAGTGCCAGGCTGAGGAGCAGGACTTGCAGGAGATAAAGGCAGGGCACTAGTATGAGAATAATGAAGAATAAAAGCCCTGGAAAAGACACAAGGCAGTGGAGAAACTGTGCAACTACCCAATACAATTAGCTAAAAACTCTCCGGCCTTTAAACACTGCTAAAGTAAAAATAATCTAATTGCATTGCCTGGCTTTCATGCACGCACGCTTATGTGTTTTCTCATACAGCAGAAGAAGAGAGGTGTGTTCCTTGCACTTGGCTGACTCCCTCCATTTTGGCTTCTCCTCAAGTCCTGCCAAAAGGAGGGTTTGGGTGCTGATCTGTCGTTTTGAGTGGCAGTCAGCGAGACATCCATTTCACAGTAGGAGGAGAGCAGGAAAGGCCACGCACATCTGAAACTCTTTTGCCATTACTAAGGGGAAATGTAAGGAGATAAAGTACTGCTTTGTTAATCAAACATCTACAGCAAATTAATCCTTTCACTGCACAAGGTGGCTCAAGATTTTTCATTGCCCTCAACAGATAAGGAGAGACCGCAACATTTTTTCTTTCTTGCACTGATAAAAGTGTGCTTACTGTGCCTTATAGTCTGCCATACTGCACAGGTTGGCTCTTGCAAGCCAGGGCTTCTGGGAGCTGAACTTCTGCAGCTCCTGCTGGGACTTCACGGCTCCCATCTTCCTGGCCCTTCAGCTGCAGGTTATCAACCCAAACCAATAAGGTGGGAATACTCCAAATGCTCCATGTCATAATACAGCCCTTTCGTGAACGATTAGCTCTAAAATACCAGCCTGGAAACTGGGTGGTACAGACACACCTATAAGGGGACAGAGGAGGAACAGGAAGCTGCAAGCACATATCAATGGTTTGCGAGGATGCTCCAAGACCTCCATGAGTACAGAAAGTGGCCTGGACTGCGATGGTGACCCCAAAACTTGCTGTGGTTTATTCTGAGGTACCCTTTCCCCCAAACACTTCCCTCGGTGTGGTCCAGGCTTGGCTTTGCAAATATGTACTTCACTGGTGCGGTTCAGAGAAGTTTGAAACAACAATTAAAAGAAACCCAACCACGTTTGGGCTGTTCTCTGGAGGAGCACCTGGCTGGAAAGTCTGCCTTGTAAATGAGTAAGGCCTAAGTCTACTAACAGAGGTGCAAAAGTATCATCAATCAATCTCCAGGAAAAAAAAAAACCCAATGATGTCTCCTGCAAATGCTATTAGCGACCCCCAGCTGCATAATTAAAATTCCTTTTTAAAATGGCCTCAGAAATAAGGTAGGGAGGATAACTGATATTCCTCCACAGTAGTGAAACCAAACAATTTTTAAAAATAATTCTGGAGTCATACTGACATAAATGATTTATTTCTGCTGAATAAAAACCACTTAGATTAAGGTGGCAAACTTGAGGTAGCTTAGTGGTTATGCTGCTCTCCTGAGACGACGGGGCCTAAGCACACATCCACTCTTGGTTTGGATATGAAAAGTGGTTCAAAGCAAAGCTCTCCTCTCAGAAGTGTGCTCTCACCACAGCCCTCAGTGACGGGAAGGGCTGCAATGAAGACACAATTGTTTTGACATTTCCCCACATATGAAATTCCCCATGAAAAGCATCCACCAAATTAATCCAGTTCTGAGGAGACCAAAACTGCATTTTTCAGCAAGGAAAATATTCATCTCCATGCAGAGGAGAATGAAGCCCTTCAGCAGTTCATTCTTCCCACAGACTGAGAGAGGATACAACTCAGAAATTTCCCTGAAGCATATGGACACAGACCTCTTCAGGGACAGCACAAGCAGTATGAAACACATTTACAAACAATTATAAAAGACACTTTCTGCTCTTGTCTCATTTATGCTCCAAGAATGCCAGTTCTTTAAAAGTTTTCTGTCCTTCCGCTCTTCAACAGAATAGCCAAGTTGCCAGTGTATGCTAAGTGCTACAGCTGCATTTGTTTCTCTAATTACATGAATCTGCCATCTTCCCCGTGCTGAAGATAAACTACCATTTTAGTTGAGATACTCTAACTTGATTTACGTAGCTAGTTTGCCTAATTTTCTAATTTGCCCTTCTAGATAAGGAAAAGCAAAATGCATTCAAGACAGTTACTCCTAAGGATAGAGAGTAGAAAAATGAACCTTTCCTCAGTTATTGTGGAGGACATTTTAAAATGACAGACAATGCAGTGTGTTCTGCCAGTAGGAAAGTGATCCTCTGACCTTAGTTTGCATTTCAAGCGAAGAGAAAAGCAGGAGAAGAAATGGGAGTTTCTAAAGAAAAAGCTAAGGTACAGTATTGTAGATTTATAAAAGACCATAGACCATGTGCATCAAGGGGATCTTGTTTGTCCTGATTTCTTTGAAGCAAAGTGGGAGATTTCTTGTTTTTTTACACAGAGCTGCAGAATAACTTTGATACCTATTCCACAGACCATAACTGAACTAACCCCCAAATGGTAATACTACGACATCCGGATGGGGAGAAGTGTGGGAGGTAAAAGAAGGTCCTGATCAAAGAGCAGACACTACTGACCCAGTTGAACTTTCCATACCAGCAAGGCCATCTGGGATGAGCTGTGGCTCAAGGAGCTGCTCACACCCCTGCCCTCACCTCCACCGCCACAATACCAGGAGTCGCTACACACACCCAGATGTGGTGCACATGTGGAGAGGCACAGCAATTTTGATGTATGGTTTGCATGCCTCTGCATCAAATACATAAAACACCAAAGGCATGATTTGAAACTGTCCTTAATAAAGACTCTGGAAAACTCTGGCTTCTTAGCAAACAGGGTTGTGCCCTAAGTAGTGAGCAATAGGACTACTGCTGGAAGAGCATCCCATGGTCTAATACATCATACTGTCAAAAAGCTTCTCCCATTATTCAACTGAAATTTGCCTTCTCTTAAATTTCATCCCATTACTTCTAGTTACACCCCATTGTACCACTCTAAATAATTCTTCATAGCCTTGGTGTTTACACCCTTCAGATATTTGTAGATTTATATCTCAACCACCCCATTTGTCATCCTTTAGCCAAGTTATCTATATTCAGCTCTTTCGGTCTTCTCTTGTAAGTCAATCCCTCAAGCTCTCTTGTTACTTCTTTTTTTCTCCGGAACTCTCTCCAATTTGTCAATCTCTATTGTAATGGAGTGAAGCAGACCTGAATGCATTACACTTCCTGCAGTTACCAGTGTATGTCCTCAGTCCCAGCTGCTGCCTCAGCACAGGACGAGCAACCAAACATTTTTATTTTTTTTTTTTTTGGTGGTCTTTTTAGGTTACCAAAAGCAGCACATTTGCAAGATCTTCAGGCTCAGCTTTTGATTCTGGCGGATCCTGCTATCCCAACAGTTGCTGCAACCGAGATGTTATTCCTCTGGGGTTTTTCCCCCCAGATAGTCTAGATGTTCTTCCTACTTGTATCACATTTTGAAGTGATGTGCTGCTGCTTGCAAGCACAAATCACCTTTGCCAAACACTGAGTCCACCAGCCATGTTGCTTCCAGATTTGACGGTTTTATTACTCCATCCAGGATGTCATGATGGAGCACTCCTTCACCATCATTTCCATTAGTTTACCAGGTGCCATCACAGAGCATTTCTATGAATCCACCAGAGACTTTCAACCCAGCAGGAAAGGGGACACCGCACCACGACCTTCCCACCTATGCACTGACTGGCGTTACATATGTCTGTGCTAAATCAAATACTCTGCCTTTTAAAACAGCCTGGATGGTCACAGAAAACACTCTGAAATGTGTAAAATGAAGCATAAACAGATTACATTCCTCTAACACCTGTGTTTTCATAAAGCCAGCATTGTTCTTCCCCGTCTTGTGAACATGTCCTGCTGCACAGCTCTTCCAACAAAACTGTCTGGACAAATAAGGACTTCTGAAAATAGCTGATGGGGTAAACCCACAACTAAATGGGTTCTCAGTTGTGCAAGCAGAAGCCATGCAGCAGGACAAAGGCCCTGGAGAATAATCCTGGGCAGCAGAACTTGTGGCTGGGGCAGGCAATGAAGCCCCCTCCGGTGACAAGGGCAGACACCATAGAGGGAAGTGAGCAAAGGCACAGAAGACTTCAAACAGAAGAGCTGCCTTTCAGCTTTCCTGGCTACTGCTGGTCTACCTGGAAGGAGATTGAGTGCTTTTCCAGACTGTGCTCTGATCTAAGTGAACATCCCCAGTTCGAGAAGATGTCCCATAAATCTACAGTTTGGGCTTACAGCAAACGGACATTCACTTATCTTCAACACATTCACTCTGTCTCATACTAACACCATGTCTTCACCACATGACTTTTGAAGAGAAAAGCTATTTTGTATACCTATTAAAAATTGCATTTCCCTCCCTAATTGTAACTTCCCCTTAGTATCTAAAATCATCAAGTCACAGTGCTGCAGACAACCATCTAATAAGAACTTAAACACACTCTACTTAGGCATGAATGATTCCTTCTGCTTTTAGGATTACACATACATTCAAGTTATTATAAAGCCCAGCTCTGTACAGATGTCAGCAAAGCAAAAGTCTTCCAAAACTGTGAAAGACACTGAGGTCCCGAAGCCATATCAGAGATGCAGTCAAAGCCAGGTGGGACTGATCAGCTCCAGTTTAAGGCCTCCCTCCCCACAGCAGAAAGCATGATGGGGAAGGACAAAAGCTGACCCCTCAGGGAACAGCTAAAGAAAGCATCCAAAAACACACAGCAAGCTCTGGCAAGAAGTTTGCATTTGCCATCACTTAAATTAACAGCAAAGGAATCCCCAGGAGGGAGGAAATTTGGACTCTGTCCAATATGCAAGTGTGCTGCGTGAGGAGCTGTGGGGGGAAAAAGAGCCACACACAAGCAGTGTGGATTCAGAGGAAGCCAACACACAAACTGCCAGCAACCGTGAACCCTTATAAAGTGCAGGAGCTTGGAGTTTGGCTTGACTTCATGAATTTGACAGGTATCAGGAGAGAAGTTTATTGCAGATGATCTCAAACAGAATTGCCACTGTCAGTCGTCAGTTTGCCATGAGCTGTCTTTAGAAAACAAAGACTTTTATGTGTTAAAAAAAACCATATCAAGTGTCTCAAAAGTTTATGAAAACTGAAATAATCAAAAATATCACAGTTGGCAATATAACTAACATAACACTGGGAATAGTTCCCTTGCTATCTTATGTGCTGGACCTGCTATCAATTCCTACACAAAGTGCAGGTCACACTGACTTCCAGAAGACTCAAATCTCAGTCAGCACTCGTTTATTTTAGGACAGAAAGGATAGCTGCTCTGCTCTTCCATAATGGCCTAAAGAGTTATGATGTATTCTGGATTAAGTCCTTCTAAAACACCTAAACAGAAGTTTTTTTCCCCACAAAACTCATTACTAAGTTAAGAAGTAATTCAGTCATGTAAATTTAACTTAAGCTAGTAAATCTAATAACATCTTTCTAAAAGCAATAAAATGTTCAGACCTTAATCCTTTTAATTCACTGTTTATCCCCTTGGCACCTACACTATTTCTATTCTAGTCACTTTTGCTGTAATAAAAAGTTAATAAAAGCGCGCGAGTTGTCAGATGAGTTGCAGAACTAATGAAGACTGGTTTCCTACGGGTTTGGTGCCTTACATCCCTTCTTTCCCCAACAGTATTTACCCCAGCTGCCACCAGGTTGTCTGGGCATCTGTCTCTTTGTGACTCCTTCACGTCCCTTAACTACACATGAGCCAAGAGGCAGCACATGCTGTGGATGGCTGCGAGCTAAAAGTGGTTTTGCACTAGCCCACAGGTCTAGCAGCAGAGAGCTAATAACTTCACATGCCAGCCTTCTCTTTTATTGGGGCACTGCCTCTTCTGCTAAAGATAATGAATTTAAGGCCAAGATCTCCCTTAAAAAAGCAGACTGCAAAAGGTCTATGAACTTCCTACATAGTAATGCAATAGTTCTTCTAAGATAATCCGTGCAGGCATTGCTACCAACCAGAACCGCAACACATACACGTCCCACAAATGCCCCAAAAGTAAGGTGATCTTTGCAGACCACAAGAAGGGCTCTCTCAGATAAGGAAAGGGCAGGGAAAGCATTGCTTTCTCAGAAGCCCCATGGGAAATAACCAAACTTACAACCAGTTCTTTCATAAATCAAGGGGATCAGGTTCAGGTAGCTTCTCATGTGCCACCATGACAATGTTACAAAGGAAAGGTCTGTCCTAGCAATCCAAGTCCCAAACCTGGTGGACCTTTCCAGTTTATAGCAGATATCTTGAAGGGCCCCTGCATACTTGTATGCTGACAAAGCACAGTACATGTGTGTTACTGGCTGTCCATGGACGGCTGCAGGGTAAGTTGCTGTTCTTTTCTAATGCAAGCTCTGGATGGTTTCAAGGCATAGCTCCATGTCCAGCACATTAGTTCAAACAGGTCACAGAGATTCACATGAGAGGGAAACAGAAACACACAAGAAAGCCCTCTCAGACACACATGATCTCACAAAGCAGTCATCATTCACTAGCTCTTTGTTATGAATGTGGGATATACAGAGCAACTGTGTGCTCTCAATGAGGGTACCAGATCTACAAAATTTATATATAAATTTATATATATAAATACCAGTACTTCAAAGGAACTAAGCCATGTGTCCTCAAGGAGCTGGCGGATGAAGTGGCTAAGCCACTGTCTATCATATTTGTGAAGTTGTGTCAGTCTGATGAAGTTCCCACTGACTGGAAAAGGGAAAACATAACCCCCATTTTTAAAAAGGAAGACCCAGGCAACTACAGGCCAGTTAGTTTCATCTCTGTTTCTGGCAAGATCTCGGAGCAGATCCTCCTGGAAACTAGGTTAAGGCATATGGAAACTAAGGAGTGATTGGTGACAGCCAGCATGGCTTCACTAAGGACAAATCAGCCCTGACAAATTTGGTGTTCTCCTGCAATGGGGTTACAGCACTGATGGGCAAGAAAGGAGCAATTGACACCATCTACCTGGACATGTGCAGAGCATTTGACACTGTCCTGCACAACATCTTTGTCCCTAAATTGGAGAGACAGATTTGACAGATGGACCACTCAGGTGATAAGGAATTGGCTGGATGGTCACACTCAAAGAGTTGCATTCAACAGCTCGATGCCCAAGTGGAATCCAATGACGACTGGCATTCCTCTGGGGCTGGCACTGGCATCAGTACTATTTAACATCTTTGCTGGCAACATGGCCAGAGGCATTGAGTGCATCTTCAGCAAGTTTGCCAACAACATCAAGCTGTGTGGCGCGGTCAACATGCTGGAGGGAAGGGATGCCATCCAGAGGGACCCTGATGGGCTTGAGGGATGGGCATATGTGAACCTCATAAAGTTTAACAAGGCCAACTTGTTAACATGGCTGCACCTCAGTCATGGCAATCCCAAGCATAAACACAGGCTGGGCAGAGAATGGATTGAAATGAATGGATTCGCCTCGGCCCTGAGGAGAAACACTTGGAGGTGTTGGTTCATGAGAAGCTCAACATGACCTGGCAATTTTTGTTTGCAGCCCAAAAAATCAACCATATTGGAACAAAAGAAGTGTGACCAGCAGGTTGAGGGAGGTGATTCTTCCCCTCTACTCCAATATCTTTCTACCTCAATTCCATATGGTCCCCCACCCCACTGCAGCCTAGTCCACCCCTGTTCTCCAGCAGTCTCCCCTGTGATACCCTAGGTGGGAGATGAGCATCTTCTTCCTCTCCATAGACACAAGGTATACATTTCAACCGGTCAGGACACAGGAGTCACTCTCCCTTAGGCTGGTGGGCCCAGCATGGGCACTTACATGTCCCAGCCATATTTCTGCCAGTACAATACAGCTAGTTGCTGAGCCCGATTTGAGCACTGCACTTCCCCAGTAAACATGAGGAACTGGTGAGGAAGGAGAGCCCAGGCACAGCAGGAGCTGTCTAACCTATCTGTCAGAGACACAGCCTGGTGGAAACCCTGCACTTGCATGGGATGTTGCCAGCTTTTTTTCTGAACACAGTACACCTCACCTTTCAAGCATCACACTCATAATTACACCTAAATGAGAAACACAAACTTTCTATTATTGTTTTCATAGAAAATCAGTAAATCTTTCATTTCTACTGGAGGCAGAGCTACAAGGCCGACACTCAAGACACAGGCTGTGATTCAGCATTTCAACATGGATTCAAATCTAAGCTTTTGAGTAGGGTAAGTATACAGACTCATTCAGTTGTCAGTATGGTTGCAAACTAGGACATCAGATGGCACATCCAGCATCTAAGGTCCCAGGCTGGTGGAAACACCACCTACAATTACAAGGTGCAGCTGGATGCAGGCGTTGCACAAATCCCACTCATGGCAGTGTTTAAAAAAGAAAAACAAAACCAAAAAAATGGAAAACTAGAAAGAATACAAATGAAATATGATGAATTTTCAGCAGAGGTCTAGCTAGCACACATAGGTGTGATGCACATATGATCCCTCACACCAGCTGCTCTGGTCTTCCCAGCCCTCACCATCTACCCTTTATCCAAATGTAACTCCCCAGCAGTTTCTTGCTTATTAGAGATGTGATCTGAAGTTCTACCACTAGACCAACTCAAGGCTCTTTTCTGCAGAAACCCAAGCATCAGGCTTTCCCAAGTAGCCTTTTTTTTTCGTGCAGTGAACTTAATAGAGATGTCGAGCAAAAGTGCTGGCTGCTTCCCACCCCTGCTGAAATCAGGAGCAGACCTCCTGTGGAAGGCAGCCCTGGGGAGCAGCTCTAATGCAAAGCAGCCTTCGCCATTCACGAGAGCTGCAGCGCTGGGCTGCTGTTGCCACCTCTTCTGCCACATTCATCCTGGCACCGTAGATCAGGAGGAGGAGTGACATCCTGTGGCCACGCTGCCGGAGTGACACACAGTACCCGACAGGTGGCTGGACCCTGACCTCCCATCTGTAGGCAAGTTGGCCGTAAGTGGGAAAGCTCCATTGCTGCGGGTTGGGGGCACAGGCAGGGTGGAGGGGGACAGTTCAAAGGAACATTTTACAGGCAAATGCCCTGGGAGCCGCTCTCATCACTGGAGGAACCCAAGAGATCTGGATTAATTTGCCTGTTTGCTTTCAGTTTACTTCTTGTGACCTCGCAGTAAACCGCTTAACCTTGTAGGCAATAAAGTGAGATGCCAGCATTTTCAGCTCATACTATTCACACTATGCTCTAATCTAGTTTGCATGTCCAGTCCTGTCATTAGCTGGAGGAAACATTAATGCAAGACAGTAGAAAAGAAAGAGTAAAAAATTGTTTCTGGAAATGCAATGATTCCAATGGTAAGCTGTGGTGGTTCGTTATCTAGACCCACAGCCGAGTTAAACTGAAACATATTATATTTCACAAAAAAAAAAAGTTTTAACCATATGTTTAGTCATTTGTGAGCTCTTGATCCTAACGCACAACATAAGCTGCAATATCAGTGTCAAAAGTGCCTGATTTAAAGCATAAGAGGCAGAGTTACATGAAGTCAAATTAAAATCACTTCTCCACAGTTGCGGGCAGAGACCCTCAGGTGGAGTGACAGGTACAGGGGAACACATCCTGAGGTCTGCACTGGATGGGGAGAAGAAGAAAATTTATTTCATTAGAAGTTTTTCTGTGAGATTGGCTAGGGAGAAGAAGATATAGCTGTGGGGGAAGACTGAGACAGCTAAAGAATAACACATGGTATGCTTTCAAAACATACAGCAACATGTGACATTCGTCTGCAAGTCTGGCGCTGAGGAGCCTGTGGTCTGGCAGCAGGGAGAATTTCTGCTTTTTATTTCTTAAATCATTGCAGGCATTTGAACTAAACCCCCCACCTAACAGTCTAAGGGGAAGAACATAAAATCAGATTTTACGTACTGTACTTTCAGTCAGCCATTTTCTCAGCGGATTTTTATCCTCCAACTCAATTCCCACATCATTAAAGTGATGCTGTCTCTTTAAAACACAACGTGGTGCCGTGCCAAAGCCTGCAATAAGAATCACTGGCACCAAAACAGTCAAAGCACAGAGCTTAATTCTCTACTTAATAAGACAATTAAAGAAGAGTATTTGGATACAGCAGTCTGCAAGTACCAACACAGAGCACTGATGTCTCCAAAGGCATGTTGATCTGAAGGCTTTATCGGAAAGCATCTGTCACAACCAGATGCCATCAACACCTGAGAAAAGTGGGAAATAAAGTGGGTTAATGTGGCTGTGATACACACAGAGGTTTGCACTGCCCAAGTTCCTATTTGTGAGCATTTGAGAGGGTGCAGGATAAAGTGCCCTGATGTAAAAACACTTGTACATCAAAATAAACTAAAATATATGTACGCTCTGTTAAAAATACAGTCTTGTAGAAATTACCCAAATTACTATGGAATTAAAAGTGCTGTGCATTTTGTGTCTTCACTGCCATAATCATAGAAAGGCTTATAGGAAGGCTGTTTTTAAATACTGTGCTTTAACAGACGCTTTAATATACATGGATGAATTGAGGTACACAGACTAACACAGGCACCAATGATTGCTCATATGGAGTCTCTTGACCATATCTGTCTCTAAGTTTCCAATCAAATAATTCTCAGATGTCATCTTGCAGGCTTCATCCTGCAGAGCTGAACCAAAGCTGGAGAAAAAGATAACAGCAGCGATATAAGAACTAATTAGTCACTTGATTAGCTGGCAAGAAGACAAGGTCTTGCAGTTCTGTGACCTAAAAATGCCACCGATGACCTTAAAACTCCATCTCAAGGTTATCTGGAAATCTGTAACCTCCAGGGAGAGAGAGAAACGGGTGATGCCTAAATTCCATTAGCTCACATGAGATGTTGAAATAGCGCAGACGTTAAGCCAAGGGTAGGTGTGACATTTGAAGCAATCAGGCAGCAAAAGAGCACCTGCAGTACTGCACTTTGTTTGAACTGCTACACCAAGGACTCCTGGTCCAGCCTACATGGGAGGTTCGTGGGGCAAGTGGTTTAGCACACCCAGAAGGCACATCAGGAGCACAGACCTCATCCTAGCAACTAACAACCCATGGCAAGGGGGGGGGGGGGGGAACCAAAACAGCAAAAAAACCCCTCAACTGTTCTCCTTTCCTTACAGCTGGGCTAACATGCAGCCAGCCCCAGGTGGCAGCACCTAGGTTGTGTCACACCTGCAGAAAAGGATGTCTGAAGAAAAAAGAGTCACTTTGAAGAGGACATCCTGAGTGGTTACCTTCTTCACTTCCACCAGAGGTTCCTACACTTCGCTGAAGATCTGATTCTGGTGAACCCCATGAATGCACTAGTTATTCCAATGCAGTGACAGGAGGAGGGAACAGAGTGATACCAGGAGGTTGCCCTAGACTGCAGAGTTGCCTCTTCAACAGCAAAGGAGGAATACACCAAGATGACCAGGGTTAGGGGTCCCAAGTTGTTTTGTGCCCCTTTCCTTCAGCCTGAAAGCTGGAGCACATTGTCACCTGACTGCACGCAATGCACTAGAAGTTTCCAGCCTAATCTGAGGCAGAGCTTCCATGGCAAGCCATCAGATGGTGCAGAGGAACCCAAGGTGACCTAAAATGGGCCAGTCCAGAATGGGTAGCAGAGAGCAACGCCACGTCACAGTCAGTGAGTTCCCCTCTACCAAGCAAGCCCTGCTCATCTCCCATCTTCAACAGCTTGGATGGAGTCTGGCTCCAGGGTGTCTCTCTACTCTGAGAAGAGATAAAAGGAAACAAATGCCTTGGCAAAGATCCTGCCATCTGTACCTTGGAAATGCCCTCTGGAAAGCATAAGAGGAGGATCCCTCATCCTGCACACTCCTGGGAGAATGGTGCAACCTCCAGCAGCTGCCAGCACTGCCCCGTTTCATCCCCGTCCCCTTGACACAGATCCAGACCTGCCTTTCACCACCCACTTCCCCGTTTGCTTTGTCCCAGAGAGATGAACTCACCTGCAGCACCAGTGAATTTCTCAGAAGAAGTCCAAAGCGTAGTTTAAATTTTAGTAAGCCCTGCCAGAGGCCTTGGAGTAAAATGCAGAAGTAAGAACGTTTTCTCAAATAGAAAAAGTATGCTGTAGCAGAGTCTGTAATTAGGTGCTTTGCTGAGATAATGCAACCCCGATATGTACAATGTTTTCCCTTTAGTTCCCTTTTCTCTAAAGAAAATAGGGAAAATACCCCAACAACACACACAATAAATCAAAGATGAAAAAATTAGCCATGGACATGGTTCAGTAACATAGGTACTATGCTTGGCCCCATGTTCCCTTATAGTTCTCAGAAGCAAAGAGCAAAGTTAGGAATACAGTTACTGCAGTTTAAAAAGAAAGTTAAGATTTCCAAATCTAACTTATTGTGAATTGAAATAAAACCTCAAAATGCCAAAATTCTCCACAAAAGGAATTCTAAAACAATCACTTGGAGTCCACTGGAAAAATCAATTGTATTGCTACTGTATTTCCTACAATGGAATTATACTTTAAAATTCTAAACAGAAATTTATTTCAACTAAAAGCCTGTAAAACAATGAATTGTTAACACTCTCAGAAAAATCCTCCGGCTACTTTTTTTTACAAAAATGACCTGATTTAGTAAAAGATTTTAGTGTTGATGACGCTAGATATTGGAATATGACTCCATCAACGAATCCGAGTCAGGAAATACCAAAGCTGGGGTTGCCAAAGCAACATAATTAACTTGATCACGGTACATACAGTATGTGCCACTTCCCAAGTGGCCCTTTAACACCCAGGTAAATCCTTGGCTTGAACAGCGCATCCGAATGAATTTCTCTCCTCTGAGTTCCTCAAGAACACAGAGCAAAAGAAGTTGTCGGAATTACTAAAAGCCAAGTGCCACTCTGCTCCCTGGCCAGTGGTCCCCTGGGATTGAAGAGGTCAAGGACCAATTCTTGAGCCTACTCCCACAACTAATGGCTGTAGCAATCACAGAAACACATGGTGGAAATGTATTTTGGAAAGATTCGCTTTTAATTCACTAAGTTACCTAATTTAAGAGCTTTGATTCTTGTGTGGTATTATCAGTAAAATTCTTACTACCTGGACAGGGAGCGTTGGTGCTAACTAAACCTTGACCCTGGGGCCACAAACTTGAAAACCTGAATATGCTGTCACTAACTCAACGTGTACAACGTATCAAAAATAAGATTCTGTCTGTTCATTTGGGGAAGAAGGAAAAGAAAAAAAAAGAGAGAAACGTAAGAAACAGAAAAAAAATTGAGTGATGGGCTTTCAGCCTGTCATCAAACCACAGTGACCTCAATTTTTGAGAAATAAAATCAAAATCTATTCTTATCTGCAGAGATTCAAGATGTATTTACGTGTCAAACTTTCTCCCCTTTGTCCTTAGCCTTTGGGAAGCACACTAAAAATTATATCAAAGCCTGAAAACCCAGCGATCACATTCGCATTCACCTTTGACCCAGGATGCCTATAGTTCTCACCAGCTCCTCAGCTTATCCTCACCATATGGCAAAGGTGGCAGGTCTGGGAGCACTTTGTAGCAAACTGCTCAGGATGAAATTAAGGCCACTTTGCATAGCAAAATTGTGCTACCCTGATCAAATCTGAAAGGCCAAAAAACTCTGCTTTGGCAGTTTTCTGCTTCTTTGTGTCCATACAGGATGTTTTACCACCATCTTCCTCTCCTTACACAGAAATATTTGATTATTCTCTTTGAAATGTCTCTGTAACATCTACAGGCATAGGATGCTGAATGCAAACACTGATTGATTCTTTCTTAGTCATCAAATGTGCTTACACAGCAACTACACACAGCAAATGCACACAAATCTCACATTTCATGTTTTAAAATATGAACATGCTGTGGTGGTGGTTTTTTTTTTTACTCAAACATAATGAATGAGCTTAAATATTAGAACTTGAAATTATTAAGTAAATCATGGCACCTGTAAAGCTTCTATTTGCATAACATTAATTCATGATGGCATGTAAAACAAATTCATCATTCTCACTATATTGTAGTCTGATTTATGTTGGAATTGGAAAAAATAAAATTCTTGAGCACAAAATTATGTTGACAAGATGTACGTGCTCTTCGAAGCCCAAGATTTTTTTTCCGAAGCATCAAAACAACTAAATTATGGGAAAGAGGGCTGGGAGAAAGCATCTTTAAAAATGAATAACATACTAGCATCACACATACACACTCTCCAGTTATTAATGTCAAGCATGGTGAAGATACTCTAGAAAATCATTACCATTCATAGCTACTAACAGCCATTAAATTTCAATCAATTCAACTTAACACAAGTGTACTTCAGCAGCCCTTACAGTTCCTTATAGAGGTGGCTCAGAAAGTCCTGTCTGACTTATTGCATTGTCTACTGCACAAAGAGGCATTGCTGAGGATTGCTCTGAAAAGGAGCGATCTTGGTATTGGGAACTGATGCTCTTTTAACACTGTTGCAATCAACAGACCTTGCTTTTAAAGACAGCGTGATAAAAGGACTCTAATAGAGCTCCACAGGTCAGCATGGAGGGGAGCAATATACTGATTCTAGCTAGGGATGCCACTTTCCAAGCTGAAAAAAAAAAAAAAAATTGGTGGGATGTTTTCAAGGAGTTTTCAATGAATTTTAGCAACAGAATCAAACTGCTTAACACAGTGTGAGACAATTTCCAGTTGAACCACTTGCTTGAAGAGAATATAATCACTAAATACACAGGACATTTAAACAAAAAAAGGATTTAACTTCCAAAGATGGATATTTAAAGCTCCCAGTAATGAATATAAGCCACAGCACTGTGATATTACAGCATCTCCTACTCATCTGAATTGCATTTGTAACACTCGAAATTTTTCCACTGCTACTGCAGGAATTAAGCTGTGCAGCTGATCATCCCTTGCAGATCCTGGGAAGAACCTGGTGGTCCTCTGTTGGGGGGTACTTGCCACCTCACGGCAGGGGTGAGGGACCCACAGGGGTCCATCTCTGAGGGGCTGGACCCACACTGGCTTCCACTGTGCAGCAGAGCATCCCAGAGTAGGTATCTTCCTCTGGAGAGATTTCCTCAGTTTCATCTGAAGGAATTATCTACACTAAAATCCCACATTTCACAGAGGATGGAAGACTTTTTTATTACCTTTTTTTTCCCCTCAAACAGAAGCCCAGATTCTCCCAGCAGGGTTGATTGTGCTGGGCACAAAGTCCTTTCTCTGGTTTACAGACAGTTTAAGATTGCAGGTGTGTACTGCTACAGAACAGAGTCACTCCACGCACAGAAAAACAGATGCAGTCACAGATGTGCCATTACTGTAGCTGAAATTACAAGCTCAAGTACAGATTCCCTTTTGCGGCTTTTAGCTCACCCCCTAAAAGTATCAGCATTGATGCTACTATTCATTAGGAAAGTATTTGGGACTATTCTACAGAACTCTATAGTTTTCCTTCCCCTGGGATTTACACCTTAGCATTTAACACAGGGTAACAGCGAAGTTCTTTAGAATCAAGAAATACCCAAGAAATCTCTCAGGCAGATATATGCTTCATTTTAACTCATTTTCCTACACTTACAAGCTGCACTAAATGAAATGAAATTAATGTTAAAAGGGGCGTTTATTGAAAAATCTTCTAGTGACAGGTTCAGAAAGTGCCAGAGTTCAAGTAAATCGTTCCATGGAAAATGTTAGCAAAGCTTAATCATACTGGAAGCCACATTTAATTACAGCTTTTTAAGTCCATCTGGGAAAAAAGAAGAGACTTAAATATGTCACCTGAGATGATCTAGATACTGAAACTATTTGTAAGTTAACAAAAGCATTTGCATCACAAAGCGCTCTGGGGCAGCACCACGGCAAAGCAGATGTGTAATGAACAAGGATCACAGCACCAAAACAATCAGGACTGTAAATAACTACTACTAATCTGCAATCATTTAAATTTGGGTTTAATTGCTAGGCAGCAAATACATTTCATTCTTGAAGAGGTAAATGCTCTGCGGAATACACACTTAAAGGTATTTAGTGACAGAAGCATCACAGTCAAGAATCTGAATGTCAGGAGGACAGAGAAGAGCCAAGCAGCAGAGCTGGGGCTGCCATGAGTTCACAACATTAAACAAACTTTTCTCTGGAAGAGAATTAATAATGCAGCCATCCCCACTGTACGTACTGTAACTGCTGCAGAAGTGACACAATGAGGCACATGGGAGGCAAGAGGGTAGTGACTATAGAACAAAATTCAATCTAGTGGCTAATGAATAAAAAGTTCCTTTTATTTCTCAGTTGTTTTTGGTTCATTAAATTTTCCACAGATTTGCAGAGAAGAAAACGTGATCAATAAACCTTGACAAAAGTGAACATGTGAAAAAGGCGAGAGAAAGGCACAGGAAGATAAAAGTGATATCCCGATCACAGATTTCAGAAGCAGATGACCAGAGCTCTGGGCTGCTGAATAATCTGAATAGACCATCATTTCTTTACAGCCTTTTACTTTCTTTTCCCTGACTGTTGGAACTCTTCATTCAATACAATAGTAAATGCACTAAAACTTTTTTTCTTATGCTAATGGTTGAAATCGGGCGCTCACAGTTAAAACACACTTCCCACCAACTTGTTTTCTTTAAAAAAAAAAAAAATTAACCTATTCAAGTTAAACTAAAATGTCAAAGACAGCTTAAGGCTTACTCTCACCATTCCTTAAAATTAATGGTTTTCTCCCCAGCAGATACAAAAAGAAAAGACTTGAATAAGGATAAAGCTGCTAGACTCTTTTCATATGAAAAAGAACACTTAGAAAGTAAAAAGAAATACATCCAGTACAAAGATCCTGGTACCTACAATTCTAATTTGTATTGTTTCCTCTTAGAATATTTATAATTGCAGAAAGGTGACAGCTGATTGCAAATAATTGTGAAACGATGAGAAAAGATTCACCACTGACTAATATATTTGAGCAGTCGTGCCCATGACAGTATCAGAAACGCTTCCACTCATTACAATGGGAGCCCAAGGGAGCCTATTTTCAATTTTTTTCTAATTTGGGTGTCCATTTCCAGGCACCAAGGCCTCTTTTTTTCTGTGGTACTCAATATTCACAAATCCCAAACAATTTTCACAGCTCTAAACTTCTGAATTAAAGGACAACTTTCCTGCTCCCTTCATGCAACACATTTCAGCTTTAGTGTATTTGGGTTTGTTTACAGGAAGTTAAAGGGTATGGGGTGTGGTTTTACAGTAGTGAAGCATGAATGAAGCAAAGTTCTGTGGCCTCTCCTGGACTATACACATCTAACATGTATTCACTCCCAACTGGAACTGGTCTGTAGAAAATTAGATCTGATTACCCACTCCACTCACTTGTTCGCAAGGGAAACCTGCAATTTTGCCTCTTGAACTATCAAGATTACCATGAAAGATCCAATGGGAATTACTTCTACATCAAACACCAGTTTGCCATATATGGCATCTGCTGTAAGCACAGGTCGAGAACTGGGCATATTGCATGCATACACACAAATGTATGTACATATGCATAGATATGCACAGGCAATCATGTACTGCTAACACAACATCTTCTTGCCGTCACTCATACCAGGATTCATTCTTTGTTATTTTTATTTAGTGTTGTTTTAATTAATTCCCAAATACCTCCCGTTGTTTTGGTTTTCTTTAAAAGGGTCCTGGCAACAGAGCTGAAGCAAACCCTAAATACCACTTAATGCTTTGTGGCAAGTTGTCCAAATGTGCAACTGTTTAAAATATTTACCCAGGTATATAAGGGGGTTGTGCAGCTCTTGAACAATGCCCTGGAATCTTTCCCATCAGTAAAAAAGAGGACAAAAAGCAGAGACCGCTTAACCTCAATGCCTTAGCAGCAAGTGAGAAGTGCAAATATTGCATTTCTATAAAGCCCTGGAAGCTTCATAGAAATAGAGTGGCAACTAATTAGTTTGATGCTATAGTCACATCTAATGTTCCTAAGTAGCTTCTTTGAAAAAACTCACTGCCTTGAAATCCTTGGCCAGATTATTAAGTGGAGGCTTTGTGATGGGGCAATAGATAGGTGTTTGCTGCACAAATATATACAGATTTTGGTGACTGCTTACTGAATCCACTGCCTTCACTAATCTGCACTGGAAACTTCACTATGAACAGAGCACTTCTCAGAGTACAAAAGCATGAAGTATCTGTGTACCTTTCAGACTACAGGGCAAACAACTGGCTTACAGTAGGCCACTGAAAACAGGGGGAGGCAGTTAACCATGTGTCCTCCGTACTGAGAAGCAGAAAATGAGGATAATGCAGTTTCTATTAGGTCAGATGCTCTACCATATCCTTAAATAAAAAAGATGGGGCCAGAGGACTGGAAAACTCACTAGAAAAATTCAAACTCTCTCAATAGTAATAAAGTATCGGGATCATGAAAAACGTATTTTCAAGTCATTCAATGCTGCAGCGATCACATAACCCTTTCCATATACAGCTGATCACATAGTCCCAGAGCCTGTACAGCTTCTATACAACTGTGCCACTGAAAGGGAAGTTGTGGTATAAACCTGTAAGATCATCAGAATCACAGAAAGTATAGTCAAAAATGGTTCTTTGACATAAAAGTTTAAACTGGTTTTCAAAACAATGACAAAAATCCTGGTCATTATATATAAGCAGCCAAAAGGTTGTCTTTTCTAAATGTGACTTCAGTGTTCAGTGTGACATTTGGGAATGCAGGCTGCTACGCATTGGATATCTGAGGTCAAGTTCTGCTCTCTTTTATCCAAGTATAACCTGGAGCAGCTTCAGTGAAATGATGCTAGATTTATACTGACATATGCATCTAGTTCAAATTCTTCAATGGCTCTAATTTTCTTTAATTGAATGACCTAACACAAATAGTATTTGTCCGTCTGTATACATCCTCTTTGACACACTGAAAAAAAAAAAAGAAAAGACATTGAAAGGAAGTTGGAAACAGTCCTCGATATCTGTTTTCCTTTGAAGAACAGCAGTTGCATTTCTGGGCACTTCAAAGTCACATACTTTAAGCAATAACAACATTCAAGATCAAGTGAATCTTACCTCACCTTGCTTTTAAGATCAGCTCTTTCACAAACACACACCAGAGACTAGATATACACATACTCATAGATTAACAAGTTCATCTTCAGTGAATCAGGCACTTTTCAGTGCTACAGACAGGTCACGCTTTCAATCAAATGACAAATTTCCAAGAGTTGTTTACAGTGGAAAAGCCATAATGAATTTCATTCACTTCTTAAAAGTTGTCAGTTTTGCAATAACATTCAATATGACATTTTCATTGCAATTCAAAGTTTGACAGGTGTCAACATCTCCTCAAGTTCCAGCCAAAATACAAATTACCATATTCGCCCATCAGAAAAGTTGAACCAAACCAATTCACCAACTGTAGTTCCTGTATGCAGCAATTCTGTATTTCAAATAGCTCAGGAACATAAATAATTGTTTAATTATTTAGCAGGATCCTCTTTTCCAGGTGAATGTAGTTTATTTTCTAGTGAAGTATATTAGGTTTAGAACAAAAAAACAAAAGAAAGCCAAAAAAACCCTCAACCTCCCCCCCAAAAAACCTTGAAATCTCCAAAGCTTTTCTTAAAGCAAGGCAGCTAGAACAAACAGATCAAATCAGCAGGTCTTGTAACAAATCAGTCTATTCCACTTCTGTGTATTTTGAATTTCATGGCTTATTTGCTTTACTTTTTTGGCATCAACTCCACAGTGCAATGCCAATACAATATTTGTTTAAATGCCGTTTTATGCACATGCTAGTCAAACGCTTACTTTCAAATTCTTGTACATCCCAAGAGCCTCAGTTGCAAAATAAAAAAAAAAAAAAAAATTTAAAAAAGAAAGTGAAGGGGATTGGCAGGGGGTGGACAAGTTTTTACAACTAGTCCCTCTACCTGTGGCTGTAAAAATATAAGCACGATGCGCCAATAAAATGCTAATTTCTATACGCACAAAGTTTTCCAGCACCTGAAGCAGTATGAGAAGCGAGGGTTCTGCCCTAGGCAGACACAAGTTTCGCTGGCTCAGCCGGCGGTGCCCCCCCCACACCAGGACATTTGCTCACTCCGGACATGCACCGGGAGGCCGAGCCCGGTGCCCTCCCGTGTCCCGGGCCCGCGCAGGGGACACCGCTGCGCGCACCGCACCCGCGACGGAGCCGAAGCCCCGGCCCGGGAAGTTTTGAAGCCCAGGTTAACTAGATGAATAAATAAATAAATAAATAACCCGTAAACATCGGAAAAGCCGGCAGCAGGACCACCGATAAATCATCCTAAACCCTCGCGCGGGAAAAGTCAGGTTTCCCAGGAAATGATGGCAATCACTTGAGGCAGAAAAGGCATCTAGATGAGCCCATCTCCCTCCCCTCCTCCCTGATTGTTTTAAAGCCACCGAGTCCAGAGGAAAAACTCTCAACTCTCTAAGTCCTTAATAGGATTGGAGTCCGGGTCTCTCCAAGCCGCTCCTCATCACGCAGGGATCAAGTTGCAGCAGGGAATTTTTTAAATTCCTCAGCAAATATACTTGTCGAAAGATTGCCCCTCCCGGGGGGGAATGACAAGAAGGAGAGAGGGTAACTTAATTTTTCTTTTTTTTTTTAAATAAGGCAAACTCACTGCTGGCTTTGGGGAGCCCTGCTGTCCTCCGGGACCCAGGGCAAGGCGGTCCCGGCAGCGGCCCGCGGCTGGGACTGTCACCGCAGCCCCCGGGAAAAACAATGGCCATGGAGGCACAGTCCCAGAGGGGTCTGGACGGGGAAAGGGGGGCGCACACCGGACACACGCGCGGCCGCATCCTCCCCGCTCACCTGCGAGATGGGGGGTGGAATACACGGGACGGGCCCCCCTCGGGCACCCGCTGCGAGGAGAGACCCTCACCAAATTTGTAGCCCCCCTCACCGTCCCCCCTTTGCCCCCCCCTCCCGCGCAGGGCAGCTCCGACAAAAGCGGTAGAAGAGAGGGGGAAAAAAAAGAATAAAAAGCACAATGAAAAGACACAATAAGCAGCAACTTTACCCGAAAAGCGGAGCAGCAAGTTTTCAGCAGGCGAGCGGTTGCCGCGGAGCAGCGCTGCTCCTCCGGACCCCCATCATAAACTTGGGGGAGGGGGGCGTGGGAGGGACCTTCCCTCCGTCCTTCCCTTTTGTGCCTCTCCCCCCCGTGCTCCGCTCTGCTCCTCGCCAAAAGCTGCCGCGGATGCTGGCGGCGGCGCGGCGTTTTCTCCGCTGCTGCCGCGGAGAAGCTCCGCGGAGGCGGGCGGGGAGGGAGGGCTGGGGAGGGCCGGGGGCGGTGTGGAGAGGTGCGGGGCGCTGCGGGGCGGCTCCTGCAGCCCATCAGCCCGGGCCGCCCGCGGGACACGGTGCGCACACGTATACGTACTTTATATACATATATATACACACACATGCATACACACGGGATGAAGTTGAGCAGCCTGCAGGAAGACGCTGGAGCGCTTTCAAGCCCTGATATAAGAGGACAACTGACTGCAGGGTCTGTTTTCCCCCCTGCCCTTTAAGAAAAAAAGGGGAAATCTAAGCCTTCCCATCCTTTAGGCGCGGGAGCAGCTCACCGCTCCGGATTCTCTCTCTCTCTCTCTCTCTCCTTCCCCCAGCCTCTTTCATCCCGGATCGCCCCCTCGGCTCGGCGAACCGCACCATTTTGGGTGTGGGGCTTTCTGGCGAGCGCGGTGGGATCCGCTCCGCCGCCCCGGCCCCGCCGTTCCACCCGGGAGCGGGCCGGCAGCCGACAGCCCCTCCGCACTCCGCTCAGCTGGAGCGCATCTGCAGCGAACCCACACAAATCCCCCTTCCTCGGGGAAAGCCGCCCTCCTCCCCGAACAGCAGAAGTTCGGCCTGTGCGGATTCGCCCGCGCAGAGGCGGGGATGGAGCTGGGGGTGGTTTTCCTCCAACTTTGGTGGTTATTTTCCTTTTTCCCCGGGAGTTTGCGCGACTTTTCAAGCCCCCGCCCCGGCAGGGCTCGGGGCAGCAGAGCTCCGCGGAACATCATCGTACCGCGGCCATATCCCTGCGGGAGCCAGCGCCCGCACACGGGCGGCTTTACCCGCCAGGAACATCTCTGGGGGAAAAGCATTCATTAAAGACTGTTCCCAAAACACGATAAGCGACCTCACCGGAGCACGATAATGTAGGTTAATCCTCGTGGTTTGGGACCGAGGCTACGAGGAGGGGAAGAAGAATCTCCAAGAAATGCCCCGCTCCCACCCCAAGTAGTTTTGTTTTTGCACTGATCTGGTGCATTAACAGTAGCACCAATGAGAAACGCAGCATTTTGAAGTTGGGCTTCGGCCAAGCTGGGCTTGTTTTTCGATTTGTTTTGGTTTCTTTGACTATGGAATTTAACAAAAGTTTAAAACACAACCAGATGTTGTTGGGGAGGGTCACCGCGCTGTACCCCAGAGCAAGCTCAAACTCGCCGTATCATCAGGGTATCTGACTCCGGCAGGATTATGGCCAGTACCATGGCAACCGCATGCCACATCAGCCCCCAGCTTCACTTTCAGTCCCTTGGGCAGTGTTAACATTTGCCAGTGGATTTGCCCGACACGCAGCCCAGGTCCGGGCAAGTGGAAGATAAGCATAAACCACTCAGAAACCTTTCTCTTCTAGCCTCTGCAAAGCAACCTGGCTGGACCACTCCATATTAAAATTTTAATCCTAAAACCTGCTACCAATTTGTCTGAAAATTTGCACGCGTCCTTTTTTCCTTTTTTTTTTGGATGGCATTAGAA
This sequence comes from Pipra filicauda, assembly GCF_003945595.2. Taxonomy (NCBI): domain Eukaryota; kingdom Metazoa; phylum Chordata; class Aves; order Passeriformes; family Pipridae; genus Pipra; species Pipra filicauda. The sequence continues at coordinate 1,007,986 of NW_024103541.1, read as the reverse complement.
GGCTGACATTTGAGGGTGACAACTAGTTCCTCACGCACCCTCAAATCCCATTTATTCCATTCAGATAGCTTGGGGAGGACTGCGACGCAACAAGTTGTTTTGCTGACCACCAACACTGGAATGTTTTTTTGGTCAAAGTCTAGCATTAATGTGCACCCACTCTCTCGTCCAAAAAAATCCCTTTCCCTCTCCATGGCACACATGCACTCCATGCTGGCACAGCAGCACAACCTTACCCCATGGAAGTGGATAATTCTGTGCTGAGAGGAGTTTCATTGCACCTACTACTGACGAGCACCATGCAAAGGAAAGGAGGCTTTGGTTACCAAAAGTAGGAACAAAACAAGTCTTTGATCTCCAAAAAACAAAGCCTGCTTTTATTCCCAGGTTACTTTACTGGGGAAAGATGACCTGGCAGCTTGGGAGATGGGTTAGAATAAGAGGTTTTTGGATGGATCAAAAAGAGAAGCTGGCAAAAAATTAACACTAGATATGTTCTAAATTCCTGCTGCACAGTTACAAACACATGTACAATCCAGACTGTTGGCTGAGAACATATTTAAAATCAAAAGAAGGAAGCATTAAAGAATCAACTCAGAGTTAGGTAAAGAAGGACAGTTTTCCCTTCTAGAATTCACACATGTCAATCCTTTAGAAGATGGAGATTTTTAAGCCTGAATGGAAACTCCTCCTTTTTGTCTGAAGGATGACGGCTGGTGACGGCTGGAGTTTTTTAAGAACTTTGAGTTGGCTTTTACATTATCTGCCTGCTGTAGCTCATCTATCCTTCCCTCTCCTGCTCTGCTCATTGAACTGCCCTCTCTTAATCTTCCATAGGTGTCTGAGATTAAATAGATGACAGAATGACTGACATTTGGTATACATAAAAGAACCAAAATATGAACAAGGGGTCAAAGTGCAAATCTTCCCTCTGGTCTTCCCTCCTGCTCTTGTACAACTTGATAGGGATGAAACCAAGTAGGGATATAAAGATATATGACAACGTGCACTGACTATACCTTGTTGTAGCATGAGCATGGGGATATAGAAGATACATTCCAAAATGTGCAGGACTAAGGAAAGAGGGTTTTTTAATCACAATTTTAGAAAAAAAGCTCTCACAATGATAAAAGAGTGACATACCACCAGGTCCAGGATTGCTAGATCCAGGTCTGGGATCTGTCCCACTTCTGTTAGGTCAATGGAAAAAATCTGGAAGTTAGACTAGCCTCAAAAGGCACAAATGTGGCTGTTAAAATGTTTTATACAGTTCTGAAAGAGAGCTGTAATTTTTTATTAAAGTGCGTCTTTAAAGAAAATTGTTGAAAAACCAATGGGGGATGCTCCATTCTGTTCTGTTCATGTCTATAGGACTTATTTCTATAAATCTTCATAGATCCTTATGATAAATTAAAAGGCCCATTTGAATATTCCAAAGGATACTCACAGGTAAAAGCTACCAGAAAAAAAAATCACATTTAAATATGTTTCTCTTTTTGAATGTAGAAAATAATTACATGTGGGATGATCACTAGGAGATAGAGGCCTAAAACCATGTTTCACGCAACTCATATCTCTATGATGTCTGGTTTAAGTCCAAGTGGGAAGTAACACATGAGCAGTTCTGCCCTGATTTAAACAGCTGTACCAGCCCTGGGGTCAATGAAGTTGCACTGAACCTGAATGCAACTCGTATCTATTGAATATAATTAATCACAATGATATTTAATGAATTAATAATGTCATGTGCAATGCTGGCTCAGAATTTTACTAGGAGAATGGGAAAGATTTTTTGGCACAGTACATTACCTTCTTTTTTTTAAAGTCGCCCTGTTACCTGAGGGAAATCGTAACTGTGGGTAGACAGTGAGACAATACTCATGGGGATGATATGCAGCTCTGATTCCTATCTCCCTCCATGTATGTGTTGTTTCTTGTTTAAAGCTTCAGTGTTAAGTTTCTCAAGGCAGGTGCCATCTTCCTGCATTCTACATTTTGATTAAACCTTATTTTATTTTTCCTCTCTCCAAAGTATAACTTCAATGCTAATTTCCTGATAGTTGCTGCGGGGTTTTTGTTTGTTTGTTTGTTTGTTTGTTTGTTTTTTAAGTTGTTGTTGCACTGGAAGGATCCATTCTTGCCAGGTTTAATCTATATTGGATCATGAATATTTAGTTAATACCATAAACTCCTCAAAGGTTTTTCCATTATTACAAAACGATACTTCCATGCTACATCAGCAAAAGAGGCAGTACTCTTATTTACTGCAAAACTGGGCTGGAAACCTGCCTTTCATTTCAGAGAGCATGCAAGATCTTATTCAACTTTAAACACAAATTGAAATGCCCCGCTAAAACAAGACCTTATACATACGACTACATACACTGAAATTACTGCTCGTAAAATGATAAGCAAACCATTTGAACGGGCATTCACCATGAACTAAGGATATACATGCCATCCATTACCTGTCTTAGCAGAAGGACAGAAGCTTCTTCAAAATGCACAGAGCCTGTCATGTCTGCACAGTTTTCAGGAAGTGTCACACTTGTGGCTACTCTTGCCAGACCCAGCCTGATGTTGGACGGTCAGAGGTCCCTTCTCCCACTCAGGTCTGAAACAGAAAACACAGTTTGCTCTAAGAGTAGCAACTCCAAGCTCAAACACCCAAATTACAGAAAGTTTAATGTGAAAAGCTCGGGGATGTGTTATGTCTCTTACAGTGTTCCCAGTTGTAGAAAAGCAGCAGTACATCATGCTTATGTGGAGAAAGGAAAACAAATGACACTGCAGAAGCATTGCTCTTTGGCATGGATGTGAAAACAAAATGTGCAGCTTCTGAGGGATGGTCTTTTCTCATGAGACTTTGCAGTTTCCGATTCTTTATTTTTCTTCTCCCTGCCCTTCTTACTGCAGCCCCCTCTGCCAGCCAGGAGATAGGCCACAGGGCTCTGCTTGCCTGGGAATTTGAAAAAGGAGGGCTCCTTCTGGGCTTCATCTGTCCCCAGTAAAATGCTTGATTTGATGAGGAGGCAGATAACAGTTTTCTTGCCCAGGGTTGATTTGGTTACTCGAAGTCTGTTGTCTCCTTAGAGGGAGGAAAAGAGAGCAGGGAGTGGGATGCACATAATACTATCTGGGACACCTGTAAGTGGCATTGTGTGAAGAACTGCAAACAACTGGAGTTGGCAACATACAGAAAGCAAAACTCGGCCATTGATATGAAGTTAATGAGATTTGTTGGAAGCTATGTTTATATTTCATGAGGGAAAACTAAGGAGAAGACTTTTCATTCTACTCCAGGAAGAGAAAATTTGTTAGGTTTTGCAGAAAAATAGAAATCCCTGTCAGTACAAAACGTATAATCTGGTGCTGCACACATTATACTACATTACATGTACACACTGTGTATCAGTGTATATATACTGATGAATTATTTGCACTGATTTGCACTGATGTCAGACTGCTGAAACATTATCTATTGTGGCCAGTGACTTTAGTAAAAGTTTTTGCTTTCCCCCAGCCAAAAAACTTTATGCATTTAACCTTTATAATTCTATAAGTATTAATTAGGATTTCTAATGCTTATCTCATCCAAGGCCAGATAAAGAATCCCTGGTAAAGCTGGAAAGGAAATCCCAATTCAGAGACCCAAATTCAGTCTACTAGATAATGCTGTCTCATGAAGAAATCCTTTGTCAGAGCTTCTTTCTTCTGCACTGATTTAAGGGTATATAAATCATTCAAAACCATCTCACCTTATTTACTTTTGCAAATCACTTTTCTAAGTCTTTTGGAGGAATTACAAATCTTCTAGACGGCATTTCAGCAAAAGCATGAACTGTTGTGCTAGTCCTAGTTTTAGGAGGCTGTAAAGGAATAAAAGGATTAGAAATAAAATATGACCATATCATCCACATCTCAGAGCTGTTGTGTACTGAGGGCCCCTTTCTCAAGATAACATCTCCAAGGGTTGCAGAACAATAGTCAAAGTTTCAGAAAGGGCTCCTATTTTTCAGTATTCAAATTTTAAGAGATTGTCTGCCTTCTTTGAAAATGAGATGTCTGTGAGTTATCTCGAATAAGGCGTCCAAAATACACATCCTTTACTGTAAATCTTGACTAACATCTTGTGGTGATGAGCAAAGAATGTGGACACAGGTGTATGAAACTGCTGCCTGAACAGCATGAAGTGTCTGAAAACTCTATCAAGCCAATGTGAATATCCATTACATTTGTTGAATAAATGAGTGACACCAACATCTGGGTCAGAAGGACCCCAAATCCCTAAATAACATCCCTCCTATGTACTGCCCGCAAAGGTCCAGCAAAGTTTTGCTGAAGAGACAAGTAATGTTTCCAATCATACCTAATATATTTCAAATTGGTTATATTGTTTATAGATTGCTTATGTCAAAACTGGTGAATTCTCCCGTGTGCTTTAGGATTTATGCATTCTAGTTCTTTGAAAGGTTTGTTCTTATTTGTTGCTACCTGCAAAAATATATATCTTGGCCCCAATTCACAGTGGAACAATGTTAGGTCATTATTCCTTGAATTGTTAGGCTGTAAAGAAGCAATTTCTCACTAACCTGTGACACAGGAAATTGTGATTCTGATATCAGGTCATTGCTGGAGTTCCTTTTACAACAATCTGTTTTTCTGTCAGCAAATGACATTTATGTATTATTTCTAGAAAGTGTAGGCTTCAGTATATTTGTATGTATACATTCAATATTTCTCTTCTGCCTCTTATTCTGCATAGCCCAGACTTTTAATATATGATTCAATGGATAAATAAATATATTTTGATTGATAGTGCAAATACCTGGCAGCTGAAACTAGTGCTACCTCAAAGTGCTTCTCAGAATAGTTGAGTTTCCTGCTTTTGTTTTCACTGAGATTCCTTTCATAAAGCATTGCAATGAATGATTAATGCTTGGATACCCCTTTTCTCTAGATTCGCGGCTGAACTTAATGTTTTACTTAGTGCTCTGCATGAAGGGAACACAAACCAAACTGCCACCGTGGCAAGATTGTACACCCTATTTAATTGGGTTTGGTGCTAGGAACCACTACAATCACTGGTGAGCTTCAGAACTTTCTCTTATGAGAAGAGAATAAATATATTTTACCAGTATAATGCAGGCTAATGCAGTTGTTTTATTCTACTCATTTGAAATTGGGTAACATGTAAAACATTTGACAGATGACAGTGTGCATATGTTTTACCAATAAAAATGCATATTGACTACACAAGAAGTGGTTTACTAGCAGAATATGTTTTACATATACTTAGGGAACTGATGCTATAAAGTTACACATCCACAGAGACAAAAGTTGTTTCCATTGAAATGCACACAGCATCAAACCTTTGCACATAACTAAAGCACTTCTCTCTCTCCCTGCAATTGGTTTTTAGGATAATATGCACAGATAGGTAGTTCTATAATACTGATATAATTTCTTTCTTCCAGAATGATCCCAAACATTTCCAAAGCAGAGCCTAAATCCTGCTGGCTGTACGCACAGGAGGTGATCTGTGCATGTCTCGTGGACTAAGCAAATGTGAGAGTCCTCAGTGGTAGGTAATAGATGTACTAGGTCACATAGCCATGCACAGCATAAACATGCAACTTCTATACATTAGAATCACACTGCAATATTAAGTGTCTTTGTCTTAAGTGCAGTAGCTATTTAACAATCCAAGACAATTTAGGTCTGTTAATAACTTTATAGAACAATGGCATCAACAGAAGGTGACTAGCAAGGACCATATAAACTTTCACCAAAAGTCTGAAATTAATTTCTACCACCTCCTAACCATTCACTCATTTCAATCCATTGTTTCTGATGCATGGATTCAAATAAAGTTTTCCAAAACAGAATGACAATTACAACATTTATACTAACAAACAAACCAAGACCAAATAAATTCCATCCTTAATGACTTCCAAAATTTGGAGTGAACAAATCCTACAAAATATACTGTAGTAGCAGTCTTACACGCAAGGAGAATAGAGATTATGCTACTAATGTGTAGTTTATTAATCCTTGATTTCCTCAGAATCAGCAATCAAATAATTATTTAGCATCAAACATGGAGAAAAAAATCCCATTATATTATGTTGTATAAAAATGAGGAGTAAATCTGGTTCTTTGGTAATATGACCTCTTAATAGGACAATTAATCTTCTATCATCACTGCAGAATTCTCAATTCCAGCTGTCAGAGCTGATATGATACAACCTAAATACTAAATGTAACATGGTAAGAATGACAGAAAAATATGGGCACCAGGCTGAGAATCTAATCTACTGCTCTTGGCTTCTTATGTATCAATGCAGAGGGAGAGACTTGTGCACAAACCGTGTCAGAGCATGTAAGTCAGCCTGTTGTTGTGAATCCCTCTTTGGAGAGCTGTGCTTTCCCCCAGCCACCCAGGCAGCCCCAAGGGGAGCTGAGTTTACCCCAGCCAGGTGTTTATGGTATGAACACCTCCATACTGACCATGCAGATTGTAATCAATGCAAAGAACAACATTCCTCTCTTCAAAGATCATCTGGAGATGTTAACAACCACTCAATACAGCCCAGTAGTCCTGATTTATGAATACGTTCCAAATATCAGAAAGAATACTGTTTAAAGTCCTTCTGTCATTTGGTTGCAGCATCCCTAAGCAGCATTAGTGTCCCCCAGAACTGGTCTGGTAACTCATGGGATCCTGGTGCAGCTCAACAGTTCGTTGAATCCTGAGACTTCTCTCAACACCGCTCCCACAACTTGCCTGAAAACCACAGTGTTCTGAAATGAACACACTTAACCCAGCAAACATTTTCTTACACCACTAAATTACATTTTCCCCTTCTGACCACACAAGAATAAACCATGGTAAAAGTAATCAGGTACACCCAGAAGGATTGCCCTTGCCCAGCCTTTTCCTAGGCTTTCACAGAGTGTCACAGTTGCAATCTGAAATGTGTGACACCCTTGAAGACCATGACAAGAGAGTGAGTCCACAAAGTATTACAGCACAACACTTTTCACTAGCCTGGGTTGGGTCCCTCACCCCCCCAGGGGTGTTATGCACAGACCACCTCTGGTTCTTTCCAAATGCTCTCTGGCCAATGCCCATTTTCTCCAGCTTTTCTTAAGAGTTAACTGCTCAGGACAAAGTGATTTAATTAGGTTCTGGATGAATCCAGAGAAAAACACAAAGCAAACACAGTAAAAAGCTAGAGCTAATGTGACCTGAGACAGCGCATACCCTGTAGTCAAAAGGTAGAAAGCTCAAACTGTTGTAGGAGAATAACTCAATCAAGGAGTGATGCAGGCAGAACCATGAGAAAGCCCACAATAAACAAAACTTGCAATTCAGAAGACCACAGTGAGCCCTGGGTCTTGCAAGGGTAGAGTCCCTGAGGAAATGGGCCATCCTAGATACAACACTTTCCTGGGAGCGAAGAGCTCCAGCCACAAGTGTGATTCAGGGATTGCACAATTTGCAACTGAACTGCTGAGCTGTGGTCTCCTTCCCACAACCACCTTCGAAAAGAGTTCCTGCAAGCTGCAAAACACTCAGCTGGACACAGCAAAGCAGAAGGTACAGCAGAGGCTCAGAGCATTGATGTTTGATTTTCTCTGGTGATTGTCACTGGAATTACTGAATAGTAAGTAGGAGAGGGGCTCACAGGCTTCTAGCGCAGGTGCCAACAATACAGTCACAGAAATCAAAGAGCAGCTTTGAACAACTCTAATTAACACTGTTAACAGTTCAGCAAGGGGAATTCAGCCTCCTGAAGTACAGCCAGCAAAGTGGAACGGTTTAGTGACATTCAGGAGGTCTCCATGATGCTGTGTGGACTTTTACTGCAGAACATCTGGAAGAGGGGCTGGAAAGTAGTTACATATATATTTTTAAATCCATTTCCCTAGATTTGAATCAGCAATCACATTTTTTTGACGGTTTCAGTCTCCTGAAAGGGTACACCAATTTTTGTTCCTACAAAAAACGTTTGTAAGATCTTTTAGAAACAAAGCAGTCAGAGGCCCCTCCTTGCACTTCATCTAAAGGATGTCCAAGCAAACACTGCCTTCTCACGTCATGCTGGGGCATCGTTCTCAGTGCTGAAACAGCGGGAGGATTGCCACCAGCTGAGTCACCAAGCCTACTTCCTGCAGCTCCTCTGTGGTCCTTGAGGTATCCAACTCCAGAGCAGCACTGACCTTGTCTCACCTCAGAGGGTTTTTGAGAGCCCAGCACAAAGATATTTCCATGTGGGCTATTCTCTGAGGGGCTCCTTCATTCATGATAAGCTTCCTGGTTCCACTGCAATGGGTAAAGGGTTAGGAAGAGAAGGAAGCACAGTAGGTATCTCCCTGGTATGGAAATCACATGTATAAGGATGATTTTACAGCACCCAGCACAGACACAGTTAAGCAGCAGCTCAGTTGTGGTGCAGTGCATAGGAAGAGTACAAAACCCACAAGAGGCAGATCTGATGGAGTGAGCTATGGGGATGCTCTCAGATAAGCAGCAGGAAAATCCTCTGAAGCTTTCCATCCTGTGTTCTCTGTATATACTACATCTGCTCCAGAACGATGAAAAACTATTTTAGGCACATTTTATAGAGTTTTTAAAAATGTTATTGGGACTATATTTTGTATCCCTTTGCCAGTAAAGCCAGATGACTGCACCATGGGCTAGATCTCCAGATGGTTTAAATCACGGGTCTTGCTCTAATTTGCTCCAGCAAAGGATCTGGCCCCATGAGTCTAGCTACACGAGGTAGATGGAGCTATAAAGAATGTGCCAAATGAGCTAAAATAGCTTTTCTAAAAATAAATACCACAACAGAACTTCCAGTGCTACACATAGGCATTAGTTCTGTCAAAATAGGGTTGCCAATCCCAGGCATTCAAAAATCATGAGTTGGACATAAGATTGGCTTTAAATAAACCCACAAGATTAAAAAGAAAAAAAGCAAACAGTAATATCTATGTATCTCTTTTGGTTTGCACTCTTGAGCTTTTTGAGTCTTCAGGACAAACATTGGTCATCTTTTAAAGCTTGCTTTGTTTTTTTTTTTCTTCTTTATTCTTTTCTCCCCTTGGAAGCAGCAGGGTTAGAAACTTGCTGCTAAGAAAAGAATGTTAAAAAAAGAGAGAGAGAGAAAGATTCTCATGTAATTGCCTGACTCCAGAAACTAAGCTTTTAAGAAGAATATCATGAGACTCATGATAAAATCATGAGAGTTGGCAACACTATTAGTGAGCTGGAAATGATATAAAGCTCCCACTTCTGCAGTCTATGAAGTATTGGACTTTTAGTTACAGGCTTTTTATGCACAGAAAACCTGTCACTGCCATATAACTGGGCTTTTCATTGCCACAGGTCTTCAGATTTCCATTAGATCAATTCACATGGTTTCCAGGGACCTTCTGTTTGCGTGTAGTCAAAAAATATTTGGCAACAAAAGACCTGCAGCAAATTGCAGATGGACACAAATGGGAATGGGCTTTAAGTAGGCTGGGAGCCTGAAGGAATGGCTACATCTGGGGGAAATGAAGTATTTCCACACGGCTGTATTTGCTGGACTTGTACAGCTCTCTGAAGAGCCAAACCTTCCCCCAGGGATGGATCAGCAAATCCACTTTTTACATTGACAAACTAGTAGGGTCCCGAGGCAGGGAAAGAACAAACAAACCCAGAGAATTGCTTTGGCAACTTGACATCTACAAAATGCGCGGAAAAGATTACCATGTAAGAGGTAAGAAAGCTCCCTGCAGCATGGGGCACCAGGATTGTCCTAATTATTGCGTCCAATCAGCGTTAATGCATCACAAGAGCAGTAATTCAAATTAGATGGGTGAAGAAGTGAGATCGCCACCTTTCAGGATATGACCAGTTCCAGGCATCATTCCTCCCCAAAAAAAGAAGTTGGGTGACCTTTTTGTGTCACAGTACAATGGGTCGGTCCAGCTATAACAGGCTCCAATTAACTCTGTGAGATGTCAAGGTCCTTACCTAGGTCACAGGAAAGCGGAAGATTGCTCCATGCCTTTGAAAACCTATTAGGAAGCATTGATCCTCTCAAATGAAAGTTTGAAAGACTTGCACTAGAGTTAGGAAAACAGATAGAGATAGGTGTGAGTACATCACACCTCTCTGGGACTGTTAGAAGGCCCCCACTGCTGAAGCAACAGCACATGACAAAGCTAACACATCCAGAAGAGTAATTTGCTATTAGCCTTTGTATATAAAGCTCACACATGCTTCTTTAGAAGTGAAATTTCAGGTGCCAGTGGCTACTTTGTGGCTAATGGAGCTCAAATCACCATCAGTGTTTGAGCTGGGCATGAGAAATCTGTGCTGCGGTTTTAGATGGAGAGACCTTGACACTTAAACAGCTCACTCACTTCCTCAGCACAGACTGCAGAGCCAGGACAGCACTATAGCAGACTTAGTTACTGGTGAGAGGGAAGCCACCAGGACCAACTCTGATCAATCTTGCACCAAAGTAAAGCAGGAAAAAGTCCATTAAACACAGTGAATGACACTATCACAAGCTCATCCCCTGTAGAATTTCTTAACGTTATAAATCAAAAAAATCCAGAGAAAACCTGGACCCAACTGAAGTGTCCTGTGACTCAAGGTCATCTTTCCAGGTGTCTGTAATAATTTATGGGTTTGAGTGAAACAAGAAAAATCTGGCAGTTATAGCATAGTTTGCTTTGACTTGTGAAGCCTGAACTGGAACTGGAGAACCTCATGCAAGCACAGGAGCATCAGGACTGCAGAATTTACTGCTTGGACTGTTTGAAGTCGTAGACCTGCTCTAGTGAGGGGAACTCTCCACTTGCAAGGGCACTGAAAAACTCTGGAATATGAAACCTGGAGAGCTACCAGCTTATAGAAAGTAGGTTCAATTCCTTTAGCATTCAGAGAGAAAAAGTATTTTTTTGTGTCGTAGTGCTGGACTTTTTGAGATGCCCTGTGTCCAGAAATCCCAAAGAGCCAAAACACACATATCCTAGGTCTGTACAAGAATGGTTTGGCCAACACACTCCTTTCTGAGGAGCCCTGGATTAGCTGTGTAGGTCCCGATGAGCTGCACAGTGCACACATCTGTTGTATGCACATAAACTCTCAGGAACCATGCGTCCTGCTGTAGGGATACTGAAATGTCAGACTGATGTCAGGTAGGAACTATAAATAAATAAACGAACTTGTTAAATTCTAAACAAATTGTTGAAGAGTGCATCACCATATCTATTCCTCTTACAATGTTTTCTCTGTACATGAAACAGTTCAACTGCAAAGCTGGCAAGTAGACGATGCTCAATTAACGGATCAGAATGAGGATTTCAACTATGACAATCTGCCATCTAGTGGGAAAGTTAAAATCGCATCTTAACCAGGCACTGAGAGGGCTAAAAAAAAAATCTTTCCAAACCTAGCGAGAGTGGATGGCCTGTTTAGGAAAGTAGGAGGTGCACTGGCAAGGCTCTCCATGGATAAATAACCCTCGGTTGGCATTTTAATCTCCCAAGGGCAGTGGATCTGGCCATAAATGTATAACATGTATATATAACATGTATTTATACCTTATATGATGTTCATAACATTACTTATGAGTGTGTCTGCTCTTGTGTATTTACAATACAACTAGCCAGAACTTTCTTAGAAGTCACTATGCAGTATGCCATTGATTTGATAACTGAGCACGGCCTAAGTTAACTTCTAGCAACCCAACAACAAAATTTCACAGAACCAAGGGACACTACACATGTTTTCAGAGCAGTTCCTAAGATGTATATGCAGAGCTAAGTTTCCTCACAGGATTCTGTATCATTCTGCTGCCAGCAGCTAAGTGATGCTGACCAGTGCTTACAGAGACCTGGGCACATGTTGCTAACTTCTTTATTAATAGTGAAGTATCCCCACCACTTCCACACACCCCCTACCATATTTTGGCATGCAGAATGGCAGGAACCTGGTGTACAACATGTTGGTGATTAGCATCCTGGGGAACATACCACCATTTTGAAGCACGGGAAATCTAATTCCCAGGATACCCCTGAAGAGAGCAACTTTTTTGGGTGGGAGACACCACTGTAGCTGTGGAAGATACTACTTTTGCTTAGGAGGGACAATCCATAAGGGTCAGCACTTCCAAAGAAGTGTCCAGCTTTTTCTTTATGGTAAGCATATTTGTAGAAGTTTAATGGTAACACTGGTTGTTTGCAGTGGACCATCATGTGCATTTCTGGCATCTTTGGAATTGCCTTTCAGCTGCTGATGGCGGACTTTTTTTTTTTTTTGCCTGACTCTGGAAAAAAAAGAGGTACCACCAAATCACTTCTCAGTTCTCTTACACATCACCAAACAGGTAATTCCCTCCACTGTGGCCAGGGTATTCAGAAGGGAGCCCAGTGTCTGACTTTAGGTCTAGTCAGATCTGGTTAGTTTGTTTGCTACTATTGGTTTTATACAGATGTGCAATCCCATGCCATGGGAAAATGTTTCTTTCATGTCTGGCTCTTGTTTATTTGTTCTCTACAGGACACAAAAAGACTTTTCTTAGAATGAAGCTTCAGTCATTAGTTTACATGAAAATATAATTGTTCTAGGTCCAACTCTGCCACCTCGTGGTAGATATTAAAAGGTACTGTTTAACCTTTCATAATTCTGTTGATAACTATATATACTGGATATAAAATATGTTTGGTAAAGAACCATAAGCTTGTACCAGCCTTCCAGTAACTGAAGGAGGCCTACAAGAAAGATGTAGAGCAACTTTTTACAAGGTTGTGGAGCAACAGAACGAGGGGGAATGGTGTTAAACTGAAACAGGAAATTTATAGATTAAATATAGGGAAGGAATTATGCTGAGGGTAGTGAGACACCAGAACAGGTTTCCCAGAGAAGTTGTGGATGCCTATCCCTGGATATGTTCAAGGCCAGGTTGGATGGGGCCTTGAGCAACTGATTTGGTGGAAGGTGTCTCTGTCCATGGCATGGGAGCTGGAACTTCCATCCCACATCATTCTATAATTCTACCGTTGTAAAGTATTTATAGTAAATATTCTTTTCTGCATCACTAGGAATGCCTCCATGCTTCAGTGAGATAGGTTAAAAAGTGAATTTCCTCTGAAGCTGTTTGCTTTACATTTTGCCTTGGATAATGAAAGGCTGACATTTGTTTCACATTTGTGAGGATCTGGCTTGTAGTCAGATTCACTTCCCAGTTCTCATGCAAAAGTCCCATGCTGCAGTGTTTGGATTATAAACAGGGGAGCATTTAAACTCAGGCAATTACTTTTCCTCCTCACTGAGGTCTAGGTAGGAGCCAAGTTTTGAACAAAGCAATTCAGTAAATTATATGCAAAAATTATTATAAAGCAAAGAACCATTTAAACCTTTTGGAAAACAGATATTTGCCCAGTGCCAAGAGTCAACTCAAAGTAGTATCCTCTATGAAACCCATTACCTAGCCTGTCTCCCACACTGGGAACAGACACTTCAGAGGAAGGAGGAAGAAACCCTGCTTTCAAAGACTGACTCATCTTGGTCTTTTTCACTTTCCCTGTACAGCCAGGAATTGGCAAGCCATGGAAAACAAACACCTTGTTTTCACTGTGAGTTGCAGTCACACCTAGTGTAGCAACATGAACTTCTGTTCACCCTGTCTCACCATTCAGATCTCAAGTGAAATGAAATCTCTTGAAATGACATCTTGACTTATTCAGTATCTGAAGAAGCCTCAGCTTGGTCTCCCCCCCATCTGATAAAGGATTGAAGTGCTGATGCTCTGTGTGTCAAATGAAATCACTGTAGACTAGCAGGGAGCTGAGCTCCAGACATGGACCTGAACATCTCCATGCCATATTGAGCTTGGGTGAGTCTCCAGTCACCACATCCACAACATCCAGAGTGATTCAGGAGACCACCACCTTGTCAACCTTCATTTTCATCCTCTCTGCCCAGTGCTCAGATATCATTAATGCACTTGTCCCAGCTAATTTCGTTAGGACACCTTCAATATTGGCGTGCACATCCTTTTCAAATGTTGTGAGGCACTGGATTTGGAGCTTTGGTTTGAAGCCACATCAAATTGTATCAACCTTTTGACTATGCAAACATAAATGGAAAGTTCTAGTTCAACCCTTCCCATTCCTTTCCTTTTTCTCACCTTTCCATTCTTTTACTACAATAATTTATGCATCTAGAACTGCAAAGTCATGAACGAACCAGTAGACAATATAAGGTGTCACAAAGATCTTGCAAATTAGTGCCTTACATCCAGTCAACCTCATCTCCTACTTCCCAGTCACATCAAATTGTGAACTTTGTCCTCCCGTTTTCCTACCTGCTGCAGCAACTTGTATCCTGCGGCACCTTGGAGGAGGCCAAACTTGGCAGCTGAAGAAGCCAGATGTCAGGATCTACAAAGACAGTTTTCAGCAGTGGCAGCTGCTTGTCAGATCACATTCCCCTGAAGGCTTGTGTTTGGCTCTGATGGTGTATTTGTTGGTGGCCATGGCTGGTCTTCCTGAAAGTCATATGTGGAATCAGCTCCCAGTGGGAAACTCAAGTTTCTTCTCCTGAAAGGCAGTCTCTACTGATTTGCAGTTCTGGGAAAATGTTCTTTCTTTTTTCTCATGTTCTCAGAAATAGTTTATGTTCAGTTTGTATAAAACTGAATTATTAAGAAAGGCAATTTTCCATAAATTTTAAAGAACTTTCCTCTTAAAAGGAGAATGAAACCCCCTTTATATGTGTATTTTCAAATGTTAATTTCCATAATAAAAGTATATACATTCTTATCTATAAAAGTTTTTATCTGTGGTTAGGAATTGACTTTGGGATATTTATGATGGGCATTGATTTCATTTGAAGCAGAGGAAACTGAGACAGATCCTTTTGAACCTAAACACTCCATAAGCACTTAAAAGAGTCTTTGGTTATGAGATTACCTTGCAAACACAATGATCAAACAAGGTTTCAGAATGACACATTAGAAAAGTCAGCATTTACCCACAGATTGAAAATATTTGAGACAATCTCTGTCACAAAGTAAACAGGGAGACCTGTGTCATTAAATGAGACTTCACCTTGAACTGTGAGTCAGGCAAACACCATGTCTGTCTTCAACTACTCTTCCTCCTTTTCCTCTGGGCAGGTCTATCAGAAGATGGCATTTTCTACTGATGCTGGCACTGCTCTTGCTGTGTGGGTATCGGCTTGGTGGCTGGTCACAAACCTGGGATTCAGGGTTTTGGCTGCTATTGCCTGTAAAAGGAGGATAGCACACTCACAAAGCAGGCATAGTGTTGACGAAATCCTTAACCGCAGTGGTGCTAAGGGCCCTGTAAATATCCAGTTTGATGGCTTATAAGAACAAATGCCATGAATTGAGAGGAACACTAACCGTATTCCTGTTCTACGTTCTACCAGGGAAGGATGGCAGGTCCTGCTCCCGATCCTTGTGGCTGTCACACCTCAAGGGAGCACTGTTACCAGCCTCAGCAATTCCTAAGGAATTGTATGCTACAGTGCACACCTGAATGTCTAAGTCATCTTTCTGTCAATCATACCCTCTCTCTGTCTCAGACCCTTCTTTGAACAGTGAATTACATAAAAAATATGTGATGTAAAGACATTTAATTTCAGATTTGAAATTTATGCTCCTTGAAGCTTACAAAGTGTTCCTCTTCAGGATTTGAGGATACAAGGCACAGAGCATACCTTGCTAAATTTCCATTTGCTTAGGTCAGACCCTTCTTCTCCTGGGAAGTTTTAACTTCTCTTTCTGCCTCTCTCTGTCCTTGTCAGAATTTTTGGAATCTCTGTCAGATGCCATTGCTCACTGAAAATACCACTGGTGCTGAATGTGAGGCAGCATACAGGCTCTTAATAAGGATCCTGTAGGTCAACTCAAATACATGCAGATTACTAAAGTTTAATCTGGATAATTTTGCTAGATTAAGAGAAATTTCACAATTGTTATGGTTACTTAAGGAGCCAATATCTGACCCATCAGGACCTGCCTCATTCAGTCCCCTGATAGCGTAACTCCATGTGCAGCCAAAAACTTTCTTTTTCACATTTCGACATCATTCTCCTGCCTTCCCTAAGCAAAAAGTTTTCTGAAATAGCCTCAGTTGAGTTAGCTGTGATGATGTGAACTGTGCTGTACAGCTCAGACCAGCTGATCGAGACATCACTTTTGTGTATTAGCTTTACAGCTACTGTGAACATCAGCTTAATGATCACCATGAAAGCTTTGTGGGTGAGTTATTGTAATTATATTAAACAAGAGACATGGGGAAGTCCTGGCATGCAAAGAGGAGTTTCAGAGGTGCCCTGCTCATGATGACAATCACAGCGGCTGCGGGGGGCTGGAGGCTACCCTCTACGGATCCCACAGGAACCTTTGCTTTAATTCCAGAGAAGTCATACACCATCAGCATTGCAAAAGCTGCAGATCTCCTCCCCTGTCTCTCAGGTGTAGTGTCTCACTGCTGGTGGTATCTGTATGGGATCAGATGAGACTTATTGATCCATAGCACATGGACATAGTTAAGGAATCCAGACGATTCCTTCCCGTTTCCTCCAGGCCAAAGGGATGTTCACCCACGGTTTATGTCCTACCTGCAAGGCAAGTGAGCTGTATTGCTGGTTAACAGCTCTGTTCTCTTTAAATCAGTGCTGCTGTCATCAGGACAGATAGTTACAATTTTTTTTCTTATGTCAGGGCATCGGCATAGAATTGTAGGGTTTTTCCTGCCTGTGTTGCACTTTTGCTACACATAACTGGTGACTGCCTTGGAGACCCAGGCAGGGACAGCCCCAGACCAGGCAGTAGATGGCACCAATGTACAGCAGTTACAGCGTGCACAAAAACAGTCATAAGAAAAAAAAATATCCACACTACTCTTTCTGTTTCCAGCCCTTCTGGATTAGCTCAAAAATATCTTTTCTAATGATCATTTCTCCATAGCAAAACCCAGATCCCTGCACCCTCAGGTATAAGCACAGTTAAGACTCTCTCTGATCATTTTTTCTCTTTTCTACTTCAATTAATCATTCTAAAAAATCAGCACAAGAGTTAGGAAGCAGGATCTCCTCATTTCTGCTTCATGCCTGTAGAGGATTACTAACATCCTATATTCCTCTCTTCCCAACTGCTAAATCTGGTTCATAGTCAGGGTATCCATGCACAGACCAAAATTTCGAGCTGACAACCAGATTTGAGTGTGGAGGGAACTTCTTTGGGAGGGGTGTTGTTGGATTCCACTCCCTCTCTGTACCCTGGTCTATAATCTGCTTCCCAGGAGCCATCAGTGAGTTCTCTCCAATGGAGGTATTTGGCTATCACGTGGACCTTGGATGACAGCAAGAACGTCTCTTTCTTGTTTTTATTCTGCAACATGTTATAGTTTCAACTTCACACCCTTTACTCCTTCTCTTTAGTTTCTTACAATATTTTATGGCCTGTGATGTAAGGAGAAAGAGGGACATATAAACCTTTAAAACCTTGCTGTATGTTAACGTGGTTGCCTGGGATTGTTGAGGTCTGTCACAATCCAATTGCTTCTTAGTCTTAATTTCTTGGTGCACTGGAGATTGCCTTGCACTTTGCTTACCTCAAGTACTCATAACTCAAGTCTAGGTCTGCAACAGGATGAGGATACTCTTGTCTTCATGGCTTTAACACAAGGCAATAGAGTCCACGGCACTGTCGTAAATACCTCTTGAGTAATTATGACAGTGCCATTTGCCATCTTTGCTCCCCTCCCGCCCCTCACCTTCTGTAGTCATTCAAGGTTCAAATCCAGGCTACCAAAACTAAGCATCTCCCAACTCTGTAATGCCCACATTAGGCAGACTCTTTGTATTTACAAAGGGGTTCCACCTGAGACCTGCAGAGTCACGGTTTCTCCAGAGAGAGAAAGAGCAAAACCTCTAGAGTTGCAAGAGGCTATTCTGACTACCATATATTTTAAAGTATTTCAAAGCATTATTTCTATAGAACAGATCATTTTTGTGAAACTTTAAAATAGTGATAAAAAACCCACAAGAAAACCTGGCAAGCTGTCACTGTCCTCCTACAGCTTTTAGCCAGCTCTTCTTTTTGATAAACTCATTATTGGCCCTATATAATTCTCACATTCCCAGCAATTGTTCAGTTTTGTCTGCCCCCTTCTCTCCTACTCTAATTCCACTCACGAAAGAGTTTGTTTCAAGGGACTTAAAGTTTTAAGAATAAGTTTTAGCTATGGTGTTGTGTCCACCTGAGTTTATTAGAAGGTGAGATCCCTTTGCTTAACTGAGTCAGAATAACCTTATTTTGAATAACATTAAGCTACTTGAGGGGAATCTCTTTGGCTCAGGAAGACAAATCATAAAAGACTTAAATTCTCAGTGGCCTCTCCAATAGTTCTGAAAATCCCACTCTGTGGGGATTACCAATGGTCCAGTAGGCACTACAGAGAAATTTAGGAGACAGAGACTCTCTAGAAGCACTGATTTCTATTCTGTCCTTGTCAGAATTGCTTAAATCTCTGCAGTCTCCTTTCCTCATCTCCCCTTCCCTTGCCAGGGTGCAGTTACGAAACCAGAAGTAAACAGTCAGATATTTGCTCTGTGTTAATAAAATCACATATAGGTTCCTTCATCCCCAGTTCTAAAGACAATAAAGTAAAATATTTGTGAAGAATTAAAATACACTTTGTTCTGAAACAACCTTGAAACCCAAAGAAGGATTTCAGATCAGCATGTAGTTTTACACCAACAGGCACATTTAGAACATTATGACTCATATAAGTATTTCTGGGTCAGAGGAAAAAGGGTTATTTACCTTTTGCTGAAGAACCACAGTCCTTCAAGGGAGAGGAAAAACAGAATTGGAACATTCTAGCTGGGTCATCAGGACCAGATTTGTACAGTCCCTGCCATGGTATATGAAAGGTGAATAAGGAAAGAAATACGTATTTCTCCTTTACCTTCCCCCCAGCCCTAGACATCTCTAATCACAAAACAGCTCTCAACACCTGATTTAAACTTTCAGCATCAAAGATCAAAAGCTTCAAGACTGGACTATGTAAAGGACAAATATAGGATATATTAATGACACAGCCCGTTGGGGGTGGGAGGTGGGACAGTGTGACTCATGGGCATTTGTAGGTGAAACTACGTGGGTGATCTTAGATTAGTAATGTTGATAACTATTATTTGGCCATTTAATATAGGTGGATACAGTGGACAAGCTTTGGAACATACAGTCCCTGGGCAATGGACCGTGCACAATGCTGCAGAAAAGGATAAAACTATAGGAAGCAGAGACATGTTGGTACCTGCTGAAGAAATACTCTTTCCTCAGCCCAAATCTCATGACTGATTTAAATCTGTCTGTGTGAAGAAAACATCATATAGTTACATTACTCACAGCACTACAGTGCCCTCATGTCCTTCAGCATTGGGTATCCCTGGGAAGTGTCCCCCTCTCTGAGTCACTCAGATCCCAAAACAAAACTTTGCCATGCTGAGCTAGATCTGCCACTGTCCTGGTATAAGAGTGATGGTCATCAGGACATGGTGTCATTAAGACTTTTTGTACACCAAGGAGCTCTGCTGCAGATCAGTGGAGAGCCAGCAATGCTAGCACATTTCAACAGACAGCAGACTCTTCTTTAGTGGATACTGATGAATTTACACTTCTTTCTAGATGTATAGCCTAGAGTGTCACAAGAATGCTGTTCCGTGCTTGTTCAAGGTCAGAAAGGCACATATTTGAAGATATCCAGGGATTATATATCTTGGTAATACATGATATCCATTGAGTCATATATGTGCAAGGGTCTGCCCACCTGGGGTAATTCCTCTCCATCATCCCCACCCAGCAGTCTAGAAGGAGTTACAATTTCTCTTTACAAGAGTTAGAAGTTGTTTGAATAGAGGATGCTAAAAGGCCTGAACGATCATGTTGGGTAGGGAGCATCAGCTAGTTTAGCTTTGTCAGAGGAGGAGGATGAAATAAAGGCAGGCAACTGCTATTCTGGCTCCTGCATATGCTCAGTAGCTAGACCTAGTTAGAAAATCTACTCTGACGTTCAAGGCAATACAGTCTATTTGTCAGCTGATTGGTTTGATGAGGACAATCAAATCTGACAGCAATAGATACAGCAGAGTGAGTAACATCCATAACACAGCAGTGCCATGGCAGCTCATAGAGAACATGGGACTTATGGTGTTCTACCAACATGGAAAGAATACCTGAATCAGGATCTGTGATTGTGATAATTCTGTGTCACTAAGGTATCTCGGGGATGATGACAGAGAGATGAACATCTAGAGATGCTTTCCATAAGATTAAGAGAATAAAGCAGAGCACTACAGCTCTTCCCATGGGAAGACCAGCGTTACTGGGAAGCCTAGCATGCTTGCTTTGGGCCACCATCCTACGATCTCCTAAAGATGACACAACATCAACATCCAGATTTGTAAGAAGGCAGCTAGGGAATACTGTATCAAATTTGTGTGCATAGCAATAAAGTGTCTGCTGAAATGGATATTGAAGTTAGAAACTGAACCTTCCTAACAAAGCAGTAGAGTGTCTAGTCCCCACCGGGTTTGGTTCCCAAACAAAAACTGTCAGGGTGAAGTAGCATTAAAGGAGTTCATGTGGAAGCAACATATTTAGGACATAGGAAGTCAGACTTACCATTCACTCAAGAGTCCTGGATCAAGCACATGGCACATGAACTCAATTAGAACATAAGAATGGTTATAAGATCAGAGGTCAAACCAGATCCATGTAGTATTCAACTGTGAGACTTGCCATTCACATTTCTACGTATCCCTCTAGCAGCACACTGTGAGATTTGCCATTTACTCTCTATTTTACACATTTTAAGCTATTTTAATTCATGCAATAGTCTATCCTCTTCTCCAACCATTACTTAGTTCCCCCAAAAGCACTATAGTTTTTAGACATCTGGGTAATAAATACATATTGGCTTTCTCTTATCCACGTGCTTGCTCACCCCTTCAAAGAACCCCAGTAAATTGTGATGCGTGAGCAAAAAAGGTTCGTTTAGTTTCTCTGCCAATCAGACACTGGCCAGTTGTCTTATGATGATGTGTCTGAAGCAATAGGTACTTTTATTCTTGATGCCCTTGAATAATGGTTTTTAGGGTGTTGGATCAAAGTACTCTGTGGTCACTATTACAGAGTAACTCCTTGATTACTCCGTGATCTATTTCTTCAGCCATACCTCCAAGATATTTAAATTCCCAATAAATTTGCAGATGGTACTTTTTTCACTTCCTTTTCTGAGGCAAATAAGATACTTAGACTCATCAGTTGTGGGCAGACAACTTGACATAAAAGGTAGGGTTCAAAGCCTGAAATTTTCTGCATTCTAATTGCCAAATTGAAACAAAAATAAAAGATCTTATCTGAGATAAATTACTGTTACATAATTAACACAACTTACATGAAAATATGTTATGTTCTAAAAATGCTAGAGGGTAAAAAAAAATACAACAACAATGATGAGATGAAGGAAAAAAACAGTGTACTCCAATTTTCAGGCACGAGTGGGAAGGAACTGCAGAATGCTGGGACAAAGATGTGTAGGACAAATATATCGCCTGCTTGTGTACTGTTACCAAAATACTCACTGAAACACATGGGGCATAAACAACCCTATTTAGAATACAAGATTGCACACATAGTTAAAAAGCTGGGAAAATAACTTGAAAACCTAATGAGCATCAAATGGATACTGTGGAGGAAAATGCCAGAGAAATGGCAGGTGTGAAGGCTACGTAAGATCATCTTCGATGAACAAGTCAAGAGGGTTATGAGTACTTAAGATTTGTATCACTTCTTCAGATCATAGATGATAGCTCTTAACAGGAGGATGCTACTGACGAATTACATTGTCAAAATATTGTTGTTATATAGGCATGAAGGGTAAAATATGTTTAAACACACAGTTTTGGATATAGTGAGATATCTGTTCAGCTCAAAGGAAGAGATGCAGATATTGCTTAAAAAGTAGGATCCTTTCCACAATCAGAAATGTGCATGCTGGGATAAAACCATTCATGTGAGCTGTAGGTATGACACTTCCAGAAAGATACAGAGTATAAAGAGAATAAAGCATGAAAGGTCATGAATTTATAGACCTCTGACCAAGAAAGTAATGTTGACATTACTGTATTTGGAAGAGGCTGGGGATACATAATGGTCTGCAAATATGCAAAAGATTGCTTTGCAGAGTAAAGTCAACATTTGTGTTTAACTGCTTTAAAATTGTGACAAAGATTAGATTGATATCAGAAAAAACTTACTAACTGTGGGGGTAGGGAAGCTGTATGATCACCTAAAATGACTGAAGAATCCCCACAGTAGGAGCTTCTCTGCAAGCATGTTAATAGCTGTTGGGAGAAATTCAGGTGTGGTTGATCCTATTCTGTACCAGAGGACCCCTCTAAGTCCCTCCAGTTCCATCAATGATGTCTGTATTTTTATGAAGTTATGTACAACGTCAGGTGTTTATGAAAGGATGATGATGACTTAGCTCACCATATTTTTTCTAGATCAAATCTACATATTAGAAATATTCATTTAAAAAAAGGTCAGAATTTAAAAACAGATATTCCCCTGAAAATTATTTTTGTTTCTAAAAAACTAGACCCCTTCTCAAAATTTTTCAAATGAAAACAAATATTCTGATTGAAAAAAAAAGCTCCAATTTAGGATTGTTTCCCTGGTAACCAGGAACACTGTCATTCTGTGGTCTCATTCTTCCCATTCTCCCTCGTGTGCCAGGCTTCCAGCTTGCCCAGCACTCCTGTGGCCAGGACTCCTGTTAGGGTTGCTCCCCCTTCTCCCAAAGGGTGGATCTTGAAATATCATGGTATGTGCAGATCAAGGCAGATGCATAGCTGGAAGAAAATAGGATCAAGAGGAACAACACAGTTTCAGTGAAGTCAAAATATGTAAAGAGAAATAGGTTTAGGAGAGATTTTTATTAAATGAACCTCTTGGTTTTTTTAGGGAACAAATAGCTGTCTCTTGTCCCCCATAGACAGCTGGAGGACAAATAACCAATTTCTGAGAAGCTCTGGACAGCAACTTTTGTATTTCTAATACATCACAAGGAATTACCTGATTCTGGTGTTTGTTTTTTTTTTACTTCTTTGATTTCCCTCAGATGAAGAGATTGCTTTTGCCAGCATTCATTGCAGCCATTGGAAGTGTCAACACAGTGCACTTCCCCTAAAGTGAGATTCAGCCTCTGCCAGGCTATGCTCAGGGGCTCAGCACTCAGCTCAAAAAATGAGAAAACAAACCACTGATAAAATAGACATTCCTTCATCCCAATTCAATGGGAAGTCTATCACTCCTTATTAATAATGTCTGTTCCAGATGACTGATCCATCAGGACAGCAGTTTCACTGTCCTGTGTTCACATTTCAGAGGGGTACTCTAAAAGGAGCAGCTGGTCCAGCAACTCCAGCGGAGCCCAGAGGGGTATTTTAGGAAATATACTTCAATAACAACTTCGCATAGTGCTCAGGTGAGTGGTGTTGCCCCACCTAAATATTTGACCTGAAGTTGCTCACTGAGCAGGCTCTCTGGGCTGACTTCTTTGATAGATCAATTTGGAACGTGTTAATGGCATTACTCAGCACAATAAATAAAATGCGACTCACCTTAACATTTCTTGGAAGGAGTCATGGAGTTTATGACACCCAGTGGGAACAGCAAGAGAGGGTCATCTGGAAGGAACAGGGAAACATGCCGAGTGTTCACAAGGGAAATTTCGAGAAACAGATGGAAAAAATATCAGAATTCTCAGTAGCCTCCAAGAAACAGATGAAAAACTTTTGGGTCAATAAGCCAAAGAGTGAAAGGCTCAGAAACAAGGTTTGTGGTCAAATTATCTAATCCACATACTGGAAAATACTAGTAATCCACTAGCTCCTCCAGTCTTCATGGGCACAAAATATTGAAAAACTTCTGAGGTGAAGCAGTAGAAAAGATAATTCCCATGTTATTTATGGGAAATAATTTTTTTTGTTAAGTGGGAAGGAAGGTTTTTTATCCTCAGAAGGAATATGAATTTTCCTTTTTTTTGATGATAAAATCGGTAGGAGAGAAGGAATTTTCTATCCTGATCATCAGATCTGTTACTGAAGGCTCAATTGGTGCAGAAACACAACACAATAACAATTTTAGATGGAAGTACCATTTGTAGCTGTTAAATTACCCAAAGGATCTTTCACATGAATGCTCCAGACTGAATAGCATGTGCGTACACATTCCAGTCATGGATCCAAAACAAATTAGGAAGCTAATACG
The DNA here is from genome assembly GCF_003945595.2 of Pipra filicauda. NCBI lineage: Eukaryota > Metazoa > Chordata > Aves > Passeriformes > Pipridae > Pipra > Pipra filicauda. The sequence goes on along the minus strand of NW_024103541.1, from coordinate 983,603 downwards.
CACCCTCCACTGGGACTTAATTGACCATTAGTTTCCTAGGTTCTGAAAAATCATGTCATTATATCTAACTTATTTCAACATTGCTTTTTACCCCCATAGGATCCAAGTGCTATACACATTTTTAAAAAATGCGTCCTCCACCACAAAAATACTATTGCCTTTTGAGGGTGAAAGCTTCTGCTCAGCAACACTTCAGAACTGGTGTGGACATTTTTACTCAGGAATTGAAAGATACCATATCTCAGTACAATTACGCAGAAGAATGTAGGTCAGACAAACATAATTACCAATTACAGAGTTTAGACGGGGATGTGGCAGTAACAAGCTCACTGCTGGGAAACAGTATAGCTAGTTCTTAATAATAAATTTCCTTTAGACATCAGCCTCTCCCCAAAGATTCACACCAATAAAATGTAGCAGAAATATAACACAATCCCTTCAAACGTCTGAAGGGAGTTTATGTTTTGGGAAGAAAAAAAAAGCAGATAAAAATTGAAAGTAATTATAATTTCAGGGCTAACTGTAGCCATTCCAAAACTAGACCTTTCATGAGCAAGTTCTGGGATTTTAGCAGTGCAGCCACTTGCACAATAGGCAGCCCAGCTTCACGTTTGAGATGAGCAACAACCCCCTAGGAGTATGACACCTCTAATAACACTGAACTGGAGACTCAGTTCGATACTGACTTGCAAAGTGCCAGTACGGACTCAAGTGTGTAACTTCTGCAGAAATAACCCAAAATATTCTTGGCAGATCATCTCTACTTGCATGCTCTTTGATCTTCTGAAGCTGGTTAGCTATGCTGTGGGGTAAGGTTGAACTTGAAGGTGATAAGCCAAAGGAAGACCTGAGCTTTGTGGTTTGTTTGTGAGCTCTTAACCTCCCTGTACGCAGGGCTCTGGAGCATGAGTTGGCAACATATTGCTTGGCTGGTTTCCTTTGAGCATTCAGTTTGCCACCTTCTGTATTCTAGTGAGTGATGAGCCAGCCCCAACCACCCATAGCACACCCCTGATTTTATGGTCTCTTGTATTCCTCATGAAACAGTTAATCATGTGACTATCTGAGTCTGAAGATTTTGCAACTGTCACAAGGCTGCACCAGACAGGTACCTCGGTCAGGTATTTGGACTTTCTTTAAACTCCATAAAAATAACAAACAAAAGGGTTGACCTTGTGCTGTACGTGCATGAACGCAGGATTTAAACAGATGCAGAAAAGATCAAGAATTTCAAATAGGCCCAGGAGAATGCCATTCTGCAGGAGTATATTAGGGTTCAGTGTAAAATCTCACCATAGAAAAAGAAATTAAATTAAATAAAAAATAAGTGTAAACCCCAGGAGTACTAGTAAGAGGTTGAACACTCTATCCCAGTTTCTGCTTTCTGAAACTAATCATAGATACAAAAACATTTGTCCTTTTCACAGAGCAAATGACAATACTTTCCTAATTCCAACAGTTGTAGCTCCATCCTCATTTGAAAGACATTACAGAAAAACGTAAAACATAACAATCAGAGACACAGTCAGTCAGCCCCTGGACATGTGTCTAACAAGTATGGCACCATAAGCAACTGGATTATTTTGTGTTTTTTCATGCCTCTTTCATTAAGCATCTGTAACTCTCAGTGACTTCCAGATCCTGAGAACAATATCCACTTGGAAGAAACTAAGGGCAGTATTTTAGGCAGGGAGAAGACAGGTACTGAAACACAGGAGTATGACACTGTTGCACATTTATAGACAGCCATTGGTACTGTGATGTTTATACATCACCAAGAGACTGAATTTTATTCTAAATAAGGAAAAATATCTAAGTGACAGAGGCTTTACGTGTCCACGAGATGCTTTTCTAAAAAAGACATGCCGTGTTTCAAGTATGAGTTATAGGGCCAGATGCTTGAATCCGGGTGAAGAATTATAGGCTGCGTTTATAGGAGGTCAGGTCGGGTAACCACAATGGCCTGAAAAATATATTAATCTCATTTGAAAGATGGAATGCAATCTTTAAGTTAATATAAATACACCATCTGCAGCAGTGAGCCCTGAGGAAGGCATCAGAATATGGAGCAATTTAGGCAGAGAGGAATGAACCGAATGTGAGATAAGGCCAAAATGAAAAGCAAAGCCTGATGTCTGTTATTCCCTGGAGAAGGTGAGGTCCAGGCCTGAATCCGGTGCACAATTCCCAGACCTAACCTGTGTTTCTGGAGAAATCTTAATGATCTTGTTAATCCTGAGTGCAATACAGTTCATCCAAATCAGTGAGGAAGTGATTGTATGACACTCTGCACTTACACATTTACATAAGGAAAAGATACTGCATCCAACATGAACTACTTATTTTGCAACTCACTCTGATTAAGAGAACGTAGCAGTCATGCAGCTGGCAAGGGACATTATCCTAAGAGCTCATAATTAAAAGTGGACAAAATTAAGACAATTGTAGCTGGTGCTTCCCAATGGCTAATATCCTCCAGCTGACGAAAATTATGAGAAAACAGTGAGTGGGAGGAAGAAATCAGAGAGGAAAAATGAATGGAAATCAGAAGTTCTTTCAGAATAGAGTCAGTCCATCAGCATCATCAAGGACAGTCTGGCTAAGGCTCAACTACTCCAGTGGTAAACCAAAAGTATTTTAAAGATTCAACAAATGGGAAAAATACAGCAACTGTCTGAAGTGAAGAGAAACTGATACTGGAAAATATAGAGATTGTGAAAAATTGGTCCATGGTGATGCTGAGCAAGATTTTTGAGGAGCGTTTGAATTGCATAAGGCAAAATTGTGAACAACAATACAAAAAGCCAGACTTGTTCAATAAATATTTTTGTTTGGTATTTTGCAAAGCAATATCTTGATAGTATTTATATGAGACCAAGGTTGAATAAGTACTTTCCAGCCCATTAGGAAATAAGCAGGATGTTAAACATCATCTAGTAGAGATAAACATTTTTAAATCAGCAAGCCTGGATAAATAACACCCAGGGGTCCTAAAATATTTGACTGAGGAGAGCTCTGGCTTGCTAATGTTAATTTTTAATAAATTTTAATATCGGAGAGATTCCAGGTGACTGGAAGCAGGGTAGTAACCTGGAAAAAAAGAGAATGTGAGAGACAGAGATAAAGAGAAAGGAGGGGAGAGAGGGAGAACAGGAAATCAAGTGCAATTACAAGGGAGTTATTGAGCAGCTAACCTCACTTCAATCCCAGGTAAAACAGTGGAAAAACTGAGACAGAACTGAACTGCCAAAACATGAAAGAACAAGATTTTAATTACTGCCAGTCAATGTGGGTTTATGGAAAATAGCTCAAATAAAACTGGTTTCATGTTCTGCCTGCAAAAAAAAGCCAACTGTACAGATGTAGCAGGCTTTCTCGAGGCTTTAGACTTAGTGCATGACATACTTACTAGATAAACACTATATAACATGAAGGAAACTTATGTTAAATGGCTAAGACATGGCTATTTAGCATAACTCAAAGCCCAGCTGCGTCAATCAGATCATCATCAAATGAGGATTCTTTACTGGCTTTCCGCAGGGCTTTGAAGTATACTCGGTTCTATTCAGCATTTTCACTGACGCTTCTGCAAGGGAATATAAAGTCAGCACTGATAGACAGATGGCTGAAACAAATATTAGCAGCCTGGTAAATAACGATGAGGAGAAAATACTAATGCTAAGAGTATTTTGGGTCACTTGTTAGAAGGGAACCATTTGAGTGAAATGCAGTCAGTGCAAAGGTGATCTAAAGGCAGAGAGCAAAATAAACCTGATAGGACCCTGGATCCTGGAAAGTTGTGATTTTGGAGACTGGTTTGGGAATCACAGTGGGCAAGTAACACAGCATGAAAATACTAATTCCAGAAAGACTGAAAAAAAGGACAAGTTGTCCCATGATCCATATACCTACAAATAAGGGAGCAGCGAGCAGTAATGTGGTTTTATCTCCTCACAGTACATCTCACAGAAGTCTAGAGTCCAGTTTTGACCAACCTCTGTTAACAACTTAAATAGCAACTAGGAACAAATGCTAGACTGAACTGATGAAGGAAGGAGACACCTGACCTTGAGAGGTTTAGAAACCCATCCACTGAGTTTATTGTGAAGAAAAAAAAAAGAGTGATGTCTTGATTACACTGCATAGTTACTTCCAGACAAGAAAGTACTGGATACTAAAGGGTTCTTACATCTGGCAGAGAAAAGCATAATGAGAACCGGTGACTGGAAGTTGAAATCAGAAATTCAAAACGGTCACAATTTTTCAAACAGTGACAGCGATTAACCACTGTGACAAACTTCTAAAGGAAGTGATTGATTATCCATTTCCTGATGTATTCATATAAAAATTAGATGCTTTTCCAGAAAATATATTTTAGCCAAAATAAAAGCTATGTTTAATTCAAATGCAAAGTATTGGGTAACAGCATGAAATATAAAAGTCTATGACATGTGGGAGAGAAAATGTGATGACTATGTGGTCCTCTCTGAGTGCAGAATCTCTGGATGTCTGCAAGGAAGATATCTCTAATCTGATACAGCAATGCAATCTAGTAGGGGAAGAGATTTTTAAACCAAAGCTGAAAATTAACTAAAAAATAATAAAGCAACTCTAATTAACTGGACATGTTGTTGGTGATACAACTCCAACAACTGTACATCTAGGCTGGATTTTTAAAAATAAAATAAAATCTTAAAAAATTAAATAAAAAATCCACAATGAGAGACAGAGAAATAATTGTTTCTAGCTGTAAGCATTGCAGATTAATTATCTGGGGGAACTGTAGAATCACTGGCCATTTTAAGACTTCTTTGCATAAACAATTTCAGTTCCTTGTAGAAAAGGGAGCTGAGGGGCCAGCTCATAGCTCTGTACAGCTTCCTGAGGAAGGGAAGTAGATAGGGAGGTGCTGATCCCTTTGCCCTGGGATACATGGGAGTGCTTCAGAAATATTCCAAGAGGAGGTTTAGACTGGACATTAGGAATTATTTTTTTACCAAGAGGGAGGTCAAAACCTGGAACAGGCTTCCTGGAGGGATGGTCGATGGCCCGAGCTTGTCAGTGTATAAGGGGCATTTGGACAATGCCCTTAACAACAGACTTTACCTTTTGGTCAGTTCTGAATTGGTCAGGCAGTTGGACTAGATGATCATTGCAGATATCTTTCAACTGAAATAGTCTATTCTATGCCATTCTATTTTATTCTATTCTATTCTACTCTACTCTATTCTATCCCTATCGCACTGATTCTGTGTAGGGCAGGGATAGGACTCGATTACCTTCTGAGGTCCCACCCCCATCTACTGCTATAATTTCTGTGCTAAGATTCAACTAAAAGTCATGGTCGTGATGCTAAAAGTAGGGTAGATAGGTCCTCTGTTATGCAGAAGATGTAAAACAATGAAAATTTGAACAGAACATTATGTGATTTTACAAAACTTCCATATCTGAGTTACTCTAGAAGGTATGTTTGCCTGCTTTTTCATTCTTTCGTTATCCTAGTGTCTGAGAGAGATCAGAAATGGAGGTTCTGGTTATCTAATACCTATCTCAGTACTTACCTGCCCTGAAGCCCTGTAGCAGTTCAAGTGCTTTTTGAGAAATGGTATTTTTCAGGTCATCTGAGGCCAAATTGGATCATGGTGAACTTGAAAATCAAAGCATCATGCAAAGGTGGCAGGGGCTAATGTGTCCTCCCCAGCAGAGACACATCTGAGTCAAGATGATTCACAACCAGGCCTGTACAAATAACTAATTTTTCAGTTTGCCAGGTGAACTTGAAGGGAGAAAAAACATTCATGCTACCCTGAAGAGAAGTTCATGTCTGTTTGTTGATGGAAAGAACTATGAAAAAAAAAAAAAAGATGTGTCCATCAGTCTGACTAAACTGTTTTGTTTGATCTGAAATTGTTTTGTCTTTGTGGTCTGTTGCATATAAACATAAATTTATTGGAAAATTTTCTTCAAAAGTCCACTCATAACAGAATTTTTGAGTGGTGAACAAATGAATCCCCTCCCAAAATTTTTGTGGCTTTGTTCAGACCTTTCTATGCATTTCAGCTTCAAGAGCTACACCGCTGGATCCAGACAGTATCAAAATAGATCAGAAAGTCACAGCCCTTCAAAATCCAGCCAGAATACACCTTGCAATGGAAAAGTCCCTCGAAACTTATTGAAAGGAGTTAATCTCTGGAAATTTCCTCAAAAAACAACATTCAGGTGGAGTAAGCTTTGTGCAGCTAGACCTTCTCCTTAAGACTGCTGGATATGACTAAAAGAAACTGGAAAGTCCTGCCTTTTTTCCCTGTCTGTGATACTGTCCATTTAGCAGGAATGATTTTGTTTTCTGTCTTCCCTCTAATGTTGCAGCCAAACAGCCATGAGGACCACAAAGTGTCACCCCTTTCTCAGCTACCAGACAGAAAGCCTGGTACCCAGAGGGAGCCAAGTTGCAAGACTTTATATGGAAATTTCTCAGCCAAAATACATTGAAGAAAGAGGTAATGTTTTTCAAAGAGAGAAATCCATATAATTAGTGCTGCAAGATGTGCTTTTCAAACACATAAACTGAAGAAAGATAATACCTAGTGACCACCTACTTCAGTTCAGCTTGGGATATAGCTGTGCAGAAAAAGTGCTCCCACTAGTTTGGACAACCACATGAGACTTGATGGAAAGTTCAACACCTTCCTATGAAATAAAAACAGCCTCTGAAAGTGCAGCACAACCACAGCTGGCTGAAACTTACTTATTAAAAAAAAAAGGTTAAAAAATTATTAGAAAATGGAGAAGATGACCTCTGCAATAAGCATATCTTGGGCATGATAAGGAACAGATATTTAACAAAACAGTCAGAAACACTTCTTTTTCTGTGATTAAAAAACTCTCAGTTTGTGAAAATATTTTTTTTTCAGAAACATGTTGGTGTCTAGAGAAACTACACCAAGAGCAAAATGCAAAATGCAGTTTTGAGTCTACAGACAGAAAGATTTTAGATTTATTTCAAGCAAATATGGTAACCAAAAGGCCTGAAAATCCTTGTACTACCTTTTTCTGTTCTGGTGAATGATAATCATTTTACAAAGTGGAATAACTTAATGCAGATATGAAGAGAGACTTGTAGCCCAGATTTAGAGTGCCCACCTTTAGGCAGCTCCAGTTTAGCTTGTGTTCAGTTGTACTCAAACTGTGCTCAACCCAAAAGGGTAAAGGGTTTAAGCCTGAAGCGATTCCATATAGCAGCTATTTTGATTTATTAGACATTGAGTTACTGTTTGTGTGGGCAAACATTGCAAAACTTAAGATTGCATTGGTCTGTCCACCCAGTGATGCCCCAGGAGTCTGAGCACTGTTGAACAGCCCTGTCCCTCCACAGAGTGCAGTGCCCAGCAGATGTCTTTTGTTCAAGTGCACAGTGGGAGCATTTTACAAACTGCCAAGTTTTACTCTTGAGGTGAAATTTTGTTTTTCCAGCTACCCTCTAGAATGGAGTACCTACATTTGATTGAGGACTACATAATTCTTATCTACGTTCTTTAAATTATTTGAAATACATTATTCTTCGGTTGGCTAAGTATCACACCAGCTTAAAAATAAATATTTCCTAAGACAGTGGATTCCCATGATGAAGAGCATTAGATCACACACTTGAAATACTCGACTGCAAGTGCATTGATCAGACCGAGCTTCAGTTTAGTTTCATAGAGCTCAACTGGATTTACAATGCCAAGAAGAAAAAATAAAAATTAAAAAATTATAACAACTCCTTTTCGTGCCATGAAAACAGACCAACTTTGCCATATACTCCAAGTGCAAATCCCCTGGAAAATGAAGGTGCCATTTTTCCAGCCTCCTGCTTCCAGAGCCAAATTTGAGGGCTGTACCAGGAGGGGGCAGGAGAAAGCCGTCCGTGCCTTCCCACCGAGGGAAACCCTGGCAAAACCGATTGAAAACTTCCCCAAGCTCCAAGCTAGCTTCTGTGCTCCTGGCACCATCTCTCTTTTACACACATCAAATGATACGTTCAGAGCACTCTGAGTGTGGATTATTTGCAAGCAGAGATCCTGCAAATCCGGGTTTGTAATGCATCCCACGGTGTGATAGCCAGGCTCCCTGAAAGCCTCCAGCTTGGTCCAACTTTGCTTCCTCCCCAGTTAGCAGGAATTTTGACATAGAGATAAATGAGTTTTGGCTAATTTTCTCTTACAGCCCTTAGACGTTAAGACCATTTCAGCCTCAGCATTTTGCAGTGCTTCTAAAGAGCCTTACCATGCTCTGTGCAGTAACCCACAACAATAACAATGCAAAAGATGAGACTGAATGTGGTCTTGTATAGCTAAAGGCAGGGCAGATCAATTCTGATAAAGCACCTGGTGGTTGTCTGAATAGAGCAGCCCTGATACACCTCAGAGTCACTTGCACATCACGTTCAAGGTGGCTGAGCAGGTCTCAAAGGGTGCAGGGTACAGGCTGCATCTGGGTAAGTCTCAGTTTTCAGAGAAAACAGATTCAGACACCTATCTGTGCAGGGGGGAACTGAGAGCTGGGGATAGTGGGGAAGACTTACGTTTCAAAACTTCCAGCTTCTGGGAGGGTCAGGAAAAAAAAGTAAAAAACCCCAGTCTTCTCTTGTGGTATTTGGAATTTCTGCTTTCAATCATAGCCAGAAACCAGAGATGTGAAGCCTTATGAGAATTAAATATGTAAGGAAAAAAAAATCAACCAACCTTTGCTGAACAACAAAGAAGACTTGGCTCACGTTGGTTTCCAACTATGGGTGAAGGTTCAAGTCACTTACTTCAAAAATACATTACTCATGAATGAGCTTTATTAAGAAACCTTGTGCTCCTATAACTCTTTCCATGTGAGGTTTTCAAGTACTTTATGGAATTAAGCAAAACAACCCTGGGAGGTAGATTAGTTCTAACATCCCCACATTACAGATGGGAAAACTGAACACTAAGCACATTTGTAGGAGAGCCAGAAATAATATTACCTAACTCTCGTGTACTGCTTTTCAGCAGTATATCTCACATCTTTACAATGGAGGAACCATTATCCCTGTTTTATAAAAAGGGAAAGTGACTTTCTTGGTCTGGCCAATAGCTGAGCCAGGTGGAGCAAGAGGAGCCAGTTCTTCCCAGACCTGGTAGTCTCAAAGCCTGATTTTACTAACTAAACAACCAAACCACGCTCTCTTTCTTTAATATTAAACAATTATGCAAAGACACACAAAAGAAAAATGAAAAACAAAGAATATTCATTGGGGTTGCTTTTGGGAAGCTAAAAATCTGGTTTCTAATACTGAGGAGTTTCTTGATTGACTGTATCTCATATCCCACTGATACACCGCATCTTTGCTTTGCTAGTGAACATGGGAAAATAAGCAAATTGAATCTTTTCAGATTAATCATGTCGTATTACCTGACCACAGACAGCATCAGCAGAAAAATTTAACATCAAAGGAGACTGTTCTATGGTCCTTTTGATGTTGCAAACCAGAATACAGAGGAGATAGTTCAGATTTTCACAGAAGTAATGACACATGAACATGGAAGGGGTCATGATAGTGATGTTTAAAAGAAAAAATAAAAATCCAATAACCCTCTCCCTCTAAATAAAACTTTCATTTCCTTTTGATAGCCTTTTCCTTTCTTACAGGACAAGAAAACTCTTGAGCTCTCTTACTCTAAAGTTGTCTTGCATTGCACCCAATTGCCTTTTGGCAAGATCTCTTGTCCCAGAGCAAGTGCCCAGTGAGCTGGGCACTCAACAGACAAATTAGGAAGACGGTCCCCAAAGAGCTCTCCATCTAGATGCATCAAAGACATTGTTCCATGCCAAGCAATCCCCCATGCTTCCTCTGTGCTATCCCATTATTTTGGGCCCAGAAATAAGAGTCTAAAAGCAGGCAGTGTAGAGGCTTTTGAACTAGCAAGTAAAACAAGGAAAGTTCATCCACAGTTCTGGGAGGAAAAATTATGACCAAGAAACTCAGAAAAGCAAGTTGAAGTTGCTGGTTTCAAGGCCATTTCTGACCTAGAAGAGTGACAAGTTAGAGGATGCTGCCCTGGCCCAGCTGTAATTCTGTATATTGGGATGCACAGTGGTGCTTTTCTGCAGAAAAAATGAATCTACAGCAACCACACTAATATACTGTAATTATATAAATTGTAAAGATTAGGGTCATTGCACATAAATGATAAATATCACCATATAAAGAGATTTCATGAGTCCCCAAAATGGGCTGAACTTAAGCCAATCTTTAAAATGGTTTTGAGAGTTGCTTGTGGACTGAGCTTCCTTCTCTAATTCAGTCAATCAAACATCCTTCCCAAAGGCTAAGCCAAATTAAAGCCACTATTACACTAGAGAGAAGGATGCAGAATCATTTACACATGACTTAAAATGAAATTCAAATGGCAAAAGAAACAAATTCCCACTTCTATTTAATGCATTTATCCATTTTTGTAAGATTGGCTTTTAGCACAGGCAGGCAACAGAGTCAATTTCATTTGCTCTTTGCTGTGCCCCAGCTCTCATGTGTGTATCTGATGAGTCACTTCTTGCTTGTGACATGTCTTTGCCACCTGCAAAATAGTCACACTGGGACCCAGTGACTGGGTGGGTTTTTTTGAGTTTTTTTTCTTTCCACTTGCAGAGTCCTTTGAGATCACTGGAAGGAAATTCTGTAAACCTGTGTTGCTACTCCTCTGAATTACAGAGAAGAGATTCCATTTGAGTGATGTAGATATTATTACTGTTGCTATTTGTCTACAGAAACCAACCTTTTACTGTGCTGAAAAGAGCCAGATGCTGCAGGAACTGGTGAGGATGACAGCGGATGTCCTCCACTCTGTCTGACAAATCCAGAGGACTTCATGTGTGCCTGACTCTGCGGGCAGACAGAAAGCAATTACTCCTTTTTCACTTGTGTTAATTTAAGAAGAAAGGTAATTTTGAACACCTAAGAGAGTTTCTGTAATAATATTTTACTTATTTAACCAATCCTCAGTTTTAACAGATTTATATCTTAATGTCCGCACTAACCGTCTATTCAAGGACCAGAAAAATGCTTTTATGTCAAAGCACTATTACTCTCCCTTAAGTACAGATGTGAAAATGGAAAAAGAAAGGTATTTGAAGATTCTTTTGTGACGTGGGAACAGAACTGAGATTTCCAATTTTTATGTGCTTTTCCATAGTCTCTGCATTGTATTCATGCCCAGTTTTAAGCTCCCTAAGGCAATGCCAGCTGAGAATAACTTTTGGGCCAAGTGCCATGCTATACCACAGCAAGAGACCCATGTTGAGATCTCTGCCAGACCGAGTGTGGAAAAACTGTCTCAGGGACTCAGCCTGAACCTCTGTGTTGCACAGTGTAGGTGCATCCCTTTCCCCAAACAGCCTTGTTCTGTACTCTGCAGAGAAACATGCTCATAGTTAGCTGTCTCCAGTGTGCAAAACTCTGGCTCTAAAGCACCTGGTGTGGCGGTTTTAGCAGAGACTAAACAAAGGTGGAAAATGCTGCAGCTCTCAGCAATGTTAAGATCTCCCAGGGCTTGGCTGATACACTTGTTCGAACTCCCAGGGTTAAACCATTATTATTCAAGAGTTCAGTGGAAAAGCCTGCAAAGAAAGCCGGGGACAGGGGAGTTTGTCTTCCTCTGTGCAGTAGGCTAGGGCTGCCTGCTGGGATCATCAGGGAGCTTTATACAATACTTTAGGCTCTTGCAAAGGTCTAGACTGTTGCTAAAACTCTCTATCACTCTTGCTTTTTTTCCTTTGATTTTCCTTTCTTTTTAGTTGAGGTTTTTGGGGTTTTGCTGTGAGGTTGCAATGATGCAATGGAGCCTGGGGAAGCATGGCCTGCAGCCCATGGATTGCTAGAGGCTGGGTGACTCAGAAACTGGATACCATGACCCAGATGGTCCTTTCCAGCCCTATGTTCTTAGGCTTATAGTCACTGATAGCTGCAGGACACTCTCAAAACTAAAATATGGTCCCTTTTTATACTAACCAAAATGCAACCATGAAAGAAATCTCTCTTGTTTAGTCATCTGGACTGCTGCCGGAGAAAAAATGAACAAGAGGTTTTCTCTGGGTCCACTGAGCAGAACCTCGCACTGTTCACATCCCTGAAGGTGATATGCTCTCATCTAACTAGTGCATCTGCTCATTTATTGTCCCCAGGAGTCATCACCTGGAATTGGGAACATCAGGGTTTCGCTTGAGCGTTCAGCATTAAGTTGTTGGCAAATCTTCACCATAACATTTTTTCTTATCTAATGATAATTTGATGTATGAGAAACCTGCCGAGTGAAAGCATGACTATTATGTGAGCAAACAATACAGCAGTATGTCCAGTATTATCTGTGAAATGTATTTCAATACCTGTGTGATTAATAATGGATTTGGAAGGACAGTGAAGTATAAATAATCCAAAACAATATGCAAACTTCTGTGAAAGAAAGGGATTAATACTAGAACCAAATGAAGCCCTGGAAAATGTAGCACTCAAAATAAATTATCCAAAATGCAGGATCTTCCCTCAATGTAATTAAATAATAACATAAAACTCACAGATCAACAGCCCAGTGGTTTTCTCCAGTAAATATAAAACAAAGAAACTCAGCAACAGTTGAGTTGCTTTTTAATTATACCAACCACTTCAATAGGAAAACCCTATGAGGGTTAAGAAAAAATTGCTGCTAAGGCTGGGCTACGGCTTGCTTTGTTGTGCAGCATTCCAGGGAGGGAATCTGGAAGCAGAGGGAGCAATTCAGTTCTACACATTTGGTCCTTTTAGCATGCATACAGGAAAAGAACCATCTTTAAAAGACGGCATCATACTTTTGCAGCCCTCCGAAGAGGACCTGAGAAGAAATTTGACCTAAGCACTTACTAACACAGGACATAAACTTTGCTCTGTTGCACTCTTCAGCTCCTCAGAAACCCTGAGATCTCTCTAGTACAAAAGTTAGTCCTGAATATCTGGAACAAGCCAAGTCTTCGCTGATAGATGCCGTCTGCTTTGCAGGGTGAGGAAGGCTGATCTGTTCCACTTCCCTCTACAAGATGGTGTGGCACATTCACTAAACAGTTTTCAAACACGTCATCTCTGAAGACATCTTAAATACGGTGAATTACCTGAATGCACAGAATAGTGGGCTGTTCGGGAACACAACTGATGCTCAGAAAATGGTGCCAGAGACCAGAGAGGACGCTGGTCCCTTCCCTGATCAGCAGCCAGTAAGATTATTATTAGCTATTGTTTTAATTGCCCTGCTGATGTGAATTTATGGCTTTGCAGGATTCTCTTTTTTTTGGTTTGACTCTTTTTAACACACTCACTGAAATACAGGTATAAATTAAGGAGTTACAGTTCAAAGTGTAAAAAGCTGGTGTGACAAAACAGCATGGGTACAAACTAAAAACTTTTTTTAAAATACCCAAGAATTGCCTCAAGACAAATCTTCTTTCACTGAGTAAAATGTTATTCACTAAATGAAAAAATACATAGTACAAGAGTAAGTCCTTGAAAGGAAAACAGCCTCCTAAACCCACAAACCCAAGCAAATCAAAAGACAACTTGTTCACAGAGATAAAGGGAAAAAACAGACAGGAACGTTTTTAACAAGGACTTTTTTCATTCTCTCTTTTTAATCTAGTATCAGTATCAAGAGCTGAATGGGGAGAGCCTTTGAACAGCACCTGCATGGGCCAGCAGTGAAGGTCACATACCAACCTACAAATCTCTCCCCCCTGGCACTGGAGAGACAGTGTTACATTCCTCCCTTTGTACTGACATGAAGTGGCTTCAAGTCCATGTCCAAGTCTAAATAGTCATGAGCTGTAACCCAATCATAACTGGTGACTTCTGTATGCTGGCCAGCAGTGGAAACCAGAGACTGCTGGTCCCCACTCTCCTGCACACCCCTGAGCGTCCTCCCTTCAGCTCAGCTTTTCCCCTTCCCCACTAGCAATGTCAGCTCCAATTCTCTCAGGCTGGCACCAGTTTGCTGGGATATCTATGCAATTAAGTGTTCAGAAAAAAACCCCTAACCTCCAGCAACTTTATTAAGGAGGGCTATGGGCAGGAGTAGGGGAGTAGGTTCCTTTCACCAGGTTCAATTGCATGAGAGTCTTGGGAAACTTTCTGGCAGTTTCCTGCAAGGTTATTGAAGCAATTGCTGCATGCCTCAGTCCCGCCTCTCTTCTTTTTTAAGCAAAACTTAATGAAGGCAAGTGGAAGAAAGAACTTTTAGTCACCTTCACTGACCTACTTTGACTTTTAAAAAGGAAAGTGATAGTGCAGTTGAAGGGAATTTTAACCATTGCTGCTGAGCTGCTCAGCAAAACACTGTACAGTTCTTTTAGAGCTTTAAATCACAGGCAGTGACATTCCCAGCAACATACAGAGGAGTTGCTCAGCACTTGTTCTACCACAATTATTTTGTAGTGATACATAAAATGCCTTTTTCAATACATTGAGACTTGCCGCAGTAAAAATACGTCAGGTGAAAAATATATACTGTAGTACTCTATCTAGCTTTCTTAATTAGCTTTCTTGATTACATTCTTAAATGATGTAATTAGGGATAACAGATTGTATTCAGTTTTAAAAGAAATGTCAAAGATTAAAGGATTAGTTCATATTAATATTTTGGAAGACTTGATAACCAAAAAGAAATACTCACACAAAGGGAAGAGAATACTAACTGACCCCAGCACGCTCACAGTCCATGCTGCCTTCCTCTGCTCAGGCTCTTTTTGTAGGGGATCACACAGAAGATTTGTGCCCTGGTAAAGGAAGAGGGCCTGGATGAAACCCCGAAGAATCTGTGAAAGCCATTGTGCAGGAATGAGGGTGTAGATTTATCCTACGTGTGTGAAGAGCAATAGGCCATCTTCAGAGAGGGCTGGTTGAAAGAATTGCACGTGCTGCAGACAGTCTGTGCTTAGCAAGATACCATTGTGGACCTGAAAACCTAAAAACTGACCTTGCCAGAATCTGAGAGATAACAGTTATTCTTCTGACAGCCATTGCACTGAGAACATTTTACCTCAAGCAGACATTGTGCTCACACAATGGATCTCCTTGCCCAAAACCCTGGTGCGACGATGCTTATTATGGGGCTGACAGTCCCATTATAGAACACAGCCTGAGCTGCCAGTCTTTGAAGGAAAGACGTTCTGTGCACTGCATGCATGTGACAGGCTCAAGTTCAAGCCCTCAGGGCAACACGGTTAAACCTAGGGGCACCAGTGACTTACTTCCATAGGTGCTTGTGGATCACCAGAGACTAGGCCATTGAGTTTGAGTAGGATCACTGGAGTTTCACGAAACACCCACTCTTTCCAAGCAGCTGCCTTGTGCTTGGAGCTGTACAGTTGAGTGGTGATGCACAGAAATTCTAGAACGTGTCAGTTTAATCAGCAGTCCACAGCTAAAGCCCTCTTTAATCTCAGTTACATATTAAAACATATTTATTGGGTATTAAAAATATTTCAATTCAAATAGCAAAGCCTCCTTGCACCACAGAGGATGTTTAAGACCACTAAAGACCACTTAAAGCTAGCACAGTTTTTTTAGAGGTGTTTAAATAGTTGTAGAACAGGAAACCATGGAGAAACTGAAGATCAGCAGAAAATTTTAAAGAAAGAATTGTACTTCCAGGCAAACCACCCACTTCCCAAACATCATGAAGGTAAAAGGCATCTGCTGTGCAAAGTTTTCCATACACCCCTGACAAAATTAAATATACGGCCACACATAGTGATAGAGCATCACAAAACCAAGCACTTAGAATCCTTGCTGCATAAACTCCCAGTCAGCTAATGAGGAGCTTGCAAAATAGGCCTCTATTTTCAGATCTAGATATTGTGTTTACTTGGAAGGGTTTAATGTATCAATACCAAATGACAGAATTTTTTCCTTGTGATATTCTTCATCCCAATAAACTACATACAAATATTCTATGTGGCAATACTTCTTCAAGTAATTTTTGGCTCATCAAGATCCTAAATCTTATCATTCATTTAATATTGCTCAAATTAACCATTATGCAGTGGGTGAGGTGGCAAAGTACCTAACGTCATCATGACATAATATTGTCAAGCAGTGTTGTGACAACTTTTGCATTTTAGAAAAAAATAGCTTAGCCAATCTTGCACTGATTGGATTGACAGCAGCTAATTATTGGGTAGTCAGATAAAATTTGAGTGTATCCAGATGAAACTGAAGTAGGAATGGCAGCT
Source organism: Pipra filicauda (assembly GCF_003945595.2). Classification (NCBI taxonomy): domain Eukaryota; kingdom Metazoa; phylum Chordata; class Aves; order Passeriformes; family Pipridae; genus Pipra; species Pipra filicauda. Next base: position 967,343 of record NW_024103541.1, on the reverse strand, counting down.
ATTAAAAATAGCTTTAAAGACAGCAGCAACTTCTCAAATTGTTAAATAAGAAATAACAGTTATCTTCTGGATGTTATTGACAGTTGTCTTTATAACGTCAACAACCATATCACATCATTAGAGTATAGTACTTTTCAATATTTCAGAAGATATAAATTAGCTTTTCAAGGAAGGTTCATGACCCTAATTTAATTTTCTCCAAATAAATCCAATGCAATGTCCTCAGAGAAGATAATGAAGATCTACGGCTCACCTGAGGAATCATTTAAAAGACCATTAATCATCTTTAAAATACATTGTGGTGACATGCATTACCAGATTGTCCTTCTAAAGAACTGTATGTAAGATATTCCTGGCATGCAGTAGATTACACAATATTGCCATCAAACTTGGTCTCTCTTTACCGGCAGATGTGGAAACTGGAATATCAGACTCAAGGGAAAACATCTTTGATTTGCAGTGTCCCAGGACAATGGTCAGAGGAAACCAAACAGGCAAGGAGAACAGAATAGTTGAGATAAGGATGGCTTAGGAAACAAGACATACAACATATGCACACAGCCTGATGGAAAGATAAATATTTGTTGTGAAAAAACATGCACAAAGGCACATTTAAAAAAATCATGATCTCATTAAATCTCTGTGCAAGGTAGCCCTCAGCTGTTTGAAAACTCCAGTCCGTTGGGTCTAGAAAGGGTCCCCACTAATTTAGCAATTGCATAAGTAAAGTAAACATTAAACGTGGAACAGAAGCTCACTTCATTTCATCAAAACTGGACAAAAAGCTGTCAGTTGAAAAAATCTTGAAATTAATTCCTTTGTAACATCATTCATGTGTAAATTATCTGTTTCAACACTTTTCTTAAATTTATAGTTATATACAAAATTGGTAGCGATAGTCACGCTTTGAAGTTATGTTTCAGTAAAAAACAGAGCACTAAAATTACGTCCACTTACAGCATTTTTTCCTGTGGATAGTCCCAACATTTAAGAAGTATTAGTAGCTGTTACTAAATGCCAGATGCTGTCAGAAGTGATGAAGATGTTAATTTTTAGTCTTCACCACTTCAGACATTATCTGATATTCAGTTTCTCTGACAAATGCAGATATTTATGAACTGACTACAGTGATCTTCCAGAACTGGAAATTGGTCTGCACTGTATGATGATGACTAACAAGTTGATCATGATTAAAAGCAGAGTCCTGTAACTAAAGTTAGCCCTGAGCTTAACTGAGGGGCTGTGGTTGTTCTAACTTCAGTAAGTAATTTTAACTGCCAGTAAAATGAGAATTATAAAATCAATTACTTCCAAGCTGAGTTATTAATCAAATTTCTTTGCTGTATTTAGACAATCAGTTTCCCATGTCCTTATCTGCTTTTTTTAATAGAAATTTCTTATCCCTCTGGAACTTCAGGAACTTTTTGTACAACTTCAACATTTTCTGGTGAACAAAATCCCAGGTCACTGTTCAGATCCGATAGACTGTGGTCAATTAAATGTCATTTCCCTCTGGTCTTCATGCATTTATGCTCTTGTGCAATTCATACTAGGTCTCTGGCAGAAACGCAAGTGTGGCTGGTAAGACACCGTACACAGGTTCATTAGGTGAACAGATTCATAAGAGGAGTGAACTTTAAAAGCAGAAAAGAGGAAAGGAATGAATAACCTATTGATATCAAAACTGACCAAGGAGGATGAGAAAATAACCAGACCTTCAGTTTTGGCCCAGAAGAGGAGATCAGAGACTACAGGAGGAAATGCCTTGTGGGGTTAGAGGCAAAACACTGAAGATCGAAACAGTACACAGAGTTTGTGCTTTGTTGAATCATGGTTTGGTTTTATAAAAATTAAATTGAGGCATTCAAACAATTTCTTTGTGTCTATAGAGACCACTTGAACATAATTAAACTACAGAATTAATGAATTCCCATTTTGACATTGCCTGAATTCCAACAATTGTTTTCAGCAGACCTGAATGATATCTCACTTTCACAGGTTCTATCAACAAACTACCTCCAGGCAGGGATTATTATTTCCTTCATATAAAATATTATAAAAGTATAGGAGCATAAGGCATAGCTTTGAAGTGGAAAAATTTTAAATACACATAGAAAGAAAACCACATATGGAGATCAAGTAGGACTGCTATGGACTGGACACTAGAAGCTTTAAGGACTGTTATTCAATTACGTATTTCTAACTATCTCAACAGTGTCACTTGCTAATGTATACAAAGCAAATTCTGTCTGGTGAAATACAAAGGGGGTCCTGCCAGAAACAGGGGTGCCAGAACACAGAACCTCAGCACAGCAAGGAAACAGATCTCCATGAAGGTTACATTACTGCCTTATTTCAGTAGATGGCTTTGTGCTTCAAAAACATAATTTAAAAAAAGTCTAGTGAACAATAAACAGTAACTGCTCTCCACTGAAAACTGGGAAAGATAACATTTTGCACTAATGAGAGAGAAGGAATGTCTCAAAAGCAGAGTCCAGAGGTCCAAATGCTGTATATGCAATGTCATAATTCTGATTTCCTGCTGCAAGGAGCACATATGACTCAAGCTGAGACCACTTGGTTTGTTTGGGCTTTTTTTAAGAAAAAACAACTGACACTGAAGAAAAAAACAAATTTCAAAATATGGAAGAAAATAATAACCAATTATTATATGTAATTTTCATGGTCCAGACCTTGTACTGAAAATAAACTTTTTTGAACAAGTGAAGCGTATGCTTTTACATGCAGAAGATGACAAATTCTCTTTAAATCCTCTTTTTTGCAGATGGAGGTTTGCTGTATTTTTTCTAAATAGCCAAAAGTATAAAGACAAAATGACAAGTCCAGTTATTCAATATGATAATGGCTTTTTAAAGCAAAGGGAAAACTGAGTAAGGAATATATAATTTGGAGGCAAATAGCCACAGACTTGCTGTAATGTGAAACAAGAGCTAGAATTGGTGACAGAGCAGCTCAAAACTCCTGTTTCCTCTCCATGTTCTGCACAGTCAACTGCAGGAAGAATCAAACATCCTCCTATAATATCTATGTCAAATTTAAGAAGCTTAGCTCACTTTACTGGGATATTTGGGTGTAGGTCAGACATCAATCAGCTCATTTCCCAGTTTCATTTTGATTATCAGTTACTCAAAAATCAATATTCGGAGCTTGCACTTTTACTGCCAGATAAGGCTCTTCTGCACGACTGTGGAAGGAGTGGCCTGGGTCACAAGTGTGTGCCTTGCTGTGGCTAACAGCCACACTGTATAATCCACTTTAAAAACTGCATTTCAGCTCAAGTTAGTCAGGTTTTAATAAAAATGGGAGAGAAGCTGGAAGACTGTCAGTGCTGTAATAGTCACCTTATTTTCAGCCTACATTTATCTACATCCACTTTTTTACTCATTCACTCCTAGGCAGCGTTTTCCTTTAGCTTCAGTTGCTACTTCTTTCCTAGGTATGTATGTACTCACAATACATTTATGGAGAGAAATTTAAAGATTGGGGGATGCTGACAAAGCCCAGTTTGGTAGATAACTTTTTCTTATAATTCAGGCTTCTCTTCTCTCCCCATTCTCTATTGAGGTATTTTGGTACCAGCACTTTCAGGGCAACTGCGGTGTGATGGACGTGAGGGGTGGGAGGGCTGTGGCTGGGGGGGGGGAAAGATACCCAGCTTCACATACTTCTTCCCTAAGCCCCTCTTCTTTCCTTAGTCTTTACATTTCCGTGGCTGAAAAAAATCTTGCTATTAGTTTCATTTTCACGTCAAACTCAGCTGATTACTAGAAGCTCTCAGTTTATTCCTACACCTTCTGAACTACAAGACATAGATTTTTTTTTTCAGTATAATTACTCTCAGGCTTTCTGGTTTGTTTGTTTGTGGTTTTTTGTTTGTTTTGTTTTGTTTTTTTTAATTACATTCTTGGTTTGATCTGGAGCCCTTGTCTATATTTTTCTTTTTCCTCTTCCTCTAAACAGAAGTTCCAGATAGACTTTATATAGACTTTATATCACTGACAAATAGTTTTTGCATGTCCTCTGTATTCAAACTTCTGGTCTTTTTAGTTCTTTGGATTTATTATGATCTCCCTAAATTGTTTTCAAGTTCAAGCTAAATTCAGTGACAGAACTATTTGTCTTTTTCAGTTTTAGATGATTTTAAGTGGATCGAGTCAGGATTTCTTAACCTAGTAACAATTTCTTATGATACCTTCTTTTGAAAATTGTACTTTCTTTGCTTACTGAAACCAAGTCTTAAAGAGCATTGATTCTGGCTGATTCATTAACCTTTGTGGACTAAGTGTGTCCACTCTCCCATGTTGGAATACCTGGAACCCACCACTACAAGTATTTGCATTTCCACCGTATGCCAGGAAATTATATTTTTCTCTAATAAAACAGTTCTTATGAGAGAAGGAGAATTTTTAAGAACAACAGAACAACACAGAAGACTATAACCAGTTCCAAGATGTTTCCAACTGATTGGAGACTCTCAGAAACACCTAGCCGCCAACGATGTGATGAAAGCACTCTTCTTCTTGCCATGACCACTTGGCATAACCTGTTCCTGCACACACAGTGCCTTCAAGCCCTTCCTGGCTACTCCAATGGATGTAGAGGACCAGTGGAGGCTCCTGTCTCCCTCATTCTCATCCCACACCACAGTGAGCCCCTGCAGCAGGTACCTCCTGAGAGTGTATCATCACGGGTGGCCTTTGTGAGCCAGATCATTCAGCCAGTAATACATGCTGGGTCATAAAGTAACAATATAAAAACCAAAATCATCGTCCTCCTCCCATTACCAGGTATCTGTCAACTTTTACTAATTTGAGTCCTTATCTCTCAGAGGTTAATTGGAACTGGCTCATGGTAACGGGACTGTAAGAGCAGTCGTGGTGCCTGTGCCGCAGCTGCACCACAAGGTACATTGTGGCCATAAGCACAAGTAAGAAATTGGGGGAAAGAAGAACAGAGAAAGCAGGCAGGCCTGGCGGGGGGGAAACTCTGAACAAAATTAATTATTATTGCAGGGATGTTTTAATCAAGAGATCAGCTTTGTTAAATAATACAGCAAAAATTTTTCTTTGCTGCACTCTGCTCCAAGTACATCTGTTCTGTTGAGGTAGGGAAATTGTGGTGGATATAAGTTCAGCTCCCTATAACAGCAGTTTGAGAGTGAAAAGTAAACAAAAGAGGCACTAGAGAAAAATATGACTATTTCATAAAATGTTCCCAGCTTAAAGCAAGACAGCTAAAGAAGTAGCACACCTCGGTTTCAGAACAGCAAATTAGTCTGTTTGCTGGCTTATGCTCAACTTAATTTGGCTCCAGTTCCCCCCCTTGGAAAAAGAAGTGAAGAAGGTGACCTACAGGAAGATATGACTTTCCCAGTGTGAATCCACATATTCGGTGTCTCAGAAATGCTGTGGCATCAAGGTGAGAGGTTTGCAGAGCAAGGACTGTGTGAGCACAGGGTGCGATGGTGGGAGCAGCCCCACACTCTGCCCTTGGGAAGGGGGCAGTGAACACCAGAGCACCCACAGTGCCTCAAGGGCCACCAAGCTGTAACCCATGAACATCTGTGAAACCCTGAAAAAGTCATGCATGCAGAGAGCCTGTGAAGTTAATGTAACAAAGACCTAAGTGAAATCCTAGTGAACACAAAAGTCAGCTGGTATAGTATAGATACATGTAGATACAAAAATATTTATATCCATATACTTCACTGTCATCTGGGGGAGTCTCTCTGAAAGCTGTAGCACATGTAATAGAAATTATGTGCAAGCTGAAGGATTTCAAATAATCCAAATACCTCTTCTTTTTATCCTTTCCACAAAATATGTACAGGCTTTAAACAAATACACAAATCTAAACAGCAGAAAGCAGAATATATATTACTTAAAATTTACACATAACATCGCCAAATAAGATATGAGAGGCATATCTTTGTAACCATGTAACAAAATGAGAAGGAACATTAAAGATCATTCTTCCTTAAAAGTATCCTTAGTGCCAACAATTCTCAAGATTATACTTAATCAGTTTCCCAACCCTTGGGGACAGGGATTGTCTCTTTCTAAGTGTTTAAAGGAACCTTAGTTCAGTGGCATCCCAGACTTGGGTAGTCATGGATAAAAAAATACCATTTAGCAATGGCTTCAAGTCGCTAACTCATCTGAGGATGAATCACTCTCTGCTGTTTGGATTTTGTATTCTTACTTGCTATGAAGTTCACTGGCTGGCTGAAATTACAAAGCAAATAAGATTTTTTATGGGGAAGTACAGAAGTAAAGGACTTCAGCTTCTGAATGAATATTTCCAAAAATAGGAAACTAAACTATAACAACAAAAGCTGAAAGGAGGCCAAGGGAATTAGCTGTTTAGCTGTCATTCATTTTCTGAATTCCTGCTGCTTAGGCTAGACTTTTTAGGGGAGAAAATTTTATCTTTGCACATTGGTGAGCAATAAACTTAGGGAAAAAACTTCATGCTCTTTGCTTTGGGGGAAAAATTCTGTGTGTGTATATATATATATATATATATATATAATTTTTTTCATTACAAAGACAGAAACTGAAACAGAAGTAGTGGTATAAAAATTCCTTTTGTGTTGTAAGCATAGTCCATTTTGAAAGACAGGAAATGAGACATTCCTTTGTCTTGGTAATTTGCATCAGTTAGCCATAGGTAGGAAGTATTTTTAAATCATACCTTTTTAAATCACACCTTTCAAGCATACAGACAGATGAGCACAATTTATGGAATTTTCTGTTTCTGATGGTTGAGCCAGCATTAACAGAGCCTCGTATTTTATTGGTTCACTATTTTTATTACATCAAATGTCTCTCTTCAGTTCTTGCAGCACACTGCATAACTATGGAAGCAAGTTCATCTTTTCTATGACAGAAACACTAAAATACAGATCCCTTAGGACAATCTTTATTTCTAAGGTGGAAAGTTGATACTCAAAGATGTGAATGATAGATGCTGACCTGCCACTGAGAACAGATGGACTCTGATCACTTACTTTTTATTTGACCATTTGAATCTCTCTGTTTTATGGTCAAGTTTATGACTTTGTACATTCAAAACTATTACACTTTTTTTAGCATAGTCTGATCATTTGTGCATGTATCCTGTCCAAAAGCTACCAATTAAAGTCATGCTACCAATCACCCAGTCAAAAGATAGGATTCAAGAGTTCGAGGTACCAACTCCAAAGAAATACAGGCATGTAAAGGACTGGTTTTTAAACAAAATTGCATGACGATATTAACACCATAATTCAGCAAGTGAACTAAAAATAAAAGTACGAAGTTTACACTAAAGAAATACACGTGACATTTTTTGCTTTCTGGGTTTCTGAAAAAATCCCTGAATGAAATATCCAAGTACTTTACTACTAAAAATATATGGGTTAGTATTGAGAAACACTAACAGGTAGCTGGTATTTTAGGTCTGAATTTTACCAATCCTTCAGACATTGCTAGGAAAAACAAGAGCTTCAATGTGCCCACAGCTGAGAACCCCGGGATGAAATTAAGTTAGAAGCCAGAAGAAAACTGTATCAGGATAAAGCCCTTTAAAAACAAAAAGCCTTTGACTTTAGTAGCGAACATTTTGTTCAGCGGCATGATGGACCCTTGGTCTGTTTTCTTGGGTTTCTTGATCTTCTAGGAGACTTCTGATATTGCCCTAAACTTTAGTGACATGCATTTCAGCACAGATTTCTGGCAAAGCATGTAAGTCACCTTCACGTTACTTGTCTCTAGACTTTAGCAGGTCCTTGCATGATCGCAGAGAAACAGAAAGGTGTATTAAATCTGCCTCCCATTCCTAAGCAAGGGTGTTCCACACAGCACCTGAGCCACCTCTGCTTCCTACAGCTTGTGGGTACAGTGCAGGGCTCCCACCAACCAAGCACAGCAGGTGGGTCACAGCTGGAATAAATTGTATGTTTAATAAATTGTGCTGCAATACAAGTCTTTCAGACTCCTCAGCCTACTGTGTTTAACTAATCTTAAATTAGCTAATACAAATAGTCATCTTGAGGTTCATTCCCTCCCAAGATCAGCAAACTGAATAAATGTCAACAAAGAGATTTCAAGATTTTAGCTTCTCTGTGAGACTACAGCAGAAAGTGTCATCAGTGAAGCATTATTTTTGAGACTCATAAAGGTAGACAAACAGTAAATGTGATAGTTGCATAATATCTACTGGGCCATTAAAACTACTTGCTGGTCAATACCTGTATTATCAGTCACAATTCAATGAAGCCAAGTGCAATCAAATATTCAATGCCACTTAGTTTTTGTACAGTACTTTTCATCAGAGCTGTTCATCAGCACCTAGCAGTCTATAAAAAAAGAGTGTTTCATTATCACATTTTAACAGGTAAAATGATAGCTGAGACAAAAGAGAGAAAGTGACTTGCTGAAGGTCGTTCAACAGGCACAAGGCAGAGCTGGGAATGGAAGACAAGTCTCACGAATTCCCATCCAACGTTCTTGCCATCAGATAGCACAGTCCTTCACAGTAACTCACTGTTCGTCTGCTCTCTGCAGCCTGCTGCAAATTACATTCTTCACTCTAGATAACTGTGTCCTTATATATTGGAGGAGATAAATGCTGGTAGTATGTGGAAAACCTAGAAGGTTTCATCTACAAAGAAAATGGCTAAGAAATAACAGTCAATCTTAAGCTACGAGCAGGTAAAATAAATGCCATTCCCTCCCTCGTTTACTAGAGGTTGAAAAAGGTCACAGAATAAGTTATCACAAGTGTCTTTGATTTCTGTTTTTTCATCTCAAGGCCTGAATTTAAAGTTAGCACTCTGGCAAAACAAGCAATGAGGTGGACATGAGATGCCTCAGAAAACCCTCAAGTGGACTGCCAAGTATTCAAAAACAACACAAAATGAGGCCACAACTGGATTTATTTGGAGGGGGGGATGAGGGGGGGTGGTGTTCAAGCCAGATGCCTGTGGAGTTTTGCACATTTCCATGGCCATTCTTTAGCAGGTGTTGAAATAAAAGTTACCACTTCCTGCTCCTTAAGGGTTCTTAGAATTAGGCTTCCAGCCATAGGCTTATCTAAAATCCATGGAATCCAATTAAAACTGTACCAAGGTCTAGACTGAATTATCTTTTCAGGAACTATTGGTAACATGAATTAGAAGTTTGCATTGAGCTTCTGCTGAAAGCATCTATTTCTGGTGAAGCAAAATAAATTCTCTCTTCTGAAGTAACATCTGATGGATATGCATGCAATACAACTGAAAGATGATTGCTTAGCTTTTTAGGTTTTTCAGTTGTCATTTGGCAACTAGTCCTGCACTTGATTTCCTTTCCTTAGAGTTTAAGTACCCATATTCATGATAGTTTTTCTAATGTAAATGCTGTGAGCATCTCAGCTTTGCTAGTCAATGTTGAGGCTGTATGCTGAAGAATTAAAGGAGCTAAGAACTTCTTGCATTGTCGCAGTCCACATAGAAATATAATCAACCTGAGATACCTCCAAAATTTAGGCATTTTCTTGCATTCTGGCTACTCTACTCTCATTCTTCATCTCTAGATGCAGGCTTGAAATAAAATAAGCTATGGGGCCCTTTCTTCACTGAATGACTCTTGAGAAGGGATAATGCACTACTAGAATTCAATATGCAGTGGCATAATCATATCGCTGACCACTTAAAATCATTGAAGTCTACAGTTCTTATTGCAAAGTTCTAGTTATACCCCAGCAGGAAAAGTTCCTCACTTTAATTTCCATGAATGCATTAATAGAGCAGTTATTTTTTCACTTTGCTAAAACTCAGTTGCACCCCTACATCTAAGATACAGCCTCCAAAATAAACAAAGTAGTAAAAAAAAGCAATTTGTTCCTGAAATAAAGATACTGGTTTGTAAGGGAAGTGACCAGTAAAACTGTTGTTTTCCCTGAGCTTTTCACTCAGAAGTCCAAAAGTAGTTCAATCTTACAAGATCCTCTGGAGACTGGAAGTGCCATTATAATAATTTTAGAGATTCTGAAAGCTAGTAATGAAATGTTCATTTTTATTACTAAACTTTTCACAAGCACTGTCAGTGTTGGGAACAGAGTACAAGAGAGCTGCCTCATCTGTCCTTATTACAGAACTACTCCAACACAGCAGCATCTGTAGCAACAGTTCCTTGCTACTTTTCTTTAAAGTTGTGATCAGTCTTACTGCCAGACTCCTACCACTGTTTATAACATATTGCTATATTGTTGATATAAAAGTAAAATAAAATAAAAAGTAGGGCTGACAAAGTTATAGAGCTGAATGTCAAAGACCAAAAGAAAACATGGTAATAATAAAATTATTATAATAGAATGCAGTAACAGCCAACATCCAGGACCTTTCAAAGGTACCTCATACTCAGTCTCTTCCAAAGCCTTTCTCTTCAGCCATATCAAATCAATCTGACTACTTCCAACGCAGTTATATCTATATAAAAAAATCTTATATTACAACATAAAGCACCTCTCATCAGGCAGGGAGACACAGCAGGAATTACACAAAGACAAGCTATTTCTACTCTTGAAGATTTCTGTGGATTAAACAACTGCCTATGTCTAATTCTGTAAGGAGGAGGAATTGATTTTAATAATAATATTTTACAAACTACTACAATTACTTAAAAAGATACAAACTGTCATTTCTGAAATATGAGCACATGGGGTGTTTCTCAGTGAAATCCTAAAAATACTCCAGCTTTTAGAGTATAAAATCTAGAATTCCAAACTTAAACATCAGAGAATATCAGTCATAAGACCTCTCACTATTATTTCTCACAGGTAAATATTTTTCACCTGTTTTCCAAGACAACATATAAAAGGCAAGGAAAAGTACACCCCTCGCTGCTGCCTTAATCTACGTGGTATCTGCATCAGTAGTTCTGGAAGCAGAGTTTCAGGACACAGAAAGGAAGCTGATGATCACAGGACCATGAAAAATACACTTTTTCACTTCACTGAAATTTATGAAATGTGCAGCACCACTTAGTGTACCACCAGCATCCCAGATGTAGACATTTGCATACGGACACAGCAGTGAACATGCCCACCTGGTATGTTCTCTCTTAACGTCACTAAACAAACAGTTCAAATGCAATACTGTCAAAAAACAATGAATACCATTGACCTGAAACCCACGAGATACAAGCCAAATGGAACAAAATAATGTCTTTTATAAATGAGCATATAGCGATTGCAATTAAAATGCATGCCTAGAATAGAAAATAAAGTCATTAGCTGAAAAAGGATGCCTTAAGGTATCTACCTATTCTAAAGGTACTGAGCAGTATACAACTTCTTTTATAGCTATGCAATATCACTCTTAGATAGACAACTCAGCACTCAGCAAGGGCAAATTTTGACTCTTGCACTTTGTGGGAGAGTTTGGGTTAGTTTTTTCAGGGTTTAAAAGAGAGGAGGTGAAGGGCAGTGAAGGAGTCTGTTTTTTCTCCATAAGGATGTTTTTTGTTTGTGTTTTAAGGGGTATTTATTGGGGGGTGGTAAAATGCACATCCTTTGAATTTAAATGGGTAGCTATGGGGAGTAACAGGTCACCTACCTGTCTATTGGTTTTATTTTTTCTCCTTTCATCACAGATGTCACAGGCATAAACAGAGCGTGTTTATACTTAATTTTGTACCCTGTTTGTGGTTAGGAATCTAGTTTGGTTCAAATTCAAGACAAATTTGGACACAAAATGTCTCACAGGAAGAGGTATTGAAAACACGCATGTGACGGGTCAGCTACAGAAGGAAAAAGCAATAATCCAGCTCTTAACATTCTAATCTCTCACTAAAATCTTTGGAAATAACTTCTATAGAAAGATATCTAGCAACAGTTAATTTATAATATTATGTTAGCATAATTTTCAACTTCCCATGGAAAATACAACAAATCATTCCCATAAATAAAAGAGAAAGATGAATGACAGGATTTTATTACCAAAGGAACCACTGACACTCTAATTAGCAACCCAAGGATTATACTTAGGGCAGATGAATCCTCTAAAGTGTGAGCAGTATTTTTACCTCCTTCTATCAGGAAAGGAAAAGTTTAGGTCATCTGAGGGAAATCAAGGAAGCAGAGAGAAATACAATTATACCTCCTTTTCTCCTCCTCCAAAGACAGCCTGGACATTCCCAGGCTGGGTGTTGGTCTCAGCACACGCCAGGAGGTGAGTGTGCCCATGCACTGCACAATGCTGTAGGGAAGGCGGATGGCCCTCTCCCCAACAATCACCCTCTGTTAATATTTGATAGACAGCCAAAGCACTTCTGTGAAGAAAACGAGTGAACCACCTATGAAAAAATAAACTGCTTTTCAAGAACATCCATCACTGGAAAGGGCTCATTTTCTTGTCCTCAAACAACCTTGTTCCTAAGGCTCCTGGGCTGCCTCTGAGTTGCAGGAAAGAATATATTGGGGGTTCGCTATATGGTGTGATCTCTTTTGTTAGACTCATTCACTCATTCATTTTCTCTTTCCTGCATCGACACAGGGTGCCTGACTGTGAAACCAAGGAGCAACTAAACTGACCCATATTGCTGTTGTGACACTAGTAAACTACACATATTAATACCAAGGCATCTAGCATGGCACTAATAGTTGGATTATTAGTGGCTGAACAAGCAGGCTTAGGCAGCCTTTATTAGGCTAATGAACAGATTTTTCCAACCAATGTCCCTAATCACCGTGCCTGCCTGCAGTAAAATAGCATGAATAACTGTTAAACCAGATACAATTAAGGTCCTCACTGGGATTAGAGCTACGGAGCGGCTGTTCCCAGGCACCTAGATCCCTGTTTCCTAATTCTAGTTAATAGGAGACCTTCTGCCTGCTTTCTGCCTTAAGCCAGTAAAGGAGAAGGCAGGGGGGGGGAAGGGGGAAAAAATCCTTTGCAGAATATCAGATCCTCTCTCCTAACCTTTCCTAGATGAATAGAGATGGATTGTGAATCGTGCAAACCTAACATCTTCTAGAACAATGAGGCCCTTCAGCGATAACAATAGTACTAATCATAATAGTAGGCAGCTCCAGCCCCTTTCTATCATGTGCAAACAGTTGGGGCAGAATATGAAATTGCTTTAGAAATAGATACTGACTTCCCCCCCCCTCCCTTTCACTTGCCTACTAAGAATAGCCTAATTTATTCATGCTTTTATTTGGCAACAGAAACTAGGCTGACCTGCCTCCCTTTTTATTCACACAGATAAAAGGGCTTTGGCAAAAAGGCAGAGGACACTCTCTGCATTTAAAGGTGTCTAGTGTTGCTCTCCAAAGGAATGACAAAATGGTTACTGCTTCTTTCATTGGTCCTCCTCTGCTCTCTGGCCTTCATCTCTTTTCTCTCTGACTTTCTTTGGGGCTGTTCATGCCATAAAAACTAGGTTAAATCTGGGGCGGAGGGGAGGGGAGAGAGTAAAAGAAACTCAAGTGCCTTCAGCATCTCGTTCAGAATAGTGTGGCACTGTGCGGCTACAGAGGTCCTATGTGTAACTCGCAGTCTTGGAGCGCCGGGAAGAGAGCATGATTTAGAGATTTTGCTGAGAGCGTGTGTGTTTGGCAGGGGGGAAAGAAGGGGGGCTGAAAAGGGCTTGCGTTAACCCTTCTATCTTTGTATAACAAGAGTTGCTACTCACAAAATGTGAGTCATTGTAGAAACACCTTGCATACCAAAAGCAATCCATATGAGGCAGCCTCACTGTATACATCCTGCTGACATCCTCGGCTGGGTACTCACGGCAGAGCCCTCCCGAGGAGCACACGCAGCCAAGCCGTCACACTGCAGACAGATAACAGCGAAGTTAATTGCTGAGTACAAACACAGGGATCTTTCAAGCTGGACAAAACCCCTGTGCATCCAAACATAGCTTCAGTGGCTGCCTGCACATCCACTTGGGTGAGCAAAGAGCTGGGTTATCTGTCTCTGGATAGGGGTAAGAGGGCTTCTGTCTGGGTGAGTAAAGTTCAGCTGCTCCCTGCTTGATTAGTAAAACCTCAGGTTCAGCTTCTCCCTACTTATCTAGTGAAACCTCAGTCTAAATAATAATTTTTAAAGATATTTCAGAGGTGGTTGGTCATGTTTTTTGGCATTCCTGATGGTGCTGCAAAAAGCAGACGCACTGCCTGACTGTTGTGCCAGGGACTGTCTGCACAAGATAGCTACAACCACAGTGACCTGAAAAATCAGGTCTTCTCCAGGCTACTAGAGCCTACCTGCCCCACACATTTCTTTCCATGGTGATTTCAGATTTGTTTCAGATGTTTTTCCCCATGATTTCTGAGCTTGAACTTATCTCACTGCATGCAAAATATTTTTATAAAATGTGATCTAGAAAGTCACATAAAGAAGAGCCTGAAAAAACAAACACTAAGGACATTGCTGTGCAAGATCAGCTGAATAGTATCTCCTGTCCTTTTAAATTCAACCGCACCCACCACAGACTAGTACTTGCCCTGCTCAACATCCGACTCCTGGTTTATAGTTCTGATATATCACCCAAATGACTGATTTTGTTCCTTCTGCACCTTTTGGACTACCTCATTTTCTCAGCTATGCCAAAATAAATATGAATTCAACAGATATAGTATGGCTTACTCCACTGTAACTGAGAGCAGAATGTGACTTGTCTTCTCAGATGCATTATTAAGGAACCTAGCAAGAGCACAGATTTTCCTGCTATGTTATCACATGATAAGGTCGAGTTGATCTGCAAAGTGAAACCTTTCAGAATTTTATTTGGCAGTTTGCTTTAAAACATCAAGTGGTAAATGGTTTCTGCTCTATTTCAGTTCTCGTGAACACAGTTCTTTTACGACTGAACCCTTCAACAGGTTAGCAAACATTGTCTCTCTGCCAAGACATGCCATTTCTTTTTTTGTAGAATACTTCTTTTCTTCATTCCTCTGCCAACCCTTTTCTCTTCTCTACACACTGCTTTCAGATTGCCAAGACATGATCGTGTGCTTTAAAGTTGATTTTGGAATTACTTGGCATATCTTCTTAGCTTTCATCTATTTCCCTATCTGGAAATACAATAGAAAGCTTTGACTTTCGAGAATTATTATTTTTAAGCACCTCTTTCGAGAACCTGTCAAAGTGCTAGCTACCACTGATTTTGTGTAAGAAACTAGACCATCAGGATTAATATTCTTTTTCATATTCACTTGAGAAAGGTTGAAACTTCAAAGCTAAAATCCAGATTTAACCTCTCTGCAAAGCTTAGGTATTGGCATCTTCTTATCAATCTGAAAAATGAGATGTAAGAGGTAAGTCTTGTGCAAGAGTACATATCCTAATCCACTCCAGCACTGTCCAAGAAGGATTCAGACACCATCTAACCATATAAAATGCACCAGATTGGGCATCCAGAGGGTTGTGTCCATAAGAAGTCTATTAGTAGAGTTGAAGCCACAAATAGTAGTTGTGGGCATCTCATCTGTCATTCTGTTACACTGGTAACAAAACATCACTCTCGCTTCTCCCACTGATCAAAAGATCTTTCCAAGTCCTCAACTCATTCTGGTAGCTCTGTCCTAAATGCTGTTTCTATTTTTTCCACACACTCTGTGAAGTTGAGGCTCAGTAACCCCAGACTTATCTCCCTATCTTCCTACTCCTTACACAACCAATAATCATATTTGCCATTTTAAGAGCCAGCTTTTATTTGGGAGCCCAGAATTACCTGGGTTTCTGTAATTACCCCAATCCCCTTTTCATGTCACCTCATAGATGGGAATGATCTCCACCTTTTAAGTGTGACCTATGCTCTCTGTCCATAGATGTAGGATTTTTGCATTTGGCTGCATTATTTCTGAGTGCTTATTTCTGCTACCATTTTGTCTTAACTCTTCAGGGTTAAACCTTTCTGGACAGTCACTATACCTGGCTATGTGTTATTGTGGTGTCAAACACAACAGACCTTCATGTTCAATGAATTTTACTGGCCTTCTTTTCTCCACATACCATTCACATAGCCGTCTTTATGTTGAGCTGCTTCTCAATGTCATTACGTATTCAGATGCAAAGATATCACATGAGCCACCACATGTCTGTTCACTGCCTCCCTTCTATTGCCTTGAGTTCAACACAAAAATATGCTCGTTTACATAACCTCTTATCAGACATGCATACTTAAAGGCTAACCTGGCCACACAACACAAAATCATGAGCTTGCTTGCCAAGACCTTTCACTCCTACTCCTCATAATAGGTTTCAGAAGCATCTACAGAAGCCAAAAATGCCTTTTCTGTCGGTAGAGCACGGGATGGTCAAACTCAGGACATTCTTAGAGCTGCAGACCTCCTGTGTATTTATAAACCAAAGATCAATACATATTTCAGATGTACCTATATTTATATAGGTGGGACTCATAAGACATAATGCAGAATACAGGTATTCTCTTCAACTAGTTCTTACCATAAACACTGGCAACCATTCTATCCTATGAGGAAATGACCCTCAAATGAGGTTTTGTGGGGTGTTGTTTGCAATCTATCAGCCAGAAGAGTTTAGGCTTCCCTGTGTAGATGAGAATCCAGGATTATAGAATGAGAATATGTTTTAATGCTTTTTTGATCCCCTTTCCATGGGCTGTTGCTACAGGTTTGGTGGGATCAGTGAAGGGTTCAATGCATGACCACAGAACAGTAAAATCTCTGCAGGTTCAGCAACTATTCCAAGCAGTAGGGAGTCTATACTTTCTCGAAAATAGTCCAAGAGAATCCACCAGAGCATAATATGGAGAGAACCAAGCTACTCAAAACATACAAAAATCTCTAAGTAAAATGTGACTTTGTTAATTTTTCCCAGAAGAAACATATAAATCACTTGCTACCACCTGTTGTCTTCTGCCAATTGAAGGACAGTGTTTTTTAAATTAATCTCTGCAAATTTTTCAAAATTCCTTAGTATTTCATCCCTCAAACATTTAATTGCATCTGACTGCCTTCAGGAGTTGTACTGGAAGAAAAACCGTTGTGCAAGGCAGCTGGGAGACCTCAAGCAGTTCCAACTTTTCCCAGTTAATTCTATAGTCTGAAAGCAAGCCAAGATCTTGGATTAACACTAGAAGGGCGAGGATTGTGGCTTCAGAGTTTGTTAGAAACAAAAGCACATTGTCAGTGTATAGCATCAAATGGTACTTCAGTGAACCATCCCTGATACCCTTGAGTGAAAGCATACCAAGATTGCCATTTATTTCAGGGCATCAGCAAACTGATGTTGTTGCAAGCCCACAGGGAGCAGGCATTTGTAGTTTAGCAAAAAACCCAAACAAATGCAACCCCCTCTCCAGCAGAAAAAAAAAACAACAAACAACTCCAACCCAATCCAAATTCCCCACACTGCAAACAAAACAAACAAAAACCTACCTTGCTTGGTAGCTTTCAGGACCTTGCATGCAGGACCACAATTAGACTCATAGCGATTTTAGTCAAATTAAGAAATTGTATTTTATAAGCTTGATGTATATCTTGTTATACGTTATGCCTATCTCAGACTGTAATAATCATTCGCTCAGCTGCTTTTTGCTTAAGATGGCAAGTTAACAGTCTACCTACTTTTCCCCCGACTCCCAGAAGTCTTAACAATGTGTAAATTCAATGCAGGCCATATGCAGTTTATTTAACCTCTCCAGGTGCTCTGGGAAAGGACTTTTAGCCTGTTGCTGATCTAATTTCGTCTTCTGTCTTCACCTTTTCCTTAAAACCACAGCAAAACTAATAACCTAGCCTCAAAGCAAGTCTTCAAAGCAGCTTGTCAATTTTTCTTAAAGAAAAACCGAAGAGATCTACTAACTTTTTTTTTTCTTTTCGTATAAACAACTTGAAATGGGAATCTAAAATGAGCATGGTATTAAATTTCTGTTTTATTTCATGCTCAAAGTGCATGCGGTATGTTTTATGGTAATGAATGCATGGTCAGAGATTAGGAGTACATCAGCTGAGGAGTTGAACACAGCTCCCATGAGGACAGGAAAAAAAAGAATAATCAATCTATGAATACAGCCTTTATTACAATACTACAGCTCTAGAACATCTTATTTATGTACTAAGATTTATGTACTAAGATTTATGTACTATTAGTTCCAGATTTCATTAGGCTTATGTATAGTTATGATAAGGATGTGTACATCTCTGGAAGCTTGTCAAAATGTCTATGAAAATTCTGCATAGTGAATTCCCCTGGTCACAGACCACGTCTTACATGATGGCTTCTCAGGTAGACCATGTTCTTCTCCTAGTTTATACTTAGAAAGCAAACTTAGCAGGTAGAACTTTTTTTTCTGCTCTGACTGTATAAACCCCAGCACAGTGGGATTCCTCTAAACTGGGATTTTAAAGTGTTAGGATAATACATATAATAAAATCAAAACAATAACAGTATGAAGCAACACAGGAAAACAAATTCAGCACTGTACAACATATACAGCTTGCAAGAAACCTGACCCAACTCAAATCTGCCCTTTGCTCTACAACTTCCCCTGTAAAGTCTTGAAAACGCATTATTTTGAAGATGGGACTGTGACAAAAAACTTCTCTTTTTTTTTATCTTTATTGTGTAGGGTGGTTTCTTTACCTGAGAATACAGAGAATTTTATGATCTACTTTCAGGGTTTCATTTTGGGGCCAAAAACTCTTGGTCCTCAACATCTTGTGTGAGGTCCTCATACAGATAATTTCTGGGTAAGTACCAGAAAAGTTCCTTGTTGTCACAGGCCTTGGAGCTCCCTGTGGTTCTGAGGCTGTCTCTGCATGATCTGCTCTCTAGTTCAGCCCATTTACATTGGGGGTTTCCCAAATCTGGGCAGCCATGCCATGTATTTAATCCTCTACTGAATACATACAACCCTCCTGCACCACAGGCATTGAGAGTGAGGGAGATACTGCAGATACTATTGTACCTCCAGGGAGGAGGGGTTTTAGCTGCAGTTGTTTTCAGCGGGAGGAGAGGAGCATAGCCTACAGGAAGAAGGAGTTTGGAGGAGTCAGCTTGCTCCTGGCTTGACTGGTAGTTAGTTAAATAACTGTATACAGAGGATATAACTAGTAATCAGGTAATGAATCTCTGCATATAGTTATTTTTATAAGAAGCCAAACATATTTGGCAAGCCTGGCGTTGTCTCATATTAGCTGGCAAATAGTATACGAGGTCTTTCAGCCCAGTGAGAGCAACAGCAAAGAGGGGATTGCAGTTGACAGGAAGACAATAAAAACATCTCTGAGCACAGAACAAAGAAGGGACTTGGAACAACAGGAGCACTCAATTTTAAGCCTTGTATAAGCATGGAAGGAAGAATTCAGTCCATGACCAAGTAGATCATGGGTATTCAAAAGTGAATACTTTAATGTTCTACTAACTTGAAACACAAACAATAAACGAATAAGATCCAATTTTCTAAAATATTTGGTGAATAGACAAAAAATGCATTTGAAAGATAGTGACTGAGAATGGAGAATAACATTTTAGCTCCAGGAATAAGCAGGGAAAATCAATCCTTTCTTAAAATGCATTGCTCAGAGTCTTGATATCTATGTCTACATTTAGAGATCTGAAAGATTCACTAAACACAGGCAAGATCACTCATGAGATGAATAATTCAGGTGATTTCAACAAAAGGACTGACCACCAAGAGAAGCAGCTCAAACCCAACTACGAGTTCTTCTGAACAGAAAACACTGAGTTACTGAAAACATACATCAAAACTAGATGAACTAATAGCAAAGAGCAAGTATACCAGAGGCTGGAGCAAAAGGTATCCAGGTGAGACAGACATAAACTTGTTAAATACATAGGCACCATGACATCAAAATTAAGATGAAAGGTAAGAGTGGAGCACACCTCCATGACCCCAAAGTACTTGGAAAAATCTCTGTGAAAGGCATTTAGCCTGGCACTGTAACCACAGGAAGTACAGAAAAGCCACCAGGACACCAGGGTATGCAGTCAGTCCTCTGCAGCAGAGAGGGCAAGGACTGAAGGCTCCTTTAGGAGAGTCTGTCTCAGTCTGTCTCTCAAAATTACCCAGAGTGACCCTAAACATGGGACCCTAAACCCTGCCACTGACAAGGCAGGGGCAGAGGAAAGGAGAGGAATCACACAGAAGTGGGAGCAGGAGCAGGGTCTCAGCTGCCAGAAGCAGCTGGCCTTGAGAGAAGCCATGCCTTCCCACCCCCAGGCAGGGGGACCCCCCAGCACCAGGACCCTCCAGCCTCCCCAGACAATTCCCAAACTTGAAGGTGGAAGGGCACAGGGCATGTCCCAGGAGGCACCAAGGAAAGCCTGGATTTACACAGAGAGCACTGACTATCACTTTGGACAATTTTATTTGCATCAGATCAACCAAGGAACAGGCAGTTGAGTTTTACAAGCACTCTTACCCTGCACAGAATGAAAGAGCAAGCAGGGATGTTGTCTGTAGCCAGGCTTTGAGCAACCAGCACAACCCCATTACTTTCCCTCTCCCGAGGAGTGATTTTCCTTATCTATGTCTGTGGCCTGGATCTTGCTATTACACCAGTCCCACTGAAGTTTGCTTTATTGTGATGGAAAAATCAGCAACAGACCCATATCCCCCCAGGGGACACCCTGGTACCAGTTACTCAACCCATGGTTGTGCTATAAAACAGCAACCTTCTGCTTTGCTAATGTGCAGACATATGAGCTGTAAGCAATTTGTATAAAACATTTTAAGATACCAAGAAAAGAGCAAAAAAGCGAAGATGAGAAACAATAGCATACTGTTAATTTTTGGGTCATTTAACACAACTCCCAGTAATTTTCTTGTCTCTGTGCATCAAGTTTAAAAGTGGAAAAAAAAATAATCATCATATCTCCTTGTGTACATCTCAGCAAACCCTACCAGGATACTTCAAGTTTGTCTCAGTTGGCTTCTGTTATGTTGACTTCTGCTACAGGACGAGTGAACACACTGAGGAATGGAGCCATAATTCTGCTCCAAAATCTAATGCCAGCTGGAAACAGTGAAATTATGACATTGGACTTGTCAGTGGGGATGTCAACAGCAGTAGCATGAAAAGGTTTTATGCAATACTTTTTTTGCAGTCCACCAGATCCTGTAAAAATGCTCAGATGTGGCCTGTTAGGGTCTGATATAAATTCGTAGAAGTCTTTAAATTCATAGAAGTCTAATAATGGGCTTTAATGATCTCTGGATCAGAACCTTTAATGATAAACCTGTCTAGAATAGCAATTTTTACATCCCTTAAAAGTAAATATTTTGGTTTATGCCTCTCTTCTCCACAAACAAGATGGGAAATAGGCTGCAACTAGCCTGTCTCTTGGAGAGATTCCTTTTGAATTTCTATGTGCTTTACGAGCAAATGATATAAACAGTAATCTGTAACCATGACTGAGCTAAAATCTAAGCTAAACTGACATTATTCCTCTTGGCCACTATTTGAGGAAGAAACTGGTTACAGGTTGGCATAGCATTTGCAAAAGAGTCTTTTATGCAGTTGGTTTTGTAGTAATAGTATTTAAGACACTGCCAGGGAATTAGTAAAAGTAACTAAGGTTATTAAGAGTAATGCTAACTAAACAGCTCAAGACAAAGCCTCCTATGCTTTACAAACCTTTGCATTCTACCAGAAGAATGTGGGAAAAGAGTTAATCAACAAAAGACAAAACAGAAGCATTACCTCATCGTGATGAAAACTCTCATAGCCTAAACACTGATCCAAAAGGAGAAAACTGAACTAGTGACTCCAGTGATAAGAGTAAACCTTTGGTCACATCAAATGCCCCACTATAGTTAGAGAAATACTTGGCTCCCACTGAAGTAGCAATCTGGTTTTATCCCACAAAAATGAAGCTAGAGATAAAAAGCAAGTACAAAATTGAATTGTTTTTAAAATACAGTGTGATATCTTTAGGCCAGACTATGCCTTACAAATTATTCATAGATGGCTGATTGCAGAGAAGCACCTGTCATAATTCTGGCCTCTATGCGTTGCCATACCCTAAGTAGCAATAACACATGCCCGTTACTAAATAGCTAACAAATGATGTAGCAGTATGTCAGTGTATTAGCCTCTAAGCATACATGAAATTATTTTAAAAAAGAAAGAATCAATTACTTTAAAGCTATGCTCTCTTCCTGGAATGAAGTTCTTTGTCTGAATCGCACACTAGAAAGCTCAGTGTGCACCAGGGAGACTTTTCAGAATCACAGAATCACAGAATATGCTGAGTTGCAAGGGACTCACAAGGATCGTTGAGCCCAACTCCTGGCCCTGCACAGGACCATCCCCAAGAGTCACACTATGTGTCTGAGAGTATTATTAAACTCTTCTTGAATTCTCTCAGGCTTGGTGCTGTGACCACTTCTCTGGGAAGCTGTTCCACTGCCCAACCACTCTCTGGGTAACTAATCTTTTTCTAATATCCAACCTAAACCTCCCCTGACACAACTTCAGGCCACTCCCTTGGGTCCTGTCACTGGTTGCCACAGAGAAGAGATCAGTGCCTGCCCCTTCTCTTCCCCTCATAAGGAAGTTGTGACTTCAATGAGGTCTCCCCTCAGTCTCCTCTTCTTCAGGCTGAACAGACCAAGTGACCTCAAGTGCTCCTTATATGGCTTCAAGAAGTTTCTCGGTTCCCTTTAACATCACCCAGACATTTGTCATCTGTGCAGCTATGAGGCACAGACACTGTCAGATCAAGTTCTGTTTCGAAGAAGATTGTGCATGGTGTATTTTGCCCCCCACAGTCATACCTACTTTGAGCAGCACTGTCAAGATTTGATCCTTTCTACCATCAGAATGTCTGGAGGAATAAAAACAGTCAACAAAACTTTTCACAGGTAAAAAACATTGCACAAATGTCCTCACTTTTTAACTAAAACTGAACTTCTCAAACTTTCTATACGCTCAGCACAAATTATGGTTCAATTCAGACTTTAGGCAAATGCAAACAACAACCCCAGAGCGGACAACTCCACAAACAATGCTCATCCACTTACAGCAGCTTGATCACTTGAGTGTGCTACAGCTTGCCTGTCGTTTGCTTCATGCTGCTTTTGGAGCTGTTTTTTCCATTTGTTTGTGTTGAAGGCTGCATTTGTTTTCTTTCCTTGTACTGAAAAAACTGGAGTACTGTTGACAGTAAAATTATTAGGCCCTTTACCCTAAAGTTGTCAACCAGTCTTGGCTGTTAACAGATCTAACAATTAGGTAATTAAAAGTATGATTGACAGGCAAACAGCGAAAGAAACCAAACCTGTTATTGCACCCCTTCAGTGCAACAAATAAACCCTCTGTACGTTTTCAGTATTCACTGGCTTCAACAGGCCTAATTATCCCTGGTTGATGAGTATGTGCATAGCATTCAGAAAGTGTAAGGTTTTCATGTCACTTGGGTTTTTTCTTTTTTTCCTTTTTTTTTTTTTTCTATCTAGAGTCCTTTTTCTGATACGTGTGTGCGTTTTGAATATAATGCTAAAATACTGGATGTCACCCCAACTGCTGGAAATAAGCCAATGTATAATAATATCCTATCAGGAATGCTTAGGAAAAATAAATCACTCCAGATCCTTGGAGTCAGTGATACAACTGCTACTCCCCTGTCAGAAGCAGGCAAGCGCATATGTTTAGTGCTGCACTTCAAGGTACGCAGTCAGGGCTGGTCTGCCGCACGGGACCAGCCTGTATGACTGACAGTAACAGAGCTGTCACCGTGTGTTTCCCATTTTCTGCAGTGTGTGGTTCTGCACCCTGCTGCGTACCTCTTCAGTGGCCACTGATTTGATATGATGTATTCTGAGAGGCAAACCACCTGACGAGTATTTAAAATTAAACTAAAATCTTGCTGCTCTTTTACAATTTAGACATCTAGGGAGAGCTCTGCACTGTATGGGATCCTTTAATTTTTTATTCTTCCCCTTTCAGATCACATTCTCTGCCTTTCTCACACACAGACCAGGCAATAAATCTGTGTGTGCTTCGGTTTTGGTGGGCATCATTCAAAGGCTGATTTGTTAGGTGTAATTACATTCACAGCAGTTTGAAAGAATTGAGCTAAGCCGCCTGCCCTTCAGCTGTGAGCCTTGGTTTACAGTGCACCCTATTAATATGCAACTGGGCAGACAGATGAAATGCCCTCAACAGGTCTTAGATGTCTTTAGCATCTTAGTCCACTAACTCTGTAAACATTGATTAGCTCTGGGAGCAGGGACTGCTGTGCTGCACAGGCAATGCCACACTGGGGGAAGGGGAGTTGAGGCTCAGGATCCTTCCAAAAGCCTGAAAGCCACCTGAATGGCTTCAGGGACTTCTCAGATATTTACCCTTTCTTGTGGCTAAAAGTCTGAGCTTGCAACTGTCTCTTCTGGCCGAGCAGAATTCACCACACACAGCCAGGATGAGAGACAAGGGGAGAAAAATCCTCTGAAAAACCATCCCAGCAACCTCACTCAGCAGGGCCAGGACCTTTAGGTCTTCAAACTAAATGACATCAGAGCAGGTGACTACACATAGGAGTTTTTTTTGGAACAATAATCAAGACAGATGACAATACAGCTACGCTGCTGTCTCTCTCCTCCCACTGTATTTCCTCCTCTTCCTACACACTATCGTATCTCTTTCATGTCCTATTCAAAGCAGCATTTCAAACCAAGAGCCAGAGTTAGAAATGGCTTGTTGGAGAGAGACTGTTCTCTCCAGCAGGATATAAAAACTGAGATGGTGAGACCTGCTATACAGGAGATTACATTTTTGTTTACACGTGTATTTTATAAGAACTTGGCCAATCCTGTTGCTAGGGATGAGATGCAGAACCACTGTTAATGCAATACCTTCGGTCTCTTAGCTTCGCTGCTTCCTAATTAATGAAAAAACAACTTCACGGGCTTTCCAGAGCTGTATTAACCTCACTGCTGAGGCTGACACACAAAACAAGAAAACAAGGAGGTTGCCCTGGAGCAGAAGATTTGCCCACCCCCTTTCTCTGATGAATTTGAACCATAGATACCAGAGGCTATTTCTACACTCAACCCTTACTCCCCTCCTGCATATCCCTGCACCTCCACCTTGCTGCTAAACACCTCTGTCCCACCACCAACTTGAAATACCACATCAGCTGCTAGGGGACCTGGACAAGGGGAAACACACAGCAGCAAACACAAAGCTGTGTGCAGGTGGTCTGCTGGCAGACACACCATGTCTTTGAGACTTGAGACATTCCTCTTACCTTGTGTCAATCACAGCTGAAAATGGTTCACAGGCTACTAAGGATACAGAAAGGATGGGTGTGCAGTCATGTATTCCTGCCCTTTGCTCATACATCCAAATTAATTTTTTATATATATATATATATATTTACACACACGCCCTCCTTAATTGAAATTTGAGGAGGAAATGGCATTTTTAAGTGGCAAAACTACGAATATATAGAGAACATCAAAGGTCAATTAGTAGGCCAAAAGCTGCGTAAGAGCAGATTTATATCCATATAGCAGAGAGAATGGCTCCATTATCAGGCCAGGTTTGACCTAAGGGGAATTAAAACAAACAAAAACCCCCAACCCTAAAGATCAATCTCTGGCTCTCTGTAAGATTTAAGGATGTGAAAATTTCCTAAGTAACAAGCTATTTTTATACCATCTATTTTAAACCTTTCTATTCATGAGATGATTCCTCTTTTATTCATGCTCCTTCAATCTCTTATACAGGCCATACTTGCCAGCTACTACATCTTAAGACCATGCGAACTGTAAATATTGGTTTGTATTAAAGACAGGTCTGAAGATTTAGCATTTGCATACAGAAAAAGTCTTTTCGAAGTTCATAGGTGTTTTGATTCAGACCCCTTAAAGCCCTTGATTCTGCAAGACGCAAAGTGTTTTCAGCTCCCACCAAATCCAAGGCAGTTGAAAGCACTCTGTACTTTGAAGGGTTGGGCACATAATTTAAAAATCTCTGTTAAAAAAAACAACAAAACAACCAACCAACCAACCAACAACACTTTCTTCAATGATCCATTATTTAAGGGGCATGAATTTAATTACTTACTGTAACTAAGCTCAAGAAAGCTAGTCTTCTCACTTGGAAGGATACCAAATTTCCATGTCTGCATATAGGCACAATCACATACAGTGTGACCTTAACAAGATTTATGGTGTGGTTTATTAATTCTCTAAATTGTTTCCATAAATCTACACTAGCCTTCACTATTTAGCTGAGTAAATGGTCTTTGATCTCTGCAGAGAGAAGAAACATACAAATCAGATTTCTTTCATAAAGGTACTGGGCCAAACCCTGCCCTTGTTGGTATGGCCAGCAGCTCCTCATCCCCCTCTCCATGGCAGAAAGGCAGGGCAGAATTTTGTTTCCATACGCAAATCACATCTTCAGTTAAAATGGTTTGAATTTCTAGATGATGGGCATTTTATCTGTGTACTGCTGCTCATTTTGCAGCAAGTAACAGTCCTGAGGAATTCGGGAGCTTTTTTCCAGGAAAAATTTAACCTGGAATCATTTTACTTACAGAAAGCCATTACAAGATAACACTGTCTACAAATATTTCACTTACATCAGAACAAAATAATCATTTTAACAAAGACAATTTTATTCAAGATCTAGTCCCTAGGTTTAAGCAGTGGACTGACTGCTCATGCTCCACTCTAGACCAAGCTCAGGTCTCTGGACTTGGACAGCACTGTGCTGGTATACTCTATGAATAATCTCACAGTTTTCACACAGCAGTTTTTCTTCTTGCCTACATAAAGCCATACTGGGCCTAGATGTGGCTTCATTCTGGCAGATTGCTACGACAGTTAACGTTGCTGCTGCCACCCTTTAAAACAAGGTAAATCACAAGCAGTTCCACTAAGTTTCTAGAAAATTTCAATAAGAACAAAAGTCAAGCATTCTTTTAGAGCATGTGAAAAGTGAACTCAAGAAACACATACCACTCTAAGATACCTCAAGTTTGTTTCATGTTGATCAGGAAAATGAGGGAAAAATTAGAGTATATTTTACTTTTACAGACATTCTGAAATTTTACTTCACCAGTCAAATTAAGCCATAATGTGTTATTAAATAACAGTGTGTTTGCAAACTCATAAAACCTGAAAATTATTCCACTGAGTTAAAATCAGAATGTGACACAACACATCTTTTGCATTTGCACCACACTGAGCTTAGAAAGCAGCATCATGTTTAGTACCATGTCTGGGGAAAACTGAACAAATGCCATTGCTCTTCAGTTCAGACTTGTCCTCCTTTATGTTCTTAACCTCCTCATAAAATTCAGATTTGAGGTTTGGTTAGTTTCATTTTTAGTCTCAGTCCAAAAGCATTTTCAAATAGAAGCTGAATAATCCCATAGGCTTATGAGTATATTAATGTAATTCTTCCCTGTACTTTCTAGTTTAACTATGAGATGCAACAGCTCAGCCTATTGTGTTGGAAACACAAAGAAACCAAGCTGGTCTGCCTCTTTTTTTGCTTATAAAGGGGGCGAGTGGATTCTTATCAAACCGGATGTGAAGAATTAATTTTAATAGCTGTATTATTCTTTAATAATTTCTTTAACTTTATAGTTCCATCAGGTAACACAGTGCACAAGAGGCAGTATTTACCTCCCTAGCTGTGCACCTCGCACAGGTGGGATTTTTTGCAGACACCATTTGGAGCCAGAAGACTGAGGACAAAGAGTGGGAGACAATTTTGCTCAAATCTGTGCCAACTATGCTAAAGATAGGGGAGAAGAACGTGCAAAGAATAGATTTAGAAAATAGCTAAAATAATCAGTTACACTAGAAGACTTGTCTCTGGGAGGTTGGTCACACATATACTGCTTCTAATGACTCCTGAGCAAGAATTCATGAACTCTAAATGGACTCCTAAATTTTACTGAAAAAAATGAAGACACAACACATATCTGTCATGGTGGGAGTTGGATCTGAAGAGTCTACCAGGCTATAAAAGGCTAATTGAAGGGATAAAATATCCTGCAGGTAATGTTTTACCACTCTCTGGAGCTGGGACACATTATACTGAAGTTGCAGAAGCTAACTGAGTGCTGGAGGAAAAAAGTTTTTGCTAGATATGTCCATGCAAGCTGATGTCTAACAAGCTGTACCGGAGCCAAAGGCCCAGGATCTGTTGTTCAGGTGGATGCCAATTCTCCCTTTGTCTTATTAATATAAAAAATAATAAGAATAAGAATAAAAATACCCCACCACTCTAGAAGAATTCCTGATACCATGATAACATGTTCTTCTCTTTGTTTGATCAACATCTTATCTAGAGTTTAAATCATCCTTGTTTTTCTCCCCTGGACTCACTCCAAAAAACCCACTTCTTTGTTCAAAGGTAGTGCCCCAACCTGAACACAATATGTGGCTGAGGCTGCATTAACACAAAATGCGGTTAAAAGTGTCCTTTTTTGTATTATATACTGGTTAAAGTCAATTTTTTTGGCTATTAAAACAAGAGCCAGCACATATTTTTAGACTTCTCCAGGTACCATGATTTCTAAAGTTTCTGAATCAGAGATGGTTTCTTTAACTAGAGGCACTCCAAATCCAAAATGCAGCTTTAATCTTTATAAAGAAATTTGCCATATCTGTTATAATTTTATTCCTGTGAGCATTATAGTTGTTTCCCCATCTACATTTTCCTTTTCTTCTATTGACAGTAAATTTCATCTGCCACTCTAGCATGCTGTCACTCACTCCTGTGAGATTCTTCTGTAACTCTTTATGCTTAAGTTTGATTTCCAGAATAATTTCCTATCACCAAATGCTCTCATTATTCAATTTAATATCTGAGTTCATTTATGAATATGTTGAACAGCACAGCTACCAGCTGGATACTCCTAAGTTCCATTTACCATGCAAGCTGACCGTTTATTCCCACTTATTTTCCCCCTATCTTTTATCTAGTTATTAACCCCTAAAAGGATTGTCTCTCTTGTTTTATCATGGCTGTTTCTTTCTTGCCGGGTGTGTGCTGCAAATACAACACAGCAGAGAGGGAACAGTCTAGGAGGTTCCTGGAGTGTGGAGTAGGGAACCTCCTGACACAGCTGGTGAGGGAGCCAACCAGGGGAGGTGCCCTGCTGGACCTCTTATTTGTGAACAGAGAAGGACTAGTGAGTGATATGATGACTCGAGGCCATCTTGGGCACAGTGACCACAATATGATACAGGTTTTGATTCTTGGAGAAGTAAAGAGTTGGGTCAGAACAAATGCAAGCTTGGACTTCTGGAGGGCAGACTTTGACCTGTTTAGGAGCCTGGTTGACAGAGCCCCTTGGGAGGCAGTTCTGAAGGGCAAAGGAGTCCAGGGAGGCTGGACATTCTTCCAGAAGCAAAATCCTAAAGGAAGAGGAGCAGGTTGTCCCCACATGCCAAAAGATGAGCCACCAGGGAAGAAGACCAGCATGGCTGAACAGAGAATTTTTGGCTGGAGCTCAGGAAAAAAAGGGGAGTTTGTGACCTTTGGAATAAGGGACAGCAACTCGGGAGGTGTGTTCTCTTTGCTGGGTAAAAACCGGCTGGATGGCCAGGCCCTGAGAGTGGTGATGAATGGAGTTACATCCAGCTGGTGGCTGGTCACAAGTGGTGTTGGCCAGGGCTGTGTTGGGGCCAGTACTGTTTAATACCTCTATCAACGATTTGGGCAAGGGGATCAAGGGCACCCTCAGTCAATTTACAGGTGACACGACATTGGGTGGGAGCATTGATCTGGTGAAGGATAGGCAGGTTCTACAAAGGGATCTGGACAGGCTGGATTGATAAGCCAAAGCCAATAGTATGAGGTTCGATAAGACAAAATGCCAGGTCCTGACCTTGGGCCACAACAATCCCACGCAGCACTACAAGCTCGGGGCAGAATGGCTGGAAAGCTGCCCTTTGGAAAACAACATGGGGATGCTGGTTGACAGTGGCTGAGCATGAGCAAGCGTGTGCCCAGGTGGCCAAGAAAGTCAGTCATCCTGGCATGTACCAGAAAGTGTGGCCAGTAGGACCAGGGGAGTGATCATTGCCCTGTACTCGGCACTGGTGTGGCCACACCTCGAATCCTGCGTTCAGTTTTGGGCCCCTTACTTACAATGTCCTTACTTACAGGAAGGACATTGAGGTGCTAGAGTGTGTCTAGAGAAGGGCAATGGAGCTGGTGAAGGGTCTGGAACATAAATCCTACAAGGAATGGCTGAGGGAGCTGGGGGTGTTTAGCCTGGAGAAAAGGAGGCTCAGGGGAGACATCGCTCCCTACAGCTACCTGGAAGGAGGTTGTAGTGAGGTGGGGGGTCGGTCTCTTCTTCCACATAACAAATAGGAAAAGAGGAAATGGCCTCAAGTTGCACCAGGGGAAGTTTAGATTGGAAATTAGGAAAAATTTCTTCATGGAAAGGGCTGTCAAGACCTGGAACGGGCTGCCCGGGGAAGCAGTTGAGTCACCAACGTTCAAAAGACATGCAGATGTGGCACCTGGGGACATGGTTTAGTGGTGCACTTGGCAGTGCTGGGTTAATGGACTCAATGATCTTAAAGGTCTTTTCCAACCTAAACAATTCTATGATTCTATGAAAATAAATTGTTTGGGAAAACTTTCTGGAAACTCAAAATACTCCCTTACCAGCTCCATTGTAGAGGTTTCCATTCGTCTGTATTGAAATGCCTTTGCAAAAGCCTCCAACAAATCTGTGAGATAAAATCCCTCTATAAATGCTATCCTGGGTTTTCACAATATGGAGGTCAGACTCACTCCCGCCCAGACATTCAAC
The DNA here is from genome assembly GCF_003945595.2 of Pipra filicauda. Classification (NCBI taxonomy): domain Eukaryota; kingdom Metazoa; phylum Chordata; class Aves; order Passeriformes; family Pipridae; genus Pipra; species Pipra filicauda. The sequence continues at coordinate 936,547 of NW_024103541.1, read as the reverse complement.
ATTTGTCTTTTTAGTTCTCAGAGTAAGGAAAGGTTCTTAAGTACTATATTATTGATTCATATTCCATTTTTGATCCACAAGGACAACATTTTTTTGTAAAACTGATATCTAGCTAAGTTCCCCATCCTGTGTTTTTGTAGATGCTTGTTACACCTCTGTCTGAGATTGTTGACTGTTTTCTACCTGTTTTGGATCTGACAAGACAAGGAGCATATTTAGCCAAAAAAATTCTTCCAAAGGGGACCCTTTCACCCACCTGAACCCTTCCCAACTCGTTTCTAGTGACACCTGATAATGGAAGTAGGAACACATCCTTACTTATCAGTCCCCTCTGGCAATTAGTTGGGTCTGTGCTCTCTCTGATATGCTATGTAGGAACAAGCTGTATATTTATGTTGCAAAAAGATAGTTTAGGCATATCGATGTTTTTGCATTGATGGGACATGAGGAAAGTGATGATTGCCTGTTTGTGTATCTGAGTGGGGTGTGGGTTTTTGCTGGATGATTAAAACACAAAATATTTTATGGTGAGATAGATTATTTGAAGAATGTACAGCAGAGAAAACCACAAGAGGGAAGAAGGCAAAAAATTACATGATTCTAATACTCAGCAGTATGTGAAAGGTTAGGGAAGAAGACAGTCAAAATATAGTTTCAGGCCTTGATTCAAATCCCACTAAAATCAATAAAAAATTCCCCTTGGTTTCAATGGGCTCTGAACTTGATTATTAATAGCTGTCATTCTGAGATTGCACTTTATTATCAATGTGTTTTAAAGATAACAAAAAAAATTGGACAAATAAGGCAGCATGTGAATTGTAGAATTTGATTAATATATGGAAAAATTAATTTATTGGGTCCAATCCTACTTTCTTTGGAGTCGGTGAGAGCCTTGCCATTGACTTCAGCTGTAGAAAAACCTCACTGCTTCCTAGAGGGAGCTTTCCATCTGAATCTCCAGCAAGGAAATGCTCATTCACAAGCTGTGTGATCTAATCCATGGCAGCTTTAGCAGAACACGCTGACATCCCTAGAGTAGGATGAAGTCAGATCAGAGCTGTAAGATGAACCAAGGCCACATAAAGCCTTGCTTAAGTCAACATAAGGATATTATAGTTGAGATTTCACCACGGCCTTTCCATTGCAGTGGGAACTTGAAGCAAAGAGGGTTGAGAGAGAGTTGAAGCAGGGAGACCCGGTGATGCAGGGTTACGTAATAATCCAGCCTGCTAATCACAAAAGCATGGATAAGCATTTCAGCCTACATTGCACAGGCAAGCATCTAATCTTGAAGATGCTTTCTGGTAGGGTGTTTAATTCTACTTTCTCTTTCTTTCAGTTTTCCCCCGTTTTTTCCTTTTTTTTTCTTCCTTTTATTTTTTTCCTTTTTTTTTTCTTCCCCAATATTTACAGAGCCTAAGGTGAGAGGAAATAAAAGAAATAAAAGAAGCTCCCCTGCAGAAAAACCACAGCAATCAGGATAATGATTGCAAAGGATCACAAGTCTTCAGGACATGACCTGAGCATCACTGAGGGCTACAAGGACATTTTTCATCTGTCCCTTCCTTCCTTCCCTCCTAGTTTGTCACTACAGAAATGCAGGGTAGCAGGTAAACAGAGACGGTGTTTCTGATTCTTACACAAGGCACAAGATAAAATGCACAGGTCAGCCCTGTTGGGTCAAAACCAAAGGAAAAGGAGGAAAGAATCCCAGAGAAAAGGACTGAGTAGGAATCTTAGAAATCCCTGCCTTGATTCACTTGTTCCTAGAAATAAAAAGAAGCCAACTGAGCTTGCAATTGCCTTTCCCAGATGGGAGATAGGAACTTTCCAAATTCTTCATCTGTCATCAACCAGGGATAGAAAACCTTTGTCATCATCCCAAGGAAAAGAAGAGGATAAACATTTGTTAGGGAGATGCTCTGTGTCTCATTTGTTAAGCACCTGAAGTGCAAATAATTATAGGTCAAGCCCTGCTGTATGTTATAATGTCCTGTTATAGAATTACTATAAGGTAATATTTCAAAGGTTTTGTTTACAGACAAACCGTAACCAGGCTACATAAACTCCCAAACTAGGCTCAGCAAACTTATTTAATATACTTTGTTGATATGTATCTTTTATTCCTAAAGGACAAACCAAAGAAACCTGGCAGGGTTGAGAGTGCACTGAATGTTGTCTGAAAATCTGTAAGGCAACTTAAACAGATGATTACAAAAACATTTATCTGTTATTTTCACAAACTGTGTTAATCAAGCAAATCACATATAGCAGTCCCACGAGGGCACTAACAACAATTCTTCAAAGTTTTAGCATAGTAGGGATCTTACAAGGTCTTACCAGTACCGTGATATCTTAGAGGTCTTTTCCAACCCTAAAGATTCTATGATTCTATGATATGGGTGCTGCTCGAAAGGGTTTAATATGCCACAAGAAAAGAAATTAATTCAACTATGAGAGATGCGAAGGTGACCAGCTCAACAGGATGAAACAAATTCAGCGTGCAAGTGGAGAAGTCCAGATTTCATACTCTCTCTGCTGTGACTGAGTAATTAAAAACACATTTCAAGAAGCAAGATAAAAGGGAGAAGGGAAGCCCTCCCAAACGTCCGCAGTGCCAACTGTTTTGCAGCAGGGTTATAGGGAATATTCAGGGGACATCAAGGGGCATGTCAAGCCCCTGACATAACATTGAACCCCTCCTAAGGGCTGGGGTATATTAGAGACCTCGGCAGGGAGTAAGCATAAGTCCCATGGGACTTATACAAATTGGCACCTCTCTGGGTGGAATGCAGAAAAGATGGACTCAGACTGGTACTGAACAATCATATCCAGTCACTTTTGCCACTCCTGAACCCACATATAAGATATATACACAGCAAAGCAATTTACACTGCTCATATATAGCTGAATCCTATAAGTAAACAGAAACTTCACTAGACATCTCATCTGTGATGTTCTGCTGGCCTTGCAAGAGGGATCAAATAACTGTGAAATAGGACAAGAGATTGAATATACTTTTCTGTTATCAGACAGCTTTCATTGGGTTATTCTTCAGAACCACAGAGAAAAAATTGTTGTCCCATGTTTGAGACTTTGCTTATTCTCCAGAAAACTGAATGACAGAGGAGCAGTAGTAACAGAAAAATAAACCTCAACAAAACCTCCAAACTGAACATGCCCTTTTCACCACATTAAGATTCTCCCAGAGGTGAAAGCAAAACAAGGTCTTTGGCATTTTGGAGGTATTGACAAGTTTTTGTCAGACTGCATATACATTTATTAAACCACACTCGTATTCTTCAGTGCACAATTTACTTGGCTAGCAACGCTTCCAAAATGCATGGCCCATTGAAATTATTGTACAAGGCTCTTTCAGAGAGACTAACATGCTTCACTGCATCTGAAAATACACATAGCAATCTGAGGCACAGTTGCCACAGGTATCAGAAATATCTGCAAAGGGAAGATTTAATGCATGAAATATGCTAAAACTCATTTCTCTACCTAAATGACTACAAAAAGACTATGATATATGGTAATTCATTGTTAAGTTCTTCAGCACTATCACATCAGAGCACCTTTCAACCTTCATGTACTAACCTTACAAATTCACCCAAGGTGAGGTTGTATTTCTATTTCTGCTCTAGCAACCATCAGTGTTGAAGAGATGCAAAGTCAGGAACAAAAAAAAGCCCTGGATTCAGACAGGCTAATTTCCAGACTGCCATTGTGTCATGTCCTTTCCAGTTCAAGTCTTTAATGCACCTTGACCTCTGTGTCATGCTCAAGATCACCTTCAGATCAACTTTTCCTATCATGTAAAATTGAATCTGCCAATGTAGAAGAATAAAAGGATGTGGAGAGGACTGAAAAGAATAAAGCAAATACTCTTACAGAAACACTAATTATATAACCCATAATTAAGAAATAGATAATTTCAAAAAGTTGTAAATAAAATTACTAGATTATTTAGGGAGTTTTTTGTACTTTCCAAACCATAAGGTTGTTAATATAACTTATGCAATCAAATATATGTCTGGAAATTCTCACTTTATCACAAAACTCAGCCAAGTAATTCAAGAAAACTCAGGAGGTCACCCATATATTCCCTGGAAAAATACAGCTAAAAGTTAGCAGCACCTCCTTTGAAGTTGCTTACTATAAGGGCAAAATCTGGCATGGAAAAACTCACTTTCCTGATGTGATTTTTAAGTCTGGTGTCACTAGTAAAGCAATCACTGTTTTGTGCCTTGTTATTTGTTATGTGAATATATTACTCTATCTCAAGAAAAAAATAAAAGCACAGGTCCCACATAACGCAATGGCAATGAGCTTTCTGATTTCTCCTGCCGAGAAATTACACAGCACCAGAATGTTATAGGAGAAAGTGGCATCTCCAACCAACACTGCTACTCCTCCACAATAAATAATTTACTCTTGATGATCCATTGAAAGCAGATCTTAATTAAGTGCAATATAGTTGCACTTATTGATCTGTAGACGTACTGGATCTGTACAGGTCAAATCCTTATCAAGCTGTAGGCATAACCTTTTTTCAAGAGGCTTAGTCTAAATTAAATCAAATACCACATTAGATGCTTAGACCTTCTTTTTAGATTGGTGTGTGCTCTCCTGGCTTCAGAAATCTACTGCTAAAAATATTTAACTACAGAGTTTATCCAGATTTATAAATAATGTGGCTGGGGCAGCTGTTCTCCTAATGTCTGTGTGCTAAACTAACTTGCAAAGCCTGGTACAGCAAAAAGAGGTCCTTCAGATCACAGAGGCTATGAGAGCAGGATCTAGAAAAGCCTTGAAGTTCCACTACAACAGCATAAAATGCCCATCCTACAGTCACATAGCTAGTGTCAGTCACATATCTCCAGTGCAGAAGCACCCACCAGCTCATGGCTGCAATAGATACAACAACCAAGGCTGAAGAAGTTCACAGAGGTTGTCCAGAGTTTCTTTCAAATAGCTCCTAAGTCAATACTATCAGTGAGCAGAGGACTAGTTGCTAGAGGCAGTTGCTTTGCCTTAACTTTCACAGAAATAAAAGAGGGAAAAGTTAAATTGCCGTGGGAAATTTAGAAATAATGATTCTATAATCATATTAAGAGGAAGAACATATTACACATATGAAGATTTAATCCTTCAAAAAGACAAGTCCCAATTTCCTATTCCTCTTGGAAATCTTTATTGTATAGTGTTTTGTGTGCAAATACATATCTAGGAAACAAAGTAACAGAACTAAAATAGTTTGCTAGTAGTACAGGAACTACTAATAGCTTCTAGAAATTCCTTTTCTTTTTTTGTATTTAAGCTGAATTAAAATTTTTATATCTCAGGATACTTCATTTCACAGTGACGTTTCATTATGTTCAAGGGATTTTGCAAACATGAACCAAATCCAAATGTATAAAATTTGATTAAATCTTAGATTCAGTGATGATATTTTATGATACAAAAATATTTCTTAACAAGAAATTCAACATTAAAATAGGGAACTTTTTGTTTGTTCCATTAAATGCTGAGATTTATTTCACTTAAAGGGTTTAATTACTTCCTGTTCACTGATCTGCTCCAGTGTATTTGCAGAAGCTGATGTCACCTGGACCTTTGTACAAATTTACTTTTCAGCTTAGTGAGGTTGCTCATTATAAATAAGTTAAAGCAAATTCTAAATACGCTATTCGTTACTACTGCTAACACCAAGAACAAAGAAAAGAGGAGAGCAAGAAGGATACTAAGCAAAAAAAAAAACCTTCACAGTTCTGGTTTTCTTATCAAATACTGCCTGCAGCAGCTCAATTCAAATATTTAAATTATGTCAGCAATTAGACAGGTCTATTGTGTTTAAGATATTTCAGTTGGTCCTAAAAGTTTGAATAATTTTCAGTGGGGAACACTTATTTTGTTGAATTTGACACTTTTTTTTTTCTGAAGTAGGCAAGAGGGATGGTTTAAGAGCTGCTTCCTCTGCCTCAGTACTGGGGAACTAAAGAGACTGCATTTCTTTCTGATTTTTGTGACTGCTGCAGTATTGCTTCCTCAGAACTTCTTTCCCAAAGACCTACTCACAGGAGTTAAAACTGAAAATCCAATATCTATGCTGATAACCTCACCAGCACATTAAAGGTAGTAAAATCACAAAACCTAAAAAAGCTAAGTGTCCCATGGTTTTGCTATTTGTGGCTCTGTACCCGCATCACAGATGTACAAGTTCCATGTCGCTGTGTTCTCATGCAGGTCTACAGAGCCCCCAGTGTGCAGATCTGCAGCACCTTCTCCTAGAGTGTTACCACAGCCTGTCTATGCTGATAAACAAGTTTTTTGACTCAAATGTATGACACTAGTGCTCTTTGTAGCAACTATGCATTTTCTTCACTTACGTTAATGGCTATGGAGAGTGTCAAGATAATAAAAAGCCACTGTACATCTATTGTTCAACTCCTGCTTTAATTAACATTTTTCTTTCCAGTACTCTGTCCCTTTGGGCAGAAATTCTGGGCTTGTATTTTCTACAAAAGACAGGTTCTTTTTAAAATACCTTAAAAGAGAGGAAAATGCCAATAATCTGACCCAGAAAAAAACACTCAACATTTTTTACTTGATATATAACACAGTCTGAAAGCCTTCTGCAAATGTTTACCAAAACTTCTTCAAGAGATTAGGATTCATTGCTTTATAAAATGAAGTAATGGTAAGTAAGGTGCATTTGTTACTTTTTATTTGCTCTCCCTGATGAATGCTCTTGAAAAAAATCCTAAATAAATAGATGCGTATTTTTCACAGTGAGGTACAGCCGAGGTTTGCCTGTATTATCCAGACCAGTTGTGATGAAATCCAACAACCTTGAGTGGCATAAGTAAAAAAATTTTCTTATATTTTGCAAAACTAAATGAAGTCACCAGAGTAGTGCCATTAAAAGCAAGCAAGACATGGAGTCATTTAAACGGCTTCCCCTAGATGGCTAGGTTAAGCTCTGTTAAAATTAATCCTTTTTCATGCTGGCAGGTGTAACAAAGAAAACCTTTTTGTATGGAGTGCAAAGAGGGTATTTTACCCTCTCAAAGGAAAGCTGCTTGATATTTCCATGGAGAAAACAGCACAAGTGATTAACAATTTAGATTTCCCATTCCTAAGCTTTGTTTATATAAATATATGGGGGATCATTTCTGAATCTGTAAGAGGATTTTCTACAGTCCAATGTAAAGAACTTAAAACTGCCATAAATGAGATGTTAAAAAAAAAATAAACAGATTGCCTTGATAAATGCCAGTTATTGCAGACTGAGCTCCACTGTAGTAACACACAGAGCAGCTGACATTTAAAAGGAACCTGACTAGAGTGCTAGCTCCCTAGGTAGTTTTTTTTCTTCCCTAAAATAATCTCAAGTCTGTGTATGGCTCCCACAAGAGAGGATCTCTGTAGTGTTGCTCAGCCCTTCCCGACTCATGGTTATGACCTACTTCAGGACAGCCTTTTATACACACACAAGTGATCATCTTCTTGAGCTAGGTCCAAAGATGGGCATGTCATTGCTGGAACAGAAGGGACTCCAGAGATCAGGTCTTTGACATAAACATGGAGAGCAATATGAGCTTCACTCTCCTCTACTTCCCTGCTGACTTTCATTCCTCTTCTATGCAGGATTAATCCTTCCTCAGAAGTTTTTCCCAACTAACACTTCCTTTCCCCAACAGTGATTTCCATGAAGGACTGGACCCACTTTCCTTTGAGAAATAGTGCTGGGTTTTTTCTCTAAATGCAGAAACAGATGAAAATAGCAAGCAAAAGTAGTTTTCATCTTTTTTCTGCTTTCTTGCTCCCAGGGGCTTTCCCCTCAGCACAGAGGAGAGGATCAATATGCTTTGTCCTTAAGCTCTCACCCTGTGGGAGTTGATTCACTGACCTGCTTCTTGCCTGTTCTTCACAGGTCTCAGTGGCAGCTCTCCCACCAGTTTTAAAGAGCAGGACTACAGCCTCTGACTGACAAAAAGGGTCCCCATTTACAAAGAAGGCAGCCTTGGTGTCACTTGCTTAGTTGACTGCAAGCTTTTTTGATTATTTTAACCTTTTTTTTTTGCTTGCCTGAATGAACAAATCCCTCCACTCCCATAATTCCCCTTCTTCATTGGTTAGCAAACCTTGAACTGCCTCAACCACTCCTGCTAAGCACCAAACATATCATACATGTTAGTACATAATTTACATAACTGATCCCTCTCTCAGTTTCTAGTAAACATGCATAAAACATATTTCTTACTTGATAATAAGTATGCTTGTTAAAACAATTTCTCTCTGGCCCAAAGGAGGCAAGTCAAAGACAGGATAATAGAGCATTCAAAGAACAGAAGCAATAGCCAGGTTCGTGTCCCAGAAAGGAACTCTTTGCTCGTAAAAAACCCAGCACGTGCTATAGGATAGCCATGCAATAACTCTCCATCCTCTTCCACACTGGAAGCCATGTTTGAAAATACAGGAAGAGACATGCCTACAAAGCCAACCTTTGCTCTCATGTCCTTGCCATGACATGTCATCTGCAGGAGTCATGAAAGATGTGCAGGTTGTCTTCTTCATCATCAGAAACAGATTAGCTTTGGACTTCTAGCCCTACCACTGACCAACAATTTTCCACATACTGATTTCCCTTACTGCAGAGGGACTTGTGCTGGGCATGGCCATAACTTCTGAAAACTGTGATGAAAGAAACTACAAACTCACTCTGCAGAGACCCTGGGACTCCTCAGTAAACCTGAGAATGTCAGAACCATCATTGCATGAAATCCACAAATATAGGTAACTGAAACATCTCTGTTCTGTTCATATCTGTTGAATTCAGAACAAGTATAAAACTTTGAATTAAATTTCCAGACTTTGGAAAGTTTACCCTTTACACAGAGATGAAGAACTAATAAAGCTGGAAGGAAACAATACATTTTTAAAGCTGACTGAGACTCAGAACATCGGGTTAGGACTGTTCAAAATGCGCTCACTGCCACATCATTTTGACAGTACAGCAGTGTCTCAGCAGGTTGTAATGCAACTCCTTGGTATTTCTAAGTGCACTGGGCCTTTAGGATCACTCTCTGGGAAGAGACGTCAAGGTTGTTATTAGAAAGTTGTTTACATTTAATTAAAACGGTCAACTTATCTGAGCTTCCATAAAGTTAATAAGCCCATCAAATTTCTAGGGGGATTATAATTAGAACATATATGTTCCAGTAACTTTACTCTGTTTCTCCAAGATTTCTATAAAATATTTAAGTCCATCAAATATTGAACATGCACACTTAATGATCTAAACTTTTATTTTAGAATGAGGTTTTTCAGTTTGAGAAGTTTATCTGTAAATACTTAAAAGAAAACTTGGCAGAGACACTATTTAGCTAGAGGAGCTTGTGAAAATCTAATGACCTTTCATTCAGCCTGACTAGTTTACAGACAGACTTTAACCTCTTCAATAGTTGTTCAGGTTTTTGAATCCTACACATTTTATGCCTTTTGTGATCCTGCACCATTTCTAGGGGATTTTTTAGCCACTATTCCAGTACGAACAGCAGTAATATTTCTACACTCATGGGCCATCTCCTCTGCTGTAGTCATTGTGGACCCAATACCCGGTGCCCACCTTGGTCCACAAGGATGCACTTCCGAAGTGCTGCCGAAAACTGACAAGCCAAGCATGCTGTCCAAATGCCTCCCTCCTCCTTAAGGTTTGACATAGAGAAGCCCTGGTCCTCCAGCTGAGAGCAGCTGTGAGAAGGACACACAGGTAAACAAGCTGGAGTGAGGCTGGGACTAGCTAGACGCCAAGTGGATCAGGTCCCCGGGGCATGGCAATGAGTACACTGGCTTCTTGGCCCCAAGACAACCTGTGCTATTTTCCACCAAGTAGCACTTGCTGATGATATCGGCAAGGCAAGGCCCACAGCCAACTCATGCATTATGTTGCTGATGTTACAGAATCAAATTTTATAGGAGAAGGCAGCTGGAAGGGGCCTCAGGAGAAATCTAGCTCACCTCTCTGTCCAAGCACAAGATCAGCAATGCTTGCGTCATTTTGACAGATGCTCGCCCAACTTGTTTGTAAAGCCTTCCCATACCAAAGGCTCCCTAATCTCCCCAGCAAGTCCTGACTATTCTTACAATTCTGAGTGTTTTTTTTCTAATGACTAACCTTTTTTTACGGTTTGAACCTATTACTTTGTCTTATGCAAGTTAAACAGTTTATTTGCTCTCTTTTATGTATTTAAAGATTACTTTGTCTTCCATCAGTCTTGTCTTCCACAGACAAACCATTCATTCATTTTTCCCTTCCATATCATGGTTTCTGCATCTGTGAGCATTCTGCCTGGTCTCCTCTGGTTCCTCCAATCTGCAAGTACAGTTTTCCAGTCAAAGTGGCACCCAGCTCACAGTGGTTTCATCAGAAATACACTTCTGTAGTTTACTTATAAGAAAACACTGTGAAGCAGCATCAAACCCCAAAGTCAACAGACACAATGAATATAATTTCCCTCCTGTTCCAAAGGTGTATTCACAGAATCACAGAATGTGCTGAGTTGGAGGGGACCCACAAGGATCATCAAGTCTATCTCCTGGCCCTGCACAGGACCATCCCCAAGAGTCACACCATGTGTCTGAAAGCATCATCCAAATACTTCTTGTTCTGTTATAGGAGGAAATTAGGTGTATTTGATATGATTTGCTGTTGGTAAGTCTGTGGTCTTTGCTTGCTTACGTATTATCTCCTTTATTTCTTGTTCTATCATTTTCTGAAGAAATTAAGCTGCACTCTATTATCTTTTTCCATCTTTAAATGAATACACTAAGTTTCCTTTTTCCAGCAGTCCAGTATGTTTCACACCCTCTGTAAGTTATCAAAAGTATCTATAAGCAATCCCTACTCCAGTATTCTCCAGATTTTACTTATTGGAAGATGGGGTCTTGCCCTTGTGTCACTGGGATTACTTATGGCAACACTGACGAAGTTGGCACTTCTAGTGAAGAAGTGGCTAGCTGCCAGAGAGAAGTAAGCACTGTAATCTTTGCAACTTCATCTGCTAATAACTTGCCTCTGTTGTATAACAGGACAGCCGTTCTTACCCATCTTCTTACTGCCCTGGTCATCTGAGGTCCATCAGGTCACTGTTACAGTTCATCACGAGAAGCCTTTCATTTTTTAGCCATTACATGTTATAGTTTTATTCTTTTCTTGTGTTTAAAAATTACTCCCTGTATTTTCCACTACACTTGCTCTCTGGGCCTGATACCTCAGATGCAGAAATTGCCCAAAATGCTTCCTTACAAATCAAAAACTTTAAATAAAAGAAATCAATTGTTTTTGTCCTATTTTTCTTCTGAATTTGTTTGTATTTTGGCACTTGGCCTCAAAAATGTGGGATTAGATTTGGTTGTCAGGATTCATATGTTAAAACCAGAATCTTCTTAAAGAGAAACTGTATATTTGCTCCTGCCCAGCAAGGGCAATATATCAGATAAACTGAGTGTTCAATCAGCTGCCTATGGCCTCTTCACATGTGTTTCAGCACTGACTGTTTTTTGAGATATACAGAAATCAAGCAAAATAAGAAATAAGGTCCCATTACCTTTCCATGCGGAACACAGGACTCACTCTACCACACAGGACAGCCAGTAGCATAGATGTCAGAGTCCTCCAGAGCCTGCCCATTTCTGCAACAATCCTGGTAGGGCCACACTCTGGAGGTGTGGACTGTACTGCTGTGTGGTCTGCACAACAGGTCCAGATAGGAGACTATGGGGGACAGAGACCACTTATCTGGAATTCCCTTTACCCTGCATTTTGGGGCATCAGAAAAGCTCTGTGACACTCCTTAAAAATGTCTCCTGCATTACTCTTCTAAGTCTGTGAAATCTCATCTTTAAGTTCCCTTCTTTCAATGCATTAAGAGTACATGCTAAAGGCATTTTCCCCCTCCTCAGTATATTTTCAGGCCATGCTGAAGGATAAACCTATCATGTTTCTGACCCACTAGAAAAGCTGCTTTAGTGTTGCAGGAAATGTAATCTGTATGACTGACATGAAAGTGTTATAAGATGTGAGCTGCAGAGATTTTGGAAGGTTGTGTCTGAGCCACAACATCCATTCTTCATTGCTAGGCTTTGCGAGCTAATATCCTCTTAGCCTAATTTAAAATCATTAATTAAAACTGAGTTGAAACTGATGTGTAATGTAATAAGGAAAAGAGGTCCCATGCCAAAAAGAAGAGGAAGTTTTAGGAGATGTCCATGAATTTATATTTGCTTTGCTTTTCTTGAATCAGAATTTACTGTACAACACGACCCTAATTTAGTAAAGTCCTCCAATTTGTGCAGTTCACACACACATTTTGATGAGAAATTAGTAATTACTATGACGAAACTAGGAACCAGGCAGGCGGCTAGCAAGTTTTTTTTGAGGAAATTATAAACACAATCCCTCTATTTCTTGGTCCTCCAAGGCACTGGGTATATCACATCAACGCGGTAAGGAAAATCTGTTGAAATCAGTTGGAAATCCTGACTAGCACAATATGAGCTGTTGCTGCAGTGTAAGAAGTTCTTCATCTCAGCAAGTGATATGCTACAACAGGTTTTGTGAAGCGAATTCATTTTCTCTCCCTTGCATGCTGGGGTGGAGGCGGGGAGGAGGATGGGGAGCGGGAAGTAGAAAAGATGGTAGAATGGCGGGGTAAAGAAGTTAACTTTTTTTTTATTATTATTAAATCTTTGTTAGTTTTCAGTGGGTGTAAAAAATAGTTAAATTCCCTAATTAAATTATAATTCCAATCTTAAACAATAAAAAGAAATCCTGTAATAATCTATGTGCAGTGCCTGACAGCTGGGCCGTCTGATCCTTGCAGTCTGCTTACAAATTGGTATTAGTGGCACTAATAAAGCTGATTAATGTTGTGACTAGAGACCCACTAACCTGACACTGCCAGCTGGGCACACAAAGGCTGTCAATCTACATGGCAGCTGTTAAACTATGAGCGCCGTAGCCTTTAATTTACATTTCAGCAACCTCCACACTGTAATGCATTTTAATGGGCACGAATAAAAACCACTGGTGACGTGCAGGAATTTCACAGGATATTGGTGTGTACACATTATATTAGTAAAATACCACTTATCAAAAGACCAGAGATAAAGCCAGTTCTTTCCTCAGTTACTTTTTTTGAGACCTGTAGCAACTCTGTCATAAGCAATACAATTACTGCAAATTGCCACTGCTATGACTGAGGGCACATTTTCAGTCAGTTTACCCATCCCTAAGAGTTATGATAGTTCACTGATTTCTATTGATACAAGTAGCCATGAAGATACTATCTGCATCTTAATGGCATTTCCCCACAACTGCTTTGCTTACAAGTACTTTGGAGGGTCCCACAACAGGTCCTATCCATCATTCAGTGGTCCTTAGCAAATCACCCTTCTGACACTTTTTGGAGAGCCCATGGCTAGACCAGGAACCCAAGCAACTCATTCCCCTAACCATGTTATTTTCTAGTGAGAGGATTGCTTCATTGCCTGTGCTCTAACTGTACTGTGTGTAAACTATATGTAAACAGAGGTTTATAAGCTTTTAAGACTATCAATCCAGGACCTTCTATAAATATTCAGTCCAACTGATCCACTTACTACTTAAATGCAAAGAATTTACACTAATGATACATGAGTTGCTACATTAAAAAAAAAAAAGTGAGGATACGCAAATGTTTCAAGGCTAGCCCATAGGAAATGTGGTCTACTCTCTCTGACCCTAATAAAAGCACAGTTTATTATGGTAAATACTTTCCTGCTTTGTAAACTATATCACACATGCAGAAATCCTGGTCAGCATTTCATTAAGGCAGATATCTTGGTAGACTTTTTTTAAATTTATATTTCAAATTCTTTAATCATTGACTGTTTTGTTACCAAAATCCCCTTTTATTTTTCCATTGTGTTGTCCTGGCAACTTTCAAAGTCTAGAGATTTTTTTAATTTCTTTTTTTTTTCGGGGGAGGGGTCACAAAGGCAGTAAGTGGCAGAGGAGAACACGATGTGAAATAGAAAGGAATACAGTCCCAGAGTGTTTATGTTACTCATTCTAAAAAACGTATTATAAATATGATGACATCACAAATACTCAAACAAATATTAAACTCTGAAATAGGCCATGACTATAAACTAAATATGTCTACCTGAGAAACTTAATCTGTTGTTACTGAGTCTTTGCTATCAAGAATGTATTTCCTTCCCTCTCAGTTCCCAGACAGCAGGTGAGCATGTACATGTTTCCAAAAAAACACCCATAATTAAACAACCTGTAAAAAAAGCTCATTCTACATTTAATTGGGTGAATTAAGATTTAAACCTGAGTCTATTAGCTCTTGTTCCTATTTTTTTTGTAACTTGACAAATCTTCTGTTCTCAGCGAAACACAGTATTATTTTTTTATACAGCCTTTTGAGGACAGGGACAAAGAGCAGAGAATTAAGGACATGGTGAGAGTTGGGTTAGCATTTGTCTGCATAGCCCAGGTCATGCATCTTGGTTTGCTGGGCATGGCTGTTACTTCCGACTCACACAGTATCAAGTTTAAAGGCAAGTAAAGAGGCCATGAAAGAAACAGTGTTTGTACACTTCTCTGAGTACAAAAATGAAGGTACCCTCTTGTCACATCACCAGTCAGCTCTTGTGCCTTTTGTCTTTTCTTTTGTCATTTCCCAGAAAACACTCTGGAGGGGAAATCTGATGACTTCCTAACCATGAAATCTTGCTGATTTAAAAATATTTTCTTATCTAGTATAATATTAATAAAAATTAGGGAGAAAAAAATCTACCAGAAACTGTACTGTAGAGTCAGCAGAATAAGGCAAATTGCACCCAGCTAGCAGGGTGAGCTTCATTAATATACAAGTTGCAAGGTCTTGTAGCTTGTTTGGGTTTCTGTCACTAGGGAATCTACTGCACCACATGTTCTCAGGCATCATCTCTCAATGATTTGGCCAAAACATTGCAATACTGAGCTGCCCACAGCTGCCTCCCCACAGGGCTAACAGACCTCCCTCCACAAGCCAAAGAATCTCTTCCTTGTGAGACTCTCATTAAAACCAAGGCAGAACTCTGTGCTCTGGACAGATGTAGGGTGTGATGCATTTGCAATACTGGTTCATTGTCACTGCTCAGCATCATGAGACCATTTCAACCCCTGAATGATCAAACCTTTCTATCAGTCCAACACTGATTCCCAGGACAGTATCATATGGAAAAGCAGAGCTAGTGTGTAAGTCCAAGATTCCCCTTTTGCTTTTTCTTTTGCAAACGAAAACAGGAGTAAGATGACAAATAACATACATTATAAATATTGCAGTACCAATAAATCCCACATTTTTTTTACAGCTGCTGGGTAGGGGGAAGGGAAGACATACGTAATAAAATCTGTTAACACAGTTAAAATGCAAGACCAGAAGAAAATCCAAGACTAACATCTCAAACAGGATCTATTAGAAATGGAGAAAACCATGAAATCACCCACTTATTTTTCTAACTTCCATCAGAAAGCAGGATTCAAAGGATTGTATAAATGCCAAGATAGATTAGATACAATAGATAGAACCAATTGTTTGCTCAGGCTGAGCTACAAATATGCCAGTCAAATGCATATATAGCCCTATATGGACTACATGCAGAGATGTAAATGTTTAACTTGAATAGACTGGGGCTGATCACATCCTTAGCCTGAAATCTTTACATGACATTTCCTTTCCCTTTTCCCTATTTCATAACATCTCATTAGCTAGAATTAGTAAGAAACAATCTCTCTCTGGATTTTTTAGTATAGCAAGAACAAAAATAAAGTTGTGCTTTTTAATCCAAAAATAAATGGAGCTACTTAACAATTAATAGAAGCACTAACTACTGAAATGAATAACTGCAGTTTGGTCTAGAAATTTTCTATAATAAGTGCCTTCTGCAGGTGATAAGAAACTTTTAAGTGGGCACTGACTCTTGAATTAGAAGTTAAAACAGTGAGCTTCACCTTATCAAATCAAACTGTGTTCTGCTTTTAATGGAAACATCTTGTCTTCACATACCCACTCAAAGGTTTCACTGAGAAAAGAGCTTACATACAATATTTCTCCTTCTCCAGTTTAATTTTCATGAGTTCCTACTGATAGGGGTCAAGTGAAATAACATTTCATAAGCAGAAGTTTATGACTAGGTTTTCTTGCCAGAACAGAATGGCATCTGTTCCCATGCATGTTTAATTTAAATATTTTTCATGAATGTGGGATGATGGTATAAATATTTGAAATCATCAATATAGTAGACTGCACTATAGCATGGAAAGGCTGCTGCACAGCTGCTGTTAAATTATAGATTTCTTATGCAATGAATACATTTAACTTGTCTTTTGAAGAATTAAAAAATTATGTCTTCTGTCTAAAATACTTTGTCAGATCTTTAAGAGATGTTCTTCATATGACCTACAGCTTCCAGACAACTGAAAGCATAACTCTGTGACCCCATCATGAATGACACTTACATAGGCTGAACTGATGGAGCCAGGGCAAAAGCACACTGCACATGGGCAATGAGTGAGTTTCTTCTCTTTGTCCTCTTTAATCTCCCCTTCTTCCACTCATGAACCTGTTCTCACTAAAAATAGCTCCCAGTTCCCATATCTTGGTCTGTGGTCTGATTCTCCAGCCTGCATTCTGGAGAACACTCATCTCCCCAGTGCTGACTTGAAAAAAAAAATAAAACCAAACACCACTACTAACGAAAAACTATTTTTGCCTTTGTCTCCATCCCAGGAACATGATGATGTGCCAGTTTACATCAGCTGTAAAAATTTTGACAACCAAGTCTCAGAGGCAGATGAGACTCTGTTATGTACAAGCCACTTAAAACAGCCTTGAAAAGTTTTTGTTGAAAGCAACCAAATCCAGGATGTGAGGGAAAGGAGGTACTGGAGAGTTTCATGGCATTGTTTATGCTGCTATCTGGAATACAGGATGACTTACAGTAAAACAAAAATTGGCAATTTTCACAATGTAACAGACAGAAAAATAAACATTTTGTCAGAAAAATAAACATTTTGTTATGGTCCAACTCAGCAGACATGCCTTCTTAAAAAAAAAAAATAAAAATCACCTTATTTTTAAAACACTTCTTGGAGAAAAACTTTACATTGCAGGGTATGTTTACACGCTGTTACTGTGATCTGAAAATGAACTCCTTAACTTACTGGTATCTTTGGAGTCTTGGCGTTACAGAGTCTGCTTTTAGACTTTTTAATTGTTAAAGCTATTTATGAGTTATATAATTTTACCGTGCTATTCATTTTTGTGATTATCTGTTAACACAAACCACAGAAGTGCCACAGCAATGGAGAAGGCAAGACATGTAATGAAATATTATATGTGTGGTGGCATAAAGCTTTATTGGCATGAGCTAGGAGTGGATGCATTACTCATGAATGGTGAAGCCAGCAGTAAATTAAGAAGGTGGCCCCAAGTGAGTATTAGTCACCTAAATACAACCATATGCCACCAGATTTTGAGTTACGTTTTCACAGAAATGTTATTTCTAAAATTTGCAGAGAATTTCTAAATGGACTCCAACTTCAAAGCCTCACAAACGAAGACCTAAGAACCAACATGTGTGCAACCCACCTCGCCCCTTCCAAACTTTAAATCATTAATGAGCTCAACTATAAATCAAAATGTTTATCGCAAATGTGGCAGTTTTACCAACCATTTCTGGAGAGTAGGAACAGCCTGTATGGAATGCCATGAAGTCACCCTGCTTATTTCTCTTTGCAAAGCTTAGATCACAAACCACTTCCCACCTACTGAGGGGAGGCTTGTGTGGCAGGAGCTTCTGAAAAACAGTATAAAACTGCTGATCTTGATACAGTGCATCATGCCTGCAAACTAAATGCTACGTCTTTGACAAAGTTGCAGAATTCAGGGACTAACTATCCATCTTGCAAAAGATAAGCTTGTAAGATGCTGGTATGGCCCATATATAGCATAATATAGGAGCTGTCAGTTACTACCATTTGCTCAGAGCAGCTTTTGAGCCACAACAGCAATATAGAGTGAGCTCTATGTTGCCTTAGCTGTGTTATTTTAACAGTAATTCAATTTGCTGGGTACATTGGGTCACATTTTGGTTGCTTGTGTGTGATCTGCAGAGTAAGCAAACACACAAGCACAATCACTGCAAGGACTGTACTCTGGGGTTGTACTCAGCACAGCCAGAGGCATCGAGGACAGCACTGGGCAGTTTGCCGGAGCTTTGGCTGCCTTCTGCCATGTCACATGCTGCCATAGCTTAATCCATAGCTCTATGGGAATTTCTGTATTCAGTGACAGTTTCTACAGTCCTTTATGCGAAAAAGGGATTGCCATACATGTCCTGAGCATGCAGCCACATGTCTATGAGCTGTCTTGTGCCCAGAGGGTAGGAAGCTTGAAGTCAGTGCAAGGAAGCTTGAAACAACCAGGCAAAGCAGGTAGTTAATGCATAAGCACAGCCTAAGAGAGCCCAAGGAGCTCTAACATAAGCCAGGCGCTAAGTAAGGATTGATGTATTTTACGCTTACATGTGCAGATCTTAGAAACTGTAAAACTATTAATTACACCCATGTTTTGCTAATAAATGCATGCAGAGTAAGACTCTTTACAGACGAAAACAAAACGACAGATCACTTTCCAATAGGGTTATTATTTCAACTAAAACAGAGGGGTTTTGCAAGCCAGCTCTCCCTTTCCCTCTACTTCATGGCTATTTCTATACATACTTCAACAATCCCAAACTAAACCATTCTCAAACAGAGAAAAAAAAAAAGGAAAAGAAAGAAAGGATGGAGCCCTCAGAAAACTGGCAAAGAGCTATTTTGTAAGGAGGGAACCAACGAAAACATTGGCATAAGGCACAGTTGGAGGGTGTCAAATCCGATGTGGCAGCCCTTTCTTGTGCTGCTATGTGGAATTTGCTTCAAAAGATCAGCAAAATGAAACTCTTCATACCTGAACTAATACAGATCCATGTAAATTTGAGCTCTGATCTTATGGAGCCAGTCACATCGCTAGAGGCTCAAAAGGAGTTGTCTTTGTTTGTTTTTGAACTCTATGTGAAACCGGATCTCACATACTAATATCTTGATCCAAACAATATAATAGAATCTTTTTCTGTTGTCCTCACCCTCTCAATAGAGCTCTCCTCCAGTTAGATTTCATTTTTGTTTCCTTCTGAAGAAAGGCAAAAGGGGTAAAATTCGTTTTCCTTTGGGTGAAATGTTTGCCTCCAGAAAACATTCAGGAGTAAGATGGTGTGTGGTGTAGGGATAAATAAATAAATATATAAGGTTTGTATTAAAGGTTGTATTGCAGAACTGCAAATGAAGGATTGCAAATAGCGGTAGGATCTGTATCGCTGCTAACCGAAGCAGCAGAACTGTTTAAACATGCAAGACCACAGGTAACATGAATAACAAGTTGAGGGCTCAACTCCTTTCACATCATTTATTGAAAATGAACCTATTTATTTTTCAGAGGACACACAGATCCATCCTGTATGCTGACTTTTAATTGTTTTGCCACATATAATCTAAGGCAGTAACCACTCTGGAAAGAGGATGCAAATTTGACTTGTTAACTCTTTCCTACCTGATTATCCAATGAAACATACTTGGGGAATGCTCCACTGTTCAAATTAGCCAAATGCATTGATTTTCCTTAAATTTAGTTAATGTATTTAATCGATTTCAGAATTATGGTCCTTTGTATATTTTGAGTACATTGTTCACATGCAAATACAACTGGAACAGATTTGCAGCTTCATTATAGCTCTGGAAGTCTCCAGTCAGCCATCAGATTTTGGAAGTTTAACAAAATGAAATCCAAATTACAAAGTTTTGGATAATTATTCACCAAGACTTAAACCCATCTGCATATTCTTACATTTAATTTTTTTTAATGACTGAATAAACCAAAAGAATTTTTGGAAAGGATTTCCTATGAAGCTCTTATCAATTTCAGCTGAATTTATTAACCAATTCTCGTTCCTGACAAAGGCGCATCAAGCCTTTTCTTTCTATTATTGTGCTAACAGGAACAAACACACAAAAGGACAATCCAAAAAGAGAAAACTATTCTGTTCAACACAATAGTCAATGTAAAAGCATGTGTTTTTTACAAACCTGACCAGCAGCAAAATCCACCTATAACTGCCTTGTAAAATAAACAACTATGACTACAACTGAACTTTTGTTGCATTTAAGCAAATAAAAATTTAAAGGCACTAAAATCTTTGTAAGGATGGCTATAAAAGCACTTATCCTTAGATCACTTCTACTGTAAAGTTTGACTTGAGCAGACCATTATATGCACCATACAGTTATCATCCTTATAAATCAGTGCTCGCCCCATACACCAGGACTCAGTGGGTGCTCACCCCCATTATTGGTAAAGTTTCCAGCGTGTTCAAGAATGCAGGATCTGAAGGTTTGTATGGCCCTAAAATGCCACATTCAGCACACACAGTCCTTGCAAAGAGGAAAGAGGCTGAAAACCAACAAATAGGACAGAATCCAGGCGAGGGTATGACTTGACCCCTTGGTAAATCAGTTTCCCACAATGTGACTGTGGAGGTCATCACACACAGCACTGCCTGAACTTCGGGCTGCCCCTTCTCAGGCACTGCTAAGTAGTGCTCAGGCAGATGCTCAGTCCACTTCTCTATATCGGGCCTCAAGCCAAAAGCTTGTGAAGTCAGTTGGATAATTTCCATGTTCTGTGAGTGATATTGGAAAAGACCCAGTTAAATAGAAGTAATGATGTTTGAAATATACAGCGCTACAGGAAGTTGAAAGATTAAGTATTTGTTCTAGTTTGGTGACTTTGTTTGGGTTTTTGGGTTTGGTTTTGGGTTTTTTTTTTTCTTTCTTCTCTTGGTAAATCAATTTAAAGCCAGCAAGAAAAGTGATCTATCACCATGTCTTATAGCTTTGCCCTAAGATATGTGAGAATCATCACCCTAAACAGTTCAGGTAGCACTCATGGGAATTACACCTCCCTTTGTCTGGAGAAAACAGGGACTTGGCACATCTATTTCATTTTTTTCCCAACCACCAAACTTAAAATTCTTAAAAACTGCTTTTATAATGTTCAAATTCATACAATAAACTTTGAGGTCATCAGGAAATCTACCTTAATAGGTAATCTACCTTTGTAACAAGTGAGAACATGGCAGTAATATACAAGAAATATTCTTTAAAATTAAACAGAATTTGAGGTTGTTTGAGGAGCCAGGTATTTTCTGTTACAAAGTATCATGTAACATCGAACCATAGAAAATTTGGTGAAAAGGTAGTTTAAAGGATGACCTCACTCCTGTGCTCAAGTACAAAATAAATTCCAGTGGGTTTGGATGCTTTTTTAAATTTTTTTGATTTGCTGATCCCTATGTAGAAAACATAAGCCTATTGATTATAAACTTTCATTTCTCCAGGATTTTCAACACCCCTATGAGCTAGTTCACAGATTGTTGTGGATCACTGTGGTCCGCCACTGAATTTATGCCATTCTCACTCTACTCTGGCAAATTTACATTTTGGCAATTATATCTGCATGTGTTGAGAGACTCAGGACTAAAAATTCTAGATTTAAAAACAACAACAACAAAGAATTAGATTGAAAGGGAAAGCAAAATATTGTTATATTTCTGTTTTCTTATTAAGTTATATTTTGGCAATCCTTGGGGAAATTAAAGCTTTGGAAACATTCCATGTGGCAACAATTTTTCCAAGAGTGAAGAATTGCAGGGAATACACAGACCTCATTTAATGATTAACAGGCAATGATCTTGTGGATAGGAATGAGAAACAGAAGGAAAATCTGTATATTAGGATCACAGAGAATGGAAATTGGACTCAGTGGACAACTTTCCCTGGAGTGATTGTCTAGTCACTATGACAAATATGGTTCTTAACAGTTTAGCTAGTACCTTAACAGGGCTTCTTATTTGTTGTCTTCTTGTCTCTGGTCATGGGATAGACTCAAGGTAATGAGAAGCAACTATTTCCATCCCACAGAAAGAGCTTGGAAATTAGCCAGCTGCTTCTGGATGCACAGGTTGTAATATTAAATCAATGTTCAGAAAGCATGGTCCACCTCTCTCTCTCTCTCTCTCCCCCATGTAATGTTGTAGGGAGAAGCAGAAGTTATGGTCACTGTAAGCTGTATATTTTAGAGTTGAGTCCACATCTGATGTGATTTCAAAGGCAGGTCATGGTATACGATCTCATAGGCTATTACAAGAACCATAAGCAGGTTGTTACTCTTGTCATAAATTCTCTTTGTGTCACAAGTGCCCATTATGCTTACACTACAATTGCTGGTCCCAGAGAGACCAACTTTGTTAAAACCAAGTAACCACAAGCATAAAATTCACAAATCCCTCTGCAGCAAAGCAACCATTACGATGTACTGTTCCTAGAGAGCTGCCCGTTTTTCATTCAGCATCAAACCTTGAGAAAAGGCCAGGGAAAAAAATAATTTTATTAAGCACATTTTAAAAATACCCGTACTTAGAAAAGACTTCTAACTCTAGATGAGGAGAAGAAGAAATGGAGTTCATAACTGTTCCAAATTTATGGCCACATTAATTTACCTCCTTGCTACCCTGAGACAGCTGCTAATGTGAGCTCTAGCAATCAACATCTAACACCTCTAAGAATGCTTGCACAGAAGCTAACAGCATTCACTGATAGGAAACTTCATTTTTAGATATATATAAAAGAACAATTTGAGTCTAGCAACTTGAGAATGGGGGAGGTAGGAGAGAAAACCCAAACAGAAATATGTGCATTTCCTATTGAAATGTTTTGGCTTGGGATTTTTCCAATGAAACTTACAGGCTTTCCAGGAAAGTAGCAGCTCTCTGAATTTTTTTCTTCTAGTTAAAAAAAGGAAAAATAAAATCTATCAAAGCTTTTGAAGATACTTTCTTTCTTTTTTTGTCAGCCCTAGTCAGAGTGATGTTTGCAGTTTATTGGCCAATGCTGATCTATTAGAAGCTGAAGAAGATTAACGAACTCACATAGTTCAGTTACCCACATCACATTTCTTAAATGGACAGGGAAACAGAACTTGTGAAATACTACAGCGGAGAAAAATGATGCAGTTATTATTAAAGGAAAAAGAATCTACTCTATCACACCTTAGGCAATCTAACATTTCACACCTGACTCTTGAGTAAGAGCCAAGAGTTTATCTTCAGCAGAGGAACTTGCTCAAGACCCCCTTACCCTGTCAAGCTGGTTTTGCTCCACCAAACTTTCCTCATAAATGGAGCCAAGCCAGAGTAAAAGGCTCAACAACAGTAATAATGACAATAAAAGTATTCCACAAGCAGAATCTATTTATTGATTTTACAGCAAAACAAAAGTCAGTGAGCAATCAAGTTTACCCAGAGAAGTAGAAGTATAACTGTAAAGAAACAAGACCTAGTGCTCCACTGATCATTTTTTTATTATTGTGTTTCAAGTGCAGATTAGACAACAGGAAATCAGCTTCCACTTGTGGAAACTTCTGATCTCCAAGACCCTACCAGCATAAACCTTTTTTCTCCTACAACAGTTTAAGAAATAGTTCTACATGCACTTCATCAGTACCTTAATATTAGAGTTATTCACTGCCTGGCCAACTGGGAATTGCATGGAGCAGACCCAGGATCCCAGCCCTCTTCTACTTCATAGGTGGGGATTAAGGAACCAGGCAGACTGAAAGCCACCTAGGCTCAGAGGTTTCAGCCTCCGTCACTTGAGGTACACAATTGCCACAGACCTTTAATTGTGTTGGCCCAAACCACAGTGTTGAGACACTGGCAGAACACAGCCAGGAGCAGATCTGAAGTGCAAAATTGGGAGTAGCAGATGTGGGCTCAATTTTTCAGCTATACCCCAAATTTCCCAAGATTTGGGTAAATCATTTAATCTATATACCTCAGAGATCTCCTTCTTCTAACTTCCAATTTATTAGACAACGTAATTTTGTGTACAGACTATCATGGAAATTATCTGTGCAGCATCTTTTTCAGAGCTTCTGGGCGTGTGGCACCACACAACAGGGACTAAGTCAAATATTTCTGCCTGAAGAAACTCGGTTGAAGTGGGAACATTTCCTGACGATGGCTTTAACAGGACTTTGGGCAGAGAGAAGGGAGGGTTCAATACTCTCTGGTCACTGCATGACAAAGTTCAAGTTCAAGTTCAAGTCTTTGCCCTGATTTGCCCAGGAGGGCACCTGCACACCTGTGTAACATCTTACCCTTGTCCTGTAATTTGTGAAAGAAACTGCTCTAACCTCTTTCACAGGTCATCAGTCTCTTAATCTAATAGAGCTTTCCTTTCCTATTTTCAAAGGCTAGAACCCTGAAGGCTCAAATTTTGCCACAGGACTGTCTTTAGGAGCTCTATGA
Organism: Pipra filicauda; assembly: GCF_003945595.2. Taxonomy (NCBI): domain Eukaryota; kingdom Metazoa; phylum Chordata; class Aves; order Passeriformes; family Pipridae; genus Pipra; species Pipra filicauda. The sequence goes on along the minus strand of NW_024103541.1, from coordinate 912,037 downwards.
ATAAGTTAAGTAACTATTAGCCTTTCCTATGCAATCCAGTGGATACACGATTACTGTAGGCATGAATTTTTAACATTACTTGCAAAATACAAAAACTAAATGGAAGCAACACACATAGCAATATTTGTGCAGCCAGTGCACTGAACATTTTACTGAAGGTGCTCTGTAAATAGGCTCTTAATATGACATCTCTTGGATATGTACAGACAGACATTGAAAATTTCACTCAGGACCACCTCTAACAGGCAACACTTTGTCTCAAGCAATCACTTCATCCATAACACATTCCCATCTGGTTTTCAATGTAATTTGGTTCAACCCTGAAGACCACCAGAAAGATTTTCACAGGCCTAATTGGCAGAGACTTAATTCCCATTTATTTTTAATAGGAATTAGGTGTTTGACATTTTTGTCTTTGAAAACTTCCCATCATCTCATTTCTAATGAGGGGAACATTTTTGGTAATCCTTTACAAAAATAATGAAGAAATACTGACTGTACTCATTTCTCACACAAGCATGCACATACATGGGCTGAGGCCTCCAAGTGTAAAACACAGATTTATACATGATGCTGCGAAAGAAAAAGCAGTAGCGATGACATTGTATGGAACAATTGCAAAAGCAAATGCTCCTGAAAGGGTGGGAAGTGGGAGGTATCTGTTTCAGCAAGCAGCTTCTGACACAAATGTCAGAAATGGAAGCATGACAGACCTGTGGAGCAATTTGACACCCATGTTTTCCCATGCATCCCTTCCACTGAAGTATTTACATTTCCCAAGTGCCTTGCTTATCTTAAGTAAATCACTCAATTGGATATTTCTTTTGGGTTGAGTTAATTACATGAAAGAGCACAACAACTTTGATCCAGTTCCTACAGTAAACACAAGCCTGCATTTGAGACATACCTGCCAGCAACCATGGCTCCATACATGTGACACCATGTTTGCAGAAAACTTTTGAAAAGAGCAATACATATCAGGGATTAGGGTCTATCCCTGAGTGAACATCCCTGAACTACACTGCACTGGATGCTCACTGTGAAGGCATCCCACAGGTGGGCTTGCTCACAGGGCAATATATTTACAGTCATTATGCAAATGGTGTGTGAAACATCCTTCCCTTACTCCAATTTTCATGCAATTTAAACCAAACTCCATAAAGCTAAATGAAAACATATTTACTTTCCCTGCCCCATAAAACCATGCTGTCTTGGAGGCCCTTAACTTTGATGCTGGTGAAAAGCTACAGTGCCTGTCTTCTTCAATCCCAAACTTCAGGCAGCAAACGTGCATGGCTGATGTTTAAATGATAAGTAAGGCATATTTTTAAAAGGGAAGTGCAGCTGTCCCTCTCTGCCGCAAGGTATTTTTCAATTTATGTGGCAAATCCAATATAAAGGTTTATTGTACGGAAGGCAAAAGATCTTAATCAGGAATTAGCCTCTTCTAATGAGGAGAAATAAGCACCAAGGCTGCACGAATTATTTCTAAGAGATAAGAATGTAATTGCCTAATGTGACTAATAATCTGATAAGAGCCTGTTTTATCTGATTTAACCCACGGAACTGCTGCTAATGTACAGAATTTAAAGTAATCCCCAAGGAATTCCTCTTATCACAAATGGGATTGCAGAATGATAAAAAGATTCATTGTTACAGTATTTGCTCTGGACACTTCTGTTCAAAGGAAGCAGAGTTTCAACAGCTTGAAGTAATTGCAACATTTGCTCAAAGATGGGATCATTTCTACAATGCTTGAATTTTTGACGACAGAGTGCATATTCTTATTATGAGCAGGCAGTAAATTATACAATCCTATTTCATTTATAGCCTGGATATCATCTGAATACTATTACCAGGAAACAAACACATGCCCCAGTCCCTGTGAAAATGTCTTCTAGTGTGAAAAGATTTTCTCATGTATTTTTGCATATTGACAGAAATTAATATAATTTGAAATCTATAGTGACACTAACACTGTCATTATCAAAATTCATGCTCCATTCTAATCCTACTGTATAATGACTTTAATCCTAATGGGCATAATCATTTCTGATGTAAAACTAGATACATGACAATCACAGAATTGAGTGATATTATTATACCAAAGAATAGCAGCTGTTGATTTGCCAATATTAACAAGTAGCAATCTTGTGATAACTCATTGTTCCAACAACTAATCAGAAGAGGACTGAAAATTTGGCATTTTGGTCCTGTAATTACATGTTTATGATGCTACATTTGGTAATTTGAATGATTTTGACTGTTGAATGTCCCAGGAATTTCCTCTGTGTTTGTTACAAAGACCCACGGCTGGCTTTGCGGACCAGTGTTGTTTTTGCCTGTGTATACCTAGTTGTACATACAGCATAACAGAATATTGAGAAGCAAAAAAAATGTAAATATACAGATTAGATAGGTAGGACATGAACCAGTGCTAAACCTGAAAAAAAATTAAAATTGAAGGCCCTTCCCTTATGGCTGTGTGCCCACACAATTATGTAAGAAAATAGTCCCTTTCAGGGAGACAAAACCAAAAACTCTCCTATCCCAAATCCATGGAGATTCCTCCTGCATGTGTTTTCATGATCATAAAGCAAGTAAAAGATGAGAGAAGGGAGAAGAGGAGTCTGTGAGGTCCACAGATTGGATGAAAACATTTTCTTTTTGTTTCATAAATTAAATACACATATTTCATATGTATATATATTACACAGGTGTCTTTGGAAAGGAGTCTGGGCTGTTTCGGTTTTTCTCTTCTTTATACAGGAATTTGAGAAAAAGTTTTTGAAAGGTACTCTCATGTGTGAGCACAAACACCTTCATAAAGGAAAGCAGGGCAAAACTGGCACACCTCACCTGTCTCTCAGAGCAGGTGCCAGTGGGATGGGACTAGGGGCTGCATCATGGTCCCCATCACTTCCAGGCAAGTTTGCTCCCCTGGCAGGACCAAGACAGGAATAAGGCAAGTGGATTTACTCTCGGGGTCCATGACAGCTTCACCTTCAGTCCATATTTCTCTGCTTTCTCTGAGCTTAGCATCCTTTTCTTCACTCTGTAGTAGATATGAACTGTTGCAGAGCTCATCAGAGCACTGTAAGAGCAGGAGGCAATGCAAGCAGCAAGACATCAACTGAACATGCCAGAACTCCAGCAAAAGCGTGTTCACACACAATGCAAAAGTATGAACACGGCCGAGTCTCTCCCTCATAAAGAATGTAAATATCAAATAGATGAAAGCGCAACTTTCCATGATTCAGTACTGTTATTGTTTGTATTCATGGTGTCCTCAGAGATCGCAGCGAGCAGAATTTCCACCGCAGTAAGCATTGTAACCCAAAGTAATAAACAAGCCATTCCCTGAAAAGTTCTCATTTTAATTTAGGTCTATATCCACAAAGTGGGTGTAAAAACTAGAGAGACAATATTGAGGAACAAGGATAGGAGAGATCAGAGCAATGTTTCTTTCAGGAATGGGTTATATGCTGCTTGGCCAAGAACCACAGAGCCCCAACCTTGGCAAATCCTCAAGTATTACTGTAGTAGATAAGTTAGTTATGTATGTGCACAATTAACCGATCTCCAGTCATTTAAATTTAATCACAGTATTAAGATAAGAAACACATCAACAATTTCTGCTACTGTTTTACCTACCACCATAGAAAGAGTACACAGAATAAACCAAAGAAACCATCAGACCTAGTAAGACACCACAACCTCATCCAAAGCTGCAATGTCCATGACCATAGAGATCCTTCTCAATATCTGGCACTAGGTTGTTATAGCTGTTACATTAATAACAAATAAACATCTCCGTAGATGTACACTTCTGCAGAGAAGCTACCCCAAAACCCACAAATATATGGGACATTAAAGGATTTTTTTTTTTTCTTTAAACCAACCATATATCAAGACCTCTTTCATAGCCAAGATGAAAAAACTTCTGGACATTTCTTCCCTTTCCCACATTCATCACTACCTCAACTGCTACAAAACGCAAACAGAATAAAATGTTAATGAACAGAATCAGCCACTAACAAAGCTATTAAAGTTTCTAGGATCCTTATAATTCAGGGAAAGAGCAGGCAAAGATAAGGTTACCAACATGTTAACCTGCTAAGACTACACGAGTAAGACCAGCAGACAATACCTACTGCAAGGAACTTTACAAAGACTTTACAGTCCCTTATTCATTTAAGAGTTCAGATCTATACCATTGGATCCAATTCCTGACAAGTGCTAGAAAAGCTGGTATTTTAATTTCTCATTCTCATCCCTCAAACTTGTCACATCAGTCTCATGATACATAATCAAGGAAGGTCTGGAGACCAACAGGCACCTATGATATCCTTGCTGAGAAGTTAGCAAAATTCACAAAAACATCCCACAGCTTTACATACAGCTGTTTTTCTCAGTGACTTCATCCTCTATCTACCTCCCTACCACCACAGACTCTCCTGAGCATCTAGAAGGTGACATCTCACCATCAGACTTCGAACCCAAACATATTAAACCCATCCATGTTAGCTTCACAAACTGACTTTGTCTAACCCTGGGAAACTAGCACTGAAATGGTCATGTAATACCTCAACTGTTTCATAGCCCAGCACAAAGGACAGTTTCTAGGTAACTACACTAACTGTGGTTTGCAACTAACATTACACACGTGGCTAAAAGTTTCTGTTCTTCCCTTTGTTCCCACCAGAAATTCAATAGGAACCATTCCTTCAACAAAGTATATCTGTAATACTTCCAAAGAAAATACATTTTATAAAAATCTACTTCCTAGAGAGTATCAGACCCATATAATTGCAGATCTACAATCAGACCAGCATAAGAAATGGCAGCCTACGAACCACTGTAAGTGAAAACCTCTAGATCTACATCATGGAGTCAGAAATCATCCAGAACACATTTAAAAAAGTCAAGATAGACACCTAAACCCTGAGGCACCATCATACTTTCAATGAGAAGAGCAATCATGACACCCAAGCTCACCAACCTGCATATGGTCTTTATTCACTAGGAATACTCTCCAGGGAACAGATCATCTCCTTCAATGAGTAGTGTTAGTATTATACTAACTCGTCGCAGTACAGAGTGAATGTCCTATACACAGCAAATCCTACCCTACCCAGAAGTTATTAATCACAGTACATCTTTCCAATATTAAGAATAAATGCTCACAAGCAAGAGAAACACCAGTTCCAGCATCCTATATATACACATGCACCTCAGAACAGGGTATGTGCCATCCCATAAATCTGCACAGCAGCTACAGGAGTGACGACAAACAGTCAACATACACTGGAAGAAGCTTGATAATGATCAGACACATCCAGTTACCAGTGGGGAAGTGCCTGTCATAAAGCAATGGCTCCATCTCAAATTTCTCAATCCTGATTATCCAGGGAGGCCCACAAGTACATGGAAATGAGGTAAGACAAGTTTGTAGTTAAAGGAAATGTCCCTTGTTAAACCAACTGGTGCAGTTAGAGAGAACACAAGCTTTTGGGCATACGAGTCTTCTTCTATTTCTTGTCTGAAATAGAAGCAACAGACTTCAAAGCTAAAAACAAGTTGAGAACAGTTGCTTAGAGCGTAATTAAGACGAGTATTTATAAGACCATCTCTGAAATAAAAGGTAGTTAGCACCAGTGAAACAGAGAGGATGTTTGCAAAGAGGGGAGGGAAAGAAACGGAAAGGAGAGAAATGGTAACACAGTTCTACCTCAGCAGAAGAAAAGAAGCAGGTAGTTTATAACCCATGAAATGCAGATTTAGGTTAATGAAGGAAGTTATAGCTTGCCATAAATCAAGTGTATGTATTGAGCCCATGCTTCTTGGTATCCAGTCAGGTCAGGAATTTTAGTTCCTAGCCTCTTCTTCAAAGAGTGTGTTGTAGTTTATCTGACGGTCAAGATCCACACTGTGTATTTTGATTAAAAGAGGTAATTCTCATTCCTTCAGAGAGGCTGGACTGCAGCTACTGATAAATTAGGTGGTGTGATGCCTGGGCCTATCACTGCTGCAGCACCACCCCAGAGCCCTTGGAGTATGTACTAGCTAGAAAAAATGATGAATTCAATACAAGCACTCATTCTATGGTATATCATGATTTTATAGTTTTTGTTGCTCCACAGGTGCTGGCCACCTCTGTCACAGATCGCTGAGGATATTGCCTCTCCCTTGGTAATAGTACTGTTCTGCTCCACAGGTGCTAACTACACCTCTTCTGCAAGTTTTCTTACAGAGGAACATGAAATTAAATTAGAACAACTGTTTCCAGAATGTTCTTTGGTAGAAGTACTCTGTTTCTCTTTCAGACTATCTCCTTTTTTTCCCCCAGCTATTTTCCTTGTTCTAATAAAAGATACTTCCTACAAACCTTGCTGTACAAAGCTAACACACATATATTCGCTAAAGCAATTTGGATAAAGGTACACTGTTCCACCTTCAGTTTCAGGTTGATTGATATAATATTTTACTAGCACATTTCTGAAGGCTAAAAATGGTTTGGTAAAAAAAATAAAATAAAATAATAGAACCAACAAAAACTATATCCCAAGAGAAAGTATTACCTAAGCTATACTTAATGTAAAAAGAGATTACATGCTATAGCATTCTTTGAATTCAAGTGTATCTATATTAGGAAGTTATTACGCTAGTACATGGACTTCTTTATGCAGGTTGATGTGAGTTTTCATGAAGAAAACTTCTTTAATCGGAAATGAAATTCTTCTTAAAAACTCTGCCTCAAGTTACATGCTGATGTTTGCAGAGAATGGGCACATTTTAAAGGTATCAAAAATAACCAGCACCAATACAGAGTAAAAGTAGAACCCCTAAAATCCAAGACCAAATTTAGAGATGCCATAAATTAATAATCCCCTTTGGAATCAAATCTGAATTGCATCAATCTATGCCATGTTTCTTACTCCAACTATAAACCAATACATTCTTTTTATATTTGCAACTTTAACTTTGTGATAAGTCAACAAGAGAGTTTCCTGACACCCCTAAACATCTGCTGTAAAGCAAAATGACAGTGCATCATTATCTGAGTTATTAATGTATCAACATAAGAAAAATCAGGCATGAAGCAAACAAATACCACTTCTTTCATTTCAGCAGAAAGCACAGTAGTTATCACGTAAATTAGACAGAGCCATAACACTCTTCACAGCACAGGGACACTACACTTGCTGACAGTAACCTATATTACATGCAGAAGAAAGTGCTAGACTCTTAGAAATAATTTACTTCACAACTAAGTTATGGCTCACTTTTTTTCCCCCCAAACTTTTGAAAATTAGCAATTATCATTAATTCAAGCCATTGATTGGCCTTCCTGTGCCGAAAATTGATGCCCACTGAAGACGTATTGCTTATAGAATAAACTTCACTCATTCAGTGGGTGCACTAAAAATGACACAAAAAGCAGTACCTTTTGCAAGAATTTAAAAAAAAAAAAAAGGAAGCCAGCAATATTCCTGTGATTTTCTAATTACCCATGCTTTTGTAATATTGTCACAAGTCCTTCACTTATTCCTATGAGAGATCAGTAACAGATTTTACAGTGGGAAGAGCAGAAAATGCAATATTTAAGAAGGATATGCAAGAGATTAAGTTTTGACAGGTTTTAATGTATCTCTCCTCTGTGAAAGTGCAGGACTAAGGAGCAGCAGGGAACGCAGAGTTAGAAAGTTTGTCTATTCACTCTGTCTTCCAATGCAGTTAGTTTTTTCCAGGACAAAACCAGAGAAAATTTCTCAGAAGACTACTGCACATGAATAGAATTAGATACATATATGTTTAATTGAGCCTTCATGTTGCTTAAACACAAATGTCATAGTCAGAGTAACAGAGAAGTTCAGAAATCATGTAGGATTTATTATTATCATTATTAATATTTCACTCATTAAGGATGGTTTATTAGAGTGGACTGGATAAGTCAGACCCACATGTTAATTACACAGTAAAAAAAAATGCATGAGACCACATTACATAATGTAGCAATAATCCAGACAGGACTGACGGGTAGACGGAATCTGGATTGCAACATAAGTACCAGCTTTTAAATGCTATAGCAGCTTAGAAAGACATTATCCCTATATAATGTTATTAATGTGCGAATCCTTTGACTACGGTAGGTAATTGTCCCCCATAATTAAACCCCAGCATCAGCAGGAGAGATATAACGTGTGTTTATCATTTGTATTCTTTCTAGCTTTTATTTATTTATTTTTAAGCACAGACGGTCATCATGTCACTTGAGGATTATCTCATGGTGGTTGAACTCATTAACTAACAAGTATACATTATTTCACACTCAAACAATAAGGTCTCTATAGCACTTGCTTGACAGAAATGGTAAAACATTCACATTCATTGGAAAGCAGTGACATAAGCCATGCAATTCTCGAGACGAAAGGTTTTCCCAGAGGTACTGCACCTGATAATAAAAGTTTATATTTCACCATTCTTCCAGTAAATGTTTCTGTGTTTGGATTAGATAGCTTAAAAAAAAATAAAACTATTACACATACTCTATATCACCTGTGTCAGGAATACAGATTCTTCATTTTACAGCTCTGGAGGGATCTGAACACAAAGTCAAAAGACCACCACATATTTCATTAGAGAATCTGTCTGGCATCATTCATAAAGCCATATCATGAAACAGTCCCTCATGAAATAACCAAGCACCCTGCACTCTAGCACCTCAGAGATCCTCCCACCCTAAAAATAGTAGCAAATCAAATTACTGAGAAACAATTTGTTGGGATACGCTAAAGAAATCATATGCCTGAGCAGCCATTGTAACTGTCTTCAAAGAATGGTATATGCTGGGTTGTCATGCATCTCAACTGCTTGAGAATTCTAAGAACTATGGTAATATAACTATTTATAATCAAAATATTTACAGTTTATATTTTTGTCTTCATGTTGACTGCAGAAGTGATTTGGAAGGGTACTAAGCACATTTGCTCTCAATTTCAGCAATGCAACTTCACAAATGTAAAAACAAAAAACACCACAGACACACACACTTTAAACCAGTTCTCACAACGGCCTAGACTCATCCTAACAAACTTTCATCGAACATTTATTAAATAGCCAAGCTGGGATCTTTGTCAGCCAGAGCTTGTGCCTTGTTACATCACCAACAGGCTCCAAAAAACAGATAGAGAGGGAAGATATATAGGTATATTTATTTCACTGTATTGTATATCAGCTCTGTAGATCAGTAATCTGTAATTCATTGAGTTAAACACTGCAGAAAACATACCACAGAGACAGACCCTGCACTCAGCAGTGTACAGCTTAAGGCCCCAGCTCTACAAATGCTTCATTTTTTTGCTCATAAGAACAATTCCAATTCATTAAATAGGATTATATCACTTCAGTGAAGCACGTGTGTTTGTTTTTATGTGATTAAGTGCTAAAAAAACTGAACATGATTAAAGTCAAACTGTAATAATAAAATATACTCTTAAATTAAGAACTGTAAAATAATGGAGACCAAAAAAAAAAAAAGTCTCCAGGAAAAAAAAATATTACAGAAATGCTTTCCCTTCACTTTTTTTGGCTATTTGTTTACTTCACAGTAATAAGAAATGCACAAAGTTTCCATGAAGTTTTGCTTCAGGTACCAGGTGCAGCCTCTGCTCTGGAACATTTAACATATGCAGCGCTTCTCCCACAGCTGATGCAAACAGCACAGGCAGCCAACCAGGTCTCTTGTGTTTCTCATTTCAAGGTTATTCGTAGCTGCTCTTCATTCCTGTTTTCCCAATTAATTTTAATTTAGCTAAGATCTGAGCTGAGTTACATGCAAACTCACCAGCAAGCGATTTTTATAATTTTACAGAATTCCGGTTCTTCTGCATGTTTTTAAGTGCTTCCAGCATGCACTTGCTGAAAACTAAACTTCAACATCTTGCAAGTCTTCCCTGGTATGCTAAGCAAAAGTTGGTATCTTTGTGTAGGTTAGCAATTGAGATCTACAAACCAAAAATAGCCCGGCAAGTAGGTAAGACTTCTGAGCCAACTGCAATATAGCACTAATGTTGCCAGAAGCCAAGTGAAACAATAATTAGATTTGAAGAGAATTTCAATCAAGTCTGTACATAATTTACCATAGGTCAAGATATTTCGACATTCCCCTTGAAAGGACCAGGAAGTAGCTGGTGGGAAGATGAATGCGCAGCCCTTACCTTTTAACAATGATCAGGGTCACATGGCTAATTAAAATACCTTTGTTTACATCGGGTAAGAGTCCTGCTGTTAGACCATCTGCACCTGCAGTCTGTTCCATCAAAACCCCTTCCACAAATTGCATGCTCCTAATAGGTATTGCTGTGCCAATGACAATTACCTAATTAGACATTAGAATGTCAATGCCGATTTTAAAATCCATGTTAATTATTTTACTGTTTGACAGAATATTTCCCAATGAGGGAAGGAGTCTGGATAGCATAATTATGTCACGAGGAACACTTCTGTATATGATTAAAAGGTTTGGCTGGCTCTGATTGGAAGGGTTCCAGTTATTTATGTATTTAACAAAGTTGCAATCAGCACATACGGTTTTCAGCTGAAAAAAACCATTCTGAACCCTGCTTATTCACTTGCCTGCTATGGCAGAGCGTATAATGAAGCCTCTGATTAGGTTCCTCTTCCATAAAGTTTGCCTTTGAGTAAGGTGAGTTTGGAAACAGAGGGGAAACATGTCTAGAAGGCAGATGATGTGATGGGTCTCTTGTCTGGTTACAATCTGAAGGCACAGAGTGTCGGTGCTTGGAGTGTGACTGATTTTGTGTCTTTAGCCATAGAAGAGAAAATATCTCTGCATCTAATGCCAAACGCTTCTGGGAGCAATTGCTGCATTTACTGGTCACAAGTTGGTCCCTATACTTGGCCCCACTACACAGGTTTTGAAAGATCTGCAACATTTTCCTAGGCCCCAAGGCTTTGGCATTTGAAACAAGACAGCTTAAACCATAACAACGATAACAAAAAAGATGCACTTAGGATTCTAAAGTGTTTAATTCAGCTTTCACTGGCTGTAAGTGAAAAATCTTAAAATAAATCACAATCAAGGAATCCAACTGCTGTCAGCACATCACACAAGACACAAATTCAGTAAATATAAGGAAACACTGCAAAAGAGAAAGAGCATACCCCACGATAGGGAAAATGCTCACAAGGCTTTCTAAACAAACTTAGTTATTTTTCTATTTCTCTCATCCAGAAAGAGCACTGCAAAGAATCCTGGCTAAAACTGTGATATAAGCAACAACACTGCATAGCTTATGACTTCAAGGTATCTGATTTTCAGTTGAAAAGCTGCAACCAGGAGAAAAGTCTCTCCTTTTTTTAAAAAAGTGCTGTGATGTTAGAAACAAAGACAAATGATTTATTGTTTAACTTTATAATTTTCACAGAAGTGATTAAATTAAAATAACACAATGTCTAACCACTCAGCTAAAGCCATGTAGCTGTACAGCTACGTGCAGTGCGTATGGAGCTCGTCTCATTGTGGGGATTTAGTGGCATATACAACATATAATAATCTCATTTAAATTCATATTCACAGACTACTACTGACCAGCATAAATATCAAGTGGCACTATATAATACATGCCTATATAGCATTCAAAACCATAATTGTGCCTCTTGTTCAAAAAAAAAATAAAGAAATCTGATCAGAACCTCTTGTAAAAGCAAGAGTTAGAAGTCACACTGTCAGTAATGGAAAATTTGTCCAACCAGTTGCCAAACGTTTCAAATCCCTCTTTAAATCTTCCCCCAAATCCCTTCTCAAGACTTATTTCTGCTACAGACACTGTAGAAAATTAGCTGGTTGATGAGCAGGTTAAAGGATAAATCAGGATGTCTGATCTTTGCTTTAGTGTATAACACAAAAACATATACATACATGAACTGCACTGTATGCTTCTGTCCCTCCTCTATCGTGCTTTCAACAGTAGCTTTCTTAGCATACACATCTTTGATTTCCAAGAGTCTCTCTGCAAGCACTTTATAATGTCTAATGAAATAGGGCTGTGATTCTCATTTTGCAAATCATTCTGATACACTAAACAAATACCAAACAATTCCTCTGACAGAGAGCACCTCTGACAGAGAGTATTGTGACCTGAAGGTCTTTTTTTATATTTATATTTAAATGTGTTTGTTTTATCTTCTGAATGCTGCTGGGGGCATTTACAGCCTCTTTAATGACTTAAATTTGAGGATTACATGTCTCAGTGCTACTCACCATTGCAGTAATTGGAATTCTGTAGCTGTCCCATGCAACACACACTGAACTGCTTAGCTGTGAGTTTTGGGAAAGTTTCAGCTCCAGCGGAGCAGTAGCCAAAAAGACACATCCTTTAAAGCCTGAAGAAGACAGAACAGAAACACCCTGGAGGTTTATACTAGGTTTACATCTTATGTTTTACCAGGCATTATATCTTCAGAACATATAAACTAGCATTAATGTATCATAAAGACTTAGATAGCAAGTCACCAAAAGTAAAGACATTAGAGCAGTTAACGGATAAAATCCTGACCCCATGTCAGTTGGTGGCAAAACTCCAATTGACTTTCTGAGGACTAAGATTTCCCTCACAAGTTTCCCCTTAAAGCCACTTTGGTTTTGCTCTGTATCTTACATATTTCCCAGTGCTCACTGGCCGAGCACAATCAAGCCTTTCTAAAAATCACAGCTAACCAGAAGGACAAAAAAAAGTTTGGGATGCAATGCTCAGCTGGGGTGAGAGAGTTAACTCTCAAAGAAATTAATCTTAGTCTTCCAGCTGGAGATGAGGCCCAAAATAGGCAAACTTCACATGGAAATTTAATTTCAAACAGCTATTTCAGGGCCATATTTTCCAGGTGGGGCATATGTTATGGATTTAACTATCAGCTGAGTATCTTAAGGCTCATTGTAAACACCTGAACATTATTTTAAGAATATAAATGATATCCAATGACTTAACTATATAGTCAGGCATCTAACAAATGAATTTGAAAAGACTTCTATTTTTAATTGTTGTATGTTAAAGCTTTGGTGTAATAAGCTCTTTGCAAGATGCAGAAGATATGTTCCCTATCATAAAGAGGTTTAAGATATTATTTTTTTTTTAATTCTATTATTCTTAACAGAAGTATCTGACTCATTTGAAACAATCCATTCACTTTAGGATAATACACATCTACTATTAGGAGTATATAAGAAATATAGTGAAAGTATGTATTTATCAATTTAGGGTGTGATTTCGGAAGCTTTCTCTGTCAGAATAATTTTCTTTCTACTGACATAAGGCATAAAATTCCCATTGACTTTGAAGAGCTTACAGTTAGGTCAACACTGAGTGCTTTTGAAAATTCCAAGCTTACTTAACTTTAGTTTAGTCAGTTACAATTTTCATTGTTCTCACTGGAATCATTACAGGAATTTGTAAGTCTGTTAATAAATATCTCATTCCTTTAAGAACAGCATACCCCAGACTAGCTTTAAATAACTCATCCCCCTAAGAATGACACATCTCATCCATCTCTATATATTTCCCTAGACTCAACAGTTTCGACAACTGCTTGGAAAGAATTTATTTCCTTCGAAATCTGTAGTCCCATTGTGTGTTGTATTAGCCGGAAATGGGACACGGACCTGGATCTGCTGCAGGAAAGCATCTCCTAACGGATATGATTTTGCTGAATGTCATATAAAGCCCTGAAAGATTCTTGGTCCAAGGGTTCTTTTCTGACAGGTAATATTCCAGCGAAGCATGATCTTCTCTCCAACGGCCATAAATGATCTCCAAGTGAATGCTGCTGGGTTTTTTTGTGTCCAAGATTAATCCAAGTTTTTCAGAAAAGTAATTGTCATTTATCAAGGTAGCATCTACACCCCCGGGTCAGAACTGGGGCCCCAGTCTGATAGGTGTGTCCATACACATAATGAAAACACATTTCCTGTTTCAAGGAGTTCATTGTTTGCATATAGTCACATGTAAGGAAAAACAGGTATTAGAGCATTTTTCATGGATTTGGGACACTTCTGACATACTAAGGATTCCACTTAGCAGCAGATTTCATCTCCACCTGGAAACTCCAACAGTTTTCTTGTCCAGTCTTTACTGGCCACGCTTTATTTCTCCCAAGCACTAAGTCTCCACATACAGATAGAAAAAATTTATGAAGGGGAAAAAGAGCAGACCATTACTTCCCAAACAGCTTTCTGCCCTTCACCACAGCAATTCATGCAATAAACCTGTGCTTCAGTTTCCTGAAACAGTGCAGTATCCTACAAACAAGTGCTTCTTTGAGATCTCTTTCATCATTCGTTGTTTAGCATCAGGGGTTAGTGAGGCATCAAGGTGTGAAAGCACAGAGCCCTTTTCAGCTGTCAAGAGCTTCTGAAGGGAGATACTTTATCACCAGTAAATATGATGCCCTCTTAATCTACTCACATGGCATCACTTCTCTGCAGTCTTTGCATCCCCAAACCTCTACCCAAGCCAGCAGTCAGGGATACAGCTCTCACCAGGCTGCACCATCATGCCATCGTGCCACTGTAGACTCTTCAACCTCCTCCCCAGAAAAGGCTTTACTGTCCTGACAGTAAAATTTTAGACACATCACAGCCACACACCTGTGCCATCCTGTTCTCTCTGGTTAGCTGGTGCTGAGCGGCAGCACTGTCACTGGGCTGCAGAAACAATGCAGGAGTAACTGGAGGACCACTGAGATGAGCCCCTGCCATGAGGAGTATCTCACTTGTAGGAGAAGGGATCTCTTTCCCTTTGCTTCCAGAAGTAGGTGCCAGCTGCACTGCCTCTCTGTTCAAGGCTGGCATTTTGAATAGTGTGTGTCTTCACTAACCCAGTTGCACTTGACAAACTGCAGTTCTTCAGGCACTCAGCAAAGAAAACGTTTTATTGTCTTCCACCCACAGCTAATGACATCAGAGGGTCAGGTAAACAAAATCTGCTCCTTGTCCTTGCATTCCTCTTTCTTCAGTTTCAATAAATGGCAGTAGAGAGCTCTCATCTTTCCCCCTCACCCCTGAGTGATGCTCAGCCTATGTGGCTTCATACCTGTATGTAAAGGTTTTCCAAAGGCCTGCAATCAATCTACAACTCTGCCACAGGCATCCCTGGAAGTTACTCAGTCCTGTCTGTCCATTCCTCTTCCATAAAAAATGGTAATTCTGCAACTTCCTTCCTCTCACTCCTTGTCCCCTGCCTAGTCTGTATGTGTAAAATCTTTGGTCATACATTGACCAGCAAATGAGAGCATGATGTGATTGGAGCCTCTTTTATCATTTATATCACTTTAAGTATCCATAGGTGGATAAAACAGATGGGACAGAACTGTGAGAAGACTGTGATTAGCATAATTGCTAGTGATCACATCAGACAATCTGCGTAACCACAGTCAAGCATTTTTATAAGTATTGCTAGGGAGATTAATAAGAAAATCAGTGTTGGGAGAGCCACTAAAGCTATATTTTTATGAGGGTTATTTTAGGGCTCCATACAGGAGCAAATGTAGCAAAATTCTTAAGGCTATTTGTATGACAGATCTTTGTAAAAGAAGGAGAAAGTAAAAATCCCCTTCAGCACCCCCTCACATTTTACTGTGGCCTATCACCACTTTACAGGTGGTCCCCCCAGCGTTTTCCTTTATAAGTATCCAGTCCAGAGCCAAAGACATCTTCTGAGAAAAATCAGAGAAAATGGGATAGAGAAGGAGGAATTCAGTAAATACCACCTCAATATTAATTAGGGGCTTTCCTCTGAGGGGAAAAAAAGAAAAACAAACAACAAAAAAAAATCCCAAACAAAAAAAACAAAATCAAGCCTGAAGAAAATAAGAGTAAGTTACATCAGCCTTAAGGCCTAAGAAAGGACTTTGTGTAACTCAGCTGCTATCAGTCAAAGTAGTCTGCGAAGAGCTGCCGGGAAGGAGTTAGCTGTTGTGGTGGCCCTTGCCAAGTGGAGGAAGGGTGAGCTTGTCATGGCTTGCCTCTCTTTTATTATATATGGAGGTACATAACAGGGCATCCGCAGCAGATTGAGGGAAATGTGCATGTTAAGGTCCGCACATGAGCTTGAACACAAAAACCCAAGAGATACAAATAGAAAATACCCAGTAATCAGGTGTGCTGTAAGTCCTTGGCATTCCCATTGGCTTGGTCTTTGAACTAGGACACCTCAGCAGCACACTTGCTCACTTCATTCTGTCTGTAATATATCAGGAGAAGCTTTTGTTTCTCACCCTGCATGACAAGTGACGAGAGCAACAGGGTCCCAGCATGAGTTGGGCCACTAGGTGTTAGTGCAGTACATGTACTTACCATGCTGGCTTCATGGCAGAGTTCAGTGAGACTTCCAGTATACAAAACTCTGACTTTGTTTTTGTGAGAAGCTGTCATACTTCCACTTATACAAAACCCCCAAAATTCAGCTGGAGCAAAGCCCCAGCCTTGCACATGTGTCTTTTCACTTGGTCCATGAAATTCCTTCACAGTTTTGATAAGATATAAATTGTGGGATTTGTCCTATCCAGTTCTACCCAAAACTTTTTCAGCTTACACTCACATAGAAAACTTGGCTGAAAAACTTCATGTTAAAATAATAAAGTATCCAAAAAATACTTAGATATGACTTTTCCATGGCAAAATCTTGCAGAGTGTAAGCAGACAGTACAAGGAATGCAACTGGACTGGGTAAGGTTCCCCCTCTGAAGTTTTGCTCCTTGAAGTTCACTTCTTGGCCCCTAACCAGGGCAGAATCCCTCTGGACAGGACAACTCATGGCTGCTCCCTAACTCTGCACACAGCACTCCCAAATCACCCTCCATGCTTGGGGGAGTAGGATTTTTTCCTTCCATGGACCAGTCTGTTCCGTTCTGCACCCACATAGCTACGGTGGTCGCTAGTCAAGCGCCTGAAGTCAAGAAGCACTTATTTTGCATGCAAGTGCTGAGAACTCTGGCTTCAGCTTTTCCCAGTTATCCACAAAAGGAAAATTATCACATAATTCCCAGCAGCATCTGTATTATCCTCTTCACTTCCTCTACACCTAGCCATTTCTTAATCTCAGGTAGAAATACAAATCACCCTCTGTATACAGATTGCTTAATATACACTTGAGGCAGTGGCACCTCTATTTCCGCTTTGATTCATCAACATCCATCAAGATGTTTCTAATGGTCTTTTCTTAGTATTCTGCTAGACTTTCTCTTTGCATTTCCCCATCAACCCCCTTTTCTTCAGAGTACCAAGCATGCAATATCTCAGCACCTTCCCTTGCTTTTTTAACCTTTTCACACCAGAACTGCCTTCTTGTGACCACTACACTTCAGTTGGCACACGACGACTGATCTCAGCACCTTCCTGTTGTTAGATTTGCAAATGCATACCCCTATGACCCATGACAATGTTACCCATTGTCTTGTCTTCTTTAAAATTATTACCCTTTAGGTAATAACCACAAAAAATAAAACAACAAAACCAATACAAATCTAACTATAACTACCACTGAAGCTCACATATGTATTCACCCCACACATCTAAAGAGGGAAGAGATTTTGTTTTACCATCTTTTCCATGGACCTAGCTCTCTGCCACCGTGGAGCAGAGGTGAAGAAAGAAGTCAGAAAATTAAATATTTATAGTTCTACAGCTAGAACTGACCCCATTTACATGCATGCATTTAGGTGGTCTTCATTACATGTTCACATCCTAGATTTTTTTCCCTTTAGAGAAATGTTTCTCTATGGAGTGCACTGCACTGATGCATAAAGAGAAAGACATGGCAATTTAGAAAGTATCACTTGTACCAGTGCCCTGACTTCTCAGTTCAGCAGAGTTATTAGCAAATCAAAGTGTGCCTTTTCTAGTGAGAACATCAGGCAGCTATCCAACAACATCTATACACTCTCTAATTAATAAAAGCACACCCTACAAGACCTTCTTTAAGCTTTTCTTCTATTATCCTTTAGGTGTCTCTGAGGGACAATACACAGACCTCTGAAGTCCCACAGAAGTGGGAAATCTGCCTCTGACTTCCCTGGGGCCCTCTCCCACGCCAGCCTGGTCCCCTCACCCCTCTACCACCATGCCAGCACTGGTCCGACAACCACCTGCGTGTGAGGGGTGGGAATCACAGAGCAGAAGAGAGGCAGCTCCGATGAGATTCCCAAACTCAAAAAAGCCCTGCTAAGCGGCACACTCCCACTCTCCCTATGTGCATCTTAGCACTGCAACCTCTTCACATCTCACGAGCTAGCGTGGAACAGATGCGTCCCCCCGTCAGGAGGCAGCGACACCCCTCCCTCCTCACATGACTCATATGATGTCAGAGTTGTCCTTGTCACCGACCCCAATTCAGGCTCACACGTCAAGGACACGCTTGGTGGATCCTCTCAACACAATGGATAATCCATCCCCTCTCATTTGGGTTTCCTACATCCTAGCAAGCCACAGAAAAGGGAGGACTTTTTCTACTTGAGGAAACTTGGCTCCTCTGGCAGTTCCAGTGGCACAGCCCTGCCGAGAAATGCTGGCAGAGGCTGCAAGGTTTCGAAGCTTTGAAAGCTAGGTCAGCATCTCCCTGTACAAAACCGACGCCACCCTCAATCAATGTCCAATACAGAGATGCAAATGATTTTTATAGAACAGTCATGTACTTTCATGTGATCTAATATTAGCTGTGCTGTATGTAATTATTTTATGTAGTACTCTGCGTTCTGGTTGCACTCCCATCGATATGTCTAGTAGATATTTGTAGTTCCCTAGTAATTTAATAGCTAGTTTGTGCCCTAAAGCATAAAAACATTTCTACCCTATCTAAAGTAACCGTGGGTGGTGTTATCCATATAAAATCTTTGAGTCCTAATGAGCTTTTGTTCTCAAGTTATAACCCAAAAATATATCACCCGGCTGTTCCGTTCTTTGCTAAAGATCCTCACTATGATGTGAAAGGAAAAGAAATTAAAACCTTAGATAAATGTGTTTGATCTGCCACAAAGAGGGAGAAGACATCCCTCTGTATTGTATCCTGTTGGGATTTTTTCACAGACCCATTTTCTGTTCATTGCTAAGTGTTTCAAGGCTGAAGATGAGCTGCATTTTCGGAAACCCTGATTCGGAGACAGCTGTGGTCTGAGCTGCATAGGAAGGAGCAGCACACTGGTCGTGCTGCCCTAGGGCGAGGCGACAGTAGCTGCTAGAGCCTGGACACGATGCTGCAAAGCAGTATGGATTTTAGGGTTCCTAAGGGGTAAAAGGCAGCAAGTTCCCATGTCCTTTCACAGACCTTGTTAGGAGACCTCCCACCCTTCCACCTGGGGAAGAGGAGGCTCTGGGTTGTCCTGGAAGACATTGGGGAGAGCAGGTCTCTCGGGCTTTCCACTCAGCAGCAAGAAAAGCCCGTCCCTTGCCCGCAGAGAGGTTTTGTTTCACCCTCACAACAATCTCGTTACTGTGAGTAACGGGGAGTACGGCGATGCCAGCATGTTCCCTTTGCCTCTTCCTTAACTTGTCTTTATTCACAGCCATGGAGGCAGGCCAGAGCCAGGCACTCACCAGGAGCCAGGCTCAAGCCTTCCTTGGCGTGCCCACCTCTGCTCTTTAGGAGAGGGTACAGGCTGTACAATACATCATCTGTTATGCAATGATACCCGGCGCATGGTTCCGCTTTGCTTCCCGGCGGCAGGAATATATCACTCCCCCCTTCCCTTCCCCTCCCCTCCCATCCCAACCCCCAGCCCCATTCATCCCCACCACTCGCTGTTTACTACTGAAGCCCTGCACAGTCAGTCAGGAGCACCCCGGTACGCAGCAAAGCGGCCACACGAGTTGCGGTGTTTTGGCCAGGGGAGGAGACACATGCCTGGGAGCCAGCTCGTAAAGAGAGGTTTTTTTGGGGACCGTTTCAGTTCTGCCACTGCTCTCCTCTAAATAGTCGTGCTCAACTTCTTGCAACAGGCCTGAATGTGCCTAGCCCTTCTCCCCATTGCATCTGGTTATTTTATATTTTAAATAAAATTAAAAGTGTGAGAAATATCACAGACAGAGTTTATTATCGCAAAAGAAAGAAAAAGGGTTTTATCAGCTAGGTACCAAAAAAAGTCTGAGATAAAATCCCAGGATGAACATCTCAAACACCAAAGAAATTTGTGCCCAGTTTTGACCTTAGAGGTAACACCCGTCTCCTAAGACAGAAGGGAAAGTGCCTCAAAGGGTAAAACCTGGCTGCTTTATTAGGAGTGAACAGCAAGTCAAAGATATTCAGTTAGAAAGCAAATAATTCCCTGTCCCATCAAAGCAACAGGTAGGAATGCCAGCAAATCCTCTCTTCTCCTTTCTAAAGAGATTTCTTAGTATCTGTGCTTTGAAACAATGAAATCTAGATACAGTATTAGCTGTCATTAGAAAGTAAACGAAGACAGTGGGAATTAATTCTCCCACTCATAGTCAAGAAAGATTTTGGCATTCAGCATTATCAGTAAATCCCAAAAGTAGCAATCAGCAGGTAATCTATTCAGTGTAACTAGATAGTCCCATCACATAGAAGGATTTAAGAAGTGCATCACCCCAGAGAGATACCGATTACAAGATAATCAACTTCCTCCTTCTGTGACTGTGGGGAAAACTGTAATAAAATCGCAATCCCATCCTTGCCATGCCACGCCTTACAGCACCTTTCCTTATTGCTTTAACCAGAGATGTATGGGAATTAGGCATTGGTGAGGAAAAACTGGTTTGCAAAATAAATAAAACAAAATAAAAAGCACAAGTATTTAACTATGGAAAATCTGGTAATTTCACTATTTTTGTAGGACAACCCCCCAGATACTGTGTCATAGATAACAGCCAAGTGATTATCTCACTCCTTTGATTAGCTCAAGGAATAAGGCTTAAGATCTTGTGAGTTTAGAGGAATACTGTCTTAAACCAGCATCTCAGGTGAAAGCTGTTGACAACTCAAGAAGAAATACTCCCATTCTCTCAGAAAAAGCCATACTAACCCCAGAATCCTACAGAAAATATTTATCAAAATTCTTATCTCAACAAATCATATTTTTCTATCATGAGAATTCTGTACACACTGCCTTACAAATGTGACTATTTCCAGCACATACTTTGCTGTACTTGCTGGAGGACAGGGGCTGCTGAGCTGTTTGGGAAGGTGCTTTGAGGAAATGGCTCAGCTGTAGACATCTGCACCAGGACAGAGGCTCTACCCTCTCGTGCTGCCCTTCAGCAGGTTTAACGTTAATCCACATTACCAGAAAAAAAAAAATCTGGAATAATCCAGATGGATACTGGGAGCATAAAGAAGCTGAATATTCATCTTGAATGAAAAAGAAAAAAGAGAAAGAACTAAGAGTGACTTTGATTTAACTGCACATGACTGCAGTACAACTGTGTCTATAGCCCCCCTCTATGGGGATGCTGAGGCTCTGGGTGAGAAGATCCTTCAACCCCTCTCTTCCATCTCAGTCACCTGACTCTTTCTGATGAGCTGCCACTTGCCAAGGCCCTGCTCAGCCCCAAGACCTGTAACTTCAAGCATCCTCTTCAGCACCCAGGTATGCACACCCAGGTCCATTAATAAGGAGAAGGACCAAAAAATACCTTTCCCTCACCTCCCACCTCTTCTCCTCATCCTACTTCTCTCCCTTGCTATATTTTAGCAGGGAAGTTAAAGGAAGTATAGCAACGGAGACACTGACAGCCATACAGACACAGTCCTAGATGATAAAAGGGGTGAATAATTAAGTTGTATTGATCCTGTGTATCCTGCAAATTTGCTCTCTGTTACTCTCGATCCTTTTTGATTTCTTGTTATCTCACTCACTCCCTCTTTTTCTCTTCCTGCTTCTTTCTCTCTTACTTTGGCTTTGCAGTTTTAGTCTCTTTCATATTTGGGAGAATGCATTCTTTCTTCTTCTCCAAATGCATTCTACTCCTTTCTCAAACCTCTTTCAAACACCAATCCTCTACAAATACAAGCATCATCTCTCCTCATTCTATTACAATGAGCTGCTTTGCTGTGTTGTGCCTTGCTCATGCTGCATACCTCTTTTTTATAGATCATTTATGACAGTGTGCACACAATACATAACGGAGTATTTCAGCATGGAAGCAACTGCCTCTTACACTGAAGTAAATCTGGAATTGACAGTTCTAAAATGCTTATAACTGCAGGACTGTCTTTCATAGACTCACAGATTTTAAGGCCAGATGGGACCATTAGATCATCTAGTCTGAGCTCATCTGAAAACCTGCTCTGGTTCTTCTCTAATAATGGGTGTCCCTGCGATGCCATCAGGACCTACCAGCACAGCATCCCAGGATTCGTATTTCAGTTGTCACTATGCACAGTGCAGCCAGCGTATCAGCTGCATGAAGCATCCTTCCAACCTCCAGACTGCCGAGGCACACAGCAACTATTACCTTCCTCTGACAATCCTACTTTCACAAAGGAAGCAGGTAGGTAAGAAGGGAGATAAGATGGAAATCGGCGTTTTTAGGAGAAAAGCCAACAAAGTAGTTCTCAGAAAAATCACATTTACCATTTTTGCCATTTTTATTACAACGCAGACTAAATTTAAGGTACAAACCTAAACCAAAACCATAAATATTTCCTGCACAAAGAAGCTCATTGAAATACAACAAAATAAAAGTGCACATGCACTATAATCTGTGTTCACACTCCATAATCCCAGCTAATTATTTGTCATGTTTTACATTTCCTTAAAATCCACATCCTGTTTTTATTTTTTGCCTTTTAATAATTATTAGTGGTATGTTTTTCTATTATCGTACGACTCTGAAAACCTAAATAATTTATTTACATTAATTTCTCTAGTTATACTTAAAAGGCTGGCAGAAATTCTTGCATTTGGATATCTTGGGTACACAAACAGGGCTTTGCCTTCAATAAATCCATGTGCCTTTCATATACAAAATAGAATAGAACACACAGAAAAAGTCCAAGATCAGCCAAAAGCCTAGAGTTTACATTGACTTAAAGAATTTAGTAAATTATCTAATTTGGGTTGTGCATAATGGGAACTTAGTAATAATTTATCTATATGTCCCCATAATTTCAATATCTCCCAAGAAGATGTAGCAATTTTCTTGTGTGCTTCCAATCCACAGGTTTTTTGTGTGTAGGTGTGTTTTAATGCCTTTTCCTCATTTCTGGCGTGTGTATCTGCATGAGAATATGCACAATTATCATCTTTAAAAGGCTAACTTAAGCATCCAAGTCTTAAATGGAGTTCTCAAAGGGAAAGCTAATTTATACTTCATTCCTTGACTATTAACTGGATTGGGAAAGTAGAAGTAAAATCGAATTATTTTTGCCAACTGATTGCTTTCAAAAATTTTTACACTAGCCAATATGCAAATTTCTTAATGAAAACCATCCTGGGAATTTATTAAACTGTTCATACTGAAGAAAATTACTTTCATTTACATTGAAAAGTGAAATAATCTATCCTGACCTATATATGAGCTTGCCAAGATTCTATCTCCACTATACTCAGGGTCTTTACTATGCTATCACCATGAAGAAGAGCAATTTCTGCTCTTTGTTTTCTTTTTTTTAATAAAAAGGCAAATAATAGGCACTGCCAATAGCCATTGTTGACCCAAGTCAAAAGTGTTTGAAATTAATTTATCCGCTTTGGATGGTGTATAAATTTCTCATTACGAGTGTCAGTGATGGACAAGAAACCATTCCAAAAAATGTATTGGGTATCATGCCAAACTCTGTAATCAAGGTCTCTTGCAGAGACTCTGGAGTATACAAAGGGTTTCACACAGTCAGGAGCGTTAGCTATGCATGCTTTCCCGTTGCCCGGGCTCAGCCAAATACTCTGTGAGAACAACACGTATATACACTTTGTTTTATTATGCCTCGCAGATGCTTTTTTGTTTTATATTTCAAGCTTTGTCAGGTCTAATGTTTGTTCCTTCTTCATCCTTCAGCCCTCACTCTTCCCCCTGCATCACCCCCCCGCCCCAAATTTCAGAACAGCTTCCTAGACAGAACCCGTATCGATTACATAAACTGACTTTCTTGGAAAGTAAAAGGGGGGTTGGGGGGAGTGGATTTGGGATTTCTTCTGCTTGCAACTGAAAATGGCAGCCATTGAACAGATCTGGTCAATGACAGTAAGAGAATAAGCCCAGCAGAAAGTGGTAATATATTGTGTTACACTTATGCCAACTTGCCAAGTCAAGTTCTTTTTCTCAAGCGCATGTACAGTTTGTTCTTGCTATCCTCAGTTAACTCTGCTTTCTGAATAGAGGAGATGGGAACCGCTCAAAGGCCACAATAGCATGTTCTACTTAAGGTTTCCTCTCCACACTAACCATTGTGGATAGCACTCTTTACAGTCAAGCGCTCTTGAATAAGAAAGCTCTCATTAAGGATATGAAGCTATGTTTTCTTTACCTTGCAAGAATTCCGTAAAATGAGATTTTCCTCATTACAGGCAAAGTACCTGCTGCTAAAAAGCAGCACAAAGTTGGCTCTTTTTCCTTGAACGGATTTGAAGCTGCCTTCAAATCTAGCAGCAAAAGAGCATCAAAATGACAATATTGTACAAGAAACGCATCAGGAATGAGTGATTAATCTAAGTTTCTATGGGAACGTGAAAAATGACATATTGGATCAGATGAGTGGCCTGCTTAGTCCAAGATATTCTATCAGCTAATACCGTATACCATGGCAAGCAAAGGCTTAGTGCCCCATAACAAACAACTATCACCAAAAACCTAGAAAACACAGGTAGGGCAGCTTAGCTTGAGAGCAAAGATCAGTTGATACTCGGAGGCAGGTGGGCTGAGATGCTTTTTGTAGCTGGCATATAAGGAAAAAAATTACAGGCAATGCTGCTAAAGCAAATACCATTTTATTATGATTTTTTTTCCACCCCTCAACCTTGGTAGCACTTCCCTTCTCAAGCTGAGTTTTTCAGACAGGGGAGCCTGCCAAAGGGTGGGTGGCTTAAATCACAATTTGATCCAAATTTTTATATGGCTTTGGGGTTGATTTTTTTGTTTGTTTGTTTAATAAGAAATATAAAAACCACACACTCTTTAATATAATGCAAGAGAACAGTCATGATGAAGCCTGATGTAGCAGGTATGATTTTTTTTTCTTTAAAAAATACTGCTTAAAAAGAAGACATATGTAAAAATTATTGCCAGCGCAAGGAAAGACGAGGATGGATCTTTGATTCAACTAGCTATTCAAAGCGGACAGCAACAAATTCTGTCAGTGTAGTGTATTTATTGCACAGCAATTTTCAAAACTAATCAAATATAAAACCAGCAACAAAATGCAGGTAACAAAATATTATGAGACACAGCAAAGTAAGATAATAGAATAAGGTAAAACAATAGTAATAACAGCATTGTCCATGGATAAAAGGTGGCCGAGTCATTACCAGTGTCACCCATTGTAATTGGGTAAGAAAAAAACAATCACGATTTGCATGTTTCCCTACCAAATGTTAGGGGTTTTTTTCTCATGATTCTTCTCTCCAAAGGAGCTTATTCCTAAAAACTGCCTACTGCAAGAGTCCATTCCCACATCTAGCTGTGCCAAGAAGTAGTGAAATTATTTGTTGCCATTTTAATCACCAGGCTTGAGCATCTACCAGGTCTTTCAAGGCAAATTTTCTTTTGCTTGTAAAAATGAGAGAAATTAAATACAGTATCTCAAAATTAATGAAATACTGAATAGGGAACATCTCTTCCTTTACAAAATACAGAATATTTTTACTACAAAATGTCTGTGGTCAATTCCTACTGCTACATATGTCTCTGGCACTCCTTCTGCTTTTGTTCTTTTTCATCCATAGAAGTGAAAAACAAGCTGGGAAAATATGTTAAAAGAGATTTTAAAAACTCCACAGACAAAAACATGTAGAACTGAGACTGGAAGTTATTTTCGGTAGGAACCCTAACCTCTGCAGAGTCAATCTTTTAATTCCACTACCATATACCATAAGAACATATTAAGCAGCACTAAGCATTAGGAATAACATAGAATAATGATAATGAAGTGGCTGGCACAGTTTGCCCATCCACATTTGCAATTAAATTAACTTTCTAGTTAAGCTAATTGTTTCTGGCATGACAATATGGAGCAGTCAGTTAAGACACAATTTTTTTAATCACGCTCTGTTTTCCTGTGTCAAACAAGAAATTGATAGAATTAAAGGCTGTATTCTGTGCAATGTGGCATTTTGTGTTGGCACAAGCATGTCAGTACTTGCTGCAATTCTTCACTGAGTCCAAAAGCTCTGACTAACCTGGTTTGAGCCCCTCTGCTCTCCACCCAAAAATGCAGGAAAACAGGAGGTTTTCATGGGGTGCCCTCGGTGAATAATGTTCCTTTTTGTCAAGCATGAAAGCTAGGGAAGATGGACAAGACACAGGAAACCAAGAATTTATAACCCAACATTTTTACCTATCAAACTTGCACTTTCAGGACACTGGCTGCTGGCACCTGGTCGGGGTCATCTCCGTCCTCTACAGCATGCCTGGAGTTTGTGACAAAACTCAAAACAGAATCCTTGTCTCATCCCACATGCCTTGTCATCCCTGCATTTCCAGAGGCTGTGCCAATTACTTATCTCACTTTTTTATGATTATTATAGCGTGGTGCAATATAATGTGCTGGATTAGTTACTTATAACCCCAGGGACTCTGGGTGCACAAGATGATTTTGATCAGGTATTAAAACATGGGTGAATTACCAGATTAACTCAGCTAAATATTATAAAGAGAACATTTAAACTTTCCTTGTAGTCAATAAGAAACTGGCATATATGCAAACTTTTAGTGATCACTCACTATGCAGCATCTTCAAACTTTATCACGTATAGTGAGACCCAGTCTCCAGTGATCTGTGTGAGGGGTTGGTGCTCATATCCTTAGGGAAACACCAGTAATGAACTATGCTGTGCCTCGTGTCTTGTTCAACTTTTTCCAAACGCATCTTTGAATGTCTGGATTTTAGCAATTTTACTAGTAGTAAAATATTCAGACATACTTGCTGAGAGTGAATTTGGAGTTTGACTTCAGAGTTGACCTAAGACATGGGAACAATGGTCTGATGCAAAGTCTTCAAAGTTAATATTTTCCCCAAAATAAATAAAATCAACTTTGTTCCTCCTTTCCACACCTATTCAGTGTCAAATAAAAGGAAAGAAAGAATATTGAAATTTTCCTAAACTAATGTCTTTAAATAAAAACATTAAAAAAAGTCTTTTCTCTCCTACACTCCATGAATGATTTGGACACAGGACTGGAAGGGATACTAAGCAAATTTGCAGATGATACAAAACTCAGAGGAGCTGTTGACTCCCTCAAAGGTAGGGAGGCCCTGTAGAGAGACCTTGACAAATTAGAGGTGGGCAATCACCAACCATATGAAGTTCAAGAAGGAAAGTGCTGGATCCTGCACCTTGGGTGGGGCAACTCCAGATGTATAGGCTGGGGAATGAGATGCTGGAAAGCAGTGCCAAAGAAAGGGATCAGGGGGTCCTGGTCGATGGCAAGTTGAATATGAGTCAGCAGTGCACTGGCAGCCAGGAGGGCCAACCATGTTCTGGGGGAGATCAGGCAAAGCATCGCCAGTGGGTTGAGGGGAGGGGAGTGTTCCACTCTGCTCTGCACTGGTGTGGCCTCACCTTGAATATTGTGTGCAGTTTTGGGCACCACAATATAGGAAAGATATTAAGCTCTTAGAAAGCAACCAAAGGAGGGAAATGAAGACAGAGAAAGGCCTTGAGGGGAAGCTGAATGAGGAGCACCTGAAGTCATTTGGTCTGTTCAGCCTGGAGGAGACTGAGGGAAGACTTCATTGAAGTTACAACTTCCTTATGAGGGGAAGAGAAGGGGCAGGCACTGATCTCTTCTCTATGGTGACCAGTGACAGGACCCAAGGAAGTGGCCTGAAGTTGTGTCAGGGGAGGTTTAGGTTGGATATTAGAAAGAGGTTCTTCACCCAGAGGGTGGTTGGGTGCTGGAACAGGCTCCCCAGGGAAGTGGTTGCAGCACCAAGCCTGACAGAGTTCAAGGAGCATTTGGACAATACTCTCAGGTACATGGTATGACTCTTGGACTCTTGGGATAGTCCTGTGCAGGGCTAGAAGTTAGACTCAGTGATCCTTGTGGGTCCCTTCCAACTCAGCATATTATGTGATTCTGTGATTTACAGGGAGGGGAAAAAAAAATCCTTTAAATTTTTCATTTAAAAAATGTAATGTTCTCCAACCAAACCTCACTACCAGTCCTTTTGGACACAGATAAAGGGACAACCAGCAGCTAGAGGGCCACTTGAGGAGGTCAGACAAGAATTTGTGCTAAGCACTGTGCAGCTGCCCTCCTCTCCCTGCAGTGTGCGTATGTACCTCAGCAGCCTTTACCCAGAGAGCTGTAAGAAAGGATCACAGCAGTATTGACCAAAGCTTGCTGAAATCATCGAGTGGAAGAACTGTTTTCCATTTGTACTAAATACAAATAAACATTAAGCTCATTTATGGAGCAAAATAACCAAAACAATGGGAGAACAACCAAAGCATAAACATATGGGAAGTTTGGAATGAAAATAAGCCCTGGAGTCTAGATGTTTAGGACTTTGGTAACAGAATGCTTGTTTTGGATGTTTGCGGCAGAATCTCCAATCAAAAGCCAAAAGGAAGCATCAAAAAGAGCCACAAAAGCATCAACAGCATGACTTCAAGATAAACCTGAAGAAAGCTATTGAGGCAAGTGCTGACTGAAAGAGATTGGGAATTATCTCTTGTTTGATTCTACCTGCAGAAACAGAAATCAGGACTTTGTAAATAAACAGGATTGCATCAAAGATAAGTGACTCAATCATCAATTGCACTTCTTAACATTCAAACTCTGGGCTTCCTACAACAGGGTTAAAGAGAGAAAACCCCCATGTTCTGGTTTCCAAGAACAAAGCCCGTGAGCTGGTATCTCTACTGTATCAGAGCAGAACAAAAGGCAGTACACAGTTCAAACATGTAAAGAACAGGAGGAGTTAAAACAGCACCTGAAAACTTACTGGTAAAGATGAACCCTTATTAGAAAGCCAATGGCAAAATGCCCAAACAGACTAGGAGGTGCAGCTGCAACAGTTGTGGTTTGAAATAAGATTGGAAAGGGCTACAAAAGCTTTGACCAACCTGGAAGTTGCTATCTGATAAACTGCAGAAAGGGTTCAGGGAATTGAAAAGTGTCCTAGAGACTGAAAAAGAATCAGTATCAGCAACTGTGACATGCTGAAAGGAAAGGAAAGAAAAAAAAAAACAAAACCAAACTTCCATTTGAATTGGGTGGGAACAAATCTTTTCCCTGATATACTCAAATATCAGTGAGGACCTCAAGGGCAAATTGGCTGTGCACCAGTTTGCAGACACTCAGGTAAGAGCCGGAAATAAAGATCAGCAAAAGACAAAAAGATATTGTACTGACTGTAGAATTTACTACAGATCCTGAACTTTTTTCACAGCTGCATACCACGAAAGGAAACAGCTGCTGCAAACAGAAGATGATGCCAGGAATTTGCCAAGATCTCTAAAGTGCAGTTTCTCTATCTCAAATTCAGTTCAGCAATTTTAATATGGTTCATGCCATCATTATGTTTTGTGGTAGGAGTGAGGACCAATCTAAGTTTATATAGCAAAAGAAATTGGCAACAGTGGCAAAAATGAAGGAATGCAGATGAGGTCATTATTGATACTGGAGGAAAAAATGCTTTTAAAGGAGAATAGAGCATGGCATGTTCCAAACCAGACCCCCAACACCATGATGCAGTGAAGGCTGGAGGGAGGCAGAAAGCTGAACCCAGCAAGGAGTTCAGACCATAGTCACACACCAGTTTGTAGTTTCTGTAGGGAACTTAACAGTTACTTTTTTAAAACAAATTAAAAACAGAGAAGGCTATTTAGTGTGTAATAAGAAATTATGTGAAATGCATAAGGATCATTAACTCTGAGTCAGACTTTAATTATGACACCAGGAATAGAAGAAAGGTAAGAGAATTCAACCTACAGATCTCTTTTGCAGTGCCTAAGTCCCACCTTTAGGGGCAGAAACACCACTAGAAATTACAGGCAGTGGCATCTTTCCAGCAAATGAAAGATGAGGAGTGTTCAAAACTTGCTTTGAGACCCCTGATCCCTGGGGACCTTTAGCTGCTGAAGTCCTTCTGGATCTGAAACAAGAGCAAATCTCTATACATTTGCTGAATGCTTCTGACAATAGTCAGAAGGAGATGGGGAAAGGGGGAGTGCAGTGGCAAAAGATGGATTTGGTAAATTAATATAAACTATAAGAAGGTTGGGTGTGAGCATGTGTACACTCAGAAAATGTATCAGCTTTTAATCTGGCACCCTACCAAGCATTCAAAGAGAAGCAAGAAAACGTTTTTGAGACTGTTTGGTTAGAAACTATTCTCTCTCTGACAAACACCTAAGTTGTACTTTACTGCTTCAACACAAAAGTGATCCTGGGGAAACTGGCTACCTAAATGGCATCCTTCATTTCAGCAGGGAAGCAGTAAAGAAGCCTCACAAACCATGGAAGAAGCATGTCACGAACAGCCTCTTCAGCCAAATCTCAGAATGAGTCCAGTTAAGGAAAAAAAGGTGACAGCATCAGATTACAGAAAACAACTCAAAGTCATTTAGCGTGTGCTCCTTTATTGTTGTAAATAGTGCTCTAGATGCTGGTGAAAGCTCAGTCTGGTTTACTACCCTGAATCTTAAAAGTAGCTATTGGCAAGTGGAATTGGATCCAGAGGGAGAGGGGGGAAAAAAACTGCATTCACAGTAGGACAAGGACTGTGGCAATTTAAAATGATGTTTTTTGGCTAGTGCAATACATCAGCTACATTTAAAAGTCTAACGAAGAGGGTATTACGTGGCATGCCTCTCTCAGCCGGTTTGTTATACCTACATGATATCCTGGTGCATGCTAAAATGTTGGAACAAGAACTGATACATTTGTAAATGGCCTGTAATTAGCTTAAAGCTGCTAGTCTGAAACTGTCCAAATAGAAATGCTAGGAGTTTGTTTCAAAAAATGGTGATTTACCTTGGGCAAACCCAAGAAGAAAGGCAGCAAGATTTCCTTGGACAATGAGAAGCTACCCAGAGCCTGCCAGCTGCCCCCATGCAGGGATACACACCAGCTGTGGGAAGACTGTTTCATTTTTTCAGGACTATCAGCGTATTATTTTTCAGCATTTCAAAACCACTGAGTTGATTAGGGAAACCATCCCAGTAGTCAGTCAGCATAAAGTTAACATTTCCAGACTTGAAAAGGGCTTTTGTAATTACTCCTGTTTTAGCTGCCTGCACCCTGAGGCTTCTTCGTACTGTCCACTCATCAGTGCTTGGGGGCAAGTACAACTGCACACAAAACTTGGGAAGTGGATTACTGAACGAAAGTGCAAATTTTCTGAAGGCATTTATTTCCACACACCCCCAACAAGAAGATGCCCCAACAAAACAGTTTCTCCACTCTGGATCTGCAAGGAAGTTTATGGTCAGCACAGAACAAGCTTTTGCAAAATGCCTCACATTGTGGGAATCCTAAGATGACTGAATCAGCAATATATGGTTTCATAACCACACTGGTTATGAAACTGGTCTTCTGGAGCCTGGTCCAGTGCATCATTATGGTTAACAATCACTGAGGAAACACTGTCATCTTGCCTAGTCCCACGATTTGCAGAAATGCAAATATTCCTGCTTCATCCAGTGAAAGAGGATTTGTCATCTTCCCAAGAAGAGGATCCCAGTACTTATGGCATAACACATGACATAAAAGTAATTTGGTAAATGTGGTCCTTAGGAGAGAAATCCCTCGAAATACCTCTCTTGAGTCAGATGATCTACAGTGCAGGCAATGAAAAAAAAAATGTCCAGGACAAAATCCATGTATCTGGAGTGCTTTTGTCTGGAGTGGTGGCCATAATCAGATGCTGGAGATGAGGAAAAACAGAACAATCCCATTTCCAACTCATAGCCTCTCAGCTTCCAACTATTTTCAGCTCTGAGACTTCCTGACCCGTATATAGTTTACACGCAGTTAGTAATTCTCACTGATTTTGTCTTTCATGAACTTAAACATGTAAACGTGTCACATTCACAATGTCTTTTGGCAGCGAGCTCTGTTGGTCTACCACCCACTTTGTAAAGCTATTCAACACTTTGGAACATCCTTGTCTTCCTTTGAAGTTTTTTCCCTGTCCACAAAAGCATTCAAAAGTGAAAGGGCCAAAACGTGAGTGCATTCAAGGTGAACCTTGATATTCTTTGTGTTGTCTTCAATGATTTCCCTGGTAACTATTAACTTTTTTTTTTTTTTTTAAATCATTGTGGAGCACTGAAGAATTCACAGAGCTGTCAACGTTCCCAGAACCTTGCTCCTTCATTGTAACAGTCTGCTTAGATACTGGGGGTGGTTTGCAAGCCTTCTACATAACCTGCACTGGTGTCAAAGGTAATGAATACCATGCAGATGTATGACAATGTGCTAAAAGAGAGCACTAATCTCATATCCTTAAGCAAAGATATAGCTGCAGACAGTATTTTCAGCTGATTATGAGTCTCTGACTTTTTCTTCAATCTTTTTTTTCTTCCCAGCAAATGGATATCAGTGAACCCACCTGTTTCCCAGCTATTTCTTCATTTTAGAGCTCTACCTACACCAATCATTTCTTATTTGCTGCTTTCCAAGCTGCCTAGTTCAATCTCCAGTCCTACTCCATTTCTAGTTTCTTCACACCCTTCTACTCTGATTTTCTCCAAACTTCTGCCAGCCAAGCATCTGCATTGGGTGGTTTGTCTTTCAACAGCACATGAAATAAAAGCCAAAACTCCCTCTCCCCTCTAGCGTTTGGCACCACTCTGCCTCAGACCAGCTGTGGTCAGACTGGGTCAGTATGGTTTCGCTTTTACAACTTTGTTCCTGAAGGTCTCATGATGAGACCACAGGAGACAATTACTCAAGAGCTTACAAAGAAGGACAGATGTTCATCAGAACAAAAATGAGGCCTGAAACAAAGAAGCTCCTTCTACCACATTTTGGGGAAAAGATAATTACTGGCCCAAACACAAACCCAGTTTCAACATATATCAGTAACACATACCTATTCAGGGAAAGTGGTATGGTTTTCTCTATGCAAGAACACATTTGCTTTTCTCAAGCTTAAAACAACCTCTCTTTCTATGTTGCAAAACTTGGGATGCATTTGGCAACTTCAATTCTCTTTAGGTTGGCAGTTATTTATGGAGAAAAACTCCCAACAACTATTTATTACAGACAGTAAAACTGAGCCAAAGCTGTAAGAGAGGCTTGACCATAGCAATAAGACCACAGCAAAAGCTGACAACAGCAATAAGAACAGAATATGTGTTTTCCAAGCTTCAGTCAAAAGGCACAGTATACCCCAAAACAGTGGCATTGCCTACACGTATGCAACGTTGAACAATGAGTGATGCTGAATACTCAGTGCACCTGCCAGTGTGTGCAAGTCTTGAAACACAGAATGAGTGAATTGACATCCTGAGAGTTTTAAATTTAACGAGAGAATAGCATAAATTGAGGGAAGCGAATTTTAGTTAACCCAGCTGATAAACTGGAAAGCAGTAACATGGTATACATATAAGAACTCTTTCACAAGAAAAGAGCATATAGAGTAATAAATTCATGCTCAGCTTTCTTCCAACAGGAAAAAATGTTAGGGAAAAAACCCGACATCCTCTTGAAATCCAGCTACTTGGGTTTTCTCCCTCAAGTGTGATCATGCTCCTTTTGATAAACTCTGACCATAAGTAGCGCTGCACACAGGAAACAAGAAAGCTTTTCAAAATCCAGACCTTGCCTGAATGTTGTGCTTCAGTCAGAGGTGTAAAAACACCCAAGGACATAATTTAACTAATGTAAGCACTTCAGGACTCCTAGTGAAACTGCTTGGAGTGGTGTATTCAGTTGTTTAAGGCTTTTTTTTTTTTTTTTTTTGTCACAGGCAAGATATATGTTTACATGGCAGACTTAATTGCTGTTTTCAGAGGACTAATGCTGTGTAAAATCATAGTCATCAATACAGCCATTTATTTTGACTATAATTAACAAATCAAGTCACAGCACGTTTTACTTATTTGCCAATCTGTTGAATATTCACACTGGCCCCAAGTCGCCTATTCATTTAGCAGTAAACATGTAGCCTAGCAACTGACTGTCAATATCAACAGTAGCTGATGAAGTTGTTAATCTCTGGAAGACTGACAGGTTAAGCCAAATTCTCCTATGCAAAACTCTTATTGTCCAAGCCTTACATTAGCCCACAAGGATATCTATGTTCAAAAGATACCACATCTCCTTCTACTATTAAAATTAAATGAAGTGTGCTAGAGGCAGGAAAAGGCTATGTGCTCTGCCTGCCATGCATGTTTTGCATGCACCACAGCATCCAGCATTGTGTTTGCAGGATGTATTGACCATTGCTAATTTCCAGAGACAATTGAAGACACTTTTGCATCTGTTCATCATCCCGGAATAAACTATCATATAAGTGCATGCTGTGCACCAGAATATAGATGAGGTCAGGAGAAACACAAATATCTCCTTTGCTATGCAAATCTGCACTGAAACTGCAAAAGAGAAAGCATGAAGGTATGGATAAAGAGCTTTAATCTGGGGTATTGAGAATCAAAATCACAGTGAAGGAATTTAAAAGGAGTACAAACGGTTTGACTGGGATAACAAGAAAAGAATATGATTTAGCCTGATTTAAAACTTAATACACCAGCACTGAAATAACGATTTTCTAATCATTAAGTTGTGCTGCTCAGAGGTTCCATCAACACAGTACGTGAAAGACACAGACAGACAGACTAATTATCTGCAAATATACAGCAAGGAGTTTCAGAACAGCAGGCAAAACCTATCGCTTTGTGCCGTCTCTTACAGGCCTGAGCTGGATCAAAGTGCCTGCCCAAAGCACTTTCTACCTCACTTTGATATTGACAGCCATGCCTGTTGTAGCAGAAATTCTCAAATGTAGAATCCTAGAACAACAGCAATTCCACAATGATTTTATCCCTTCCAAGTTTTTACAGAAGATGGATGGTTATCATTAGCAGAGAAACTGTGGAATTGCAGAAAGGAGGACTGAGGATTCTGTCTGCAGGACTTCTTGCTCCAAGACAGAACCAGCTATAAATTTTGTCATTCCTCTTCTTAATGGCCTGCAGCCACAGAGGTGACAGTCTGTTCCAGAATTTCACTGCATGAATTTTCAGAAAACTGCTTTTTTTTCCCCTCCTAGTATCCAATTCTTCCTAACAACTATTTCATCCTATTTCATTCTACACAAAATAAAACCCACCTCTTCCTCTCTGCAACATCATTTTGCATGCTTGAAGACTACTGGTAGGACCCCACGAGAGTCTTCCCTGAGCTAGACCAAACAGCATCCATCCTCGTGTGTCTCTATGACAGCTATTACATCTTGACAAGACATGGTGACCAAGCCCATTACTCTTGTCTGGATTGTCTCCAAGTGATCAACATCTTTCTAGAAGAACAAGGGTATCCCCAAAGCAGACATTATTTTGGAAAGGTATTTCCAGTGCTAAGTATAGCAGAGGAAGTACTTCACATGTCTTTCAGATTATGTTGCCATTTATGAATTCCAAGATGATATTTGCCATTTTTTGCAACAGCATGACATTGCCTCGTGCTTGGTTTGTAATTTTTCCAAAGAACTGCTGTCTAAACAGTTGTTCCCCATCTTGTGTTCCTGCAGTTTATTGTTTCTGCTAAACTACCATTCTTCTGTACTTACTTTGCAAAGTTTCAACGTACTGTTACAGACCCTTTCCCCCATTTCTCAAGGCCCTTCTCTATTCACAAAGCTTTCCATTCTCACTTTCAGTCTTCTGTAAATTTAACATGTATAATGTGTATTGTATCGCTCAGGTCATGGTCCAATGAGAGCTGGGCATGCAGCTTTTTAGAGCACTCCTCAGAATATACTTTGGTTTTGATACTACTTCATTCTTCAAAGCTGTTTCTTACAGCTAGTTTTGTTTCTACCTAACAGCATTTTCATCTAGCCCAGGTTTCCCTTGATTCAGAGAATGTCATACAAGCTAATATTGAAGACCTCACTATACTCAAGAGACTGTCAGTTGTTTCTTCCCTTTCCATGCAGTCTGTTACCCTGCTGCACAAGGAAATACAAGTGGTTTGACAATTCATTCTTGACAAATCGTGCTGGCATCTTTTCACTTTCTTGTTATCCTTCAGCTGCTTTCAAATTTTTCAGGTTTTTTGTTTGTTTGTTTTTTTGTTTATGGGTTTGGGGTTTTTTTTTGTTCCAGAATTTTTTCATGGACTGGAGTTAACACTGGTCAGTCTGTAATCCTCTGGCTCCTCTTTTGCCTACCTTCTTCAAAATGAAAGACATTATGTTTGCTCTTTTTCCAGCCTCTGCTACCTCATATCTCAAATGTGCTCTCAAAGAAAACACTGATGGCTCTGAGATTGCTTTAGGCAAACCCCTAAATATCCTGGAACAAAGTCCATCACAACCAGTCCATTTGAAAACACCTGACTCACCTGCAACTCCCTAACTTGGTCTTTTCTATTTTTGGCTAAGATTGTATCCCCTTCTGTAAGTTTTATTAGTACTACTAATATGAAAGCAAACAATTTACTTAATGAGGTTTCAATTAAAAAGAAAAAATAGGAAAGGACTAAAAAAAGAGTCTTCAGATTCTTCTATTAGCAGCTTGTTTTCTCCTGTAAGCAGAGTAGCAACCCTTGCCTAGATTGTCCTCTTACTAATGTAAGGATGATTCCTCCTCACTTTGGCATCTCTAACTAGTTAGTTGGCATTGCACCTAGTGTCCGGACTTTCCTTTCATCCCTACATACTTGTGCCATTTTGGGGTACTCATTCTTCCCTTTTGATATATTTCCTTCTTGCTCCCTTGCTGAGCTCCTAAAAAGCTCAGCTCTTTAGCCAAGTTAATCTTCGTATCGAATTTTTCTGTGCTTGTACTATAACATCACATCTTTGAGAATCTGGCAGCTAATTCACCTTTGCTTTCAACTATTAAATTTGCCTCTGGAGAAATCCTGGCTATAGTTCTCTCAAGTCCATTTTTGTTACATTGTTGTTCCTCCTCATCTCTTCATAAAGATTGTGAAATCTCATTTCATGCTCAATTTCACCCAACTTGCTTATTGCCTTTTTGCTCTCAGCTACTTCACCTTCATTGTCTAAAATATAAAATATGAAAAAGCCTTTTCTCTCCATGCATTTCTCCAGTCTGTAAAATAAACAAGCCAAAAAAAACCTTAAAAAATCAAGGCTAAACCCCCCTACCTTCATAGGACTTATTGAATCATCCATTTCCCAGTATGGTTTTCTCCTCAGGAGATGTCTACAAAACACTCATTAATTTCAGAAAATTCCTAACCGATCTGACCTTCCTGGCTTGGTGTTTTGCAATATATCATAGCCCCTTTATCTCGATACTTTTTCATGAGATTTCTTTCTCACCCCACACAGTCTGGGCCTCAGGATATGTCTCACCTTTCTTTTATATTATCCAATGATCTTTCTTGATCCGCTTTCTCCTTCATACCTCCTTGTTAGGCTACAGCAGCAAATTCAAGACACTTCGTCAAAAGTTTGTGAGCTTTAAACTTTAAGTCATTCTTGCATGGCAGACCCTTCCCCAGTGGCCTTCCCCAGCCCCAACTGGGGTCAGTCCAAGAGTTGCAAAGTAGATTTCCAGTTATGAACCCAGCAAGTCTCCAGCTTGCACACAGGGAACATGCTGTGGTTCTGGTCAAGGCAGACTCAAGCATTCCTTGTCACTTTGGCCTTAGCCTAAGGCTCAATTCATTTAGCTGTGTCAAGTTCCTGCCAGCATTTTCAGTGTTATGCTCCAAACATCCTCTGAGACATAACTGGAGCATCTGAGCTAGGTGGTGGAGGAAATGTACAGGTTGGTGTAATTTTTGCACCTAGCGCATCCCACACTGTGTTCCTCAGAAATCCCAGGCCAACATAATGTGTGTCAGTGGAGCAGCTTGAAACCTTGCAGGACCCCAGACAAGTGAACCTCTGGGAAGGAAAGCGGTTTCCTAACATGACCCTAGACGTTTCCTCAAAGAGATTTAGACCAAAATCACCGAAGTACATTCCATTCCCCCTGCCAGAGGAGAGACAGTTCATCCCATGGCTCTTGCCTGGCATTGCTGCCTGATCCATCTCGGGCTCAGTGTACAATAGGGCACTGTTTACATCTTCCTTTTATTGCATCCCATCACAGCTGAACTGGTCAGCTGCAAAAAAATAAAAATCTAAGCTAGAGAAACATGCACAAGGTTTTACTCTGGTTGTATTGCAACTTAAATTTATGCGTACTGTCTCTGTTCTAAAAGTTTTTAGCCAGTAGCCCACAAAACACAGGTCTATCAGATTTTTATTCATACAAGGAGTTAGTGCTTTTATTAGGTATTCATTTACTCATTTAAAAGCTGTTGCATCTAAAACCAATATCCTACCAATATTGCCTCTGCCTTCATTTATTCCTTTTATATGGGTTATTCTTGTATGAAATATTCATTCAAGTGGGTGCTGCTATATTTAGAATGCAGAAAAGTGTTTTATGCACGTAGCTGCTTTTGTATTCTTGCTATGCAGGTGATATTAAAAAAAAAAAATCAAACTGCATTCCCATTTGTTCTTCAATTTTAAACCAGTTATTTTGTGAGGTTCAGGCTCATTTGCTTCTGGCTAAATGGTTTCTACAGAAGTCACCTTTAAAATTTAGATGCAAAGCTATCAATAGGTTCTGGATTGCATGGACATGTGTTTTTCAAATCCTTTTCTCAGTTTAAATTTGGTGTTTAAATTGTATAACTACTCAACTGTGGGAAAAAAAGGCCTAAATTTTTTTCTTTATAAGCCTCATCCTTTTCAGTTGAGTCTTTGGCAACCTTACACAACTTTAGTCTTCCCGTAATTCTTTCTATGGTACACAAATCATATCAGCTTCAAGTACCTGGTATCTTTCTAACAGAGTCACTTTAAGCTGGTAATAAATTCTTAACATAACTTTTTAGCCATGCAAAGCTTTAACAGCTGAATTACTATTTGACTCACACTGTAGATGATTAAAAAAACTTCATGGGAGAAATATGGGTAGCAAAAAGCTTAAGTAAACATGAGATCAATATTTTATTTAATAAACAAATTATTTGAGGATGATTGAATATTCTGAGGTGGCAAAGTTTTGCTCTACTTGTATACACTTCAAAAAATGGCAAGTATAAACTTTCTGAGGTCTTTTATTACTTTGAATTGTGTTACTTTTTTGAGTAATATCTAAGAAAAAGCTACCTTTAAAAATAAAGAACAAAAACAAAACCAAAAAGCAGCAGCATACCACATTCCCATACATGCAACTGGAAAGGAAATAAAATTTGAGAGCAACTGTCATTTTCATAAAATGGCAACTTTTTTTTTTTCTCTTCCACAAAATACCAAGGGTCCTCCAAGACCATGAAGTTGAAGATGGTAATAATGAAGCAGCATCTGAGAACTGGAAACCACAGTAGCTACATGAAAGACATCTTGTTCACCACCTTTATCTTAGCTCAGGAAATATCTTCTGAACTCTTACTTTGCATTTTCACCAAACAGCTCAGTGCATTGTAACAGCCCCTGGAGTTTTCTCTTTCCAAAGGATGCAACTATTTGGAAAATGGTCTAATCGGTTTTGACTTTAGTATTACACTAACGAAATCCACTGAAGGTACAAATTCATGTAAGTACAAAGCCTACAATAGCCTAATTTTTATCCTCAAATTACAAAAACTTAAGTTAAACTGGTGAGGCAGGAGTAAAGGCAGAAGAGCATCCAATGACATGACAGCAAGAATCATAAATAGGTGCTCCATGGTCTACTCTGTAGAAAATGAGTTCATTAAAATTGTCAGAAAGAATAAAAAAGCTTTTATTTACCGATTTCCAAAACCGGGATTGCTAGCTCAGAAAGAAAAGAAACAACAAGAGAAAAGCATTCATGAACTGCTATACTTGTGGCTGTCCTTCAAGGGCTCAGAGATTGAAGCTGCCAGGCCCAAGTCAGTGAAAGGTCCCTTGCATTCTTGATGGCCTTTCCTCCTAGATTTGATTCTAAATACACGCATACTAAAAATCTTTCAGGAGCTGAAAAGAAGAATGCCATTTCATACAGCCAATGCATTCCCCCAATTTATCAAGAAAGACCCAATATATCCTTAGCACAGAGCACTTTAAAGGTGCTTACACTACACTGACAGTTATAAAGCAAATTTTATCACAGTATTGTACACATCTTACAATAGAGCAAGAATTAAACTGACGTTGGTAATATCAGGGTTCTTCTACTGACTTGTGAAAATAAATACAAGCCACACACAGAGACTCAATTAAAAAAGAAGAAATTGGATTATATGGTATGAACTGTAAGCACGAGCAGTGATCTGTCTGTAATATTCACTATTCAGCACTCGCAGGTTAAGCACCCAAGTCCAGCTCATGAAAGTCAATACCTGCTCTCCCAGTTTCCCACTACGTGTCTTGGGGAGAATCATTCAAAGTTTTTAGACCCCTGCTCCTCCTCCACTATAGGACTGTCATTTTCACTTAACAACTTCCCAGTTCATCTGGGGATTGACTTGATAATCCCCAGACTTTAAAAAAGCATCTGCATTGGATTAGAAAACCTGATATGGAGTCCAATGAATTCAGCTGAGCTTTCCTGCAGATGATGAGAAATCATAGCTATGGTAAACAACAGTAACCTTACAACGTATATGGTAGCCTTGTAATCTAAAGTGCATATGAGTATTGCAGATTACCTAGGATTTTGTTTTAATACACAGACATATATAGTATGCATTTGGCTAAAGTTAACTCATAACTGCTGAAAATAAGTACCAGATATTGTGTTGCCTCTACAATTTTGTACTATGTGATAATAGCAAGTTTTCAAGGGATTGTGAATGAGGTTAATAAAAAGTCAGCTTGAAATGGAATCCTGTCTCATTCGGCAAAACCAAAGCATTTCAAGATTAATTGTATTAGAACACAAACTCAGACAAAGCTTTCCAAGGAGATTAAACCATACTAACCAATGCAACAGGATTTAACAAACAGGCAAAGAGCATCAAAGACCTTGGAGAGAAGAAATCTCCTGCGCTGGAAAGGAAATTAAATACTTCTAGTACATTTTCAAGTGTATATCCCATCTGTTTTAGCATTCGAAGTGACAAGACTCTACAACATCTGCTATAAGACAAATTGCAGCCTAATGGCCTCGCTGCCATAACAGTTTGTTCTTCTGGAATTGATACTCAAGTTCACCTTTTTTTTAAAGGAAAAGCTATTATTTATC
Organism: Pipra filicauda; assembly: GCF_003945595.2. NCBI lineage: Eukaryota > Metazoa > Chordata > Aves > Passeriformes > Pipridae > Pipra > Pipra filicauda. The sequence goes on along the minus strand of NW_024103541.1, from coordinate 870,493 downwards.
AAAAAGATCATCTCTTTCTGAAGGCAAGAGAACCTCTGTTGGTTTCAATTTTTTGAACAATGAATAAATATTGAGCCAAGACAATTTTGTCCATTTGTTTCATGGGCTGTCTCTCTTTGCAAACTATTGAATCAGACTGTGAACACGTGAGATTTTCCCTGAAGTTTGGATGGTGCTTGGATACAAACCTTCTAAGAAAAAAAAAAAAGGGTATCAGATGTTGTAGAGGTAATTTGGTTGGAGTGAATTTTTCTTCCTGACTGAACATTGAGCCATTACCCAGGAAGGTGTCAGGATGAACATTATCTCATTATGTGTTGTCTTTCAGGCAATGGTCACTTAAGGAGGCAATGGTCATTTAAGGTAAGCGATATTGCAAGAAAAAAAATCTATAACTGCAATATAAACTGCATAAGGTGCTCCCAGCAGGAACCACGAGGCTTGGCCAAATTCCGCTTCCGGCAATTACTCTGTGTCAGTCTAATAACTCTTCTGCTCCTCCTGCCCAGCCCCCGCAGCTTCAAAGAAACACAATTTTCCTCTTTGTGTCAGCTGGCATTGAACTGATCCTTACTACAGGTTTGCTACCTGAAACTGCAAAAGGATCCCCTGCAGCAGAAAGGGCAGCAGCTGCTGCCCTGGTCCGATGGCACCCGTGGGGCTGTGGCCCCTCAAGGTGACGTGCAGACCTCGCCCACCACACAGACAAGGGAGGAAACACACCCCCGAGCACCCAAGTGAACTCATGCCTGGATACCAAGTGAATTGGGAGTTGCAACACAAATGAGAATATCCAATAGTCGCCATGTTCTGCAATACTTTCCAAGGAATAATTTGCATTACCTGCTTGCACAAATTATTTTTTTTCTCCCCTCTAAATGGCGCAAAAACGGCTGTACTCATCAGACAAGGTAAGGCACATGTTTCATGCCTAAAGTGCAAAAGAGGTCAAAGCATTGCTCACCACCCCATGAATAAGAACACAAAAGGGCATTGTAATTTCCAAGGCAGAGAACAAAAAAGGAAGGGAGGCAGGTGAAACCGTAGAAATATTACACGTATTAAGTTTAATACCCAGATGAGAATTAGGTTACTACATTGCCTTTCACAAACTGCTACTTTTTTATGTTGCAAATAACTTCTCCATGATAGATGCAAATAAATTAATGCTGTCATTAATCTTTCCATTTATATCTTTCTCACTCCTTATGTCTGCTTTCATCGTTGCACTTACCATACTTAAGTATATGTTAAAGAGACTGTCATTTTCCCTTCTGTAACTACTATTTCTTCAAACAAGCACTACTGGATTCTAAAGCAGAAAACGTTGATTTCTGAAGATTATCTTTTGTTCCTCATCTAAGTTGGAGAAGATTCTGGATTAAGACATCCCATTGAAATCCTTATCTAAGTTAGCAACATTGAATAGATACATAATTGGGCCCTTTCTAAATATGCTTTTATTTCAGATTATTAAGCAAAAGGATATGAGTAGTCTATGTAAAATACATCTCAATAGAAATTTTTTTCATTAAAGCTTTAATAATGAAATCTTACTACTCCAATTAGTCATACTGACAAATGTTAGAGTATTTCTGTGACTAAGGGCAACTCAGATGTTGCCTGCGAAGGTTATGGGGCTGGGACCTTAACCTATTGAGAAAGACTGCACTGAAGGGGTAAGTGGCCTCACTTCAAGGAATAACTCATTCATCCAAAATTGTGAAGGCAAAAAAGTACAAGGTAAGGGATATCCCAGATGCTCTGCAGCCCTCAGCATAGTGCAAACTGTGAAGGAAAGGAATTCTCACTCCACCCTCCACACTTTCCTGCGTGCAATCCCAGTGCACGGACACCGCAGCTCTGTACTGCTGTCAAGTCGGTAGTACACAAACAGGCTACAGCTCAGCATGCCATAAAAAACCCACACCAAAACCACCAAGAAAAGAAAAAAAAAAAAAAAGAGGCAGAGTTCCATCTCAAATGCAGAGCTTTTGTTCACATGGGGAATAGTCCCGCTTCCTATACCACGTTCCTGATATAATTACATATCTTGCACAGTCCAAGCAGCAAAGGAAGCAGAATTAGGATTGTTTCCAGATTTGTCATTTAATCACTGTTCAACCCTATCTAACCACTTCAGCTAAAGCTTTCCAAAAGTGACTCTGTTACTGGAGGGGAAGTGTGCTTCCAACACATGCCTGTGACATTACTGATCGTCATCATCCAAAACTCCCACAGTCTTGTCAGATGCCAAAGGAAGTTAAATACCCTCAGACTCTCACAAGCTCAGCAGTACCTCCTTTCCTTTCCTTCCAAAGTCCCAAGTTTCTAGCAAAATAATGAGTGCCCTATATCTCTCACAGGAGAGAATTATAATGATGAGAAAGGATGATGCTGGGGTCTTCACATCTTTGTGCCTTTCACTCGCAGTGCCTACAGCTCCTGTGCAGCACTTTAGCACTGAAGATGCATATATCTTCACTTATCTAGAACAATTTGTGACTTGCAACTGCATTTCTCTACACTGTTACCTAAATCCCACCCCCTAACCAATAGCTTATGACACATGAAAAGGTAGAGAAGCAATTTATGTGAAATAACGTCTCTCAGGAGAACCCTTATATGCAAAGTGCTTGGGATCCTCTTCACTCACTCTTTGCTCCACTCAGGATTATGCTAACTTTCAGCTTACCCATTTCAGACACTTGGGTGAGTTTTAGTATCCTCAAATTGATTTGCTATATACTACTTTTGTGCTCAACAAATTACGAAGGTTCTTGATTTTTAACAAGTCTGTAACTACTTAAAGTTTAGAAATTAGTGCAAGTTTATTCAACAAACTTTTTTTAACTGGGTTCCTATGTAATCCCCTCTTGGACAATAAAGAAAGAGCATGATAGTGAATGGGAGATGCTCACCACAATCCTATACATACAGCATGAGGAAGAGGATCCTGTAAGACCCTTCTGATGAACAGTTGTGGGGAACCTGCAGCAACTCTGCTACTTCACGCTTCTGGTAGTGCACTAAGTGGGGTTACTCATGCTGCATACATCAGATATCCAAATTGTTCTGCAAGACTGATTTACTGTTTCCTTCTGTGAATGGTATTTATTTACACTGCTTGCAGAGGCAGAAAGGTATTTTTCCTCCCAGCCTCCAGTGCACTGATTACTTGCCCTGCCACCTCCCCAAACAAAATAAATTTCAGCTCTTCTCAAAACAAGCTTTTGGTAGACAAACTGATGTGGCACAAACATAGGAAGGAAGGAAGGAAGGATTAGTTGCATAAAAAGCAAGACAAAAAGTTAATTGCCCTTTCATGTCAATACCCATATTGGCAAAACAAAGTCTCATTTTTTATTTGAACACCACGTGCAAGCAAGTCTTCAGACACATACAATAGCAAGCTCCCTAAAGCAAAGGATAAAGATAAGGCTTATGCAGACAAGTTTACCAGCTCCGGGGAAAGGAACTAAAACTTTCAGTGTACGGTCATTAAAATTTTTGAAATCTAGGTCCATATTTTCAGCTGCAGCCTGTGGTTGTATGCTGACAGAGGGAAAAAACAACACATTCATATGCACAAATGCAAATTCGGCACGAACACAGCTGGGCCCATGAATAAAATTTACATGCACGAATTTAGAAGCGAATTTGAGTCCAGATGAATGATTTGATCGTAAGAGCTTTAAATAAGCGTTTATGTAAGCAAAGATTGGAGCCGGCAGCTATTAGAGAAGTGTATTAGCTGAAATAAATTACCAGAGAAAACAGAGCTCTCTTGGATAGCACCGGCAGTTCTTCTTCCCTTCTCCTTTCCCTGCCAGTTTTTGCGAACATATTTGAAGTGTTGATGGGGGGCTGCAAGGATCTCTTGCACAAAGCACTGTAGTGGTCCTGGGGGAGAGGCAGCAGGGTCCCAAGAACCAAAGCTGCTCAGGGTTCACAAACTTTCCGACATCTCAGCCCGGACAGAGGGACGGGTGCTCACTCCTGCTCTACACTTTGCCAGAGTGAACATCTCAACTCTATGCGTTGACATTTTTTCACAAGAACAAATTTGCATCCCAGCAGTGTGCGGCGGGGTGAGAAGCGGGCTTGCTCCGCACCCAAAGGTATGCGCCTCACAACGCGAAGTTGCGGCAAAGCGCCTCGCTGGCATCACACAGGCACCATAAGGGCGTGCAGCATTTGCATTCAAGCATATTTCAGCCATCAACCTGGGAGTATGGGGGCAACTGAAACCTGTAGAAGCAACGAATACAAGGCTGGCTCCCTTGCATGCTCCTTAAAAGGCATATGAGGGATTCCAAGGGATAGGTTAAACACTCGGTTTCTATAAAACCATGTCATGAGGGAAGCATGGAGTTTGTGGAGGGACACTGACTTTGTTCAGCAGCATCACAAGTGACAGGATAAACCACAATTTCCTGTGACTGTTTTCTTTTTTCTTTTGAGGAATAGAGACGTATCACTAAATTCCGCTACACACCTCAAAATTAATGTAAGAAATATTTGGCTACAACATCAGTATCAAGTATTGCAGCAGGGTCACTGACACTGACCAAGGAGGCTACCAAATCCCTGGAAACCCTGGGGAAAGATCCCAGTACAAGGAGCAATCTGGAACATCCTGGATAGAAGAGACTTTCCTGCATAAACCCCTCTCAGCCCCACAGCCTTGGGCAGGGCAGACCTATCACCTACAGCAGATTGCTGTGCTTTAAAGCAGCTTCCCATAGTCCCTTTTCCCCATGTGCAGCCTGGCCAGGGCAAGAGTAACTGGGAATCCCAGCACGCAGGCTCTGCCCAGGTGGTAACAGTGGTGGCTGTGTCCACTGTGACTGCAAAGGTTGACCATGAGACCTTGGCCAGAGCTGTACATCAGCTATAAAGGTATTAATAGCCCTGGGAAGAAACGCATCCTGCCTTCTGGTAGCCACATCAAGACTGCACATCCCACTTGGCGGGTCGGATGCGCTCCTCGCCAGCCGTCGCCTCTCCTCCAGCGCCTCCACTCAGAGTTACACCCAGACACTCGTCCTCTCCAGCGTGAATATTTCTCTTCTCCCCTAGGAGCAAAGCTCCTTCAACATGTGCCGTCTGCTGTGCCAGCAAGACCTGGCATAGCAGCAGGGTACAAAAGAACATCCCTGACACTCTATGAATATTCATGATTTATGAATATTCATTAAATTAGCATCTTTATGACTGGGCCACCAGATTCACAACTGGCGTCTCTGGAAAGGGGTTATTGTATTTTAATTAAATACCAGACAATTACTAAACAGTTATATTCGCTGGGATTTAACTGATATGAAAGGGATAGGTACAGAGCTACAAACGTTAAGAGTGACTCTCCCTCCACACACATTTAATGCTAATGAAAGTCATGTGTAAGCATTGAAAAGGGAAAAAAAAAAATCCTCTATATGAGAAACCAAAATAGCTTCAGATTATCTTTTTAATAGATTCATACTGTGTGGGAACCTTCAGCATTTCCCTGGTGCCTAAGCAGACCAGAATAGCAAAGTAGTTATTATATCTGTCTTCAGTGAAGAGACCACATGTTCACAGATATTTGTACAGCACCTAGCGCAACAGGGCTCTGATCCCTGCATCTGGCATTGCTGTAGTATTTAAATAGCAATAATAATGATATAAAGCAATCTTTGTCGATATCATGAGAGAACAATCTAATCTAGTTATCAGATTATAGCTCATTAAATACCACACAGAAAAGGCTATCAACACTTCTACGCATTTACTGGCCTAAAAAGAATTTTAAGCCATTAATTGCTTTCATAACGTGGGGTGAATTTTCAGCATGGTGCCTGGAAAATTAGGCACGCAGGCTGTGTAATTGTTAATGGGAATTGTGACCCAATTTTCACGCCTGGCACTGAAAGTTTGCCCCTTGCAAAATATTTACATAATTTGCTAGTAGATTTGCCATATCTTTTGCATGTTAATTTTACTTCAGTGACAATTCTTTGAAAAAGTACCACCACCAGTGTATAGTACCACCACCAGTATATTAAGAGTAACTTGACACTTACATAGTACTTCCTCTGAGTTATCTCAGGCTACAACTTGCAAATCATTACATGCTGAATCTTCAAGGATATTTCTTTAACCAGTATATTCATTACAAGGCACAGCACTTGCCTGTCAGGGAAGGGAATTGATGACCACTTGGTCAGGCTCTATTCCATTTGGGCTCTCATTCTGCAGCGCAGTAGGATGCTTTGTAGCCCTCACACCTGACCCCAGTGCCCAGATGGACTCGCAGTTGCCACATTTGATGTTTCAGTGCAGAATCTACCATATTTTCTTCCCTATAACACACACAAGAGTTTGGATTTTACATCTCCAGACCCTCAGTGCTTCTCCAAGCTGCCACGAACTGTCTGTGGCAGGGAGGTGGGATCACGTTAAAGGTTCGCAATTTCACACAGCTGCGTCTTTGCCTGGGAGCGCGACGATATTTTGCAGGCAGCTTATGAATTTGAGTACCAGCATCTGTCCTCTTAGCAGCTCTTGCTGGTTGTTTGGGTGGCCAGGAGACTATCCATGCTGTGGGGAAAGATAGGGACATTTTGTCTCATCCTCCCCTTCCAGACAGACATCCTTTCTTTTGCTCCAGAGGAAAAGCAGCAGCACGCAGAAGCACATCAAGCCATTTTCAGCTGCTCTGTAGCACTGACACCAGTGCAGCTATGAAACAGCAATGAGCTGGAAAAGCATTCTGGGTATAGAGATGCAAATGAGCACACTAAGCCCTTTCCCAAAGGACACTATACAGGGACCTTTCATAACATAAGGTTTCACTCAAACACTTAGAGGCCAATTTCAAAGGGCTTGCTCAGGTAGAGCTCCCATACGTCCAAATGAGATAGATGCAACGTGCCCATATCTCACCTGCAGATCACGTGGTCTCTGCTCTGGACACAGGCAATGAGGCTTGCCACATCTTTTCCTGTTAGAACGTACCTGATACACACTTCAAATCAGCAGATTTACGAGTGAAGTTGCAACCAGATGATATTTCTGATTCAGCAAAGCAAAGGCAGGAATGAATGCAGAGCTGAGGACAAGACTGTGCTTTCCCTAACCTTTGGCTAAAACTAGTGGTGGTGCTCATGCAAACACATGCCGAGGGGTCTTCCCTCTGCTGAACCCCTTTTACTGCAGCTCCTCCACCACTGCACACTGCACTTTGTCCCAGAGAAGAGTAAACCCTGTAGTAACTTGGGGCAGTGCACAGTCCTCCAGGAGTGTGAGTCATTTAGACAATCTTTCTGCTCAAACAGGTAGAAGCTTTCTCCAAACAACTTATCCTGCATACAGTTTGCAGCTCCTGTAAGTACTTATCCATACAGCGGTTTTAAGTGAATTTTTTTACATATTGGATGTATTGCTGAACAGCAGGTGATTCAGAGTATATTCTTCAAAACAGCTAGAAGCAGATACTTATTAGATATTACCAGGACTCCACCTGAATGAAATGGGAGTGTGCATCATTCAACAGAAATGCAGTTCGTGCACAGGCATGGGTGTGCACATGACTAAGTTGGAAAGTGATATATATCCTTGGGAAAGGATTCTGTTTCCCTAAACAGAGCATCTACAGTTAACAATCATTTTTTCCTAGTGTTACCCACACAAGAGGAAGATGCTGCCAACTAGAACCTGGTTTCCAAACTGACTGGTAGGGGAGGAAAAAAAGGAAGTGCTACTGTATGCTGAGACAAGCCTGGGTAATGTGGTTACCAAGCCAAAGCAGTAGAGCATGACATTTGCTAGAACTCATTGATAGATTGATAGAACTAACAAGTTGGGAATTATTAGGATTTTTTTCAGCCAGTTGTACCCTAGCAGATCTACTCAACTTAAGCAGAGCACAATCCAGTCAAGCTCTATCTATGACAGAAAATGTCTATAATTTCCTATCAGATTTTCTTTTCAGATATCAGATAATCTTTTCAAGTGTCTTTAGGAGTCTAAAGTTTCTACTTAAACTTCTTCTACACTTTCAGGCATAGCACTGCCTTCCAGTGACGCTTAAACTCCTAGGAGGTACCTAAATCACTTAAAAATGAGAATACAGCACCTCTGTAAATACTGTCCTCTGTTCAGAGATGAATTAGTGGTTCAGCCAAGGCCTGGGAAAGAGACTATTTTCTTTCTTTTCTTTTTTTTTTTTTTTTTTTTAATTATGATGTTCCTTCTGTGGCCTTGGGAAAATCATTAGTCTCCTTGCCTCGGTTTCTTCATCAGTGAAACAATTATGTATGAATTCCACAAGCTGTTCTCAGGATTTGACAGTATTCATTAGACTGAATAAAAATGAATGCCCTGAAGTGTCAACCAGTTTTATTTAGTCAACAGATAAAACCAAGAGACTGCACTAGGCCCTTTACTATCCTGCATCCCATCTCCTAAGAGAGCATCCAGTCCTTCAGCCATTGCCTTGTCCTCCCATCACAAGGTCTCCCTGCCACCCTCAAGCTCTCTCTCTCACTGCCTTTGACCTGCAACATGAAAAATCCACTTCTTTTTGTCCTCTCTCCTTAAAAATCTCTTCAAGAAATGTTTTTTCCCCTGTTTGGATCTTTTCCCTGTTCAAGACTCCTACTCGTGCATGGTTGTCCTGGGTCTTGTCTTACTTCACTCGCAAGCTGCTCAGGGCAGGAAATGGGCCTTACCTTCAGTCCGTATCACACATGATATTCCCTTTGGAGTCAGTGTAAAGTTAAACATACGCGATATAAGCCTTTATTGGACCTGGGCCTATGCTTATAAAGTGCTGCGTAAGCCTGTGTTGCCACAGCATAGAACTGTTGAGCAAATAAAATATTACAAAATATTTTTTGTTTTAAAAATGGACCTGCCGCTCCATTCACACTGCTCCTCCGAGTTTCAGGCAAGAGCAATATTAGATACAAAGCTTCTAGATAGAAGGACTGCAATGGGAAAAACGCTAGCAATTATTCAAAGCAAATGTAATTTTCACACTGCCGCTATTTAAAACACTTAGAGGAGAAAACAGTTCATCACACTTGGAAAAAAAAAAGAAAAAAAGCGCAATATCTTTTTTCCGCCTCCTCCCCCGCACCTCACACCCCCCCTTTTAACTTTTACTTGAAGTGTTTGAGGATCAAGAGATCTTCCCTGTTCATCGTGAAATAAATCTGACATCACACTCAGAGCTTTTCAGCACTTATCCTGATTAGCCAGATAGTAAGATGTTCTGCAATGGGATCTGGCTGGGATTAGCAGTTTTCCTGTTCTCCCCGTGTGCTACATGCTGCCCTGTGGCGCCTTTTGTTGCTTGGGGATGTCAAGGGCAGTACTCCCCCATCCCCAGTAGTGAAGCTTTACCACATGAAGTTACCAAGTTTGCTTTCCATGACAGACAGTGTAGGGAGCCATTCATTAGCTATTAAAATTTTCATTTCCATAACAAAACTGAACACTCAGCAGACTAAAGTTGGATGCAAAATATATTTTAGTAGTAGCAAGTGATTTCCTGGGGGCATTAGTGAACTGCTACATGATAAACCTGTCTAGCTCGTGGGGACATATAAGGTGTGAAAAATATCTGGATGGTTTAATCAGATTCAGCCAGATTGCTTGGTGGGAGCCAGCTCTGCCATGTGGCATTGACTCTAATTGAAGATGTAGCCCACAGACCTACAATGCACACTAACTTTAAACAGCCCTGCAGTCCAATGACCTGCACATGGCCAGAAGTCAAAGAGGTCTGAGGAAAACACTGGAGGGGAAAAAAGAAAAAAAGCAAAAGAAAAGAAAAAACCCTACTTGCACAACTAATTCCACTCATCCCTGGAGCCTAAGATCACACACATTTAACCTTATTTGAAAGTTTTCAGGGTCTTACGTATTTGTTCAAGACAGATCCCAAAGGAAGTGCAAACAGAAGAAAAGCACTGTTCCAAGGCTCTGTCTGTATGTAATGCTTTTTGCAAATCTGTCCCAAAACCTGGGATTTACCTTCCCTGTCGCACACACCTGCACCTGGTGCTTCCCAAACTCAGCAAAACAGTTTCAAATCACACCCTTTTTTATGTCAAGCACAAGTATTCTCATTTCACCTTTCTTTAAACAACAAATAAAGTACCATACCCACAAACAGGTTAGATGTATGCTTCAGGAAGTTGCATTGTTTTCCTTCTAGAGAAAAAAAAAAAAGAAAAGTGCACAAAACATAACAGTCACACTTCCCAGTGGGTGTCTGGAAGTATTCTAGATGCTGTACTGACAGGGGGAAATGAGGATTGAACCTGAAGAAGACAAAGAGGAGAAAAGGGACTGAAACATCTGAAATAGCTTTCAAACATACATTTATAACAAATGCCAAGAGGTTGGGAAGAGTTTGCGCATACAGGAAAATTCACATTCTCTTGTCAGTGTGTTGTCTCCCAACACCTGCTCTGTCAGGAGCAGAGGGCCTTTCTCTGGGTCAGTTTGCAGCAATGCCACACTTGCTCCCTCCTTGTGCAAGACTTCAAACAACAGAGATTGTCCCAAAACAGCAGTGTAAAACATGAAACAGGTAAGTAGCAACACAGCCCCTTGCTTTCAATACCAACATAAAGTTTAAGCATTTTTCCAAAAGTCTAATTCATCTAGTTACTGAACTAGATGCCATACCACTGGCTTTGCATGCAAAGAGCCAGAGCACGCTGCAACAGTGACCTTTTGTAGTCTTCAAATTTCTGAACATTAAAAGCTTCGGCTGTCACCTGCTAAGCATTCATGGCAACCTTTGGGCCACAAACAGTGGGAAAAGAATTTGAGGAGGATTGTAGGAAGATACCTCAGCGGGGACACTTACAGTAACTACCTCCATTTGAAGCATCATAGAAATTGGACATTTCTAATTCAGCAACTTCTACTAGATTAAGTAGAAGTGACTGTAACTGCTCTTCTTACAGACATTAAGGTTTTCTATATACATGTAAAAGTAGACACTTAGCGTCATATTCACCCATGTGGTCAAATGATCGGTTAGTTGGCTGATTTACTCGTGCTCGGTTGCTATTCCTACTAGCTTCAGAAACGGGTCTGAATGCATTTTTTTTTCTTACTAACAGAGGTGCAGGGGATTCTGGGATGGAGTAGATAAGACAATAGAATTCAAAGTCAAAGGATGAAAGATCCGGGTTTTTTGGAAGGTTTAGAAGCATTAACAGGTTGAGGACTTCATAGAACTCTTAATGAAGGCACAAAATTATTAAAGTAAGGTGCATAAATTGCTAAAAAAAATCTACAGCTTTAAACTATATCAGAAATCAAAGAGAACCTAAGGAACAACAAAGTTGTGCTACTGTTGTCACTGTTTAGAGACAACGTTTTTAAAAGAAGTTTATTCAATCTCTCTACTGACTTGTCTCCAGGGTTTAGGAGTTTGCTTAGTGCTAGGTCGATGCTTGGTCAGGCTATAACGCTTCACGGTTCTTGACACAGCTCTGAAATAGAAGCTTTTACCCTGGAGACAGCAAACAGCATGGAAAAGAAGTGGCAGGAATTTATATTTCTGTAGCATAGGCATTCCTTTCTCTATAGTGCTCTGTTTTGCGAATAGTTCAAGATTTTGAAGCTTCAATAGGTAAGCGCCTGGGGTAAGGAAAGAGACATATATATGCAGATTTTAATTCCGAAGCTAATTTGATCTCTAATATTTATTCTCCTCATATTTGCACCAACCTGAAGTTCTGTTTCCAGAATATGTATTAAAATATAAGCTTAATCTGAAAACAAAATACAATGCTTTCCAAAAACATTCATCTGTTTGCCTACACCCTGCAGCTGAATATCCCAGGCAAGTTTCATAAAAATTTTCTTGGGCATTTTTGAGTCATATAAGATCACAAGCACTCTTTTTGGTACTTTCACTCTTTTGGGTATTTTTAAAATTCTATTTTGTTTGTAAAAATGTGGGGTGCAACCACAACAGCCACCACTGCAGGAAGAAAGAACTGAGCCTTTCATGCCTTGGGTGGGCATCATCACAAGCAGGGAAAGGGACATAGAGAGTCTGCTGGTGTCCGTGAAGGCAGCAGAAAGGGAAGAAAATGTAGGCTGTAGTTTGGAAATTCTTCCAAATCCTTGAGCAAGAGACATCAAAAAATAACACTGAATGATTACCCATGCCAGGAGATCACGGAAAGATCTGGGAAACACACAAGAGAGATGGACCTGACTGCCAAATGCTACAGAAGGTTCCTGCAGCCTCCATCTCCATCACCTGAGCGACAGACTAGCAGGGATAGCCAGGACTATTTTTAGCTAACGAGAAAGGGGGAAGCTGATAATGTGTTAATCACAGCACAAATCACGGATGCATACACCAGTTCCAAGGTGTCATGCATATGACGAATGCAAGCACAGGAGGAAGTAGAAGGAATCTGTACACTACTGTGAGGAGCCTCAATAATAAATGAGAGGAATTGGAAGTGCCTGTGGATGCCAGTTTGGAAATATCAGTGTAAAAATGCTAGGTAAGTACCTTGCTTGACTAGAATAGTACTTGTCGCTTATGCTTTGGGAGTGTGAATGGGGCCCTTCTTTTCCATTCCTGCTGCAGCTCACCCCATGCTAGTGATTGGCTCACTCATAGGTGTACACACACCTGCTTTTTTGTGTAACTATGGGTGTCTTCTCAGGCTACCATCAGGCTTTTTGTGAGTGGCAGCAGGTGAGCCACTAATTTAATTGATATCAGGCATATATATCACTGACTACAACATCTTCCATTCCAATGTGCTTTTAACAGTTTCACAGAGATGGGGGGGGGGGTGTGTGGAGGGAAGAACCAGATGCGTTATTCTGTGCAACAGATAAAAGACTGAGCCTTAAGAGACAGGTTTATTAAAAACTGCACCCTTCACCTAGGAATCCAATAGGATTGATTGTACAATCACAATGACTGTCCAGTTACAGTGCAACTATCCACATATAATACCTGAGGGAAAAACATATCTTTCACACTTCCTGTCTCCAGTGTCCCAACTTTAATATACCACTGATATTTGTCAAGATTCCCCTTCAGCACATTGCATCCCCTGTGAGAGAATGCTCACTTTGGATTTTCTTAAGGTCTTTGTTCTCCAGAAGGCAAGATACATTTGAGATGACCATCATTTTATTTAATAAGTATTAAATAGGTAATTCTTTCTTGCCTTTTTTTTTTTTTTAATGGTCATAATTTTGGAAAGATGTGTCCATGCAAAAGCCATCTTTTTCCTAACTTGTAGAACACTCACCTTTATCCACTCTGGGATGGAGTAGCTGAAAGAGAATTTCCTCTCTGGACACAAAAATGTTGCCTCTCTCCAAGTTCCATTTTCTCAGTTGTTGAGTGATTATCAATTATGTAACAGTGACATTTTGTAAAGTGTCATCTGTGGGTGGTAGTGAATTGGAAGTAAGAGAATGTCTTCCACAGAAATGAACTTGTCAAGGCTGGTCATTAGTTGGGTTTTGGGGCCATGGGAAATGCAGAAGTAATGATAACAATACTTCTTTTTTTTGCCCACCTCTAGAAAATGAAACAAAGAAGATTATATAAAAGCCTCTGAACTCATTAGCAAAATATTCTAGAGTACAGTATTAAAAAATAGCTTCGTTGCCAATATATCAAGTCACTCAGCAATTAATTTTATATGTTTTTCTGAAATACACAGTTCCATTCTGTACCAGAGTGCCCCAAGTAGCCAGCAAGTTTCAAATTCCCATTCTTACTCAGCAAGGAATTACATCAGAGTATTTTAAATCCTGGGTTTGTGCCCTAGTCACTGAGATGTTTAGTCTTCACAGACACTGGGGACAAGAAGGAAAGATGTGATCTCTACCCTTGTTTTATTCCTTCCCCAACCTTTTCCTACGTAAATTCCTGAAAATTATTATTTTCAACTTTTCATTGTCATAAAAAGCTATTTCAAAAAACTTCATGTCTCACAAACATCTGACTCTCAGCCCTGTAACTGTCAGACAACTTCGGTCTAGAAAACCAATGCCAGTTTTAAACCATTGAACAACTTAAAACGGCAACGGTTGATGTTTCTCTGAAAGATGCGCTCCAACATAACCACGACTCTCAGGTGGTACCAGTAACATACAAAACTAATGAAGAGTGTAATTATTACAGTAACACCTGACAGCTTGTGTCACGGGGAAATTCACATTAGCTGATCACCCTTTCCCAAGAAAGACTTTGCATATGTGCTATTCGTGACTGAACGAGCAGAATTCTTTCCTGTTGCAAGAAGCAATTACATAGAGTTAGCTGAATGTTCAACCATGTGATGCTGGTATACACAAAACATTTACTGAATGAACCTACTGCTGGGATGAATCAGACCTTCAGGAGGTAAAGCACCTTTGGATAATACTCTCATAGGACAGCACACAAAGTATGCCTAACAATAAGCTGCTATGTTTCAGCTCTGCATCTGTTCAAATGACTTGACCATAAACTCTAAGTTTTGTGAGGCCAAAATTTAATTCTTCAGTTAAAACCCCCTTTATCTTTGTAAGACTCGGAACATTCAACAAGGAAAAAAAAATCCTGTCTGTTTTGTCATTAAGTAACAAGCTGCTGTTTCTCTATTGTAGCCCAGATTGACACTTTACCATTTCCCACAACAGTGTCTCTATTGCCATTATTTTATCTGTTGTACTTGTTCACCCATTTCTCTTTTGTGTCATCCTGGCTCTATACAATATTCCAGCTACCTACAATTAATTTTTCTTGAGAAATCTTTCCCTCTGAAGAGTTTGCATAAGAAATCCCTACCCAGTATTTCATGCACCTTGATAAGGTCTATTCACATTTCTGACACCAGAGATTGCTCTTCAGTTAAAATCTATTATTGTCACTTTACAAGCCTCTCCCATTTGAGAGCTCAGAACACTCTAAAATGAATTCCCCAGCTACATAAGGAAGTATTATGATTTTTCTTCCCTCTGTGCAAAGAGGGTATCTTCACCATCACCCTACTCTTCCAATGAGCTCCATTTGAATAGGAGCCTCTGTTAGAGTCAGAAAGGCACAGAAGCAGTGTTTGTTCAGAGGATTACCCATAAAGCACCTATTCCAGGATCAAGGCCAGTGTCTTTTTCAAAAACTTTCCCATGGTGATATATCAAATCAGAGGCAGGATAAGAAACAGAACTAGCATCTCCTGACCCCTGCTGCTGGGCTCTAAATGCAGGAGGCTACCTTTACTCTTTTGCAGCAATTCATCACTTCTGCAATGCAATGCCTGTGTAAGGCTGGCGTTACATAACAAACTCGCATCATAAAGTTAAATTCTCATTGTGTAAAACTTATAGAATATTTTCATTTTGAATTCATGCTTATAAATAATATAAATTGTCTAGCCCCAAGCTCTCTCTATTTTCTAATAAATACATTTGGCAACCATGGTAGAATTGCTGAAGAGAAATAAAGAATGCATTCCTTAAGCTGATTGCTTTTCTCGGAAAGTATGTGTGCCAGACAGTTTAAGAACTTGAGTGTTCAGTTTATACAACATTGGCTCATCTCTATCATCTTTGTCAAAGACATCTACAATTTATAGCTTACCACAGGTTACTCAGCTGGTTCAAGTTGCTTTGTCTTTTATTAAAGGAAAAAAAATGAAACAAAACAAAACAAACAAAAAAAAAACCAAAAAACACCACCTCTGAACTTTTACACTCCTGTGTGTTTTAGCTGTGAGTCCTAAATGGAGTCTCCCATGAATAATTCAAGTTCCTCAGTTTCTTATTTTAGCATCAAAACTGTAGTGATACGTGACTAAAGGAAGTCTAGCCAAGATATTATGGAGCTTTAAGTCAATTTAAAAATGAGATTAAAGACAGATATTTCTATGACAACAATTAATGAAAATATTGTTATATCTTGCTGAAACAATCTTTTAAACTGTAGTGCTTTATTTAAAAGCAGGAGGGAAACAAATAAAAGAAAAATAAGCCATTGTTAATCTATAATTAAGTAGGTAAACTATGAAGAGGGCTACAGCCAATTTTGGAATGCTACTTATTTGGAAGGGTTCCAATATCAGCAATGGTGAAAGGATATAAAAGGTGATGACTATATTTGTATTACGTAGCAATGATTTTTTTCAAGAACAGTATCAAGAGACAAACAACAGGTTTTTTCCCCATTACATCATTCTCCAGATTGTACCAGTTTAGCAAGTTTAGTCTGAGGGGGAAATGATTCAGATTTCATCACTGCAGCCTAATTCAGCTTTTGTTACTTGTTTGAAAGAAGAAGAAAAAGTATACATGCAGTTTCTAACCACATCAATTGAGTTAAAAGGTGACTAATAAAAGGTCTTGAACCTGTTGTTGTTACGATTGAAGGAAATTTTGCCTCAACTTCACCAATGGAAGAATAAGTCCCTGTACAATTTAGATTTCATATACATTTTTAACCTACTTGAGACCTCCTGCTCCAGTAGAACAGAAAAATATTTTAAGCAATACTTTCTAGCCTAAGAAAATCAATGGGATTCTAGGCAATAAATATAACCTATCCAGCACAAAGCAAATCAAATCAATATAAGCCTTCTACCAATAAGCACTGTGTTTCACCGTGGAAGGATAAAACTCAGTGTTGCTCTGCAGAAGCTCCTGTGTAAGATCTAGGTGAAAAGCAGAAAAGCTGCAGAGAAATCCATGTGTAAACATTGCTGCCCACCTTCCCCACCTCACTACATGATTTAAAGAAAGAACTCACCACATTTGCGTCAGCTAGGAAATGTTGCTACCTCCCTCTTTCCCAACACATTTTGCAGACCACTAGCATGTTAAGTAACAGGGGAGCTAAATCAAACTTTAGGTACCTTTCTTCTGATGCTTTCACATGATGAAATGAGCCCTCAAATTCAATTCTTTGCTTTCTCTCTCCTAACTGACCGTGGAGCCAATAATATGTGTCTTTTGAAACATTTTTAATGCATTTTTCATGATACTTGAAAAGATTTTATTCCTCCTACTTTTAAGGTAGAGTTAAACTACTACGTTTAACTGATAAGGTTTTGCTCAATTTTTGCATGACTGTCACTTTCCCTACTTTGCAGGTTTATATGCAAAGATCCAGGCTACAGTTACGTCCAATTCACAGAGTTTTGTGCTCCTTCTAAACCTTCTGTCTTATTAAAATTTGTAGAAGGCCATCAAGCACAACTTTGCTTTCCAACCTCTCTGGCCACACCTGGTTTCCACTTACTTTAACTTAACCTCACATGCCACTGACTTCACATAATGTATTGTCACATCCCTCTCCCCCCTTTAATTCAGTTGCAATTTGTATCCCACCCTCTATTGTAATTCCTTGCTTTACCAGTATCTTTAGCAGATGTCTCCAATTTGCAAGTTCCTCATTTCCCATCAGTTTCTCTAGATAAATTATTACTCTGGGTTTTTTTTATGTATGCCCTGAAATATGGTTCTATTTTGATTGATGCCTCACCCAGCTTTGCTCTTCTTCAGGATGCCTACAGATGCCCAACCAAGCTTAACTCTCTCTGCTCTATTACACCTGACTGACTACACTTTGGAGAACCTGAGATTACCTTGACCTCCCTGCATCACATAACACTGGAGAATATCCAGAGAAAACTATCAGAGAGACCTTCTGTTGAGGCATTCAGAAGTTAACTCCCCTCATACCAATGTCAGCATTAGATGACCAAAGTTTCTTATTAGCTATTATCAATTACTTTGTACCCAGCAAAGAATCCCCAAGAAGTTTTGAGGTCATCTCATCCCCAACTGTAACTTCATAGTTGATGACACAATCTCCCATTCCTTTGTAATTACAATGTCTGTGATGACCTTCATACCCCATCATAATTCTTCTAACCAGACAAGTCCCTTCACTCCATCTTACAGCTACTCAGGATCAAGGTGACAAGCAGTGAAGTGAGCCTGCACAACTCTGTTCCCTTTTACTGTGTCTCAGTCTCAGATTACTGGACAAGCTTTAAAGAATAACCATATGGATGGCTGTGTAGGACTCTCAAACAGTGTGGCATGGCAAGCCTGCCAAAACAATGGCTAAGAAGGTTATGATTGCTCTTTATAGATAGATGGATCACAGGGATAGGTATTACGAAGGAAGAAGTGTTATTTAATCAAATGAAAAACTGGTATGTGACAACTGCATGTGACTTTGTCATGAATTAATGTAAGCTGCTAGTTGAAGCAAGGTAACTATCCACCAGGTCTGATAGCCCATCGGTACAAGGTAGGAGAAAAGGACTTTTTTTTTTTTTCTTAAAGTGTGATAAATAGATGTGCTTACCTCTAAAACAGGAAACCAACTTCAGAGATGTAATAGATGTCTCTTCCAGTTCTTCAGTCATATTCTTTCAAAGACCTTCAATATATTAGAAAACGTCCCTTGCTGAATGTACACCCAGCACTTCATTGATCACCTAGACTATATAATGAATACACTTTCTACCCATTAGTCTTTCTAGAATTTCTACTCCCTCTGGCATAGCTACTGCTCCTTCCTTTGCACTTGAGTGCATTAAATGGCTAAGACTTTAAATTAGCCACAACCAGGTTTATTTTATTTGACCCCCTCTAGCAAGCATAGTTTAGATGTCTTCGTTCAAGTAACTGACCCTCTGAAGTCAATCAGGGAACTCCAATGATGGGTAAGCATAGTTTAGATGTCTTCGTTCAAGTAACTGACCCTCTGAAGTCAATCAGGGAACTCCAATGCAAGGAGTAAGTTTGAGGGCAATGTTTTTCAACAGGCAAGAAAGAAATATCTAGACTGTGAAGTCAATGAGACAATGGAAGCACTTAAGTAAGGCATGTATTTAAATGCTTTTCGTTTTTGAAGCTGTAGCTACTGGAACCCACATGGAAATATCTGTTTTGTTTGGTTGTGCTTTTTAAAAAGAAACAAAGCTTTAAAAGGTCAGACTAGGATCAAGCTCAACAGACCACAGACCACATATCAAAGATTTCAGTATACTTTTGAAGTGGAATTAAATCATATTTCTTAGGTTAAATGTAGCTCATCACAAGAGTTGAAGTCATCTCAGACATCAGAGATCTGCACACTCTTGAGCTCCTGTTATTAAATATTTTTTCCATTTCAGCTGACTAGTGCCTAAAGGCTGATTGCACAGAATAGTTATAACTTGTTGGGGGAAGAAGGGGCAAATCTAGTCTTCTCTCCAGTTTATATAATGAACTCATTATATTTTACATATTTATGGGCATCATCTAAGGACAGACAATATGAATTCAAAAAATGGCCAGTATAAAACTCTAGAAAGTTTGAAGGAGACTTAAATGAATCAAAAAAGAAAAATCTGATTTTTTTTTTTAGGCTTTGAATATTTATATCACCTATATATGTACAGAAATTGTTGTCAGCTTTTCCTTTATACAAACCTGTTCTTAATAGGTACTGGCCCCCCAAAAACTCAGAAAGACAGGACAGCACATCAGTCTTCCTTCAATAAAAAACAGTTACAGTTCTAATATTTGGCTTTCTAATGTAATTAAAAGCCAATTTAAAGGAGGATACTTTTATTTCCTTTGTTGCCTCTTTACATTGCAATCTGAGTCTCAGTTAATTTAAAAGGGACAATTAACATCTAAGTAGCTTGCAATAATTTTTCTTTTATAGACTGCAAGTACAAATCTAACAGTTAAACTGATAATTGGGGATAGCAACTGATCAATTGTCCTATACAGTATTCGGCAAGTGTAATTTTATGCATTTAGGTGAAGAACTACCCAACAGTTAAACAAAAAAAGGTAGAAAAAAGAAAATCGTATTAAAAAAGGACTGTATAGTTACTGCTCTATCAGATTGGCAAGACACACAGTAAACCAAAGTGACTGTGTTTTCATTCAAACAGTCTTTAAATGATGCCCCACTAGAAGCATTACATAACCAGTCACAAAGTTTTTGCCTTTAGATCACACACTTAAAGTGTCTCATCAAAATTGCATCTTGAAGGAAAGAAAATCACGACTTATTAAATATAAATATATGATGTTAAAAACTGCTTTTAGTGTGGTTATGTAATATTTATTGTTCTGTGGCTAAGGTCATATAAAGATCACATGTGACAGGTGATGTATTTTTATTACTCTCTTTATGTTAAATGCCTTTCTACTAAGCTAATTTAAATGTTCTTGTCTCCTTGTTCTGTGAAGTATTTAAATCATGAAGTTCATACTTCATGAACTGTTACACTCCAAATAATTCAGGAGCCAAACCAGAAGCATTTCAGAAGTTACCTTTTAGAGATAGCAGAGTCTGGGTTTAGGTGGCAGAATTATGTTCTTCTTTCATGTACCAGACTATTATGAAACTGTTACATTTACTCAGTTCTAGCAGGTCCTGGCATGATTTCCACACTTCTGCTGGGACTACTAAAACTAATATTTCCAAGGCTGTATTTACCCACACTGGAAAGCCACTGCCCAGTCTGGTACGATAGCCAAAATATTGCTCAACAGAGAGCAAGGCAGCGCAGTAGGTCAGTACAGGGTACAACTCCTTGCCTGCTCCTGGCTCTACCTGGCCACGCATGACCCTCTCTTTCAAAGCCATGACATTCATCAGCGAGTTTAATTACCCTGGTTGACACCCAAGGAGAGTGCTGCTCATTCACAGAGCAGGTAGGACAGAAACATGCTGTGAAAGCACAACAAACTCCCCACCCCTGCGCCACTAATGAGCTTCAACCCTGACCTAAAAGCAGCAACAAATGTTGAACTCCAGGTCCGTACAGCCACAGCCTCTCCTGGGCTGCAAAGGAGAACAACTGTTTGTGACGGAGATTTATAATTACCATTTCTGACCATTGTAGTAGAGGACTCCATAGGATAACAAAAGCTACTGGCTTCATTCTTTGCCAGGAATATTTTCCTGCATCAGTAGAGAACAAGCACCAGGGTTCACAAAAGAGAGGATACCTTTGTTCATATCAGAGCAAGTGATTTCTGTTTTCAGGGAAGACAAGCCACTCCTTTGATAACACCTTCGTGTGGCCAGTATAAATGACTGTGCACCTATATTTGCAAAGTGCTGCCTCTGTTTTGATAAATTAAACATAGTCCAGAGTACTTTTATGTATTCTAAATGAAGAGAGGAACAGATCTTCCTTCCTTTGAAGTTGTGGCTAACTTCCAAGTTACTTCAAAAGAGAAGAAGTTTGGGTACTTGTTCAGAGTTAACAAAGGTGTAACAGTGGAATTTAGCTTAAGGTATAGGAAAACATTCCCATTAATTAGCGAGATAAGAATAAGCCATGTTCAACCCCAAACCACTCCACTACTTTTGAAAGAAGACAAAGTTAGGCTAGCCCCCTTGATGCATTTGCTAGCAGTAGAGGAGTTTTGTGGCCCTACATCAAAGTTTGGGACTGTAATTAAATGAGGCCAAAGCTTTTTTCATCGAGATAGACCGATATGACTTTTTGTACTCTTTCATAAGTGCCCAAAGTACCAGTTACTTATACGCATCAGTAATTATTGTATTGTACAGTATCACACACTGAAAACTCAGTCAAAAAATGTAAATGGGCTGTAAGTGTCAATGCAAATTCTCCCGTTCTGAGAATGTGCAATATGCAAGCATGGGTTATTTATTAATTTTTGTCACCACTGATTGATATCTTGATTAATTGCCAGAAGGCATTGGACCAGGTGTTAACTATGTGCAGATTGGATGCAGTGTTCTGTGAACTTCACGCTGTATTAAAGGCACAGACATGCCCAGTTGGAGCAATAAGCCTTTGTTTGCTTTGGCAGGGCTTGCAGCTCCCCGGGGCCAATGCCATAAAGAGGTTTCTGTTAGAAGCCGCAGTGCTCATTGTAGAAAAATTGCCCCTCAAAAAATTAGCATGGTACAATGAAGGATGCATAATGTTACGCAAATGACAGCTGCTTAGCTGAAACAATAGCTAGGAGATGGCATTTGCCAGGGTGCACATCTCATGTAAATTAACTTACTAACTGTTTCAGGAAAAATAAAAGATGTGAAGCCTGAACCTGTACGACCACTTCATGGATCCATCCTGGGGGCACAGAAGAACTGCAAACTCCCACTAATATCAAAGAAAGTTGTACAGGGCCCTCAGTCTCTGCCCCTCAGATGCCGCCAGGAGCCGAGCAGGCATGGGCTGCCAGAAGCGAAGTTTGCCTTGTCAGGGCAGAACAAAGCCCTGGAATCTGCTTTACAGGTGGAAATCCAGAGTCATTTCCTCCAAAGCTCCAAATCCACAACTGCTGAGGCAGCACCAAAAGGAGACCACCAGAGCCCTTGTCCACGGTGCCCACGCTGGTGGTGAGCGTGGGCTTCATCCGCACCGTGCTCCGCTTTGCCCACCTTGGGGAACCAGAGCTCCCCTACGGTTGCAGCTCTAATCTCTAACCCCAGGGATAGGTGGAATTTCCCCTGATTTACTGCAATGGGGGAAAGGGCCCAGTGGAGCCAAAATGCTT
Organism: Pipra filicauda; assembly: GCF_003945595.2. Taxonomy (NCBI): domain Eukaryota; kingdom Metazoa; phylum Chordata; class Aves; order Passeriformes; family Pipridae; genus Pipra; species Pipra filicauda. The sequence goes on along the minus strand of NW_024103541.1, from coordinate 847,960 downwards.
CAAGGGGGATCAGAATCAGTGCCTGGGCCTTTGTGTCCTCTGCGCAGCAGAAGGGACATTGTCCTTGTTCAACCGATTAGAAATACTAATCATTGACATCAAAATCTAGCCTTGGAGTGCAGGCTAAACCAGAAAAGGCTATGCAGCACAAAAACAGAAACAGCATTAGGAGAAGGGGAAAAAAAAAAGGAAAAAAAAGAAAGAAAAAGAAAAAATATAGTTGCAATCTGCTCTGGGTTGAGTTGCATTAGTTTTTGCATCTTCAAATCGAGGAAAGGCCTTGGTTTATTCTGAGCATCTTGGTGGAAAATAAACTCACACAAATGTATGGCATAATATGAGGGAATAGAACAGAACAGAATAGAAAGAAGCAAGATTTAACCCCAGAATTCAGGGCTGTAAAGAAAATATGTTGAAAGCCAAGAGTAAAGCAACCAAACATTTGTCATTTCTAAGGGAGGAGAACAATCACTTAATATATGGGAGCTGGAGGGGGAAGGAGGAGAGCACTGAGCACTGGTTTGATTTGCATAGGAGTTTCCCTTCATAGTGCAAGGATTAACACAGCCCCTAGTGAAAAGGCGGGAGGGCTCTAAAAGCAAACAAGGTGGTGTTTGGGATTTTTTTTTCTTCTCTTCAGAGAGGGCCCCGTGATACTGCAACTGTTGCTCATCACATTAGCAGTGTGGGAAAAGGAAAAAACCCATACCAGGGAGGGGGGAAAGGGGAGGAGGGCTTGGGGCATGGGGGAGGGGGACATCAGTTGACAGCAATGAGAAGCAATTAAAACCTAAAATAAGAGGTGGTTGTGAAATGGTCTTTGCATTAGGACTCAGCCAACAAAAATGTTTACTTTGTAACAGAACTACTAAGGTCTGTATGATAAATCAAGACCAAGTAATTACTCATCACCTATTTGGGGTTGGAAAAAAAGTGATGACGCCAGGGAGGCAGGGCTCAGCCTGGCCGAGCCCCAACAGCCAGGTTGGGAATTAATGTGGCTGCTACTGCTGGAATTGGGGAATTGCACTTGCATTATGGAGATCCCCAGGTTTTGCCCCGAGCTTCCAAACTGTGTCCAGTTGGGAACAATGGGAAGCCAGTGTGTCAGTGTAATAAAGCCTACTTCAGAGACCACATCCTGAATTATGAGCTCCAAATTTTAAGGTGAGTCTTCCAAGCAATACTGATGTTGAAGGACAGCACATTTTTTGTAGAACTGCTCTTAAACAGCCCATAGACCAGACTTGGTGCAATATAAAAAGCAAAATTCAACCTAAACTAAGACAGAAGCTATGACAGAGAAGCTATGATTAAGCACAAAAGCAGATGCTCTAAGTTCTTAAAAATAAGATGCCCTTGTAAAAATGTTATGCTTTGGGGACCAAAAGATTTTAAAACAAAACAGAACAACCACAAACCCCTCAAATTTGTCAACACAGTGAAAATCAGCAGCAAGCATATACAGATATTGCGACAAAGAGACATGTGCTAAGAAACCTTTTGAACAATTTCAGCCATAGGTTGCCATACCAACAAGCTTAAAACAAGGAAACTGATATAACTCCATTACGGATTTAAGTCTGCTAATAAGTACCAGCCTATACCTGGTCTTGTGTTAACAAAAAAAAAGGTTTTTTGCATCTGAATTTAAATTTACCTAAATCATAACCTGTCTTCAAAAAATCAGTCCCTCATTTTATGCACTTTCAAACATAGAAAATTTTGGAGTTTGTGTTGTAGACAACTAGTTTTATGCAATTTAGACTATTAATCTTGTCAACAGGCTAGATTATTTTTTGTAGTAATAAAACATTGCTAAAGGATATGTTTCTACATTCATAGCTGCTACCGCCAATTCTTTTAGTGTGCTGGGGCTGCACATAAGAGTGGGCTCCAGATCAGCTTCATGGTAGAGCCATAACACAAGCTTCGGGCACAGGAATACCTGGAACATCCAATACAACTCTTCACAACTGGACAACCATGATATATAATCTCACTCATAGACTTTTCTTACTGCATCTTAAAACTTGGTTTTGTTGTCCTTTTAGAAAGGTTTTCCAGAACTTCACAGTTTTGTTGCTGAATAAAAATGTTTCATTTCATCTTAACCATATTCGTGACCAATGTAGTGTTTTGCTTTTCTACCAACACTGTTCTTTGGATTAACTTTCCCCTCCCCCTTTATTTTTTACCCATGTGATTTGCTTATAGACAGCAATTATTCCCCTTCCCTGCCTTCATTTTACGAAAGAGCCACACTTTTTTCAACTCTACTCATAAAATAGACTCCATTTTCCCAGTCCTCTATGCTAACCTGTCTTTGAAGCTGCTCCAGTAAACCACTCTCTGTTGAATATGGGTGACTAAAAGTTACATTTTATTTTGTGTATACAAAGCCTTATTTACAAGCATTAAGAGCTCATACCTCCACTATAAATAGTTGCCTGCGCTCTATTTGCCTTTTTCATGATTGGATCACAAGGTAGCTCACAATGATCCTCTGTACAACTGCTATGCCCTGCAGTAGTTGTTGTACACCCTGAATGTATAACTACTACTTCCATACTCAGTTTCTGGTTGATAAGCTCTCAGAACAAATGCTGATGTTCTCAAAGTCATGGCTACAGCTTTTGTACCATACAATATGAAATTTGTGGTCATTCAAAACCCAGGCTGTCCCAGACATTACAGTGCTTCATGCGTCTTTGCCTGCAACATTGGTGACAGCAATGCATCTCATTGGCACATCTTTTTATTTTTTTCCCTGCAATCCTTAAAATTGACTGCTATTCCTGTCCCTGGAACCAACAATGAGGTTTTCTTCCCATCACAGCTTCTACAATACCTGCTTTACAATACCAAATCCTACTTTCTTCTAAACTAATACTTTCCTATGTAACACGTCACTAAATGCTTCCCTGAAAAACAAATACTTGAGAACTAGCACAGTTGGCTTGCCTATAAGATTAGTAATCACATCAAAGAACACTATAGTATGAGTCTGGCATAATCATCTTTTGTTAAAAGTACACTACATTTTTATCACATTCTCCACTATCTTGTCTGATAATACTTCCCCTCATAATTTGTTCCAAAGAGATACATACTTCTCAGGCCAGACTAACAAGTTTGTAGTTGCCTGTGTAATTTTTCCACATTTCCTTAATGTCTGTGGATAATACATTTGCTATTCCACAGTCACAACATCAGCTTGACAAATGTATTAAAAATCCTCACTGGTGGAATTCCACTGCACACTGCCAGAGTTTCTAATTTTCTTTTTGGAATGTAGACTATCTCCTACCTGCATCTTGAGTGCATTAAGTTCTTCAGTCATAATTCCACCTCAAATGTGCCAATTTTCATTCTCATTGGAAGCCTTGGTTTCACCTTCACACTTCAAATAATCATATTTAAAAACTAGAGGCAAAGTATCAACTTACTTATTGGGACACTGCTAACTTTTTTATTGCATCATTGCTGAGCAACATCACTTCCTCGTTCCTTGTTCTCTTTTATTTGTATGACTAAAGGAAGTTTTACTATTTAACTTCCTTTGTGAGGATACAGGTCAGGTTGACCTCTGGCAATTCTGAAAGCAGTACAGAGGCTCAAGAAAGTTATTAGCAATCTGTTTTGTTCATTATATGTTGACTGAGCTGCAGGACTTTCAGGTTTGGCAGGACATGTGGAAGAAAAAGGGATTTATAATACACTGTGAAATCAGAGAGATACTTCCAGCTCTCTCAAATTGCACATCTACTCTGTAGAATAAAGATGACAATTTAGGTGTCTGAAAGGGCATAAAAAAAAAAACTAATGAAAATCAGGTACAAAAAGGATACACTACTGAAATAATCTGAGTACAGGCAAAACCCAAATTATCATTAGAACCTTATTTTCTCTCTTGAAATCATGCTTTGACAGCATGCACATATGCTCACAAGCACTGTGAGCTTGCAGGAAGCAAAGTAATCTGTGAGGGAGGTAGCTTAAGGTCAGCTGCCTTAATGTAAAACACCCATTATGATAGCATTGCTCAGGAAAATACAGGGTAAATTCATATCCAGGACTACAGGTCATTTTTGTTTGTGAAACTTAAGAGGATAAGAGTGATAGGGATTACCCCATCCCATCCACCTCTTCTCTCACCTCCGGTAACTCTCATTTGGAACAAGCAAAATTCAGTTTTATTGTGTCGCTGAACAAATGCCCTGAACGATAAGGGAAATTATTTTGGAGATTTGTAGTAATCCTAGTTGACTATTGAAAATAACCCTACCAATTTCTTGTCTTATTTTACAATCCACTGTCAAGTTCTTAATATACTGCAGCATCTGATGCCTTCTGGTAAAGTCCTGTCCTAGCCTAATCAGTCAAATTTGGAGAAAAGATGCTTCATAAGGATTTGACCTTGAACTTGGCCCTTTCAGATTTCTGAAAGAAGTTTTATCTGTGTGCTGTTTATTAGCAAATTTGTTCCATGCTACCTGAGCAGGGTACAAGCAAATGTAGGATTATGAAACAATGCTACAGTCTGGTAGGCAGTTCAACACAAAGCCCAGCTGATACGACTGACATATCCAATACGAGGTAATATAAAAAGCATGTTTTCCTATTTTAGGGAAATAGGAATGTTTGATCCCAGTATTGTTAGAAACAGCAAACACGTGGGTTATGTGTCTTTCTGAAAGCACCCACAGTTGTTGAGAGTGTGTAGCCTTCAGCAGAAGAGAAGGGAAGAGGAAAGCAGCTGTTCCCCCTACCTTCCCATTCCCAAAGCGGAAAAGTGAATTGCTGTACTCCAACCTCAAGGATCGTAATTATGAATCAAGGACTTTGATGGTGATATTCCAAAATAAGAACCAGCCATTTGCAGTCTCAACATTTATCACCAGCTTGGACACAGTCCAGTTCTTCTAAATGAAGAAGGCAACATCTGTGGTCACAACACCCAGGTCATTCCTTGCAGGGTCATCAGCACAGACGCATTAACACAAGTACAGGACTGCCCCTCCCATTTCTTACTCCCAGCTTCTCTCTCACCCTAGGTGAAGTCCTCAGTTGAGAGCCCTGACTGACACAGCCAGCTTTCCTGCAGACTTGGAATTGTGCCACAGTGCTCTCAAAAGACTAAATGCAAAGGGGAGCCTTGCAAGGACTCTTTCAAAGAGAGACACCATGGTCATTTCAGTGAACATGCAACTTCTGGAGGCTTTCCTCACCCTCCAGCATCCTGGCTGCATATCTCAGCCTGGCATGCCAAATCTGAACATGTTCGTCTGAACACGTTAAGGAATATGTGACAGCCTCAATCGAATCACAACATTACTGCAGAATGAGGTACATCAACACAAAAATACTACGAGGGTGAGATCACCTTCTCCTCAGTCAGTTCAGCATGGGTCCTGCCAAATTGTGTGCCAAGCAGCTGCAAAAACCCCAGGAGCTTTATGTAAAAAGTGGCTACTGAACATGACCACATGTTGCCAGTATTTTAGGTGTTGCCTACCTCCTAATTACAGAAGCATCAGATCATGATAGCTACAGAAGGGTTATGCCCAGGCACCCAGCTACAGCATCAATGTCCTGCTTCATCTGTGTTGAGTTGCTTGTATACACATGCCCCAAGTTCAATATAACCACCACTCCTAATCAAACGGAAGTTGTGAGAAGACAACGTAACAGTAACAACTTTCGCCTTGATGTGATCACAGATATGGTTAGATTCCCACCATACTGGGAAAGTTTAACCAAGATACCAGGTAAGTGTGTAAGTGGCTCACTGCACCCAAGTGCCTCTACACAGTTGCAGGCATGGCTTAAACAACACCTTGCTCTAACCCAAGCATCAGCCTGGACAGATTATATATAAAAATGTTCTGTGTTATTTCCCTCTAAGGAAATCCTTCAGAATGGACAGCAACATGTTTATATCAGCACAGAAGGATATCTAGCTCAGATGATGGCTGTGCAGCTTGGTCAGACATGCCTTTCAATCCTGCTTTCTCACCTAATGCCAAAACACTGAAACTTTGCTGTTTTGGTTTCATCCCCCAGGTAAATTGGTCTGGAAAGTCTGAGGAAGGTCTTTGTAACTGTTTTGAGATTATGGGAGAGCAAGGAAAATATTTTTCAACCAAAAAAAAAAAAAAAGGTCAAAATAGAGGGGGAAAAGCCTCCAAATTCACCATGTAGCTCAACTGCTAAAGGAAAAAAGAAAGCATGTAAGCAATTGTGGTGGAAAAGACACTTGAATAACCTGAGGAAATCATATCCTGAGCACCACAGGTATTGAGAGAGAGCTGTCTGTCCTTCCTTTGCAGTCTTAGAGCAGCTGCTGAGAGAATGTGTGAGAGAGACTGCAATATCATTGAAATGTGCACAGCCCTAACCTGCAAACTCCAGTCAGAAGCATGTTGTCCTAGTATCAGCAACACAGAAGTACTGCTAAAGTTCTTAAAAAAAAAAAAAGTAAATTCCATCATTGGTGGTTCTGTACGTTTGTTAAGTATCTGTGTACTGCAATTGTCCAAAAGCTTACAATACCACAACAGCACAAAGTACAGTCATTGCTACTGTACAGGTAAGAGTCACAAAACCAGGAGTTAAGAGAAGAAAATACATTTATGGCATTAGGGAAAGAAAAAAAGAATTACACGTGCTATGCTAAAAGGGCTGTTCACTAAGCATTAGACAGACACTTCATTCACTGTCAAAAGAATTTGAAATACAAAGAATTGATGTATATGAAATGGAAAATACTGGGAAGGAGCGGAGGATTTATCAGCATATCTTTCTAAATAAGAGTACTATCTTAACCTCAAATTTCTGAGCTCAGGGTTGATGAGCAGAGGTCATTAGAGGGCTTAGGTTAGGCCCATTGGTCCCTTCAGAGTGTCAAAATTAAAATGAGCTATACTGCAAATAACCAACACTTTTCGATAATTACTTCCATGCTACTGCATCTGGAGATATCTGAATGACATATCTTTCCATTACCAAACGGTAACTGCAATTTCATTTTGACTAATATAATTTTAAAAACCATCATACCAGGTGCCTTATATTTGGAAAATCTTGAAAGCTTTTAGATGTACAAACACCCTTCCCACCGCTCTTGGCTTATCTTTTATTTACCCTACTGGGTATACAACAATTGATGCTTCTTCAAAGCAAGGACTTCCCAGCTGATTAGCTGTGCTGAGCTGGCTAAGCTTATTAAAGGTGATTAATGCATTCAAGTATTTTTCCCCTCACTCGTTAGTTCAATTTCTTGCTCATTATGCTACTGGTCTTTTTATATTAAAACAGACCACCTGGATAGCAAAGAACTTCATAATCTTGGTCCAACAAGATCAACACCTGTTGTACATGTAATTAATCATAAGGCACTGTATGGCTGTATCCAGTTAAAAAGCTAAGATTATCTAACAACAGGAGTAATACGCCACGTTAGCAATCAGCTTTTGAATCCTTAAAATGCAGTTTAAAAAAAATCAGAGAAGTGAGTCAGTACAAAGGGGCTCATAATTATTCTCTCTCCATATTTAGGAGTCCATATGGGATTTGTGACGTATAAAAGTCAGCATAGAATTTTCTGATGAAAAATTCAGTTCTAAAAAAATTCGTATTCTCCTCAAGGCTGAGAAAAATCAAATGGTCTTTCTGTCAGCGACATTTTCACTCTACACAAAGAAATCAGATAGGGTTTGGATATTGCATTACAAAAAGAACCCAGAGGTTCAATATACTTTACTAGTCTGAACACGGACTGGGAACCACAAAGTCCAATCACATCTCTGTCTTTAACTCACTGTGTGGTTTGGCAAGTAGCTTAACTACTTTGACTGCGTTTCTTCATCTGTACAATGTGGGAAAAAATACTTACTAACTTGATTGGAATTTTACAGGATATAATGTATGTAGCATGCTTCCAAATACTAAAGCCTCATATGAGTATTATCAGCTTAGCTTTGGTGCATTAAAGTGGAAAAGACATGTCCTTTTTAACAGTGAAAAATCCGCAAGGAGGAGATCCACTGTAAAAGATAAGACCAGAAAAATTATAATTATTTGTTTGTTTTAAAGAATACAACAGCACAATACACACATGAAAAATAGAAGCCCTATAAATACCAGCAAATTAATAAAGCACCTTGTACAATCACACAGACACTAAAATAAAATTAAAAAAAGTGCATCCTAGTCCTTAAGTTCAGGCCATCAGCCTAATACATTTTATATGCACCTGACTGAATTTTCATACTGGAAAATACATTGCAGTCTTAAGGCAGACTGAATGAACAACAACAAAAGGCAAATAGAAACCTAGATCTTATTAGCACTGTAAAGGTGATTAAGGCTCACCAAAACCATAAGTACTATGTAAAATCTATAGTTAGGGACGGGAGTTGCATGGTCAATTAATGCGGAGACAATGTACACATTAAACAGCAGTAGTCATGCCTTTTTCCTACAGGTTCCTCAGGGGTCAGGAGTATTGTGGGCTTTATCACATAGTGACCCTCAACTGAACAGGTGTTGAGAGATTCATACCAAGGTTGCTGGCTTCTATATAGCTAGTGGCACACAGGTCTACCACCTGCATAAGTTCATAAATCTCTCCATTGAATGTACAACCCACATTGCCAAGCGTAAGAACCCAACTGAAAATTCATTCAAACTTACTCAGACAATACAATATTTAGTGCAAACCAGAAAAGTCTCAAGGTAAAAATGCTCTGCATCTTGTTTGCTTGTTCTCATCCATCCCCCATCCTGCCCATTTTCCGATCTTCGCTCTTTCCAATTCTTTTCCTCAAGGTTTTATTTTGCCACCAGAAGATGAGAAGAAATGGACACAAATTATCTTTTTAAAAATGCATAATATATGTATGGATCAACTGTGAACTTCTTTAACTCCCTTCATTTTTACTTTGTGTCTGTGTTTTCTGTTCAAGAAAGCTGAAGATGCACAAATACATACTTGTCTAAAAGCAAGTAGCTGATTTCAAATGGTTTGATTCCTCTCCTCCAGACTGAGAGAAAGCCTCTAGGTGATATAATAGTATAGGACATATATCGTACAAGCTGAGGCAGGCAGAAGGTCCCACCCATTCTTCCTGAACAATCCTCATTGTTATCACCTGCTCGGCAGTGAGATGCAACCAGCTCATTACCACCTCTGCCAAGAGCTAGGGAAGCAAAGGAACCACTGAACACAGCTCCAATGAGAAGACGATTAGAGATACAAGTATCAACCAAGCTTCAGCGATACTGCAACCCACATCATTTTCATAACCTCCCATCTTAAATACAGGGAAGGGACTGAGGAACTTGCAATCAGTCTTTATAATTTATACACAGCAAGACTAAACTCCATCCTTTACACGCTGTCCTGTTAAACCTGAAAAAAACCCTCCTAACGAATGACATCAGCAGAGACCCTAGGGCAGATGGAATGAAGAAGGCTTCTGATGATCATGCTGTGCCAGACACTCATAGCAAAGATCACATGTGCAGACAGACACATTCCCAAAATTCGACTGATGCAAAAAGTGTCTGGGAATCTAGACAATTCACATCAGTTTCTGCAGATGTCTGACTTGTTATCTTAAACAAAACCATATCAAAAACCTTGGTGTGTTTAATTTGCAGTTGCCAATTTCAGCTTTGTCACTCTCAGCAAGTTATGGCTATGCTGCCAGTGCTGTCTGCTTAATTCAATCTACTACCAGTTCAGTACAAACTCACCCTTCTGTGTTTGTGAGAAATAAGTAATGTACATAACATGACAGTACCTCTACTTCCTTATTCCTCTGGCCTGCCTACGGTTTTTACACTTCTAAAGGATTAAAAATAATATTGACATTCAACTCCCCCCTTCCAGGATTTTTATTATTTTTAAAAATGCACACTGTCACTCAATGGTTACTTTTCTGTCCTTCCTGGATATTGTCTCACTCACCTACGCAGTATTTCTATCTCAAAGGGACTTGGGCCCTCCAGTCACCTTTGACTGTAAGCATTGCCAAGCATGCCAGGAAGCGTGGGTGGACCATGCACAGATAACACTCAGTTCTGGAAAGGGACACATGAGCAATTCACACATAGCAATGAATCAATTGCACACCCAACTCCTCCTGGTAAAATCAAACAAGACATTTGTGATACATTACATTAATTTACTATCCTTTCAAAATGCTCCTGTAACATTACATATCATAAGTGTGATGATACGAGAGAGGGATATGCCATTTGAAGGGTTTCAAAGAGATACTGTTTCCTTTTACAGATGGAACAAGAGTTGTTTAGAATTTCTCTGCATCTTTTCTCAGACAGATTTTTCACTCTTACTGATAAACAAGGGGACAGAGAAGAGGAAGAGATGAAAGATTTTTAAGGATTATTTTATATTTTCTGCAGAAGTTTAATGTAGAAAATTTCCAGCAAACAGAGTTCATATACTAGATCTAATTAAAACCAAAAATCTTTACTTTAAAAGAGAAACTTTTGGAAGAATAACTGTTTAATTCTACTGTCCAACCCAGCCTCTGTCTTATTTACTCTCTGCCTCTGGATAGCTCATTCCCACCCTTTGCTTTCAAATTTGGTATGGTATTTCCCTTCATTTCCTAAACTGCTCTAAACCAGAAAAGAAAATCCACACAAATTTTCCTGCCCTGTTAACTAGCCTGAAGACTCTCTCCCAATTACCATCTCATCTAACCTTCCCACTGAACAACTCCCACCTGCCGCTCACAGAACACGCCAGCTCCTACTTTCATGCACCTGAAGCTATAAGAATCTTCTCCCAAGCTGCAGATTGAATGCCAGACAAAATGATGTGGTTGTAATGATGCAATTGCCTGTACGGTTGGATGTCAGAGGGGGATGATGAAGAGGTGGAACACCTTACAGCTGGGGAGCATGGCTCCAAAACAGACCAGCCTTGCAGTGCCTGTAATTCCGCCATCCATGGGATGATTGTTTGGGGTGAATCAGAGAATGCAGCGCTGCCAGCACAGCCAACTCGGTTGTGGCCATGCAAGCCACCAGCCGCCACGGTTGCCAGTATGGCCTGGGGATTCAGCAGAGACATCAAGGACTGAGCTACTCCTTCATTTTACAGATGGTTCATTAACTGGGTGGAAGCACATGAGAGCACTTGGAGAGCAATAGGAAGAGGCAAGGGGCAGGAGAATTAGACTAAAGTTGTTTGGCAGCAGCTTCCAGATGAACTAAAAATCACACACAGCAAAAATAGCAAGGGTGTATTTGCCAGCTGAGAGTGGCCACATGCCAAGTTTGAGGTCTTAAAAATTAACTGCTTTTGAACTATACAAGAACAACAACAACAAAGATCTCTTATTTAAGCTCAAAAGATTTTTCATGCCTATCTAAGCTACTAATGAGAAAGAAAAAAAAAAGGAAAGAAAGAGACTATCTTCAGGCTGAGAATCAGAAGTCAACCCCTAAGCAATATGTTTGATTATATATTAATATTAGGGGCTTAATTACACTAAACAAAAATGAAGCATCCATTTCAACTTCCCTGATAAATAATTCACACACATATAACACATATATACATACATACATACAACTAAGGAGTTCTCACATATCCCTACTCGAACAATTCCCCAAAACTAGTTTTTAGGCAGATTCTCTCAGGTCCGAAAATACCAAGGATGAATGAGAGCATTCCCCCAACAATTTACTATCTGAAAACCCCCTTGGAAATCAGCCCTCACAGAACTTCACATTTGCCAGTTTTTGTGTACTGCTTATTACACATTTCTATTTAAAGCCAAAAAAGTACCTGTACAACATTCAGTGCCTTGCTTCCAAAGAGTAAGGTGGGGTCAAAAGCTAATACCTCTTTTCAGTATAAGAACTTTCACAGAGAATTCCAAAACCAGCTTCAGAATCAGGAGCTGGACTTTCTTTTTTCTGGCCCTTCTCCCCACCCTTTTTTTCTTTCTTTTTTTTTTTTAAAGCTACAAATTACTTATGTATATTTTTACATTTATATCATAGAATCATGACATTATGTTTATATATGTGCCCCTCAGAAACCTAAACTTCAGATAATGGATATTATAAATGCTCAATTTGAGGCAGCAGTGTGGCTTGAAATATGGAAAGCTACTGAAAATTTGCATTGTGAGATTTTTTCCTCCTGTATGCACACACACAATATATCTACCACGTATAAATAAAAAATTTTAACATCTTGAATTGCTGACCCAATGCGAGAATTACTTGCAGCTTCTCACGTGAAGGACATTGCACAGCCCTTTCCATCTCTACTTCCAGTAAATTTTTCAAGCATACAAGACAACATTTTGGATGCTCAGCTGTGATTACTTTGCTAAAATGTAATGCTACATACATTAACGAGTTTAATTCTTGGAATGCAAAAATGGTTTCTCTTTCTTTTTAGCCATAATTTGACAGTGAAAATTGTGAATTTACCTCCCTGCCAAAATAAGTTTACCTCCTAACCAAACAGGGCGTTTCTTCCACAGAAAACCATGAATGACTAAACTCTGAAAAATGAAAGTTGGCAGGTAGCCTTTCTGAACTTAAGTGCCTCCTGACCCTGCCAGAGAGAGTTAAGCTAGGTCAATATGCAAGTGGGTGAGGAAGGAAAGGACGGGGTGGTTCCAGAAGTGCAGTCTCCTTTCCCCGCAGCCAGCAGCAAAGCACTGTTCCTGCAACACATTTTTGAAGATCACTCTGTTGGAGCTGTTTGCGATAGTCAAATATTTCATTTTTCACTTTCATGAGCCCAGAGATGCAAGCGCGGGTGCCCAAGCCAGCTTCCACTCTGCCTGGATTTCTCTAGCACATAGTTGATATTCTGCTCAGAAATGATGTGCATGTTGCAACTGCACGACCTACCCCAGCACTGGCTGCATTTCAAAACTAAGCAACAGGAGACATCTCAAAAACCCAGTAATGTGAAGCTTCAGCAGTCCTTGACAGCTTCTGCTTTTGGACAGCTTTCAAATGCAGGGCTGCTGGTCATACGCTGGAGAGGAGAACGGATGAACTCTAGAAATAAAATCCTTTCCTTTCCTTTACTTCCTCCCCTTGTTACAGAATGGACAGGGTGTCTTCTCCCTTTCTATTTAAATTGAGATTTTTATCCCTTGAATATCTACTTCACAAACACACATGACTTTTCAGCACATCCCTGCCTCCCCCAGCTCTGACACCCACTTCATCACAAGCATGACACAGAAGTTTAAGGCAAGAGTATACGGGTGCGGTGGGGACAAGTGGCACACCCTGAATCTCTCAAGGAGGATGGAGACCTGTTCCTGAGATCCTCTTTCCCCTAACCATGAAGGATTTCATCCAAGAAAGCTTTCAGAGCCTCTCAGAAATGGCATAGGTCTGCCCACCACTCAGAAGTCAAAGGAACATTTTTCATTTCCCAAAAAAGTGACTTGACCCATGTTGCCCACAATCACAGGCTATGTCAGCTGATTTGGTTGTCTTTTTTAATTACAAATTTGCTGTGGAAAAGTAAAACAAAACTTTGTTCTCACACATCAGAGCACTTATCTCTTACCCTGTGCTTACCTAGGCTGCAAGCTAAATATTCAGAGTAATGTTTTGTTCAGGGTTGTACCTCCTCAAGAGCTCAGTATCTCCTAACAGCATACACTTCTAATGAAATTAATGAGATGGTTTGAAAGTCGCCTGTGAGAAAACTAAAGTCTCACCAATTAGAACTTGCTGAACCGGGACTCTGGTGAGTTACAACCAATGTGGAAACTGCCACTACTTGCAATGCAACCTTCTTTCATTAATGTCGATGCATACATTTGAACCGTAGGTTTTATTACTAGGAACAACTGCATAAGCAGAACATTTTGATCTTATTCACTGCCTCAACTGAAACAACCTAAAGAAATAAGAAATTTTTTACAGCAGGTGAGCATCTAGAGAAGCTCCATACCCACATCATGCAATACAATGTATGTCAGGGGAGAAGAAACAAATAACAGGAAGATATCATTTTTGGCAGAGGATTATAAACCTCTCTCTTCACTATTCTCTCAAAGAGTGTTTCCATGTATCTACAAGCCATGAACCTCAAAATACTGTGGCAACTTGAAGGTCAACATCTCCGAGGCTTGGCCACCTCACACAGTAGTTTAACCTTCTAAGAAGCACCATCCATCACACTTGTTTTGTGTTAACCAAGTCCCTGGAAAGCCATCCTTATTACAACCACTACCTGGAACAGCCCTGTCTAAACATGGTTGTGAGCTGAGCTTGGGACAAGTTACCCAATATTTTTCCCCAACTCTGCTCCTGACTGCCATAAAAGAGCTGTATGTATATCATCTTCAGCGTGACTGTGCCACTATGGTGACTCTTGCCTCCTCTATGACTCCTAGAGTCATTCTGGCTTATAAGAAATGTAGGGTTTTCCTCTTCCCTACAAGCCACTTCTCACACACATATTCTGGGGAGATCTACCACTGGAAAAAAGGAGCAGCCACCCAAAAGCGATGCATAGCAAGCAGTGTTGCCTGGATGAGAAGACAACAAGAGAGACTAAAGCAGAACACTTCCATATAGCCTCATGGACACCTTGGATGACAGCAGTGAAATTCCCTAGACTGCTATTATTTTAAGCACTACCAATCTCTGCAAACATCCCAGCAACCACCTGACAAAGAAATGTTCACATCTTGAGTATGCAGCTGCTCTCTATCACCAACTAAATGCACTTGTCCAAGCATTAACCTGATGACCACTTCCCCTTCTGCTTTAAGGAAAGGAAACTAATTAACATGCTTCCCAGGTATGGTAGGAGTTTTCTGGTATATCCTCAATTTTTTCAAGCCTCTCTTTTGCAGACCTTTTTTTCTTAACTTAACCACGTAGCATCCATTAGTTGAAAACTGTTTTCTTGTTAGAGTGAAACACAACTTACTGAGCAAGTTTCAGTCCATTGCAAGTTGTCTACAGTGATGTTTGTGGTTTTCTTCAAAGTCACTCAGCAAATTCTTTACATGAAAAATACAGGCTGTAGGCAGCTTGTGCACAGATTGTTCAGCAACTGATACGTAAGTTTTGTTGGTCAGTTTGAGCAGACCGATTTTTGCCTTTTTATTTGGAAAGGAAATGTTTCTCAAAAAAAAAAAAAAAACACCAAACCAAACAACAAACAGATTAAAGGGGAATCATGCATATTCACAAGTTCACAGTTTGTTCATAATGAATATTTTATACCAAAAAAATTTGCTTCAACCATTCATCTAAACTTAATGATAAAATGAGCCCTTCTTTGAAGGAACAGACAAGGGCATTTTCAGGAGCAGGTGAGAACTGAAGCAGCAGGTCAATTATTTGGCAAAGGTAAATTTATTCTCAAAACCACAAGAAGCCAAACTTCCAAAGGAACTTCAGTTTCCCCTGAACAACCTCATTTTATTTGCTATCAGCTTGCAGCTACGAGGTAAGAGCAGAAAGATGCACTCAGATTTTGAGATCACTTTGAAAGCTTGCTTTATTTTCCTAACACCACTTTTCATCTCAATTCCCACCTCAAATATGTAAGTGTTCTGCCATACATTCCCCTTACGCTCTGCATTCCACTTCTATAAAGAAGGTATTTCAGTTGTGGATTAAATGGTAATGCTACATGATCATTCATGTAGAATATGCACATATAAAAAAATATGTTGTTCATTTATCAGCAGGCAGTTAAGTCTGTAAAATATGAGGCAATCCCTTAAGGCTCCAGGAAAGTTCTGCTATGCTCTGATATGGCAACACAATGTTTTTGTTGTATCCTGGTAGACAGGGAAGATGTTTCATTGACAGCAAAAGGCTGGTAGTGGTTACACCTTTCAGCCGAAGGCTGATCAGAACGGAGTATCTACTCTTATCTGGAATCATCAGTTGTAAAGATTTCAAGTATACATGTAATTTTTATGCAATTTGAGCCTCAGCTTGTAGCTATTTTAACATTGCAAAAATATCCTTTTAAGTGGATTATTTGCAAGGTGGCAGCTGATCAGAAAGCTAGATGCATCCTACAGAAAAACAAAACAAACAAAAACCAGGGGCAAATAGTTCCCAACAAAGGTCAGCTTTCTGACCACATGAATGAGATACCCCACCACAGACAATTCCTATTGCATAAGTCAGTTTTAAGAAGATTGCCTTGCTGTTGTCAGGGGATGTGCGACAGATTCACGATTTTCTGTGCTTGACAGCCAGAGTACTTGTCACTTAGTTCCATCTGGTAGAGAGATAACATTTCATTAATGTTCATGCTTAACCTTACAGCTCAGAGCTTTGACTCTGCAAAGTCCTGAGTACCTCTGAAAAGGTGCTGAACACTCAGCACCCAACTAATTTGGCACGTTTCAGTGCCTGCAGGATCAAACCCTGACTTTCCTTGGGAAAGATACGGTATTTCCTCCCACTGCCTCACTTCTGGATTCTTTCCATTTTAAAACTCTCTCACAGAATAGACTTAAAATCCATTGTAATTGTCCAGGTTGCCATTTTCAATGCAGATGGTGCAAAACAACTCTACAAAAATATGACTTGCTGAGCTGACTGGACAGGAGATTTCAGTGGACATAAAATAAATGCTTACAAGTCTCTTGGGCAGCAGGTTATATATTTTTGTGGCTTCAGCAAATCAAACCCTTCAGTCCTGTCACCGCATTTAGTATGGATTATCCTAGGCCTGGACATTTGGAAACAAATTCAGAAAACAGAGCCAAGATTCCCTGGTTCCCTCCCCATTCTGCCATGGGCTTTGGCTCTGCCTCCATGCACAGATCCCAAGTTGTCACAGAGACCCGATGCAGGACCAGCTGATCCACCCACGTACAAACTATCCCCTGAACAGCCTTTCCTCACAGGAATATGGTCTGATCCTGACCTTGGTCAAGTCACTTAACCTCTGCTAATCCACCTGTGAAATGGAACTATTGAAATACAGGGGTATTGTCAGGCTTAATTATTTAATACTCTTTCAGGTACCTAGAGATCCTTGTGGGAGAGACAGTGTACAGCTGCACAGCATTATTATTTTATTAAATGAAGTACCTATCAGTATTTCACCCTCAGCAGAATGACTGCTGAGACTGAATTGCCTCTTCACATTAGTTTTACGCCTTGATGAATAAAAATGCATTAAGAAGTGGTGCTCAGGGAAATGAACTTATGCTTCACCCAGCACTTCTGCAAAATGATGTCACCAAATCTTTGAAATGAAGCTTATTTGAGTTTCTGGGGAAGGGGCTGCAGCTAACCACCAATTTGGGGGACAGCCTGGGTAGGAGAGGCTCACTGTTTCCTGTAAGCTAAGAGCAGATGAGCAGGCAAGAGTTTCCGGTAGTGTCTCGGCTGTGCTCAGGTTTTCCAATCTGATAGTGGTCCAAATCAACTCCTGGTCCATAAAAGCAAGGAAACACACAGTCTAAAACTCAAATGTCATTAATGCACAGCATCTGAGAAAACAAAGACTTCTTGGACAATAAGTTACCCAAATTACAGCCACACATGCTACAGGGGGAAGGACAGATGGTACAAGAACTGGAGATACAAGAAACAGATTTGTGACCACAAGGAAAAAGAATCAGGAGACATTTTTACCAAGCTAGAAATATCAAATATTTAGCAAATCAAATACCAAGGAATTCTCCTTGAAGGGAACAGAAAAGAAAGATGCAGGGGTCATAGGAAAAAAAAAAAAGGTATCTTTATGATAGGAATTAAGCAGCTATGAAAGGAGGCCTTTCAGCTTTCCTAAAAGGGCAAGTAATCCTCAAGGACTCCACAGTAGGAAATAAGGAAAGAAAATTTAGTGACATGCACAAGGACAACAGGCTGGTATGCTCCCTCCCCGAAACACAACCGTGAGACAGAGGCAAAACTGAGTGGGAGGATGAAGTCACCTGGCAAATCTCCACTGGTGATGATACCTTTGGAATAAGTGACACAGCATCCCGTTGTATTACATGGCTTATATAAGACTTCAGGGAAATGTAAAGCCCAGGTGGGGGAATCTTAGTCCATGTTTGTTTTAGACCACCAAAACACATCAGGGAGCAGGATGATTTAATCCTTGAACACTTATTAAACGTGCAGAATTAAAAACTGCATTACACATGACTCCAGCTTGCTGGAAGCCCTCACACTTTCTAATGAGACATTTCTGAAAATTACAGATAATATTTAACACAACATTTATGCATTAAAACCTTTATACAAGGAATTTCTATTTTGTATTTACTATGACTTTTAGGGTTCAAAATAAACTAATTGCCAAACCCCATATCAGCAGTCACTAAAAGGACTATTTTGGCCCAAACTCATTCACATCAGTGCAGGCAGCACCACAGCCAGTAGTACTAGTACAGTTGTGTTTCAAAAGACAAGGGTAAGGATGAGTGGGAAGAAAGAGCTAGATGCAAAATGTTCAAAGGAAAGTTTGAGGGTTTTTACGAGGAGCTGATTAGGAGGCCACAAAGCCAATGCTTCTTCCTAAAAGAGGTCAAAACCACTTCTGCTGTTTCTGCACTGACTATTTAACCATCTCCCTATAGCAACCAATCTGTAATGTTCTTACAGTTTATTCTTACGTATGTGAACTACACAGATGAAGTACGTTCATTAGTAATGAAGATTTCCAACTTTTTCTATTGACAGGGAAGTATTTTCATTATTAAAAACTGTTAAACAATGTTGGTTAGTGAATAGGTAGAGATAACTTGTAACTAAAAATACCAAAGATAGTTATCTGAAAATATATCTTACTGATTCTTTTTGTTATTATTTTTTTAAAGAGTGGAACATCAGACCAGTTCCAGAAGATTCCAAAGACAAGTATACAAAGTAATAAATATTCTAGTAGGGCAGCCAATAAACCTGTAGATTTTTCAGAATAATGGGACCTGAATGAAAACAAACAAAAAGCCCAATAAACCTGATTCAGGTTCTGCTAATAAAAAAATATCAGGTTATTATTTGAACCAACACCTGTGAATATTATTTTATTGACAACAATTATATATAACACAAATATAAAATTTTATACATACATACACATCTATATATAAAATATATAAATTCTTTGCAGAATTGAGAAGATCACTATAGCCACTTGCAGAGAAGTATGAGGTTTGCAGCATTTGGTCCAGCATGACATTTTGACATTAGAATGTTGTTAAAGTATGAGTAGCATACATTTCCCAACTAATGTATAATTAGCTACGGTACAGAAAGTAATCACAGAGGGGAGTTCTGAGCAGCTCTCTACATCTGAGTGCACATCCAGCTTTCAAACTCTCACTGACATAAAATTATCATGTACAAGACAAACCACCATAAAATGCATGAGACACCCTCATAGGATTGACAGGGAGTAAATAACAGTAAATGCAGGGCTGCTGTACAAAATAATTCACATCAATTGCTAATTTGGACTCATTTGAACAGTGCATTTCAGTACAGATATATAAAACTACAGGAACTCCAATAAAATAGAGAATCGGGTGCTTCTGAAGTTTTAAAGGTGATTTACTCACGGATGACTTCTCTAACATCATGTCGTTCTTGGGTTTGGGGGGAATGGTTTGGCATCTATAATACTATGGTATGTCAAGTCAAAAACCAGACAAAACTGGAACTGAAACAGGATCAGATTTTCAGGTGGTGTCAGCAAAACACCGCTATACCAGCTGAAGACACAGCCCTTGAAGTGTGTAAAGGCCTTTGAGCCACTTGGACAGACAATACCATACCCATGCAAAGTGAGGTATTCCTGCATATTGGTGATGAATCACTGCTTTGTTCCTCTTCAGGACAAAAATAAACAAAGTGAGGGACTTAAGTCAATACAAAAGAAAGAAAAAATACATGCAGATACAGTAATATCCCATGGAAATATACTTAAACAACCATTTTCCTCCTTCCTCTTCTCTTACTTCTGAACAAAGTTTTACTCCCTTGCCCCAAAAGTCTGCAATACTGATGTTGATCTCACTTGCAGTGGTAGGGAAGTCTGCTGAAGTCACGCACTTAGACATATTTTTGCACAAGGCGGCAAAAATCAGTCATCAGTTATTTGCTTGGTTGTTCCTTTCAGCAAATCAACAGTGCCATAAATGCAGAAACATTTTCAAGCTTTATCAAGTATAATCTGACAACCCCCTCTGGTAAAACCACAGATATAAATAAGCATGTTCTTCACACGCATTAGTCTGCTACTCATGACAAGACAGGGGTGACCTACAGGCTAAGAGATCCTATATATCCTTTTTCCTTGGGCCATCTCAAGGCTTTCACCACCACAAAAGTTGCACTTTCCTTGCCTTTTGTATCCATAACCAACCTCTACTGTGAGTGGAACACTGGGTATCCTGAAGGTTACCCTTAGTCTATACAGAAAGTTTTCTGGTTCTAATTGCTTTCACTCATTAAAAAAAAAAAATCTGTTATTAAACCAGCTCCCACATAGTATTTTCCCATCCCTCTTTAAGAAGTAATACTTCTCAATTTGAGAAGTAATACTTTTCAAAGATAGGAAAGAATCATTTTCTTAGCTGTACATCAAGGATAAGTCATGTAGGTTATACAATGTTAAAGGAAGCCAGGGAATAAGCTCAAGCATAAGCATCTCAGTTGTCCACTGTACTCCACTGTTAGTTACATCTGTTTCAGGCCACATCCACAGGCCTTCTAAGACAATCCTGCAAAGAGGGAACCAGCTCTATGGCCGGAGAGGATCGGGCAGTGCTGCTTTAGCAGAGCAGGCAGTAAGGCAGTGACCAACCCAAATCTGTGCAGGAACCCAGAAGAAAGGTCAGCCACTAAGAACAAGAACCAAAAGTTGAAATACTTTTTTCAATCGAGTTAAACGATACAAAGAAATGGGGAATGGGGAAGGGAAAGTCAATGAAATCTGTCTGCTGCTACCAGTCCAGTCATATTATTCCCTTTTTGGGATTGCCTGGGTCACTGCCTATGAAAGCAGTCCGAAAACCAAAGATTTCATGACTTTACTATAAATTATCAAATGACGCAGTTTAAGTGTGTGTGGCTCCATTATTCCTCTGTGCTCAAAAAGTTTAAGCCATTTACTCAGAAAGAATAAGAGTACAGTCAGTCAAGCACGTCATGAACAAATACCAGCTAGTTACAGAGCAGAGCCCTCATGAGCAACTCATCAGCTGAAAATTGTTCAGAAGCAATTTGGCAAACACTAAAAAGTTGAAAACAGAAGAGAGGACTGGATTATGAAGGATTTAAAAATGGAAAAAAACAAAGCTAGATTTTGCCATTAATTATTTGATCATCTCTAGCAATATGTGAAAAGATTTATCCATTTTGATGTCTGTTTATTCTTCTATTGTTCTAGAAAAGACATCTACGTGTTGCTACACGGTATTCAGTAATAGCATTACTCCTGTCTTAATGCGTCTTTTTCAGCCAAACTGTACCTTAATTAAGTTATGTTATCTAATCCCAACAGCTGATGAATTATCTGACATATTTTATACCCTCTGGTATTGAATCTGACAGGACAGGATCTATTACCCTACAAACTCCTGAACTCACATTTAAACTTTCATTGTCCTGAGAACAAGTTCCCTGCATTTATTGCTTGGAATTCCATGAAAAAATGTAACTTGAAGCAGTGCTTGTTTCAGGACAGGAACCACCAGGAAAGGATAACATATAGCCCAGCGTGCAGGAGCCCATACACATCACAGTAGTAGTAAAGCAGTTAGTACAAGAAACAGCTTTCTACAGGGATGCAAGAATTTGAAATGTAACCTCTCTGGTTACATGGGTAACACAACATACATTCCTGGTCAAACATTATTTGAGTTTTGATCTATGTAGGTCCACAGCTGAAGATGCACAAGCTGTTGTATGTGACATTCTTCCAGCCAGTACTAAATTACATTACTTGGGAAACTCTTTGTGAGGAGCAAAGAGAGTTATCTGCAATATCTGAAGTGTCCAGGTACTACGACAAAGCAGACAGCTCTGGGAGGGGGGTGTAATCTATGTGGCTGCCACTACAAATGGATCTTGAAGTGTACAGATAGCATATCTTTCCTTTTCCCAAAGGGCTGTAAGACACTCCATTGCTCACGATAACACATTTTCACAGGCTACTTTAGCCCCTCAAGGAGGTACTTAATGAAGTAGAATAATACAATAACTGGTCTTCCGCTGGAATTTTGGCCTCCAGATGCTGATATAAAGCCTGGTTTCTCATAGCCCCTTGACTTCAGCAGGATTTCTAAAAGCATCAAAAAGAAAGAACGGCACAAACCCGAATGCACACCCAGATCCAGGCTTAGCTGTGTTTACTCTGGACAACTCTGTTATCAGCTGTGAGTTACCACAGGAGCCAAGGATATTGCATTACCATCCCCGCTTTACAGCAGTGAAGCTTAAGCACAGAGCAGTTAATGGATTTGCCCACGGTCCCACATGTGACCCGACCCACCCCCCAGCGAGTCCTGCAGCACTGACCTTGCATTCCCCTTCATTCCCTCATCACAGAGGCATTTCTGCACCATCTCCCACACCTTCTCTCATGCTTGGAACAGCTTTCTAAGCTCTAGTCAGCACACATCATCCCCTCACCTCATTCAAACTGCTCCTGAGAAATCCCTTTGCCTACAAACATCAAAGAGCAGGCCCTGCACTGAGCTTGTCGTTCACACAGTATGAGAATCTGACCTCCCGTGTTGGTATAAACAGAGAACCCAATAAAATATTGGTGCATCCAAACTCAGAAACCACAAATCCACAAGCTGTAATATGCTGTTCCCTCCTTTTCTGATATCTATTATATCTTCATTTGTCACATCTGTCATTTAGACCAGTAATCAATTAGTGAAAGGGACCCTAGCCTCTGGCTATTTCCTAAGGTATACCTAGACCAAACATGGAGATTATACAGCAAGACAGAGAGTCCCAAGTCTTGTGCTGTAACAGCACAGTTATAGTTTCAGACAGCCTGACTAAAACTCCATGAATGCATGAAAGCAAATGGAAACTTTCTGTTTTGAAAATGTGATGTCTGGGCAGTTTCCCATGGTTGAACTTATTTTTCTAAGGAGTATGTGTCAAGAGAGAAGCTAAGCCTGCTGAACCTTTTCCAAGACTAAAGAAAGTGTATCAGTCCAGACGTCAGTTGTCCCAGTGAACATTTTTTCTCCCTCTGTCCCCAGGCTGTCTGACCTCTCCCCTCAACCAGCAGAGCCATCCTGGGCTGAAGCTGTTCCAGCACCCCGGTCTGTAGAGGTCAGAGGTACCACACGATCAAAGCTGCTATCACAAACACCTCCGTGGGATTACAGCATACTGAGAAAGCAGGGCAAGTTTCCTGGTACTCTCAGAGTTGCTACATATGCAAGGAACAATGCAAAGTCCTATCTCTTTCATTGCCCTTGGAATATGCCACAGCACGCAGCAATCCTTCATTCCCAGCTCCTGGGGATGGCCTCAGCAACTGCTGCTTGCTTTTCACAGAGATAAGTGAAGTACAGGTTAATCCCAGGTGTAATTCACTGAAATAACTAACAGGTTAGGGGCTTTGTTTATTTATCAGTGGGAGAGTAGAAAAAGGAAGCAGCATCCCCCTATTTGCAAATGTGACCCTGAATCTTCCTGAAGCCAGCTGTGCCTCAGGCTGCCTCCAGCTGTGTCCCACCTTCTCTCCAGCTCAGCCAGATGATCTGTATGCGCCAGCAACCCTGGTCCACCCACTGACTGCTCTAGTAAATGTTTTTGTCTAGCACAGCTTGCCTGGACTGAAGTAGTTTTGGGAGCAACCCCACCAGCAGGTTGTTCCTCTAAGCGGTCACCCCCAGGCCACAGAAGTAGTCCAGGTCAGAGCTGGGAGTTAGGGACTGACCTCCTAGGTCCCTGCCCTGCTTTAATCACAAGGTGGTTCTCCCTCATCCAAGGGAGAGCAGGGCAGGCTGGTGGTGCTCCGGCCACCTGAGGAGCTGCATTCAGCTCACCAGCAGAGCTGACAATACCTGTGTTGCACCTGGTATGACTTCAGTGCAAAGTGCATGAGTTACTGACTTACAAAGCACCTCATTTGCATCTCTCTAAAGTATAGATGTAAAAATACTTTAGAGAATAATCACAGGGTGAAAGGAATCATTTTGGCAGCGCTGATGAAAAATGTGATGTCCTTATCTACAGGCACTTTTGCTGCCAGGCCATCTCAGCTCAGCCCTGACCTGCAGGGCTAAGTTTCTCGCAGGAGACAAGAGTAGAAGTTGATGTCTGCAGCTTTGAGCTCTTCTGAGTCCCCCAGTTCACAGCAATGAGTTTCATTTGCAGTGTGGATGCCACAACAGAGGTTCGTGCAGTGAGCAGTCAGCAAGCACACATTGACTTACTCTCTTACAGCTACTAGTAAACCGGGTTGGATTCATAAAGATACAAAAAGATATGAAGCTTAATGTCATCCCATGAGGTATCCAGGCCAAATAATCTGGATTTCGGAGAGAGATTTGCCTTTGGAAGGACACACAAACATAAAGCAAGCTTCAACATTTTGGAGCTTACTTGAGCACAGTTGGCAATGCTGCACTTGCTGCACTCCCATGTCTCCACAGCCAGCATCTCCACCTCTCTCCACTTTCAGAGGTGGATTTAATTAACTATAGCAATTAATCTGGCATCTCAACTCCACCCAATTCAAATGTCACCTCGCAGCACCTGCTTCAGTCTAAAATGACCTTCATAATAGCAATTTTTCCAGGACCTCATAGGACTTTCAGCACACATGCCCCAAAGTGGACCATCCCATAGAAAATGCCATCATCACATCCACAGAATAAGTCTCTCCCACTGCAGTTCATAAAAGCCATGTATCTCTGGGAATATCAACCAACAGTGGCAGACCACAGAAATCCTGTTATTTGGAAACTACTGCACCACCACTGAATGTCAGGTTACCCTTCTGTCAGCTTCTTCTTGGATCTTGGCACACAGGATAATCTGCCATCCAAGGAGGACAGCCAGGTATGATAAAGCTTCATTGCTATCACCTTCAGGGATCACACATAGAGAGTCTCCCAAACACTGGAAGCGCTGTCCATAGTAAGTTAAACTAAAGCGCTGTTGTTGCCTGTTTGCCTGAAAGAATACATTAAACATTTTCCTGCAGTTAAGTCATCACAGACACTTTGCTTCCTGAAAATAATGTGGAAGAGTGACTAAAATATAGGTTTATCATAGCAGACACTTGGATTCCCAGATCCACTCCTGGCTGCTGCTCCCTTCCCAATTTCTTATTTGCTATGATTATATGCAGAAGGATTAGTCTGAAAAGTCTCAAAGTGCACAGAGAGGTTACAAACAGTCAGTAAGGGAGCAGAGATTAGATCCCATGGGTTGTTAGGCACTAGTAGAGTGCATTTGCCCAAGGCTATTCTGTGTAGGAAAGGCTGTGTTATGCATGACATTTTGCTAGTCGGGCAGGGACACATGACAGAATATCTGACAGGAATATGACAGCAGGGGTCTTTATATGGCTCAACAATTTTCACACGGATCAATGAAGAAGCACTGGTCCAACTTGGACTGAAAGAAGTGACAAAAACTATTAATTACAAGAGCGGGTTTTTTTTCTCCCCCTTTTTCTTTTTAAGAATCTTTAAATCCACAGATACGTACTCTTCCTGTTTTCAAACTCTTCCGTGGCCCTTGAGGCTGATATTGCAGACACGCTAAATGCCGTATCTTGTGTTTTTCCTGCACCTACCCAGTAGGAAGGATAAGCACAACCTGAACCCTTCTGAACCCATGGCCAAACAGCTCAGGGATTCTCAGAAAAGGATGATCTGGTGGGTGAAGAAGATGGACAGAGAGAGCAGCCCCCAGCTGGCTGCCCCACAGATCAACTCTGTTGCTGTCAACCACAAGCAGCTTCTTTCAGCATGAGCAGCACAGAGTGCTGACATACCTAGACTGTAGCACCAGCTCCCCTCTGAGCTCTCTGCAGCAGATGAGACTGTGCTGGAAAAACATTCATAATTCTGCAGGTGACTATGGGTGCCAGTGGGGTTTCCAAAGACAATCACACTTGCTCAATCGAGGTCAGAATTCAAGAAACAATTCGTATTACATATTTGGCAAATACAACGTTTTTTTTTTCCAAACTAGCTGAGCACTTTGCCATTGGTATTTCCTCTTGCACTGTTTAACTTTTCACCTGAAACCATAAGGCATAGCTTGCGTGGTCTGGTCAAAAGATAGAATCACTTATGCCATGGTGGAAGTCTTGAAGATAAAACAGCACAGACATCCAGGATATTCTGCCACTCTCTCAGGTATTTCTTCAAATATAAGCAGTAGGACCCAAAGACACCAAAACTGAAAGCACAGCTTATGGGTTTCTGCTCTGGTTGTTGCACAAGAGCACTCCTCCGACCTGGTCCCCTTTGGAAAGGATTGTGGATATGGTAGTGGCACCACCGTGACAGCTCCTGCTCTAAGGGAAGATTACTCACCCACCATGGGCTCCAAACACAATATAAAGTTTGGTAAGGTGACCTGCAGTAGCTTAGAAGTAAAATGCTTCCAATTAAATGAATTCTGCTGGCCCACTTAGCTTCTCATTAGGAAAAGCAGAGTATCCTTGAAAATTTGGTTTGCTTAAGTTAATTAAAATTAATTGCAGTTATTTCATTATTCAAACACAGGAAAATGTATTGTTACATAAGTTAGTGACCTTGCAAATCCTGTCTTTTGGCCTAAGCTTCCAAGAGATGAAGATATTGGTCTTCTAAATGCCAGCCTTCAATTTTAGGACTCAAACCTGTTACGATATAGAGAAAGCCTAAAAATAAGAACCAAATGCAGCTGGCACTCAGAAGTCTACATGAGAAAGTTGTCAAGAATGTTGCCAAGCCTATTTTATTTATCAATTTATTTCAAATCAACAGGGTTTGATACTGTAAGTCAAACTTGGATCTGTCTATTGAAAGAATTGAGAACAACTTCTACAAGTCAAACTGTTTCCCTCAGGCTTTCAAATAAGTTCTGGGTTTGGGGAGAAGAGTTAAACAACAAAATGGGGTTTAATTTGATTATTTTTTTTTAATAAAACTTAATGAAGGTTCGGATAACAAGAAATTAAAGACACTGGTTTGGCCAGAAGCAACTTTTCCTTGTTATGAATTTCTATTCAGAAGAACAATTAGGTCCATTTCAATTGACCCAAAGCAAACTTTTACAGGGAGACATTAAATGGAGAAGTCAGGGGATCTCTGCTGCATTTAAATTGTCATCATTGCTATCTACTTCATTTCCTATATTTAAAAAAAAGGAAAAAAAGTAATTAAAACAATGAAGTGACTGAGCAAAACTGGACAGTCCCCAGGGACACCAGCAGAGATTGGTTGGACACAACCAAAGGCAAATCCCTGCTACAGGATGCAGAGGGCCCTGGACCCCACAGCAACCAAAGCCTGTCCTTGCTCTCTGCTCCTGCACCACCATGGACAAACACATCTGTACCGAGTCAGCGCTGCAGGCAAAGCTTGGGCCTCACCACCATCAGTCCCCCTGCTTTTCCCCTGCCAGGGGCCCGTGGGAACATCGGTGTCATGAAACCAGCCAGCTCAGAGAACCTGTGGAGCGAGCATGGCCACGTCCCACAGCTTCTCCTCAGGAAGGCAAGAGATCAGGTCACGCAGCCCTTTACTTATTTGAAGACCATACACTTTGCGCAACAGAAACCATCTTACTTGGGGAGGCTGACTTCTGGCATCCACAGCTACACCCTTCGCCTTGCCCAAGAGCAGCTGCTCCATTTCTCCGCTACAGAGAGCAGTGGTTTATTTTGGCAGGTTGCACTTATTTTGTAAGAAGTATTTTGTATTTGTATAACCATATAATTTTGTATCTGAAACTTTCCCTTCCTTACTTAGCAGGTGATGCCGTACAAGGGCAAATGGTAGCCATAGGTTTGACATGTTGAGGCTCATCAGCTCTTTGCTGGGGAACAGTCTTTGTTTCCAAGGTCTAGACCAGAGAAAGACCCCCACGGCAATGTTAACTCAGGCCTCACTAAACAACAATGCAGAAAAAAAAGCCCCAATCTTCTGTGGGTTACAACTGTATCTCAGGTACTTGCTTAGCCTTTGGGCTCTTTCAGGGTCAGAGGCGTGGAGCTGCATCTTTCTGGTTCCCTCTGCTCTAAATAAAAAAAAAAAAAAGCCATATTCCCAGGCAGCCTGCAGCACACAGTGACGCCGAGGCTACTTCAGCTGATAAAAAGCCTTTAAGTGTATGCACATAGGGGTAGGCAAGAAGGTGGCAGATGTCTGTGGAGAAAGCACGAAGACACAAATCATGCTTGGTTTTGAGAGCTAAAGCCATGTCAAAACTCAACTCATGAACAAACCTAAAGTGTCCTGCAGTCCCAGTGGGAACAACCACCAGTAAGAGATGTCTGTTCAGATAAATCAGGAGAAAATGTTCTCTTCTTCACAAGTCTCCGCTCTATTCACCCAGGATATGGTTCGGGCTCTTCTTAGGAGAGGCTCTAGTCACAGATCTCTGATTTTGCAGGCAATAGAAAGGCATAGGAGCTTGGTACTGTGACTCAGCCCATGCCAGCAAGAGCCCTGAGTCACCCACTCTCACCCACACCTGACCTTCCCCAGGAGTCAACAGTTCCAGAGCCAGTTATGGCACCACAGACTCACTCTACTTCCAGTTTCTTCAAGGAAGAGGACAGTTTCGATAAAATCAAATAAGCCTGTGCCTGATGTTAGTTTCTTTCATCATAGCTTTCAAACAATGCTCAGTTCAAAACAGTCTCATTTGTACTTGTTGCATAAAGCCATGTGTTTTACCTACATGTCACTATGCTATGGTGCAGGTATGGTGCACTCAACACACATCTAGGAATCTCAGTTTCTGTCCAGCGCACAGATGTTGGAGACTAAGCAGACATTATCGCTGCAAAAACACATTAGATCGGTTGACAAAGGAATGACTTAAATCACTCAAAGACCAAGGGGGAGAGTGACAGTCTTTCTAAATTTACATTTTTTACTCTTTAGCAGGAAACGAAACAAAATCTACATTAAGGACGCGATTGAGATTTACAAAGTGTAAGCACTTGGAGTTACAAACTGCCAGAATTTCAGATGTCAGTGTAATCTCAGTTCAACACTCTTGTGAATGCGCACTACGAGACAGGTTTTACTTATTCGTATCACCCACCAATGAATGCAGGCACCTCATGAGTGGAATGCCGAGCTGCATTATCATAACACATTGACAGAAGTTTAGGAAGGGGAGAGGGGAGAAAAAAAAAACGCCACTGAAAATCAACTGGGTAACATAGCACTGGAAAGAAACAAACTGAAAATGCATGAGGTGTTACTAGCACAATAGCCCATATCAGACAGACACAGTTAGAAGTCACACTTCTGCATCCTATAAAGAGTGAACTTTAGCAGTCAAAAGCAGAGTGGACCCTGGATATTTTTATTGAGGTTTTTCATATGCTTAAAAAAAACCCCAAACAAAACCAACACAACCAACCCACAAAATTTTCAGCATCCTTGCCCCCTTAATCTCAAGGAGCATTTCTTTCTGAGCACGTACTTCAAAGTAAATTACTTCACAGATAAAAAACAGCATTCAAAGCTGAGCAAAAATGTAAGTAGCCCGCAAGTATCTCCTATACAACTGCTTATCTTCATTTTGATCTTCTACATCGATGCAGATTTGTTGGGAAATAAAAAAGGTCATGCTATGTATTTTTAAAGCGCCAGACAAAACCACATTCAATTATTTAATATATTATCCAGCTAGTATGGCATTGCTTCTTACCTCTAGGACTGACAAACAGAAGTTTTTCCCTAATTAAAGATGCAGCTCGGTTTAATTTTTAGGGCCAATCCTGGACATTCTTCTAAAACATATTGAAGAAAACGGCTGGTCTCAGACATGATCGACTACAACCATGGCTGAAGGAAAAGTCCTGAACCGACCAAAAAAAATAGAGTACAGCTCTAGGAAATAACTGTGTGTTCTTGGAACAAATTAAACAGAAATGTGAAAATGCCATTTCAGGCTTTTTTTATTACGTATTTTCTCTGTAACTGAAAAGCAAAACCCTATAAGATGCAGAGGTAAAATAGATTCTGTGGAGTTGCCCAGAAATGCACCCTCATTAAATGTCATTTTAAGTAGTGCTAGCTCTGCCAGCTCAAAGCATTTAAGTACCATCATGACTTTTCAAGCCCTGAGAATCTTGTTATTTGCCTTATGGCTTTTTCACACATTAAATGCACTCAGATCACAATTTAAGCTTGACTCCATAACCATCTCAGTAATATTGAGACTATACAATTTCATTAGAAACTCAAGAGTGAAAAATATGGAAAAGCAAAGGATTTTTATGTAACTATGATTCGATGGACCAAGGTGTGTGGGGACAATATTGCAGGGATAATAATTAAAATCACAGGAGCTGAAAGTGCTTAGGCAACCTCAAGAAATTTATTACATTTTCTAGAATGTATTCAGTCAAGCTCACATGCCTCCAAGGGCAGGGGTATCACAATTTTTATCAAGGCATATTGCTGTCACCTTATCATCAACATTTTGTTTCAGGTCTGTTTCTTTCCCACAATTCTAGTTCACACGTCTGTTTACTTCCCTCCTCCAGCACTGCAGTCATTTAGACATTAAAAGAGGGGCTTCCTAACTCGCACTCCCTCTGCTGACTCTCCAGTGGTGCAGTGGATTTTTTTTTTTTAATTTTATTTTTAATGGGCTATACCAAATGGTTTTCATTCTAAAAGCACCCTGGCATACTCACACATGTTTTTCAAGCTGAAAATGAGAATCCAACTTAGTGGTCTTTAATAGCATCAAGTCAGGTAGGTTTCTGGATTTTTCTGGTGGCTTGATGCAACTGGACAGTGTCACTGATTTGTCTCCATGTTTAATTATGTGTTCTGAGCAAACCAGAGACCATTCACAGTTCCTGTAGTATCAGCATAATGTATAAAAGCAGACAGCTGCTTGTTCTTCCCAGAGACCTTGATATCATCAGTAGCCCAGGATTGCACACACCACAGCCTTGTTATATATACATGGTGTTGCATAGTGCTTGACCTAATATTATACTGATGAGCTCACTCTGTACCTAAAAGATGCTGCAGAGAAGGAGAGGATGAGAGAAGAGTTTGGGCTTTGTGCCTAACACACTTGCATGGCTGTGGGCCTCAAACTCAGGAGTGGAAGAGGACCACGAGGTCATGTCCTCCATCTTTCTTCACATGGTATGTGTGCACATATAGATAGATAGAGATATAAATGCATGCATATGTACATGTTAACTGTCAGCAAGAGCCTTTGTTTTCCCCAGTTTACAATCACATATCCCACCTTCTTATGTAGCTGTACTGAGGTCTTAAAAAGAAATGCAGCACCTGGAATTTTTTTCTTTTTTGATATACACCTCAAACCTGCACCACTTTATGGTACAACACCTCTCCTTGCTACTCTCCTGTACCACACTGGTCACAGCCTTTCCACTTGGTAACCAGGCTTGTGCTGCTCTTGTCTACTTGTGGCCACAGTTTAACCTCTCCTGATAACTTCCACCTAGTCTTTTTCTATTGCTGTAACTTCCTGCTTCAAACCTCCTCCCCACCCCCCCAAGTTCATTTACAATGAAACTCATAATTTGACATTGCACCATAAATTCAGCAATTCGGTGAACAAAGGAATCTCCCAGTACTTTACAAAACATGCACAGGCCCATTCCTTAGTACAACAAAATTCTGATTCAGTAAGTGCTGTCAAGAGGATTTTACAAGAAGCTGAGCCAATATCAAGGAAAGAAAAGAGATTTTTTTTTTTTTTTAGTAACATACCATGAACATTTGTTAAAATTGAAAGGCAAATATCTGATTAACCAGACTTATGACCTCTTTAACGTTCAAGCATTTGCAAAAAGTGAGTGCAAAGTTCTGCGCTCATGAATATTCTCCTACATCACATGAGCAAACTGTCGCCCAAGGTAAATTCCAAATTGTTTGTGTTTGTAAAATCGGGAATGCTAATTAGTTATATAAGTCATAATGTATTGTTTCTGTTCCTTAACTTGATGACAAAACTACTTAACACGTCTTAAATTGCTAAGTGTGAAAATTACCGATATACAATTTATCACTCATTTTGGATTGGTTAATTACACAAGTTCCCACACAGATTGCCTATGGCATATTTGTCTAATGATCTAATTATTCCCTGAAGAAATTAGTGAATAACTTTACATGACAAACCTGACAATTTCACAATCTGCTCCTGGACAATTTGTAAATAGATAAGTTTGATGATATTTTGATTTTTATCTATTGGTGAACTAGTCAATCAGAATTGTGGGTCTTCATCACCTCCAGAAAAATCAGACTGTTTTTATTTAAAGTAACTATTTCTCCCACAGGCAAACTGGGTCTGCCCCAACCATTACACATTTGTCTGTTTGTTAAATGGGTTGAGAATATGATTAAAGGAAATGGAAAATAACCTAAATTAAGTGTGCTTTAGACAGCCAGTGCCTATGGTTGCTCTTTGAAGAAAGCCAAGCAGTGTGTGCAAAAATAATGCATCCAGAGACTCACAAAGACTGTACAGAGGTCAGCTGGAGTCTCTGTGCCTAGATACTCAGTCCACTACAACATCTACAAGTGTAATTTTTAGGTCCCAAACCAGCAAAGAATTGAGCATTAGGGTGATTTGCAAACTGCAAAATACCCAAACCCTTGTGCTATCAGAGCCCAGCTGTACCAAGGTTGATGCTTGGTATTGGGCTGTATTCAGCACTGGCACTCACAGAGTCTTTGTGGGTGGAGCACTGTAATGCTCATGTAGCTCTGCAATGCAAAATGTTGTACAAAGGGGTCCTGTAAAACCTTCCAAAAACTGATCCCTTCACCTTTGGAGGACTGGGCTGAGACACTCAATGTTACTGCCCCCAGGCCTACTTCGAAATATCAGCACAGGATAGCCTTGTTATCAAGAACTTCTTGAAGCTAGGTGGAACTTCAAAGACACTGAGACTGCATCTCTTACAGTGCTACAAATAAGTCCCTTAAAAGGGACTTATGAAAGTTAGTGGCAGTTCAGAAGTGTTCAGGGAATACTGGACACAACAACAACAACAAAAATGCAAAACACCCACTCCTGTGAGAGAACTACCGAGGCTTCTTTGTAAGACAAACCCTATAGACCACACCTACTGCAGCAAAAGGACGTGAACTGGCCTTTCGGAGTAAAACCAGCCCGCTTTGGTTGCTATAGCTAAAAAGAAAGCGGTTTACCCTGAGTTAGCACTGGGGCACTGACTTTGCATATAAAACCTATTTTTACCCAATATTGTACACTTTACATAACAAAGTCTGACAACAGTCCATTTCAGTGGCTAGGGGCATAAACAGCTTGCAATAAAGTACACATCTAGACACGTAATCTCTAGTCTACATTATCTTCACTCTGCTAGATATATGAAAAATGGTGTCAAAATACTAAAGGTCACCCTGAAATAAATCAGGGAAAGCATATTCTACCCATATGTAGCCTTGCTCAGTCACGAAACCAGTCCTGGCAACCACCATCACGTGGAAGTTGTGCATCTTGAGAGTGGAGAGCAAGGACCAAGTGTGCCCCAAGGGGTTGCAATACCTTACCTATTGTTTTCTGGGACCTTGTGAGAAGGGGATGTTTAAATTACAAGAAAAAGAAATAGCTGACAATTTTACTAGAGAAAGACCTCAGAAAAGCCAAGTGACACCAGGGTGACCTCATGGAGCTCTTGGATGCAAAGAGAAGAGGAGTGAAGTAGCTATGCCACTTTCTGATCACTGTAGTGCTGCTAACCATGAAACAGCAAAAAGTAACCCAAAGGCTAATTCCAGCTTGGCAGTAAGGTTAAATATTTTTCTGAGTGTAAGTGCTTGTCAATTTTTTAACTAAATTTTGGATTAGAAAGAAAAACATGCTATCAGAACCTGCATCTTTAAGGACTGAAACCCCGGGGGAGGAGAAGGCTGGAAAGCCTTGTTGTTATGCATTGCCAGTTGGAACCAGACCCAGATTAAAGCAGATTTCTCACAAGAATGTGAAGCATTGAGTGATGGCTGAATACCACATGTATCGCACCTTCACCACCAGATCCTTGCTTCTGTCAGTACCTCCACGGGCTACCACGCTGCAGTCCCCACTGCAACCAGCCCCATTAGGCACTGAAATGCACCAGGCAAGTCACTCAGCTGCACTTACTGCTTGGTTATGCAAAGTCCCTCTCTCCCTTCCAATTTCAACACTTCATATTTCAGACTGAAAACAGAGTCCAAGCCC
Source organism: Pipra filicauda (assembly GCF_003945595.2). NCBI lineage: Eukaryota > Metazoa > Chordata > Aves > Passeriformes > Pipridae > Pipra > Pipra filicauda. The sequence goes on along the minus strand of NW_024103541.1, from coordinate 813,523 downwards.
GAACGTTTCTATATGTATAACACCTACTTTTTTCCGCGCTATCAAACCCGCCTGGCAGATCAATCACAAAAGACATATTCTATTCTTCAGCTCAGCACTCCCCTCGGATCACACGAACAGGTAGCACTCAGGCAGCAGCAGATTTTTCAAAGTGCATCCAGCTGTGCATTACATATCTCTGTTTTTGTAAGGAGATCAGATAAAACAGGAGAAAAAAAGATGACATAAGGCACAAGCAAACTAACAAAGGGCTGTGCTCATTCATATCGACAAAAGCTGAGAATAAGGTAGTAACAGAGCTTAACAAGAAACACTTTGAGTGGCATGAAGTCCATTTCCGATGCACAGGAGGACAACACAGCCTCTGTTACCAGTCCTTCATCTGATACAGTTATCCACAGTGATGAACCACAGGCTTAAGAGACAAGTGACAATTCTTTTGAAGACTAGACTTTTAATATTTGCATCTGTAGCTTTGCTATAATGAAAACCTTAGCAGCTGTGACAGGCAGAGCACAATACTTGCACAGTGCACAGGTGTACTGTGAAAAATGGAGTCATCTTCACCTGAGAAGAATTGTACCTCAGGAGATCAGGCAGGCAGCTGTTTCCAGTATTGATAAGTCTTGGAAAAATAGAAAAATGTATGATACTGGGGCACATACCCATTCTAAGGAACTTAGAATTGTTTGATTGACTTAGTGAGATAAATCAGACAGTAGTTGAGAATTATAGATTCATTTTCTGCATTGAAAACTGTAGATAACAAAAAAAACCACGTTCCCAGACTAAAAAAAAAAAAAAAAAGCTACAGCTTTACGTTCTCATGTAACAGCATGTGAAGCACATCTGCAAGCCAGAAAACATGTAAATAGTTAATGCATTCTGCATTAACAGAGCACATAGTTAACCAATGGAACTCTCTGCCACAAGGCATTATCTCCCAATTGCTTGGCTATCACTGAATGAAAGATTTTCAAATGGAAACTAATTGTTGGGGCTACAAAGACCCAACTGGGTTTTGTCTGTTATCTCTTCAAAGGCCTTTTTAAGTGTTGGTGCAAATGAGAGGTTGCAACAAGTGAACCTCTGGTTTTAGTCATCACAGCAGTTGCATTTATGAGTTTGTGCTACTCTACATTGAAATAGTATCTTTGGGGAAAAAAGCAAAGTGTATTAAAAAAAAGATATCTTGGAATAAGATCTCAAGGCAAACATCTCAGCCTCTTTCTAGCTAATTCAACAGTTACCTATAGCATATACGAGTAATTCTAACCACATGGTTATTTTCATAATTGCAAAGGTTGGAAGTTTAATTAGACAATCAGAAGGAAGCCCTCAAGCCAGCCCATTTTCTTAAACAGCTTTACCTAGGCAATGGGAGCAGCATTGTGTAATGCGGCGATTTACTCTGAATAGCATAATGCTTCCTTATCTTTTTTGCCCGATTAATTTCCTGACTGAAGTAGCACATAAAACCAAGCTGGTTAGACAACATGTGTCAGGAGCCACGTGTCCTGTTCAAATTGAAAAGGAGAGTCAGAACGAGGAGAGACCAGGTCTCTCCTTTCCCTGCCTGTCTGTTCCAGGTAGGTGCACTGTGCTTCCACTATGACACCACCAAGACCATCTTCAGGCCACAGCTCCCGCAATCACTTACTATGTGTGATAGATTTTCATGGGTTTTTTTAAAGGTTTATGGTCCACAGAGGCAGAGGAAGGCTCAAAAAGAGAAATACAGTGGAATTGGGTTTTGTGATGCAATTCCACAAAGCCTTGATGGCCTCACAAAGAACCACTGGTACAAGCAGGAGACCATCACGCCGGACCCTGGGCTGCCTTCCTTCACTACTGCTTCTCAGCTTCGGTTGCCTCCCTCCCTAAAACACACCTGCATGCACGTACATGCTCACCCCTTTTCAGGAATTTTACTATTGTTTTCAAGATGGAAAAGAGAAAAAAAGTGAACCTGAACTCTGCCAGTGCCTCCAGAGCACAGAAAGGAGGGATGAGGGTTGCGCTGCTGACAACCCCTATGGCCCAGCCTATCCACGGACAGGGGAGAGCAAGCAGGCTCAGCAGGAGGGCTCCGAACTGCCCCCATCCCCGCTGGCCTCCCCATGGACAACAGCCCACGGCTGACTTTCGGCAAGCCACAGTCCCTCTGTGTCTGCTTCCCTCCCGTGGAGCATAAACAGAAGCAGCTGGGCCCAGCTCGGCTCCGTCCCACATCTCGCCTTGCCATTTGCACCCACGCGCAGCGAGCGGTACCCAGCTACAACAGCGGCAATGTTTTCCACACACGTGACCGAGGTGCAAACGACAACCCGAGGCGCTGGCACATCCACCGCCTGCCAGGCTGGGCCCCGCTCACCCCACCTCCCCCTCCTCCTCCTCCAGACCCTCTCCTCTGCAGGCTTCTACTCCTCTCCCTGCCTGGTCCCCGCAGAGGAAAACAACTTGTTTTATCCTGAGCAGCAAGAGATCATTCCCGGCCCCTCCACTCCCCTCTCATACCAGCTCGGGAGCAGAGCTCACTTTCCACCCTCATTACCTGTTTTGCACCCTCTGGAGTCCCCCATTTCTCAGCAACAGTGTTTAACTTCAACGTTTAAAATCCCTGGTGGCAGAGCCTGACATTCATTGCACAGCCAGAAGTTTTCCCGACCTCAGCCCTGTGCGTCAGGTTCCCTAGCATCCCTAATCCATAATACCCATTAGGGTCTCTGCCCCGAAGGTCCCAGCGGGAGCAGCTTCAGGGCTGAATTCAGTTGGGTTTCACATCTTTTTCTTTTGCGGAGGTGATACTACGTTGCCAGATACACTTTTTTACCATATGCAACACCAACACACTGGCAGTTAACAAGCTACAACACAGAACCACTTGGCAACACAGAGAAAATGGGCAGAAAATCCCCAAGCAAGAGGGAAGGGAAAAAAAAAAAATGCAGTGAATCGACAGCATTAAGCATGCAAGAGAGAACTGTAAAGGAGAGGCTGCCAGAGAGCAAAGGTGCTCTCCCAGGCCTGTGCCCAGCACCAGGTGGGAAACCTCACCAGGGAAAGCAGCCACTGCTGAACCATCAAACAGATGAGGTACCTGAATAGTTTCTGGAGGGCAGAGGTGAGAAACCAGACTAATTTTAATGTCAGTAACCCCTCTTGAAGTCAACTGACGTGGTTGCCTGCCATAGCTGGGGAATCAGGAACACACAAAGTGCCACCCAACCCCATGGAACTTCTGAGTTTCACTGTTCCATATGTCATCGGACAAGCAATACTCATTTGTAAAAACTGTGGTGTAACTTTACCAAAAGCATCTGCTCTGGGCAGTAATGCCTTGGAAGGAATTGGGCCCAGGCAGCTTGGTTCTACATTGGACAGCACATTGGGCCAATGGAGGTGAGCTCAGGCAGTGGTGTATTCAAGGTGGGGAAACAGTTTTGTTCCTGCTGCAGGAATGAAGTTTGGAGCTGTCTTCACTTGTAACACCACATAATTCTAGGTGGCTGCAGATTTATTGCTGTATTTTCCCAAATTTGGAAGGCTTCCACTTCTGACCACATAAAAGAAAAAAACATTTTCCTTTTCTCAGTATGACCTCCATTTTCTGTTCTGAGACAAAATCCATTATAGCAATGCCTGGAAAAGCAAAACATCTAATCATTTTCCCTGAGAATTCCTTTGAATTCTGCAGTGGGTTTAGCTTGGCCAGAGTCTTCCCATCCCCCAGCAAGAGAAACTGCTTGCAAGATTCTCAATTTTTAAAAGATATTGATGGCTCTGTTCACTGCAGTGATTTTTCGTATTATCAGCTTGATTTGCAATCACAGCTGAAGGCCTATACCATGAATTACTTGCCAATTAAGCAGTGCTTGCGTGGAGGCTGTGTATTTTACACCTTGACAGCTATTATAGGGAGAAGTTACTGGAGCTTTGGCTTAAATGCAAATTATCAAACACTGAACAGTCTGAAGCAGAGACCCAAGCTGACTTGGACACAAGACACAACAGAGATAAATTTACTGCTGACGTTTTATCTTGGGTGGGAGTAACAACGGTAAAGACAAAATCAAAATATCCATATCTTCCTTGCTCTTTAACAGCAGACTTTTTAATCCTTCCTGAAGGCACACAGAAAAATTATTTATGTCATAGAACAAGTATTGCAGAAGATAGGTGCCCTCTGTTACAACTAATATGATTAATATCCTTGTATAACCTTTTTTTCTTAGGGAGAGGAGAGAGGGATCTCACTGCTCCAATCACATTGCATTATTATGTACCTTTGAAACAGAAAAACAGATATTAAAAAAAGGTGAAAATGAGAATTTATTATTTATTACTGATTTGTACCTCAAATACTTTTCAGTTCAGGATCCCCAGAGTATCCCCTGGGTATTGTTCATAACCACCTTTAGGAGCCAAGAAGTTCTCTATCCCAGCAGAGACAGAGGAGTTGGACTATTTGTTTTGCTGCAGTTAAACTCTTCAACAAGCATGATGTCACTGCACTCAGCAAGCACAGAGAAATGTTTCATTTTCACTTGTTTCCAAAAGTATAGTAGAAAAGGTCTTTAAAACATTTAGTAGATTCCCTTTACTTGTTTCATTTATTTCAGATGTAATATATGCAGATTTAGTTACTTTATCAGCTACATAAAGCCTATTATCTATTGGATTTCAAGTCTGGGGTAACTCCCAGCAACCAAATACATGATTTAATAATAATTCAGTCATCAAGTGAAATCTTTCCCTGAGATAGATACTGAAAGCAGCCTGCCCACATAGCAAGATCTTTATTCTTTCTCAAAGGCTTTTCAACAGGGTCAGAGCTGAAAATGGTTGTCATGGTTCTTTTATTTCACCTAAAGTTTTGTTCAAGATTGGTTTTAGCAGAGGACTCTGTCCAGCTTCCTATTTTGTTCGTGCTTTTACTCTACACTGTTCCACAATCCTGCAGTCTTTCTGTAATCCCTATCTACAGAACAATATGAAAATATCAGCTTTTTCCAAAATGAATAGCAGGAGTTGTTGACCAGATGATAAAGATTTTAATATTCATAAAATCAGAATGTCAAAGAAGAACATCTTGTATGAGAACTAATGTTTCCAAGTCATAATCGTCATTCCCCAAATGTATGCAGTATTACTAGGAAAAGTCTTGCTCTCTCCTTCCACTGACATGTGGAAGCTTAATTAAGCACCCACCAAAGACTGGGAATTGCCTGCTGGAATTGTTCAGCTGTTCTTTTTTTATTCTTGTCTATGCTGGCCAGCAAGTCAAACCAGTTTTGATTTCCATATCTTTTATTTGTACATTGTTCAATGAGGCACGGGCCAATTTGACATTAAAAATAAACATACTTTGTCACCATCATAAACTGCACTGGCCAAAACCATAATGTGCTGCTGATTAAGGCTGTGCAATTAGAGCATCCCCCAATGCAAGAAGAATGGGCACCTGCACCCATGGGAACAGAGGGAGCAGCCAAAGCCTGGCACTCCAGCAGCTCTGATGACCATACAGAGGATTATCGACAGCTGACTTTGCAGTGGAAAGATCTAAGCCTCTGTAGCCTGAAAGGATGGGGAAAAAACCAATTCACAGGTCCAGGTGATGTTTCTAGTCATGGAGAGGAGAGGAAAGGAAAATGACATGCAAATGTATCCATTTATAGACCAACAATCTATAAGGTAGGATGTCAAGAGGACAGAGCCAGGCTCTTGGTAGTGCCAAGCAGTAGGACAGGAGGCAATGGGCAGAAACTGATGCACAGGAACTTCTTCCTGAATACAAGGAAGAACTTCCCTACTGTGTGAGTGACCGAGCACTGGAACAGGTTGCCCAGAGAGGCTGTGGAGTCTCCCCCTCTGGAGATATTCAAGAACTATCTGGACACAATCCTGTGCAACGTGCTCTAGGATGACCCTGCTTCAGCAGGCAGGTTGGACCAGATGACCCACCATGGTCCCTTCCAACCTGACCCATTCTGTGAAAGCTCAGTTCCCCAACACTATAAATACTTCACCACTAACCTTCTACAGCCCAAGGGCTAGAGAGAGTCTTCTCTTGGCTCCACTATCTTCAGTTCTTAGAGTACAATATTGCACGGTAAGGATCAAAAAATTAACACCATCCTATGCCACTGTACCTTGCATCTGCCACTGTTGCTCTGGTTATCATACCATAAGCAGTGCGCTTGTGGTATATGTGCTCAAACATAAGAGCAGAAATCAGAGTTCAGTTTCTACTCTAACATACATCTTTTGATTATACCTAAAAGCTGCACTAATTTAAGTTTAAATAATTTTTTAAACTCTGGCAAGAGGTTTTGTACAGATGCATTTTTCTATTTAGGCTAAGCTTTTTCAGGTGTGGTTCAAACTTGAGAACTTGAAATAAACCCTATTTACACTGTAGTAGACTGCATTTGCAGATTTCACATCTGAATCCATTTGATTCATATTGAATTTATTTAATGTGCATTTTTAGTCTCCATTCCCTGCTTTCTGTGCCTCTTAGTGTTAAGTTCTGTCCTATTCATATGAAGAATTTCACATATTCACACTAAAACAAGAAATGCAGGTTGAGGATTTACAACTCTCCTGCAAATTCTGCCATAAAACAAATAGTTAAAATCATCACCAAATACATTGAACTATTTCTTTGCCTATTGAAATTGCTACTTTTTTCAACAATATCTTTCAAAATACTTTACAGTGCTTACAAAATCTCTGTGTAAAATCTGGGTGAGAAAAAAAATGCAAAATACAAAATATTTATTTTAATTTAGGCACCAACTGTGTTTTCTGCTTTAACTCCACCTCTTTTTTCTAGTCACACCTCCATTACACTCATTTCCTTAGGTGCTGGACACCTCCAAAGGCCTCCTGTCCACATTATCGTGACCGGGATTTTAATTTTTGTCCCTATACTTTCTCTCTTGCTTTGCCACTTCTTCTAGGACCAGCTTTGCTCCCCCAAGGCAAATGAACCTTACTTCCCACAATTTCATCTTTTATTATGCGAGTTTTAAATACTACTTCAACCTTGTCTCCATTCATTTCTTTCCATGCTATTGCACCATTTTTTCCCCACTAAAAACAAGCAAAGATGCAGTATGGTTACATTATCTTGCAACAACCTCCTACACTCTGCTGATCTAAAAGGTACAAGTCTGAGTCTTGGAGCACCCTTCCTTGGAAAACACGAGTTTCAGTCTTCACATCCTCAGCCTTGAGCAGTCATCAACCCCTGCACAATAGATGATCTCTATTTGCTTCAGAAAGCCTTGTCCTCCCGCAGTTCCCATGACACTAGACCTCTTTAATCACTTCCAATTCATCCTCTCATCCTCCTCTTTCTACTCTGCCTCTCCGCAGTTCCAGTTTCTAGGAAGGAGGACTGTTAGGGCCTTCGGTGCCTCTCCTGTGCCACAGAGTGATGGCACAACAGGTACACCCAGGCTTAGCAAGGCAACTTCCTCAGCAGTCTCTCTACTGCACCAAGCAGAAGTGTCAGCCTCTGGCTGGCTTGTCTTTATGTGTAAGGAACCTTAGCATGGGTAGAAATACCCTTTTAGCCTTCTCTGAAGCAGTCCTTGCAAACTCTCACATTTTGGGTCATCCCTTCTGTCTGATCCATCGGCCTTTACCTAGACCTTAACTTCCTCCTTCTAAGTTCTCTTATTCATACTAAGTAGTATTTGCAGATTCTTCCCAAATAATCTAAAACACAGCCTCCCCTGAACCTCTGTGCAAGCATAGCTTGTCAGTAAGATAAACATGTGCCACTGTATGTGTCATCACTTTATGCAGCTTTGATCCACTGGTGCCCTACAGGATTCTGCTGCAAAGATCAGTCAATCATTAACCACATTTTGTTCATAAGCTCTTTGGGAAGGCACCATATTTTGTTGTCTGCCTGTGTAATGCCTGGAGCAATAAGGTCCCTTCACACCACAGCAATGTCGATAATATATACTCCCAACTGTGCTAGGTGTTATACATAAATAGTGACATGTAGTAGATTGGCACTACCACGTTTTTTCTTTGTTGTCTGCTAGTCTAGGTAGCAGATGATCACAAGGTAGAAGAATAAATGACCCTGCATTATATAGTATCGTGTCCCAAGCACAGTTAGAACCAACACATATTTGTAAGCAATTTGGCTGGAGAAAGCATGAGACGCTCCTAATGGAGGTAATCTGAACTACAATAGAAAGTACAGTCATGATATCACCAAATCAATATCTAAAGTAATTTGCGATATTTCCCAGTAAAACAGAAAATTAGTCAATCTATAGACTGTAGGCACCAAGATGTGGTAGGATACCCAAGATACAAAGTCAAAATAGATGGTTTTCATTAGGGCATATAGCAGCAATAGTAGTAATCATGCACTATAAAAATATTTGACCTTCAGTTCAGCACCACTGGGAGATATATCATCAGGGCTGGTGTATTTGCTCCTACCTAGTTTCTCTCCATGGGCCTCTTCAGAATGGACTATGGAAATAACGCAAATACTCCTCTTTCCCTTATTAGAGAAGGATGGTTAGGCTGCTTTGGGTTTGCTGTGGAATAAACCTTAATAACCTGTACAACTAGAGGTGCCATCCCAGCAGCACACGTGTGTATGTGTACACAAATTAATGCTACCTTCCCAGCGATAGCATCCCACTTGGGTGTCAGACACAACCAAGCCTCAGCCTTCTTACAGGTTTCTCTAACACAGCCCATGTAGACCACAGACCAGGCTACAGAGAGGCTCAGAGCTGTGCTCACGGCTGCACATGCAGCTTGAGAGAGCCCAGGAGCACTCCCAGTGTGCCCAGCATCACCTGCTGGAGGGACTAGCCAGCCCTGCCTGAAGCACAGCTGAGTAGCACGTACTAGCTCTTCCCAAACTCCTCCCAAGCATGAGATCAACTTTTTAGTCTTACCTAATGCAAAGATGTTTGCCAGAAGTTAAAATAAACATTGCTGTGGTTTCTGTTAGCATCAGATCAGGAGGATTGTCAGGTGCTAATGCCCAGTGTGGAAGTCCTGTATGCAAGGCTAACTCTCCTCCCAGTTAGTCCTCATCTCAGGGTATTCTTTTTAGGGTTCTTCATATTTTTGTGCTGCTGCTGTTCTTTCATGGTGCCTTTCACCCAAAAGCATTACATTGCAGTCAAAGAAGCAGACCGTCAAGAAACCTCTCTATTTAATAGTTCCATGCTTCAGGGCAGAGGTTGAAAGCAAACCCTCCTGGTACCCAACCCTTCTTGGTTGGCTGCATGACACCTGCCAAGCAGCCACAGAATGGGGATAAACTCTGTCACCAGAGTTACCACATTTTTATTACACCAACCCCGCCCATCCAGGAAGCAGGTACATGACAGGTCTCACACGCTAGCAAGTCCAGGTCCCCATCTCCAGCAGCCTGAAGTAGAGGGTGTGACAGCACACCTCTGCCATCATCAGTTCTCAAGGAACATCCCAATGGGAAAGGCACCTGAGCAAATGCAATTCTCTGTCTGATGTCCTGATCACAGAAATAAAGCTTTCCCCTCTTCTTCACACCACACTGGCTTTTCACTGTGTGAAGGGAAAAAAAAAAAAAAAAATCTTCTCTGAACTGAAGCAAATGCCAATTCCAGGATGCTGCTTTCCTCAAAATACCCTCATACACACCTCTTTTAGGCAGGCAAAGATGTTTCACAAACACACGGAGGTCTGCTTTTAAACATATTACATCAATGTTACAGGGGAATTACTCCAGCAGAAGCATAACCAGAGTAAAACAAGCACAAGTGGGATAAGAATCACACCCTTCATTTTAGTCTGTGTAGCTTTTTTTCTCCTCCTTATATAAGCTTCAACACTCCAAGTTCAAGGCAAATGCTTGCAATATTTCTATGTTATCCTCAGTAATGTGACAAGAGCAATTAAAGAGTCCAGGGAAGCTAAGTAACACTGTGAAAACAGTGGGTGGTCTAAAGGCTTGAATAGCTCCTGTGCACTAACATTGCAGTGGGAGTCCCCCAGACCCCCACTTTGTACCCTAGGCAATTCAACCATGCTCTGCAACACTGGCCTTTTTGTCCGGGACATTCTGGCACCAGCACTGCTTGCTGACTTGAGACATACCCAACTTCTCTCAGGTGGTCTGCAAAGTTAACTCACCCTTAAAAAGTTTGTCCTTGGTACCCACCACACCTCCTTCATTCTCCGTTTCAGTCGAAAGCTCTAGGCAGAAGCATGCTGAACATTTTGCAAGGAAAAATCTGCTCAGAGACAGCTATTCCAGGTGCACAGGCCTTTGCTGAGTACAGCATTATTTGAGGTATTCTCTGAAAAAAATAAATCTACTTTCACAGTAAAAGAGCCATTTGCCATGTGCAATGCACTGAAATACTTTGCCACAGCAAAGTCTGGTCTAAACATGTTGTTGGCCAATAAAAGGGGGGAAACATGCTGCCAGTAAACATTTGCGTGGTATGTCTTTGAAGGCTTCAAGGCAGACTAAATGGAATAATTGTGAAGATGTATTATTTATAATACAACAAATCTTCCCCACAAGATATAGGTCTCCATTAACCTAGTACCCAACTGCTTTTAAGTGCATTTTTTAATGTGTTTACCCTGCTAAGGGAGTTATGTTTTATTATCTCCATTTTGCATTTGGGGAATTGAGGTACTGGGAGATTAATAGATTTGCTCGAGGTTACATAGCAAATCTCCAGCAAAGCACAAATGCAGACCAAGTGTCCCAGATTGTTCTTTTCCACTGGATGTATCCATCGATATGCCAGGACACATTAAAACATCAAAGGTCTCTTGTGAGGTGACTTTTTCCTTAATAATAAAAAAACCCGATCTCATGCGAGCAAGCAAAATTGTATTGGAGTCAACAGAAGTTCATCTGTTTACATGAAAACTGAAGCAAGGTCTGAAGGTGGTTTTGGAATATTCTCATTTTTCTAGCTATCCAGTGCATTCAACCCAAATTCACAAATACCTTTTCAATGATGACACTTTCTGCACCTGACAAACTACCTGTTCACTGGTAGTCTTTATATTTCACATACCACCATTTCAAGTCAGATGCTGCTTCATGTCTTCCTCAAGCTTAGTGGAACTGCAAAGGGGTTCAGCTTTTTGAAGTCTGCCCACAAACTGAAGCTGCTGAACGTGTGTCAGACCCCTTCTATTGGTTGATTTTTGTCTTGACTTACATGAAGAAGTGGTGGGAGACAGTATCTTAATCTTTCACAGTACTCTGCACCAAAGCCTTTGGGTTTTATGGGATTCAGTAGGAGAAGACTTTACTCCTTATGTCCTCTTCACCAGTTATCCACTAAGTCAACCTCCTTGGAGATGAAAACTGTGCTGCTCTCCAGCCCATGGTAGAGTTTGTGGAACTGGGAATCTCACAAAATCACAGAATGTTCCGAGTTGGATCCTGCAAATCCGCCTCTCCTACTCCCCAAACGCCAGCTTAGTACCCGCACCCAATCCCTCCTGGGAGGGAAAGACTCCAGCCAGTGCAACTACAGTAAAAGATACAATGTTGTATCTTCCAAGCAGATGACCTTTTGACTAATTTCCAAGCTCACGTTATAGTCTAAGTAGAATTTGAATGAATAATAGGGCTGACAGCAATGCAAACAGAATCCTTTGTGCCATGTGGGCCCTTGTCAGCACACAGATACCATAAAACATGCCAGTCCCACCATAAAAATATAAAAGAATCAATGGCTTTGCCTAAAGTGTCTGGGATAGGGAAGGCAGATGTAGGAGCTTAATCACTTGCAAGACTAAAAAAATCCCTTTGGTGCAGCAAAGTGAGTTGCACCAAAGGAGTTCTGTGGAGAACATGTGAGATTGGTGAGCTGTTTCTCATCAGTATGGACAGTGGGTCCACTTCAGCTCACAAAATATCAGTGGTAGAGCCCAGTAAGTTTATTCCATGAGTCACCACATCAAAGTCAGTCTCATGACTAGAGCAAATGAGATTTAGTCCTCACTGCAAAGCTGCCACCAAAGAGCCTGCAAGCCAGGTTCATTTGGCAAACAGGCAGTACCTTCTCACTGCAGGGACAGATTTTATTATCCATTTAAGATCAGGGACACACAGGTAAACAGCAATAATGCACCTCCAGGCTGCTCCATGCCTCAGCTCACTTTGAATAAGGTTACCCCAGGGAGGGGAGGTGGTTTTGACGTGAAATACAAAACTGGGGTACTCAGATATCCTTATCCTTCTTCACGAAGGTAAACCCAACATGAAGAACATGATACTCCGCCTCCAGCACAGAGTCTGGGCTGCTCAAGACATGTTTGACATCCCCTGCCACTTAAAGATTATTCAGTATCAAATGTTCACCACTGTTTTGAGCAGCTAAACAATGAATTTTCCCACTGCCTCTCCTGCTAATGACGAGCGAATAAAGAATCCCCTAGGGAATTTCCCTTCATCTGCTCACGAGTGCCACTTCGCTAGTCACATTTATCTGACAAATCTTACAGATGGCTTGGCACGAGCTTGCAACAAGCACACCATCTTTGGAGCTGGGATTGGTCGCCCGAGCCACGCGACGCTTTCTGTGGCAAACTGGGCAAGCCCACAGCAGAGCCCCATACCAGCTACTGGAGAAATATCCATAGCAAAATTACAGCTTCATCCAGTGCTGTTTCAGCAGAAGACACTGATGATGGCATTTCCAACACTGCAGCCGCCTCAGGAGGAGTGGAGTCTCTTGGCACAGAAGTCGTTCTCTGACCCAGACAGAAAGATATCCTGGAAAATGACTCCCATTGAATCATTTTCCTGCTGTTATTGTGCCGAATGCCTTTCTGTTAAAGATGAATATTCCCTGTTAAAATAATGGGGAAGAGAATATAAAGACCCATCTGCAGACCACATTTTCAGAGGGGTTTTTGTTTGTTTTCCAACATTGTCTGTGAAACACTGGTTGAGTCTTTCGAGCTCTTTCCAGATGTGTACTCTCCTCGTGCTATGTACCCAACTCTAATTCTAGTTGGAAAGCTGTTTGACTCAGGCAAATGAATAGCAGGATTTTAAAACAGATACAAATAGTAAAACTAGGGCTTTGTACAATCCCATAGGTACTATAGATGGGACCGTCCAAACACAGATCCTTCTAATCCACCAAGAAAATGCCCTTAAGACCTGTTCAGAGTCAGACTTAAACCCATAAAATCCAGGAAATTCAGAGATAAGCCTGGATATCTGGACTGATATTCTGTCCTCAGTTCACCTTACTGGGTAAATGTTAATGAATGCATTTGTTTATTCCCTACAGTTATATGCAGGGAATATCAACAATCTCATATTATGGGAGGAGGTGAAATTTTTTCTCCCGTATGTGTGTGTAGGAGTTGCTCAATATAATTTATTCTCTTTTGCAATAAGACTATATAGCTCCTCAATCCTTTCAGAGCTATGCAGGGTCTGTCTTGTAAAGTTTTGGAGGAGAAGCCTCAAAGGAAAATCAGTTATTACAGGAAACAGGGCTGATTTTCAGTACTCCACAGTCTTGCCTCCCCATTCATACTAAGATGGTATTCCAACATAAAACATCATCCAGATGCATTTCACAGACAATCCAAACCCAGACTTTCACAGGCAACACAAGACCAAGTTCACCAATCACAAATAGAGGAGAACTGGAGCACATAACACCTCTAGAGCAATGACCCACGTGTGCCTCCTGCAACAACCTGCATAGCATAGCAAGTACAAACAGAAGAATGGCCATACCAGTCCATCTAGCCCAGCATCAAGTCTCCTGAGCAGTCAGTCAACTAGAAAACAGCAGAAGCAAGGGAACCATTTATGCTATTTCCCTCACATTTCTGTTAGCCTCCAGCTATTTTCAGATCAAGGTATTTCCTAAGCCAGATGTGGTTTCTAGCTACTTAGTAATCCTCCATGCATTTCTTTACACAAACTTGTCCAGTCATCCTTTGAACTCTAATAAGCTTTTAGCCTCCACAGCCACCCTTGGCAGTGAATTCCTTGTGTCCACTACCAGTTGCATGGAGAACATCTCTTTCTGTTTGCTTTGAGTCTGGCTTCTTCTATTTAATTTAATTACTTTAATTGATATACTGCCACAGAACAAACAACACCTGCCCACCTTCTGATTTGCAGAATCTACTCCTACCCCTTCATCATCTCATCTTCTTCAGGCTAAGGGGTTTCAGTCTAATTGATTTTTCCTCACGTGGAAGGTAAGTAGCAAATACAGCTGAAGCACAAGCCAACTATTTTTCTTTCCTTCTGAGCTCCCAGTACACCCTTTCACTTCACACTGAGGAAACACTATCTTTCCCACATTAGAGGCAGTATAAAAATAGGCTTTGTCCTTAGTTTTATAGGTAATCTGCGAAGTGGCAGACAAGTAGACCAAAAATCTGTAGGGCCTATTCTGACACTGGGGAATCCAGTGGTAGTGTTGAGCCTTAGCCCCAGTGACTTCACCAGGTATTGGACAAAGTTCACTTACGATTTATTTAATTGTATGTAGCAGTCACTTCATTAGTGATGGATACCATGACCAATATATAATTCATGGCCTGCTACAATCATGACCACATGTGAGAGCTCCAAGGTGTGCTCTGAACAACTCAAGTAGCAAAGTCCTGATACTCTCAATCCAGAACCTACAACTGTCAAATCAGCTTCCAGCAGAACTGTTAAACAGAACTCATGGTCACAGCCATCTTTCCCCACTGAAAGAGCATCGTACATCTTCGTTACCATCAGCTGTTCTTCTGCCCCTGTCCCAGCTGTTCTTCTGTCCCCGTCCCCAAGATACACAGTACAAGTAAGATTAACTTGAGAAAAGATTTCTGCAGGATAAGAAGGCAGATGTGGCAGAGACTCTGAAGTCTGCTAAGAGTTTTGCAGTTGCCAGCTAAATTGATGTAAAAGGTACGCAGATACTATTGTGATGGGCAGCCCTACAAGCCCATAAGATAAAACTTTCATTTATGACAAAATTCATCCCTGGTAAAAATGGCACTATTCCATTGAAATCAATAAGGTTGCACCTGTGAATGCCAGCTGTGAATTGAGTCCATGGTTCTCAAATGATGTAAAGTGCTTCAGGAGGAAAGATGCTATATTTAGGTGCCATATTATTGCTATGTAGACATTTTCATAACCCCTAATTATGGGGCTTTTTTTGCAAGCTCTGTAGTATTAACTGGATTGGATAAATATATAATTACAGAGTGTTTCAACATGCACACTCTTGATGCTAGAAGCTTTATCAGCTCTTTCTTTTCTTCATGATCTGTTTTGCTTTTCTTTTAAAGCTGTTTCTATCAATTATGGCAAGATTTACTCAGAGCCCCAATAAAGGGTTACTGCAGACATCCCAGCGGAATAGAAGAAAGCTACATTTATGTTCCAGAAATCTTCTGTTTTCCAGAAAGACACCTCTGGTTTGTCATTGCATGACAACATTGCCAGAAGCTAAGCCAATCAGACAAAAAGAAAAAAAACCCCAAACAACAACAAAACAACAGCAACAAAGAACTTTTAAGATGTTCCCTGACCCCAAATTGTTTATAGGCTAAGGGTTCCTACTCCAACAGCTTCAACAGAAGATCTGCTGCCCAAATATTTGCTGGATCCTGCTCCTCTCTTTTGCCAGTGGACAGAAGGAAAGGACCCAAGGAGGTTCTTCACGGTGCCAAGGATGCACAAATGGCTTCAAAGATCTTAGATAGGAGATAGATACAGCCCTGCCTAAAAGAACCACCACCCTAACAAATTACTTAATTAGTTGACAGGAAAAAGGCAAGCTACCTTTTTTTCATCATCTGCCTTGTCAAATTGAAAGTTACCATTAACAATTGAATCCAACTAGTCCTACAGGATTAAAAAAAAAAAAAAAAAAAAAGTAGCACCTGCATTTTCCTTTCTAGGTGCTGATGAAACCTTCATTACCATTTTTTGCAAATGAAAAAAACAGTCAAACAAATACACTTCTTGCTTTTCTGAGAGGTATGGCCAGTAAAGTGTCAGATTCTTTCAGATGTGTTTACAAACCTTTTCCTCTTGCACCAGTTTACATCCAGTGAGAATTTGAAAAGGTAAATTACAAGTACAAACACTTCAAAACAG
The DNA here is from genome assembly GCF_003945595.2 of Pipra filicauda. Lineage (NCBI taxonomy): Eukaryota > Metazoa > Chordata > Aves > Passeriformes > Pipridae > Pipra > Pipra filicauda. The sequence goes on along the minus strand of NW_024103541.1, from coordinate 797,373 downwards.
ACGTTAATAATAGAAAGAATTAAGAACACTGCTAGAGTGACACGATACGGATGCTGTATTATTAAACAAACAGCTCACAATGGTGTTATGACATGAGTCATAGTGCCTGATGCCGTGAATATATTGCATAAAAGAACAATAGCTGCTATCACCAGCTACAGAGACACACAGAGCACAATACCAGGAGCACAACTGCTGACTGATCTAAGGATAAATTCACACCTGGTGCGAATGAGTGCAACTGAACGGAAGCTCATGGAGTCACAGCAACTTCAACTAAGACTCTGATACCACACTGGAAGTACTACTGGCTTCACTCTGTACAATCTCGTAGCCTGTTTATGACTGTAATTGACTGGGGAATTCCAATTTGGTAGGATTTTGAACCTGCTTTCCACAGGTGTGAGTAACTGAATCTGGCCCCACATTAACACCAAAGGATTTTTAAACCCAGCAAATCACAGAGCACATTTGAATTGTTTTAACATTGAACATCACCACAAGAAAGTCTGCCAGAGGCAGCAGACTGGGTTTGCCATTCCTTACTGGGTTGCCATTCTTTTTGGTTTTTTTATCTGGTAACTATGGATGGTAACTGGTGATGCTGAAGAAAAAGTTTACCATAAGAGCTGGCACATTCACAAGTTTGACAAAGGATGGAATCAAATTCTGGAGTGCACTTACAGCATGTGCTCCCCACAATTAAAAGTCTATTTGTGGCAGGCAAAGTAGAAAAAGCTTTCATTTAGGGTAAAAGTTAAACATATCATTACTTTCCCTGCTTGATGCAGTAAACCCATTCAAGGGGGTACAGTCTGGAAGCAATGTTCTCCAAGATACACATGTCTACAATTGTCAAAGGGAGGGGAGGAGAAAATGAGAACAAAGTAAGTGGAACCCACCCATAAAATGAAATATAGGGCTTGATTCATTGTCACGCACTGTTAATGTAATGATTCAACCACTGTGGTGCACAGCTAATAGGAACAGAGCCGGCTTAAATCCTACATCTCTGTGCCTATCATGTACTTAATAAGAAACAGCACAGAGAATTAGATGGGTTCCACTCTGCTCAAGTGCCACACAAAAGCTCCAATATAGCAAGTGTGGCCAAATACAAGGCACGTGATCAGGGCACTATGGTTTTCTGGCCCTTTCTCGGCTTTTGGGGACTGAGACCCTAGCAGCAGCACTGGGGACCCCTGTCAGCTGCCTTAAAGGCAGCCTCGTGGGTGCTCCAAATTGTGCTAAAGACCAAACTAGCTTCTGAACACTTTCAAAACATGAGTTGAGCAAAAGTGGTTTCTGCACTCTCTTGGATGTGGAGCCGGCTGGAGCAGAGACACATCTGAGAACAGGCTGCCTCTCTTCAGCCATCACAGGGCACCTATATACCACATGCTTAATGCAAGACCGCTTACTTAACCAAAGATGAGGTACACGAGAGACAAGAAATCTACTCAAAACACCATGTAGCGACACTGCATTGCCTCCAAACTATCACCAGGATCGCCCAAAGTAAATTTTATTACAGGGGCATTAACAAATGGCAGAAGTCAATTTACTTAGATAAAGCCTTGTGTTTCTTGCCTGTGTGTTTACATGTGAAATGGTGCTCACCCATGCAAACATGCCACCCTGATCAAGCCAAACATACACAATGCATGTAAGACATAAATAAATACTTGTGAGTCACCGATAACCACCTCATAAATTACATGGTCTTATGAAGTATCACTGCTAAAGATAATTCATACAATTGGATACAAAACACACATACACGACTCTCATTCAGACAGATAAGCATTGTTTGTTTCCTTTCACAAGAGCCCAAGGCCCTTATTTACAAGGTCCTGAATTATTTTTTTTTTAACCTTGGAGTCCCACAGCTGTGGATCAGTTCCAAAGCCCAGCCCAAAAACAGGCCATGAGAGACCAAATGTGATCACAATGAATATAGTGAATAGGAGATAGGACACAGGGGTCCAAAAGTCCAAGAGCCGAGTCTACTCCAGCTCACAGGAGCCATATCCCGTGGTATTTATAACCTTTTATCCTCAAACGGATACTACTTTCAGCACCCAACTCTCCTACCTCGCTCCTGCCGCACTGCCCAGGACTGGCTGCCCCATCTCTGTGTGAGGAGCTGAGCTCCAGTAACCAGAAAGTGCAGGTGCTGCAGCTCTTCCACAGCTTCTCATATGCTCTTCTGCGGGAATAGGCACAAGCTGCTCCATCCAACCAAGTGAAGAGGGACAAGCTCAGTCCAGCAGCCTCCGCTTGGGCAAAGCCTAAATGCCACTTTGGTACCACTTGACTGACACAGCCCAAACACAGCATGTTTGTTTTGCTGACACATAGGTTTAAGTTTGCTTCCCAGCCACATCTTCTTTCCCCTTGGATACAATAGTCATCTTCATAGCACTTATTATAACATATTGCAGCAATAATGTGTAATTATCCTCAAAAACAAAGCAAAAGCTCAAGATAAAAATAACAGGCACTGAGCACACTTACCAGCTGGAGGAAGGCAGTGAGGCAGCACGAGCTGCAGCCCTAAAATGGCTGTGCTGTAGTAGGCTGCAGCTGCCTCTCCCAGCCTGATTTAAAGGCCAGACTGCAGGAGAGCACACCGAGAGGTGAACCTCTCCAAAATCAGGTACAAAAGGAGAAGGAGCAGCAGCAGCCGGGCTCTGAGGAGCGGTGGTTAGGCAGAGCAGTGCATCACTTCGGACTGTGCAGCTGGGTTCAATGATTGCATTTGGGCCAGGGCAGAACTCCAAACACTCTGCACCTGGGAGAGCTGGTCCTTCCATGAGGGGAGTTCCATCAGGTGGTTAGCAACCAGAGCCCTCATCCTGGTTCTCTTGATTTCTTGATGGGAAATCAATACATCTCTTGACTTTCTTTCTTGCCCTTTCTTTCTGTTTTGCTGGATGTGCTTACTTTGACTTTCATAAACTTATAGAATGGTTTGGGTTGGAAGGGACTTTAAAGATCATTTAGTTCCAACCCCCTGACATGGGTAGGGACCAAGCTGCTCAAAGCCCCATCCAACCTAGCCTTGAACACTTCCAGGGATGGGGCATCCACAACTTCTCTGGGCAATCTGTTCCAGCACCTCACCACTTTTACAGTAAAGAATTTCTGCCTTATATATAGGTAGTCTAAACCTCCCCTCCTTCAGTTTAAAGCCATCACTCCTTGGCTATCACTACATGCCCTTGTAAAAAGTCCCTCTCCAGCTCTCCTGTAGGCCCTCTTAAATACCATAAGCCTTCTCTTCTCCAGCCTGAACAGCCCCAACTCTCTCAGCCTGTCTTCATAGAAGAGATGCTCCGGCCCTCTTGATCATTTTCATGGTCCTTCTCTGGACTCTCTCCAACAGGTCCACATCCTTCTTCAACTGAGGGCCCCAGAGCTGGACACAGAACTCCAGGTGGTATCTCATGAGAGTGGAGTATGGGAGCAGAATCACCTCCCTCACTTTGCCCACAACAGATTCAGCAGAAACCCTCTATTTCCAAGCTTTCACAACAATGCATATCTCAGGTCTCTGATGGCTTCAGAGATCTCTCAGGTGTGTGTATAAAAACTTGACATCTTTGCTCTGTACAAGGAAGACTGGTTAGAGCTGCACACATTCCAGGAGGGCCTCTGTTGAATAGAATTGGCCAAATCAGATTAAAAACCCAGTATCTATGATGAAGGCTGCAAGCTGCCTGCTTAGAGAAGTTCCACTGATGTGAACCAGAAGTTCCTTGCATGTGGTCGGGCCCTAAATTTGATACTGGAATTTAAAAACAAATTAAGATTCCCATGTAATATTGACTGCTTTTTTTTTTTTTTTTTTTAGAGTAAAAGATTTTACAGCATGGAATGCTATATGCAGTGGTTACATGAGTCCAAGTAATTGTACCAATTATATAATTTGATATAATTGCACTAATTACATAAACACATAATAATGAAATATAAGTTATTCCAAGAGCTAAACTGGAAGAACATTAAAGAACCTAAATCTGCTCCCACTTATTCTAGTACAAATCAGAAATAATTCCCCTGAAATCAATGAAGTTACCCAAATAAAATTGGCCCCTACTGTTACAAGCAGGCATGGAAATCTAGCTTTTGGTTCACGGGTACTGACTGGGCAAGCAAATGAAAACTACTGGGTTATTTTGTACTGATGGCGATTGCTAATTCCTGGCCAAATTCCAATGTATCCAGTGTATACCTTTATAAAAGGTATTTTTCACTCTTGTTCTGATCTGTCATCCGGCATATGTGGGTTTTGCTAGATCTTTTAGCTGCTGATTCTAAAGGAAAAAAAAACAAATTTAGAAATACTGAGAATAGAGAGTGAGCTGGACCCAGTCAGGAATTCCAGAAAACCAGATTCAGGTGTGTCTTTAGTTATATTGGTGCTAGCCTGAATTACATCTGCAGACTTTAGGAGAGCTACTGCAGACTGACATCAGCATTAACTGAAACAGACTCTCCTCTTAGGGAGAAATTTGTATTTCTGATCCATTTTGCAAAATGTTCTTCTACTCTTCACAGTAGAAACCACTTCATACAAAAATTATCCTTATGAACAATTCATTCAGTGAGGGGTTTCCCTCTTCTCCCATGGCAGGGCGAGTGCAGCAATTCATTTCAGCTGCTGACTTCATCTCTCACAAGTAACAAAGCAAAGAAGGTGAGAGCTGGCAATTTTGGAGCAGGTGTCTATTATGTGTGGGAATAAGTGATGTATGCAGAGTTAATCCAACAAGTGCTCTGTCGCACCACATCGTGACAGTCACCCCGTTCACACCATCCTCATTAACACCAGTGGGAGGTCCAGGCACTGGGACTGGGGTTTTGCCTGTGTTAGAATATTTTAAAGGATGAAGAATTTCCAGCTCTAGAGACTGATTCTGTCACATGATAGAAGGCACTGATTTAGCATTTACAGAACCAAGTTCAAAGCCTCTCAGAGACGAGAGAGAGTCATCTAGTCTCCTTTGGGGGGGTGGGATATGGACCTGAGCCAGCTGGTTTTTGAGGTACAGTACCTAACCTGGCATAAGGCAGTGAAACTGGATGCTGAGTTTTATAGGGATGGGAATGACAGATGGGAAAATAAAACCCAAAATATTTGAAAAGCAGCCATCACGTTTGGGCATCTCATTTTTCATTTTGCCTAATTTCAAAAATGCAGGAGGTGGAAGATGCAAAAAGAGGGATTCCTGCACCCCCCCTGTAAAAAGCTGGCAAGAGCAGTAGCTTTGTCAGATCTCTGAAAAATCAAGCCCAAACTGTCTTAGATTGGTCCCACAAAATTAAAGGTGTTTTATTTCATTTTAGCCTTAGAAATCTGTGTGACAGGTTACTGTCAGCACCAGGACTCGAGAACACCTCACTGACTGCAGAATGACCAGAGCAGTGAGTGACTCCACGCTGCAGAAACATCCATGCATGTTCAGATTGATTTCTAGAGACTCACACCAAACAGGACCTGGCAACCTGGACTATGATCCAGCTGTTCCCACTCCCAGATGATGCCCTTCACACCATACTGATATCCAGTGCTCTTGTGTTTCTGTTTCTGCCCCATAAACATCATGACTGTGGCTACAAATGTGGGAGCAGAGAAGGCAGGGGTAGGGGGAAAAAAGCTGTGAAAGACTTTTACCAAGAAACGAGTGCTTTCTGACAGCCTCCATGAAAGAGTTTAGGATCCTGAGCTTGCTTGTGGGCTTGCAGTGGGATGCAGAGCACAGCCCATTCATGTCCCTCATTCCTGGCCTGCCCAAGCTCAAAGCATCCTGGCTGCCAGCAGTTCCTGTTCCCTGCAGGTCCAAATCCCACGCCGAGACACCCTCCTCTCCTCCTGGAAGAGCACAGGAGTCCCAGTGTCCAAAGAAGGGCTTGGCTTTGACCCCAGAAACCAAACACTTTCAATTAAGAACGAAACCTAACCAGACACAGCCTCCAGGGCCTTGCATTTCAATGGGCAAGATTTCTTAATATATGCCATTTTTTAAAGTGTAGCCCAGTCTTATTCATAATGATGGTGTCATATTAGGTCAAACATGCCTTCAGACTGAAAGGATGGGTATTTACACTGATTTCAAGGGGAATTCATTGTACTCATCAGTAGCACGGTCGACTCAAGAAACAAAGACCAGGGAAAAAGAAGGCTGCTAAGAGACAGAGCAGGAACAGTGAGTCGTGGCTTTGACAATGTGCAGCTCAAAGTGGTGAGAAAGCTATGAAATATTCAAAAAATTTGATCTGGAGGACAAAGTTCTGAGAAGCAGATTGTTGACACAGTCACAGCAAATTGCTCTTCCAGGTCTCCTGTTTAACCCCAGTGCCTGGCTCTGGGGAGAGCTGGGCAGAGCTACACCTGAATGTGAATCGTAACTAGAACCCATCATTAGTTGCATGATCTTGCTTCTTCAACACTTTTTGAGTCTCAGGGTCAGAACTAAGATTTGCTAAGTCAACAGAAGTCCTTCTGTCAGCTTCAGCTGGCATTTGCTCAGGTCTCCAGGAGGAAGAATTTATCTGTGAAGATCAATTAAATCAATATCTGGATATATGTGCAGCTGACAAGAATTTCTATGAGTATTTGTCAACGTTTTTGGGGTTTGTTAGCAAAAGGGATATATCATACTATAAAAAAAACCAAACACAAAAAACAACAAACCAACCTCTCCTTGAGGCCAGCTAATTTAAAAAAAAAAAAAAAAAGGTAATCAAACTTAGCACTGAGCTTTTATTCCTGGAAGTGCTTTCCACATTATTTTTTTTAACTTCTTCTAAGCAGTCAGGGAATGACCCAGAGAAGAAGTTACATTCTTACACAGCAGGTGAACCAGGAACTTGCTGTAAATGACCTGCAGGTATGCGGAACAGCGCCGTTCCTGCGCCCAGAGCCCCTGCGCTGCTGCAGATAGAAAGATGCAGATGCTTACATGTATAGACAGCAATAAAACTGGAGTATAACATTTTTAGGATCGCAGCTGAGCTCTCAGACAAGGCTTTCTGCAATGACTAATACGACTACGGTCTAATGCGACAGTTCACCGTCTGCAGCCTAGTCAGTCCTGAAAGTAAGCAAGTTCCTCCAGATGTTACACACTGAAAAAAAAAAAAAAAAAAAAAAAAAAAAGCATATCCAGTTTTCAACCTTTTTTATTTATTTAAACTGTACACAAATGTAAAATACTTCAACAGCAAATCTAAGTGAAAATTGTTTGGTTTAAATTATTATGGAACAGAACCTAAAAGGAACTTTATTAAATAAACATAAAAATTGGATTTAAAGGATGCACATATTGTAATGTATTCTACAATAGTCACTTTTTTTTTCACTCTACATTCCATGTGCGTATGGTATAGAAAAGACACTGAATAGAACAAACAGAATCCATTTTGTACCCTGAAACAATTGGTAGGCCTCGTGAGGGATTGCTCAGTATGACTACATGATATATGATGGCTTTGCCATCTCATAAAAATTATAACTAATATGTTGGCCTCTTTGGTTCCAAAATTTATGTATAATACATTTAACTGTATTCATTTTTTGCTGCTATAAAAATAACATTTTTTTTCAAATGGCAGTTTTTTGACTAATCATGCAACTAAATCAGTGCAAACATTAAAAGCAATCATTCGCTTTAAAAAAGAAGCAAAAGATTTAATTTCAAGTATAAAAAAATATAAAAAAGTCATATCATAAGTCCAGTTTTGTCTAGTATGGGTCAACACTTTAAATTGCATAGCTCATGCGGCACCTGTTTACCTAGATAGTGAGCAAAGATAAGTGCACTATCAAGTACCACTTTTCAAGGCATTGAAATTTGCAAGTGCTATTATACGTGCATTCAAGCAGTTTGCAAGTGCTATGCTGTATCATTATTTTCTGATCTTTATGGCCATCCTTGACACCTCCTGGTAAGGAAATTGAAAGCACTCTCCTCTCTCCTCCTTTCTAAGACTTGTAAAAATGTTCCTCGCCTGTTATTAAATGCACTGCATTTCTCAGAACGTCTCCACTCTGTCGCTGTCACTCCTCTTTAGGGTTCATTGGTTTAACCGTGGTGGCGACTGCTTGTTTGCTCGTCCCCCATGTGACGTAGCCTTGCCAAGTCCCCCATTGAAGAACACAGATTGCAACTTCGACTTTTTGTTCTTCAAACAGTGAGAGATGCCAACAGTCAACATAGTCCAGATACGGTATTGATTCCCTTTTCCAAGACACTGCAGGTGTAGCCAGCCACTGGTTGCTAGTGGGCAGTGAAAGCATCGGATCACGCCAGCCCAGCTTGTGACTTTGCAACGGCCAGGTGTTAGAAATACAGCAGTTGCTGACGCGTCTGTCTCCTTTTCTCTCTCCGATGGAACCACACAATTCCTTGCTGGAAGTGCTGTAGGAAGATGCGGGTATCTGTGATGTTTATGTTTAGATAAATTAAGGAGGAAGTGATCGCCTCCCAAGGCAGGTGTCCTGCAGCTTCCTGTTAGACCTAAGAGGTGACAGTCAACTTTTTCCTTTTTTTTTTTTTTTTTTTTTTTTTTAATTTTCTAAGTTTGGTCATTTCGACACCTGCGTGCAAGAATACATTGTGTTCTCACAGTCCGTGCTTTTGCCTGAGCAAAGGGAGCTCATTTCGGTCTGGCTTCGCCAGCAGGCGGGGAAACAGCTGCTCAGCCGTTCACTCGTACTGGCAGGCATTTAGGTCCGTCGTCACTGGTCACTGACTTTCTGTGCTCATGTCCCTTTTCCGAGCTGCCGTGTGTGTGTGTGTGTGTGTGCGTGTGTGTGTGTGTGTGTGTGTGTTTGTGTGTGTGTGTCTGTGTCTGTGTGTATGAGCGCGTGTTTTGTGTGCGTGCCCACATTTCGTGTGTGTGTGTGTCTTTAAGATATTTCATAGCATTAACTTATAAGTGGTAGAATATATAAGTGTCCATGATCCACAAACTGCCACTGTCCTGACACCAAAGTGAAATGATTATTTTTTTCTTTTTTTTTTTTTTTTTTGTCAAACTTTTCCACAGTGACTTTCCAACACTGATGCCTGGATACACAGTGAAACTTCCTCCAACACCATCTTGTACGGGAATGTTTCTCTCTCTCTCTCCCCTCTCTCTCTCTCTCCCCCCCCAAAAACACACCTTAAATCAAGCACAACCACATTCTTCCACAATCATATTGGGAACGTCCCTTTTCACAATGTTGTATTCATCATCAAAGTACAGCATTGACATTGTGCTAAGTTTGGTTGGAATGCAACAGGAGTTCACGGTGCCCGGGTTCAGCCCCCGCATTCGGTACTGATTCACGACAGCGGTGTGAAAGGAGGAAGCCGACCCCGGGACACCAGCCAAGTAGGCCGGGCAGCTCCCTTCACAGTAATTCCCATAGTAACCTGATGGTGCTATGATCCAGTCATTCCACCCAATGAGTCTAAAGTCAATGTAAAACTGTTGCCTGCAACATAGATTGGTCCTGCCATCGCACTCCAGGCCTCTTTTCCGGATCCTGTGTTTGTTATCGGCGAGACGGGCTTGCACCACTAAAAAAGGCCGGTGGGATTCCTCCCCGGGGTCCACATAAATTGGCAGCACTGAATACTCTTCACAGCCCTCACATTGAACATCCAAGTTCAGTCTCCTTTCTCCTCTCTCAAACAGAGCCTGGATCGCCTCTGTCATGGGAAAAGTGTGCCAACCACTTCTTTTGAGATCAACTTTCTTTTCAACCACATTCCACTTGTTGCTAGTGTCCGGGTCTTGGAAATAGACTTTGACTCTTACTTTTCGCCTGCTGCCTTTCTCTAAGACATATGGAAGCAGCTTCAAGTAAAGCCACAGGCTGGCTTGAACGACAAACAAGTTCTGGTTCCCTTCATTCGAGATGAAGAAATAGAGGCGGACTCTAGATGAGGCCAGATCGTCTGCAAGATAAGGAGAGATCAGCAAGATTAAGTCAAAAAGGAAACATTAGCTTGTGTGCCTTTCTGGATTCAGGGACAACACTGGAGCACAGCAGATCAAGAGAATGGCAACGGGGCTGTGCCAGCCAGAAGGCATGCACTGCATCAAATAGCCCCAATTTGCAGTCAAAATTAATTGAAAAGGGGACTTCCCACAGCAACCTTCAGCATCGGGCTGTAGTTGGATGTGTCAGATCTCTCAAAGCTCTCCAGAATATGTTTTTTTTCCCAGCCAGCCAGCTTTAAAGATGCTACACCAGCACCTTGCAAAAGACCAGCACTAGGACTCTGCTATCTTGTCAGTTTGAGAATAGTTTTAACTTTCAGCTACCTGCCAATTCTCACGGGGAGAGCTCTTTCAATAATCACTGAAACACCAATGCCAAACCAGGGATTTTGTTTCGATTTGCACATATTCTCGTTGCGGTTTTAAAGGAAAGGATTCATGAGACAGAAGGGAAAATATTTCAGCAATGTGCCGGCTTGTCCAACATATCAAGCTAACCCCCACTAAAGTCTGGTAGAATATCTGCTATTATTAATCATTTCAATCTCTGCCTTTTCTCCCCGAAATTATAAACTCCCATACGAAGAGAGGCAATGAAGCGGTTGTTCCCGCTGTAACGCTGTTATTGGCTGTTCTCAATTCGCTTTTCAGTAACACCAGAATTAAAGGAGAGAAATTGTCACAGAAAACCAAATGTCACCAAATGTCTGACATAACCCCTTATTTGTAAACAGAAGAGCCTGCTGCATGAAATGTTTCAGAAATACCAGTGGCCCTCCTGCAATTTTGTACTACAAGTCCTAACTAAATTTGGCGTAGGTGATAAATGTGCAAGCTGGCCTTTATGGCGGAGACTGTAATTCTGGTTCCTGAATCAAAGCATCCCAATCGCTATTTAAAATTATTGCTGGAAAGGCATTTTCTCATCTGCCCTTATCTGTTTTGCTTCCTTCTGTACAGAGCTAAATGTAGATTTTTCTTCCTTTTCTTTTCCCAAGAATCTGTAGCATTTTTGTCAATCTCTGAATGGGATTTTTTGCGTAGTCGCTGTCTTCATTTGTTACCCTAGATGCCTTTCAAATGTGTCTCCAGAGCCCATTCAGTACCTTGTAATAGTTCAGTGACAAAAATTTCCACTGTGTTTGTCTACGTTTTACATAAAGTCAATTTCGGAAGTGTTACAAAAGACAGCGATTGACTGAATACCAAATGGAAGTACAAGCCCACCCCAGATCTCCCAACAACAGCCTATTAAAAAATAATAACCCCCTAAATGTACGCTAAGAAAGCCTTTCGCGTGTTAGTAAATACACAACTTCTTCATAAACTGTGGTGGCAGTGACAGAAAAAGAACAGTACGGTGTTGCTGCACCGATCCACATCACTTGTGTTGTGTGAGATTGTGTGCGCTCATAAATTTTGTATGTGAATATAACAAGCATATGTATAATGCAACAGATCCCATAGATACTGTAAATGTATATGCTTTTGGTAAGTGGGAGGGTAGATAAAGAGGATGAGTGGGCAGCATACAGGATAGAAAGAGATTTATTTTGTGGATAAATGATACATAGATGCCACAGAAAGATAGAAAGAGAGAAAAATGAACTGAGCGACAGAGCGATGAAGGAAAGGAGAGATGGGCAGATAAATAGAAGAGAGGTAATTTGCAGAGTGATGGTGTTACAGCCAGATGTGCAAAGTTCACAGGGACAGTGGTTAAACTGCTGGAAAGCTATGCTGAAGGGATTCAGTGACACATAACTGCAATGGCTGGACAGGATTGAGATGGCTGGTACCAAGGGGATGGAGGGCACTGTTAGTAAACGGACTGACGGACAGAGAGGAGATAGATACACTTGGTAGGACCCTGCACGCAGTGGACAAACAGACAAGGCCAACACTGCAAATAAAAGCTAAATAAATGAGAAATAAATAGAAAGGGAAGACGGCAAATGCAAGCCTTAATAGACAGATGCAGGTAGTGAAGCAGATGAACGTGCAGGGCAGACAGAGGAGGCAAGGGATGCAAGAGATGGAGTGGGACAGGTGGAGGAGGGACAGTGGGACACGCAGGGACCGAGACAAGCCCCTGTGCAGCTGGAAGGACCGCCGGAGGAGAGCCGGGGGCACGGAGGCTGCGGAGGGATGGAGGGACAAGCGAGGAGAGTTGCAGGGCACAAGCCGGGGAGAATCCCGGGCACGGGGACACAAGCACGGAGGATGGGAAGGCACCGGCAGGGTCAGGGCGGGATGGTGCGGGGCAGAGGGGAGAGCGGATGAGGCGGAGGGCAAGCCGGTGAGCTCGGCAGCCAGGTGCCTGTAGCAGGCAGGACGACAGGCAGGAGGACAGGCAGAAGGACAGACAGGGTACGCAGGGGGCCAGGCAAGGGCGGTCGGGGAACTGCCAGGGGTCAGGCAGGCGGAAAGAGAAGGTGGGCAGGAGGACAGGCAGGGCGAGCGGGAGGACTGACAGGGGTCAAGCAGGGGGACTGACAGGGGTCGAGCAGGGGGAATGACAGACGGGGCGATGCAGGACAGGCGGGGAGCGCGGCAGGGCAGGGGCCGCGGCGGGTCGGGCAGGGGGACGCGGGCGGCGGGGGCGCGCGGCCGGGCGGCGCCCACCTGTCTCGGCGAAGCTGATGATCTCGGAGACCGGGTCGTGCGCCGGGGGCCCGGCGCTCGCCTGCCCGTCCAGGCTGGGGATCTCCACGCGGCCGTCCTCCCGCACCTTGCCGGCGTGCAGCTTGCGCAGCGCCGTGACCATGGCCGCCTTGGGCACGGCGTGCGTGATGTTGGGCCGGTCCCGCATCTGCAGCCGGCTCAGGATGTGCCTCTTCACCGCCTCCAGGAAATCCCCGTCCACCTTGCCCGGCTCCTCGGGCCGCCGGAAGCCGCAGGAGGTGCATGTGTCCTGCGGGGAGCCGCCGGCGGGGGCCGGCGGGGTCGGGGTGGCCGCGGCGCCCAGCAGGAGCAGCCCGCAGGCCAGCAGCGCGGCCAGCACCCCCCGGCGAGCCGCCCCGTCCATGGCGGAGGAGCGGGGGGCCGAGCTGGGGGCCGCCCCGGAGCGCCGCAGGGAGCCCGTCTGCAGGCAGCGCCGCTCCGAGCGCTCCGCGGCGCGGAGGGGGCGGTGGCAGCCAAGCTGGGGGGCCGCAACCGCTCCGCGCAGGGGGGGAGCCGCGGCGGAGGGAGGGGGCGCCCGGGGAAGCGGCGTGTGCCGCCGGGGAGGCGGAGGGGGGTGGCTGCACGCGCAGGCACCGAGGGCGAAGTTGGGGAGGGAGGGGGGGGGCAGCAGGCTTGGCGTGCACGGAGAGCCCGGCTCCACGGGGGAGGGGGACGGCAGCAGGTGAGGGGGTGGCTGCGGAGCCCGGGGAGGAGGGAGGGGGAGCGGGGAGCGAGCCGGAGGTGCAAGGGAATCCGGGGAGCAGGGGAGAGGCGGCGCCGCGCTGCCCCGGTGCCCCGCGTCGCTTCAGAGGGGCATCCCCGGGCGCAGTCGCTCGTGGTCCATCGCTCGCTTCGGCAGGTCCGGGCGGGCCGCGGAGAGGAGCTCTCTAGTCCAGCGTCATTGAGGGGGGTCAGGGAGATAAACGAAGCAGATTTATATACAATCCAATTTATAGCCTGGAAGGAGGGGGGGGAGAAATGCCACTTGTACCCCCCCGCCCACTCCGCCCCCGCAGGACAATCCGTGGGTGCAGGTCTCTGAGCAGGTCGGCTCCGCGCCGCTCGGTTGTCCCCTTTCAGCGCCCGCTGCTTCTCAACGTGCCATCAAAGTTGACCCGGAGCATAGCTGGGGAGGGAGTCGGGGGCGGCGGGGAGGGGGTGCGCGGCTGGCAGCTCCACTGTTGCGAGTCTTCTCTCCCCACCGCCCCGCTTATTATTAGCGAGGTGCTTTTATTTTTCAAAGCAGCGCGGAGGGTCCGGAGTCCGGCGCGGATGCGGCGGCGGCGCCCGGGGACCCCCGCCGCGGGCAGGGCACCGCACGCTGCGCGGCGCGGGGAAGCGGCGCGATCCCGGCGATCCCAGGAGAAGCTGCACGGATCCTCTCAGTCAGACCAGCTCTTCGGCTCGCTCCCTCGCTCGCTCTTTTTAAACAATATCTCCCTTGTTGGTGGTTTGGGTTTTATTATTATTATTGTTATTATTATTTTAAGTGTGATTTTTGTTGTTGCTGCTGCTGCTGCTCCAGTTAATCTGTCTCCCTCTCTGCGTCTTTTTGATCTTTCGCTCGCCTTGTGCTGGCTTGAACGCTGTGTTTTGTTTTGTTTGGGGTTTTTTGTTTTGTTTGGATTTTTGGTTTTTGTTTTTGTTTTTCTTTTTTAACGCGTCTGATGTTCCCTCTCCGATCCGCAGTGAAAGGTCTCCGGGAAGCTGCTTGCTCCTCGCTTATCTTCCTCTGATCTTCTCCTTCTAATTTTTCCCCCTGCAAAATCACGACATTGTGGCACTTTCTACTGAAACTTTTATACAGGAGTTAAAACCACGTGGGAACTCCAACCTATAACAGAGACGCCATGGGTTCCTCACTATTTAGGAGATTAAGTTAAGTCTTTTGCCCCCTGGGCTATTACAGTAACTTCCTGATGTGGAAATATTAACTATGCTGTTTCTTTAACTCCCCTCGTCCCCTCCCTCCCTCCCGGTTCCTGCAAACACACCCACCGCACACCGGCTCGCGTCCCTGTCCCGTCGTCCGGCAGGACTGACGGACAGACGGACCGCGAGCGGCGGCAGCTCCGGCCCCCCTCCCGCCCCGGCCGGGAGATGGATACCTCCCTCTTCCCCCCACCCCCCGCGGTGTTCCTTGCCTTTTAAGCACTTGAAAGAAGAAGTCATTAGAAAGTTTACCGTCGGGTTGGCTTTGCGACGGGGCGGGTTTCTGTTTGTTTGTTTGAATGGGCCGGGTAATCGGGGCGGGTGCCGGGGACTGTGTGCATTTTCCGTGGGGCTGGAGGGACGCGGAGCCTGGCGGAGGCAGCGATGGGGCGGCGGGGGGGGGGGGGGGGGGGCAGGGCGGCGGCCGAGGGGAGCCGGGAGAGGAAATAACGGGACAGCCGAGCTCCCGCAGCCGTGGATAGGAGCCGCCGGGAGCGATGGCCCTGCCCGCGCCCGGGGAGCGGGTTTTCCTCCGCTCCTTCCCAGGGCAGCCCCCGGGGGGCTCCGAGGTGAAGGAGATGGCTGTGACACTCCCTCGCAGAGGTCAGGAGAGATTCTCACCCGGCTCCCCCCAGCAGCCCAGCCCGGGGGCGAGCGGCCAGGGACGGGAGGCCGAGGCGGGGAAGACCGCTGCACACGGGCAGCCGCGGCACCGAGGCGTGTCAGCGATCCGCGCCCCCCGCCCCGCTCCGTGCCCCGGGGCGGGGCCGCGCAGCCCCCGCGGGGTCGCGCCTCACCTGCGCGGGGCCCGCGCGCCGCCGCCGCCGCCGGGGAAGGCTGGGCCGAGAGCGCCCCCTCTGGGCCGCGCGGGGCAGCGGCGGCGGGGCCGGGCGGGGTCACCGTGCCGGGACCGGGGCAGCGGGGTAGGATAGAGCAGGAGAGGCGACAGCGGGAGAGGGGACAGCGGGATAAGGGGACAGCGGGAGACGGGGCAGCGGGATAAGGGGACAACGGAATAAGGGGGCAATGGAATAAGGGGACAGCGGGGTAGGGGACAGCAGGATAAGGGGGCAGCGGGATAGGAGGGAAGCGGGATAAGGGGCAGCCGGCACCACGGGCAGGGGCCGGGCCGAAGCGCGGAGGACCGGGCGGTGGGAAGGTTTCGGCAGGCCCGGCCGGGTGTCGAGTTCCGCAGAGGCGGGGGCTGGAGCCCGAGCTCTGCTCTGGGCGAAGGAGCACCTTGGGCTGAGCCTCCCTCGGCCCCTGGCGGGCCCGGGGCCGCCAGCCGTTCTAATCGCATTTATTTTTTTCTTTTCTTTTTTCTTTCTCCCTTTTTTTTCTTCTTCTTTTTTTCTTTTTTTTTTTTTTTTTTTCAGCAGGGAAAAATCTACCTTCAAGAGTGAAAGCAATTCTCAAGACCCTCATCTTTGTCACCGAGCCAGATTGGTATTTTTCAAGGGATGGATGCAGGACACACAAATTTCAAGCACAACAGCAAAGAAGTCCCTTCTCCTCATTTCATTTTGTAGAAGAAAAGAATGAAACTTCTCATATCTCCTTGGACTGCACACGCGAGAGCACTGTTAGTTGTCACTCACACAAGCAACTCAGGAGCGCAAAGAGGGTCAACTGGAGAATCAGCTCATTACTGTGACTTAAGAATAGAAGGGACAAGTGCTGTTCTCATCATAAATATTTTCTTTCTTGTTCTGTACTGCAAAAAGAAAGACAATTAATGCTGTGCTTCAGAGTCACAATTGCAATCCCAATCTTATTGTTCATGTTGGGTTTAATATAAACAAAGTCTAATTGCATATACAGCTTTGTAAATCCTTAGCATCAGTGGAGCTACCCTGGTGGGAGATCAGAATTAGGTACAGTATTTCCTCCCTGTCAGTAACAGGTTTTGAATGGAAAACCTGGAATGTAAAAAAAGAAATAATGCTAAAAATCCAATCACTCTGACATCCTGTGAGCTAATAAGAGCACGTGAATGCAACAAGCTTAGTACTTCACAGTAATTAATTTGACAGCAAAGAGCTAACAAGAAAACAACAGGCAGAGCAGTGATGACTGGTTCGTAGAGGTCACTGTCAAACAAGAAATAGGTGCAAACACAGTCCCTCTCCCTTTGGAAACAACTATTTCATTGCCCCAATGAGAATGAAATGCCAAAGAGGGAAAATATCATGGGTTTAGTGGGGATATCAAATCTGAGAAGGTATTTCTAGTAGTAAAACAAGTTAGAGGTTTTCTTTTTTACATATGGTGATTTTTAATCATTCCTGTTACTCACTGCAGTGGCATGTTTTGGCTTTTGCTTCCCCCCCCCCCCCCTTCTTGGTTAGCCAAAGCCATTTTGCATATTCAAATATTGGGAAGACTTATCTTCTCTCACAATTACTAGCAAACTAATACACTAATAACCTTTATTGTTATTTAAAGTGTGTCCAACATAGCATTCTGGAGGCATTCAGGACTCTCTCTGGCTTCCTCCTGAAGAAGAACTTAATCAAACCTCAGATGCTTTCAGGCAGAAGAGCCTTCAGGGAAGAGCAAACAGGGTTAACAGAAAGCAATGTGCCATCTGATTTCTAATCTTGCTCAGGGAGCATGGCCTATTGATTGAGCCATAAAGCTCTGTTAATTTTAAGATATCCTCAGCTTTCAGTTCTTTCCCTTGGGCATAAACTTGTTGCTTACACATAGTGGCTTAACTATCAGGGAAAGGGTAGCTTCATCCTCCCCCTCTCTGCTCTCCTCCCCTCCTCCCCTCTATTCTGTTTGTTCTGAGCTCATCTGCGTGAGGATACATTTTCACACACACCTTCTCAAACCGGCTGCTATTCATCTGATTCAGGGTCATGCTTTTCCATACATTAAATGCAGGGGAAAACTGGGAAGGAAATGGCTGGGATTTGTGCTTGACGGGCAAGCACACGATTAGCCAGGGAGCCCTGCTGTGAGAAAGTACTGCGTCGGAGGGTATTTTCTGTGGAATCATCAAGTCTCATGACTGGAATCTGATGCTTATAAAAAGCTACTAGTATAATGAAAACAGTATACACTAAGATCCTCAGCCAGTGGGAATCGGCATGTTTCAGAGACATCAAACCGCTACAGAATCACAGAGTGGGTAAGGTCGGAAAGGACAACCTGTGGGGTCATCTGATCCAACCTCCCTGCTCAAGCAGAGTCTTCCTAGCTATAATTCTTCCTTTATAACCTAGATATTTGCTTATGCACATTTTTATGGTGGATGCAGAAGTCACACTTTTGGAGAGGCCAGTTAGTGCAGCCCTGCACCTTCCTGAGTTGGTGGGAAGCTCTGGAAACTGAGCAGACAGTGATGGCACAAGGCAGCTCCCTCACTGTTCTGTGTTTCCATGATGCCCTCAGTGGGACCACAAACAATTTACATTAGCAAAGGATCTAGACCCTTACCTATTGCTAAAGCACCTTTTATGCTCTTAAACCATTAATAATATCTATTAGGTAACCCTACTAATCCCTTTGAGGAAGGATTTTCTTTACTGTACTGGTGGCTGAACTGAATAAAAGCTTCACGTATAAGAGGCCTGGTTTGCACTAGAAATGCTTCTCCTTTGATAACCAGCAAATACAAGTTTTCCTAGCACAAGCATCTTTTTCTGCAAGCGTTTCCCAAATAAAATAGGCTATACTGGCAAAAGCACTTTTTTTTTTTGCTCATATAGCTGCATCTATATGGGGGATTTTTGCACGTAGTGAAACGCAATCTGTTTTAAATGGCACTTCAGAAGAGCATTGCTATCCCACAGAAGTTTCAAGGCTAGACCTTGAAGTGTATACTTCTGCCTCATATCTGAAAGAGCTTTTTACAAGGTGGCCATTGTCATCTTTCAGGAAATATAGAGAAACTGAGACACAGTTACCCGGGCAGGCTGGGAACGTTGTGCTCTATCTGGAATTTGTATTCATTACATTCTTTAGCTTCAGATGAAATTTTGTATCTGTTATCAGGCTCATTCCTCACTACACAAAATTACTTCTTAAATGACTGTGACAAAAACAGTGGCTGTTTCAAAAGCACCGTAATTCTGTAAAAAGGAAAGTCCTATTGAAAATCAAATAGGTAAATGCCATTCTAAATTACTTAGATGTTTTCTGAACTGGCAGAGGTAGACCTAACTCATGAAAAAAAAACACTAAGAGGTTAATCTGGCTCCTTTGCTCCTGCCCATGCTTCTTTAACTGAAAACTGTCTGTTAACACAGATTTGCTCTCGCTAAAAAAAAGGGCCCTACTCTGAAGAGCACTTGGAAAAAGAGGGTTTATCAGACAGAAAAAAAGGACCTGACCAAACTGGGAACTCCTCATCTAAGGCAGCTACTACAAGAATCTGGAAGATGAGTCACAGAGAAGTAAAAGAGCCCATAACAAGTTTTGAAGAGCACCTATTGAATGCCAGCTCTCAGCACAAGTGTCAGACAGGATGGGGGCATGGGGAAGACAGCAGGACAGGGTTGCAGGGATATACTCACAGCCTCAGCCTCCTGCTCCCACTGCACCTGCTTCAACACAGCTGTTGTCCCACTCCCTTCAGCTCAGCTACCTTGTGTTGTTTCATGAGCAACATGTTGGCCGGTTGATCTTCAATGACCCCTCCATGCTCTGGGAAGGTTTGCAGCCAAGCTCCCAGGCTCGCTGTGGGGAATGAAGCGCAGGTGAATCTCGTGCCCCGACACCATGGGTCAGGCACCTCGCCTCAGGCAGGTCTCCACACAAAGCAGCGTGCCCTTTGGCAAAGGGGTTGAGTTCAGTGATCTGCTTCAACTTCCAAAGCAAAGGGACCAAACACCATCAGGTGGATACCCCATGTGATATTCAAAAGCTATCCACTGCTTGTTGACGGCCCAGAAGTGTTCTTGTTTTCCTCACCCAGTCTGTCCTCTGCAGTCCAAAGCCGTAGCCTTATAACCAGGCAGTGACTTCCTCTGAAGTTGCTTGTATTGACCTAAATAGGTTGGGGCGGGTGAGGACACATAGAGAACATGAAAAAGCTGTGCTGGTTGCCCAACAAAGAAGTGTCTGCTTTGTGGTGAGCACTTTTAACATATAAGCACTTTTAACATACTGTTAAAGAACATGATTTTCATGTTTGTTTAAGTTCACACCAAAAGGTTTGCAAAGTAGCAAAGTGGGTAAAAATAAAATCTGCATTTAAGTGGTAAACAAAATAGTTAAAACTTGACTTCTTGTGACTTGAACAGTACTTACTGAGGCAATGTGTTTAGAAGTCCAGAGGTGCATTTCTTCTGTATATCCACCTGTGATTGATCTGTCTACTAGATCTAGAAAATGAACATTAGGATGGAGCAATGTTAAAATCAGCTGTCCTGAGAAAAGTAGTGATTATCAGGGAGTGGTGACAAGATGGAGAGGTTTCCCTCCGATTTTAAATGGAGGTCAGAAGCAGAAAAATGGCTGGTACATTTACAATGCTATGAGAGAAATGGAGTACAGAAGCTTGAGTCATCTCATGATTAGCAGTCAGTAGCACTTGATGAGTACCTGAACATAAGCTACCTTCTCTTTTCTACAAGTGTCTACACTTACTGCCTGTGGGACAAGCTGCAGCCAGAAGACCTGTGCTTAAGCCTGAATTTCTTCCTCTTCATCCCATTTTCACTAGCAGTAAGTTGAGGATGACAGCATTCAATCCTCTGTAAGTTGCTTTGAAATGAAGAAAAGCAGCATACAGGAATTAATCTCTTGCACAGAGCTTGACACAAACAGCATGGCCTTGGTGCTGTATATCAAAAGTAATTTTCAATCTGTTTATGCTTAAATCGCCCAGTTTTGTTTCCATGAATCTTATTACATTAAACCAAGACTGTTGTTCCATTTGGCTGTTTGCACAAGAACATCAGAGTGAGATTTGAAAGATGATTGTGATATGGTTGACTGATGCACTCACTGCTAGGGCCAGGAGCAAGGGGCTCCTGTAATGGCACCAAAGTCCCCTAGTTCAAGCAAGGAGGATCTTCCACTGGGGCAGAACAGTAGCACTCTCAGTTAGTGGAGCTGAGAGCTGGCCCAGGTGATTCACAGTCTGCTCAGTGCTATTTAGCCATTGCAGCCATTTGCTTCTCAGGCATTAGCTATGAGCAAGGTCCTCTGCTACCACCCGTTGCTGATGTTTCAGTACTACTAAATCATATGGGAGGGTTGTTAACAAAAATTTCTGAATCACCCTCTGCCCTGCTCAGTATCTATCAGTTAAAAGTTGGCACTTGAATATGTTGTGGGATTAAAATAAAATGGATCGCAGACTCTATACGACGTGGGTCTGACATCTGCCATTTCTTCCAAAACACCTGAAAAAGCACTTACACCGTGACAGCTTTTCACTCTCCAGGTTACAAGCAGGTCTTCTTGTTCTGTTATTTCCCCGCCACGATCTCCTCAGAAGTGTGGCAGTTTATTAACAAGGAATAACCCTGAAACTTCTCCACAGCCCTTTGCCATATCTGAGTAAAAGTCTTGCCCCCACAATGTTTATTGCTTTGAGGTTGAGATCCTGACTGAGAATATTATTACAAATAAATCAAATTATGTGGTAATATTACTGTGAAATATACTGGTACAAGGATAAGAAAACAAACCAACAGTTCAGAGACAGCAAGAACATGGATCATGTTCAGCAGACATTGGGTCTACCAAACCTGCACAGGTACTGAAGCATTAGGAGGGTGCAGAGCTACAACAGGAAAGCACGTTGTTCTAGGTTTTTTTGCTTAAAAGATGAGAGAGAGGGCCTAGGGGAGGGGAACGCATGAAAAAGAAAAGGATGAACTTTTTTTTGGCTACTCCAGATGGGGTTTTCCTCTGTTTAAATGCTGAAGGACAGAAAGATTTTAAATTAAAATCTTAATAAATATAGCCCTGAGGCTAGTAACATTATTACATCCAAGATGATTACAGCAACCAAGCCACAAAATACATATATATATTTATTTGAAGCATAATAAGCCTCAGTATTTAGTTAGAAGAAGGCTAGGCAGCTGACTTCCAAACTAGTGAATTTTCCAGTCCACCCTACCAAAGGAATAAACCAACATAGCACATAGTTTGCAGAACTTGGTTTAATTTCTGAACAAGATAACATTATCACTGCTTAAACTTTATGTATATATATGTATAAAAATTACTATTTCTCAGATCACGTGCATGGGAGTCGGCAGGAAGAACCCCAAGTTTGCAATAGGAGACATGGATAATTAATGAACGTCATTGTGAAAGAGCAATCTAGGTCCCCGAGCCTGCTGAAGTGAGACCTGTTTTCCTTAAGACATTTGCCTTTTTCAGTTGATCCTAGTCTCAATACAAGATTCTGCACTCTACTTGTTTGTGTAAAGGGTTGGGGTCCTTTTTAATTATGGACATTTTTTAATAAAGGATAAAGGGAAAATATGGGATACAAAGAAAAGAATACAAGCTGATAAAGATGATTAAATCATAGAGCGACTGCGGAGTGGGTCATGAAGTGTTATAATCCCCAACTCCCCTCTGCTTTCTGCCTCAATGTGTTAATGCATCACACTTTAGTACAGTGACACTTTCAGCCCTAGGTGGAAATTCACACATGATGAAGAGGTGGAGGAGGATTTCCAGATGGTCAGACCTCAGGGAGTGCGAAAAGGTGGGGGGAGGAAGGGAGAAACTGCTGAAAGGAATCGGACTTTGGTCACATCAGTAATTTCCAGCTGAAAACGGAATATTAAAAAAACCCACCCAAATCTCAAAAAACAATCACTAAGGATCCCATACTGGAGCCAGGTGCATTCAGGTTTGGACATTATGCATGATAAATCCCCACCAATGCTGGTTGTGAAAGATCCCCTGGAAATATTGGTTTATTTGTGCGCAATGGAAAGGTGTGAGCTTCATTTCCTTGGCCAAATTTTGACACTGGTACTAAAGCATACTGCTGCAGACCCAATTAGTTGTTTCATTCTCCACAATTCCTATTTACTAGAGGTTATTGTAAAATGGTAGTTGCTCTGAATTGTACACAAATTTTCACTCCATCAGAGGCTGTATTTGGCTGCTGCATCCCTTGGGACATTCTTCTATAGAGCCACCTCTACAAGAACAGCGAAGGGCACTGAGACAGAGAAAATGCAAAGCTTGCAGCCAGTTGGTCCCATCACACCCCAAAACAGACCCCACTTTCCCTTTAGGGGAGCATAAGGCAGCAGCTGCTATCAGACAGCTGGACTTCCCTAAGACGACCTCATTTGCTGTGGTCTTTCAGGGGAAATGGGAAGGTAGTCACGGTCCAGAGTTTGAGGGGTCTGGTCCTTCAGGGTGAGAGGTGCTAGGGCTGTATAAAGAATTAGCAATAGACAGTATTTTGTACAGCCACAGCTTTTTCCAGATGTCAGGGTTAGGGAAAATTTAGGATAATCAGTTATTCAGGTATCACAGTACCCCTATATTGTGTGGGTGTGTTAAAGATAGTCTCTTCATAATGACATCAAAAATGAACCTTAGGTATGATGGCTCAGACTGCCTTTCTAAGGGCTCGTTTCATTTTCTGAGGTGTTCCTTGGGTCAGAGGCATTTCCCCTACCACAAAATGGGCACTCAAGATGCCGATGGTGTGCAGTCACAATGGAAAGGAATATTTTGTTTAATATCATCAGTATGATTGCATACTATTAAGTGTATTTCCTGGATAGCAACTAAGTAAATTGACCACAGCATGATGAACTACTTGAACAAATATCATGAGAAATAAGGCTGTCGCACAAATTTCACTTTGGGGAAACATTTGTTGTATGTCCACTCCCTGTCACTCCCAGTACAAGCCATGTTGTGCATGCAGGTCAGGACAAAGCTCAAGGAGACAGAAGACACTCCTTTGCCTTATTCAACTTCTGCTAGCGCAACTTCAAATTTGTAAAATGTGTGGTTTTAAATGATGTTGAATTCCTCCCCCCATTAATTGATTTTCTATGTTAAAATTACTTGTGTCATAGCCAAAATGCAAAGAAACCCTGAGCATCTGATGTGGTAGTGACTGCCATGATGATATATTCAAGATGCCCAGGTGCTTGTCACTGGCTTTCGCGGCAAACCAAAGGCCTCCGAGCCTTGTAAATCCTGCAGCATCCATCTCGGACTTCAGTCCCTTACAATGACTGGATGAACATCTCTGACTTTCTTCCCTAAGGACTCAGTGCAGCAGGTGTTTTCAGTCTGCCCACCTTCCAGATCAGGTGTCCAAAAATGCAGCAATAAATATAATTTTTTTCTTCCCTTTTTCTAAAAGAGCTCAAGGTGGGTGGAGGATATGGGCGTAGGCTATTTTTATTCATACCTTAATTTAGTCAGTAGTCCAACGGTTCATGAAGAAGAGCTGGGCTCAGTCTTCTTCCCTGCCTGACAGGAGCCCCAGAGAGCATGAGAGGCAGATCAGGTCTTCTCATAAGGAGCAGGCTATGGGGTGATGCTGGGACAGGAGCACTCCCCAAGCCTCTAGTTGAGTCAGAGCGTGACCAAAGGGAACATGAACCCACAACTCTTTAAATAAACAGTTCAGAGAGCCACAAGCCAGACCTACCTTCTTCCCACCCTGCTAGCCAAAACATTTGAAACTGCCCAATTCACAAGACCATCTTCAAGAGGACAGAGGCAGTCCCCTCCCTGGCATGAAGCATACCCTGGTAAGTGCACTCTGCTGGGAGAGGAGACATCCACATTGCCTGGGGCAGAAGGGAATTGAGCCATGTGAAATTCCCCATGTTCGGCACTATCCTTTTGAGTGCTGAGCGTAGTGTATACAAAACACTGCTGTGCTGCCAAACACCCTGCCTTTCCCTTGCAAAAACGGACCCACGCTGTGTTCCTGGAAGAAAGCCAAGAGAAAGCCTAAATTGTGAAGCCCAAGGGATTCTCAGCCCCCAAGCAAGGTAGATTTGAGAGGCTATGTTGCCTGTTGCTTGCTCAGGCAGAGGAGCAGCCTCTTGGTTTTGGTGGCTGCCATTTTGAGGTAGAGCATGGCCCAGGAAGCATCACTATGAAAGGCAAAGATCTGGAGTTTGCAGTGGCTGCCAGGACTAGCATTGCTGCACTGCACAGCAAGACCTTTTCTAAGTCTGCTTCCCCCAGACCAAAATATCACTGTCACTGCCATGCTAGCAGTCCACAAAGCAACAGCAGAGGCAGCTCCCCCAGGGTCCGAACCACTCCACAAAAAGTGCTGTACAGATCCAGGTCTGCCCACAGAGCAGGCATCACAGGAGAGCAGAGAGATCACTAGAAAGTTGCCAAGTGACTCTCTCCCCTCTCTAATCAACAAGACACAAACTGGCAGGATTAAGCCTGTATCGAAATTACTCCTGCTGTAACTTATTTTCTGGTAGCAAGGCTGACGTTTGTTTAACAGTAGCTGTTAAAGAACAATGAAAGACTATAGGGATAAGTAAGGGTGGATTTAGACAAGGCAAACCATTAAGTGTATATATTAAGACTTGAAAGTAACCAAGTGATTGACAGCTGTCAATGAAGACAGTTCTTACAGCAGAAGTGGAAGAGCTGAACAAATAGAACATTAAATTGATAGAAGCAGAGTATTTGCCCATAGCATGACTGACGCTGTGAACGATTACAGGCATGTAACAAGGAAGGAGTAAACAGGTTCCCATCCCCATGGCTCGGATGTTTTGTTGTTTAGCAGAGACCACCTGGTGCACATCAGAGAAGATTTCATCTTCTCACTATGGACTTCCAGGCTTTAGAGGTTATACTATAGTTTGGGGCTTCTAACACAAAAACCCATGCAAAAGGCTTCCTAGCAGGAAATTCCTAGCTCCTTTATCTGGGAAGCCAAAATTAAGTCTTGCTAAGACACCTTTCCTACCCTCACCCTTTGGATTATCTCCCAAAACAAGAGGAACCGCAAAGGAGCCTGTGACGACAGAAAGGGAGAATCTGCCAGCAGCAGCAGAGGGAAGCAGGGGTTGCTCTGTGCGTGCGTCACTTGCTGCAGCCTGTCTGGGGTGATGGTGCTGTCAGCAGGAAAGGGTTACCAAGAGAGGTGGGGCTGCAGAGCTTTTCACCTTTCACTTCCCTAGCTTTTACACAGCTAGGAACAGGCTGCAAGTCCATTCCCATTTCTGAGTTTAGGATAGGTCTTCATCGACTTTTTTAACTCCAAGTCCTGGGTTTTGGGTTTGTTTTTTTTTCAGGAAGAAAGAAAGAAAAAGTAAAGCACACATCCTTTTGTCATAGACTCCAAACCTCTCTAATACCTTAGACTTTACACAATTTTTGTCTTATGGGGAAGACTATTTCCCTGGAATCTATATCCCAATTTCTTTCCAAAAAAGAAGAACAAAAGATAAGTTTTAACTTGGTGTTGATGCAATATTCACCCCACCCAGAACCAACTTTGAAAGCTCATGTAAAAAACATGAAGAGTAATTTTTACTTAGCTCTTGTTATGAACAATTCAGAGATAAGAAACAAGGCAAGACACGTCTCAGCTGCAAGTGTGAACATGATCTCAACACTGCAACATTTTCCTTGCCTGGCTAGAGATGGGTTGGCAGCATGAGGTATATGAAGGTAGGTTACAGGTGACAAGAATGTAAAAAGCCTATTATTAAACTAGGTGTAAGCAGCCTTGGAACTTCATTAGGGACAGAGAACTCAGCCCTGGACATTGCACCTGCTTGATTATTCACTATTAAACAAATGCTGTAAACTTAGCTTCAAGTTGGAAAGGATTCAGGTGCAGCTCTTCCTGCCCTCTGACTGGGCAGCGGGTGGAAAACAGTGTGTGTCATGGACAAACTCCATGTGCTTTCCTCTTTCAGGAGAGAAGCAAAGTCTTCATCACAAGTTTTCACCAGGTGCAGAGGACAAGTCATTTGCTGTCCTCCAACTACAGTTCTAGAAGGGGAGTGAACAGCAAGTGTGTTAAAGGTGTGTTTGAACACTGACCTATTTTTGTTCATCTGCCATGGGAGAGACATGTGGAAACATTGTGGTTTGATGGATTTGATTAAAAATATGCTAATGAATAAAGAAAATTAAGTGCATCCCTTGGGCTCCTGGCAAGCTGCCAAGACAGACACTGGGACCACCAACAGGGGATCCTTATGCTTCAGCTTTTGCAATCCTTCAGATTCCTGCTGTGAAGGATGGTGACCCAGCGGAAATGGGGCTTAAAGTTGAGTGGTTTGCATGTCCTGCCTCCACTCCTCTCCAAATGCCACAGTATTTTAAAATCTATGCCCCAGGTGCTGGAATCAGCATGCATAAGAATATCTTTCTTTTCATTGAAAAATGTACTTCTGCCATCATTGTTGAAGAAAGCAAGCTTGCAAATGTGAAGCAAGAGTACTCAAAATGCTTGGAAACAAAAAGACTGTGAAAGAGAACTCCAAGTTCATTTTCTAAATCAAGTTCATTATTTCTAAACCAAATGCAGTTTTGGAGGCCTGACTTATGGTTTTTCAAGCTCCTGAGGCAAAGCTGCAAATGTGGCCTTTATTCCCACGCAGGAAAAGCTCTGCCTGCCCTCCCCCCTCCATACTGTTCAGGGAGGGAAAGAGGAAAAAAAAGAGGTAAATCAAAACAACAAGCAGGCAGTGTTACCTCTGCTCCACAAGTGTTTACTGCACTACTGTCATCATTCAAATGGATTTACTCAAGGTATCACATAAGAAAGCTCTAACCTGGCTGCAGGAATAGGTGAATCACAAACTCTGCTGCTATTCTTCAGATAGGAAGCAGTTTTGATTAGCAGAGTCTGAATCGTCCAGCTCTCCTAGTGCTCATAATCCTTCCGTGAATAGTTGTTCTTCCCACAGTGTGATTCATTCTCTGTTGTCCTGCAGTCTTCAGAGCTGGAATGGGGCAGCCAACCATATCTGGGGATGCGAGTGCCTGTCACCCAGTGGCCCTGCTCAGCATCTGATTGGAGCACAGTCACCAGGAGTGAAAGGAAAGAAGGGCTCATGTTTCATTAAGGTGCCTGAACCCAAGTAGAACCAGGAATATCTGAAACCTTTAAGCAGGCCTATACAGAAACGAAAACAGAGACCCCAGAGTGAAAGAGATTCTTCCACACCCATGACCAGGGCACTAACTAGAATATATTAAAACCAAACACCTAGTCCACCCTGCAGGCATTTTTTCAGCAACCTAGTAGGTTTTGGTTTTAATAGCACCAGCTTCCAAGCAGAAAACAACTTTAACTTCTGGTTTCTGAAGCCTGTCACTCCTGGAAAGGATTCTTTTTCAGGGAGGTCTGTGTCTGACCAGGACCATCTCTCTCATGTTCTCAGCAGCCTTTCTAAAACTGAAGAGCCAAACGTTTAGGGGTAAAACTGCCAGATTTCTTGGGCAATATTGCCATGATGGTTTTCATCTAGAAGCAAGAAAGAATTTGGCTATTTTTTTCATATAATTACTCCTTCCCCCAGTCCACAGTTGTTTTCCTTGTTTACAGGTATAGAATTGTAATGCCATCATTTTGTGGGGAGTAATCATGTTACAGAGCACTCTTAGAGACCACAGGTTGAAACACTCATCCAAACAGTAGGTTCAGTTTGTTGTATGTGTTTTCCTTTTTAAAACAAAAACAGAGCACTATTAAACAGTAGGGAGTAACTTTCCTTGTCTCTCCATGCTACATGTGTGCACAAGTTTGTCCTTGAATTCTGGTATTTGACCTATGAAGCCAACATGCATAAAACCTCTGATAGCCTGAACACTAGACTTTAAAAACAAACTCTATAAACTCTGATTATATCAAAAACATGATTCTGCCTCAAAGCCAAGTAACAAAGCTCATTGAAGGGAACTTACCATAAACTCTGGAGATTAATCAGCTTTGTCAGGAAGGCAAGTGCAGAGCATATGATCCCAGTCTCACCTCAACATTTTACTTCCAAACGCCTTTGGAGTTACAATGCTTAAGGGGCCATTTTCTGGTATATTCCCAGTAGAACCTATTCCCATAACAGACACTGAGTAGTTTGGGGGTGGGGAGGAAAGACTGAGGGCTGCAGGGGGGAAGGGGAGAAATCTCTGCCCCGCCCCCAAATTAAGCCTTTATATTTCAAAGAAAGCCCAGCATCTGTAGTCACCCTTAGAAACAAAATGTTTTGTGAAGTACTCTACAGTCTCATAGAACAATAAGTATTCTTTCTGGCATGCAAATCAGTGCTCAGTGAGCAGAACAAACTTACACTTGCAATGCAAACTGGTTTAATGCCATAGAAAACGTAAATCCACCATCCTCATGAGAAACTGGGTGTTCTGCTGCACAGAAGAATGTTTAGGCAAGATTTAACATTAGCATTTGCATGCAAAAGGAAAATTTAAATTTAGAACAAGGTCTCATACTGCATGAGAGAATCACACAGCAGAGCAACAAAACCAGAATAATTTAGCTAGTGTGGATTTCTACATGTAAGTCAGGTGGCAGATAAATAGTAGTGACTTGTATGCTCGTCTGAGCATGTTCAACAGCCCCTCTCCGTGGTAGAGCTTCTAACTCCTAAATCCACAAGATGGAGCCAGCAGTTCTCAGGAAGAGCTGACTGTGCCATCCCAAGAACTGTCAGAGCACTTAGCTCACAGAACTACACTAAAGTGTTCTAGTTGGGGCACAACACAGGCAAGCACGAAGGCAGAAGCCAAGCTATTTCAAGCAATCATTCTCCAGCTTCATCCTGCTGCATCTAAAGGCAAGCCTGTTCCTTACAAACATCCAGAGTATCTGAAGAAAAAGGTGCCATTCTGGGCTTTGAGTACAGCTATATAACACAGCTGAGCTCAGACCCCTCTCCTGTCTGACACTTTTCATGCTACCCTTTCTCTGCCACAGAATATTTTC
The DNA here is from genome assembly GCF_003945595.2 of Pipra filicauda. NCBI lineage: Eukaryota > Metazoa > Chordata > Aves > Passeriformes > Pipridae > Pipra > Pipra filicauda. Next base: position 767,876 of record NW_024103541.1, on the reverse strand, counting down.
AAAGATACTTCACTGGAAAGGAGAGCTACATAAACCACCGTGGCAATCTGAAACACAGGGCAAACGCCAGACAAGCACCATGTAAATAAGATTATGTAAATTGCTGTAGTCCTTGGCCAGAAGTCATCAGCTAGGGAATGTTCCACTTCCAACTTGTACAGCAGTGGCAGCAGAAACTGCACCCAAAGTTTACTGTGAATACCATTCCTCTGCCACTGCAAATTAAGTGGCATTAGGTTGCAGTGAGTCTGTCCTGAGCTATCCTGCCTCAGAGACATCTCAGCTTCTCTGCTGCAGTTCATTCATCACAACCCTACACGGAGAATGGATCTGGCACACTCAGAAGACTAAGGACCAGTTTTCCCATACAGCATTGCTTATTCTGTTATTTGAGCCACAAGACTGAAGAAAAGGGGAAGAAACTCTGTCATTTACACAGTTGATACAAGCTGTCTGATCTAATTAAATTGTGGAAAATTAACTGTGAATGAATCAAACTACTATGCCAGTTCGGTCCCGAAAAACATGCATAACATTTCCAGAAAACCGATGATGAGGGTCTCAGTCACCTCCTCCTCCTCTCCCTTCCCACAGTCTGCAATACCATCTTGTACATATTTGATAGAAAGGTTAGTTCCAGACACTGAAAGTCAGTGGTTGTCTTGTTCAAGAATTTGGGGATTAGACGTGCTTTTAGAATGCTGTAAAAATCAATAACAAACAAATATGAAACTCATTTTTTCTTTTTATTATCAATAGTAATACAAATCAGTTGTATTAGCATGATAATGAAAAGTGACCAGTTTTACAGACATTAAAAATGTTTGTGCAAGTTAGAGACAAAGCTCTGAAGCTATGTAAGGAAAAAAATAAGAATTTACATCGTATAGTATAGCATATATAGTTTAGAGGCAGTTTTATTAAGTCTTGCAATCACAATCACTTCCTCTACGCTAAACCTCTCACTTGGTGTTAGAGATAACACCTTCCCCTCCCAAGAGGAACACCTGCCATTTCCATGAAGTGTGGAGATTACAGTGAAAATCAAAGCTTTTTTTGTTCCTCTTCCCTCCTTCTCCCGACTATAAAGTCAACAGGAGGTGAACATTGCAACATATGCTTATAGCAATTAAGGAAAGCTTCTGTCTACATAAGCTCTGAGTTGAACTGATAAACAGTATCCTCTTTTTGAGCAAGAACTGATAGACCTGTTAGGCCCAAATACTGGGTTAATGCTTTGGAAAACTTTCAAAAAAGATCCGAGTGAACTTTTAGTTAGACGCATTTCCCCCCTACACACCTCTTACTACATTCCAGATTGCAGCTTTGTACCTTAGACCTACAGTATTCTTAAGCATTATACTTTAGCCAGATAAGATTCAACTGGAACTTCAGATGGTTATAAACATGTTACTTAAGTTTAATGCCCAGTAAATGTCTGCACACATCTTTCTCTTCATCAAGCCAAGTGTTCACCTAGAAATTGCAGCAAAGGTGTATTAGTCTGTATAGAACACATGGCACACTTCATGCTGCATCTGCACTCCCACCTGGAGAGATGCTCCTCCAGAAAAAAAGAAGAGTCAAGTCTGCCATTGCAATCCTGGAGTTTAATCTGCTTTTTTCATATAATGACTTAGCCCTTGTCTCAGACAGGGGGCTTGTCTCAGATGTTTGCTCTGCTCAAACAAGAAGGAAAACTGGAGCACTTGAATATCCACAGCTAAGCCACATACGGAAGATTGCACATAGCAGTAAACAGTTCCCTGACTTTATGTTAAACCATTATGCAAGAATAATACTTGAATGCTTAAGTGCAAGTGCATAGTCAAGTCTTGCATGACCTCCAGCTTCAAATATCCAGTTACTTGCCTACAGCCATGCTCCAGAATGATTTAAGAGCACAGTATACCAATGAAGAGAAGTCTTGGTCTTTAACTACTCAACATGCAAAAGGTTGCTAGAATCTTCAGTACAGCCTACAGTTGCCTCAGCTACACATCATGGCTAGCAGGCAGCCACACACACCCCCTCTTGTCAAAGTCATCCTTATTTGAGGTACCTGATCTGCAGTTATTTATTTCGATTACTAGTGAAAGCTCCACTTACTCTGCTCACAGGAATCCCATTTTATCTCTGTGCTATTTTATATTCACTCCACTCAACCCACCTGATGCTGATGTTCATTGATGTCCAGTGAAGCACACCTGGAAGCCATTCAACAACCCTCGAGTCATATTGCCCCTATTTAGAAGGGCATACATTCAGGCACTTCCACTATAGGAGATGGAGGCAACAGGATTCCAGACCAGGGGACCCTTCCTGGTACAAGTTAGAATGCTTGTTGCCCACTGTTACAAAGTAGGCAAGGTAGCTGCCTCGTTTATCCTGTTTTCAGCTGTAACTGGAAAGTTAAACTGAAGTTTGTCACAAGTACAGAAGAGGAATACTGAAAAGCTGCTTTACTTAGTCTCCAGGCCTGGCTTTTCTGGAGCAGATGACAAGCACAGAACACTGAAAAGATGCAGCACCAAGCCATGAAGCAGCAAGCACCTTCTCCCAAGTCCATCTCAGTGGTGTAGCTTTATCAGTTGGAACAAAAAAAAAAAGAAAAATAACCTGAGTGAGAACAGCACATGGACTTTAAGAACACCAGTGGGAGACTTGCTGTTCTGAGAAGAAATTCATCTGTCCTATCAAATACTTTCAGGTACTTTAAGACTAAAGAGATCAAAGGTCAAGGCATGCAAGTCTCTTGAGCCAATACAGCTGAGCTGCTCATTGTGAGCTTTGCTGAGTTCATTATTCATACAGCAAGGACAGTTTATTCAATTTTGTTAAGACACGTTTTCCAATCCGCCTCAGAGGGGCTTGACCCAGATAAACTTGTAATATTAACTCAACTGTTGTTTATCCTTTGGGTTAATGAAGGACTTAACCTTTAAGTCTCAACTAAAACCAAACCTAAGTGAGTTGCCTTCCTCCAGAAGAAGACATTCATTTGCTGTATGCACAACATGCACTCAAAATGGACTTTTGTCCATGGAAGTTCAAGAGGAAACTTTGTTAAAGTGTTACAGCTCCCAGTTTCCTATGAGGTGCTTCGGCTTTAGACACCGGTGATACAGCTCAAGCACAAGTTCTGCAACCCAGCAGGTTTCCAGCTTTTGCTTCAGAACAGTATTGTCAAGTTGGCAATTAATTACACTGCTCAAAGAGAAGCATTTCCAGAATTGGTTAACCATTCTTTCTGCCCATAACAGTAACAGAGAAGGAATTTAATTTGACGAGAATGAAGATTACAGCACCTTTTATTTAGTACAGTTTCCCCAATCCAATGAGTTGCCTGACAAGTTGAACTAGTTATGGAAGACAATGAGTTTGTGATAAGTCCCTGTGAAACCTCAGGCCAACAGAGGTTCTGATATCTACCACATCTTACTTTTTTCAAAGTTCAGAGATGGAATGCACAAAAGCAATCTAGTACATGTTAAAAAATATTTTTCAACCTCAAATTACAACATTAAGTACTGAACAGTATTCACTACTCCTTCATTTCAGGAAGAAACACCATTTGTTAATTTAGTGCTGCAGCATGCTTCATTGAACAACTTAGATTACTTTCACCAAGCAACTGTGTTTTGAGAATCCAGTTACAAGCAAGATACAGTCTCTACTTAAAGTCTCTACTCCTTCAAAGCAGAAGACAGCCACAATTCAGTGAGAGACACTGCAATCAGAAGACTTACTTTTACACGGTGACAGAAGTGTTTTTTTGGCAACTGCACTTAATTTAAACTGCATCAGAAAGCTCAGCTCAGTCAGCTGACAACAGGACCTACTAAGTACTGACTTTTCCATTTCTAGACTGTTTTTGATGAACAATATGTGACCACCATTGCATAACTGACAGCAAAACTCACCACGTGCTAGGTTGCTGTGCATCAGAAACACTACACATAAAATTAACAGTGAGTAATAGATGTGGCAGCTGTTTAACTTCATTTGCTTTTTGACACCATACAACTCACTAGCCAGCTAATCATTGAGAGGTAGCATGTATGCCTCACCTATTCCAAGACATGATTGTGTGATGGGACCCATCCTTACTCAACATTGTTATCTTCAGCAAGACAAGAGACAGATGCAGATGTTCTCACTTTCCAAAATTATCATCACAAGTGTTCCAATATAAACAAAACTGAATAAATCAACACTGATTTCCACTATTCCAGTACCAGGGAGGGGAAGGATAAGAGATGTAGAGCATAATTGACTCTAGACACAATACATGAAAGAAACCAAGGACAGCATTTCAAGGAGATGGTGACATTATTCCTTTTGAAGAAAGGCTTATAGTCATTTTCTCACCCCATACCACTAATTTAAGGATGAGAAGACAGACCAGCAGGGAGTGCATATAGCCAGTATTTAAATATCAATTTTTGCATTGCCTAAATAAGTCTGAATTGAGTCCATAGGCTTGATTCATGAATGCTGTATTGACTAAACAGAACACAGGAGAAAGTTTATTTTGAATTGACTGTCAACTGTCAGTTGCTATTTCTTACATGGAGTGTGGGGAGGAAGTCAGCAGATTTCAGTGTAAGAAATACCAGTGACAACAGAAGATGGAGACTCAAACCCTTTACCAGGTGTCACATCTAGCCTTTCTGCAGTTTGCACCATCAAGGAGGGCAGCAACAGCGGGAAAGAGTGTTTGAACCTGAACAGCTGTGCTTGTTAAGGCCAGTAGAGGTTCAAGAGAAACACAGTCAGAGAAACATTAGAAGGAAGTTAATACAAAAGTACATTGTGTAACCAAGCAGGACTGTAGTTCTGAAACTGTTTCTAGTTTTGAAAGACACTGGGAAGAAGGAGCCCATTTCAGTTTAAGTAGGTAAAGGTTTTGTTGGATACCAGAAATGGTTTCAAAGTTCTGTTTTCACATTTTGAAGGTGTGATATGCAAAGCAAAAGATAAGGGAGTCAATACAGACTTCCTTTCATGAACCAGCCCTATATCCTTAGTGGTATATTATCCATGCCACCTGTAGATAGATATTTACAGTTCCCAAGCATCACAGTAAGCAACATCTTTCTTTAAAGCTTTTCTTGTTCTTGCCACTTTTCTTGCCGTTCTTGTCTTTGTTTTCTGACATTTTCTTTGCTCTTATTTCTCTCATTAAATCAAAGAATACCTAGAAAGGAAAAATAAAGAAAGATTAAACAAGATCAGCCACCAGAAAGCAGATAAAAATTACTGTATTCAGCAGCAAATAAAGATCCAGCACCACACTGTACCCAGTACAGCTGAAATGAGTCTAGACACAGATCCCAGTGATAAACTCAACATCAGAATTATGTAGTATGTCAAGCAGGGGCAAAAAAGTTGCACAATCTTACCGGGCTATCAAGAAAATTCAATAGGCCTGTTTTAAGAGCTTTTTATGGAATAACATTCTTGCACAAAAGTAGCATTCACAGCTCATGAGAACATTTGTCTGTGCCTAGCAAAAATTTACAGGCAAATCACTCTTGTTAACTTGTAAAGCATTTAGTCCAGTCCCTTCCATGTAGTTACACGTGCACTCTGCTTCATAGTCTTCTGCTTAAAATTTGTAATTTTTAAACAAATGCATATTAGCAAGACACCTTTGGAGTCCTCCAGGTGCACAACAGTAATTTCAGATTATCTTCTGTGGATGGGTTAAGTAAAAAGGCAACCTTTTCTTCAAGAAGCCCTCACTACATACAAAATCAAGGGGATGACTGAAACTTGTTTTTTCCCCTATACTGGACAAATACTCTATAGGTGTAAATCATCTGTCCTCTGGAATAGCCCACCACCACTGTTTATGCAAGAAACCAGCCACAGAATAATGGGAAAATATTAATCCTATATCAGCATGGACAAGTCAAAACAGGACAGGGACACAGCAAGAAGAGTTCTCACAATTCAAAGTAGTCTTGGCAGAAAACAAGAATAAAGTCTTTAAGATTAACCACACTATACGCAGCTTTACAGGGAAGTGGGGACAATTTCTAAGTGTCCATAGCTTGTTATTTATTGGTGTTATAAATGGGACACAGCCTATAAGCAAAATAACCATACTTCAGGGAATCCTCAGAACTGTTTACCCCCTGTATTATTGAAAAGCTATTGGTTCAGGTACAAACAGCTAAAACAAGACAATAGCATTAACTTGTTCCAGATCTCAGGTTCCTCTAAGCCAGGTATTTGGTTAAGTGTACACATTCCAGTAAATTCATTGATTTTTTTTTTTTATAAACTAGGCTTTCAGAAGTCAAACTGTGGATTTGCTCTTGTCCCAGCAAGAATCAGATATTAAACCAGCAGCAATGATCTAATTGAGCAGATGTCATTTGTCTTACCTTATCTACATTCGCTCTAGTTTTGGCAGAGGTTTCTACGTACTGCACCCCCCATTCCTCTGCCTTGCTTCTGGCCTCTTCTACAGGCACTTGTCTGCGCTCCTCCAAGTCAGATTTGTTTCCCACCACCAGTAAAGGAATTTTATCCTCTTCAGCCTTCACACGCAGGATCTGTTCCCTAATGCATCAGGTATTCAAAACAAAAATATCTGTGTCAGTAGTAGCAACAAAACTCCCACACTTACCAGGAGTGGCTCAAGCGGTCTGCACATTACTAGTGTCTACAACACAGCATTTCTCAACAGTTGGACACACACTTTAAAATTATTCCAAGGTTAACATACTAATGCTGTGGGCTTTACACTACTGAAAGCCTAACACTTCCAGGAAGGCAGTTTTACCATTTAGTTAGTGAGTAATCAGACTCTAATAAAGAAGAACAGTGAGGCAGAAGAGCTGCTGGCAACAGGAGTTCATATTTGAACGAGGAAAAGAGTATATAAGTGCCATGTTTGCCAAGTTCCACCTTGGCATCCAGTCACCATATTCAATTCACAGTCTGGATCACATCTCAGTATAGGTCTTGGCAACATAAAGTATTTGCCAAGGCAGTCGGTTGGGAACAGCCTAAATAGCTGGCAGAGATCATTCCTAAAATGGTACCTAAACCCTACAGTGTTACTATGCAGTGCTGAAATAAAGTACTAGCAAACCTTCCTGCTTCAAAGACTCTAAGAAGATATTTGAACCATCAGCATTAATCTTGCTATCCTCTGTCACGCTAAGAGGACCTATCAGCATCCAGGAAAGGAGACGGAGTGATGTTGCATACCAGTCTAAGTCTGTGCTATTACTGGAGTAAGACATAGGTTGAGACCAGACTGACACGTGCAGCTGTCCATCTAGGACACTGGGAAACTCTACCAGTCTGCAGCTATTTTTAGATGGCTTCATTTTGTTATGAACAAGAGCCAAACTAGGCATGAACATGGTGGTACACCCTCCAATCCTGCTGAGTTACCATACTGCTTCAGATGCCTGCATTTTCCATCCACAAAATAACAATGTATGGAGAGGACATGAGACTCTAAAAGAGCATTAATGCTGGAGCAGACAATCTGCTATTGCATTCAACTGCACCTTCACAAATTTTCAGATTACAGAGGCACTGAAGGCAAGCACTGAATGCATTGCATCAGCAGGAGAGCTGAAGTTTAAAAACAAGACCATAGCTTGTTCAGTATTCAATTTTTTCATAGTTTTAGAATTGTGGAAGTTAAAGGATCAATAACAGCAATCTGCAGTTTGGTCTGTGATGCTGGTGACTCATACTACCCATTCCCTACTCCTTCCTGGGCCAAGGAGCTAGTTCTTGCATGTCAGCCTAGCTAAGTATTCTATTTAACTAATTTCACTATTTAGTTACTTCTGAACCATTGAAAAGTACGAGATTTGCATCTCAAAGCTTTTAAGTCTTTCTTGCTCATCTTTAGGACTAGCATTGCTTTTCATTGTTCTGTTGTGCTGGAATTTTGAACTAAAATACAGTTAATCTAGTTACAGAAATCTGACAAAAAACCCAAACTGCCAAGATAAACACTCCTACTCTTTTTCATCCTAAGCCCTAAATCTTGGGTTTAACCTTATATTTCACTTAGGCACACCAGCCAAAACCCAAGCTGGGTACTTCCAAGTGTCTCATTTTCTTTTTCTTCTTTTTAGTGTTATCTGACCTTTTCCTCCATCTTATGCTAGGAAGAGTCCTAGTATTCAGTTTTGCAGTCCTACAACAGTTCAACTCCTGGCTTCTTTCAGTGCACCAGTTAGGCAAAGCAGTTCTGCTCAGTTTGCTCTGTGTGCCCCATGACTGTCAGCTTTCTGAAGCTGAGCAAAGTCACAAAAGTATTATGTGACGAAGGAACACTATTTTCATAACTCTTAAAAGATTTTGTGGTCTTCCAGTGGTGTTAGAACAGTATAATATGTTAAGAACCTGGACCAAAGTCCTGGAGTACAAGGGGAGATTGCCATCACTTTATGAAAAACCTAGATTTAGGTATCTACCTTAGTTCCAGCACTTGCATTACCAATTAGTATCTGTTAACCTTGTAGCACTGAAGCAAAGGGAACATAAGGCTGACAGACAGAGAGCTTTTTTTCTGGTGAACTAAGGAACTCTTAACACTTTCCCTGTGTTTTGGGAAGTTTTCCTGCAAGTTATACAGCTGTCCTAGGTAATCTCCAGATTATCTTCTACAGTGAGGTAACAGGTATTATCAAATAACAGTTAGAACACTTGCCCTGAAGAACATGGCTACATGAATTCTAAACCAGAACAATGATTTAAAACCTTTTTTTTACCCCACACTCCACAAGTAATTTCTGTGCTCAATCTGGTGTCGATTTTTACATTAGAACTGCTAATCCCAAGAACAAAAATGGAAATGCCTACTACTACCGTGCGTCTTTCTAGGAATACGTCTGCCTACAATAGCACATCTTGGCTGCCAACCCTTGTTTGGCACCAATCCATACCTGAGAGTGGAGGCTAATCCTTCCTTTCCTTAGAGCACCTGCTTCTAACAGTAAGCAATACAGTGTCTGAAACCTGGCCAAAAGACAGACTTAATTCCAGAAGTACTGCTCTAAGATAATTAAACTTCACATCCATGAAGACTGAAAATTGGCTTGAATATGCCTGTTTTAGGAGTCCAAGAATCTGTTACTTGCCTGAAGTTGCTGCTGGCATAATGTACTCATAAGCTGTAGGCATGAAGACAACTAGAGCCAGAGGCTGAATACTGTGGTTTAGGTTACCAGTTACTGAGAGTCAAACGGTCAGGTGTCACTTTTATTGACCAAACGGTAACAAAGGATAAAGAGCTGTAGCTTTTAAGCAGAGTTGTCAGAGCAACACAGGAACCAGATATTTTCCCTTGCCTGGGAGAGAAACTACTTACCGAAACTCTGCTGTTGCTGTGAAGGATTCATGCTCTGTTATTGAAAAGACTAGAAGAAACCCTTCCCCGCTGCGGAAATAGTTATCTCTGATAGCTGCATAATCCTCCTGTCCTGCTGTGTCCAGAATGTCTATCTGAACTTCTTCACCATCCAGAACTACTTTCTTTCTGTAGCTGTCAGCCTTGGTAGGTTCATAGTCTTCTACAAACTGAGGGTGACAAGAAAAGGATTAGTGTTTAGAATTACTGTCAAACAGTTTCCATATTTGTCCATATCCCTTCTTTCACTTCAGTGACACTTAAATTCCCCAAAACCTTCTCATAATTCAGCCAGATACTAAGTTCCACCACTTTTTTCTTTTTTTAGTTTTACTATAAAAAGCAAATTATTTGAGCACTTAATACATCAAAGAGCCTGTTTGCCAAGTCAAGAGAAACTTGCTACACAAAACACTGTTCAGCAACTTTGGTACAATTTAAGAACAGAGATGCAGTATAAGCTACCGGCAACCTGCTGGCATTATCTAGATCTCACACTTCAAGAAAATGCATCTGAATGTACTTCAGGTACAGGTATCTGAAGCTTTAACAGGTGTAGATGAGAGCATCCAGCTGCTGAACATGAAAACCTGCTCCATAATTGCAGGAGGCACTTACTTTAGTCCACTCGATCGCTCTCACAAAGCCACTGCCAGTTCAGCTTGTAGTTCTGTGCTGACAGCACACATCCAACATAGGCTCTTTGCCTCTCCACCTCATTTCTCTCAGCCTCAGAGTATAAGAGGCTGTACCACGAGCCCAGTTAAGCTGGCTGGCCTTCATTAATGACTACAGCACCTGTTCAGATACTCACATGGCTATACTGTATGTGAACACCTATAGATAAATGCTAACTTTCGGATTACAGGATCATGTATTACTTCACATACTAGTCTGGACTGTCTAATCTAGCTTTCTGTATACCAGTATGGTAGAATTCATGCTATGAACATGCCTACTTCATCGCTTGGCTCAGAATGAGCTACAATGTTTACTTCTGATTTCAGCCTTAACTGATCTAAAAGTAACGGCAACAAAATTAAAGTTCAACTCCAACTGGTAACAGCTTCTGCACATGCAGACAAGAACCTGCACATTATGCATGGCTTCTGTAGACTGCTCCTTCATTAATAAGCAAAAATTTTGTCACCTTTAGCCAAAGATTTTCCCAGAGGGTACACTTCCTACATTCCTACCTTCTGCTCCTGCCAGTCAGGTCATCAAGTCTTTCGCTAATTACATTTAGTTCCCCTTTCCCACAAAAAAAAATTTAGTAAACTGTATGAAATTGTGCTTTATTGAAGCTGAACCAAAGTTACTTACCTCATCATACATAAATTGAAGTGTGAGTGCAGATTTGCCCACACCTCCACTGCCAACCATGATTACTTTATGGAGGGCCAAGGAACTCTGGTTCTTGCTCTTGCTGGCAGCCATTGTCCTGCTTGCCACAGACCAAGTGCCAGGCAACCAACTAGATCTGCAGACAGAAGAAACACAGTCACCATCCGTGACATCGGTGACATCATGGTAACATGCTGGTAAAGTGTCTCACCAGTGCTGAAAGACCAGATTAAAACCCTGCCCAGCAAGTTTGAAGAATGGGCCACTTCAATGCACTAGCAAGCAAAACACGTCTTAAGTATGAGTAGGACAAGGTAGTAGAACAAAAACCTTCTATTTGTGACAACAGTACTATTAATTAAAGTGTCAAAAGTTTCTAACAAGCCATTCCTATTCGTAAGTCCATCCTATGAGACTACTGTCTAGAGCAGTTTCCAAGGAAAACCCTACTTTCACAAACAACATGAAATTAAGCGGTTTTTATTGTTCTTGTTTTAAGGCTTTACACCTTTCCAAAATACTTCTTTAATGTTGACACAGCTATACCTTAGATCTGCTTATAGGTAGAAATCTGGCTTTTGATCTCCTCCCTACGTAGGCTCAGAAAAAAGCAGAGATACACAGTAAATTGGCAGCAACAAGTTGCAGAAAGTCTTATGACACGGCATTAGCATTTATTTTACACTCTTCTTGCCTTTTGATGCTGCAAATCTAATTTGCTTTGGGAAAAAAAAAAAAATCCTGCTTTACTGTAAGAAAGTCTCAGTTCCTATTCCTCTCCTGCTATTGCAAAGCCATGAAGGAGTAAGCTGCAATAAACAAGCTCTAGCTAACGAGCCTTTGTTTGTGAGTTATGCAAGCCTAGTAATTAAGTGCTGGAGACTTCTTAAAAATAATACTGCTTTTTTTGTTTGTTTGTTTTTTTAAGAGTAGCTGGACACAGTAGTTGTACCAGAAGCTCAAGCAGTAGCTGCCACGCTGATTAGCACAGAGCAGCATCTCTAAGGACAGCACATTGAGGACAAAAGCAGAAGTAACCGATACAAAAAGATGTGACACTAGTCAGGATTTCCACACAGAAAAAAAACCCCAATATGCGTATTTCAGACACACCATGGTATAATGGAAATGCTTATAAGATATAAGGGGTAGTGGTCCTTCTGTCCTCAGAGCACAACAAAGGACTCCAGCTGTTCATATCCTGGTGGAGTGTTGCAAGGAGACCAGCAGACTGTTCAGAAAGCACTGCTGTAACAAGTGGCTATATCAGCCTTGATTTACAGCAGCACTCTTTAATCCAGAAGCACAGAAGCAATGGGCCTACCAGGAGTCTCAATTTTGCCTGGACACATCTACTCCAGAAAGACACTGGAACTGCCACACCAACACCATCAAGTTCTACTGTATGGAAATACAAGGCCTACAGTAGAAGTTACTGAGTACTTCATTGGAAAAAGCTTCATGGCAACCAGCTACCCTAAACAAAATTAACCAGAGACTAAGGGATCATCAGCTACAAACACGACTATTTAGCCTGGAAAGGGGCCTTTGGATGCTGTTCAGTCCGAACTTTCCCCTTAAAGCAGTTTGCTTCAAGCAACCAAGTTCATGTGCCCTGTGTTTTGAGCCTGACAATTTCATGGCTGGCCTGGACAACTTCCCCTGGGGTACACTGATGGCAACGATTTATTCCCCCCTTGTCATGACTTGATGTTCTGAAAAGCAACAAATCAAACTAAATTCTCATTGACTACTGCATACAAGAACAAACATGCCAACAATCAAGAATTGCCCTCAGGACAGCATTTTCAAACATCTGAGCAGCAGTATTTTTCCATGCAGAGCTTTTTACTCACACCTCTTTGCTACATACATTTAGTACAGTAATGCAAATTAATCATCTTTAAAGGTTCATTCAGCGATAAACATTGGTAAGTGAAGACAGATATTTTCCCCTGGTAATCTTCTCTATTTTGTTATACATCAGCTCCCTCATCCAGGACACTCCTTAGTACAGAAATGGGATGTGACAACTCCTACTTCTCCACAGGTTTTCCCCGTACCGTGCAAAACCACATTTGTTGGGGACAGTGAATTCAGCCTTTGTACAGACATTCTAAATCAGAAGAAGATTGCAAGATTGGTTTTTAATTCTTAGTCACCAGAGAGGAAAAGAATAGAGCTCCCTGCCAGGGGAATGTGGAAAAACTGGGAGAAAACACAACAGACAGCATCTGAACTCCAGAAGTTGTTGCTGAAAGGCTTGCTTTGCCTATGGTCCACATGGTAAACTAGAATTCAGCTTGCTTGCACATACACACTCAGGGCATAAAAGCTACAGATTGACCACACAATGAGATAGTTTGGGGACTTTCTGTGTTCCCAAAATAACACAGCTTGCTCTTGGTAAGTTGTAGAGAATTCTGTTTCGTCCTAGTTCAAGAGTAGTCTGTCCTGACAGTAGTAGATAAGCTGCTTTCTGGAGAAGCCAAGTGACCCTTAGCTACTTTTCAGTGTAATTGTGACTGATTTTAACCTGTGAGTGTTCCTTTAACGAGAACCCTATTATTGCTGTAACTGTTGTGTTACCTAACACAAAGCTTTCAAGGTAAACATTTTTCTGTCATCACAAACTTAGGAATATATAATAAGCAGCAGAACTAAGTCCCCTGTGCTAAGCAAGGGCAATAAAGAGACTATTTACTAACAGGCAAGAGAGAAGATAGCAAATTTCTCCCTCCTGTCAATACAAATACCACATCTTTATCTGGTCATAATAAAAGAATAGATGCCTTTTAGGTAAAATACCGACAAACTTGATTCAGTACAAGATCATCATAGAGGTAAGTGAAGAGAATATTTAAATGCTTCCTTCGCCACCCTGCCTCAACTGGCCAGTAGCAACTGCAAGGTCTGTCTTACAGTATTACTTGGCTTGTAATCAAAGTATACTATTAAACAAAACCCATCCAGTAGAATATAAATTTACAGTTCAATTGCATCTAAAGCTCTTAATGACCAAGGTACTTGATTTTCCCTGCAGAGCTGTTACAAGTGCCACTTGAATTTTTCAGAGCATCAGGACTGCATGAACCCTCTGAATGCAGGAGTACACTCACAACACAGCCCTGATGTTGTACACACTCAGTGAGGTCCCAGAAGCTTCACACAAAGCGTCTCTTCTTTGGTGGCAGCAGAGGGAGCGTGGCCCCCTCCAGCCCCAGCGCACCCAGGCAGTACAGAGGACAAGGCAAGGCTGGAGCAGTGTGACACAGGATTGATACAGGCAGTGTCAGTGCAGAAGTACCAGTGCTTGCAGAACAACAGGCTGAAAGCACATCACTGGTTCAGAAAGGGGCACGGTGAGATTTTAATAGGAATAATCTAACAGAACAAGAGAAGGCATCGGAGCCAACTGTTTGTTTACTTGTATTTCCACCTCTGCAGCCCAAGAAACAGTTTACACACCACGGTTCAAAGCTCACATCTAACAGTTCCTTGAGGTTAAAAAAAAATAATCTGTTAACACAAGTGGAAGCTCTTTCCTCAGCCATCTCTGAGTAAGGAAGGATGAATTTTCTTCCTATTCTGCAGATTAAATATCCTTGAGGCAATCAAGACACTGACAATAATTCATCTGTTCACAGAAAAGCAAGTCTTGGGAAATCCAACCACCAAAAATGCAGCAGTGTCTAGAAGAAGCTGTGACGGTTTCAGCTGCTTTAAAACATCACTCAATTACCTTCGGTTTAAGGCAATGTAAATTTGAAGCAAAGAGTCTTAATACACCTGCTGAAGAGCTCACTCTGAATAAGTGTCCAAACAAGACACCTAATGCTGTGGTAAGTATCCCTCCTCTCCCACATTGCTTTTTAGTTGTTTGGGTACCGTTTATTTCCAGCAAGATTTACCCTCCTCTGACAGGAAGCCAAGCAATCCAGTCTATGGCAGTAAGTCAATCTATTTAATTTCCATCTGTCATTTTACCCTCGAGTTTAATGACACCATGTTGAACTTCGTACGCTAACTGTCATAAGCTCTAAAAAAATCAACAAAAAAAAGGCCCTGACCTTCTGAAAGGTTGGGGTTTTTTTGGAGGAGGGGAAGGGAAGGGAGCAGAGGGTGGGCGGTTTCTTCTGGTTACGGTTCATCCTGCTTTGAAATAAAGTGCTAGACAGACACCATGTCAGAGAATAAACTTTTTCAGGCAGTCTTTCATCTTTAAGAAATCAGAAGTAATTACCTGCTTCATCTGTTTTAGAAGATAAGGATTAAGCCATTGACTTGATAACTCTACATTTATTTTATAATAGGTAACACAAAGCCCTATGCACAATAGGAGCTTTGTGATGCTAGTGAAAGATGCTCTTCAGACTAAGAAAGGAAGATTACACCAGCCAGAGGCTGCCCACATGAAGCAGACCAAGATCTACAAATCAAACCACAGGAGTTACTAATCAGCTGTTTTGATTTAGACTTCTGAAGGTCTGTTCTTGGCCACAGGACTAATCAAACCATGCCATCTCCAATGTAAGATACCTAATCCTAAGCTCAGCAATTATTTCAGCCTTCCCTTGTCTTATCTGTTTAGATCATGACTTCTCCAGGTTAATTAAGGCCCCCTGCACAATGTTGTGTCATTCTTGGCTGGTCCCTCGAAACTGAGCACTTCAAGGCAATTGTTTATAAACATCTTAATAAACTCCTTTCAAACTGCTTTTTCTCCACCCTCTCCTCAATATAAACAGTTAAACTGCTCAGAACACAGTTTACAAACACGACTGGTTTACCTAACACCAAAACTCAAAGGCTATAACTGAATAACTCCACAGATTTCAAAACAGACCACGCTTTTACATCCCTTTTTGCTTCACGTGCATTAAGACTCCACAGTTATACATCACTTAAAGGAAAAAGCACTTGTCACTTCACAAGAAAGGAGCCCATTCTGCAACAGCCCATGCAAATACACAGGAAAAAAACCATGAGAAGCTTCACTAAGGCTACGTGTTTTCAAATAAATATTCTGTTACTAAATAAATAAAAAAAATTCTAGACCCCTCCAAAGGCTTTAATTGGAATTGCTTCCAGTTCTTCCATTCAGTTTGAGATTTAAAACTGAAATAAAGCTCTAATCTCAAAATTGCTGAGATCAGCCCTTGTTCTCTTGCTGTGCAGCTGATATCTTTGGACATTTCTTTTCATTGCTATCCTGCCACTGAAAGCAGCCATTCTTTGGATTTTAAACCAGGATTCTAGAAACCCTTAGCCCAATAGTTTGACAGAGAAGCTTTGTTAAACCCTTCAGATACCTACTTTTAAAGGAAAATCTGGGTATTCAACCTATTATAAAGACTTAAATATGATGTCATCAAAAGCAAGCACAGAAAGAACAAGGTTTTGCAACAGTATTTTAGTGATCCTCATTTATCAGAATATGAATTAGAGACTTTGAAGTGTTTGGTTCTGTGATATGCCCAAAAGAATGCAGTCACAGAAATTCCCTGAATCACAAAACTAATTAACAATCTCACTGAGCTATGAACTGTGAGAGCTCCTCAGTTGTTCTGAGGTTATCCAGAAAATACTGGAGTACTGAAATTTCATCAGCTTTCAATGGACTGTAAATGCTCCAACTGGTAATGCAACTAAAAAAAAAAAAAATTGAGATTAAGTGGCATATTTAATGCAACTGAAAATTTTAGGATACGTAGGCTGAAAAATTAAAAATGCTACTCTGTTCTCTTTTGCTGTGCTAGTATCTTATCTCTTGGTCATATATCCAGTTACTGGTTTTCAAGCGAAACAAAGACCATCATGTGCTTGGTAGAAATTCCTGCTTGGGATATCCTTGTATCCTTCCCCACTTACTGCTGGGTGCTTCTACCTTCTCAGTTGAGGTTTTAGATTTTTCTGGGCCATGTTTAATTAGACCAAGGAATTCATTCAGCTTGAGATGTCTTGCAGAGCACATTGGGACAGCAGTTTCACGGTCCCCATTTATATCACCCAATGCTGCTCTCACCATCCCCTCTCCCTCAGTTCCCTCTCCCTTGCCCCTGGCTGTTCAGGCCCATCTCCTCCTGCAGGAGAGCACAGCTGACTGGGCCTGCCAGTCATATCTGCAAGGCCACGTTGCCTCAGTGGTGACGTGAAGGAAGAAAAACAGTTTCTACAGCTGAGGCCAAAGAAGATGGAACTACAGCAGCCAAAAGGTTACTTATATTGCTACAGAAATGGGGCGGTTCCCTGATCCTGTTCTCATTACACTCCTTAAAAAGGGTGCTGGTGCAGCCATCACTACTGCAGCGTCCAGGCTGAGCGCTGGAGTGAAACCCAAGCCTGAGATTTGCTTTTGGTAACTAGGCATTTTCTCTACCTAAGATCTACAAGTAGACTTGCAGTTGCAAAGCTAAGGGCGCTGGACAGGAAGCTCAAAATGGATTTTGAAAACATAATACTTTATAATATCAGGAGAAAAAGTAAGAATTTAAGGCAAGGAACTACTTTACTCTGTACACATATGCTTTATATAGCTTAGATCCTTGTTCAAAGTGGCAGCAGCCATACACAGGAAAAAAAACATAGAACAATACATTTACTTTATACCCTGAAAGTTACAATTCACAATGTAGCTGAAAGTTAGATTACACTAGTTTCAAACAATTATTATTAGTTACTAATCCCACCTAAACCTCCCAGAATTCTGTGTACATTTAAAGACACTGGCTGTCACAGCTACACTCTAGGAGCAACTACCACACTGCTAGTTAACAGACACAAGAAGCAAGACTAGTAAGTTCACTATGTTACAGCAGTTTAAGGTTAAACCAGAACCTGAAGCCAGATCAAGATTATTCTCCATCCCCTACAAGACTGGGAAAAGGATAAGCACAGATTGAGGAACCGTTTTAATTCAGAATTATATTTCATCAAATTAACCAGACTGGAGTATTAGTTTCCATAATAAGAAAGACTGCAGACTGTGAGATGAACTTGTAGTGAAGGAGAGTCCCAAAGACCTGGTCATCTGGAACACATCATAGGCAGTATAAAAGCAGTATTTCTAATACAGTTGTGATTGGAAGTCCTCTCTGCATGCACGAAGAGGACCCAGAAATCACACTAAAATATCCCAACACTATCAATAGCAGACACCAAGCCACTGAATGCCAGCCAATTCAGATTAAGAATACCTACTAGTGATCCTGGCCTCCACACCATATCTTACTTTTCACTATTCTACATATCTGCATGCAAAGCCATCTTCAGCTCTCCACTTAAATTTGATTTGCTTAATAAGATCAAGTGATCTTTAGAAGAGTGGACTTACTATATAAAGTTATTTTTTTGACACCTACAGCTATGTAGAACATGAAGAACAGGAGATTCCCAGGTACATTGCTACTTAAAGTGATCATTATCCTAGTAACCTACAGAAGTCTAGCACACTCTACTTTGTAACAGGTTATAGCTGGACTTGGACAACCTCACCTTTCAAGGCTGTCTTCAGATCTGGTCACACAACAGTGATCTATTTTAAGTACAAAATACCTGTATATAATCAGCACATCTCCCACCTCCCCCTTGATCCTTGCCAAGCATCGCCCAACTCAGAATTCTGAGTTTTCAGAGATGGATCATTACAGCTTGGAAAGCAAATCTGACAGTATTTTACTTACATTTACTTACTAGATAAAATTCTTAAATATATGCCCTCTTGCATCATTCAGTACAGGACCATTCCAGATCACTCATTACAAACAGACAACACTTTACACATTAGCAGTAACCTCAAGCCAATAACCTTGCTAAGAATAATCTTGATATCTAAGGAAAGCTGGAATTAAATCCTGTCCAAGTCTGTAGCAAGGTTACAACCTTCAAAGATTTAGTCACAAGAAAGATTCAGTCTGGTTAGTCTGAGCATCACAAGAACAAGACTTTAAGGCAACCTTTTAAAACTGAACTCAGATCTTAGCTGAAGTGAAATATAAGCAAGTGCATACATATACCTGTTCCTAAGGAACTTAAATATCTGAGTTTGTTTCATTTGGGGTTTTTTAGGTTTGGGGTTTTTTTTGTTTTTGTTGTTGGTTTTTTTTGTTGTTGTTGGTTTTTTTGTTTTGTTTTTTTTTTTGTTGGTTTTGTTTTTATTTTTAGAATTCCCTTAGAGTGAAAGTAACTTGTTTCTGATCAGTAGCTAAGTGATGAAGAAAAACAACTTGCCATAAACTGTGCTTTTAAGGCACTGGAGCACTCCCCCCACCAAAAAAAAAAAAATAAAAATCACATATATCTATAAGTAAATAAGGTTGCAATGTCATGATAAAAGCTAATGCTCTTAAATGCCAGGTATCAATTGTATCGAGACATTATCCTTGCACATAGGCAACACAAAGTTATTAGAATTGCCTCACTGTTGCACAGACAGCACACAGAATCATCAGTTACACAGAGCTTTATGGGGCAAAAAAAAAAGGAAATCACCATCCCATTTTCCATATTATTCAGCACAGAGCAACTAGCAGATTGTACGTAGCACCAAGCAGAATATACTCTTTATTTCAGCAAGATAGTGTTACCTGAAGTGGAAATCATATGACAGTAGTGCCATTACAGCTAAAACCAATTCTTCTGTAGGGAGATATCTAGCCAGACCTCTCCAAGTACTTTCAGGAAGCCTCCAGGTCGAATATTAACACCCAGAAGACATATTGCAGACAGACTATTGAAGAAAAGGATCTATCACATTGCTCTAATCCCAGCAAGAACTTGCTAGGAAACCTGATAGAAATCTTCTACAAGCACAAAGACTGAGTTAATACCATTAACCAGTATTACTATGCTAAGAGCTTGTCACTGTGGTGGTAACAGACTAGTTGCCTAAATACTTAGGGTGAATTATGACACCATTGTTCACACTAGTCAACTAGGCTCAT